>NC_059128.1:97608027-98884506 GCF_020740605.2 Lemur catta
GCTCCACTTTTCTTGGTCTGCTGGGCTCCTGGGCACCAGAGCACTCAGGTACAGATATTTCTCACAAAAAATATGTCTATTTCTGGAGAGATCATTTGAAAGTTTTCTGGATCAAATAGATATTTTCATTCCTTGTTTAAAATAGCAGTGATTGGCCGGGCGTGGTGGCTCACGCCTGTAATTCTAGCCCTCTGGGAGGCCGAGGCGGGCGGATCGTTGGAGCTCAGGAGTTCGAGACCAGCCTGAGCAAGAGCGAGACCCTGTCTCTACTAAAAATAGAAAGAAATTATATGGACAGCTAAAAATATATACAGAAAAAATTAGCCAGGCATGGTGGTGCCTGCCTGTAGTCCCAGCTACTCGGGAGGCTGAGGCAGAAGGATCACTTGATCCCAGGAGTTTGAGGTTGCTGTGAGCTAGGCTGACGCCACGGCACTCACTCTAGCCCGGGCAACAGAGTGAGACTCTGTCTCAAAAAAAAAAAAAAAAAAATAGCAGTGATTGCTATTGAATTTAAAATACTTTTCTAGTTTAATTTGGGCAAAATCATGAGAATACTTGAAATTAGTAAAAGGATGGGTGAGGTCCTATGATTACCGTGCTTGTCCCAGGTGTTTGTCACATTTCTCATTGCTGTGATGCAGTGTTCCTCATAGAGTGGCCCAAGGACTAACTGCACCAGAATTACCTAACACTCTTGTTAAAATGCAGGTTCCTGGGCCAACATCACTGAATTAGACTTTCTAAGGGTGGTGCCCAGGATCTCCTGGCTTCCCAGGTAACTCTCTGCACATTAAAGTTTGAGAACCTCTTCTACAATAGCTTTTTAAGGCTAAGCCTGCCCTTTTAGGTCCCTGAAACTTTAGGACCATGAAACTTGCACCACAGATCAGGAAACTAGAATGGTAGCCAAAGTAACAGGAGAATTGAGCTCCAATCAGAAATGTGGGCAATCCAATTTAATTTTGGTGGGTGGAGTTTATCTGGCTTGTAGCTGGCTAACTCGGGTGTGAGTGATATCTTAAAGACACCATCTGGTGTTTCAGAGTTGCTTCTGTCAAAGGAACTTACCTTAAGACCCTTCTATAATCAAGTCCTCCCCAGGTCCCTGAATACCTGTGTTATAAAGTGCTTTGGTTCATTGTAAGTGATTTGTGTCTACGTGTACCTGATGCCTTAGCCACCTGATGCCTTTGGGGAATAAGGTGGCCCGTATTGTCTTGATAACTGAAATTTATGACTTTAAGCTCTGACATCTGTGAGAATTTTTGCATTTTTAGAAAGAATTGTTTCTAAAATGTATTTGTTTTTGGTGGCCTGTTGACAGAGTGTGGTGAATATCATTTAACCTTTTCTCAATGACTCGAGTCCTTGTTCTGAACATGGTACTGAACTTAAACTTTGATGTATTGATGCCCTCTAGGGCTGTAAAATTGTGTGGGGCTTACCTTGTTCTTTCACTGAATTTTACCAACCATTTTGCCAGGGTGTTTGGCCTTGACACTCAGTGATATTCATAGGCCTCTTGAAGTGTATAGAGCCATTTGCCCCCAAGCTAAACAGCCGTATACAGCTATATACTGCTCTGTTTGGTGCTTTTCCTGTGTCCTCTGTTGTGATTGCCTCTGTTCTCTGTGGGCACTCCTCATTCTTATCAGTGACTACCTTTCGCTCCAACAATCTGACCATCTGTCTTCAGTCTTTGCAATCCTGATAGTGACCCTCACAACTAAAAAGTACCAAATGAAATCAGATACTCAAGTAGTATCTGTAGGATGAAACAGGCTCATCTGAAAAGGGAGATAAAGGTTTATACACCTTTTTAATGACATGAAATGGGCTAGTGAATGTGTTCATTCATTGAGCAGGTAATTATCAAACACCTACCATGCGGGAGCCTAAGTTGACCAGGCCACGATCAGGAGAGCCTCCAATCGTAGAGAGGACTTGGCTTCTAGGCAGGGCACCCAGGCTGACTGCACGCGAAGTCTGTGAGTCAGGGTAGAAAGGTAAAAGCACAGTCCCACATCCTGGGACTCAGGAGGCTACATAGCCACCTAAAGCTCCCTCCCATGCCTGGGCTCCGAGAGTGGCCAGCAACAAAGGGCTGGCCATGTTAGTGTTGTGGCAAGCGGAAATACTGCAATGATGTCTGGGTCACCAGATGCCAAGCTGGCTGGATCCAGCTAGTGGGGGCTGTCAGTGGATTGAGGTGCTGAAAACTGAGGTGGGGACCTTACCCTTGAGCCTATCCCTGGGTAGTCCACAGCCTTGGAAAAGAGACAGACACAGAAATGAATAATTACGGTTCAGTGTAGGATGAATACTGTAGGACCCAGAGAGGAGAGGGTTTGTTCTGTCAGGACTGAAGGTTGATTTGGAGAAGGCTCCTCAGGGGCAGTAACATTTAAACTCAGTCTTAAAAGATAAATAGCAGTTTCCTAGGTTAAGAAAGGGAAAATGTAAATGTAAGGCAGAAGGGCTTGAAACTATCTTGTGAATCATTTTTGAGTTCACAGATGTGTTTCAGAATGTTCAGGTTGTCTAAAATATGACAACCAGAAAAATGGGTTATTACTCTGAGTTTATATATGTTTCAAGCATATTATAGCTAAAAATTCTCATCTGGCATCTGTAGGTGCTCAGCAGGACAATTAACAAATCCTGGATTTATACTTTTGTTTATTTATTCATTTATCCGTAAAAAGTGAATTCATTTAAGCCATGTTTTATACCTGATCAGAAGTAGCTTATATACAAAAGTGTTGATTTGTTAGTAAGAACTGCAAGATTTATAAAATACCAAAATGCTTCTGAAATATAAGCACAAACTTTTAGTGGTCAGTTAATGGCCTACAGTTGGGCCAGGTGTGTACGTAAACGATGGGCTTAATTGTTTAAGATGCTAGCTGAATAATTCTGAGATTTGCTGATCATTTCTTCCCTGCTGTGGGTATAAGGAAGGAGGATTTGGTCTTAGGCATGGCATAGCACTTGATGTAGAACATCTGGGTGGGACTCTTGGAGAGTTACTGCTTCTGCTTCTTACTCTAATAAGGCTTTCTGAGGAAGGTGAGCACAGAAGCAGGGCTTTGATAGAGGACAGTGGTGTGTATAAGTCTGGAGACCAAATGGACAGCTGGGCAAGGAGCCAGAGTCCAGTGGGTAGAAAACAAAAGTAATCAGTAACAGAAGGAAATTTTGAAAATTCACAAATATGTGGAAACAGCACACTCCTAAATAGCCAGTGGGACAAGAAACAAAGCAAAAGGGAAATTGGAATATACTTTAAGATGAACAAAAATGAAAGTACAACATACCAAATCTTATGAGATGCAATGAAAGCAGTGGTAAGAGGGAAATTTTTAACTGTAAATGTATACATTAATAAAGAAAAAAGATCTCAATAACTTTACCTCCTACCATAAGAAACTGGAAAAAGAAGAGCAAATTAAACCCAAAGCAAAGAGAAGGAAGGAAATTATAAAGATTACAGCATAAATAAATGAAATAGAGAAGAGAAAATAAATGAAACCAAAAGTTAGTTCTTTGAAAAGATCAACAAAATTGACAAGCCTTTAGTTAGTCTTGGGGGTGGGGGACAAGTCACAAATGGCTAAAATCAGAAATGAAAGGACATTTTATTGTAGACCTTATAGAAGTAAAAGGGATTAGAAAGAAATAGTGTGAATGGCTGTATATCAATAAATTAGATAAGCTAGATGAAATGGACAAATTTTTAGGAACACAGAAACTGCTGATACTGACTAGAAGAAATACAGAATATGAGTAAACCTGTAACAAGTAAGATTTTTTTTTTTTTTTTTAAGAAACTTCCCACAAAGGAAAGCCCAGGATTGTTATATATAGTTTTACTGGTAAAGTCTACCAAATATTTAAAGGAGAATTAAAACTCTTCCAAAAACATAGAAAAGGAAGGAGTACTTCCTGATTTCCTCTATGAGGCCAGAGTACGCTGATATCAAAGCCAAAGACTTCACAAGAAAGGAAAACTACAGACCAATATTCCTTGTTAATACAGATGCATCCTCAAGAAAATACCAGCAAACCAAATCTAGCAGTATATAAAAAGAATTACACATCATGACCAAGTGGGATTTTTTTCCTAGAATGCAAGATTGGTCCAACATATAAAAATCAATCAGTGTGGTAAACCATATTAATAGAATAAAGGACAAAAAAGCACATGATCTTCTCACTAGACACATAAAAACATTTGAGTTTTAAGTCCAACACACCCTTTCATGGTAAAAACACTCAACAAACTTGGAATAGAAGGGGACTTCCACAACCTGATAAAGGACATCTACCAAAAACTCACAGCTAACATCATAGTTAATGATGAAAGACTGAAAGCTTTCCCCTTAAAATCAGGAAAAGACAAGGATGTCCACTTTTGCCACTTCTGTACAGCATTGTACTGGAGGTTCTATGCAGGGCAATTAATCAAGAAAAAGAAAAGACATGCAGATTAAAGAAGAAGTAAAACTATATTTATAGATGAGGTGATACTATATTTTGTGATATAAATAGAAAACTCTAGAAAGTTCCCAAAAATCTATTAATATTAGAACCAATAAACAAGTTCAGCAAGGTTGCAGGATATAAGATCAACACACAAAAATCTTTGTATTTATATATACTGGTAATCCAAAATGAGCAGTGATAATGACAGAATCACCAAGACCCTTTCAAAGAATGGTTTGTCTTTTTGGCAGGGGAAATTTCTTTTTAAAAGTAGAGTGTCAGCCAGTTGCAGTGGCTCACACTTATAATCCCAGCACTTTGTAAGACTGAGGCAGGAGGCTTGCTTGGGGCCAGGAGTTTGTGCTTCCTGATACCAGAATTCACTACAGAATTACAGTAATCAAGATAGTGTGGTAGTGGCATAAGGATAGACATGGAATAGAATTCAAAGTGCTATATATGTGTAGTCAATTGTTTTGTGACAAGGATGCCAAGACCATTCCATGGCAAAGGAAAGTGGGCTTCATCAAAATTAAAAACCTTTCTGTGTCAAAGGACACTATCAAGAAAAATGAAAAGACAACCCACAGAAAGGAAGAAAATATTTGCAAAT
This sequence comes from Lemur catta, assembly GCF_020740605.2. NCBI lineage: Eukaryota > Metazoa > Chordata > Mammalia > Primates > Lemuridae > Lemur > Lemur catta. The sequence goes on from NC_059128.1 coordinate 97,613,129, forward strand.
CATTTATCTGCTAAGAGTCTAGTATCCATAATATATAAAGAACTGTTACAATTGATAAATAAACTGTTACAATGATAAATAAAAAGACAATCTGATTTTAAAATGGGCAAAAGATTTAAATAGACGTTTATCCAAAGAAGATATGCAAATGTCAGTAAGCACATGAAAATATGCTCAACATCGTTAATTAGGGAAGTGCAAATCAAAACCACAATAAGAGACTATTTCACATCCACTAGGATGACTATAATTAAAAAAAAAAACAGCAGAAAATAATAAGTGTTGACAGTAACGTAGAGAAATTGGAACCTTCATAAATTGCTGGTGGAGATGTGAAATGGTACACTTGCTATGGAATACAGTTTGACAGTTCATCAAAAAGTTAAACTTAGAATTATCATATGACCCAATTCCCTTCCTAGGTATATGTCCAAGAGAATTAAAAACATATATCCACATAAAAAAAAATTACATGAGTATTCATAGCAGCATTATTCATAATAGCCAAAAAGTAGAAATGACCCATAAGTTCATCAACTGATGAACTCTAAATATGGGTTCCATCCACACAGCAGAATATTAATCAACCATAAATAGGAATAAAGTAGTGATAAATGCTATAACATGGATGTACCTTGAAAACAGTGGCTAAATGAAAGGAACCAGTCACAAAAAGACACATATTATATGAAATTTACATTTATATGAAATGTCCACAATAGGGAAATCCACAGAGACAGAAAGTAGATTAGTTAGTGATTGCCAGGGACTGGAGGGCAGAGGAGAATTGGGAATGACTGTTACAAGTACAGGGTTTCTTCTTAGGGTGATGGAAATGTTTTAGAACTGAGTTGTGTACTTTAAAAGGGTGAATTTTATTTTATGTGAATTAACTTTTAAAATGTCAAAGAAAAGAAACAAGTTTCTCTATGATGGCTTCTATGCTTAGCTGCTGTGTTTTTAGGACAAAGGTCTTCTTTGGCTGGATAGGATGGGCCTCAGTAGAAGAAAAGATAAGACAAACTTAAACCATATGCCATTTTGTGTAAGACTAGCCCTGCTAGAAAAACCTGTACTTTAAGGAAGATTTACTGAGCTCCTGCTTGGGCCATGATCCCTACCAGGTGTTGGGGTAAATCCCTGTGCTAGATGGCTTCATGAACTAGCAGGAGACAAGCTCACCAACTAAATTTGATTCAAGATGATAAAAACTATAATAAAGTCATGTAAACAAAGCTATGCAAGGTTAGAAGAGGTAAAAACATAACAAAGGAAGGGCTCCCCTTCCTCATCTTGCCCACCACTCCGCTGGCCACCCTTTTCTACCATCGTCCCCCCCACACACACCGATCCTTGCTGTGGCGTTCCCATTGATCTCCTTTTCCTAGCTACAAACCAGATCGGTAAAGCCAGCATCTCCCCCACACAGAGGCACAAAGGTCCTCTTCTTAGTGGCTTGCTGCAGCCCAACCTGTCTATTGGCCTGGAGCCCTGACATTGTTACAGTGATCCTACAACGGCACTGTGTGGTTTGAGCTTCATACATATTACAGATGAATTCTAGGATAAACCACCTGTTCCTGAATGAGTCTGCCCCAAATGGCTATAGTCTCACACTCCCTTCTCTCTCTCTCTCCTCCCTTCACCACCCCATTCTTCTTTCTTTGATCAAGAACAGGAAGAAAGAGATAAGAAACAAGGTAAAGTTGTCTTTACCTTGTTTTGAAGACAAGTATGCCTTGTGGAATGTAAAAGTTGTATTTTCCCCCAGCTTTATTGAAGTATGATTAACAAGTAGAAATTATGTATATTTAAGGTATCCCATATGATGGGTTTTTGTTTGTTTGTTTGTTTGTTTTTGAGACAGAGTGTCTCTTTGTTGCCCGGGCTAGAGTGAGTGCCCTGACGTCAGCCTAGCTCACAGCAACCTCAAACTCCTGGGCTTAAGCGATCCTCCTGCCTCAGCCTCCCGAGTAGCTGGGACTACAGGCATGTGCCACCATGCCTGGCTAATTTTTTCTATATATATTTTAGTTGGCCAGATAATTTCTTTCTATTTTTAGTAGAGACAGGGTCTCACTGTTGCTCAGGCTGGTCTCAAACTCCTGACCTCAAGTGATCCACCCGCCTCAGCCTCCCAGGGTGCTAGGATTACAGGCGTGAGCCACAGCGCCCGGCCACCATATGATGTTTTGATGTACATATACATTGTGAAGAAATTGCCACAATCAAGCTAATATATCCATCCCCTTACATAGTTATAGTATTTTGTGTATATGTGGTGAGAACACTTACTATCTCCTCTCGTAGCAAATTTTAAACATATAATACAGTGTTATTAACTATAGTCATCATGCTACATATTAGGCCTCCCGAACTTATTTATCTTATAAAAGTAATTTTCCTCTTTGACCAACATCCCCCCATTTCCCCCAGCTCCCAAGCCCCTTGTAACCACTCTTATACTCTATTACTGTGAGTTCAGCTATTTTAGATTCCACATATAAGTGAGATCCATGTGGTTTTTGTCTTTCTTGTGTCTGGCTTATTCCACTTAGCATAATGTCCTTCAGGAGGTTCATCCATGTTGTTGCAAATGGCAGAATTTCTTTTTTTAAGGCTGAATAATGTCCCATTGTGTATATGTATTATGTATACACACACACACCACATTTTCTTTATCCATTCATCCATTGACTGACACTGAGGTTGTTTTCATATCTTGGCTATTGTGAATAATGCTGCAGTGAACATGGCAGTGCACATATCTCTTCAAAATATTCATTTTATTTCTTTTGGATATATACCCAGAAGTGGGATTGCTAGATCATATGGTAGTTCTATTTTTAGGTTTTTGAGGAACCTCCTCCTCCACACTATTTTCCATAATGGCTGTACCAATTTACATTCCCACGAATGGTGTATAAGCATTCCCTTTTCTCCACATCATCACCAACATTTGCTATCTTTTGATTTGTTGATGATAGCCAGCCTGACAGATGTGAGGTGATATCTCATTATGTGTTATTTTTTTAATTTTTTTTTTTTTTTGTAGAGACTGGGTCTTGCTGTGTTGCCCAGGCTGGTCTCAAACTTCCAGCCTCAAGCAATCCTCCTGCCTTGGCCTCCCCAAAGTGCTGGGATTACAGGCATGAGCCTTTACTCCAGCCTCATTGAGGTTTGGATTTGCATAGAAATCATATTTCTAAAACACATTTGAAAATCAGATTGTATCTTCCCATTGATAACAGTAGTTGATTTTCACTCATTTTTTAAAGCATTTGACCTCGTTATGTTGCTTTAAAAACCATGCTATACGATAGATGAACATGAAGCTATTCTGCTTTGGTCAGAGGATGAGAGGCTTAGATTTCCACCCACTTCCTGCATAAAAGGCCTTAGAGTTCCATAGATTATAGTTTGAGAACCATTGATTATAGCCCAATCATTCTGTAAGCCTGTATTAATCCCAAAGCTAGGCACTGGGGAATGAGAATGAATAAGTTGCAATTGCCACCATTAAAGAGCTAATACTCTATCAGAGAGGCAGACAAGTAAACAATCATATATAAACAGATCACTAAACTGCAGGTAGTATCAGCGGTATGAGACTTGATGGCCTGAGCTCTCAGAGGACCATAGTGACTATCATTTTAACCACTCACATAAACGGGTATTTACGATATGGTATTTAATGATGTTTGCAGCCATATAAATTCTGTAATAAAAGTGTGGACAAGATGCTGGGGAAACACAGAGGAGAGAACTCACGGAGGAGATGGGGGCTACCAGGGAGGCTCTGCAGAGGAGGGGCCCCTGCAGGGAGTCCAGTGTGGCTGTGGTGCTTGGGAAAGTGTTATCAGGTCAGGCAAGGGCTGCATTTTGAAGGATCTTTATACCTCATGCTTGGAGATGGTTGTGGGGATGTGGGGGTGAAAGGGTTTTAAGTAGAGGATCAACATAACCAGATTTGTGTTTTAGAGAAGATCACACTGAGAGGGCTGTGAAAGATGGATTGGAAAGGGCAGTTAGGAAGCTGTAGTTTGGATCGGAAACTGAAGACTTTAATCAGGACAGCCTTGGTTAGTATGTTAGAAGGGTATTTAGGAGTTATTAATAGAATGAGCTGCATTTGGTAAGTAATTGGACATAGGGGAGGGTGGGGAGGTGGGGGTCAGGGATGAAGCTGAGGGCTCAGGCAGTCAGGCGCGTGGTGGTGCCCTCACTGAGATGGGGCACCCAGAAAGAGAGACATGTTCAAGGGAAGGGGGATAATTAGCATTCTGTTCATAAGACATCACTGAGTGCTTCATTCAAAACCATATTAATTCCTGTTCCAGACCCAATTATAATAGTATAGCTAGACTCTAAGTTCCTAAACTTTTCATTTCTGTCTTCCTAGTACTGCATCTAGTATATACCACACTCTTGTAAATATTTGTCAAATGATATTTATGCATAAATTTCAAGACCTATTTTTTCAAGACCTCAGAAATACAAATCCAAAAAGTAATTAAGAGTACATGATGAGGAGGTACGGAGCTAATAAATATGGTCCTTTACCAAAATTCAGAAGTCTGGCCTTAACTTCTGTGGTTTACACATTTCCCCATGTCACATTGCTTTCCCACAACACTCCATTTTACAGACAAGGAAACTGAGTGACAGTTGAAGGGTGAGACTCCTGCCACCATACTATAATTGACTTGATGGAAGCAAAAAGTGACAGCTGAACATTTTGGCATCAAAGGAAGAGATTTTTTTGAAGGTATGAAGAAGGCTCTTAGCATTGCAGATGTGCTCAAAGGGCTTAGGTATATTACAGCACAGTTCAGTTTTGCTGTCTATACCTGCGGTCCCCAACCCAACCCCCAGGCTACAGACCAGTACTGGTCCTCGGCCTGTTAGGGACTGGGCCGCAGAGCTCTGAGGCCCCTCCACAATGCCCCCAACCCCATCAGTGGAAAAATTGTCTTCCATGAAACTTAGGAAGGGGGGGTGGGTTGCACAGCAGGAGGTGATCCGCCAGTGAGCGAGTGAAGTTTCATCTGCCATCACTTGCGTCACCACCTGAGCTCTGCTTCCCCCCACCCCCCACCCCCTGTCCATAAAAAAAATTGTCTTCCATGAAGCTGGTCCCTGGTGACAAGAAGGTTGGGGTTGCTGGTCTATATAAATGATTCCAGGTCTTCAAATATTAATTGAATTCTATTCTACGTACTCTGTTTAGGTTGACAGAGAGGAGCATGAATCCTTTTAGAAAGATTTCTATTAAAATACAAAAGGTTTGGCTCTTAAACTTCTGTTATCTTAAAAAATTCATTCATGTAGAATCACTCGTTCTTAGAAAGGGTGACTGAGAAGCTCCTGGACTATGCACATGGCATGTGCAAGGGGTGTGTAGTGGTGGTAGGAATGACTGCCTAATAATATCTCCCTAGAATTCAAAAAGTGTGATTAACCAACTCCAGAGGGAATAATATCCATTCATCTTTTGCTGAGGGACTTTGCCGTAACTCTGGCTTCTGAAGTTAACAGGAAGTAAAAGGAATATCCCCCATCTCTCCTGTTCCCAATGTCCCAAGGATGGCCTTTATAGCACATAACTGCCGATGGTGTAGAGGGAGATAAGACCTGCTGGCCTAAGCTCTCCGACAACCCTATGAGCCCAGAATTTCTGACCACAGTGACTAGCACTCTAACCACTCTGGCAAACAGGTTTTTATAATGTGGGATTTCATGGTCTTTGCAACTTGTATTAGTTAATGACAGAGGCCTTAGAAACTTGGTAAGTTAATACAAGTGGATACACACAATAGTCCTGTCCTCTAGCAATATTGTTAACTAGACCTGTGTTTTCATAGTGTTGGAAATACATAATTGGGATCCTGAAAACTGATATTCTTCCTTTATGTAAGGCAATCTTTAGAAATCTAATACTTCCTTTGAAAAGTCCAGTGTGTTTAAATTAATGCAGTTTGGCTGATTTGAAGATTGAAAATAGGTTAGCATTAAGGCCAGGATTCCTTTAGTAATTACTTTTTCTATTGGTAATAACTGTTTCTTTAGAAATGACATTAACATTCTACCAAAACACAGCAGTAATCCAAAAGTTAATGTTCTGTTCATTTATAATTATATTTAATTCATATTTATGAGTTGTTGGGAGGGAGGAGTAAGAAAGAATTGATTTTAAAAAAATGTTACCAAAGAAAGAAGTTGAAGGAAAAATTTTTCTAATAGTCTGAAGGATGTACAAAAGCATTTGAAGTAGGAAAAATTAATTTGTTAAACATACAGTTATACAAAATCAGATTTTTTTAGTTATTGTTGAAAAAGTCTGTATTTATATTCTTTCCTAGTAGCACTGAGTGAATTCAGTTGATAGGCTTTCTCCATTTCTTCTTTTTTACTAACCAAAATATTAACATAAACACCCAATGATTTTGATTTCAGTAAGTCAATTAGATTTGTGGGGATTTTTTAACCAAGAAAAATTCTGCATCTTTAGGCAGTCGTTGAACAAGTAGCTTTGTGTCGTTTCCTTTGACTTGTCCATGAAGCCCGATGCATTATTAATGAATTAATTCTTGGTGGTGGAGGCCTGTGAATAGTGTTCTGTGAATGGGCAGTTGCCTGGTGGGGCCAGTTTTGGCTGCTGTCATTTAACATGTGTTGCTCTATTGTGAAGTCTTACCCAGCCGTAGGACAATGCTCATTTAATCCTCCATGATGGGACCTACACACCCTGAGCCCAAGTTGGATGCCAGGGTCAGTTACCCAGCAGCTTGGGCTGGAGCCCTGCTCCACAACACTGCCGAGTTGCTGTAATCATTTTGCCTGTCGTTAATTTTCTCTAAACCAGGGAAAATGTGTATGTGAGCCGTGCAAATGTTCTCAAAAGAGATTCCAAACTGGTCAGCTGGGGTGTTGCCTCCATTCCAGAATGGAGGCAGCATTCCAGGGAGTGTAAGTTCCTTCCTTCCTCCTGGAAATGGAAGTGGCTGGGCCCAGGAGATCCCTGATGTTCTGAGGTCCAGAGTAGCAGATGGCATTATGATTTTCCAAATCCTGATGAACATTCTAACTGAACTTGTTCATTTCACAGTATGTAGTTCTATTTTTTCATTTCCTTTCCCTTCCTCCCTCCCGCTCTCCCTCTCTTTGTTCCTCTCATATTAACTGTTAATAATTTTAAACTGGTACGGTATCCTCTTTAGCCAGCTTTAAATTCCCTTTTCTCCATCATGTATTGTATGGAACTAAGTATAGCACAATTTCACATATAATTCGCAGCCTTTGAATTTGTTTACAAATCTGTAAGCAAATGCCGCCAATACTCACATCTTAAGTAGCCACTGGAAGTTCTGTTTTTCCCCTTATCCATGGCTTGCAGTGCAGGTGGCAAATGGCAGTAATTATTTTAACTAACAGTTGAGTGAACATTCAGGAGGATATACAGTGTGGTGATGTGGACTTTGGATTTACAGTGAGTTCTCAGAGTCTGACTTGATAGTGTTATGGCTTGTTGATTTTTCAGGACACAGACCTGCCAGATTCTTGCACCGGAACAGTGTGTAGATGTGGTTCAGATGCTTCAGTGTTAACTCCTTATCTATGAAAAGAGGAATTATTCCTTTTATTAGGCATCTGTTAAGGGTTATTTTTCTCTCCTAGATTTTTCTCTTTTGTTTTTGTTCAGTATAGTTTATGCCCTACCTTTAATCTAAGGCTGCTTTTAATCAGCACTTCTGCACATAGAACCTGATGAAATGCCAGTGTGTATATTAACATTGTAATTTAGGTCCCGGATCAAACATGTGTAGCTGGACTTTTCCTGAGGAAAAAAATTGACCTTACCAGTGTATGAAATTCAAAAGGTATATAGGGACAAGGTAAAACCACAGGTAGGAATTGCTGAATAATTACCTTTAGACCAGCCTGAGCAGGAGACTTCCCACGAGGTTGAGCTCATTTAATGGTTCCTAAAACTCAATCTTGTGGATGTCAGTGGTCATGCTTGATTATTTGCAGCAGTGTTTTATGAAAAAGCAGTAGAAATGCGTTGGAAGGCTACAGAGAAAGAGGACAATAACTGTTTTTACTTTTGTAAATGAAACCCCTTTGGTATGAGACAAGTATGTTTTTGCTGCTCTGCATAAGCCACTGCCTAGGGAGGTGTGTGTGGATGTTAGTGTGCAAGTGTGTGTGGACTGGTCACGTAAGCCACAGTGCACAGCATTATTTAGAGGTGCCTATGACCAACGAGAAACGTAAAACAAAAAGAGAAAAAAGATGTTCATTGGCCTTGGAAAGAAGCAATTGCAAATACAGTTTAAAAGATTAATCTGTTGTCCAGTTCTTTACTTACCTATTTTCAAGAAATTTTATAAAACACCAGGATCTATGTCATATGTTTAGAAAATCTCTAAGTAAATGTAAATCATTTAAATGACAACAGAATAAGTAGACTAAATGAAGAGTTCGTTTTGACATTAATGACAAAGATCGTTCCTCTTCTCTTTTATCCCATTACTGAGGAACTTCCAAAACACATTTAGAGAAAAAGAAAATAGGAAAAATTGCTATAATCTCAAATTTCAATTACCAAGAGACAGATTCCTTTAGACCTGTTCATTTATATTTTGTGTTTTTTATAAGCCATCTGGTAGTGATGTTCACTTGGCTAACAGCTGGTTCTCTTGATTAAAGGGTTTATGGGTAGGGTGGGTGTTTTTGCGGTGAAAATTCAGGCCTTCAGCCCCTGGTTGCAGGCCCATCTGAGACAAGTTAAATGAGCTGCTACTGTCAGCCCAGACCCAGTGGACAGAACTTCACACCAAAATGCCCACACATGTAATTTGTCACTTCTGGCAACCCAGAGCATGGGGTGACCCAGTGTAGAAATTGAATCATCTTTCACTTTCTCTGCTCAAGGCTGATATGGAGTGGGATGAGTAAAAGGCAGGCTCTCTGGTCTCCAGCAGAGGGGGGTCAGAGGCTTTCTTTGATGACATCATGGGCAGGCCTTCCTAAATTCAAAGCCTCACTCCTACCTTGATGCTGTGTCTTGTAACATCCCAAGGATTAGGACAGTTCCACCTTCATCATGAAATCAAAAATACACTTAAAGTCAAAATACTGATTGTTTGCTCATAGAGTAGCCATGTTTTTAAATAAGGTCATTGTTTTTAGCAAACATTGATTGAATTTATACAAATCTGCTATGTAGTTATGGGTTACTCACATTTTAAATGGGGCTGACTCATTCTCTGACCAGGAGGAAGCACCTGTCCATCTCCCACCTTTCTCCCTCTGATAACATGTGACTGCTTCCCTGCCCACACCCCCCCATAGTCAGTTACAGCAGAAATGTATGGATAAAAACATTGAGGACCTTTAATATATTAAAACTTAGCTAATGTCTCAGAATCTACCATTGGATTACACTTTGAACAGGTAGATTTTGGTTTGTAGATTAGCTTCGGTGGAGCTCTGAAAGGTGAGGCTCCACTTTTTTTGTTTTTCCGTTTGTTTTTTTTTTTAAACAAACTAGGTTTTTTTCCCCTGGGCAAGTGCAGATTTGTTCTGTGGACAACTGGCAGTTGTCTCACAAAGATGCTACTTTAAGGCAGTGAACAGTGGAGGATCAGAAACCAATTTAGGGTCTGACAGGCAAAATGCTGTTCAGCCTCACATGAAGCCACTGGAATTATAAATAACCTTTGATCCCAGCACTGTGAATACAACTGGAGTGATCTAACATAGATGGGCCAGTTAGTGTGAACTCCAGTGCTAGGCCAGAAATTGTTGAGCCAGGCCAAAGGAACATCAGACTTGAATTTAAATATTTACTTCTAAAATGCAAAGCATGACTCTCAATATTGGTCAGACTCCAGGTCATTCTCTGATGTTAACCACCTGTTGGTTTGATGACTTAACACCAGTAAGTCTAGAAAGGAGCTATTTTGAAAGAAGGCTTGCCAAACTTTATTTAATTTTTCATGCTGGTTTAATCTCACTGCAGCACAACTAACCTTAGCATTAACCAGCACAGCCAACACCTTGATATTTTTGAAAAGTTGTTTTTCTTTCTTCCCTATGTTTTACTGCCAATACATACTAAGTTTGAAGGAATATCTGTTTTGCACAAAGAGAAGGGAACAGGACACAGACTCCACTTTCAAGGTCCCCCCACCCCCAGGTGCTCTCCAGGAGTGAGGAAGGACCAAAGTAGGAGAGCAGAATAAAGAAGATATCTCACACCCTACAGACTCTATTCTCCAACACTCTCCTTTTGAACTCATATGTATCAGCTAAATGGAATCAAACCCTCAGTGCTCCCTGTTCAGCCTAAGTGCCTAGTTTTGGCACTCTGACTTGGCCATCTTGCAGGGCTGTTTATTAGGGGTACACATCTTATCCTCTGAACAATACACAGATTTTTTGAGGATACAGATTAAGTATCAGCCATCCCATAGTGCAAGGCTCATTGTCTTTGACATGGTAGGTGCTCAAGAAAATTGTTTAATGAGCAAATAAATAAATAATGAACGATCATGTCATATGAAGTATCTTATGTTTATGCCCTATCAATGTCTGAATTAACCACCACATTAATGTCAGGTTCCATTGTCATCTTTAGTTATGAATTAAAGGCAAAATGAAATCCTTTTTTCTAGTTGATTACTTATGTGAGGCTTCTCCCTTACACAAAGCAGAGTTCTGCTGAGAATCTGGGCTTCATCTAAGTGTTTTAAAATAGTCTCTTACCTTTTTACTTTAAACTCTCTATGTTGACATAATTTTAGAATCACATGCAGTTGTAAGAAATATAACAGGCCAGGCACAGTTGGAAGCCGAGGTAGGAGGACTGATCATTTGAGCCCAGGAGTTTCAGACCAGCCTGGGCAACAGCGAGACCCTGTCTCTACAAAAAAATTAGCTGGGTGCAGTGGCACACATCTGTGGTCTCAGCTACTCAGAAGACTGAGGCAGGAGGATCACTTGAGCCCAGGAGCTCAAGGTTGCAGTGAGTTATGATCACACCATTGCACTTCGGCCTGGACGACAGAGCGAGATCCGGTCTCTGAAAAATAAATAAATAGTACAGAGAGATCCTGTGTACCCTTCACCCAGTTTCCCCCAACGGTAACATAAGTTATAGTTCAGTATGACAACCAGGAAACTGACATTGTTACACGATACAAACCACTGACCTTATTCAGATTTTAACAGTTTTACGTGTACTTGGGGGTGGGAGGTGGAGTGGTATAAATATTAATGACATGGTTCCTTTTAAAGCCAAGAAACATCATAGTTTCAAAAAAGGATATCTCTTTAAAATAATGATCTCCCATTTAAGTCATTTCAAAAGCATTTTTTCATTTATGTGTTCTGTATTTGGGGTATCCAACTTACCTGCCTGCTCTCAAGGTTACAAAGTGTACTTATTGGCAAACATACTCTGCAAATGAACTAGCAGCAGCTGCGGTTGGTATTGGACCTCCATCTGCCTCCCCTCTCCTCCACCTCTTTGAGTGTGCAGGTACACACACACACACATACACACACACTCTCAGATTTTCTGCTGCTTGCCTTTTTTTATGCCTGAGTACCTTGCTGACAAGTGCTAATAACAAAATACCCAGAGAGAGTCCAGTTGAAGTTAGCATACATTAAACATTCTGAACTTGTCCTTTTGCCCATAGATTGTGCATAATTAATAATTAAACAGTTTCAGTTGTAATGGGTTGACCTTCTTGAACTGTTCATTATTCACAAGGCAAAGGCATCACTCAAACTTTTTCCCATTGTCCTTTGCTGTTCTCTAGCATGCTGCATGGTTATGTTCCAGTTGTTTAGCAAAAGGGGCTGACCAGGTAGTTACTGAAGCCTCTGAGGCTTGGAGACTGTCCTCCTTGATGACCAGAATTGCTTACTGAAATGGTTTATGGCAGCTGTTTTTATATAACAGTTGCCTGCTCGATAACAAGATCCAGCTTGTGTCCCTTTGGCAGGACTCTAAAGTTGATTTGGGATTAGAATTTCAGGTTAAGTCTTTTGGTTAAGGTTGTGTCCACTGTTTTGTTCCATACCTTTGTGCTTAGAAGTTCAACAGAAAAGCATCCCAAGGCGGGGGTGGGGGGGGTGGGAGGGGGTTGGGAGGGTGGCTCATGCCTGTAATCCTAGCACTCTGGGAGGCCAAGGCAGGTGGATCGTTTGAGCTCAGGAGTTCGAGACCAGCCTGAGCAAGAGTGAGACCCCATCTCTACTAAAAATAGAAGGAAATTAGCTGGACAACTAAAATATATAGAAAAAATTAGCCGGGCATGGTGGTGCGTGTCTGTAGTCCCAGCTACTCGGGAGGCTGAGGCAGGAGGATTGCTTGAGCCCAGGAGTTTGAGGTTGCTGTGAGCTAGGCTGACGCCACAGCTCTCTAGCCTGAGGCAACAGGGTGAAACTCTGTCTCAAAAAAAAAAGGGCATCCTAAGATAAGACCTTAAGATGAAGTATGGCACCCAAGGTCTTAAAGAGAGTGCCTTTTATTAACAATTTAGGGTTGGTCAGCTAGTATCGAGAGTTATTAAGTGAAACTGCTTTTTCAATTTGCGTTTATATTTTTGGAATGTATTTCTCCATCTTGCCAGCACCCATATTTCACAGAGGACATTTTTCATAAATGTCCTGTGGGACGGTTCTCAGTCCCCCTCTAAACTCACAGCGTCTGGATGCTTTCCCTCCCCGTGAGCTGCAGTGAAACTAGAGTGCAAATTTACTGTGCTTTTCCTTCCCTCCTTCCCACAGATTTGAATTAGGTAACAAAATAGGCAGATTCTTGGAGGCCTTTCACATCCTGATGTAAACTAACTTCTAATTTTATTTGCTTTAAAAAGAGAAAAGTATGCTTTAAAATCCTTTCACACAGTGAACATCCTTAGGTATATTCATTTGCTTTCCTTTGGAGTGTTAACAGCCTGTGGTGGAGTTGGAGGCTCTCAGACACCTCCTTGGCCCAGTGTTTACGTGTAGTATTCTGGCCACCCCTCTTCTAGTCAGTCTTCTGCATCTCAGAAAATTCTCCCATGAGGTATGCAAGAGACATGGATTTTAAAATGAAAATAAATATCTGGCATTATGCATGTGAGATTAGAATTTCCCCCCACATCTTTGATGAGTGATTCTTTCCAGGCACCACTGAGATGAGAATCCACTCTCTGTGGTTCTGCAAAGTCAACTTGGGCTGGCATGTTCAGAAGTGAAATAAATTATTCATGGGTACCACCCAGTGTTCCTTAGTTTTATAATATGAGGAACTTAACAGGCTACAATATCAGGTCTTAAATAAAATTAACTACCCATGCAAGATGTCACATTTCCTTGTTTTCTCATCCGTGTTAAAATGACATCTTCATCAAGTTGCCTAGTCTATAATTCATTAATTTACTCCTGGTATCATACTTTGAAATGAAGCCCACATTAGCATCATATTTTATAACAGATCTTTGTAGAAAGCTAGTCCAGAATTTTAACCATCTTGGTAAACATTCAGCCGCATTAAGACAGCAGGCTTTTGTTTTCCTAAATATTGCATTTTAAAGCGACTACTACTCAGATGCTTTCAGTACCATACCCTCCAAAAAAAAAAAAAAATCCATAAAGCAATGACTTAGAGAAGCTCCCTCACTGATCAGAGTCCATAATTTTTGCAACTCAGACTTTTAACTATCTTTTTACTAATGATTTTTGAGACAGTAAAAGGTCATTTCTTGAACTGGGACTTGTAGAATCTTGCCAGCTTGATAAATATATATGGCTTTCCTAAAACAAGCTGGGGCTGAAATTGATATCATGTTTTATTTTTGCTCTTCAAACTATGGGACTTCTGTGACCATTTTATAGTACCTTTATTGAGGACTTGTCATGTTATTTTGTGTCTTGTTTCTTTTGAGTAGACTGTTTCGTCAGCGCCACCACCACCCCCGCCCCCCCCGCAGCCCGCCCCATTTTTCCGTCCTCTCTATGTAATGCCTCCATGTAATCCTTTGAACTTGGCAAGATTTTATTTCACTCCCATTTTCCTTTGTTTTCCTTTACTCTTGGAAGTCTTTCTCTACTGATGAGAATCTTAAGTTTAGAATTACTAATCTTTCCCTCCTGGATGAATAGAGTAAATTCAAAGAAGACAGATATGCAAAAACCAAGAAACATTTTGTTCATATTCCTTTCCTTTTAACCTCTTCAGGATTTTTTTTTTCACTCCTCTGACCCTCTTAGTTTCTTTTGATTTAATTGTATTTTCCAGCAGTTTCCAATTGTTTGAATTGGAAACAAAGCCTTAATAAGAGTTCTAGTTAATTTTCTGTCTTGTAATTACCGATCTCATTTTTCTGATAATTGGCCACAGCAATTATATGTATATTTACTAATCACATAGGAGGCTGTGCAATTGTATCTATCTGCCACCATTGATAATGACACGCATATTGCAGAGGTGCTTTTATCATCTTCTTTTTTCCACTACATCAAAGCTATTTCCTCTCGTTCTCAATAATGAATACATGCATGCATTTGACACAGTTGTGTGCTAGAGAAATTGTTTGGCTCCCACCAAATGCTGCATGCTCTGAGTTTCTTGCCTGCAGCGCTGGAAGGTTGTATGTAATGATATATTGCTCATCCAAATGGCCAAAGCACTCCAAAGCACAGTGAGATTAAAATAAGTCATTCCTTTGTTAATTTAAATAGGTGCATGTATCATACTTTGCAGGGCACTTTGTGTAGGGATGTCAGGGAGGAAAAAAGCCGCCGAAAGGTATTTTTAATAGCAAATGAGAATAGATGAGAATGGAGTCATTTGCAGCTGCCTACTTTATGTGGCTCTCTTGTTCCAACTGTAGGTCTAATGAGATGACTGTTAAAGTACTCTGCAGTGTAATTTCATTACATCCTGAGCTGTTACACTATAAACACAGTGGCGCTCTGTCATTCTTGGAAAAACTCCTAAATTCTTAAAGCCTTCCTTTGCAAATGGTAATGGGGTTTGCTCCCTGTGTTATGTGGTGGTGGTTGCTTGTTGCTGTGTAGTTTTCTGCTCTTTTGAGTGACTCCCACCTCCACCCCAGTTTTGTTTGGTAGTCGAGTTGGGAGTTTTTCATTGTGTCCTTAATTTACTGGCTTTCTTATATGAGGAGTTTGCCTCGACTGGCAAATAAGCTGAAATTCCTTTTCGGGAAACAACTTCCCCTATAAAAAGCCTTTCTATTAATATTAAAGTAAAATAAGAAGAAAATCTGACCCAAATGATTCCATTAGGGGCAAGCAGTTAAGAGCAGTTGAATATACAAATAAATGTAAATAAAAAGGAAAGTGTAAATAAATAGCAAATCCAGTAAAAGAAACAAAGGTCAACACAAGAATAATTTCACAGCTCTTTGTTAATTACAAGACCATTTGTGTGTTACTTAAATAATCATTAATTTCTCATTTACACTTTCCCTACCTTCTTTCCTACCCTGTGGCTATCATTGTCCTTTTTTCACCTCCCCTCCCTCTCTGCTCTCATGTTTCTCACCATTGTGAAACGTGTGTGGCTTTAAATTTGGCATTTTTACCTAAATGTGTGGAAGAGTTAGAGACAGTCTTTTTAATTGGATGAGGCCTTATTTTCATTATATTCATCTTTATACTGCTTCTTTGTGGGGGTGGGGTGAGGGTAGAATATAAAGAAAGAGAAGGAACTGTTGAGACTTTTGGTGACTTGTTTTTCCTCCATCCCAGGATTCGCCCGTCCTTCCGGTTGGAGAGTTCTCCGAGCCATTTGTACATTTCATCACTCAGTGGTGAGCCCGTTTGCAAACATGCCATGCCCTCAATGTAAATGACACATGCCATTAACTCCGCGGCTCCGTGAGACCTTATGGCTCTCCCTGCTTCCTTTTGGAGACGGGAGGGACTTCAGGGCCTTGGGCAGATGGGGTAGCAAAGCTGAAGAAATTGTTTAAATTATGTAAACGTTATTTACACAAAGAGTCATAAACATACTTCAGAGGCTTTTTCTTGTTTTAATAAACTGCTGAGAGTCAGGCTACTTCTTTGAGCACAGATACTGTTGCCATCTTTTTTTTTTTTTTTTTTAAGAAATACACAATTTTATAGTCCCTATTGAACAGACATATGAAGCTTATTTTTATTAATGTAACCTCAAGTTACCCATAAAACTGTCTGTCACTTAGTGGAAACAGCATAGTTTATTAATTCATTAGATCTTCAGTAAATAACTTTTATCTTTGGTTATATTTCAAACACAATACTGGGGTCCCATTTCAGTGAATTTTGATGTTTAAAAGACTATGAAAACATACTCCCATTAGGCCCACTTTAACCCTTAAAAATTTGAGAGGAACCACTGGGGCTCTCAGAGTCTCTAGGCAACTCCTAATCATTTTATACCTAAGGAAGCAAGCGATTTTCTGCCAAGGTTCTTTTCCATCCTTCTGCCTTTTTCCTCCCAGCAGAACGCATCTTTCTTTTATTATCCGTTTCACCACCATCCCCCACATCCCCTGTCCTGCAGGACTCATGTGGCCTTGGGAGGCCCACTTGCTCCCCTGCCCTCTCCATCACCCCAGCATGGAGAATTACCCAGGAGAGAGGAGGAAATTGGGAGCATAGGAATGACTGTCCTCAAAGCAGGCGACAGACCCAAGCAGAACTCCTTCCTAACTGCTTTGCCCCTCTTTCCCTCCTCCCAAGTCCTCATTTCTTCACCCCTTCAGAGTCATGTCCCCTACTGGTGGAAAATGAATGGGCAGATCCTGCCCAAAGAAACCCTTCATTCCTGTGGTGCAGTGCGGTGGTGCAATCAGGAGTTCTTGCTAAACCAAGATGGTTGAATGCTGTTCCCTCCCCTCCCCCATGATCCATCTGATGATTACACTGAAGTGAGACCAAGAAATATTCCTTAATATAAATGTCAAGCTTTATCACCTTTTTGACTAAGTGTGATGTGTTACCTCTTAATAAAAAATGTCTCATACAGTTTATATTCCATAGAACGAATATGTGGGGAAGAAATTTTTCCCCTGATTTTTAAAATTTTATTAACACTCTCTTTTATTTAAAATTCTTATATAATATTCTGTAGCTTTTAAAAACTATTTTTACTCTGAAAACATTGTATTTCCAAAACATGCCACGTTGGAAGAAAGCATACATATTGATTTAACACTGGAATCCTGACCTGTTTTGAAGCTCATTGATGATGTTAGAACCATTATCCAGAAATGTATATTAATCGCTCCTCATCTCCTTTACACGAAATTCCTAAAAACACTCGGAAGCATATCATGGTTAATGCCTCATTTTTAAGTGCAAAAATTGTAAAACAAACCATGCGATTCCTGTGCTGCCTGGAGTGGCTGGTTTGAGCGTCACCCACTCCAGAGCTGCTGGATTTGTGGCTGGATCACAGCACTTACCTCGCTGTGTGGTCTGAAACCAACCTGGGGGTGGGGCTGGTCTGGGCAGCAGGGAGAAAAGTGGATAAGGCTCTACCTCCCTCTTGTCCAAAAAAATTAATCAGCTGTTATTTAAAAGTTTTATGGAGACAGAGGGAGGGATAACCTGTGTTGAAATTTCCACAGATGTCAAGCCGAAACAGAAATGATAGTGGGTAATAGCCTTGTTTTCCCCAGAGATACAGCTACTTTGGAATGTCAGATTAGGACTGTTACCAACTCTACTGGCCAGACAGCTTGAATTACTTGCTAATGGATGCAGTATTTGAGAGGTGCATATGGTTATTTATAGGGAAGGCAAATGTCCTCGATGTCATTAATGGTTCATAACTACGGTTCTTGTTTACCAAATGATCATTAAATCTCTTTATTTAAAAAAAAAGTACTGTCAGCAAATGCAGAGATTATATGAAGGGTTTTCTTCTTGCTTGTTAGAGGATGGCCTATATAAAGAATAAGCATCTGTGTGATTTTCTAAGTGATAGAAGCAGCAATCTCTTTTCATGACTTCATCCCATAGATACTCTTGAGTAGGCAGCTACCCACAGTCACCTCGGTCCCACGTGTGAGTGCTTCATCACATAGCTAAGTACACGCTACAGCTACTAATTATACCTATTGCATGGAAGATAAGAAATACTTAGCATGAGGAATGTGATTCTTTAAGCAGCTTAAACAAACTTAGCTATCCTATAGCTGTTTAATGAATTATCAACTTGCATTGTAGCCAAAATAAATGCAAGTTGAGATAATGTGCTATAATTCATTTGTTATTTTGTAGCGTTATCTAGATTCCTGACCTCTTTTACATACTACTTGTCATTCAGAGTAACAGTGAAGGAATGAGATGTCTTCTCATTTCACTTGACAGTCATGTTTCTTTTCTTACTATCTTATCCCAATTACTTGAAAAAGAAGTATATTATTCCCTAAATTTAAGTTTGAAATAAATTGGTAAGAGTCAGAAAGAGAATATTGCTGCTTTTTTTCACATTAATTTCAAAAGCAAAATTAGAATAAATTTAAATTCATTCTTCATCTGTATTACAAAAGTAAAAAAGTTTTTAAAAAGTAATTTTTAAAAAAACTTTGTATTTCTGATTCATAAGGTCCCCAGAAATCTGATTAAGTAGGCCAAAATAAAAGAAAGGGAATATATGCTAATACTTTGGCCAAGAATTGAATATGATGAATTTTGAAAACATTCAAATTCCAGGAGAAATAGTCAACAGTGGGAATTATAGCACAAATCTACAAGTGATATAGATAATATGAGGTTTTTTTTTTTCCCTACCACAGCATGCGAAAACAGCCAAAAGAAAGGCCAGCACCTGAGGAATTGATGGTAAGTAAATTTTTTTAGTTACCATCAGTTATATATTTATGTTTAACATGTTTTTAAAAAGATGGGAATGGAATTTAAAACAGCCACAGGCACTGGAAAGGGAACATTACTTATTTTATTTGGGTAGGTGTTTTTGAAGGTCATACCCTCAGATGGTAGTTTTCACTTCTTAAAAACCCACCACTTTTTTGAAATTTAGTGCAGAACTCGTTTCATCTGCCTCACTCAAGGGTTACAAACTTAACGCAGGTTACTCTTTCTCCTTATTTGCTCTTACAGCCTTTCAGAATTCAGAGGATTCGTAACAGAAAAGACAGCGCATTCAGTTTTTAGTGCAATCCTATAGGAAATTTCTGAATGTGGCATGGACTCCTCTTAGATTCACACAGAATGAAATTAAACTGGCTGCAAAAGATCAAGTTAATGTGAATCTTTGGTCTCTCCTCAGAAAGAGACAACTACAAGGCTGCTAGTGCTGTGTTCTCAGCTCCAAGGCAGCTTTCTTTGATTGCAAATGACAGTTTTTAGTCAAGCAGAGAGAGGAACAGAGATGCTCCCTAACAATTCCCAAATGGTCATTTATTTAGTGCAGATTGTTGATTTGACAATGCACAAGCTGTTAGAATAATGTTAGGATGGAGCATTAGTAAGTAATAATTATAGTCTACTCTTTCTAATGTTTTGCATACCATTCCCTGTCTTTAGATTACTGCAGTCAAGACAAATTCCTACCAATTTTCTTTCACCTCTTTAAATAACACACATTTTACAGGTATCAGTTCAGAGGTTTTCATCCATTGTATTCCAACCTATTAAGCAGTTTAAGCACCCAAACTTCTACATAATACAGATTTCATGCCCAAATATAAAATAACAGTATGTTTCCTTTTTGCCTCGTGAATGCTTTTCAGGAAGATACTTTTCTCCCTCGTGTTCCCCTGGAGCAAAATCAGTTTTCTGGATAGTTTCAAGTTAAAGTTCTCCCCTAAAACCTCTGCAATTTATAACTGTACAGGTTTCATGTCTAGAATAAACTGGTCTTTTTTTTTTTTTTTTTTTTGGTCTCTTTGATGGTTGGGAAATTCTTGCAGTTAGTCACATTTGAGAAAACTTGGAACAGGTTCTAGAGATGGAGACCCATTTACCTTGTGCATTATTATGCTATGGCTGGATAGCTCAGCTATTAAAACAAAGGAATAGGGTTTCATAAAACAGATATTTGTTTGTAAATGCATGTTTCAATGCTGCAATGAGTTGGCCACTTATAAATAAAACATCTGCAGATTGTACATACACCCATAAATGTATATGGATGTGTGTGTTGGTAAGGAATACCACTCCAGGGTGGCAAGTCATAAAGACAAGGCTAAAGGGTGAGTACTTGCAATGCTTTAGAAGCAAGTAGATGTGAATGTCTGTGTGTGTGTGTGTGTGTGTGTGTGTGTGTGTGTGTGTGTGTGTGTGAGAGAGAGAGAGAGAGAGAAAGGGATATGTATTTAGATATATCTCTTCACAACTCTACACCCTGGCGTGTGCTGTCCCACGTTTTTAATTAATAAATATCAATAAATCAATAAAATACAATGAAAAATGTAGTCACAGGAAGCACCATCCTATACTTAATTTAACATTATTTCTAGTACTGCTCACTGTTTGATTTTAAATGAGTTTATTCCCAGAGGTATAGCACTAGTGAGGCACCACTGATTTGGTAAGGGCTCAGTGAGGAGGCAGGAAACAATAGAATGTGTGTGAAGCTGCTGTGGTCAGGGGATTGAGCCCTGCCTGCCTTTGGCCAAAAGGTTGGGCCCAATAGGGAATGGGAAAGCAAGTGGGTTTTCCCTTGTCTTAAGGAACCTGAGTGACATCCTAGGGACCCAATCTTAAGGAACCATTCTCTTTATTTCTTCTAGCATATTAATGGCTTTAATTTTTCCTTTTCCCTCTCCGCCTACAACCTATTTGATGGTGCTCCCATCTGGAAGGCGAGAGCCTCCTCTGGAATGCATGAACTGTAGAGCCCATTTGTCACTGTGGGTGGGGGCCTATGCCTTTCATGAAAAGAGCAGTTTATCTCCCAAGCGCAGTGACTCCAGCCAGCAGGGTACCAACGTGGGCTGCATAGCTTGGGCCGCATCAGATGTGAGGCCTGCAGGATTGTCAAGGTTTCCCTGTGGGCCCACATTTTCTAAATCAAAGGAAGAAAATCAGAAGTGGAGTCAGGTGGAAATACTGAAAGTTATAGATTCACCATTTGGGAAATCTTCCATGAACTCTGTGTGTGACCTTCACCAGTGAACACAGCAAGTCCCAGCCTAAGTAAATCAGAATGGGGGATAAGTGGGCCAGATCACCCTTACTCCTGGGCCTTGGCCATGCATACTGTGGGCACTCAAGTGGTTTTTGTCTTTTTATTCCATAAGGTCACTGTATATACCAGAAAACCCAATATCAAACCTTAAAATCATCACTGGCAGTTTTTGACCATGTCAGTCTTAAAGACAAAATCTAAAACTCAAGGTTAGACTCTTGAGACCATTAAAATCCCAGTGTTGGAACTCATTTAGTGATTTAGCTATTTTATTCCCTCTACTTTGTGGCTGTTCTTAAGATGGTTGTCAGTTTTTGTATCCTAAGCAGAAGTATTTTAAAGTTGGACCAAGAAATTCCTTTAATGCTCACATTTTGGAGAAGCCAGGGTCCATTTGAGCTGCTCCAGTTTTCTGGCATGTAGCCATTATGCTACATAGAAAATTCACTCAAAAGTTTATCGTCAGCATCTACATCACCTTAAGAGATCTCAGAACCAAGTAAACAATTGAATTCAGCAGATAGTTATAGACCACTACATGCAAAGTCCCATGCTAGACTCAGTAGAAGACATAAAGAAGAGTAAGCCACATGTATATAGTCTTGCAGGGTGTATGGCAAACATACAAATAACTGGAATGAAGTAACTATTATAAAAAGAGCTGCAGAGTTCTGTGGAGATCCCTTGGACATTGACTTGGTAGAGTTCAAATTAAGACAACGTATTCACCACCAGCTGGGCAGTCTCTTAACCGGCTTCTATAGAAGGAATCCTAGTGTCCAGGTCTAAAAACTTTGACTCTACGTAAAAGCGGCACATCCACAAACATAGGTCTTTTTTCTTGAGTGAATATTCTCTAGTGGATTCCATTCAAGTATAGGGAAGTCCCTCAGCCTTGGGGAAGATGTGACCCTTCTTCAATTCTTTAAGAGCCTATTACATAAATCAGGAGTCAGCTTTAAACCCAACAAAAATAAACTAGCCATGCAAACAGCCAAGAACATTCTGCATGCTGACACAATCAGAAAGATAGAAACTCCTTTACCTGTTCCTGTGATAATGATTGATTCTGGTTTGTTTTTTTAAGAGAGTCTCACTCTGTCCCCTAGGCTGAAGTACAGTGATGCTGTCATAGCTCACTATAACCTTAAACTCCTGGGCTCATGTGATCCTCCTGCCTCGGCCTCCCAGAGTGCTGGGATTATAGGCATGAGCCACCACACCCAGCCAATGATTCCATTATTAAAGAACCGCTTTTAAATCAGGCTGATGCAAATAATAGGAGCGACCTATGGCAGTGCTGCCCCCCCAGCTTTGGGACCTAGGACCAACAAACTTAGGAAAAACTTTTCAGACAGTGGAGTCTCTGAGGAGGTGGCAGACAGAACGGTCATCATGCTTCACACAGCCATGCAAGGATGCCATGGCTGATGTGGGAAAAAGCCAGCTTGTGCCAGTCACAAAGGATTGGCAGGACTGCAGCAAGAGGGGAGAGGAAGGTAATGCAAAGATGGTAGAGAAATTTCTCCAAAATGTCAGTAATCAAATTGAGGGAAGCAGAAAAATAAAAATCAGACCCTTAAACTCAGCGACAGAGAGACAACCTAAGATGGGACCATTGAGATAGGGGTTCAAGTCTGGTTTTTCTGTTCAGTTTGTATATTTAAATATTTTTAAATAACAGGGATATGATGAGAAACATTACTGTATAGACCATTTGTTCCTGTAGACCACAAAGAATTCCTTCTGAGGAATTAACCTTCCTTCAGGATTCTTTGGAGCCTAGGTCTGGCTGTGACTTAGCAGGGAGAGCCTCTACCGAGTCCCTTCCCGTGTGCAACCTCAGAGTCTCTATTCCCGCTCCACTTCAGTATCTTCATCTGCAAAACCGAGGGGTGGGCTAGATCATCAGCTCTTGACCAAGGGTCTGTGACTTCAGGAAGTCAGTTAGAGCTCTGAAATTACATCCAGAATCGTGTATGCATGTGGAGATTTGCATTTTTTCCTGAAAAGAGGAATTCATGGCTGTCACCAGTTTTTCAAAGGGGACCATGACCCTAAATGATTACGAAGCTCCCTCACTACCTTCCCATTCTGTTCCTTAGAGCTGTGTGGTCAGGACCATACCAGCAGCCCAGGAGGGAAGGTTGGGGGCGAGCGGAGTTGGGGGAGTGCTTGCTTGGCAGGGAAAGGCCCTCCCTGTGGGACTCTGCAGGGCTTCCCACCAGCTGTCAGGCAGCCCTTTAACCTCCCAGCCCATCCTGAATGTAAGCCTTGACTCACAGGGAGGGGTGTGGACTGTGGGCACCCTCACAGTTACAATTTGGGCTCAGAGTGCCGTAGATCCTTCTATGCATTTAGAGTATTTCCAGAAGCTTTCCATGTCTAAGCTCTATTTAATGGAATCTATGCATAGTAAGTAATCAGGTCAGAAGAAGCCGCATCCCGGTTTGAGATCAATTGCTGGCTAATACTTTATCTAGGCCACTTTATTATCTCATGCTGATCCGATTCCCATTCTCCTCCTCCTTTGTAGCATGCACTTCGGCTGTGGTAAAAGTACGTATCACATACATATTAAAAACATATACCCATTCTATCTGTATGTAAATGCGTGAGGCACAGCTGGATATTGCAGAGGAGTTTGATTTACTAATAGTTATTATCTGTTCTAGCTGTTCAGTGGCAGAGAGAATTTCAGAGAAACAAGCTGGCGCAGAAATTGTCTTTATGCTATTACTATACTGCTTTAGTAATTGTTTAAAAACATGGGTTTTCTCCTTAGGTTCTAATAATGCCTGTTATTTTGTGCATTTCCTTGTACATTCCAGAGTAGGGCGTCCTCATTTAGCATTTCCTTGAATTTGGTTTTCAATCCAGGCATCCAAAAAGAAACACAGTGTGCAGTTTGCAACTGAAATTTGACATTTTGCTTAGAAAACAAGTAAATAGTGGTACTGGAAATACAAGAAGCAGGTGTGGGTCGTATGGTGTCAGTTATAATCAGAATAATACTCTTGGATTTTTTTTCTTCGTCAAATCCTGGCAGCTGCAAACTTGAAGGCATCTCATTTCTCAGTGAAGGCTTTATGTATAAGAGGTGGTAATGTTTGGGGGCTAATAAACACCAAACTGCTCTAGAAAAATCTGTTTAAACATTTAATTACTTGCTAAGAGATGTTAACTTGTTTAACTCCTCTAAATTAAGTTGTCACTGGTAGCTTTTCTGCTTTTCAAAACCTGATTGTAATTACATTTTCAGATTGGTTGGTTGGTAGTTCTCTCAGTTAATCAAGGTGCATGATAAACTGCGCATCTGCATGGTCCCTGTAAAATTCGGAGTGACCACCATGTTAGATTTTTGTCTCTCTAGCACTCAAATTCCAGTGTGACTTTGGAGTTTACACCAAATGGCTTTGTTTGCCATTATTAGACCCAAACCTTCTGATCACTATGAAAGACAAAATGCACTGGACAATTAAGAAGATGATTTTATTCAGGCTATTGCAATAGGGAGAATGTTTATTAATGAAGAACAGCTCAAAGAAAAGGGAAGAGGCCAAGGTTTGGTGGAGGCAGGTGAACAAGGAGTCATCAGGGTGTCTTATGGAAAGATGGGAAAGGACCTTACCTCTGTGAGAGTGGGTGCTCCTTGGTGGTTAACAAAAGGGTGGGGGTACTTCTCACCTGCTACTGCCTTCTGGGAACACAGGGCTCAGATAAAGTTCAACATCATTCTAAACAGACCAGAGATGAGTTTCAGTTTATTTTGATTCAGAGCTTACATGTGCCCTAAGCACAAATTTGAAGAAAGGCACATTTCCATAGCCCCCTTGGATTGTGCTCGTGGATCACTGTGCTTGCAAATATCTAAACTTTTTAAAATACTAATGATGGTTGATAAGCAGTTGTGAACTTTAGGTATTCCCTCTGTTATATACAGCATGTTTTATTAATAAAATAAACCTTTAAGGCCAGACTCATAATGTGTCTGGCTTGCCATTCTTGTAGACACTGTTTTCCTCTTGCTTATTCATTTGGAGGTAGCACATTAGCTACCCCACCCAGCATTTGCAGGAAGAAATCCTGACTGGGGTTGTAACTTCAACTAAATACTTCTTTCGTGCACAGAAGTCATCACAGGAGCATGGGGGCCCCTTGGAGGGTCCAGTTGACAACCATGTAATGATTTTTTTTTCAAGTTCTGAAGGCCATTAAAATCATCTGTTTGAGTCTGCTTATAAATAGGAATCCACTAGTAAAGAAGTTGATTTTAGCTTTTTAATTGCACATAATTAAAACAGCAGAATCACTGGATGCTTGAGATCGCGCTAAATCAGACAGCTTTAATTTGAATTTTTGATGACACATTAGCACTTCAGCAAGAACAGAGAGATTATAACCCCAGAAAACAGGCTTTGTTTTTCCATAGATGTGACTGCTTAATCTTTTCATGAGACTTTAGCAGATAAATACATGTGTGTGTATACATATATCTTTATGTATGTGCATATAGCAGTAGACATACAGATAGATAAAATCTGTCATTCCTTGATCATGGTGATCTGACAATTTTAATTTCCCAGTAAAGAATAACTTTTTCCTCCATCAGTCAAGTCAGATCTCTTAATATGGTGATGATTTGTCTGTTTAATATTGCGGTTGTTTGAACTCATGCCTGCAGTGCTGCTTTCGTGTTTTATTGGGCTGACTGTCATCTTCCCAGCATCTCGTTTCAAGGCACATTGAGACTGTGTAGCATTCATTGATTGCAGAAGAGTTTGGTAATGTTGGCTGCGGTAAAGTGGGTCAGTCAGGCTGCTCTTCAGTGTCACGCCAGATTCACAGGGGCTAAGGTAGGTCTTTGGTATGTAATGTTACACATCAGTTCCTCATCTGACACTGCTCAGCTCATTGGAGGTTTCTGCTCTGTGGGCGGTGTCCTCTGCCTAGAAGGCCCCCCTTCTCCTTGAAAACCTCTTCATCCGCTTCCCTGTGGCTTTTCCCTACTCTTCCCTTCACAGTTCCTGCTCTCTTCTCTGAAGCCTTCTAGAATATATTGTGTCTAACTTGGAGCAGTACCTAATTATACTTTCATCTTAAAGCCACGAGTTGTTCCATGTAGTACAGTGGTTCTTAACCCTGGCAGATCATCAGAATTATCTGGGAGGTTTAAAAAAAGGTAGAAAAAAATGCCTGGATCTCAACCCAGATCAAAGAATCTCTGGCATTTGGGTGAGGGAGCAGGTACTTTTTTTTATTTTTTAAAGCTCTCTAGGTGATTACAAGGAGTAGCCAGAGGTGAAACTCATGATTTAATCCGTTTTTTTCCAACTAGATTGTAAGTCCCTTGAAGGAGGATCATGATTTTATAATTCAGTGCCAGGTGTGGTCCTATTCTGCTATCATTCAGGCAAAACACTATTGGTTGTGTGTGCTGTTCTCTAGGATCCAATTCAGTAAAACCATACTAGACACTGAACAGATAAAGACAAATAAGACATGTCTCTTGTTCTCCGGGAACTCATAAAGTAAAGCTGAAGAAACTGACCCAAGGAAAAGCAATCCCTGGACATTATGATATATAGTATAAATTAGGGTAAGACCATACTAGAATACATGGTCTGATAAAATGTTTTTGTTTGACCGCCTGCTAGGAGAGGTCAACTGGGTAAGATAATTTGGTGCTAAAATAATGACATTTCTAGGATGTTACAATGTTTGCAGGGGTAATCTTCAAAGCATTTAACAACCAGTACAGCATGGGCATAACCCATCAGAACAGGCACCAGGGTTCAGCCATCCCACCCTGGATGTGTGGGCAGAGCCAGGAAGTGCTGAGCAGGAGTTGATCAGCAGCACCTGTGAGCTTCCACGTGCATTCTGACCACTTGAGAATTCACCTCTAACAGTTAATTCTACATCAAGAGGTCATTAGACAGCAAAGACCTAGAGGACACCACCTGGCCAGCTCCATCTTTGCCTGGTTAGATTGATGGCAGGGGACCCCCAGGTTTTTATCTATCAGCATATCAGATGCATACCACCCACTCCTCAGCTCTTGGGAATAGTGGAGTCATTCGAGAAAGACCAGAGACATTTAGCCATTTGTGGGGGAAATGTAAAAGGATCCTAAAGCTAGTCCCTGGGATTTGGGAATTGCTGTTGAAGATAGCAAAGTTGTTTTCCTGTGAGTACACACCAATAAATAGATGCAATTCTTATCAATTATTAATGAGTCTATCCAGGAATTTTAAGGGCTGCAAAGAATATTAGAAGCCTCCTATTTACAATTGTAACCAGCTGGATTTGTTTTAATGGGTTGTTTGCTTTTTAATTTGTAGCAGTTTAAGAGATACCTTTGGGGATCATGAGGCTTGTGGTTTCAGGTACACAGTTTTCAGGTACACAGTTATTTGAGGGACCAAATCTGCCTTCAGATAATTTGAGGTTCACTTGGCCATTTAGAGACTGCAGAAAGGCATTGGAGACATTTGGGCCTTCTGTCCTCTATTTAATTTTCAAGATTAGAATTAAACATTAGGCCTTGGTCTACCGAGAGACATTTGCCAGAGCATGGACTAGTTTCTTTCCAGTATCCTGGTTTACCGTTTCTGTGTTCTCTTAATATAAATGGTCACTGATTCTGAAGTAGGAGAATAGGTACCATTCGTTTATTTGTGCAAAGGTTCCCTTGACACAAATAAAAATGGAATTTTCAAATGTAACCCGATTAACTCTTAATTGTATACCAATAGCCTCTGTGTGTCTTAGCTCCCTCGGAAGGCTTCTGAATGGCCTGCATCTCTTTTTAAAGTTGGGGGGAGGGGGGATTCAATTAATAGCAGGACTTTCTAATTGTGGGATTGGTGTGGAGTTGACAAAAATTTGTATAAATAGGGTACATTTTTCCACTTAAGAGGGCTGTGCTGAAACATTTTTAATTGGATTTTCATGGTGATTGACAGCATTTGATTATGACAGTAACTTTATTTGGCTGGACTGCTTTAGCCTCTTGTTCAGATTTTTCCATCAAAGCTCCTTTTTATCCTCTGAATCCCCAGTGGAGCAGCAGTCATTGTGGAAGAGCCTTTTAGCACCTTTGTTGTAGCCATCCCTGGTGATGATTGGGCCCAGCTGGTAGTAGATAAGAAAATGTTCCTTTCACAAAGAGGCTGTGTCTCCCGCCTCTGCGGTTTCAATAATTTTAAGAGCCCCCAAAACCTGTTGAGGATTAGAAGTAGCTTTAGATGTGAAATGAGTGTTAAGTATTAGTAATCGGGAGATTAGGGCCCCAGGGACAATGAGAGATAAACAACTGCAATTAAGGCAAATCTGCCGATGTAAACAAAATTTAGCAGAAACAGATGCCCTAACCATTTTGGGGGATTGATTTGAGGGCACCAAGGAATCGATTTTTGTCTTGTTTACACTTTCAAGCCCCTGTGATATACTGGAAGGCTAAATATTTCATACAGCCTGATTTTAGTTAATTTTTTTTTCAGCGCCTCACAGTAGGCGCCTCTCTTCTCGCAGTGACCAGGCCTGAGTTTATTCAGCATTCACAGGGAGCAGCTAATTGTCTATGAAGGGCCCCCGTGTTTAAATGGGCTTGACAGGAATTTAAATTTTGTTTCAATCAACCCCTGTGCTCACAGCCTGCTCCAGTTTCTAATTTTTAAATTAAACATGATTTTTTTTTTTTTTTTAAGCCACAGCCTTGCCTCTGGAATTCTCTCACTCTAGCTCTCAGGAAGGCAAATCAGCAACCCTGGAATGCTGGTTTGGGCAGGGCCTGTGGCACCAGCTCTGTGCTGGAAAGTTCTTTCTTCAAAGCAAGCTTTCCTCCCCCCCGTCAAGGGAGGTCAGCAGAGCTGCGGGGGCACATACTCCTTCTTTCCTTCTGAAACGGCCCCCTTTCCAGCTCTCCTGTGCAGACGGCGGTGCCGCATCGTCTGGAAAGTGGGTTAAGTACCAAAGGAAGGCTGGAGGATGCCTGGTAGGGGCTGGCTGAGTTATAAGCCACTGCACGTCTGGTACAGATTTGTATTTCAGAAGCCTTTTCTCCCGTTGTGAGATAGGGAGAGAACACGATTGGGGCATCACAAAGGTGCATTTCAGTATGCACTTGCCGTTTTTATTTCTTGAGCATCTGCTCTGTGAGAGCATCCTGCCTGATGCTGAGGAAGTGGCGTGTCAGCCCTGAGTCCGGACCCCAGCCAGCTTACAGTCTAGCAGGGAAGACAAGGATAGAAACGTCCAAGCTCACCTACCCCTCCCACCTTCGCCTGCCCCTTCACCTCAGGCCACTCCTTTACACGCCAGGATTCTGGCAGTCCCCAAATGCGTGAGGCATTCTCACACAGTTTCTCATAGCTCGTGCTATTTCCTCACCTCCACGCGGTGAACTCCTACTCAGCCTCCAAGACCCAACTGGCACAGGCTCTGTGAAGCTTTCCTAAGCCTGCTTCAGTTGGGTGGAGGACTTCTCTTGCATGTCATCCTTCCTCCTTGCAAGTACCTCTCTTAGTGTGCTGCTCACACTTTCTGGCAGTAACTTGTTTACATAAGAGGTATAGTCCATAAGTGAGACCAGGAATCCTAGAGTACAAGATCATATTTTAGTTATCTTTGTATCCTTAGCATCTAGCCTGAGTAGAATGCTCAAATAAATGATCATTGAATTAAAATGATGTGAATTTAAAGGTAAAATGAGTTCTGGGGAAAGAAAGATTTTTTCCAGCTAGGGGTGTCTGGGGAGGATTTGGGAATGGGGTGACAGGTAAGCTGGACCTTGTGGGACATTTGAGTATTTATGTGAGTATATTACTTTTCTGCACAGAAAGACAGAATGAAGCTTGTGTCATAAGGAAAAAACCAGACCCTCTAATATCCACGTTATCCAAAATTTATACTGTAATTTATTTTCTCTGAACTAACTTGAAAGACATTGGAGTAAAAAATGTATGTAATTTGGGACTAAAGATGAATTCAGAAAGGATTCTGTTCTTTAACCTTAAAAAGAAATAGATCTCTTATGTAGAAATGATTCTATATGGATAACATTTTAAACCCTTGAATTAGAGAGTTCTTTCATATAAGTTGTCTCATTTGACCTTCACATGAACACTGTAAGGATTATTCTTGTTCCCATTTTATTGATGCATAAACTGGGGCTCAGAGAGGTTAACTTACTTGCCTAGAGTCACACAGCCAGGAACAACAGGACACTTTTCTACTGCACTACATCAAAGCTATATTCATTGGTACATAATAGGCAGAGGACTGTTACTGTGGCTTCAAGAATTTCAGCTAAGTCCAGCTATTTCTTGCAGTCAGAAAAATAAAACTAAATACAAGTATAGTACCCTGCAAAGAAACTTGTAGGATTCTGGCAGTGTGCTTGTGAAGCCATTGCCCCTCTAGGATGCTGTGCTCAACTCAATCCTTAAGGTCCCTTCCACCTTGGTGCCTCCTCTCGCATCCACAGGGCCCCGGGTGAGGCAGAGAGCAGATGGCTGCACACACTCGCCAGCCGTCCCTAAGCGGCAGCAGCCTGGTGGAAGCCTGAACCTCGGTACAAACAAAACACAATAGGAAGAGAATAAGTAATTACCAGCACTCTGCACCTGGTCTGTTAGTCGGTTATCGGAGGGGAAGCTGTGAGAATGTGTAAGTTATTATTGTTTTTTTGGTTTTGGCAACGTGCAGCAAAAACCGAGAGCAGAGTTATGTCCTTCCAGTTGTCTGGCCACACACCTTTCCACGTTTCCAGTTCCATCATCACGGTTATAGAAATGAGTGGCATCCAAGAGATGTTGTTCCTTGGGTTTGGGAGAAATTTCTTTTAATTCAGCAAACTTTACTGAGCCCATTCTCTGTGCAGAGGTGCTATAGTTTAGTGATACTCAAAGTATGGGCTGTGGACCAGTGGTAGTATCTGAACTGCTTCTTGAACATGGTAAGATAAGGAGTGTGTGCCAGAGTATGAACCAAGCATGTCTCAAAGCATTCTGTTTAATTCAGCTGACATTTTGTAACAAAACTTTCTCAGTGAAGGAAGCTGTCTGTTGGTCTACGTGGTTGCGTGGCTGCTTATCTGGTTGCAAACCAGTAGCCAGCAGTTCACAGGCCAACTGCTTGAGCAGCACAGCTGTAAGGAATACAGAGATCAGACACTAAGCCCGCCCTCTGGGAGCTGACAGTGTAGTGAGGAAGTATGGCTTTTATGTAACCATTGCATCCCCTGCAGCTCGCATGATACAAGGCACTGCATAGCTGTTCAGTGATCTCTGTTGAATAAATTATCAAAAAACTCAGCGAAATAAAAGTCAAATTATGGTGAGTGCCATAAGAGACATGTGAACAAAGTAGTTGGGTGACAGAGAACAATAAGCCCAGTAGACATCAAGGTCCACCAGGAAGGGAGACGGAGGGCAGGGAGGGGAAGACAGCCCAAAGATATCCACACCAGCACAGGCACTCAAGGAGTGGGAGCAGCAGGAGCCCAGGCTTGGAGCCATTATCTCACTCATTTCTGTAACCATCATGGTAGAACTGGAAAGGTGGAAAGGTTTGTGACCTAACAACTGGCAGGACATACTCTGCCTTCTGTAAAAGGGAGGCTGAGGATGGGCTTTAGAAACTTGGAAATCAGTCTGTCGTGTGAACATGAGCCAAGAAGCAACATGGGAGACCGGAAGGGGATTGATTCGGGTGTCAGAAAATATGGTTTCAAGTATAGGCACTACCTCTAGGAAATGAAGTAAGCAACAGCTATTTACTTAGCTCATCTGAGCCTGGGCTGCTTCATCTGTAAAATGGGGTAATGATACCAATTTCACAAGGGGCTTTTTAGTAGTTTTTAAAACTTACATAAGATGGAGTTTATGAAAATGTGTTGGTAAACTATAAAGTGCTAGACATATGTAGGGCACTAAATCATTCAGCTTTTGGGGGTCATGATTTTCTCATCTGTCTAATCTTCTGGGGTATCTCCAGCCAGTCACTTCTTGGAAGACAGATGTGTTTAGTGGAACCTAATGTGACATATAGAACAAAGTATACACGTGCTGCATGTTTGCAGTTAGTGCCCACTGAATTGGTAGTTTATTTTCTCAGGGGTGGGTCTCTATGGGTCATTCCTCGCCACTCATTGGAAGCCTTAACTTTTTGTGTCTGCCCTCTGTTATCAGTAAAATATAATGAGCATGTCATTGGAGGAATTATTGTGATACAGTCAAGTATTTGTTGTCCGGATCCTTGAGGTGCTGCGATGGATTCAGAAAGAATACAGGAAACATCCGTGTCCTTGAGAGCAGACTAGACATGCACATCAGCAACATCTGGAGAAGGCAGAACGAGCTGTGTGCTGCTAGCTTGGGTGGTACGGGAACTCAGGAAAGGGCGGCCGAGGGGCAGTGGCAGTCAGGGAGACAGCTCAGTTCAGGCCTGAGTACAGGAAAATGGATTCTCACAAAGCATGAAATTTAAGTGAGATGAAAGTATGTTACATGCTTAGCATAGTGTCTGGCATAAATTAAGTGCTCAATAAATAGTAACCATTATCATCATCATCATCATCATCATCATCACTGCTGTTAAGAGGGAAGGTGTTTCAGGAAGAGAAAATGGCATAGGCCAAGACTAGAGGGAACAGAGACAGTAAGGAACTCACCCTGACCAAAGCAAAGAAGGCCCTTGGAAAGGATGGGGGTAGAGTTGGTTGGGCAGGGCCAATGCAATCTGGAAGGAAGGGTTTCACACAGCAAAGAGAAGTGAGGCAGCTGGAAGCTGTTGTTGGTTCTTAAGCTGGGAGGTGGCTAGGCGAGGCTACACCATGACAGGCAGGTGAGCAAGCAAGGGGGACACACAGGGCTGATCTCAGCCTGCTCCAGTGGGCCAGACCCTCTGCTGAAGCTGATTTGTGAATAGGAATGTCCTAACCCTCTGGCTCTTTCTGAAATTCCATGGAGGTCCCTAGCCAAACCAACAGGAAGCCGAGTTCAGAGCCTCTAGCTTCTCAGCAGCTTCTCAGCATGTCACTTGTCTCTCTTTCTGCATCTTCTTTTCAGTGTCCTTTCTGTCACTATCAGGGAAAATCATTAGTATGCTAATCTAGCTAGCCGTCATTTTAACACTGACCTTTGCTAACCTGCCTTTGCAATTTCAGGAACTATGTTTGACTTCTCTAAAAGTAACCTTAAATTGTAGTCTTGTAAGAATTCCAGAGCTGTATCCTTCACTCCTTCTTCTAATGAGGTTATGACCAAATGCTCATTATAATTGCTTTAGACTCCTTTTAATTTTCAAGCTTATTAATCATAAGAAGAGTTATTTAAAATTGCATAAATTAATCTTAGATTAAAAGCCCATCAAAGCCTCGAAACAATTAAGAATAAGTAGGATTTCCCTGGGGCAGCAAGTTTTATTTTAATATTGTAGTCAGGTGGATATCAGAACCTTGAAGTATGGTAGTGATTAATGTATGCAAAATTTAAATGGGATTTTTTAAATGGCAAATCTAAATCACATATTGACCTAACTGTAGGCTTTAACTGCATTGTCTGTCATATATTTAAACTGTTTACTAATCAACATTTTAATTACAGCCTGTGTTGGCAGACCCTAGGACAAATAAAACCTAGCATTTTTAAAATGTTGCTGTAGAATCTGTTACCCAAAAATAACAAGACTCTCTTATTGGGAAGAATGGAGGAATGAGAAGGTGGAAAGTAAACTTTCTTGGCCCAGCACAGGCCTAGGTGTAGGGACTACTCTGGATACTTCTCAGTCCCTGCTCTCACCTTGAGTCTGCTGGTCTGAGTCAGCTACCTTTCCTGGAACTACCGTTGGGTTTCCTTTGGAGTTGATTCATGTTTAATTAGGGAAATGCTTCCCTTTTTGTGTTCGAGCCCTAGTTGCCAAGCATTGTTTACTTAAAGAGTATATAGCCCTGGGGTCCCTAGGCCCGCTTTTCTTTTATGATGCAGAGATAAAATGTTTTCAGAAATTTGATTTGGCCAAAGTCAGAAGCCTGTTGTCTTGCCTTCTCCCCAACACCCCCCATGGCTGCTGGAGTAGGCAGGTGGCCCAAGGCTGTGTTAAGTTTTGGAAAAACTTCTCTATTTTATGGAGACTCTTTCATTATTGAAGGTCGATGGGTAAAAGGGTCCCCTTGAGCAAATTATTTCTCCCCTGGACACTTTAGTTCCCACTTCATGGAAAGGGGATAATAGTGACCAACGTAACGATTCTGTTTTGTGAAAATCCAAACTGGATGATGCACATAAGCCCTATAGCACAGTAGTTAGAAAATAATAGCTTCCCAAAAAATGTTTATTCCTGCCCTCAGGACCATTTATTTTCTAAAACTAGTTTTTTAATTTTTTATTTTATTATTATTATTTTTTTAGACAGGATCTCATTCTGTTGCCCAGGCTAGAGTGCAGTGGAGTCATCATAGCTCACTGCAACTTCATACTCCTGGGATCAAGTGATCCTCCTGCCTCAGCCTCCTGAGTAGCTGGGACTACAAGTGCACACCACCATGCCCAGCTAATTTTTTAATTTTTTTCTAGAGACAGGGTCTCACTCTTGCTCACACTGGTCTTGAACTCCTGACCTCAAGTGATCTTCCCGCCTTGGCCTCCCAGGGTGCTAGGATTACAGGCATGAGCCACCGCGCCCGGCCCTACTAAAACTAGTTTTAAAATTATGATTAAAAATTCAAGTGG
Organism: Lemur catta; assembly: GCF_020740605.2. NCBI lineage: Eukaryota > Metazoa > Chordata > Mammalia > Primates > Lemuridae > Lemur > Lemur catta. Next base: position 97,648,040 of record NC_059128.1, read on the forward strand.
TACAGAAGGACACACAATAAGAAGTTAGCTTTCTTCCAACCTCCCTCCCATGTCCTCCAGCTCCACTGTGTAGAGATAAGCACTATTAGTAGTAGCTTGTGTGTCCTTCTGAAATTTTTAATTCTTTTTATTCTGCACCTTTTTCACTTAATATATTTTTGAGATATTCCCATATCATATAAAGGTCTACCTCATTCATTTTAATGGCTGCCTGGTATTCCATATTATGAATGTGCCATCTTTATTTAGCAAGACCCTGGCTTAGAACATTTTGACCATTTCCAGATTTTTGCTATTGAAACTGTGACTCTCTTTCTAAATGTGCATCTTTGTATACTGGAGGTAAGAATGCCAGTTCTTCTTCTCTTCGATACTAAATTATCAGAATTTAATCTTGCCAGTCTAATCAATGGTAAGATGGTATCTAGTTGACGTTTTAATTTGCATTTCTTTTATTAAGTATGGAGAGGATTACTTTTTTTTTTTTTTTTTTGAGACAGAGTCTCGCTCTGTTGCCTGGGCTAGAGTGAGTGCCGTGGCGTCAGCCTAGCTCACAGCAACCTCAAACTCCTGGACTTAAACAATCCTCCTGCCTCAGCCTCCCGAGTAGCTGGGACTACAGGCATGCACCTCCATGCCCGGCTAATTTTTTCTATATATATTTTTAGTTGTCCAGATAATTTCTTTCTATTTTTGTAGAGACGGGGTCTCACTCTTGCTCAGGCTGGTCTCGAACTCCTGACCTCGAGCGATCCACCCACCTCGGCCTCCCAGAGTGCTAGGATTATAGGCGTGAGCCACCGCGCCCGGCCGGAGAGGATTACTTTTTCCAAATGTTTATTAGCCTTATGCATTTTTTTCACATCCTTTGCCTGTTTTTCTGTTGAATGTGTTTTCTCTTCCTTCAGCTTTCTAAGACTTGATCTCTCCATCTAGAAAGTCAGGGAGGTGGACAATCTCCAATTTCCCTTCCTATCTCTGCTGTCTGTGGTCCAGGCCTGAGTGTCCTTTGGGCAGCTTTTATGCTACCAAAGGTGCTGTCTGCCTATGACCTTGTCAAGCCAGCATTGAGGCTGAATAGCCAATAGCTGGGGGTAACCTACAAGAGAGTCGTTTCCTTCTCCCTTTGTTTGGTTGTGTATCTTCCCTCCTCTCTTAAAAAAGCAGGCTTGGAAATTGCAAGGCAGAGCTGGATTGAACTTCCTTTAAAGCTGCCTACAGACATCAGGAATATTTATTTTTTCTATTTGTTTTAAGCCTGGGAAGACTGTGTGGTTTTCTCAACACTGTCCTGATGGAGCCCTGACCAGCAAGCGTGCAATGCCCCTAGCCCTAATGTGCCATTAATGATAGGTTAATGTACAGTATAATGTTTTTGGGACTACGGGTTCATTACACTTCTGAGTGTGAGGTCTTTCCACAGAGCGCCCAAGGTCCCATTGCATTATATCATGCAATAAAAATACCCTTTTCATATCACACACTAATAAACTGTATTTGAAATGCTGTCTGAGGGCACTGCCTTCTTGTCTATAGGCTGTGCACGAGTGCAACAGTTGGGATTCCTTTTTTCTATTTCGTGTTTTAGTTACACGGAATTCTGAACCCAGAAGTCTGCTCATTCTTGTTTTAAATGGGGAGCAAGTTGGGTCTTTAGGCCTGAGGCTCAGGAGAGGGGGTACTCACTGAGTGGTGAGGGTCCTTAATACATGGAGACCAGGGCCCCTAAATCTCTACTGCTCATCCTCCGACCCTGTGTGCAGCTGTCAGGAAAGCCGATCACATCAGAAAAACTGTGTTCTAGTGTCAGCCACACTTAGCACTGAACATGTGTTAGGTATTATAAAAGCTTCGTTATGAAAAGGAGTATAAGTACTGCAAAATTTAGGCCATTAATAGTCATTACTATGGAACTGCCTTTGTGGTCGCCTCTGTACTAGGAATTTCACAGCCACAGTCTTCCGGTGAGGTGGGTGCTGTTCTTATTTTACAGAAGACAAGTTCACAGAGCTAGGGGGAATAAGCTGTGTTGTAGAGAATGAAATCTGCAGGATACCTGGGAACCACAGGTAAATTATTACCTGCCTACCCAGAGAGAGCCCCCTCCTGCCACGGACAGTCCACCTACCAGAGATCCGAGCTGCAGCTGGGCTGGAGCTAGGCTGGAGTGAACATCCTCTTTTCAAATGCACGTAGCCCTGGTGCCCTGCTTAGTTATTCATACTTTTCTATGAATTGGTTTACTGTCAACAGTTAGCTGATGTGAGAGATGATTCTAAGCTTGGAACACTTTGGAAGAGGAGACCCTTCTGCATTGAACAGGAAAAGGGGCATCAGAGTTGAGGAGGGAGGCAAAGACTGGGGACTCGAAGGGCTTTGAGTGACCTATTTCGTATTTTCTCTAGGGCAGACCTGGCATCTGTGACTTTGTTCTGCAGGGGATTATTTCGGCCAGTTACAAATGTGGGGAAAGAGTGACCTGTGAGGGCCAAGAACCTGGGTTCAGGCATCATTACTGCCTCAGAATGCAGAGTCTTTGTTTATAAAAGAAGTTAACATTTACTTTGCGATAGGGCTTTTGGAGATCATTTGAACTAATGTAAATGAAAACACCAAACGAGCACCTGGCACAGGTTATGTTGCTGTTACTTCCATATTATAACGAAAGGCACAGGCTTGGGAGCTGATGTCCAGTGCAAATCCCAACTCCGCCTTGGCCAAATCACTTAACTTCTCTGAACCCAGTTTTTGAGTCCAGAAACCGAAGGAAATAACAGTAATGCTGTCCAGCTACTTCATGGGGTTGTTGTGCACTTGAATAAGATAATGAGCTTGAAAGCACTTTGTGGAATGAAAAACCTTACTCAAATGTTGGTATCCATAAATATAGGTATTTCTGTCTCCAAATGAACATATTCAAAATGGGTTATCTTTGAATAAATATCATTATAGCAAAGGCAATAAGGAGAGCTATTAGGAAGATTCACTGATCTCTTCCCCTCACCACCAGGGAGTATATATATCATGGCTGCAGTGTAGACTTATAATAGCACATAGCATACAAAAGTCAGGGCAGTTCTAACCTTCCACCTCTTCATAATAACAAAGTACTAAGCAGAGCACGGGCAGGGCCAGGTCTCTGCTCACCTGCATTGGTAGGAGGAGAGCCAGAACCTGTTCGATGTGGACAGCATTGCTTAGTACAGTGGTTGAAGGATAGGTTTGCAAAAGGAGGTAAAGATGAAAGGAACTGTATTGAAGGCTTGAGTTGGTATGGTGGAAAGAAAAAGCCAGGAAGTTACTGAGACCCCGACCCCCCCCCCCCCCTTGTAAAAGACTGGAAAGACTGGACCTTCTAGCTCTAAGCAAAGTTCCCTTAATTGTTATGAAAAGAGTATTTAAATTTCAAGAATAATTAGTTTTTCTTTTAAGGGGTATAGAGTTGAACTAAACCTTTTGTTTTTGGATATGGGGACTTTTAGACACCTGGGTAAACCTCTCAGGGGTTAAATCTGTCTTTGGGGCTACCAGGACTTGAAAAATGTTACCTTGTATCAAGAAAACCAGAAGTGACAAGTTCATTTAAAAAGCCTGGTTTGTCATTGTTTATCTAATTTTCGGAGTTGACACAGAAAATTAAACCAGCTGACACTCACTCTCTGACCGTCTCTCTGGCTCATTTCCCTGGCCCTTTCCTACCTGACCTTGCAACTACAAAATGCTCCAAACCCTAAAATATAAAACTTCCCACTGAGTTTCTGAGTTGCCCTGCAGTCCTTCCAAGATTATGTCATAGGATGTCATCCCTAATGTTATTAAAAAAAACAAGATGAGACTATAAATCTGCTCTGTGAGGTATTTCTTTTTTTTCCCTCTGCTTTGACCATAAATCTTAGAAGTAATCAAACTCTCTGCAGAGAAGCCAAGATAAACTTGGGCCTGAAGTGGCCCCATATGTCTTTACTGAATTCAGGGGTTCGGCAGGCTTGTCTGCCCCTGTGACATCACTCGGGGCTTCGTGGAGAACTTTATATTAATAGAAAGGCGGCTGGGCAAAATGGGAGCTTCTGTTGCATTTAACATTGAAGATGCTCTAAACCTCATATGGCAGTGCGTCTTTAAATCAGCCACATCAGTGAATGCATACAAGGAAATTATTCAGATAACTGAAGCTTATTCCTTATAAAATCAAAACTTTTTAAAAAAATTACAGGTAAGAGATTTTCTTCAATATAACACTTCCCTATCCTTTTAGAAGATTACATGCATTAGGATTTAGCTTTTTAAAAAATTTTCTTTAGCACTGGGTGCAGTGGCACACCTGTAGTCCCAGATAGCTGGTGGGCTGGGGCAGGAGGATCACTGGAGGCCAGCATAGTAAGACCCTGTGTCTGCATAAAAATAATTCTTTATATCATCATTATGGATATTGTTTATTTGCTATGTTCTACTATTGCAGTGTCTCCTGGTATTAACATGTAGGGCCACTTGTCCCCAAACTAGTTTTCTGTTTTTGTTTTTATTGTGTAGTTTTGCTAATAGATATCACTTCTTGCTACTGTTCTTGTTCCTCCCCTTAACAGCCCTTCCCTCTTCCTCTTTTATTTGGCTGTTTCTTTCATGCTTTCGATTGGGAAACCATATACTAAAGCATGTTAGAAGTAAATCTAAAATAAAAGAAAATTGGCTTGAATGAAGGCTTGAGGGGGCCGGGTACGGTGCCTCATGCCTGTAGTCCTAGCACTCTGGGAGGCCAAGGCAGGAGGGTGGCTTGAGGTCAGGAGTTTGAGACCAGCCTGAACAAGAGCATGACCTCTTCTCTGAAAAACAGAAAAAATTAGCCTGGTGTGGGGGAGTTTGAGGTTGCTGTGAGCTAGGCTGACGCCAGGGCACTCTAGCCCGGACAACAGAGTGAGACTCTCAAAAAAAAAAAAAAAAAAAGGCTTGAGGGACTAGCTAAAAGTAAAATGTTCAAGTTTTAGTTTAACTTCCAGATTCTTAGTCTAAGATAAGGGTGTCAAATTATAGTGGCTTTCAGATCGTAAAGTGCCTTTAGATTTGGAGACAGGCCATTTCACTAGGAAATATAATACTTGATAATGTTTTATATAAATGTCCAAGTTTGAAACAACATGATCATTTTACTCTTGAATCAGTAATTGAAGTGAACTTTAAATTGTTGAGGTTTTTTAATTTTCAGAGGGTACCAGATAGCCGTGAATGTGCCAAGGAAAGTCCTTAGGCTCTAAAAACCAGGTTTAGATCCAGGGACATAGAAACCTCTCAATATATCCATACTGAATTTTATTGAATTAAAGTCCTCTTGGTAAACTGGAACATAGCTACTATTAGAAGCAAGCTTGTAACTGAGTAACTCCATCTTTCTTAACAGTGAAACTAGACTTTGGTTCATAAGGCTCTGCAGTGAAGCAGCCAGCTTATTTGTAACCAGATAAAATTTGCTCCCACAGTCATTCATCCTGCGCCTGACCAGCAACAACACCACCTTGGAAAGCGCAGGTCACACCGTTCACCACCACAGAAAACGCATTTCAGGCTTCCGTACATTTAATTTTCTTCAACATTACCTTGCAAACCACAGTAAATCAATAACAGAATAGTTAAGTACCACAGGTTCTTTGTGTTTTGTTTTAGAAAATATTGCTCAAGGCTAAGAGTAGGTTCTATTGATGATTTTTATTTGCTGCCGGGATGCAAAATGATCAGAATTTTCTAGTGGTTTGCTTCCTTTTTGTGCATTTCCTTTTTTTTAAAAAAAAGGAGTCAGTTTCAAATGGAAACCATTGGTTACTAATAGCAGAAACTCTAGAGTAACTGGTAATTTTCAATTCTGTGTATAGACTGGGTCTGATTGCTTTGGCCTTTGTTATGCATATCGCAAATTTTCCAAAGGGGCTGCCCTGGCCAGCTCCCTGGACCCCCCATTGAATGAATTGAGGCTCAGATAACTCTGGGACATAATAGCTGAAAACAGTAAAAAAGATAGCATTTCATTTAAGGCTACTTACCCAAAGTTTTGATGTCTAGTGTCTTTAGGAGTTTTTTTCTTCTATGTTTTTTGTTGAGGTGACAGCATTAAAAATTTTCCACTTTGGCTTCAGTGTTTGTGTGTGAATGGTTTGTTTCTCCCTGTTAAGAAACTAGAAAAGCTGTTACTAAGATGGATTTTAAGGGAGTAGCAGCCTTTGCTTAATTGGATACTTCTTGAAATAAGATGAGACAATAGATGCAAAGTGCTTTGAAAAGTTAAAAGTGTGATACCAGAACTCAAAACTTTTGACCTGCCTGCTGGCAGGGTGATGATTTGTCAGTGTTTGTTGGTACCTTGCCAGCCATCACCATTATCACCCTTCCCACTTCCCTCGGCACAGTCTCACACTCACTCACACACTCATGCTCCCTGGTGCTGAGTCACTGCTCTGCATTTTCAGACATGCTGGCTTTGTGGCATTCGTATGGTAGGCCTTATTAGTTTACAATTTTGACTGGATTTATGGTCGTATGTCTTTTTTTCATTCCTGATGATGTTTACTTGTGTCTTCTCTTTACCAATTTTACCAAGTTTGTCTACTACTCTTTTTTAAAGAACTAGTATTGGCCAGGTGCAGTGGCTCATGCCTGTAATCCCAGCACTTAGGGAGACTGAGGCAGGAGGGTCACTTGATCTCCAGTAGTTTGAGGTTACAGTAAGCTATGAAATCACGCCACTGCACTCCAGCCTCAGTGACAGAGTGAGACTTCATCTCTAAAATAAATTTTTAAAAGCCAGTATTTTATTGAATTATCTCTATAATATCTTGCTATTTAATTATTTTATGTTCTTTATTATGTGCTGCCTTATATTTTCTTTGGATTTACTTTTCTTCTTTTTATGATTTATTGAATTGGACACTTACCTCATAAATTTCCAATCTTTTTTCCCTAATATATGCCTATAAAGCTATAAATAGCCTGCTAAGTATTGCTTTAGCTGCATCCCACAAATATTTATATGTAGTGTTTCCGTTGTCGTTCACTTCTACGTAATTTCCAATTTAATTAGAATTTCTTTTTTGACCCCAAATTATTTAGAAATATCTCTTTCATTTCCAAATATTGAGAGATGTTTTGTTATCTTGTGATTGTTATCTAATTTTAATGTACTGTATTAACATCAGATCTTTGTTATTTGTTGTACTAAGGGAGTTACATGGTTGCGGTTTTTTTCAGTATTCTCTCTTAGCTCAAAAGGAATGTATATTCTCTGATTGCTGAGTGTAGTGTTTTGTATACATCCTTTAGATCAAGCTTGTTAATTGTGTTACCCAAATATTTTGTAGCCATACTAACTTCCTACCTGCTTTATCTAATAATTTCTAAGAGGTGTGTTAAAAGCTCCCAATGTTAATGTGGCTTTGTCTATTTCTCCTTGCAATTCTGTCATTTTTTGCTTTACATGTTTTAACGTAGTGATGTTAGTTGCCTATGTCAAAACATTATATCTTCACTTCAAAGTGTTTCTTTTATGTTTATGTAATAACTCTATCTCTAATATATTTTGCTTTAAATTTTGTTTCCGGCTAATGTTAATATAAATGTACCATATTCTTTTGGTTAGTATTTGTCTGTTGTGTGTTTGATTATCCCTTTAGTTCTGTGTTCTTTTGTTTTAAATGAATCTCTGCATTTTGTTGTTGATGTTTTTAATTTTACCTAAGACTCTCTTTTAATTGATTTATATTTATTGTTTATTGATATATTTGAATTTTTTCCTACTATTCTATTTTGTACTTTTTCTGTACAGTAGTTTTTTGGTTTTGGTGGTTTTTTTTTTTTAACTTCTTTTTTCTCCTTTCTCTACTCTATCCCTTCCCTTTTAGACTTTCCATTGGTTTGGAAATCATATTCCATTTCTAACCTTTAGTTGATTATCTCTAAACTAGCTCCAACTGCATATAATAGAAAACAAATAGCAGCTTCAACAAGAAAAGAGGATATTTCCCACTTATATAAAAGGAGGCAGGAAGTAAGGTACCCTGAGTGATTTGGCTGCTCCTTTTATCCTATGCACGCAGGGACATTTGAGCTCCAGCCAACAGGAAAGAGGAAGGAGAGTAGAAGTGCTTGCCTCTTCTTTTAAAGACAGAATTTCTAGGAACTGTCACACAGCGCATCTGCTCACATAGCGTTGGCCAAAACCAGCCAAAAGGGAGGCTGGAGTGCTGTTGCTTTGCTGGGTGTCAGTGTTCCCAGCTAAAATCAGGATTCTTATCACAAAAAGATGAAGGGGGAATGGATATTGATAGACAACTAGCAATCTCTACCACAGCCCCTTTGCCCCCAGACGTAAGGCGTTTTAGAGTTTCTAATCACTCCCTTCTTACATGTCATCATGGTCCAAGATTTCATTGTCACCTTATTTTTAGATCTTCAAAATTAGTCATTACTGCTGTTGTAGTTTGATGAAGTTAGTGCTTGTTTAGATTTATCCACATGTTTACCAGTTATTTTGCTCCTCATTGCTATTGCATTCTCCTTCCTTCTAGGTTTCTTTTCTTTTCTGAAGTCCATTAAGTGTTCTGTCAGTAAAGGTCTGTGAGTGGTAAAACCATCTGAGTTTTTGTTCTAGGATTGTCTTCACTTTGCCCTAACTCTTGATTATTAGTTTAATTGGGTTTATAAATCATAAGTTGATCATTTCTCCCCAGGACCTCAGAGAAACTCTGTTGTCCTCTGGCATCTACTCTGGGTGGCAAGAATCTGCTGACTGCCTAATTGCTACCCTTTCTAGGCAGTCAGTCTCTCTCTCTGTCCTTGGTATTATGCAGTTTCACTACAGTTTTTCCAGGCATAGATTTTATATTTATTTTACTTGGAAATCATTATGATTTTTGAATCTGAGAATTGATGGCTTTTCTCAGTTCTCAAAAATTTCAGCTGTTGTTTCTTTCAGTAATGCTCCTCCCCCACTGTGTCTAGTCTCTCCTCATTCCTTCCTCTGTGCCTTTGTCTTTCACATTTAAAAAAAATTTTCTCTCTCTCTACCATGCTTTGAGTAATTTTCTGAGACCATTCTTCCACCTTACTAAGTCTCTCCTCAGCTATACCTAGTACACTGTATAACTCATCCACAGAGGGTTTCTTTTCTTTTTTTCTAGTGACTAAATGTTTTCTATAAGTTATATTTGATTCTTTTCCAAATCTCTCCATTGTCTTTTTTATAACATCTTATTCCTTAATGTTTTAATGTACATTTGTTTTTACGTTTTCTTTCCAACTGTTTTTCTATTATCTCAGTTCTGAGAGCACCAGTCTTCCCACATGATGTCTGCTGACTCTTGTCCATGGTGATTGTTTCCTCATGTATTTTGGAATTTTTATTCCAAAACTCATATTGAGTGGTGCTTATTACTCTGGAAATTTGTGGATTTCAGAGGTATTGCCCCTGAATGGTTTTCCATATGCTTCTAAAGTATCACTAGATCAAGATTAATGTTACATTAATTTATTAGCGAGAGTTTCCTAAGCCACAGAGGTAGAATTAATACTTTGGACCCCAAAACTGCATAAGGCTCAACTTTGTGTTTGTATTTCTTGGTCAACTTCCCTTCAGAGCCAGCTTCTCTCCCCTTTGCTGATGGGCAGACTTTCCTGGCTCACCCCCTCTGTAGCCCTGGCTTCATTCAGGGGCTCAGTGTCAGTTCCCCAGATGGACCTCATCTCTCATTTCTGCTTAGGTCTTAGCACTCCCAGATCCTATATTCCTGGGATGAACATCTCCCCTTAGGGCCACAGACTTTCTGCTCACACATTTATAATTCTGGTTTTCAGTTTCCTTTTCATTTTTAGTACTTGTGGATTTCTGTTCTTTCTTATGAGTTCAGCTATGCTTTTAAAAAAAGTTCCATTTTATCTGGCATGGCTAGGGCTTTGTAGAGGGAGGGCTCAGTCTCTCATCTCATCTCATCAGTCCCTCACTGTCAGAATCACTCAGTTCTATTTTGTTCAGCAAACGTGCTGAGCTCTTGCTGTGTGTGAGACATAGTGCTAGTTCTCCTGGTCTGCCACTCTTCCCCGGCTCCACAGTCACATGCGCACCTGTGCACGCACCCCCCCACCCCCTCGCACAGCCAGGCTCAAGGAGCTCAAACACCAGAAGTCAAGAGGTAACAAAAAGAGGACAAGAGAGAATCCATCCTTCTGAGCATTGTGTCTTTAAACCTCCATCACCACACAGCTCTTACCCCCACAGATACACCTGGCACATGCAGACACCTGTAACTGGCCCAATATTCACGGCTGGACGTGCTGCAGATTCAGCCTCTCGGGCGAGCCCTCGGCATTATCTGGAGCAAGGTTCGCACTCTCATTCTGACTCCTGGGCATCTGCCCAGCCCACAGCTACCTGGAGGAGCCAGTATGCTCCCTGCTGTACTCCTGCCCAGTGCTCTATGAGGCCTCTTCCAGCAGCCACCACAGCCCCCCTTAAAAAGGCCAGCGGTGGCATTCTGCTACTCACATGGGTCAGCTCCCTCGGACACACATCGTGAGTGTCAGCACCCCGAGCATTACTCGTCTCACCCTGGCCCACTGGAGTCATCCTGTGCCCCTCCCTGTGCCACACCACGCTGGTCCTGAAGCTGCTCTGTAAGCACAGGCCCTAGAATAGCTCACAGAGACTTCCGGAAACATCTTGTTCTCATGACGGGTCATTTTCTGGCCAGTTACTCTGTGGAGGAACACATAGATCTGCTCAGATGAAAGGTGGAGAGCTCCTTGGCCCCCTTAGATGCCTGTGTACCATCTAGGATGGCTAGAGGTAAGCTGTTTGCTGCTAAAAATTGAATATTTGGGGGGAAACATCTATTTCTGTAGCATTGTGAAGAATAAACTCGGGAAGGTTGATTGAAATGACATGTCACAGCTGTACAACATTTCTGTGGTCTTAAAAGAAAATGAAGGGAACCCCTTACCCCCAGCCATTGAAAAGCTTTAGAAATCGGAGGCGAAGAAAGCATTCTCGGAACAAATGCCTTGCGTGGGAAAGCTCTGCACCCATGGCGTTTGCCCAGGCGAGCTGGCTAGGCAGACACTCGCCGCGCATGTGTAAGGCTCGTGCCCTCATCTCACTGCTGCACTCCCAAGTGTAGAACCTGCGTCTGCAGGAAGAAATAAAAACTCTCATGCTGCCCACAGCATGTCGGTGAAGCACTGTCTGTGGGTCAGGCGATCTCACGTGGTCCTTACGACCCATTCTGGGGGGAAGAGAGAGCAGGTGGTACTGGGTGAGGGCGAAGAGGCCAGCAAACAGCTTCCCTGTGTTCAAACCCAGCTGAAAATAAGACCCAGAAATGACAGAGAGAAAGTATCAGTTTTACTTCTGTGAAAATCTGGATTGGAGAATGTGCTTACATGTGTGACCCCAGTGGCCTTGCTAAGAACTTACCCACTGAGTCCCAGTCAGAAGAGAACAGCAGGCCTCCCCCTCAGGCCCAGAGCCTGCCTAGGAGCTGGCCATGAGATGGCCGGCCAGCACACACCCTCCTGTGGGCAGGGGACCCCCTGCGCCTGCCCGCTCAGTCCCACCCCTCAGTGAGCAGAGGGCTCAGGAGTATTATAACAACACAAGTGCTTCCACGTACAATGATGAAGCCCAGGGAATGGAGTCTCCCCCCTTTACTATCTCTTTTACAGGTGGGGCAGTTGTGGCCTTCCGTGCCTTCCCTACTAGCAGGACGGCCAGGAGAAGGTTTTCTGACTCTTAGCCCGGGGCTCCTTGAGTTACCCCACAGAGACCCATGGGAGATGTCCACTGAGATGCCTCAGCTTCTCCTTGTGGAGTCACTCATCAGGGCCCCCTTCCAGCCACCCCTGTTGACTAACCTGGCCACACCCAGCCTGGAAGGAAGAGTCAGCCCCTGGATTGATCATGATTTGTTATCTTATATAATTAATAATGCCCTGACATTGGTCAGCAGTTTAGCAGACAATGGACATCTATGCATCCTTCCATAAATTAACTTCTCTAATAGGGATTAGATTCATAGTTTTAAAACTTTGAGTGGGATACTTTTTATTATGTAAAATTAGTGTAGGACTTCAATTTTTTTTTATTTTTTATTTCTTTTTTTTTAAGAGACAGGGTCTTGCTATGTTGCCCAGGCTGGTCTCAAACTCTTAGTCTCAAGTAGTCCTCCCACTTCAGCCTCCCAAAGCGCTGGGATTACAGGCATGAGTCACCATGCCTGGCCAGGTCTTCCATATTAATGTAAAAAAGAAGTATTTTTTTTTTTAGCATGAATGTGTTAGTATTCATTGTAGACAATTCTTTATAAAGTCATCCATGAGACTTAAAGGACAAAACTCCAAGAGCTGGGGTCACAGAGGACAGTTACAATCTTATATCTACATCAATGTTCAGTTTATTTCTGTGTATTGTTTCAGTAGCACAGTGTCAAGGAAATCCTGACTCACCCAGTTGCCTTCTCAATTTAGGCATCCGTTAAACGAATGTAGATGCTGAAAGGAATCGCAGAAAAGTTTTATTTCGAAGTTTAGTCACAGTACCTACCAACTCTTTATATGACTTGCTTATGGCAAATATGTAGGTCAGACAGGAGATACTCAAAGCTCACAGGAACTGACACCATCAGAAACTCAGAACAGCCTTGACCCACACCGTACCTTGCTCAGATGTGTGAGATGGGGCTTGATGTACCTGGGCTTTGGTGGTGCACTCACACAATATTATGCATACGTACAACCTGCATGGGCATCACAGCCCTGAGTTTGTTCAGATGACCAGCACACCACAACAGCCCTCCTAGTTATCAGCCCTCCTAGTTACAGGAAGTTGAATGATATGCCCAGCTCTAACAAGTGGACTCCAAAAGCTGCAAACAATAACAGAATGCAAGGCAAACAGATCACCAGTATTCATTGTAACGCTTTGAGTTGGCCATAGCTGAGTGTATATATGTCATCTTTTTAAAATATGTTTTTAGAAATATAGCTAAAAATATTTCTTAACAGAATTTGAATGAAACATCTGTAGAGGCCGGACGCGGTGGCTCACGCCTGTAATCCTAGCATTCTGGGAGGCTGAGGCGGGAGGATTGTTTGAGCTCAGGAGTTCAAGACCTGCCTGAGCAAGAGCGAGACCCTGTCTCTACTAAAAATAGAAAGAAATGATATGGACAGCTAAAAATATATATAGAAAAATTAGCCGGGCATGGTGGCGCCTGCCTGTAGTCCCAGCTACTCAGGAGGCTGAGGCAGGAGGATCACTTGAGCCCAGGAGTTTGAGGTTGCTGTCGCTACGGCACTCTAGCCCGGGCAACAGAGTGAGACTTTGTCTCAAAAAAAAAAAAAAAAAAAGGAAAGAAAAGAAACATCTGTAGAGCTCCCCAACACACCTCACACCCTATGGCTCCGCTGCTCTCTGCGGTCCTGTCCTATCCAAACACACCTCCATTTCTGCTAAGAAGGGACTGAAGGGTTACCCCTGCCAAGAGGGCTGGAATCCTAAAGGGAGATAGATTCAAGCAAGGCTCACAGGTCCAGCAAGAAAAGGTGAGGTGGTGGGTAGTAGGTTAGCATTTGGGGGTCCCTCCAGCCTCTCAAATCACCTTTTTCAGGCACCCCAGTTACTGGGCTATCCCTGCGGGCTTTTTTGAACAGCTTATTGGAGTCTCTACGAGTTTGGGACTTGGCTAGGATATACGTGAACCAGTTTCACCCACTTAGACAGGTTTTATGGTTCCTTGACATCCTCTCCCATGCAGCATCCTTGAGGGAGGACAATCCTGTGGTCCAGAGGTCTAGAGCAGCCTCAGCTTGTAGAGCCTTCTCTCTCTCGACATGCCCACCCCAACCTGCAGTGCTGCTCAGCCTGAGCATCAGGCTCCTGAGGAACCACCGCAACTTACCAGTTGGCACAGCTAACTTCCCTGGGGGTGCTGCATGCTCGGCACTGCCCTGCCCTCCGGTGGCTACCAGTCTAATGTTAGGATAAGATGGGCTCAAAAGAAGATAACTCACTGCAGAACAAGTATGTATCTTAGGGAGGTCAACAAGCAGGTGTTTGCACAGTTCTGTGGAGGCAGAGATGACATCTGTTGGGAGGAGACATGAAGAAAGGCTTTGCAGAAGTAGATCTTAGGTTTGGGGTGTGGTTTGCTGCCAGGCATCCTGTTTCTAATTGTTCTTTCTGCCCTGACCTCCAGGGTCTGGTCTCTATATCCCTGAGAAGTTTCTTCTAGGCCCTGAGCCTCAGTTTTCCTGGCTTCTCTGGAGTCTAGACCCACAAAGAAAGCATGGAGAGCCAGGGAAGCTGGGTTGTCAGTGAGACCACCCAGCTCCTGCTCCGAGAGCAGGCTTCCCTGCAGGGTGGGTGCCACCACGCTCCGGCCCTGGCGCAGGTGAGTAAGGACAGTATGATGGCTAAGTGCTGGGGCCCTAGAGACACAGTGCCCATGTTCAAGCTTGGTGGCCTTGGACAGGTTCTGTAATCTTTCTGTGCTTTGGTTTTCTCATCTGTAAAATGGGGATAATATTAATACTTAATAGAATCGCTGAGTATTAAATGGTTAGAAGTGCCTGACACATATGAATCTGAACCGGGAGATCACAAGTGTGCCCTTTCCACCGTAATGTCAGTCTGCCAGTTAAAAATTAGTCGGGCATCGCTTATGTATGAGATACTCTTTTTTTAAAAGTAGACATATAAAACTCACTGTGCCCAACCTTGGGGAGCACTAGTAGGCAGGAAGTCAGTGTGGTGAATGTCATGATAGAAGAGTGTCCTGGGTTTAAACCCTAATGCTGCCACTTTCCAGCTCTGTGTTCTTGCCCCACATCATCAAGTTTCCTGGAGTCTATAAAATGGGGATTCTGGGAGGGGTACGGAGGGCTACATGCAGGGTAAGGCATTCAGCCAGTGCAGTGAATAGATGCATACGTAATACACAAACCACTCTTTCATGCCACAGACATTAATTGAGGACCCACTATGTGCCAGGCATTGCACCGAGCCCTGCAGCCACACCAGTAAGTTTTTAAATGATTCTAATGCATGATGTTCTTGAGGAAGTTTTATGAAGACAGGCAAGTGTGGGGACCCCAAGTAGGTAAATTCCTATTTGGGAAGAAACTCAAAGCCCAACTAAGGACACCCAGTGAGGTGTCATCGAATGAGCACTGGTCTGGGAGTCCAGACCCCTGAGCCTCAGGCAGCACTCACCTACTGTGGGAGCATCATTCCTGCCCACACGACAGCTCACCAAGCCCTCCTTTCCCACCTCCACATGAGAGGGGCTCGGGAGCGTCCTGCTGTCCATCCATCAGGAAAGCATCTCATCACAGTAGAACTGGGGGGCAAGAAGTAGGGATGTTGGTACAGAGGTGAAGAGTCAAACTCCCGACATGCTGGACACTGGTGCCCAGGTAAAGGAGGGAGTGTAGTGAACAACTGCAATTCCTCTTCACCACTTAGGATGTTTTCACCAGCACCCCACATCTCCCCCTTGGTGGGAGTGTCTGCACCAGGAGATGCCGCCTCTGGTGTCGTTGTGTTGTCACTCTCCTGTGTCCCACTTTTGGAGCCATCCTACCTCTTGCAGTCCTGTCCTTTTCCCTTTGTTATGTCTCTATCTCCATCTTCTGTGGCGAAGCTTGTGAGCCATAATGCTTCAAACCTGCCACTTTAATTGTTGCAACTGGCCCTGAGAATCTAGGAGATGAGAGTGGCTCCCACTGCCTGGTGAGGAGGCCAGTGAGATCATTCAGCAGCTCCAGCCTGGCACTGCCAGGCTTTGCAGACAGGCTGCTCACACGTTTTCTGTGAGGAAGACAGAGGCCTAGGTGTCTGGAGCAGTCACCGTGAGCGGGAGATGCTCTTGACGAGCAGCATGTTGGTGTTCCAGCTCCAGGGAGATGGACCAGGCCATGCTCCATTGTTCCTCATCGGCTGATGGGGCTGCAAGAGCGTGTCCACACCTGGACTGCTCTGCCTGGGAGAGACGTACATTTCACCCAGGCACAGAGGTGGGACCATCTGCAGGGGCTGGAGCCCTTCCCGGGCCTCATGGGGACCCTGCAGGGAGCCTCAAGGTCAGCTCTCTGATTGCACATGCAGGAGAGCACGTGGTCATGAGCACATCTCGAGTCAGGAGACCCATGTTCTGGTTCCAGCCCAACCACGTGCTTGGATGCCCTGCGGCGAGCTCCACACGCTGAATGTCAGTTTCCTCATCGGGAAGGTAGAGATGTATAGCTGTGCTTGGTGCCAGAGTGAACCTGGGGAGCCAGCGGGCACACAGGACAGAGCCTTTGGCAAGTGCCTGGCACACAGCTCCGTCCAGTGCTGGACTCAGTAGTATTGAGAGTGCAGTTTCCATCCATCTCTAGGAGGCTGGCATTGCCGGGACTCCTGGAGCATCTGGCTGTGCAAAACTCAGGCACTTCAGGGAGGCCGAGTGATTTTCGTACTTCCCCCAGAATTTTCCATCAGGTTGTATTTGTTTGCTAACTAAACTCATGAGGAATGCCTGCACTGTGCATGTCACAGGGCTTGAGGATGTCAAATAAAGTCTAGGAGGAAGGAGAGAACTGCACCCCCCCAGGGTCCCATGGGAGCCATGCCAGCCCTGAGAACGTTCCAGAATAGAAACCAGAAGATCTAAGTTCAGTCTCAGCTTTTTGTTGTTGTTGTCATTGAGACAATGTCTTACTCTGTCACCCAGGATGGGGTGCAGTGGCACAATCATAGCTCCTGCAGCCTTGAACTCTTGGGCTCAAGGAATTCTCTTGCCTCAGCCTCCCCCAATAGCTGGGATTATAGGTATATGCCACCACGCCCAGCTAATTTTTTTTACTTTTTTTAGAAATTGGGTCTCACTGTGTTGTCCAGTCTGATCTCAAACTCCTGGCCTCAAGTGATCCTCTCACCTCGGCCTCCCAGAGTGCTGGGATTAAAGGCATGAGCCATCAGGCCTGGCTCAGTTCTTAACCAACAGCTTCCCTCCCTGGGCCTCACTGTCCTCTTCTATAAAATGGGAGCTATGTTACACTTTCCCTGCTTCCCACACAGGGTTGATGAGAGGGGTAGTCAGGTGACTCCCCCAGTGTGCCCAAGGGTCAGCACTGACAGAGGTCAAGACCCAGAATGGTCTAGGCTTGAAGCCTGCAGCCCTGGTCCCACCTCTGGCCAGGCAGGCCTGACTCGCCCTGGTTCCTAGAAATAAGGCAAGGGGGAATTGCAACCTGGTATTGGTTGTCCCACCTCTGCCCAGCCCGGGACTGCCCAGGAAGAGCCCAGGGCAGTAGATTTGTGTTACAGAGACTTACGGTCCAGTCCCAGCTCTGGGAACTGAGGCAGGTCAGCTATGACCCTGTGGCCTCTGTTTCCTCATCTGTGAAGTAGAGACGATAGTGCCCACTTTTGTGAGTTAGCACTTCTTTGGTTGCAAATAACAGAAACCAACCCATGCCTGGGAGGTGCCTCGTGGACCTTGCAGACAGAGATGCTGCCAGGCCCCAGGGTCTCTAATGTTGTCAGGACCCCCTCCTGCCCTGCTCTGCCCCACTTTGTGCAGCACTCCTACTGTCACTGCCCGCAGACCAGCTCTCTCCATGTGTCCAGTCACATGGTGGTCCATGGCTGCCAGCAGCTCCCAGGTTCACAGGTCACAGCCCAGGTTGCCCAGAGATGCTGGGGTTCCCCCGTCTCTGTCTCCCTCTGTGATTCTGCCCCTCACATCTCACTTCAGGCACCCACCCTAAACCAATCAACAGTTGCTGGGGACAAAACCAGCCGTCCAGGTCAGGGTGGTGTAAAGCGTCAGGGATGCATCGTGCCTCAGCAGCGATACAAAGGATCTGGGGGTCACCTCCCAGCAACGAGGGCAGGAGAGGGCCAGAGTGTCTGGCGGAGCGGAGGATGCCAGCAGCCGCACAGCCCTCTCCCCCCTCGCCTACTGGGGCACTTGGGCGAAGTGCTTCCCCGCAGCGCGGCCATCCGCCCTTCCTGCAACGTGGAGGAATGCCTCCACTCTCCCCTCCTGCGGTTCCGCTCTGCTTGCTCCGGAACAGATGATAACAGAGATGGAGCATATGGGCCCCAAAGTCACCCGGCATTCTGGGAAAGTGACACTCTGTTACCCCGGGCTTGGAGGGAGGGGCCCATCACTCCTGAGCACAGCTTCTCCCTTTGTTCTTCAGAGGGGCACAAGGTCACCTCTCCTGAGCCTCCTGAAGGGAAGTGTGCACGCCTGGAGTTCAGGACGATTTCCTCTGTCTGGGCACAGGGTGGGTATATATATGGGGAGGAGGACATATGAAAGCCAAAATAGTCCCTCCTGGGCCTCTCCTGCCTCTGCCCCCACCCAGGCCTGTGCCACTCACGGGGCGTCCACCCAACCTGGCCTCCAGCTCCCCTTCCCCATGGCCCTGCTCCTTTGGGGGTCCTGCAGGCGTGTCGGCCCCCACACAATGCCATGAGCAGATCACAGGAGGCGCCCAGCTGGGCCCCAGGCCTAGCTCCACCATGGCCTCAGTGAGTCCCTGCCCTGGGTTGGGTGCCTTGGCACCTTCTGAGCTGAGTTTCTTCCCTCCTTGCACCTCCCTACCCTGGCCTGGTCCATGACAGCTCCTGCAGACACTGGGGGCTGGCACCGAGGGCCCACGTCCCTCCTGGCTATGCGATAAGCTCATGGCGAGGCAGTGTGGCACCTCGAGCAGGTTCCCAGGACTGCAGGTTGAGGCTGGGGTGTGTTGGGAATGCCACCCTGAAAGCCCAGCCAGTGGAGGTGGGGGAGGGCCCATGAGGACCTCAGAAAGCTGGAGGGAGCAGGGAAGCTGCCCCTGGAAGGGGAGTGAGAAGAGGAGCTGGGGGGCAGGAACAGAGAGCCCCCATCCTCTGTGGCTCCCCGAGTCTCACCATTCAGGCTATAAAGTTTTGGGTAGGTGAGGAAGCCACCAGGTATAAGTTCCTAGCCAAGAAGCTGCTTGGGGAGGAGGAGGAAAAAGAACGTTTTTCAGTTTTCCTTTCACCTTTGACTCGTGGCCAGGCAACCCTATGGCTGTCCCTGCTTTTTTCTGACCTTCCCTGGGAACTCCCAGGAGGCCCTGATTGTGGGTGTAAATCTTGGTGCTTCAGGACAGCAGAGGAGGGACCAGCTAAATATAACCTGGCCTGCCTGTGGGCTAAGTAGGTTAGAACCAGAGGCAGGCCACTCGGAGACAGTGCCGGCCCCTCCAGAGTCCAGCCCCCACCCGGACTTCTCACCGGAACCAGAGTGGTCTGCGGTACCAGCACGTTCCTCCGGGCTCCTCTGCCTTCCCCAGGCACGGGTCGCCTTCCCCAGCCGCAGATGGTGATTTATTTATAGGAGAGCCGTAGACAAAGGGGAAAACTAAAAGGGATTGACACGGCCTCTGACGAGGTGGTTCCTTGGTCTCTGGGCAGCAACTGGACCGGAAAGCTGGCAACACAGGTGCCAGGCCTTGGCCGACTGGCCCTGCGGGTGACGCTGGCTGAGGAGGGGCCAGGCAGAGTGTGCAGTTAAGATAGGCCCTCGCCGTTAAGGACCTTTCAGGCTCCCTGGGGTGTCAGGACAAGGTGACAGAGCAGCAGGCGGAGTCTGAGGCGAGCCAGCCAGTGCTGCAGACGGCCAGTGCTGACTGTGGGTGTGGCACTGCCCGTCCTCGGGCCTCAGTGGTCTATGCTGTGAAATGGGGCTGACAGCCGCCCTCCTTACCTGACACGGTTATTGGGGAAAAGAAATCAGATCCAGGCCGGGAACAGGCCTTGAAAAGTGTACTGAAGGGCAAAGTCCATGGAACACCGGTCACAGCCTGCGCCTCTTTCCCACAGGGCCACCCGTTCATCGTGCAGTTCAATGACGGAAACGCCACCGTGGTGTCCATGTGGGTGTGCCGGGCGCTGGAGGAGAGGCGGAGCCAGCAGGGGCCGTCATGAGGCCGCGGCTAGTCGCTGGAAGTCCAGGACCAAGGGGCACAGCCCACCTGTTGCCCCCTCTCCATTTGCTGCCTGCACCAGAGCTCGCTGGGCCCGGCTTCCCTGCTGTCACCTTCGACTCCGCGGGCAGATGGCCTGGCCGGGGGCGTGGCGGCCCCTCCCGTCGGGAGGCCCTGACTGGCAGGGTGGGCAGAGGGGGCAGGCAGCGCGAATGGAGGCTCCTGTGTTCCCCGCCCTCCGTTCCCCTAACGTTGTTCTTTGTAAAGGTCAGACCCCACCAGCCTCGCTGTGGGAATAAAAGTATTACCGCTCTGTGACTGCCTCACTCCTGTGAGTCTGTCACCCAGCAGGGCCGGGGGCAGGCACCTGCGGGCACCCCGACGCCCCCACGGTGCTCTGAGGGGCCCGCGGCCGTGTGGCAGAGGAGAAGCACGGGCCTGGAGGAGCTGAGCCAAGTCCAGCAAGGGGCGGGCCCGGCTGGGCTGAGAGCGCCTCGCTGGGCGCTGAGCGCTGCGCCCCAGCACGGACAGCGCCGGGCGCTCGGTCCACCCGTCGGGCTGAGGAGGAGCCGGAGACCAGGCGATTCTGAGCGGTCGTCCTCCGCCCCTGGCCCAGGCCCTACCACCAGCTGCTCTCCTGGCCTCCACGCAAGCCGCCCTCGCCGCCTGGCCCCGCACCCGCGACCTCTCACCGCCGCCCGGCACTCGGGTAACCCTCGCGACCCCGGCCAGGCGCGCGCGGCTGCCCGCATGGTGCCGGCGGGGAGCGGAGGCTCTCTGGAGCTCCGTTTCCGCTCAGAGGTCCAAGCAAGCGGCGTCTCGACATGTCTAAAGGCGGACTCTCCCACCCTACCCCGGCACACGTCACACACACCTCGGACCTCCTCTCATTGCTTTCGCGCTCGCTTAGCGGCACCTCCGTCCTCCCAGCGTCCAAGCCAAAGTGCCCGCACTCGGCCTTGACTCCTTTCTATGTCACACCCCACATCCAGCCGGCCAGGAAGTCCTATTGTCTTTGCCTTCAGAGGATATTGGTTCTCCCACTTCCCACCGTGGCCAGGCCGCCATGGCCTCTGGCCTGGACCCCTGCAGCAGCCTCGTCCGTGGCCCCCCGCCCCTGCCCCCACCTCCCCGCCGCGTTCTAGTCACATGGCAGCTCGAGGGAGCCTGTTGAAGCAGAAGGCAGATACTGTCCCTCTCCTGCTGTCCCTCCCCTGTTCAGCCCCCTCCAGGGGCTCGCAGTCACTCTGGACAGCCACGACCTAACAATGGCCTGCGTGACCCTGTACAATCTGCCCTCATTGTCTCTGACCGCAGCTCCTGTCGCCCACAGTTCCCCCGTTACCCAGCCAGCTGGCCTCCTTGCTGTGCCTTGCACATCTGGGCACACTCCCACCCGAGGGCCCAGTGGTGTCGTCTAGCCACCAGAGGTCTACACTCCATCGTGTACGGGCGGTGCTGAGCACTGCCCAGCCAGGGGCGACGTTTCCCAGCCCCCCTTTCCCTGAGCAGGGCCTGTGACTAGCTCTTCTCAATGGAATGAGAGCAGGTGGCTGGGAAGCCTAAGATGTAGATGTCCTCTGCTACCCCCTTCTCCATCCTCCTACTAAGTGAGAGGAAAATGACTGCCATGCAGGTGGGGAAAGCTGAGCCACGGTGGAAGGAGCTTGGATCCCTGAATCACCACGTGGAGAAGTGGGCCACTCCCCCTCAACGGAACACCTGTGATGGCCTGTTAACAGCAGGGACTCAGTTGTATAGATTTGGGTTTTCTGTGTCACTAGCAGCGAGTATCACGGATGAATGTAGGCCTTTGTACTTGGTGCCTGGAGCATCCCTCCCCACGTACCCACGGGGCTCACTTCAGCCTGCAGGCCTTAACTCAAATGGCACCTCAGTGAGGCCTACCTGACCACTCTACTCAAAATCACACCCTCCCACACCTCCCGCGGGTACGCACGCGCCCCTTGCCTGCACTGTTCTCCTCTATTGCATTCGTAACTGTGTGACAAACCACTTATTTTACTTATTTATCTTCTGTCTACCTCTCCCACCCTCCATTACAATGAAAGCTCCACTTGGGCAGCGATTCTGGTCTGTTTTCTTCACACCATATCCTCAGTGCAAAGAAGAAAGCCTCGCCTAGTAGGTGCACAGTAAATATTTGCTGGCCAAATGGCCAAGATGGTGGGGCTGCGACTCCCAGCCCATGCTCAGTCCATTGCCCCACGAAAGGGCCACCTGTGTGAGGCATCATCTGGTTTCCCACAGCAGAGTGGAGGCCATCATGTTTTCAGTAGCACTTTGTAAGGCACAGGCCTTGAGCGGCCAATGAGCCTCAGGCAGCATCATCCTACTGAGCTACTTCCTTGGGGCTAGGAAGGTCACAGAAATGGCCCGGCCAGGGCCGTGAAGACTGTGCTCCCTAGCCCAGTGCTCAGGGCAGGGGAGAGCTGCAGGCTGCACATATCGTGGACTTTCCCAGGGAGAGGCGCTCAGAGAGTGGGGCAAGCTTGAGGGCTCCCCAGACAGGCCCGACCACCCCAGGATGTGGACCAGCCACCCCCGAGACTCAAAGCCTGTCCTTGTTTCGAGAAGATGCATCCAGCAAGCTGTCATCCTAGATCCTAAGTCAGGAGAGGCAGGAAAAATGAGCAGGTGTCCCATGCCAGGCTGTGCTTAGGGCTTACTTTATCAACTCGTTTAATCCTGGCCACCATCCCGTGAGGTAGATGGGGGTATTATTATTCTGTCTGTTGTGCAGATGGAGAAACCAAGGCACAGGCCGAGCGACTTGCCCAGGGTTACCCAACACACGTAAGTGGCAAAGCATGGCCCCAGAGCCCCACTCTTAACCATGGCCCCAGAAGTCAGCGGCACAAGCTCCTCACACAGAGCACTGGTGTGCATGCATGTGCACACACGCACGCACACACACACACACACCCTGTCCTCTAAGCACAGAGGTTCCAAACTGGTGTGCAAAGGTGGTGTATCAGTACCTTTGGGAGTGGGGCCCAGGGACCTGCTCTTCGACCGGCTCCCTGGGGATACAGGTGCAGAGCGCCCTCCAATGGCACTGGGAAACACTGCTCTATGTAGAAGCCCTGGACCTGGAAATTAGCTTCCAGGGTGACCTTGGACAAAGCATGTCTCCTACCTGAACCTCAGTTTCCTCATCTGTCAATGAAGGGATTGATCGCACTGAGTCCCAGAGCTCCTCCAAGCCCTGAAGTTGCAGAGCAGAGTTCTCACCATTTGGGGCCACAGGCCCTGTGAGCATCCCGAAAATTATGTGCACCCACATGCATGCACAGAGTTCTGTTCGCAACTCAGGGGTCCTGGAGCCCCTGCAGCCCACTCACTCATGACCCCAGGTCGAGCCTCCTGCTTTGGAGCAGCCCCCAACGTGTAAGTTCCCTCTGGCTTGAAGTCAGGAAGATGGGGAGCTGGATGACCTCTGAAGGGTTCTCCTACCGGGGTTCTCTGGCTGGAGGCAGGACCCTCTTTGGCCTGCATGGGCTCCGTCATTCCTCTGGTCACCCTTGGCTGCCCTTTCCCTCAGAGGTCCCGGGAGGGCTGAGACTTAGAACACAGTGGGGCAGGAATGAGCTCTTCCCTCTGCCTCGAAAGCCACCCCCAGCCACCCTCAACCTATCCATGTGGCTAATTACTATTCCTCCTTTTAGGTGCCTCTCACATGGTCCCTCCTGTCAGCACCTTCTTTATTCCTTCTCTGGGGACAGACTATGAACCCCTCACAGGCAGGGACATCTACTCACCTCCATCCCAGGACCCGGCCCACGGCTGACATGGGGAGGGTGCTCTGATGTGTGGGAGGACAGAGGGGAGGGATGGGGATGGAGGGATGGGGCCCTCAGACTGAGGCCCTTGGGGCAGCCCCGCCTCCCCAGGGCTTGTCACTGTCCCGCCCTGGTCTCCAGGTCTCAGTGACGCCCACTCGCCTTCTCACCAGAGCCTCCTGGAGAAAGACCCCCATTGGGTGCAGCCTCAGGTCTCTCAGACCTTCAGGGAAGCCTGGAGAGGAGCGTTTCTGGGGCAGGAGGGCCCTCACAGGGTCACAATGAGAGGTAGGTGCCTCCTCTGCATGTAGGGCCCTGGCTTGGAGGGAAGGAGGCCACCTCAGCACTCTCTTCCTTCTTCTGCCTTTGGTTTTCCCACGTGGGAAACATGGGATACAGAATCCCAGGGCCTTGGAGACCCTCCAAGAAGGCAGGGGGGCAGACGGAGGAAAGGTGGGATCTTCTTCCCAGGGTGTGGTTAGACACAGGCCTTGTGGTCCCAAGCAGCATGACCCAGAGCCCCCAGCCCAAGGCCCAGCCCAGTTGGGGGGTGGTCAGGCCAGTACAGCTGGGCTGGGTGGTCTAGCCTGGCTGAGGGAAGCGGAGGGCGCCCTGCCCCAACACCAAGGACCTGGGACCTTTTGCTGGAGCTGAGAGGACCTGCATCTTCCCGAGAGGCGTACACCTCCCGATCTCTGCACGCCCAGGGCTGGAGGCCAGCGTCAGACCCCAGTGAGGCCTCAGGAGGGTACGGGGCTGCAGGCTGGCAGCTCCCCTGAGGCCGCTTCACATGGGGCTGGTCAGAAGGGGGTGACACTGCCTCCACATGGATGGGGGAGCCCAGCGAGGGCCGTGATGCTGCCTTGAAAATGTCTCCCCTCCCCACTGAGCACCGCCCAGATTCCCGCCTGGAGCTCCATCCTTTAGCCAGGTCCAGTCCCTGTTAGGATGGGAGCCTGTGTCCTCGGTCACAGAGATGGCAGTGAGAAAGAAAGGTGTGCGGGAGGGGGAGGGGAGGGGAACACAGGCTGAGTGCCAGGGTCGGGGAGAGAGGCTGTGCCCAGCAAGGTGGCAGAAGGGCCTGGCGCAGGAGGGCAAGAAGGGAGCCGCACTGAAGGGTCACGGCGGCCCAGGCAGCAGCCCGACTCCATTCCTGGGGCCAGGTGGACCCTCCGGACTGCACCCGGACCAGGTCCCAACTGCCACATGGAGGGGATCGAGTGTTTTCACTTCCTGTGGGCTAGGAAACAGTTCAATCCAGGGCAGGGAGGAGGCTGAGGCCGGCATCAGCTCTGAGGTCCTGTGGCGAGAGGTCAGAGGAGTGGCCATGTGGGCCAGGGAGCAGGGAGGTGCAAAGGGGTCTGCAGGGGAGCCGGGCAGGAGGACACAGGCGCTGGCCCCTGGCACAGGGAGTGGAGCTGGCTGGGCTGCGATGGCACTCGCTGGCTCTGTCATGACCCCTGTCTGCCCTGGCAGAAATCATGTCCCTGATCCACCCGAGATGCTCCTAACCTAGGGGGGCAGGCAGGGCGGGGTGGGGCTGGCAGTGGGTGGGGCCCCTCAGGGGAGGCCAGGTTGAGTCCCAAGGACAGCCTGGGCCGGCGCAAGCCATTGAAATGGATTCTAATGTTGGAAGGGGGCAGGCAGCAGAGCCCAGACCTCATAATGACAAATTTTCTGCTGAACAGCCACAAATATTCGCTGTGACTTTGGACAGAGCCTGAAAAAGACTTTGTTTCCTCCCTTGGCGGTATCATTTGTCTTGTTTTGAAGCCACGAGATTGCAGGCACGAACTCATAGACTAAAGTTTGTCTTAATTGCTGTGGTGTCACCACCTCTCTGGCAGATAACAGCACAATGAACGAGTCGATGGGGCTGAGCCCTCCAGGTCCTTCTTCTAAAGTGAGACAAATGTCCCTCCTTTGAGCCCAACAGTCCATCGGCAGCTCTGTCATTTATTTATCTCCCTAACAGTTTGCATTAACTTGCAGGGGATAAAAAGTCTCTCCTGCCCGCAGACTTAGTTAAAAGCATCCAGTCAAACTGCTGCTGGGCCTTCCTAGGACTTTGCCCTTTTATCTTTTTCCTCCTTTGGTGGGGGGTTAGAGGGGGGCATATAGGGAGAGAAATGGTGCATTCACCGGGAAAAATAACGAAGGCCGTAGTGTGGAAAAGTTTTGAAAAATAAAAGAAACACCGTTTGTCTTGCAGTATGACCTGGGCACGGCGAACTGCCTTCACACTGTCTCCTTTGTCCTCCCAGCTCCCCTGCAAGGGTGGGGGCCAGCAGGGGCTTCCCCACCTGTCTCCCACTCCATGTTCCCTTCACAGGGGTGAGGCTCTGCTCCCTGAATGTGCTGAGCACTCTCTGCCTCTGAGCCATTGAACAGGCTGTTCCCTCAGCCTGCGACACCTTTCCCCCACATCCTCTATCTCCTGTCCAATTCCTGTTCATCTTCCAAGGCTCAGCCAAAATGCAGTTCCTCTGGGGAGGCCTTTTCCAGCACCCACCTGGCCTGCGGGTGTAGGAGCCCAGCCCAGAGGCTCCCACCGCCCCAGGACGCCCCCGTCACTGCCTGTCTGGTCCTTGTGTTTCCTCACACCATCTGTCTGCCTCATTTCAGGGACAGCCCGGGGAAGGCAGGAGCTGGGTTGAGGGCTGGCATTCAGGAGAAGCTCAGGAAACAGCAGTTAAGTAAACGAAGGGGCTTCCAAGAACTTCAGTGACCTGCCCTTCCCCGCCATCAGCCATGTGGAACAAGCCACTTCTAAAAAGATACATAAACATTGGAATGATAAGACTGTTGCTCTTTAATTTTCTCTCTACTATTCTGCACTTGTCAAATGTAACACAGCAAATGTGTATTATTTTTGTAGTAAAAATAATTTTTTTAAATATTTTAAATCTCTTGGTCAGAGCCTCTCAGCAAGGCAGTAGGAGAGACAGGATTCAACGTGTGTCTTCTGACACCCAGACGAGCCCTTCTCTCCCACCCCACAGCCTCTGAGGTCCTTTTTTGGCAATCGCGTGGGGGCGGCAGTGGAATGTAGCCATGAAGGCCATGCGCTTGGAGTGACAGGCCTGACTTCAAGTCTCGGGTCCTCTATTGACTCCCTGTGTGACCCTGGGCAGGATGCCTAACCTCGCTGGGCCTCAGTTTCCCCATTGATAAAATGGGGTAATGACAGTTGTGGATATCATTGATGTCATTATTAAATCATCCCTGCTGCTGACTATGACACGCACAAAACACTTCTGAAGCACTGGTGTCTACCCCGTTGCTCCCACCAGGCACCCCTGGCCACACACACATGCACTCACACACGACCACCTAAGTCCCTGGGGCTCCTCACATTTTTATCTGCCTTTCCCAGGAGAGATGGGACCTCCCCAGAAAAGGAGCCCACCCAGCCTCCTTCCTCTGCAGATGCAAATGGCAGCTCACTGTAACTGCTCAGGAACTGGCCACGGGGACCCCTCCCCACCCGCTGACAGTTCACTTCACCCTTCTGCCTTCCGATGTATGTGGCATGTGCCTCTATTACTACACAGTCCTGGGGTGGAGCAACTGGCGTGTTCTGTCTCCCTTACCGGAGTGAGAGTCCTAAGAGAACACAACCTGCCTCTTACAGGGAGGCAGCTGTTGCTGAAGAAACAGCCTTCACTTCAGACGGGTCTGGGTTTGAGTCTTATGGCTACAACTTCCTGGCTGTGTGGCTTTGGGCAAATCACTTCACCTCTGAACTTCAACTTCCTCAACTGTGAAATGGACATGCTGGCATCGTAAGATTCTTGGGAGAACTAAACCAGATGAGAGATGCCAAGAGCCCAGTGCAGCATCTGGTGCACAGTGGGGACTCAAGTTCCCTCAGCTAGTGTCAACAGAAGTAGAAAGTGACTCTCCTCCCACCACCACTGCCAGCCCTAGCCCTAATCCTGTCCCTCTCTAACCCCCTACTCTGTTTTATTTGTTCTTCATAGCAATTGTCACCACTTGAAATTATGGTAATCTTTCTTGTCCATCTCCCTGCTGGGATGTGAGCTCCAGAGAACAGGGACTAGCTTGCCTGGATCCCTGCTGTGACCCCAGCTCCTGGCACACAGGAGGTATTAGTAACTGTTTGATGAATTGATGGTATCTCCAGCACCTGTGCTGGGCATGGCTGAGGTTTTGGAGAGACCCTGGGTGAGTCCCCCTGCCCCAGCTGGGGCCACCTGCTTGTTCACTGAAATCCTAGCAAAGCTGGTGCCATCTCTCCTGGGGAAGGGGGGATAGTC
The DNA here is from genome assembly GCF_020740605.2 of Lemur catta. NCBI lineage: Eukaryota > Metazoa > Chordata > Mammalia > Primates > Lemuridae > Lemur > Lemur catta. The sequence continues at coordinate 97,676,100 of NC_059128.1, forward strand.
ATTTCTCCAAACCAGAAAAGCCAGCAGGGTACCAAGACAATTTATTGGAGAGAGAATAATCTTTCAACAAATAGTGCTGGGACAACTGGATATCCACATGCAAAAGATGAATTTGGATCCCTACCTCACATCATATAAAAATTAACTAAAAATGGATGGATCACAGACTAAAACTAAAGAGCCAAAACCATAAAATTCTTAGAAGAAAATATAGGAGTATATCTCACAGCAAAGGCTTCTTGATGTGACGTCAAAGCACAAGCAGCAACAAATAGATTAACTGGATATCATCAAAATTAAAAGCTTTTGTGCTTCAAAGGAAATCATTAAGGCCAGGTGCAGTGGCTCACGCCTGTAATCCTAGCACTCCGGGAGGCCAAGACAGGAGGATTGCTCAAGGTCGGGAGTTCAAGACCAGCCTGAGCAAGAGCAAGACCCACCCCCCCCACCCCCCGTCTCTACTGAAAAATAGAAAGAAATTAACTGGACAACTAAAAATATATAGAAAAAGTTAGCCGGGCATGGTGGGGCATGCCTGTAGTTCCAGCTACTGGGGAGGCTGAGGCTGTAGGATTGCTTGAGCCCAGGAGTTTGAGGTTGCTGTGAGCTAGGCTGACACCATAGCACTCTAGCCCAGGCAACAGAGTGAGACTCTGTCTCAAAAAATAAAAAAATGAAAAATAAAAAAAAAAGGAAACCATTAAGACTGCAAGTGAAACGACAACTCACAGAATGGGAGAGGATATTTGCAAATCATATTATCTGATAAGGAACTTGTATCTAGAATACACAAAAAACTCTTACAACTCAATAATAAAATTATAAATAACCAGTTGAAAAAACAGGCAAAGGATCTGAATAGACATTTCCCATATAAGATGTACAAATGGCTACTAAGCACATGAAAAGCTGTTCAACATCATTTTATCAGGGAAACACAAATCAAAACCATAATAAGATATTATTTCACATTCTCTAGGATGGCTGTAATAAAAAAGACAAATAATAAGTGTTGTTGAGGATGTGGAAAGATTAGAACCCTCATACATTGCTCATGGGAATGTAAAATCATTCAGTGTTTTGAAAAAACAGTCTGCTGGTTCCTTAAAAGGTCAACCATAGAGGTAAGCACTTCCACATTTATGTATATGCCCAAGAAGAATTAAAACATGCAGCCACACAAAAAGTTGTATACAAATGTTTATAGCAGCGTTATTCATAATAGCCCAAAAGTGGAAACAACCTAAATATCCACATAGATAAATAGATAAACACAATGGGATATATCCCTACACTGGAATATTATTTGGCAATAAAAAGGAATGAAATGGTGATACATGCTACAACACGAATAAACCTAGAAAACATGCTAAGCAAAAGAAGCCAGTCATAATAGTACCATATATTGCATGATTCAATTTATATGAAATGTCCAAAAGAAGCAAACCTATAGAGACATAAAGTAGATAGGGCTGGGAAAAGGTAGGGGAATGAGGTGGGGTGATAACTATAATAATAGGGTTTCCCTTTGGGGTGATGAAAATATTCTAACAGGTGGTGGTGGTACATAAAAGATATCTCAACTCAGGTTCCCCTGGGCTCAATACAGTGAGTCAGAGAGCCTGTGGGGAACAGATGGCCCTGGAATCCCTTCTTCCAACTGATGTAGCATCCTGTGGTTTGCCCAGTACCCCCAAACCCGGGCTCAGAGCTGCCCTGACCTGTCCCAGCAAGCAGACTCGTCCCCACTCCCACCTCACCCCGGTGTTCGGTGTTTGGTGCTCGGGTGGCCATCCAGAAGTGCTCTGGGGCTGTCAGGGGAGGAAGAGATCACAGTGGGCTGAATACCTACTCTTAGCCATGTGCTTTAGGCAGGGCCGGGACTAGGGGAGGACTTTCAGGATGCTGACAGTGAGCACTTCCTTAAATTTTTCACCCTAGGTACCTCACTCTAGTGCCAGCCCTGGCTATGTGGCATATACCCAGGGCTTCATCTAATCCTTATGACATCCCTGTAAGACCCATATGACTACATGACAGATACAGGTTTGGAGACTCAAACAGAGCAGGTTTGCTGGCTCCAGAGGCTATGCTCTTTCCAGCCCTTTCCCCCACCTGCTGAGTAGAGGAGCCTCTGGGAAGGAAGCTCCTTGCAACCAAGGGGCGCTCAACAAGCCTGCCAGCTGCTCCGCACCTCCTCAGAACAAACCTTCCGGGGCTCTACCCAAGCGGCCTTGCCTGAGTCTGTGTGGAAGACGGGAATTCCAAGACCTGCTAAACATCACCAGGGAACAGAAAACATTCTCCTGAAGAGCCAGATTGGCCACTAGACCCCAAGGGCACCAGTCACTGTGGCCAGCAAGTCAGCTGGGACCTAGGCTGGAGTTCACAGCCCTCCCACTCAAATGCTGTTCATTCATTCTTTCAAGAAACATGTTGAGAACTTAGTATGTGCCAGGCCATGTTTTAAGGCCCTGGGTATACAGTAGCAAACAAAACATTCCAGTGGGAGAGATAGAAAACACAAATAAGTAATCAAGAAATATTAACCCATGAACAATCCAATGATGAAAATAAAATAGTCATGAGACAGGGATGAGGGGCCTGGCAGGCAGGCTTAGAGAAGGCCCTGCATGGTGGCAAGGAGAGGCCTCTGCGGCTTTGGACAGGCAGGTGCAGTGAAGTTCAGGCAGCATGCTCTGTGGGGTAGAAGACGCTGGGTGAGTTTTCTTGGTGTGTTTCCTTGGAGACTTCTAAGTGCCCACACAGTCTCCCCTGTGCTGAGAGGACCTTGGAAAGAGGCTTGTGGCTAAGCTGGAATTGACAAGAGGGGAGCCCCTCACTTCCAGGGAGCCAGCTGGAATGTGGCCAGGGACCCAAACTAGAGATTTGGGGAGGGGGTTCCTCATGGGGAAATACTGAGGTAACCGGAGGTAACTGAGGTAACCCACCCTCTTTTCTTAATACCTCTGCTCAGGCTGTGGGGGCTTCTATGTCTGGTTGGGGCAAAGAAGGCTGATCCAGGCTTCCAGGTTCAGTCCCTCCCAGCCTAACTTATACCCCAACTGCCCAGAGAGCCTCAGGAAGGGCAGGGCATGGCCCAATGCCTTCCAACCATTCCCAAGGCCTCAGGGCTCTGCCCCTGCCCCAGGTTTACCCAAGCAGGGCTCCTGAAGATGTTCACAGGCTGGTGTTCTTGGAACTCCCAATCAGTGGTTCACAATGCGAAGTGCAGGTGACTGTGCCCATCCTACAGATGCAGATATGGAGGCCAGGTCAAGGTCGACAGTCCCACAAGTGGTCAGTAGAAGAACCGGATCTGGGCCCATTGAGGCAGCGACTTTTCTCCCTCCTTTTGATTTTCCCCAGAGCCGAAGTCCCCTGCTGTGGGGAGCGCTGGTCTCACCTGTGATTCCTAAGACCCTGGTCTGGGCGATCCGAGTGTGCGGCCTCCCGCAAGTCCGGCCCTCTTCTGGCTTCAGTCTTTGGTCCACACCGGAGTGAGGTGAGCCGGGAGCTCCAGACCCCTGGCGCGGCCCCCGCCTTCCCGCGACCTCACTTTGCTCCGGGGCTGGCCCCGCAGGCCCCGCCCGCCTCCCGCGCTTGCCTGGCCTGGGCCGCCTCTGCCCGGGCGCGGGTCTATCTGGCGGTCGGATTAATATCCAGATATTAAGTAAACAATAAATTAGCAAAACTACAAGAAAATTTTACAGCCCTTTGCATTTGGCAATCATTGAGTGTTAATTAGAAATTCATTACAATTAAAACCCTGCCTAAACAGGGCCTGCGCGCCTTAATTACATCTGATTTTTAATTCAGAATACGTGTTTACACAGTAAGCGCTACGTACCCCATGATTATCCCCAATCCTCTTTATACTGTACTAATTATGTAAATTAAACCTAATTAACTGACGAAAACTGCCGTTAATTCAACTGGTAAAAGATATGTGCTTGCGGAGGAGGCGCGGCCGCCCAGCCCCAGCCCCAGCCCGAGCCCGAGCCCGAGTGGACGCGGAGGCTCGGCCGGGGGACGCGACGCCGGGACGGGGAGGCGGCGTCCGCCCAGCCGGGCGAGGGGAGCACGCCAGGCGCGTCCGGGATCCAGAGTCCGGCTCCCGACCCTGGTGCCACTGGGCAGCAGATAAAAGAGACTCCCCAGTAAATCGGGGCCAGAAAACCCACAGGCAATGACTCCTGCGGGCTCCCCAGGCTCAGGCCAGAGCCGCAGGACCCAGAGCTCCCACTGAGGAAGAGGGGTTCCACCCTGCCCTGGCCGAGCCTGGGTGTCAGTCCCAGCTCCGCTACTCACTGACTGCACCGAGCAAGTGCCCTGGCTTTGTTATAGGCCTTTTCCTCCGCCCAGAGTGTTGTGAGGGTGATAACAAAACCTCCCGTGCCGCACAGCGCGGCGCCCTCTTTGCTGTCCCTTCACTGAACTAGGCCGTCTGCAGCGTGGCAGGCAGCGTACCAGGCTGGGTCTAGGGGATCACCTAGCGTCCCTTGCCTGAGGAACCTGGTGAGGAGGGCGTTGGCTTCCACTGCTTGACCTCAGTTTCCTGCCTGTAGAATGGGAATATATGATCCCTACTTATCCCCAGGGCCCTTGTGAGAACCGGCTGTGCAAACCGTAAACTCTGTCCACAGCAGTGATAACGGACCAGACGCTGGCCCCGGAGTACAGCCCTAGCCCCGACCCCAAGACCTGCTCCCCGGAGACCAGCACTGAGTGGTGGGGCTTCCCCAGCCGCTCGCCACGCGCCTTCGGTCTTTCTCCAGCGTGGACCAGCGACTGAAAGTTGGGTGGGTCTCCTGGCGCTGGGCCAAGGCACCGGGAGCTGTCCCTAGCTTGGTGCTGAACGCAAACGCGAGGGTGACATTGCATGACCACTGGTACGGTAATGCGGGGTGGCACCCTTTGTCTGAGAGGTCCCGGGCCCCGCGGGCCCGGCTGCAGGGAATGACCTAGAAGCTGGCCCTGGAGGCGTTGTTGGTCCTCGAAGTACAATAGAGGCAGGACAGGCAGCCCCTGCTCAGGGGGACCCTGCCCATCCCCTCTTCATTTCCACCCCTCATTCCCCTGGGGGCGTCCTGGCTCTCTGGTCGTTGTCACCACCATACCGAATTCTGAGATGCCTTTTAAAAAATCATTAGGAGGCTAAGAATAATTACTGAAGGAGATTGTAATTACGGGGTGGGGGAGCCTGGGCTGAGGGAAGGGGGGGATCAGCGGATGGGGACTGAGCCAGGGCGTAAAGTAGGTTCCCGTTCGCCCTACCCCAAGGGGTTGCGGGTGTGGATAGGGAGCTGCAGAGTTGGAGCCGGACAGAAGCAGCGCCTGGGAAAGACGCGAGGATGGAGGGGCCAGAGGCAAAGAGAGAAAGAGGGGCCGAGCGGGCTCCAGGACTCATCTGGGAGAAGAGGGAAAGGCAGGGAGATGAGAGAAAGACGCAGCTGAGGGAGGTGAGAGAGCAAGAGCCTGTTCTAGAAGAGACCCTGCAGAGGAGACCGAGCTCCCAAACTTGGGAGTGGTTTTCCGGGTCTAGGAGAACACGTTACCCCGGGTAGGAGGAGAGGGCAAGTGAGTCTCCAGGCCGTTCCTCTCCAAGGGCTAGGCCCGCGCGACCCGGTGGAGCTTCCAGGCCTTTCCCGGGTTCCCTGGGAGCCAGAAGGGAACAGAAGAGAGACGGGGGAGCAGGGAGAGGAGCTGGAACATTCCCCAGAGGCGCCAGAACGCAGGAGGGAAGAGGGCCCATACCCGAGAGCAAGAGGGAAAGCGAGGCGGTGGGGCGAGGGCGACCCCGCGCCGCTACCCACGGAAGATTTATGGCGCCGCCCGGGTTCCAAGGACAGGCTGCGCTCGCTGCTGCTGCCACCGCCGGTAGTTGCGGTGGCCGCTGCGCCCCCTGCCCGGGCGGCCCGCCGCGCCCCGGGCCATCCCTGCCATTATTAACTTCTGTTTGATTAGGGTAATTGTTCAAACTTGGGCTGGACAGTATGATTAATTACAGTTTAATTAACGTGTCCATTAAGGACACTTAATGCCACAGGGGCAGGGAGGGGGGGGTGGAAGCGGCGGAGGGGGCGCTCGGGGGCCGGCAAGGAGGGGCGGGGGTGCGACTAGTAACTCAAATGATGAAGCAGAGACAGAGATTGAGAGAGAGGGAGAAGACGGAGACTCAACTGGGTATTAGGGAAAAGAATGGTGATGACAGAGAGACCGACAGAGATAGAAATAAGAGAGAAGAGAGAAAAAGAGAGAAATGGAGCTTGGGGGAGAGAGAAGGCACCAAGGGGCGTCTGTAGCGTCAGGGGGCTAGACTTCCACCACGGGGAAACTGAGTTAGCAGCGTTAAAAGAGAAGTTGACTTCAGGTCTCTCCCAACGATGACTTGGCTCCTGCCGTGGGCCTGTTGGTGACAGCGAGGGGAGGCATTCGAGGCTGAGGGCCCCCCAACCCAGTTCCCTAGTCCCCTGCCGAGTGATGGAAGCAGGAGGGCGCCCCTCCCCAGGCTAGATCGCTCCTGGTGTCCCCCGCCTAAGTTGGGAGGGTGGGAGAGACGGATCTGCTGCTTTCCAGCAGCCACCGCCAGTGCTCCGCACCCAGGGACCTGTCCCCGCTGCTGGTGACCTACTGGTTCCTCAGGGCCACTCTGGGCTCCACCACCCTGGCCCTCTCCTGAGGCCCGAAAGTGAGATGCCCCTCCCTGCGTCTCTTCCTCTTAAGCCCCCGTCAGCCCCATCACCAGGCCCTGGCCCAGCCCAATCCTGGCCCCTTGGCGGGTAGCACTGGGCCCTCCCCACTTCGTTCTTGGGGGCAAACTTTGCGGCCCCAGGCCCTTCCTCCCTCTTGGCCTCTCCGGCTAGCGCGGGACGCAGGTGCGGGGCGCAGGACGCAGGTGTGCGGCCGCTTACCTGGGGCGCGCAGGCCCTGGGGCTGCGGAGAGGCGGTGGGCGCCGCGTGTAGCCCGCGGGCGGGCGGACTCGGGGAGGGCGCGAGTGACTGCGCGGGCGGTGGGTGTGGCGCCCCGGCTCACAGCTGTCAGGCGCGCCCGCCCCGCGCCGGCCTCGCCACTCCGGCTGTGACCGCGCTGTGCCCGCTGCCGCGCCATGCGCTCCAGGCTTCGGCCTCTTCTTCCAGCCGGTCCCCGGTCTCGGGGACAGTGGCTCAAGGCACACGTCTCCGCGCCCGGAGCCCTGGCGTCCCGCGCCCGCTGAGAGCAGGAGGGGCCGCGGGTGGGAGCGCGGAGAGCCCGGGAGCTCGGCTGTGCGCGCGCGCGGGGAGGGGCCGCGCCGTCACCCTGAGAGCCCGGCGGATCCCGGACTCCCGCCCGCCGCTCCGCCCGCCGCGCACCTCCGCTCCCCGCTCGCCCGGCTCCAGCAGCCGCCGCACGGTGAGTACCCGCGTCCGGTAGCCCGCCGACCCTGCGCCCTGCCCCGACAGCCTTTTTTCGTTTAGTTCTGATTTGGGCTCTTGTGGCTGTTGTTTTTATTATTATACCTAATGACTCCACCGCCTAGTCCGTGCTGCTGCCCGCCTCCCGTCTCGTTGCCCTCCCCAAACCCCAGAAGCTGATGACGGTTTCCCGAGCTGCCCTTGGCTGCTGCCCCTTGTCGCTGCACACGGCTTTTCGCCTGTGCTTTCTGTTTTGGCCCCCGAAATTCTTTCCTCTCCTAGGGCCTCCCCTTCTCCTGGCTCCAGGGCCTGGACACCCCCGCCCCACCGCCAGGGAAACCCCACGGGAACCCAGGACCCTCAGCTTGGGGAGGACGCGCTCGGCTGGGGTGCTCACTTCACTATATGCGGGCCAGGCACACTTGCCAATTTCGGGAAACCAAGAAGCCATCGTCATTTCCCAGAGCCACGCGCCCTCCAGCCTCCTCCGCAGCCCGCCTGAGAGCCCTCTGGGGGGCACGAGGCTTGCCTCGCTGACCCCTCAGCCGGGAGTTAGGACAGTGCTTTTGCCTCCTAAAATGTTACAAGAGACTTCAATGCGAGCAGAGGGTCAACTTGTTTCAGTTGGATCCTCAGAGATAAAGATGAAACAGACAGATAATAGATAAATAGCTTGATACTTGAAGAAGGTACGAAGACAGATGGGAGAAAGAGCAGCGAGCTGGCAGAGACAGACAGCTCAGGGACAGATAAGATCGACACATGAGGGGCACCTAGACAAATAGAGAGAGAGGGAGAGAGACGGACGGAAGAGTCCACTCTCCTTGCTGAAGGCTTTTGAACTCGGATCCCTTGTCCGCCTGGAGCTACTCCTCTGGAAATGGATTTGCCTCTCCGGCCGAGTCTAGAGGAGGCGCCCTCAGGGTTGGGCTGCCCCAACGGCTGTGGACCAGGCTGGAGCCCTGCGTGTCTGAGGACAGGTGGCTGGGCCCAGCGACCTAGAGGGGCCCAAACATCAGTTCCCGGGTCCCACTGCTGCTGAGGTCTGCCGGTGGGGCCGCTTCCCTGCCTCAGCTAGAGAGCAAAGCTCGGGACCGGCAGCAACTTTTCTGCCTGGAGGCTTTTAGTGGCTTTGAAGACAGCCAGGATTCCTTCCAGCCCCTATGAACCGGGACAGCGGGTCAGGAAGGATACTCAGAGAGGAGACTCCCCAAAAGAGGAAGCCCGGAGCCCCAGGATCCCGCATTTGGCCTGGGTGAGAAAGGCATCTCTGAAGGAGAAAAGCTCAGGGAGTGGGCGATTGGAAGCAAATAAGTGGCTCCTAAGAAACTTCCTTGAGAACCTCTCCGTCCTTCGCGCTGACCCCAGATTTGGTCTGGAACGCAACTAAAGATGCAGAAAATGTGGTTAGGAACTGCATAATCCTCGTCCCACGAATGGCTGGAAAGAAAACGGTTTATATATCCAGCCAGAATCTTTCTGCTCAACGGACCCGGGGCGTCAGTCTCGAGAGAAGAAGCACGGGTTTGTGGCAACTGGCACTGTTGTCCCCGGAAACCGGCTCCGCGCCGAGCTCGGTGCGGTGGGAGCCGCCCTGGGTTTGGGTGCGCACGGCGCGCTTTGGAGAGGGTCGGGTTCAGCACCGCGAACAGCGGTCGCCTCCGCCTCTCTCCCTCCCAGGCAGACCTGGGTCCCTCCCCCTTCTCCCTGCCTCCCCCCCTCCCCCCGCCGTCTGGAGATGGGCAGTGACCGCCCCTCCCCCGCCTCCCTACGCCTCCCCGCACTGCCCTAGCCCGCCCGCGTGCATGCGCGACTGAGCAGAGGGGCGGCGGGTCCCCAAAGTCCGGGTTTCAGGACCCCGGCCGGCAGGACTGGCTGCTAGGGTGGCCGAAGGTGCACGGATCTGGGCATTGGAAAGCCTGAGTTTGGCAATGGCTTTGCTGTGTGGCCTTGGGCAAGTCACTCTGCGTCTCTGGGTCCCACTTCCTCCCCAGTCCGAAAACAGGATTGGATTCCTAGCAGCCCTGGCATTCCAGAGGTCTCCATTACCCCTTCTCCTCCCCCAAACCCCGGGGGCTTTTGTTGTGGCGCCAAGACGGGTCTGAATAACAAAAGGTGCCCGTCCAGGGGGCGAATGAGCTTGGACTCCCCACTGCCAAGTATTCCCGCGCGCCCGACTCGGCGCGCCCCGCTGGGCGGGCCTGAGCCGCGGCGGCGGCGGCGGTGCTGAAAATGGCTCATCCGCTCTTTGCTTTCTCTGTTTCGCAGGAGCGGCGGCATGGAGGCTCTCACCACTCAGCTGGGGCCGGGGCGCGAGGGCAGCTCCTCGCCCAACTCCAAGCAGGAGCTGCAGCCCTACTCTGGCTCCAGCGCTCTCAAACCGAACCAGGTGGGCGAGACGTCGCTGTACGGGGTGCCCATTGTGTCGCTGGTCATCGACGGTCAGGAGCGCCTGTGCCTGGCGCAGATCTCCAACACCCTCCTCAAGAACTACAGCTACAATGAGATCCACAACCGCCGCGTGGCCCTGGGCATCACGTGCGTGCAGTGCACGCCGGTGCAGCTGGAGATTCTGCGTCGGGCCGGGGCCATGCCCATCTCCTCTCGCCGCTGCGGCATGATCACCAAGCGCGAGGCCGAACGCCTGTGCAAGTCGTTCCTGGGTGAGCACAAGCCACCCAAGCTGCCCGAGAACTTCGCCTTCGATGTGGTGCACGAGTGTGCGTGGGGCTCGCGTGGTAGCTTCATCCCCGCGCGTTACAACAGCTCGCGTGCCAAGTGCATCAAGTGCGGCTACTGCAGCATGTACTTCTCGCCTAACAAGTTCATCTTCCACTCGCACCGCACACCCGACGCCAAGTATACACAGCCCGACGCCGCCAACTTCAACTCGTGGCGCCGTCACCTCAAACTCAGTGACAAGTCGGCCACAGACGAACTGAGCCACGCTTGGGAGGACGTCAAGGCCATGTTCAATGGCGGCACACGCAAGCGGACCTTCTCGCTGCAAGGAGGCGGCGGAGGCGGCTCTAATGGAGGGTCGGGTGGGCAGGGGAAGGTTGGTGCTGGCGGCGGTGGCGGTGGCGGCCCAGGGTGTGGCGCGGAGATGGCCCCAGGCCCGCCGCCCCACAAAAGTCTGCGCTGTGGCGAAGACGAGGCTGCGGGTGCTCCGGGGCCACCTCCTCCCCATCCGCAGCGCGGACTTGGCCTGGCGACTGGAGCTAGCGGCCCGGCGGGCCCGGGAGGGCCTGGTGGCGGTGCCGGCGTACGCAGCTACCCGGTGATCCCAGTGCCCAGCAAAGGCTTTGGCCTCTTGCAAAAACTGCCCCCACCACTTTTCCCGCATCCTTACGGTTTCCCCACCGCCTTTGGCCTATGCCCCAAAAAGGACGACCCGGTGTTAGGCGCGGGCGAGCCTAAGGGCGGCCCTGGCGCTGGGAGCGGCGGCGGCGCGGGCACTGGTGGGGGAGCTGGGGGCCCGGGAGCCGGCCACTTGCCACCGGGGGCAGGGGCGGGCCCGGGCAGCGGCGCCATGTTCTGGGGGCATCAGCCCTCCGGGGCAGCCAAGGACGCAGCGGCTGTGGCTGCAGCGGCCGCTGCCGCCACTGTGTACCCGACGTTTCCCATGTTCTGGCCAGCGGCTGGCAGCCTCCCGGTGCCGCCCTACCCGGCTGCGCAGAGTCAAGCCAAGGCCGTAGCAGCCGCCGTGGCGGCGGCAGCGGCGGCGGCTGCAGCAGCTGCAGGTGGTGGCGGCCCAGAGCCCCTGGACAGTGCTGAGCCAGCCAAGGAGGGTGGCCTGGGCACGGAAGAGCGCTGCCCGAGCGCTCTGTCCCGTGGGCCGCTGGACGAAGACGGCGCGGACGAGGCACTGCCACCGCCCCTGGCCCCGCTGCCACCGCCGCCGCCGCCACCCGCACGCAAAGGCTCCTACGTGTCAGCCTTCCGGCCGGTGGTCAAAGACGCCGAGAGCATTGCCAAGCTCTACGGTAGCACCCGCGAGGCGTACGGCCCCGGGCCTGCTCGCGGGCCGGGACCGGGCACGGGGACCGGCGGCGGCTACGTGAGTCCGGACTTTCTGAGCGAGGGCAGCTCTAGCTACCATTCTGCCTCTCCCGACGTGGACACCGGGGACGAGCCCGAGGTGGACGTGGAGTCTAACCGCTTCCCCGACGACGAGGGCGCCCAGGATGAGACCGAGCCCAGCGCACCCAGCGCGGGAGGTGGCCCAGACGGTGACCTGCCCTCTGAGCCCCCGTCTGCCACCTCCTCAGGAGCAGACGGTCCCACAAACTCTCCCGACGGCGGTAGCCCCCACCCCCGGCGCCGTCTCGGGCCACCCCCCGCTGGCCGGTCACCATTCGGGGACTTGGCTACGGAAGACGTGGTACGGAGACCGGAGAGGAGCCCACCGAGCGGCGGCTATGAGCTACGAGAACCTTGCGGGCCCCTGGGAGGCCCCGCGCCGGCCAAGGTGAGCCCCGCGCCCGCCCCGCCGGTGGCGCCTCCCCACTTAGCCCTCTGCGCCGCCGGTTGCGGGGCAGGCCGGGGCACAGCGGAGGACGGGACTTTTGTTCTGTGTCGCGCAGGTGTTTGAGCAGCAGGCCCTGGACGATCTGGGCAGGCTCAGCCTCGGGCGCGCTGGGGAGCTGGGCTCAATGGGACCCTCGACTGAGGGTTTCCAAAGGTGGGGGGTGGGGATGTCAGGCCTGAGGAACGTGTGTGTTTTTTGTTGTTTCCGCGAGTGGGGAAGAGACCAGCAGAGATTGCTAGACACACAGGGAGAAAGAAATAGGGGGTCTGGAGGAAAAAGGAAGAGGTAAGAAAGGGAACCAGAGCCAGAGAAGAGAGTTCCCGAGGCCAGGCCCAGAGTGCGCCCGCCAGGTCGGGCACCAGAGCCCCAAGGAAAAAGGGAGGGCAAGGAGAGGAGCGGGCGGCCTCTCCCTAAGTCCTGGGTCCCCGGATTCTCCAATCTACTCCCAGTTTGGGAGTCTCTTCGAACTCCTGCCTGGGGAACTGCAGGGTTCGCTGTTGGGAAGGTGTCTTGGGACGTTGTGCGAAGCGGGAGGGGGACTGTCAAGTTGGCAGGGCTGGGGCTTGCCGGGGAGGGATGCAGGCAGGCTGGAATCGTTGGCCATTTTGAAAGTGGGTGCGCACACCTGTACATTTCCATTCGGTTCATTAAAACACGAGTCATTAACCGGATGCGAAAGGCGTCATTTATGCAGGGGACGAGGTACCGGCGGGAGGGAAAACGCCGCTAAAACGAGGCGGCCGCAGAGGGTGCGGGCGACTTTGAATAGCCCTTGGCTTGGGATGCGCTTTGTGTTTTGAGTAATTTTCTCGAGGGTGCAAATAATTACCTTGAATCTACAAGGGGGATGCAGGCTCCAAGGGCTCCCAGGTGCGCTGCCTGCGTCACCCTGCCCGGGGTGCTCAGGTCCCGTGGGCACTTCAACCTCCGCTACCCCCTCGGCTTTCCCTCTCGGCCGCGGGACAGGGCTGGGCGGCTTTGGGCAGCCTCCCAGAGCCCCCCTAATCGCCTGTCATTTCTCGGCCGCCGCAGGTGTACGCGCCTGAGAGGGACGAGCACGTGAAGAGCGCGGCGGCAGCGCTGGGGCCCGCGGCCTCCTACCTCTGCACCCCCGAGGCCCACGGTAACGCCTGCCGAGCCCGCTGGCCACTGCAATGGGGACCGCAGGCAGAGGGCCGGGGCCAAGGAAGGCCTGCGAGGGAAGACAATGAGAGAAAGACAGAGACGCAGAAAAAGCGACAGAAAGAGGGAGAGGGAGAGAAAAATAATTGGCGGGGGGGGGGGGAGTGCTAAGCGAGTACTCCCAACAACTTCCATCGTTTGATTACTTAAAAACAATAACAACCCACCCTCTACACACACACACACACACACACACACACACACACACACGCTACAGCGCACCTCACACATAGGGTTAAAACCTTTTAAAAATCACGCCTGGCACCCCATTCAAGTCCGCCCATTTATTCAGCAAGTGTGTTTGGCCGCGGGGTCCCCTGTGGCCAGGCCGGGTCGGCCCGGAGGAGGGGGCCGCGAGTATGGGTACCCCAGAAGCGCCGGGGGTGGGGGAGGGGGGTCCCTGCATCTGCGCACAGATCTAAGTTGCTCGCAGAGGGCCTGGGGGCCTCAGAAATCCGGGCAAGTCGAGGCAGCCGAGCTCCCGGCGATGTCCCCCCATCCACCCCGAAGGTCGCTACCTAGGCTGCGTTCTCCGGGAGAGTCGCGCGGACAGATCTGGCGGCCACGCGCACTCGCGGTGCCCCAGTATCTGCGCACGATGTAGGTCGCACGTCCCTGGTGGGCTCGGCTGCTCGTCTTGCTCTTTTCCAAGGGGCTGGGGCGGGGGCGCGAGGCCGGGGATGAGCAGACCACGCGCGGGGGAGGGGGTGCCCTGCCCAAAGCCTCAGGGCGCGCGCCTGGGCGCACAGCCGGGAACCAGAGGCGGCCAGGACGCTTTTAATTAGGGCTCGGGCGCCCCGACCGCGGCAGCTCTGGCAGTATCCGGGTCACGGTTTCTTTGCCTCTCCTTGAAACTCGGTTTATTGCCTTTAAGAGCCAGATAAGGAAGACAATCATTCGACCGCCGATGATTTGGAAACGAGGAAATCCTATCCAGACCAAAGGAGTATCTCGCAGCCAAGTCCTGCAAATACAGACCGAGGTGAGCCCTCGGACCCTTCGCGCCCCACCCGCAACCGGGAGGTGGGACCCAGGCCGCCCGGCTTCCCGCTCGCTTGCAAGGAAGGCTTTCAGTCTAGAGTAAGCGGCTGCTGGTTTTCTTCCGTGGCGAGGGGATAAATATTTAACGCGGGCGAGGTGCAGACCAGGTTTCCTGAGTTGCTACCTCCTTGGTGGATTTGGGGCTGTTCCAGGTAAGGGCAGGGGGTGTATTAAAAAGGAAATAGAGGGACACTTCCACCCACATAAAACAGGTCAAAGGGCACTTCCTGCCCTAAGACCATCTTCCTCAGCCCCCTCTCCTATAGTGGGTCACTCTCCTAACCCCCAAAATGATGGTTTGGAAGGTGAGTAGTACCGGATGCCCGTAACTGTTTCCTTCAAAGGCACAGGGTCAGGAGTAGGTCCCTGACTTGGCACAGCTCCTGGAAAGCTCACCCTCCCCTCCCAAGGCCTCTTCTAGGATAGAACTCCTTTCACTTCCCTTGTATCCTAGGTGAAGATGGCTTTACCCTGGATGTCACAGGAACTCACCTGCTGGAGAAAGATATTGAGAACCTGGCTAGAGGTGAGGTTAAATCTGTGAAAAGGGGGTACACTATGCTTGAGGGAGATGGACTCTTCCTTTAGAGAGGCTGTTATCCCTGTAGGGGTTGAGTGTGGGAAAGACGGCTCTTGGGAGGATCAGTTTTCATTGAGTGGCAAAGGTAATCCTCTGGACACATTATCCTGGCACAGAGCGGTGTGTGTGGGTAGGAGGTGGGGGAAGTGAACCAAACCCCCAGATTGATATTGGAAGTTTGGGTCCCTAAGGCCAGGGTCTGTCTGAATAGCCCAGTAGGAAACAGAAATGAGTAGTGATTCTCAGAACTTGATGTCTGGGGACAATCTGGGTCTCCCAAACTCAATGGAAAACAGGACTTTTTCTGAATAGCAAGGTTGCAGGGAGGCATTTATCTTAGGAATGTGTAAGAGGTTACCTTTTTTCTCTGGGATTAATGCATAACCACCCTCACATCAACTAAATGGAGTGAAGATGGAGCTTATTTGCAGAATGGGATCCCAGTGTTGCTGCTCAGTCTGCAAGGGATAAGGTATATGGCTCAAGGCAAAGAGAAAGGGAGTCTCTAGCCCCACTTTGCCCTTCCATCTTCCATTCCTGTGTTTCAGAGGAGCCTCTCCAGGGGGAGGGCCCAGATACTAATGGTCCTATGACCAAGGCCATCCCCCCCTTCCATCCCTCTGGAGCAGGTTTCTGAGAGCACTAATGAAGCCAACCACACTTAGCTCCCTGCACCACCACCCCAGCCCTTGGATGGTCTTGGGGGCGGGGGGAGACAAGCATTGGTGGTCTTCCATTCTTTCTAGTTACAGGTTTGGCAGAATATGCCATTACCTTCAAAATCATTGCTGCTTTATATGAGGGTTCTTAACATGGATTTGGCAGTCTGGGGACCTCCTGAAATTGTAGGCAAACTGTTGTGAGTGTGTATATTTTTATGGGAAGGGTGGCCAAGGCCTTGACCGGATTCTCCCTGATTTATATTGAAAAGAGGAATTAGCTCTGTCATTTGAAGTGGGAAATCAAGTTTTTGTGGCCAGCCTCTAAGGTTAGGAAATTAGGAACAACTTCAAGCAATGTCAAGCTGGGTAGTTCCTGGAGCCAGGGCCTAGAGGTGGAACATGGATTCCACCATCCTGAATTTGATTTTCCTGGGCATCGTACCCCCATGGCTTTTTTTTCACCCAAATCCTTTGGATGCAGATGGGAAAGTCAGAGTGTGGAGGGCCTTTACTTATTGGTCCATCCTCCCCAAGTCTTATCCCAGGGCTATTGGCCAGGGCAGGACCTGGGTGCTTTCTGGGTGCCTTGAGTTCAAATCTCCCCCACCCTTTACCTCCCTCTCTCCACCCCTCACAGACGAATTGCAAAAGCTGCTCCTGGAGCAAATGGAACTTCGCAAGAAACTGGAACGAGAATTTCAGAGTCTCAAAGGTACCCCATCCCGCCCCACCCAACTTGGTCACCGAGCTTTCCCCACAGTGCCCCAGACCTACTCGGACAGCCAGGTGCAGGCAGCTGTGGCTGGGCGCCCTGCAGGAGCCGGGCAACTCCTTTCCCAGGGTTTCCTGCTAGGCAAACGGCGGGGTGGGGGTGGAGTAGGGGTGAAGATGGGGGGAGAAGGGAGGAAGTGGAGCTGGGGAAGCGGGCTGTGCGTAACAGCTCTCACTTAATCAATTTGCACAGATAATTTTCAGGATCAAATGAAGAGGGAATTGGCTTATCGAGAAGAAATGGTGCAACAGCTGCAAATTGTCAGAGGTAAGACGGGAGTCAGGTGAGCGCGTGCACAGGCCGTAACTGCCTCTCGTCTGGCAGGAGCCGCAATGTTGGCTCAGTCATTTGGATTTAAATTGAAGGTAATTTAACAATTATTTTTTTTATTTAATATCCTTTGTATACTCTGATTAGCCTCAGAATGGCAAGCGAGCCCAGCAAACGGCTTGCAGGCATCATTACATGGAGTGATTGAACTTCTTATCGCGGCAATTTCCATGGTTTCTAAATTAAAAATCGAGGCGTAAAATTACCTGGGAAGTAATGCCTAAGTTTGCTTTAATTTTGGTTAGATCCGTCTGCCTTTAAGCGCCATCCCAGGCCATTTCCTCCCTCCGCCAGGCTGCAGTTTGGAGCTTTGCTACCCCTCCCCCTGTCCGTGGAGTAGATTCTGCGAGGGGCTGCGCCCTGGGGAGAGGATGAAGCCCGGGCTACGACCCGACCATTCAGAGGGTGGTCTGCGCTTCCTCACGGGCCCCTCCCGTGTCTTCCAGATACCCTGTGTAACGAACTCGACCAGGAGCGGAAGGCGCGCTACGCCATCCAGCAGAAATTGAAAGGTGCGGAAGCCGGGAAACAAAGATAGGAGGGGTGCCGGGTGCTGGTTGTGCCGTCGAAGGAAAGAAGGAATGGAGGGGAGAGTGAGGGGGAAGGCTAGGGTCTGCATGGATCGGAAGCTGAGAGGAGGGAAGTGGGAATTGATTTTAATGGGCAAATTATTCTAGAACGCTGGAGTAGGCAGAAAGAGCCCCTTGAGCTCTGGGCATCGAAAAATCTGCCTTCTAGAACCAACTCTGGCCTCGGGCAAGTCGACCCCTCTCTCACTGTGCTTCAGTTTCCACTTCTGTAAAATGGGACTATTGAACCAGAGCAGTGATTCTGAATCACCAGGGTCTTTCTTCTATCTTGCTACCTCCTGAGCCACTCAGGAGGTATAACCAAAGGGTTGGCTGAGGCCAGGGAGGGGAACGGGGGACCTTGCGGGCAAGGTGAGGCAGGCTAGGCGCCCAAAGTGGCCTGCGCGACTCTCTCTCCAGAAGCCCACGACGCCCTGCACCACTTCTCCTGCAAGATGCTGACGCCCCGCCACTGCACTGGCAACTGCTCCTTCAAGCCCCCGCTGTTACCCTAGGGCCGGCCCGGCCGCCGCGCCCACGCGCCCTCAAGCCATGCTGCTCCCTCTTGTAAATAACCGCTGCCGCGGCGGCCCGGAGCGAGGAACAAGCCATTCCGACTTGACCGATGTAAATACAGCCGCCAGTCCGCCCGCCCTCCTCCCGGGCGCCCCGGCCTCGCCCTCCCCCTCCCGGGCGTCCCAGTCCAGGGCCCTGGCTCGGTTTCCAAGTGTAAATACTGCCTCGCCCTTCGGTTGAACTCCAGGGCATCGGACTTTTAGGGGTTAACTGGACCCACAGAGGGAAGAAAGGTGAGAGGGGGGCCTCTACCCCCGCCCCAGTGTACAGCCTCGGACCCCGATTGTGAATACAATGTAGCAACTCCGCTGGCGCCGCCCCGCACTCCCAGTCCCGTCCACTTCTGAAACTCTCGTTCCTAATGACAAAGTGGCTATGTGCAATGGATATAAATGTACTGTGAGTCTCTTGGTTCAGTATTAGGTTTACTTTATTTATGCTGTAAGTTATTTTGCTTCCTTCTCCGGGACCTACTTCCAGTCCCATTTTGCATTCCCCTTTGGATTTTGCTTTGTCTATTTTTTGTTGTAACCTCTTGATGTAACAGCACTTTAAAAGGGCGACAACTGACTCATAAGATGGCAACCACCTGGAGCCTGTTTGGGGAGACCACCCTGTGACTTTTGTTTTTAATAAAAAAAAAAAATCTGTCACTTCCTGGGGCTGTGGAGATGGGAGTGCGCGGGTGGGTGGCGGTAGGGGATTGGGGAGGGTGGAGGACTGTGCAACAGGTGGGGCGTGGGAACCGCCACGCATCTTCTGGGGCGCCCAGGGTTAGAATCGCGCCTGCTCAGGTGGGCAGCAGCAAGCACCCCGACCTCTCCATTGGCGCCTCCAGACATACCCAGTTTTCCCCCACAGGCCACTCCCTCTCCGCGTTGAGTACCCTCCCTTGGGACTCGGCTGGGGACAGGGGACTAGGGCATGGTCTCTAGCACCTCAGTCCCCGTCTCTTCCCTAGAGCGCTTGCAGGGGCCCATTTCATTCGTGTCCATTTCCACGCTCGCCACACTGGGGAAGTTACCTCTGGGGCTCCCAGAGACAAGGCACCCAGAGCAGAATTGCCCCTTCGGGTGGCGCGGGCCGGCCTTGGAGCCCTGGGGCAGAGTGGAGGGCGAAGTACCCAGCAAGGATCTCTGGAAAGGAAGGCGAGACATCGTGCACAGGTGTCCTCCCGCCTGCCCTGCGGCTCTCCGAAAGGAGGGAGCCCTGGCCGCATTTCCACTTTGTCCATTTCAGTCCGAGCGGGGCTGAGGTCTGGGCGAGGCCAGAGGGCCGCAGGGGCCCGGGCCGCCGCGCTCGCCGGGCCGCGGCCGGGGCGTCCCACACCGGGGCCGCGTTTGGAGACGCCTCACCTTGCCGCAGGCCTCCCGTCGGCCTCAGTTTCTTCAGCGCACCTGCTACTTGGGCTACAGACAACGATGTAAACTGCCGAACTCCTTTTTTTGTTCTGTTTTGTTTTGTTTTGTTTTGTTTTTCGGGGAGGCAAGTGTGGACGGAGTGGGAAAGCGCGTGGCACTGGGAATCAGTCAGCCCGGGCTTCCAATTTCACCTCCTCGGCTGGCTAGCAAGGGCCCCGTATCGCGACTTCTATTTTTCCTGGGTCTCCGTTTCAGCTACTATAAAATAATAGGCCTCTGTCCCTGGCGGCTCGTGGACAGCGCTGGAGGCCAAGACCTGCGCCCCGACGGTCCCCCCCTCCGGACACCCAGAGCTCCGTCGGCCGAGCAGTCTGGCCCCGGCTCGGGAGGGAACCCTCGGGCGCCGGCCGGGAAGATTCGTGGGGGACTGTCTGGAGGGCCGCGGGCGAGCAGGGGGCGCGCTCTGGGCCGCCCCGAACGGGTGCAGACGGGGAGACCCGCTGTACCGCAGAGGCAGGAGACCAGTCCCCAAAGCCCAAGGGCTTGGAGCCCTCAAGTCGCGGGATATTCCGAGGGCCAAACCTAGAGAGGACACGAGGGAGTTGACTGCTGCCAGGGCGCGCGACAAACTGCGAGGCTTCACCTCGGGACGTGCGATCTCCAGGCAGGGACCCTCTAGACCCCTTTCATATAGGTGGGACCAACCAGATCAGTTCTCCGCGGTACCCTTGGAGAAACTGAGGTCCACAGAGGAAGTGATTTGCATCCCCAGGGCACACTAGGGGCCAGCGGAACTGGGACGGGGCCTGGCAGCTCGGGTGTTGGAGATGGTAGGCGCCTTCCTCCACCCCACTTTTGGAAGCCGCATTTTCCTTCTCTGTAAAATGGGCATAACCATTACCACCCGGGAAGTTCCTTGGCTGCAGCTCAACAAAGGAGCCTGGCGAATGTTCCTTTTCGCCCTTCCTTCCCAAATTCCCCCCAAACGGAGAAAAGAACAGCTGGAGCCCATAGGATGGGGCGCCCCATCTGGGCCGGAATCTCTGCGGACTGGAGGTGTAGGCGGATCCGACCCAGAAAGCTCAGTTGAAAAAATCCTCCTGGGCTCCACGTCCCCTCACAAGTGGTTTGTTCCCCCTCCACATGTTAATAACCAAACGATTGGTATGGATGTAATTATCAATAATTATACGAATTATTGCTGATTGCAGGGCTCGTAGCCACTTTAATTAGTTTACCAGATTCTAATTAAGTTAAACGAAACATTAATAGGGAAAATATGCTTTGAAAAAAACCCAGGATTTTTAAAAAGTCTATTTCTCGCCACATCGTTGCCACCTTGTGACAGATTTTAGGCATTGCAACCAATGCCCGAAGTGCCGCATTAGAGTGCCTTGGCTCTCAGAGAGAGAAAGTGGGGCTTGGAGAGTTGGGAGGGGGCAGTTAGGTACAGAATGTCCTCCGGGCTGTTCTTCCAGGTTGTTTTGTTCCCCACCCCTGATGCCTACAGGAGGTCTAGCTCTGGAGTCCAAGGTCTGCGGGTAAGGGACAGGGTAAACATACCTCTTTTCCAGAGGAACTCTAGACCCCTCTTGGAAGCTGCAGTAGGACAGTGGTCTCTATTCCCATCTGTCCTGGCAAATCCAGGGCCAGAGACTGCAAAAGTTCCAGAGAACTTGCTGTTGAGACTGCAAGTTGCTTTATATTTCACTCCCCTGGAAGAAACTAGTAAGTTGCTTCCCACCTCAATTTCCCCTGCAAATCCAGGTCATCTCTCTGCAAAAGCACCTCTTAGAAGACCCCTCAACTGCTGGGACACAGGTAAGCTCTGTGATCTGAGAGCACTTGGTTTATGAGGCTAGCAGGGTACTCATCTCCCTCTGTAATCCTTGATTGTGCGTGTCTGTTTCCCACAGGACTATAAATACCTCAAAAACAGAGCTTACACCTTGCTCTTCTTGTGACCTCCAACACAGGGCCCAGTGCACCACAGGCACACAACACATGTCTAGATGAACTTTATGGTTCATCTAGGTGCTGAAAATGTCTGAGGGAAGGAATCCCTAAGTGCTGCTGGACAACAGCCACTGAGATGCAATTAAGCTCATTTGCATAAGGTTGATTAAGCACGGGTTTACTGCTCACAAAGAAGATCCTTCATCAATAGGATGAATTTTGGGGGTAGGTGTCAGGTAAGTGATTGTCAACCTAGAATAGGAAAACTTTCTTCCTGTTCCAACTGTGTCCCAAAGAGGGTGTCCTTCACTCTCTCACATATAGCAAGATCACCCGGCACATACCTGTCCAGCCATTCCCAGCTACCTTGCTGTAAAGCATACCATTGGTCCTTTGCAAATAAGTGGCTCCTAACTTGAATTCAGAACAGCAGCAGAAGCAGAACTGGATCTACATGCGTTTTCTATTAATTCTAAACAGCCTTATAGCTCCTCCTCACCCTCAGAGGCAGCATAGTATTTGGTTAAGAGCACAAACTCTGTATCGAGATTTACTGAGGTCTCAATCCTGCTCTGCCATTGACTAGTTGTGTGACGTTGGGCAAGTTGTTGACTCTCTCTATGGCTCAGCTTCCTCAACTATCACAAGGGACATGACAGAATCTACTTCATAGAACTGTTTCATGCATGTAATGAGTTAGTATGTGTAATGCACTGAGAACAGTTCTTGGTACACAAGAAGTGCTAATATATTGGTGTCTGCTAAGATTAAAACCCTCTCTGAGTTAATTTTCCAGCCCTGAGACTCAAGACAGGAATGCTTTGAAAGAGTCCCCAAATGGGCCCCAGTCTGTGGGCCCTCTGCTCCTCCAGGGGCCCAGGAAAGAGGACAACCCAGTGCTTTTTCAAGCTGGACTTTTGAAATTTCTGGAGACACGTTTGTAAGAATCTACAAGCATCCAGGTTGGAAGGGCATCCTACAATGCCAACACTTTTGTTGACTATATGTGTCCAAAGGGGCAAAGGGACTTGCCCAAGTTCTCCCAGCAAGTTGGTGCAGAGCCAGGAAAGTCAGCCAGGTCTCTGGGTTTTCCAGGACTAGAAACTGCCTGTGTCTTCCTAATTCCTGCTCCTAGACAAGTTTCTTTACAACACTCTGAACAGTTCTTCTTGGGCCAAGTCCCTCACTCTTAGATTCCATTTTACCCCCCCCCCCCAATAAGATCCCCTTTCACATACTTAGGCTAATAACATTCCAGTCAAGGATTCCTTGTCCTTGGCTGACAAGGTCATTTTCTTGTTTGGCACCCCATAAAGAGACACTTAAAACTACTCACCCAATTGCCCAAAGAACTTTTGGCCTCCAAAGAACCAGGTATCTTTAGGAGAAGAAAACCGACCACTAAAGATGGTCCTCTAACTCCTTGCATCAAAGGCCGTGAGCCAAGGAAGAGGCAAAAGATGTCCCCCAGACCCCTATTCCCAGCTGTTACCTTGAAATGATCATTTCACCTTCACTGAAGAGAACAGAAATGGGTCCTGAATGGCACTCTCAGAGGGTAGCCATGGCCTCTGACCTCCAGTCCTACTGGGACGAGCCTGGAGGCTGGTAGCCGTGTGGCCCCTGGAGGTCCCAGTGGCTGCAGAGCCCACAGGACAGCCTACGTGCGTGCTCAGCAAAGCAGATGCACCATTTTTCTTTTGGAAAGAAATTGACATTTCAAAAAACATTGACTTCCTCCTCCCTGCTCCATCTCTGTGTTTTTGTAATCGAATTACCTGGGGATGGGTCCTGATCTTTTCAGTGTCTATGTGTCTAGAGGTCTTATTAGGCCTTGTTTCAGCCTCTTACTAGTGACAGGATCTTGCCCAAGTTGCTTTATCTCTGACTCTTGTAAAATGTTGACAATAATATCCGAAGGAGACAGCTGTCAGAAATATGCAGTGAGATACTGGTGAAACCCTGGACATATGGCAGATGCTCAGTAAGTGGTGGGCATTATTATTATTAATTTTTAAGATTCAGTCGGTCAGTCTTGTACAAGTTCCTGTTACAATACATCTCATGTGTTTATTGTTGCACTGGGTTCTGTTGTTTTGGACCTGAAATGGATCCACTTTGGAAAGAGAACCGCAATACTCGGGATGGTGCAGAGGGAAGCAGAGGCAAGATAGGAAGGATCACAAACTGGAGCCGGAGGGCCAGATGTAAAACTCACTGCAAAGAGATCAATATATCTGGGCCGCAATTTTGGGTCGCACCCCCTTTTTTATTGTCTCTCGGGACTACTGTCAAACAGAAGATAAAACCCATAGGTGAAAAGTGTTTGCATGCATGTGTAAATTGTGCGCGGAATTTTTTGTAACCCTGGTCAAAAATATGGAACGCTTCACGAATTTGCGTGTCATCCTTGCGCAGGGGCCATGCTAATCTTCTCTGTATCGTTCCAATTTTAGTATATGTGCTGCCGAAGCGAGCACGATCTCATAGTTGTCTCAGAAATTAAATAAAGCTAGGAATTTGAAAACTTTTACAGTTATGGTAAGTACAGCGTGTACCTCTTAAAACTCCAAAGTACTCAAAAAATTATTACTTTCAGTGTCACCTATGCTATATTCATATCTTTACGTTTATGGCCAGCTTATATCTAAAAGTTTCTCTAACCTTCTTACATCGTATATGCAAATGTAAAGGGACCATGGGAAATTGGCCGTCTTCCCTCCCGACCTCTGTGCGCGCCTCGCAGGCGGCGCGGCCGGTCGCGCTTCGCATCGTCACGTGGGGCGTGTTGCGCGTCTCTTCCGCGCCGGTCTCCGCGGCGCGGAGGGATCTAGCCTGGGTCCCATCTTGCACGCTACGCTGAGACGAGTGTGGCCGTGCCGTGGCCTCTGAGACTGCGGAGTGGCGTGTGGTGGTGATGCATTTTTGGGGATGCATCAGGTTTCCACGGGAATTCGATTCGGGGGCCCCCAAAAAGGATGCGAGCCGCTGGTCGGGCCCTTCCCTGCGCTGCGACCCGTCACCCATGACCCTAGCCAGGCCTGCGGCCACCCGCCGTGAACCAGAAGGGGCTGGCGAGGGCTGCGGCTCTGGGTTCGTGGAGGGTGGGTACCAGCTCGGGGTGGACCGGGGGGCGCCTTCAGCTTCCACTGGGGTTATCGGGACCAGCTCCCTGCCTTTGGAGCCGAGGGGAAGAGGGAGGGTGGCTGTGACTCGAAGGTGGGGGGAAGGTCACCACCCTTTGATCCAGCACTTAAAAGGGCCAGGCACTTAATTGGTGTCGCTTACCCCACTTGCACGTTAGGAAACAGAGGCCCCCCTGGGAGGCTGAACCATCAGCCCTAAGTGATCCTGCTGTGGTGAAAGTTGGGAGTTGATGCAAGTCTGGTTTGTTAGAGCTCGGGAGAAAAGATTTGGCACCGGAAGTGCAGCCTCCCTTTCCCTCGTAGACCTTCCTCCCAAGGCCCGGGCCAGCTCATTCCTTCCTGCCTTCATTCCTTCGACAAATATTGCGCACCTGTGATGTCGGCGCGGGGGTTGCGGGGGTGAATGAGTGGGCAGCGTTGCTGTGGTCCTGGGGCTTCCGTCCCAGCACGGGAGCCAGGCAGGCACGGAAGCGCCTTCTTGATGTTGAGCCGTGCTGCAAAAGCATGGCAGACAGTGCGTGGGGGCTGAGGGCCACTTCACTGGGGGCAGGAGAGGAGGTTACATTTCATCTGTCACTTGGTGATACGTGGCAGCCCTGAGAGGATGGGAACAGAGTTCCAGGCAAAAGAAGGCCTTGCAGCTACCTGAGTGGGTGTCACCCACAGGAGCAGTCCTTCAGGGGCAGTCCCTCAGGGCTTATGAGAGGGGAGGGACCTGCCCAGTCACCACCGGAGAGTGCCTGGCCTGGCCTTTGGTGGCTTGAGCTGTCCCTTCCCAGCCTCCGAAGTTGTCTTCAGTGAAGTGGAAATCAGGCACCGGCTGCCCAACTTCTCATCTGACCTCTCTAAATAAGCAGTAAGCAAACGCAAACCTCAGAATGCTAATATGGCCTTTATTGAGCGAAAAGAGCTAATTTGGGCAATGATGTTTTCCTCAGATTTACAAAAGGGAATTGCAAATAACCAAAAAGCGTATTAACATTGATGGGAGATGATGCTAATCTTCAATTAGCATCCACGTTTTATTCATTTATTTAGGAGGAGAGCCTTTTCGACACAGTCAATGCACACACGTTTCCTTGTGACAGGTACAGCTCCTCAGTTCACAACTGCCTTATTGTGGAAACCAGCAGGAGACGGACCTGCTTATTGTTCACCATTTCTGGCTATCATTTTGAGCCAGAGGTGGATTTTTTTGTTTGTTTGTTTTCTCTTGCCAAGCGGTTGTGGTGCAGAGGAGAGAGATCTGAGTTCAAGTTCCCGTTCTCCTGGCACCATCTTTGTGACCTTGGCCAACTCCCTGGGCCTCTCTCTCTGGTCCTGTTTTATATTCTGCAAAGTGAGAAAACTACCCTAGAAATGGTGTTTAACATCTCTTTCAGCTTTGATATGCTGTGGTTCTTGTAACTGGGTAGCTGAAGGACTTTTTTTTGAAAATGTAATTATGAAGGTGTAGAACTCCAACACTGTTTTTGTTTTCTGTCTTAGAAGGGTGAGGCGAGCTGGTCATCGCGGAGACATGGAAGGGCCCAGGGACAGTCCGCAGGGGCTGTTGTGGACCTCGTCTGGGACCTGCTGACACTTGCTTCTGAGCCCTGAAGCCATCATGGAGGAATGGGGAGGTGAAAAAGGGAAGGGAGCAGATTGATGTGGCAGGAAAGTGGAGGACAGGGGACAGCATGGGAGAACTCTGTGAATGGGGTTATGCCTTCTAGGAAGTCCTGTGCCCCCACAGGCCTTGAGGAGGAGCATGTGGGAGCCAGAGGGAACGGCGCTGGTGAGCAGTCTTGGAGCTGCAGCTCCTGCCAGCTTCAGAGCTGTTGGCTTCTCTCCACTTGACAGCCCTGAACAGAACTGCCTCTGGACAGTCTTCCCTGAATATACTGGACTGCGGAACCCCAAAGGACCCCAGGTCCCCCAGTCCTGTCTGAGGTGGTACTTCCCACCACCCTGAGTGGGAGAGGACAGAGCCAGCTTTAACTTGATCTTGAACAATGAAGAAAATGGGCTGTTTCATATGGAGAAAATGTCAGTGAAGATATGAGATCTTGGCCCGGCACGGTGGCTCACGCCTGTAATCCTAGCACTCTTGGAGGCGGATTGTTTGAGCTCAGGAGTTCGAGACCAGCCTGAGCAAGAGCAAGACCCCGTCTCTACTAAAAATAGAAAGAAATCATATGGACAGCTAAAAATATATATAGAAAAATGAGCCAGGCATGGTGGTGTGTGCCTGTAGTCCCAGCTACTCGGGAGGCTGAGGCAGGAGGATTGCTTGAGCCCAGGAGTTTGAGGTTGCTGTGAGCTAGGCTGACCCCATGGCACTCTAGCCCGGGCAACAGAGTGAGACTCTGTCTCAAATCAAATAAAATAAGATAAAAATAAAAAAGATATGAGATCTCAGGATGCTCTAAAATTATGGTGTTTCCCTTACAGCCAGAGAGCACTGTTTTCATATATGATTTCATGTGAAGCAGGAAGGGCCAGGGTTTCCTATCAGCCTCACCAAAGGGAGGAAGAAGCAGGGACCTGGGGAGAAGCAGCCCTGGGAGGAACAGCATTAGTGGCTTCAGGAGATGTGGCCCCGGGATGATGGCGCAGGGACAATGCATAGAATTCACAGGCTTGATCCAGAAGGTCCAAAGTCCCCAGATCCAGAGCATGGCCGAAGGGGACTTGGCTGCAGGGGGCCTGAGTGTAGGGGACGACCCACTCCCCCAGGCTGCCAGAAATTCCTTTGAGCCTCTCCTGCTTTCAGTTAAGCCCGGTTCTTGTAACGTCTCTTGAAGTACACTGTCCCACCTGATTCCCCGCAGTGTCAATGAGTTTTTCCAAAGTTAGGGAGGGTGTAGGGCAGGCAAAGAGGTCTGTGTGCCTACAGCTCAGAGGGTGGCCTAGGGGAAGAGGCAGGGTCGCCCACAGCCAGCTGACCTCTCGGAGGTTCTGTCTCAAGGCCTCCTACATCCAGTGTGCCCGGAGCTCCGGCTCTGCGGCTTGGCCCCTCCTGTGGTTACATCAGTTCTAATCCTCCCCTGGTGCCTAGTCCTGCCCCTCCCCCAGCTTATATTTGGATGGAGCAGCACAGCCCCGGCCACGCCTTTTGCTATCCCCTAGATCTCATATTTCTGCCCAGAACTTAAGTATCTGTCTGTTTCTTTACCTTTCAGATGGTGACTGTGTTGCCCGCTTTGCAGGGTTGTTTGAAAAGTAAATTGAGGATTGGGTGTGAAGGCCCTAGAACATTAGAGGAACTGATTCATGTAAAAGCTTTGGGAAAGCCCCTGGGCATCTGGGAGGTACATAGTAGGTATAAAAATATTCAATACGTAACTACTTCCCTATTGTCTTTCCTTAATTTTGCAACTATCTAGATGAAAAAAACTTTTTTTTAAGTGAAAACAGCAGGATGGGGAGGACTCCCTAATTTTTGCTCCTTTTAACTACTGCAGGTACTGTTTTCACCCACATGTCTTCAATCCTTTGGATTTGAGTTACTGAAGGCCCGGCTTAAAATGCAGTTGTGTTGCTAACAAGGGAGTACAATTCGAAGGGTTCTGGGAAGCTCCCTCCAAAAACTCTCTTACTGTTGCCTTAAATCCTGTCATTGGTGAATCATTATTTTGAGCTGTTGCTCTACTTAGGGTTCATTGTGATTTAGTACATCAAGACTCCTTTGGCAATCCCCAAGATGGCCTAATGACACCGTTGCTTAGGTTTAGGATGTGGAGGGTGTCTCTGGAACAAGATGCAGAAAGAGGAATCGCCAAGTCTGAGTAGAGTCCACCAGTTTCTCTCTGGTCTGTCGTTTCCCTGTGTGGGTTTGCAGGGGTGGGAGGAAAAGTGTCACACCTCCAGATCCTTGCTAAGCTGAAGTCCAGACATCGCTCCCTCCCAAGGTTACACAGACATCAGGTGCGGTGCAGGGAAAAACCACAATGGCTTTCAGCCAAGAAGGTTCATATTTACATCCCAGCAGCTCTGCTGGCCACCTGGGTCCACAGTCTCTTTGAGTTGCTGAGCCTCAGTTTCCTAATCTCTTAAATGGAAGTGATGATTTTCCTACTTGCTTTACAGGGTTGTGAGGCCCAGGGAGAAATCCCAGTAAGTTGCTCTACAACAAAAGACAGGACTATCGGTGTTGTCAGACACCCAGTGAGTGTCAGGCAGGTAAACGTCCCCCTTACCTGGTGAGTGAGGCATTTGTGCATCAGGAACAGACCTACAAAACCAGAGCACCAAGATGAACCATCACATTGTATTAATATTTTCACACCACTTAACTCTCATTAAAATGTACTTTGCTGAATTTAATATGTGATTTCAAATGACACAACATATTAAGTGCTTAATATACTAGAAATTATGAAACTATTATAGTAGATGCCATGTGAAATAATTAGACTGATTTAAACTTCGGCAGCCAAGTGAAGGAAAGATTTCAACTTATAATGTCTTAAAGTAGCTTAAGCCACCACCGTAATCCCCCAAATAAACATCCAGAAATTAAGATCTTTAAATAAAAACTGGAACTTAATCTGTACTTACTCTGGGAAACTCTTCTGGGCTTTGGCAACGTGGAACACTGTTGCTTTGAGGCGCTCAGGTGCTCTGGGACCCACCCCAGGGTGTCAGGATTAGGGCTCCAGCTGGCTCTCCCCCTGCGGCCTGGCTGGGGGACAACTCAAGTGGCTTGGAGTAAAGTCTTCTGCTCAACTGACAAATTGGTCATCTTTGCCCCAAATTAGCCTATTGACACGTTAAAAATAAAAAAAACCCCTTTATTTAACATTTATTGAGTGCTTCCTTTGTGCCAGCCATTTTGTGTGCATTTTCTCATCGAATCCTTGCAATGCTTCTGTGTTAGGAGCCACCATTTTTTTTTTTTTTTGAGACAAGAGTCTCGCTCTGCTGCCCGGGCTAGAGTGCCATGGGGTCAGCCTAGCTCACAGCAACCTCAAACTCCTGGGCTCAGGCAATCCTTCTGCCTCAGCCTCCCAAGTAGCTGGGACTACAGGCATGTGCCACCATGCCTGGCTAATGTTTTTTTTCTATATATATTTTTAGCTGTCTAGATAATTTCTTTCTATTTTTAGTAGAGATGGGGTCTCGCTCTTGCTCAGGCTGGTCTCGAACTCCTGACCTCAAGCGATCCTCCCGCCTCGGCCTCCCAGAGCTAGGATTACAGGCGTGAGCCACTGCGCCTGGCCAGGAGCCACCATTTTTGAGATGAAGAAACTGAGGCTCAGAAAAATTAAGGGCATCATCCAAGGCCTTCAATCGGAATCCATAATGTTCATCCCTACATCACGTCGCCTTCTCTAAACTCCTTGTTTGTGTGTGTGTTGTGCGTGCACCTGTGCAGCACTTCCTATTTTAGTAAGATTTGTAACCAAACACATTGATCTGTTATCTGACAGTAACACGACCTGTATCTTCATCACACTCCAGTCATGGAGGGTGGGGACCATGTCTTGAGAGTTCCACCTTGAACAGGATACATGTGCCTGACTAACTTACACCGGAAGTTCTCTGTGAACCCTTGCTGCCAATTCAGTTCAAGAAGAATGAATTCATCATCTCCTGAGTATACTGACATAGACCTTGTGTAGCTTTCATAGACAAGATAACCTCTTATTGAGAACAAGGATACTTTCTACCACAAGGAACACTTATTTCTTAGCTGCTTAAGACCCTG
The DNA here is from genome assembly GCF_020740605.2 of Lemur catta. Taxonomy (NCBI): domain Eukaryota; kingdom Metazoa; phylum Chordata; class Mammalia; order Primates; family Lemuridae; genus Lemur; species Lemur catta. Next base: position 97,705,893 of record NC_059128.1, read on the forward strand.
TGTCTCAATTACTCATAGCAGCATGAACATACCCAATGGGCTGTTTAAAAAACATATATTTTAGTGTGGAGATTTAAGCATATTATCACTTTTTTTTTTTGACAGAGTCTCACTTTGTTGCCCGGGCTAGAGTGAGTGCCGTGGTGTCTGCCTAGCTCACAGCAACCTCAAACTCCTGGGCTTAAGCGATCCTACTGCCTCAGCCTCCCGAGTAGCTGGAATACAGGCATGCGCCACCATGCCCGGCTAATTTTATCTATATATATTTTTAGTTGGCCAGATAATTTATTTCTATTTTTAGTAGAGACGGGGTCTTGCTCATGCTGGTCTCGAACTCCTGACCTCGAGCGATCCACCCGCCTCAGACTCCCAGAGGGCTAGGATTACAGGCGTGAGCCACTGCGCCCAGCCTTATTATCACTTATTGATCAGCAAAAATGATATTAATTAATAAAGGCTAGCTCCAGCAAACATGTTTATAATTAACTGAAAACATGAAATTTCCATACATATCAGGATTAGGTTATGACTCATATAAGAAAAAACCAAGTAACAGTGGTTTTAAGATAATAGAGGTTTATTTTGCTTTTACACGAAACAGGTCATCTTTCAAGGTGTTGTCTGGTGGTTCCACCATGTCAGACATCCAGGCTCCTTTATCCTTTAGGGCAACAACTCACAGTCCAGGATGCCCACTGGAGCTCCATGTTCCAGGCATTGGGGAGGAGGAAGGCAGGAAAGGCAAGGGGCCACGTTACTGCCCTAAATAAAATCAGCAACTTGGCATAGCACCTAGCACTCAGATAGCATTGGTTTTCTTTCTTTCTTTCTTTCTTTTTAAGAGACAGGGTCTAGATATGTTGCCCAGGCTGGTCTTGAACACCTGACCTCAAGTGATCTGCTGCCTAGCATTCAATGCATGTTTAACTGTTGCTCTTCCTTTCTGCAGAGTGTCAAGGAGGAAGGGAAGTCATATTTACTAATAGCTACAGAGTTCAGGGACCATGCTGGACATTTTGCATATTATCTCGTTTAATTATCAAAGTCCTATGGAGGGTCTAAGGGACAGGTGCTGCCTCTGAGTGTGTCGCCTGAGCCCAGAGTCTCAGGAGGATCACCCTCCCCTAGAGAAGTCCTAGAACTCTGTAATCTAGGGAGATCCAATGTACTTCTCTGAGATTCTTTTTGGGGGGGGGGGCGGGGACAGAGTCTCAGTCTCACTCTCTTGCCTGGGCTAGAGTGCCGTGGCATCAGCCTAGCTCACAGCAACCTCAAACTCCCAGGCTCAAGCGATCCTCCCCCTCCCAAGTAGCTGGGACTACAGGCATGTGCCGCCATGCCCAGCTAATTGTTTCTATATATTTTTAGTTGTCCGGCTAATTTCTTTCTATTTTTAGTAGAGACGGGGTCTCGCTCTTGCTCAGGCTGGTCTTGAACTCCTGAGCTCAAGCAATCCTCCTGCCTCGGCCTGCCAGAGTGCTAGGATTATAAGCATGAGCCACCACGCCCGGCCTTCTCTGAGATTTGTTTCTTCACCTTTAGACTGGGGGAGACAAACGCCCCTCACTAAATGCTGCAAGCCTTTTTCTCTTGCTAATTCAGGTTTCTGCTCAGGGAAGACTTTTCTGACCACCTCTTGAAAATAGCACCTCTTTTCATTCTTTTTCCCTTTATTTATCACTGAAATTATATGAAATACTTGTCTACTTGTGCATGAGGAGCAAGATGTTTGTTTTGTTTACCACTGTATTCCTAGTGCCTAAAACAGTGTCTGGCACATAGTAGATGCTCAATAAATATTTGCAGAGTTACAAATATTTGCCAGTTCCTGACACCTGGAAGGCACTCAACAAATACTCTACTCCCACCCCCTGTTTTAGCTGAGGACCACCCCCCTCACATTTCCTGCGCCTGGACTCAACCAGCCCCTGATATTCCTCCCTTTTCAACCTGGGACTGAGAAAATGCCCACAACTTGCCCCTCTAATCATTGGCAATATTTCACCTCAGATAATGTCAGAAGCCTTGAAGTCCTCAGGGCTGGGGTCTCCTGCACGGTGACACCTCATCCTGGGCCCCTGCTTTCCCCTGGGCCTAATGTGACCTATTTCATCTGGCCTCTTGCCATGCCCATGCTGAGAGTCACATCCTCCGTGTCTCAGGAGAGGGGAGTGCTTCCCTCGGAGTGGCTCAGCTGGCCCTGGATGGCTCAGGCCCTGAATGTTCACAGCACTTTGGGAGCACTAGCCATGTCTTCCGTTATAGCTTCCCGTTGTGGGCCTAGAGCGAGGCCCTGCAAACTCACCGTAAAGCCTTCTCTCGTTCTTCTGTCAGCAGTAACTGCTCCCTCCTCCCAGCTCTTCCTGCTCCCCACTCATGTTTAGTGCTGATCTCCTGCCTTGGATCAGAGTTACTTGTTTGCTTTCTTGCCTCCCCTGGCCCCTCCCTACCCTGCAAGCACCTCCCCAGGGCCAGGGGACAGACTTGAGTCATTGCCGTACTCCCAGTGCCTAGCACAGCACCTGATGTTTAATAGATGCATTAAAAAAAATCTTCTATTAGGATGGATAATAGGATTTCAGAGTTAAGATGACATCTTCCTTGATATGCCATCTTCCAACTTGCCAATTTAAAAGCTAATTGAGCCAGGTGTGGTGGCTCACACCTGTAATCCTAGCACTTGGGAGGCCAAGGTGGGCAGATCATTTGAGCTCAGGAGTTCAAGACCAGCCTGAGCAAGAGCGAGATCCTGTCTCTACTAAAAACAGAAAGAAATTAGCTGGACAACTAAAAACATATAGCTACTTGGGAGGCTGAGGCAGGAGGATTGCTTGAGCTCAGGAGTTTGAGGTTGCTGTGAGCTAAGCTGATGCCACGGCACTCTAGCCCAGGCAACAGAGTGAGACTCTGTCTCAAAAAAAAAAACCAAAAAAAAAAACTATAGGTCTTTTTTTCCCCAAAGATTAGTTTTGACTTTTGCATCCAAATTTTAACAATGCTTATGATAATTATATTGATTTTCTGTGTTTAAGCTGTTTCCATGTAAACTGCAGGCACCAGTTACTATGGCTGCACAGCAAATTATCCCAAAACTTAATAGCTTAAAACGATAATCATTTATTATCTCTTGCTGTTTCCGTGCACTGGAATTTAGATGCAGCAGGGATGGCTTGTGTCTCCTCCACAATGTCTGGGACCTCAGCAGGCAGACTCAAAAGTTGATTCTCTAGCTTGGCTAGAATCATCCGCAGGCTTGTTCACCTAAGGTTGGTGCTGGCTGTCACCCAGTCAGAGGCCTAGCTGGAGCTATTGACCAGAACACGTACACATGGCCTCTTGTGTAGCTGAGCCTTTGTCACAATATAGCGGCTAAGTTCCAAGGCAAGCATCTAGAGTGGGAAAGCCAGGTGGAAGCCATGTCACCTTTTATGACCTAACCTCAGAAATCATTCATTGTCACTTATGCTGTAGCCTATTGGTTGGGGCAGTTACAAAGTTCTGCCCAAATTCAGTGGAAGTGTGTCAACGTTGCTTTTAAGATGAACATGTGGGGCCTGGCATGGTGGCTCACGCCTGTAATCCTAGCACTCTGGGAAGCCAAGGCGGGTGGATCGTTTGAGCTTAGGAATTCTAGACCAGTTTGAGCAAGAGCGAGACCCCGTCTCTACTAAAAAAAAAAAAAAAAAAGAAAGAAAGAAAGAAAGAAAGAAAGAAAGAAAGAAAGAAAGAAAGAAAGAAAGAAAGAAAGAAAGAAAGAAAGAAAGAAAGAAAGAAAGAAAGAAAGAAAGAAAGAAAGAAAGAAAGAAAGAAAGAAATTAGCTGGACATCTAAAAATATATAGAAAAAATTAGCTGGGCATTGTGGTGCATGCCTATAGTCCCAGCTACTCAGGAGGCTGAGGCAGGAGGATCGCTTGAACCCAGGAGTTTGAGGTTGTTGTGAGCTAGGCTGGCGCCACGGCATTCTAGCCAGGGCAACAGAGTGAGACTCTGTCTCAAAAAAAAAAAAAAAAAAAAAAGATGAACATGTGGGATGCTCCCAGATGTACACACGTGTGCATGTGCATGTACACACATGTATGTACACACACATATATGTTGATATAGTCATCTTTGAATGACCATCAGCCACACTGTATTTCCTAAAAGTCTTGATTTTGACTTATGTTTCAGAGAGTTACAGTATGAATTTGAGTAATTCTTTCAGGAAGATTGCAAGAGGAGGTATCTGAAAGTGTTCATGAATCTCAATGTGTAGCATGTAAAACTGCCATCTTCTTTCAATTTAAAAAATTATAAAAGTGATACAATTTCATTTTAAATAATTCAAACACTGTTAACAATTTGTTGTACATATAATTATTGCAGACTGTTCTCTGCACATTTTAGCATATATTATTACTATAAAATGGAAGCATGTTGTTTTTTACCCTGTCTGATGAAGTGGATTCCCTTTCTACTCCACTTTTGTAAATGATCTATGTGTGTTTCCTCCTGCTAGCCATGGGCCTGGCCAGCTGGATCTGGTATGTTCACATCTGGGATTGTATGATGCCTTCATCCTTGCATAGCAAACAGACTGTGGAGGATATTCTTTGGTCACGACCTTTCCCATCAGAGTGGATGAGTCCAGCCAGCAGCAGGAATGTTTAAGAACCTGCACAAATTCAGTCCAGTGGCTGTTCAATTGACTTGCCCCCCCATGGTGGAGGAAGCCAGTTTTGTCTCCATGTGCACTCACGTGTGGATAGCCCTCATCTATGCGTGGGTTCTTTGCATTCTCTTTTGAACTGGTTGGAGTATCTTACTGGGACCCTTGTTAATAATGAGTTAAGATCTTGAACACTGTGTAATTTTCTTTTTTTTGAAAATTATCCTTTAAGAGTCCTTTCCTAAAAAGTTGACAAATGGTGTATTTGCCACCGTTGTATGACAAGGTAGCAGGCATGATTTGATGCTAATGATGGACAATGGAGTGAAAATATACAGATTCAGTGTGATTAGAACCACATTTAACATTCATGAGAAAAAAAGCCTGGACAAAGTGTACCAAAATGTGTTAGACTGATGTTTTTCTTCATTATATTTTCCAAAAATTTAAAAATACAGGCTAATGCTTACCTTTTTCAGGAGAAATCTAGTGAAGCTAAAGTCTAAGCCTTTGTTTTATTGATGGATTAATGATTGTTTTATGGATCTCAAAGGGCTGGGGAGAGGCCTCCTGGTCTCTATATAGCCACTGGGGTCAATGGGCAGTTCTACTGGACAGTGGAGGAGCATGTGATGATAGTAATAATAATAATCATCAGTATGTATAGTGTCCCAGGAATTATACTAAGCAGTATCTCATTTAATCCTCTCAACAGCCCTTTGAAGTAAGTATTATCAGTATGCCCATTTTACAGATGAGGAAACTGAGGTTAGGAAACTTACAAGGTTTTGGTGACTTGTCCAACTAGTATGTGGTGGAGCAGGCATTGGAACTTGGGTTATTAACCTCCTTGCTCCCCTGTGTCATGTGGGAAATGCTAGAAGTAAGTCCTAGGATCCCCTTCTGAAAAATCACCCCCACTGCCCCATCTAAGCCCTCAGAATCAATTCATCCCTGAGGCATTTACTGAACTGTCTCTGTGTCCCGGGCCCTGAGGCTAAGGCATGGCCAGAGTCTTCAGGTAACTCAGGAGCCAGGAGGAGCTGGCAGGGAGCAGGTAAGTGAGGGAGGTCTGCAATGGGGCACAAAGGAGGGGCACTGGCTTGGGGTGGGGGCAGGGTTAGGAGGTGCTTCCAGGAGGAGGTGACAGCCCACTCAGTCTTAAAGGACTAGAAGAGCCGGCCTGGTAAGGGGGCGAGGGCGTGAGGGGTTGGTAAGGCATTCAGGGCAGAGAAGGGCCTGAGCAGAGCAGAAAAGAGAAACACCAGAGAAGCACCAAAAGTACGTTTGTTCCAGCACTGCCATCCTCCTGCCTCCAGCATCTCCCCGTCCCCTGCCCTGGCTGCCACAAGCCATTTCCTTCAGTGGGAAGGTGGGCACAGTGGATTGCCAGGGACGAGCACCTGAACCTGCCAGTCACAGCCCACTTTTTTCCAGGATGTCTGGACTCAGGTCAGATCACTTCTTCCCAAGCCCTAATGATGTGTAAGTTGCAGCCCAGAGAAGGCCACGGCAGTGGGTATGCAGAGGACGTGGGGACAGTGGGCAGACCAGGCCATGGGAGGTCTGAGCAAGGGGTCTCCACACCTCTGAGGTCCAGCACACCCAGCATGGGGTCCAGAACACGTGCCAGGGCATTCTTAACTCATTTCTCATTTCCTTTAGGTTGTCCAAATTGGGTTTCTGTCACCTGTAACCAAAGACTCCTGCTGACATGGCCCCCGAGGTGGTCGGACTCAGGAGAGGGTCATTCATGCTGACTCAGGGAGGCTGACCGACAGATCAGGAAGCTGATGTGCTTATTGGGAGAAATGGGACTGCTCATTGCGTAAGCCTTTCATGTCATTATTGCTGCTATCTCCTTTCCCTGGGGAAAAGCCACCTGGATTGACAAACGGCCTCTCGGAACCTGCTTGGTGAGGAGGCCCCAGTGCCAGCAGTGATCCTTACAGCTAGTGGCTTCAAGCTAGGATTGCCCAGGAGTCAAAAAACTATTTCTGTTAAGGACCAGACAATAAACATTTTAGACTTTTCAGTCTCTGTTGCAGCTATTCAACTCTGCCACTGTAGTAAGAAAACAGCCAAAGACCAAATATAAATGAGTGTGCATACCTGTGTTCCAATAAAACTTTATTTATGGACACTGAAACTTAAATTTCATATAATTTCCATGTGTCTGAAATATTATTATTCTTTTAATTTTTTTCAACCATCAAAGAATATAAAAGCTGGGTGGGCATGTTGGCTCATGCTTATAATGTCAGCACTTTGGGAGGCCGAGGCAGGAGGATCACTTGAGACCAGAAGTTTGAGACCCCATCTCTACAAAATATATAATTTTAAAAGTTAGCTGGGTGTGCTGGTGCACACCTGTAGGCCCAGCTACTCACTCAGGAGGCTGAGGCAGGAGGATCTCTTGAGCTCAGGAGTTTAAGGCTGCAGTGAGCTGTGATGACACCACTGTACTCCAGCCTGGGCAACAGAATCAGATCCTATCTCAAAAAGAGAGAGAGAAAGAGAAAGAAAGAAAGACTATAAAAGCCATTCTTAGCTCCCAGACCAAGCAAAAACTGGTGGTGATGGACCAGGCTTGTCACACTGGCTTCCTCATCTCTGGCTATCAGTCCACGCTCTTCAGTTAACGCCCTCCTGCAGAAGTTAGGACCCATGAGTGGTTTAAGTGCTTGGAAATAATGACATTTCAGGTCTGGCTTCCCAAAATTTAGCCACAGACCACCTGGATGCAGCCACACCTGACGCTTCTAAGGGCAGTTGTCCTGCCCCCAGCCCCTGTGAGAAACCCGTTTTGTAAGCCCACCCATCCCACCCTGCACAACTGAGGGGCCAGGGGCCAGGTGGGGCACAGGCGGGCTCCACTGTCTGACTCAAGGCCTGGCTTGGAAGCACGGGCTGTCTTTTGAGAAGGGTCTTCAAAGGCACAGAGGGAAGCTGCAGTTAGAGGTGGGCTCTGTGGCCGGAGGTTGAGTAGACTCAGGGGCTGGGATGGTCACAGGAGGCCAGGTGCCAGCTAAAGTTATGGGGGCATGGAGATGGTGGGTGAGAAAGCATGACAGGTGGGGACAGATAACAGAGGGGTGTCCTGGGTGCCCTGGAGGAAGGCCGGCAGACAGACAGACTGAAAGACCAACAGAGAAGTAGACACAGCAGCTGAATCCCCGAACTGCCCCATTTCTGGCCCTTCCTGAGGCATGACTAGTGGTCTTCAGTGGATCTTCATACCAACATCCCCCTCCTGCTTCCTGGGGGTAATCCCGGCAGTCCCAGCACTTCTCTGACACAGTTTCTCAAAGCAAAGCCCTGCCCGGGGCGGTCATTTCTGCTGCTGGCCGGGCTCGTCCCTCGCAGGTGACTTTCCGATCTTACTTTCCAAGGGACTTTGCACTTCATGTCGGGGACTCCTTGCTGTCTTGGTGTCTGCAGATTGGAATGTTGCCTCAGCCAAGAAAACTCACAGTTGGGTGGTCTGGGTCTCACTTTCCTCACCTTTTAAATGGCTGTCCTGCAGCACACACCACTTGCTGTGACAATGTTAACTTTATCCGAGTCCTGTGCCTCCCAAAGGCAGTGATGGTATAGAAGTTCCCGCACCCCTTTGAGTTCCACGGAAATGGCTAACCACAAAGGACCCCCTTAATCTCACATATTCCAAGAGAAGACGGGTCTCATCCTTGCTTACTATTCCCGTAAGACCGGCTGACGACTCCCTTGTTTACCAGCCTATCTAAAACTGGTTCCCTTCTTTTTCTTCGAGACGTTCCTCATTAATGCATGTTCTCCCTATTGCAATAGCCTGAATAAAATCTTCTTAATTGTCTGGGGCATTTTGCTTTCCCAGTTATCAGGAGTCGTTTTAAGCGTCCATTGGGTGGGGCATCCGGAGTCCCGGGTTGCAGTCCTGGCTCACCAAGCCAAGCTTTCTCTTCTGGGAAGTTTCAGGTCTCAGGAGCTCCCTAAGAGCCCCCCGGAAGATGTGTGAGTGGGCAACCCAGTCCCTCGGCCCGGCGCGCGGAGGCGGGCAGAGCGAGCAGCTGTACCTTTTGCACGCTGCCACCAGAGGGCGGCGGCTCCGCGGAGGAGGGCCCGGCCTGTGCGACCGCCGGCTCCCGCAGCCTTTCCAACGCGCTGCAAGCGGACGCTAAGCTGCGTTCTTTCCGGCACCCCCAGCGCTTTCCCCAGCTTCCTCGCTGCACTCGAGGCGCCTCCTTTATGCTCTTGCAGACGGCGAGTCCCCCCCCCCCCCCCCCCCCCCCCCGGCTGCTCGTCACAAGACTCGGATGGGCAGGAGAGCTGAAAACCAGCCTGGTGACAAGGTCTCTTCCCCTCTTGTGGCCCTATGGCCCCTCCTCTCTACTTGAGACCGGGTGAAGGACGCCTGAGACAGCGGGGAATTGGGGAGGAGGGGCAGGACGGAGGGGCCCCACCGGGACTGCTTTGGGGGCAGCACTACAGCAAGCACACCATCAGCCCCTCGGAACAGCAAGACAGGAACTGTTATCCCATCTGAAAGATGGGACACAGCCTCCCAGAGAAAAAAGGTGATTGGCAGAGCTAGTAAATCAGGACAGGAACTCAGTTCTCCCGGCGCCAAACCCGGAGCTCTTGGGGTGGCGCTGCACGGTCGGAGATGGTTCACCACTTGGCAAAAGTAAACCGGTCGCCCCAGCAAAAAGGGGCACCGGACATCCTCTTTCTTCAGGACAGCGACCCCTGGACACCAAAAGGCAGATACCTGAAGTACTCAAATTGAAGTTTTAGGCCGGGTGCCCTGGCTCACGCCTGTAATCCTAGCACTCTGGGAGCCCAGGCAGCAGGGTCGCTTGAGGTCAGGAGTTCGAGACCAGCCTGAGCAAGAGTGAGCCCACCCCATCTCTACTAAAAATAGAAAGAAATTAGCCAGACAACTAAAAATATATGGAAAAAATTAGGCGGGCATGGTGGCACATGCCTGTAGGCCCAGCCACTAGTGAGGCAGGAGGATCGCTTGAGCTCAGGAGTCTGAGGTTGCTGTGAGCTAGGCTGAGGCCACGGCACTCTAACCCCAGGCAACAGGGTGAGACTCTGTCTCAAAAAAAAAAAGAGAGAGAGAATAAAAAATTAAAATTCATCAGTAACCCCCGCACCCCCATAGATACCGGTTTTTCTTTCTAGTTGGTTCCTTTCCCAACTGTTGGTTTCTTTTCCAATACTGTTACTCAAAATGTGAGTAACAGTATTAACTGTAGAGGAATGTTGTGAGCACTGAGTGAGAGAATGTATGCAATAGCGAACATTCCAGAAGTGTTAGCTATTTTCATTATGTATGTAACAATCATTTATGTGCTGCTGTTTTCACCTACAACATTGCTTCATGAAGTTTCCCATTCAACTATTCTTTTGGAATTATATTTTTAGTGATTGTACAGTATTTCTTTATATTTAAGTACAATTTATTTAAGTTACCCCCTATTGTTGAATCTTTAGATTGTTTCCAACTTTTACTGTTATAATAACAGTGAGATTAACGTCTTTAAAGATCTATCCTTGTCAGCATTTCTGATTATTTCCTTGGATGGATTTCTAGAGGTAGGATTACTGGGACAAAGGGCGCAAATATTTTTCAGGCTTTTGATTCAGGTTACCAAACTGCTTCCCAGAAAGATCCTGCCAATTTACACGCCCACCTGCAGTGCATGAGAATGCCTGTCCCACTGCACACACAAAGGAGGGATCTTTTCTTAGGATGAGTGAGATTTGAGGATGTTGCCAGACCAAGGAGAAGGAACCCCATAGTGAGGGAGAGTTTAAATTTCAGGAGAGAGAAGGGATGTCTAAAGAAGTGAAGTCCATGGGAGAAAGGAAGGGAGGTTTGGAGCAGATTTACAGAGATTGCCTTGGACTTCAGAAGGGACACCTCATTTCCTGAGACTGGCGGAAAGACGTGTGATTGGGTGTGGATATAGAGTCACTGTAAGTAGGCAGGTGAGATTCAAGAGGCTAGTCTCTAGGGGTCACCTTTTCTCAGTCAAGCAGGAGGCTGGGTCATCTACTCAAAGGTAAAGGGAGGGTGAGAAGGGGATTTGAGTAAAGGGGTCCAACTCTTTTGCTTGAAGAAAATAAAAGTGTTGACAGTCCGGTTGCGGTGGATGACTTTGAGTGTGCTGTGCCACCATTATGCAGGGCTGTGGGTACTTTCACTACAGCATGCAGCCCCTGGGCAAAGAAAAAGTTGCACAGGTTAATTTAAATCAAATCATTCAAAACGTGCTAAACAGTAGAAAAATGATTTTGGGGAGCTGGGAGGATTCATTGTAGTGAAAAGTTTACAAGTTTCTGGAGTTGTACCAAACTTTCAAGGAACAGTTAATTTCTATCTCATATAAGTTGTTCCAGAAGATTAGAAAAGAACAAAAGCTGCCCATATCATGTGATGAAACCAATGTGATCTTGATTTCCAAAATCAGTAAGGACAAAGCAATAAATGAAAATTTTGGCTGGGCTCAGTGGGTCATGCCTGTGATCCTAGCACAGAAGGCCAAGGCGGATGGCTTGAGGCCAGGAATTTGAGACCAGCTTGGGCAATAGCAAGACCCTGTCTCTACAATAAAAAAAATTAGCCAGGTGTGATGGTGCAGACCTGTAATCCCAGCTATTCAGGAGGCTGAGAAAGGAGGACCACTTGAGCCCAAGAGTTTGAGGTTGCTGTGAGCTAGGCTGAGCCACAGCACTCTAGCCTGGGTGACAGAGTAAGACTTTGTCTCAAAAAAAAAAAAAAAAAAAAAAAAGAACAAAACAACATTGTTTTAGCCCAAAAACAGGCCAATAGACCATGGAATGGAATAGAAAACTCAAAGCCAATAGTATACAGGTGGGAGACATCACAAATCAGTGAAGAAAGGGCAGATTAAAACAGTTCACTACATGGAGAAAAATGAAACAGAATCCCTACCTTATACCAAATAAAAATGTGTGATATATACCAAATAAGACTTCAAGGTCAAAAATAAAACTCCAAAGTTAATAGAAGAAAATATAGAAGAGTATCTTTGGGACCTGGGTTCAGAGAGGGACTACTTAAACAAAACTTCAAAAGCACAAACCAGAAAGCAAAAAATTGATGAACTGGATGACATCAAAATTAATTATTTCTGTACAAAAGAGGATACCATGGACAACAGGTATAGGAATGGGAGAAGATATTTACATTTCTAAAAATGCTAAATACATAGAATATACAAATATAGCTATCACTTGGTATTCATGGGGGATTCGTTCCACGAGCCCCCTCAGATATTAAAATCCAAGAATACTCAAGTCTCTTATTTAAAATGGCATAGTGTTTGCACATAACCTAACCACACCCTCCTGTGTACTTTAAATCATCTCTAGATTACCTATAATACAATGTAATGCCATGTAAATAATTATTATACTCCATTGGTTTTTTTATTTGTATTTTTAAATTTGTGTATTGTTATTTTTTATTTTATTTAAATTTTTTGAATATTTTCAATCTGCAGTTGGTTGGATCCAAGGATGTGGAACCCATGGGTACAGAGAGCCAACTGTAACCCACACAAACCACTAAGCTAAAGGGGTATCCCGGTTTCCCATCCAGTATGTAAGGAGCTTGGACATCTTCACCCTGCTGTAACAAGTAAAAAGCTGAATGAACTGAAAAACCAGCAACTCTTCTTAGATCCAGCAGAGAATTGAGGTCATAGGGCAAATCATTGCCCCTAAAATTAAAGACAGGTGGATACTTACAACTTACTAATTAGAAATCCATGAGCAGGAACCTCCCCAGGAAGCAGTACTAGGACAGGAAAACCTGAACCGTAATCGATGAATTGCTGGGAGTTCAGTGTGGGCAAATCTGTTAAAAACTTCAAAGGGAGCCCAGTCTTAGAAGAGACCCACACTTTGGTGAATTTTACCCCTAGGAGCTCTGTCAGGTTCTCACAGTGAATATCAGAGAAAAATCCCCTCCTGCTTCTTGCAGGGGGAGAGAAGTCACCATTGTGAAATAGCCAGTGTTCTGATCTTTTTAGCCAGGTATGGTGGCACATGCCTGTAGTCCCAGCTATTCAGGAGGCTACCACAGGAGGATTTGCCCTCAGGAGAAACTATTTTACCAGAACTTGATCTTCTGGGGTTTTATCAGAGCCTCTCTGACCTGGAGCAAGGGAAATACCCAACTCCAACCCGCTTTAGCCATCCTGCCCTACCTAAGCGGGCGAAAAACCTGAGAAGTGCCTATGAAGTTCATAGCCCAAGGCACAGGTCACTAAAGACCAAGACCTAATCATAGCACCCCAGAATGCCTCCCTTCCCCCCATGTCTTACCCCCACATCAAAGCCCTACTTACTGCAGCTCCTTTTGCCCAGTGCATCATGTCTGGCTTTTAACGGAAAAAATTACAAAGCATGCTAAAAGGCAAAACACTTGAAGAGACAGAGCAAACATGAGAACCAGACTCAGATATGGCATAAGATAATATGATTATTTAAAATATCTATGATAGTATGATGTAGAATAGTATTTTAAAATAACTATGACTAATTTAAAACAACTATTATTAATATGCTAAAGGTTTTAATGGATAAAGTAGACAACATTCAAGAACAAATGGGCAACATAAGCAGAGAGACAAAAATTCTAACAAAAAATCAGAAAGAAATGTTAGAGATCAAAAACAATGTAACAGAAACGAAGACTGCTTCTGATGGACTCATTAGTAGACTGAACACTGCTGAGGAAAGAACCTCTGAGCTTGAGAATATACCAATAAAAACTTCCCAAACTGAAAAGCAAAGAGAAAAAAGACTAAAAAAACACCAAAACAAAACAATGGAACAGGATATCCAAGAACTGGGACAACTACAAGTGATGTAACATATATGTAATGGGAATGCCAGAAGGAGAATAAAGAGAAAAAGGAATAGAAGAAATATCTGAAGCAATAATGACTGAGAATTTCTTCAAATTAATGTCAGACACCAACACAGATTCAGGAAGCTCAGAGAACACCAAGTAGGATAAATGCCCAAAATCTACACCTAGCATATTATGTTCAAATTGCAGAAAATCAAAGATTAAGAAAAAATTTTCAAAAAAGCCAGAGCAAGAAACCCAGATCACCTACAGAGGAGCATAGATAAGAATCTGACTACTCAGACCATGCAAGTAAAAATAAAGTAGGGTGAAATATATAAAGTGTTGAGAGAAAAAACCCACCAACTTAAAATTCTATGTCCTGTGAAATTATCCTTCAAAACTGAAGGAAAGCTGGGTGCAGTGGCTCATGCCTAGCACTTTGAGAGGCTGGGGTGGGAGGATGGCTTGAAGGGCAGGAATTTGAGACCAGCCTGGGTGATAGTGAGACACCCTTTCTACAAAAAATTAAAAAAAATAAATAGCTGAGTGTGCCTATAGTCCCAAGTACTCTGGAGGCTGAGGCAGGAGGATCGCTTGGAGCCCAGGAGTTGGAGGTTGGTTGCAGTGAGCTATGATAAGGCCACTGCACTCTAGCTCAGGAGACAGACTGAGACTCTATCTCAAAAAAAAAAAAAAAAATTACAAACATCTGCTTTTCAAAAGACACTGTTAGGAAAATGAAAAGCCTAAGCCACAGCCTGGGAGAAAAAGTTTGCAAAACACACATATGATAAAGGATTTTATGACGATCATCAATTTATTGCTTCTTAGCTCCAAATCCACTTTCTTATCTGCTCTGTGATAATGGAGGTATCTATCTTTCCTTTGACATTTGGTGTGATGTTAAGGAAGCAGAGGACACTGGAGGAGGAAGAAATTTTCTCTTATTGTTTCACTTGTCCTGCAGAGGGCAGCTTCTCCAGCTCTCAGTTCTTGCAGCGCAGGGTAACCAGCCGTGCCCAGCTGCCAGAAGCTTCCCTTAGCACCTTCTCAGAGTGGGCTTCCCCCAGCACCCAGCATCTGAGAAACTTTGCAGTGAATTTCAAGGTATGGCACCTCCCTGAAAAAACATCCCCTAGGACCTGCAGGGAAGATTCCAGTATTCCACTGGGGAGCTGCTTCAGTGTCTTCTGCACCATCCAGTGAGCCATGCTGTGCTGTCCCCAGCAAGGTCTGTAGTTCCTTCTCAGGCGCTGCAGCTCAGCCCTGCCGGTAGTGGCCATCCTCTGTATTTGCTATTCTTGCATTTGTCAAAGTTCCTGCTAACTCTCATGAGTCAATTTCCCATTATCCAATCTCTTGTTAATATCTCTGTTAAACTTTCCCTGTGGAAATTACTGTGTTTTCTGTCTCCTAATTAGACTCTGACTGATACTGAATTCTATCTAGTATACATAAAGAAACCTTACAGCTCAATAATAAATAAAATGAACACTCACTTAAAAAGTGAACAAAAGATTTAAACAGACGCACTTCACCAAATAAGATATAAGCACATAAAAGGATTCTCAACATGATTAATAGAGAATTGCAAATTAAAACCACAACAAGATATCATTACATCATAAAAGGGCTCAAATTAAAAAAGGTGAAAATACAATCTGAGGATGCAGTGCAAATGGGACTCTCATACATTGTTGGTGGGGATGCAAAGTGATACACTTTGGAATACAGTTTGACAATTTCTTATAAAGTTAAATATACACATATGTATATATGTCATTGTTTTATCTGCAATTCCTTAATGACAAATGATGTTGAGAATATTTTTTTATGTGTATTCGCCATCTGTTTATCTTCTTTGGTGAGGTATCTGTTCAGATGTTTTGCCCATTTTTAAATTGGGTTGTTTGTTATTGTTAAGGTTTAAGAGTTCTTTGCATATTTTGTATACAAGTACTTTATCAGATATATGTTTGGTAAATATCTTCTACAGTCTGTGGCTTTTTCATTCTCTTTTTTTTTTTTTTTTTTTTTGAGACAGAGTCTCACTCTGTTGCCTGGGCTAGAGTGCCATGGCGTCAGCCTGGCTCACAGGCAACCTCAAATTCCTGGGCTCAAGCAATCCTTCTGCCTCAGCCTCCCGAGTAGCTGGGACTACAGGCATGCGCCACCATGCCTGGCTAATTTTTTCTATATATTTTTAGTTGTCTAGATAATTTCTTTCTTTTTTTTTTTGTTAGTAGAGCCAGGGGTCCTGCTGTTGCTCAGGCTGGTCTCGAACTCCTGAGCTCAAATGATCTGCCCGTCTCGGCCTCCCAGAGTGCTAGGATTACAGGCGTGAGCCCCCACGCCTGGCCTATTCCATGTCTTCTTAACACTATAAGTAATACTAGGAAAGGAACAAGTATGCACTATGGCAGAATACATGAATTAATTTATTTTACTATTTAAAATTATAATGGAATTTAAATATATATAATTATGACTACAGTTATGACAAATTGTACTTGAATTATCAGTTTCTCCATTTTTGATTTGGTAATTGTTGCTGTTGTGTGGTTCCTAACAGAAATGATCCCTGGGTCATACTCTCTCCTGCGCCTCCTAGATGTAGATGAAGTCTTTGTATCTGATCCATCTCCCCTGCCTCCTTCCCTACTAAGACTTCATCTATAAGGGCCAGGCAGGGTGGCTCATGCTTGTAATCCTAGCACTTTGGGAGGCTGAGGCCAGGAGTTCAAGACCAGTCTGGGCAATAGTGAGACCCCTGTCTCTACAAAAAATAAAAATAAAAAAAATTAGCTGGGCATGGCAGTGTACACCTGCAGTCCCAGCTACTTGGAAGGGTGAGGCAGGAGGATGGTTTGAGCCCAGGAGTTTGAGGCCAGCCTGGGCAACACAGTGAGATCCCTTCACCATCTCTTAAAAAATTAAAATTAAAAAAGGAATTTATCAGCCAGGCTCACGCCTGTAATCCTAGCACTCTGGGAGGCCGAGGCAGGTGGATCATTTGAGCTCAGGAGTTCGAGACCAGCCTGAGCAAGAGCAAGACCCCGTCTCTACTAAAAATAGAAAGAAATTATATGGACAGCTAAAAATATATATAGAAAAATTAGCCGGGCATGGTGGCAGATGCCTGTAGTCCTACCTAGTTGGGAGGCTGAGGCAGTAGGATTGCTTGAGCCCAGGAGTTTGAGGTTGCTGTGAGCTAGGCTGACGCCACAGCACTCTAGTCCAGACAACAGAGTGAGATGCTGTCTCAAAAAAAAAAAAACAAACCGGAATTTATCTATGGGTAAAACGAAGAAGAAAATACAAGTAAATATGAAAATCACAACTCACAGGCAGCAATATTGTTTTAATCCCTAAAACTGGGGGAGTGGGGAGGGCAAGGGCAATATACATAATCTAAATTTTTGTACCCCCACAATATGCTGAAATAATAATAAAAAAATTTTTTTAAATCCCTAAAACTATTTGTGGTGCAATTGTCAGGGGTACTGGCCACTAGCTGAGGTCACGGGAAATTCCAGGTAGCTCACTGTACCAGCCACATCTCTGCTTCTCAAGAAAGCAAATTGTAATGCAAGGGAGTAAGGATGCCTTATGCCATTTGAATGCACTCTAATTGTTCACAGTTAATTAATTAATTTCAAATTAGGAGGTATTTCAGGCAAGCAACAAGACAGTATACTGTCCACCTAGCTTAAGATATAAAACATTACAGATGCAATTAAGTTTCCCTCTGATTAAAACAAAACAAAACAAACACCTTCCCCCCGCCCCCCCCCCAACATGCACTTTTATTGAAGTATAGTATAGATGGGTAATTTGCTTTTAACAAATGATGTTCAAAATTCAGTTATGGAAGCACCAATTGTGATCTATTTCCTGAGACAACTGCCTTTAGCGATGACATAACAAGGTGTTGCAATAATATACCTGCTGGAAAATGTATTTCTCAAAACATCAAATTCATGATGGAAACAATGTCTTTTGACTTCCCCCATTATAAGATATCATTTCCACACTTTGTCCTGTTGAATATATAAATGCAAACAATTCAACATACAAAAATATAAGACTATAGGCCGGGCGCGGTGGCTCACGCCTGTAATCCTAGCACTCTGGGAGGCCGAAGTGGGAGGATCGCTTGAGGTCAGGAGTTCGAGACCAGCCTGAGCAAGAACAAGACCCCCATGTCTACTAAAACTGGAAAGAAATGATATGGACAGCTAAAAATATATATATAGAAAAATTAGCCGGGCATGGTGGCGCATGCCTGTAGTCCCAGCTACTCGGGAGGCTGAGGCAGAAGGATTGCTTGAGCCCAGGAATTTGAGGTTGCTGCGAGCTAGGCTGACGCCATGGCACTCTAGCCCAGGCAACAGAGCGAGACTCTGTCTCAAAAAAAAAAAAAAAAAAAAACCCAAAAAGATAAGACTATAATAAAGGAGAAGTCAGTCTCTTGTCCACCACGTAAGGACTCGTGATTTATTCTTCCAGAAGGCAGCTATGACTACAGTTTCTCGTGTATCCTTCCAGAGATAATCTACATATTCAACGAATTTTCACTATATATATCTGCATAAAACAGAAACACAATTATCCTGGCTTAACCAAAGAGGAGTTTGCATTTCTCCTGATGAGAGGTCTGGAGGTGGGCAGTCAGGGTGGGTGCAGCCTGGCCACGGAAGCATCAGTGTCCCGGCTTCTTCCCATCTTCCCACTCTGTTAAACCGAACCCGTGGCTTTGGCCATCTTGTTTATTAAGTCCCACGGCCACAAGTTGACGGCTCCACCTTCACTCTCACACTGGCATTTCAGAAATCAAGGAGTAGGAAGAAAGAAAGGGAAAGACGATGCCTGAATTAAAGCAGAAACGTTCTCAGAGATCTCCAGCTGTCTCCTCTTTATATCTCTGTGACCACAGGGGTGTCACATGGCCACTTGGAGGAAGCCTGGGAAGTGAAATATTTTCTCTGGGCTCATTCTCCTCTCATCAAAATTTCTCTTAGTAAAGAACAGAAGCAAATAATTGCATACTACATCTGTTAATCCTACTTTGCTTTTTCCATTTAACTGCCATGTATGATTCAACATAGGTTTCCTTCTCAGAATACAGACTTTCAAAGTCAGTTAGATGCATTTCTTTATTTATTCATTTAACCAATAAAAATCTGTTGCTAATTAATGTGGTAGAGACCAATTGCTTTACGATGTCTGTTTCTGATGTTTTTAGAACCACAGATGTTTAGCTGGACACGGGCCACCGAGAACAGGACTAAATTTCCAAGCTTTCAGCTAGGTGTGGCCATGTGACTAAGCTCCGGCCTATGGGATGAGAACAGAAGTGATATATGCCTTTGAAAAGGATATGGGTGCCTTCCCCTTCCTCTTCTTCCCCTTCCTGCTGGCTGCGTGGTGGACCCGGCGGTGCTCCACCATACAGATGAGATGTTGCACGTAACAGCAGCCAAATCTACATCCTAGCTAATATCTCTGTGAACGCGCCAGACACTGTGCTACGGGCTCAGGATACAAAAAAACCATAAAATTAAGTTCCTGCCTTCTAGGAGCTCAAAATATTGTGGGGAAGACCAAAGAGTAAACAAACACCTTTGAAGTCTTGCCGTCAGTGCTGTGGTAGCCTCAGGGCCTTTGGAACCCAGCACAGCCAATCACCTACCATGCCCCTGGCCTTGTCTATTTGAGCATCTGTCCAGCCATCCATGCATTTATTCATTTGCCTACTTACCCGTAGATCAGTCCATCTATCACCCACCCATTCCTGCTTCCATTCATTCATCCATCCATCCCGGTCCTCGCTGCCGCCACTTGAGATGGCCTCAAGACTCACCACCTTCCTCAAGAATGCTTGGGACAATGAGCCAGTGCTGGTCATGTCCTTCACCATCGTGGGCCTTGCTATAATTCTGCTGCCACTCAGCTCCTACACCAAATACTCCATCATGATCAACAAGGCCACGCCCTACAACTACCCAGTGCCCGTCCAAGATGATGGGAACATGCCTGACATGCCCAGCCACCCCCTGGCCCCCAGGGCCCAAGCTTGGAGTGGCTGAAGAAACTGTGAGCACCTCCATCTACAGGGAGGAGGTTCCTCCTCCCCATGACCCCCAATAAAAATGTGAAAATCTGAAAAAAAAAATTCATCCATCTCTGCCACATATCTCACAAGGATCCTGCAGTTATTATTTTTGTAGAGAATTATTATGCATGACCCATTCTGATGTATTTTTCTCAGAATCAAGCCAATCAAAACGGCACCTTTGGCCAGGCACGGTGGCTTATGCCTGTAATCCTAGCCCCCTGGGAGGCTGAGGCGGGTGGATCGCTCCAGGTCAGGAGTTCGAGACCAGCCTGAGTGAGACCCCGTCTCTACTAAAAATAGAAATAAATTATCTGGACAACTAAAAAATATATATAAAAAAAAATTAGCTGGGCATGGTGGCGCATGCCTGTAGTCCCAGCTACACGGGAGGCTGAGGCAGTAGGATCGCTTAAGCCCAGGAGTTTGAGGTTGCTGTGAGCTAGGCTGATGCCATGGCAACTCACTCTAGCCCGGGCAACAAAGTGAGATTCTGTCTCAAAAACAAAAAACAAAAAATGGCACCTTTTACATCCATTTTAACAAATGCCAGGCACCAAGATCACCATACACATGCAATAGAATGATGAAATTTCATGTTCAAATCACATAGTAAAATGCTGATTTGTGCACTTGTTTAGATTTTCCTAGGTAATAAAAATGACATAGTCATTAGATAGCTTTTTTTCAGGGAGTTCCTCCCACTTCTCCTGAGTTGGTTGTGACATCAGTACTCTAGCTGTGTACCCCCATATTCTTGAGGGACAGGGTAAGTTGGAGTGCCCACCAAGGAAGGCCAGCAGGCTTCATTCACCTCCACGGAGTGAGACTCACTGTTGTCCTCTCTCCCTCATTTAGGCTGTTTAATACTTTGCAAAACTCCTCTTGATAACTCTTAGTTGTTAAGGATCCAGATTATGGCAAGAACATAGTCAAGGCATGAAATTTTGTTTAAGAAGAAAATATAGTTGTGTTAAGAAATTAAATGGAGGCCGGGCACGGTGGCTCACGCCTGTAATCCTAGCACTCTGGGAGGCTGAGGCGGGAGGATCGCTCGAGGTCAGGAGTTCGAGACCAGCCTGAGCAAGAGCAAGACCCTGTCTGTACTAAAAATAGAAGGAAATTATATGGACAACTAAAAATATACAGAAAAAAATTAGCTGGGCGTGGTGACACATGCCTGTAGTCCCAGCTACTCAGGAGGCGGAGGCAGGAGGATTGCTTGAGCCCAGGAGTTTGAGGTTGCTGTGAGCTAGGCTGACGCCACGGCACTCTAGCCTGGGGAACAGAGTGAGACTCTGTCTCAAAAAAAA
This sequence comes from Lemur catta, assembly GCF_020740605.2. Classification (NCBI taxonomy): domain Eukaryota; kingdom Metazoa; phylum Chordata; class Mammalia; order Primates; family Lemuridae; genus Lemur; species Lemur catta. Next base: position 97,726,846 of record NC_059128.1, read on the forward strand.
AAAAAAAATTAAATGGCTCGCATATTGACCCCCATGAATGCATAGTGACTTATTTACCAAAAACACTGAATTTATTTGGTATTAAACATTAGATACCAAACTTCGAACAAACTTAAGCAGTTAAGTCTAATATTAATGGAGATGAATTGGGGGCAGAAGCGAGCAAGGCGAGGGGAGAAAGGGACGAAGGGGTGAATTTTTCTTCTTGAAATCTAAAAGCCCTGGAACATGTGTGGAAATTCAGCCCTGTTCTTGGTTCTGGGGAGATACAAAAATCGGATCCCTTCTGCCCCTCCCTGCCCCTGAAGGCAGGAAATTTCCTGTCTACTCAAGTAGATGAGATACACATCTGCAAACTCCTATAGCAGAATGGGAGGTGGATACGATATGCCAAGTGCTGAGTAAATAGTGTGGGTAAGTAACGTGTGTTTCTCCAAGGGAGTGGTAGTCACAGTGGATTGGAACAGCCCGGGAAGCTCTTCTTCCCTTCTCTTTCCTTCCTCCCATTTCCAGGCGCTGGGGACACAATGGTGAAGAAAACAGAAAGAAATCCCCACCTGCATGGAATTGACATTCTCATAGGGCAAGACAGCAAACAAAATAAAATAAAAATAATAGAGTGTGTAAGGCAGGGATACATGCTATGGAAAAATAAGACAGGGAAAAAGGATCAGGGCTATTGGGAAGGAGTCATTAAAATATGGTGGTAAGAGAAGGCCCTGCCTGAGGAGTAAAACTGAAGGGAGGTAAGAGAGGCCCCAGAGTGGGTACCCCGTTATTCGGTGCCTGCTGCGTGCCCACGTGACAGCTATAGCAATATGTGGCTATTTGCCAAACTCCATTCAACACTTAAGCTCACTACAAAGAATGAGAGTGTTTTTTCTTTCCCATAAGGTTGACAGTACATGGGGGATGGGCTGCAGAGGAGCAACAGCAACCTTTGCATTTTTAAAAGGCAACCCCTTAACCCAAAAATGAGGCTGAGAATCCAATAATGACTTTCCAGTCGTATGATTGAGGGGACAGGAACTTAGTGATAATGGGACAGGGGACTTCCTTTGGCTGCAGGCCTCTTCTTCGTCCACCACTTAAGGCAACTGCCCTGCACTCTGTCTCTGTCCTCTGCAGCCACTAGGGGCAGGGACGCTTGCACAGGCCCCAGGCAGCTGGGCTCCTGGAAGCGGCAGGCCTGGGAGAGGGGAGCGACTTCCCGCTGGTGTGAGATATCATCTGAGGCTCATTACGGTCTGGCAGTTTGAAAGCTCCTCAGATTACCGGGCAAAGTTGTCTCTGGCAATGTCCAGGGAAGGAAGGACTGCCCTTCCAGGCCAGCCGGCATAATCAGACTCAGAGGGGTCCGCTTCCCTATGAAATACGACAAAAGGAGGTGAAAGCAAAGCCCTTGCTGGGTTTTGGCTTCGGGATGAACGGATTCCACCCCCAAGAACTGGAGTGACCTCCTAGTGCCTGAATTCTTCCATCCCTAAATGGGAAGAATAATAATAGCATTTTAAGGGTGTTGAAATTGCAGCCCTCAATAACTGTCATTACTTAGTATTAGTAATTACTATTAGAATACTTCTTTGTGCCATGGATTGCAATGTCCGAATAAACATATTTTAAGGGCTTCCAGAAACTAGCAGTAGAGAGACATATTTGTAGAGGTTGAGTGGAAGTTCGGACCTGCCTGCCTGGGTACCAAACCTGGATAGCCATTTGGGAGCTGTGTTCCCCTGGGCAAGTTACTTAACCTTCCTGAGCTCCTCTGTCCTCATCTTTAAAGTGCAAATAATAATGTCGCATATTTTATTACTTAGAAGGAGGCTGAACCAGGCTTTCTACAGCCAGAGCATCTGTGCCTACTGTACAAAGGGCCTGGGTAGCAAGGGAGTATTATTCTACTAATATTATAATTATGTTTTTATGTTAACAGCACCTACCTCAAAGCGATGTCGTGAGGGAAGAGCAATTGGAGAGCGCTTTACAACAGTGCCAGACAATAACTGTATTTTTATCATCATCCCCATTTTGCAGATGAGGAAACGGAGGCCCAGAGAGTGAAGAGACCCGACTGCAGTGTGCTGCAGCTAGTCGGTGGCGGGGCTGGCTCTGGAATCCAGGGGTTCCGTCCAGTACCCCGCAGCTGCCCAGCCTGGGAACCAGACAGCCCCGCCCCCGCCAGAAGTCACCCTGGGAACGGAAAGCTGGCCGCCCTCCAAGTCCCAGGGCGCCCTGGAGCCCTGCCCCAGCGCCACCCTCCCCCATCCCCCCGAACAAAGTACACTTTGGCGGCGGGAACATTCCAGCAAACTGAAGGCATCGCAGGGCGCGGCGACCGCGCCCCCCAGCGCTGCGCAGAGCGCCCACGGCCCGGGCCGAGCCCCGCTGCCCCCGTCCCCGCGCCCGCGCCAGTCGGCGTGCGGACGCGATTGCACCGGAGGAATTCTCTCCTCTCCGTCCCAACCTCGGGGCCCGAGATCGCAGAAGCTGAGCCGCGGGGCGGGCGGAGCAGACGCCGAGGATCGGCCTGTGCCCGGGGCACTGCGCGCTCGCTGCAGCGCTTAGCCGCCCCGCTCCCGGGCCTGGCCCCCCGACAGCCCCCGCGTCCTCACTTTACTGCTTTATATGAAATTAATGCGAGCTGTTAAGGACAAGGAGAGCTAGGAGAAAGGGCTCCATTAATGCCACCACCCTGAGACAACTGCTATTAATTTTGGTTATGTCTTTGTAGACATTTTTCTATGCACAAAACCATACAGATATATATTAACATAAAAGAGATCATACTGTTACACTGTTCGTTTTTATATTAATGAACTTTAGTTTTTAAAGTAGTTTTAAGTTAACGGAAAATTAAGGAGCTAGTGCAGAGTTCCCATGAACTGCCCCCCCCCCCAGCCCTCGCAGTTTCCCCTGTTATTAATGTCCCGCATTACTGTGGGACATTTGTCACCATTGATGAACCAGTATTGATACATTAGTATGCGCTGAAGTTCACAGCTTACATTAAGTTTCACTCTTTGCTCGGTGAAGTTCCTTGGGTTTTGACAAATACGTAATGTAACATGTCCACCATTACGGTATCTTACAGAGCATGTGTGACATTTTGCCCCAGAAGTTCCCCTGTGCTCCACCCATCGTCCCCGCCCCGCATACTCCAGGCAATCATGGATCTTTCTACTGTCTCTATAGTTGTGCCTTTTCTGGAATATCATATAGTTGAAATCATACAGTGTGTAGCCTTTGCAGACTGACCTTCACAAATACACTTTTAAGGTTTCTTCCTTGTCTTTTCATGGCTTAATAGCTCATTTTTTTTATAGCTGGATAATATTCCATAGTATGGATGTACCATAGTTTGTTTATCCATTTACCTTTTGAATTGTTTCCAGTTTCTGGCAATTATGAATAAAGCTGCTAAAGACATTAGTGTAAGGTTTATTATACTGTTTTCTAGCTTGCTTTTTTCAATTACATTATGAATGTCTTTAATATTATAAATATAGATCTATATCATCATTTTAATGGTTACATAAGATACTATCACAGTTTATTTAACCAGCCCCTATTGTTGGACATAGATTGCTGTCTCTGATTCTGACCTCATAAACCTGTACCAACTAGTTGGTCCACACTACAAGTTGATAGTATCTTGTAGTTGTTAAGGATTAGTTGCTTGTGTCCTGTGTTCAAATCCTGACCACTCCACTTACTTACTTGGTGACCCTCGAAAAAGTATTTAATTCATTATACCTAGTTGCCTCATCTGTGAAGTGGGAACAATAATATACTTATTGTCAGGAATAAATGAGCTGAGACATATAAGGTGTTTACAACAGTTTAGAACCTGACACATATAAACTCATAATGAAATTTAGCTCTTATTATTATCTATTGAGCACCTACTATGTGTCCGGAACTAGGCATTGTGGATGTTCTCAAAGATTAAATTGTGTTGTGTAATGTAACCACAAAGAATTTTGATTCAGCTCCTGTTAGGGGTTGACACAGGCTCAGTAGTACCAACTCTTTGTGTTGTTTTCTCCACACCAGGCACTGTTCTGGACCCGGGGAGTAGCAGGGTTGGAATTTGAACACAGGGGGACTTGTTTTAACCACCCTTCCTCAGCATAAGTAATCCCGATACAGAATACAAAGCAAGATGAGTTCTAAGTGGAGATGAAGAACTGTGAGAATTCAGGAGACCTGGGGATGGCTTCCAGCTGTGCATACCAGGGGAGTGACTATGTTCCACTTCATTCCATGAACACGCATGGAGTTTTATAGATGGGACACCCCCCTTTGCACTGGGTGAATAAAGAGGCAAATAAAACCAAGGCCAAGCATTTAATCTGATGAGACAGAGAGGAAACAGACTCAACAAGCAAATGACAGGTGGTGACACAAACTGAAAGGAAGCACAGGTTTCTGTGTAGGATACCTGGGGGTGTGGTAGGGATTGCCACCTTGGAGGAGGCGACTCTGAAAGAGCGGGCACTATGGGATGAACAGCCAGAACGAGCAAAAGCCCGGAGGCAGGAGGGAATTCTCGGTGTGTCCTAAATACCATCAGAAGCCAGTGCGGGAGGGACACAGGGAGCAAGAGGAAAGTGGCTGAAGATATAGACAGAAGACAGTTTCTAAGGACTTTCCAATCTGAAAGAACTTCCTGAAAGTGACTGAGCAGCCCGAGGAGGTAGGGACAAGAACACTCACTCTGTGTGCACCTGTTAATATTATGGACCAGGCTCTATACAGGCTATTCACACAATATTATATTCAACCTTTCCCATAACTTACTTTATGGATGAGGAACCAAGGCTTGGGTTTCATTCCAAGGGCACAGGGAAGCCACTGAAAGGTTTTAAGCAAGGAAGTAGCATGGCTGGATTAATATTGTAAAAGGACCCCACTGGCTGCTCTGCGGGCAAGGAGTGGAGGTTTGCAAGGGAAGAACAGAGGGACCAGTTAAGAGACTACTGCAATCACCCCAGTGAGAGAGAGAATGGAGATTCCGCTAGAATGCTGGCAGGGGATGCAGAGAGAGCTAGATGGATTTTAGTTATATTTCAGAGGTGATGCTGAGAGGAGACGTTGACAGATGGGATTTGGGTAGAGTAGGAAGAAGAAGGAAACAAATATACCTGATTTAAACTGATGCAAACAATTCAGAAAAGTATAGAGAAGCCAGGTGAGATTGCATGTGCCTTTAATCCCAGCTACTGGGGAGGCTGAGGTGGGAGGATCATTTTGGCCCAGGAGTTCAAGACAAGCCTGGGCAACATAGGGAGACCCTCATCTCCAAAAAACAAAACCCTCCAAACCCCAGAAAAGTATAGAGAAAAAAAGAGTATAAAATCCTCTGGAATCCAACTGTTCAGAGAGCTCTTCCATTGGAACACCCCTCCAGACATCTTTCTATGTCCAAATATAATAAATAAATGGGCTCTTTCAGTTGGAAGAAAACATTGCAATGATCGACTCAAGCTAACTTACAAAATAGGGACTTTGTTTTGAGGACTCAGGGCTATCGCCTGGAACTGCAGACTGCCTGGTCTTCATGAAGAGCTGGGAGCAGCACAGAAAGCCAGGAACTCAGGTAGCCTTCTTTCCTCTCCAGGGCACACAGTCTGCTACTCCCTGCTCTAGCCTCTCTCTTGCCCTGACTGACCTTGGTGTGCACACCCACCATGGCTGCCCTCCTTGGCTTTGAACTGCTCCCCAGTGCAAGTATCCAACAAGATGAGCCAACATCACTGATTCGCAGATCCCATGTTCTGGGAGAGAAGATGGGGTCCATGCACTAGCAAGGAGATAGTCCATCCTTTATAATACGGAGGAAGCCCCTGGGTATGATGCAGGCGGGCAGTTTGGGGATGGGGATGGGGGGTTTTCTAAAAGATGAGAAGATATGAACTAGTGATCTTTGAGAGTGGGGCTGTGCATGAGGGCTGATGCCTGCTTGAGGTCTGTGGTCACACACATACAGAGATTAGAGGGCACAGGTGTGTTTTCTTCCAGTCACATCCTGCTGCTCAGATGCGGGTGTGAGGTGCAGGGAATTCACTTGTACCATTTTTCAGGACAATATAATGAGGAAGAGAGGGACAAGGGGTGATTATAGTGATAGAACCTAAAGGGATAACGGGTTGGTTGTGGTGGCTCAACACCTATAATCCTAGCACTTTGGGAAGCTGAGGTGGGAGGATTGCTTGAGGTCAGGAGTTCAAGACCAGCCTGAGCAACACAGTGAGACTCTGTTTCTACAAAAAGAAAAAAAAAAAATAGAAAAATTAGCTGGATGTGGTACCGCGAGCCTGGATTCCCAGCTACTCCGGAGGCTGAGGCAGGAGGATTGCTTGAGCCCAGGAGTTTGAGGCTGCAGTGAACTATGATGACGCCACTGCACTCCAACTTGGGTGACAGTGTGAGATCCTGTCTCAAATAAGTAAGTAAGTAAATAAATAAAGGGATAATGAAGAAGGTGAGGAGGTGAGTGAAGCCATGTGCAGTAATCTATTGGGGACTCTCACTGCAGTTGAAGAGTTATTTGAGTCAGGATACTGGAGTCAGAGAGCTGGAAATCTTGGAAGACTTGGTCACAGAGTGGGGCTGCTGGAAACTGTGATTTTAAGGTAGTGCAGGTATCACTGCTGGCAGTCTAGGGCATGACCATGGCAGTGGGGAGCTGAGGCTGTGAGGGGTACAAGATAGCTGGAAGTGAGGAGAGCAGGTGCCTGGGCAACCGGCTTCCAGCCCGGCCTTGGTGGTTCTCACCTAATGGTATCCACGCCCTTTGTCTAGTCCCTCCTGAATTCAGTGGGGCTCTAACCTGTGTAACTAATGACTGTGTATGACTTCCAAGGCTAGGTTGTGAAAGACATTACAGCTTCTGTCTATGCTCTCTTGGATCATCTGGGGGAAGCCAGCCACCATGTCATGAGGACACTCAAGCAGCCCTGTGGAGAGGCCCATGTGGTGTGGACCAACCGACACTACCTTGCCGGCCGTGTTAGGGAGCCACCTTGGAAGCCAATCCCCCAGGCCCAGTCAAGCCTTCAGATGAGGCAGCAGCCCAGGAGACTGGCTACAGCATCACTAGAGACTCTGAGCCAGAACCACCTGTCTAAGTGGCTCCCCAAACCCTGCCCCACAGACACCATGGGAGATAGTATGTGCTTATTGTGTTAAGTTTTGTTAATATCTGATTTGTTATACAACAATAGATAAATAATACAGAATCTGGAAAGTTAGGGTGCTGTATGGGTTTTTGATATGGATGCTCATTGAAATCACAAATAATGGTGAGGTACCACTGCTAGGGAGACAGGAGCTGAGAGCTAAGGCTCTAAAATCTTCAAAGAGGCTTCAATGAAAAGAACAGCAGGTGGTATAGTCTGAGGATCCAAGTTCAAGGAACAGGGTTTGATAGAGAAAAGTAAGAGTTATTAGTCTAGAAAAGGCGATGAAGGACAAGGAGGACCCTTCCCCCACCTCCAAACCTGTGGTGTGTGGGGTATAAGAGAAAAACCAGTCACTACTTAGGAGGGCAGCAAAAAGGCAATGTCCTCAGGCAGATCCAGATGTTAGTGAAAGCAAGGAGAGGAAATGGGTGTTTGGGGAGGAGGTTGAGGATTTAGGGCATTTTGCCGAGGGCAAACACGAACTGCAGGGTCACCGTGGGAGGATGGGAGTAGGGAAGGGTGGGAGACTGATTAGATTAAATGATGGACTTGAGAGTCTGAGGGGTGATGGTAACTGGAGAGGCTTGGACTTGAGGTGGGTATTAAGATAAACAGGGATGCAAGGCATGAGGACTGAGTCAAGAGGTCTCAGAGAGAAAAACAAGTGATTGGTTCCTTCTCAGGATCGGTGCTTTATGCAGTTTTCAGTGGTGAGACAGAGGAGAGGTGATCTTCCCGGGGGCACTAAAAGCCGCTTATAAAGGCTGTTATAGGTAGTGTAGGAGCCAGGAAAGGATGATTTTCTATAAAATAATTGTTATTATTAGAATCTGGAAAGAAAGTCTTCATTCTGCTTTCCTTGGTTTTATTTTACTGTTGTTCTAATTTTCTATTTGAAAATTTATTTTCTTCCCTTTTTAGCATTGAGAGTTTTAGGACAATGGACTGTCCTTTGAATTCAGCTTTGGTTGTGTTCCAGAGGGTTTTTTCATATATATACACACATATATTTTACTGTCAAGTAAAACTTACATGTAGAAAAGTTAAGAAAACGTAAATCTATAGCTCAATGAATTTTCACAAAGCAACTACTACAAGTAACTTCTGTCCAGGTCAGGAAATAGAACATGGATGTTACTTCCAAAGCCTCCTTCATAACAACCTTCCTAATCATTACTTCTTTGCTCCTCACCGAAAGTATTCCTGTTCTGCTTTGTAATATTATAGTTTAATTTTTTCCTTTTTAAGAAACAAAAATAGAATCATACAGTATGTGTCTTTTTGTGCCTGATTTTTTTTTTCATTTAACATTATGTTTGTGAGATTTGTTGAGGCTGCTACATTCAGCTATGACCAGTTCATTTTCCTTGCTATGTAATATTCCACTGAATGAATATATCACGATTCATTCCATTGCAGATGAAACTTTGGATTTTCTTTTTTTTTTTTTTCTGAGGCAGACTCTTACTCTGTTGCCTGGGCTAAAGTGCCGTGATGTCAGCCTAGCTCATAGCAACCTCAAACTCCCGGGCTCAAGCAATCCTACTGCCTCAGCCTTCCGAGTAGCTGAGACTACAGGCATGTGCCACCATGCCTGGCTAATTTTTCTACATATGTTTTTAGTTGTCCAGATCATTTCTTTCTATTTTTAGTAGAGACGGGGTCTCGCTCTTGCTCAGGTTGGTCTCGAACTCCTGAGCTCAAACGATCCTCACGCCTCGGCCTCCCAGAGAGCTAGGATTACAGGCGTGAGCCACCATGCCTGGCCTGTATTTTCTTTTACTTTGGAGCATTACCAATAATGCTGCTATGGGCATTCTTCTATTAATATACTTTTTTATGTGCATATATGCAAGCATTTCCACTGGTATATCTGTGAGTGGTGTTGAGTCACAGGATATATTTTTCTTCAACTTCAGTAGACAACGCCAAATTGATTTCCAAAGTGGTCACACCAATGTACCCCAGCAGTGTATGAGCATCTCCTTCACTCCATATCTTTGCCAGTATTTGATATTGTCAGTCTTTTTTACTTTTGGCTCTGATGGTGGACATGTGGAATTTTTCCGCTGAGCGTCTAATCTTCATCTCTATCCATTTAGATGGGCTCTTTTGTAAAGTGCCTTTTCAAATTTCTTATTCCTCTTTCTGTTGGGTTCTTTTATCTTCTTCTTATTGCTTTATAAGTTATTTATGTATTCTGGCTACAGGCCCTTTGTCAGTTTTATGTGTTGCAAATAGCTTCTCCCATTTGATGACTTGCATTTTCACTCTCTGAATCCTGTCTTGAAAACCAAAAGTTCCAATTCACCAATCTTTAGTGCTTTTGTTTGTCTAGACCAAGAAATCTTTCTTTACCCCAAAGTCTGGAAGACATTCTGCTATATTATCTTCTAAAAGTTTTATTGGTGTGCCTTTCAAATTTAGATCTATAGTATACCTGGAATTTATTATTTTACATAATGGGAAATAATATGATTTTCGTTTTTCCTATATGAATATCCAGTTCACCTAGTACCTAGTACCTGTCTTATTGAAAAGACATTCCCTACTGCAGTAGAGTGCCACCTTTGTGGTAAATCATATGACAATCAGTACATGTGTCTGATTCTGGGCCCTCCAGTCTGCTCCATGGTCTATTTGTTTATTCTGGTGCCAATACTACACTGTCTGATTACCGTGACTCCACAAGTCTTGAAAACTGTTTGTAACTCCTCCTACCATGTTCTTCTTTAATAGTGTCTTGGCTATTTTTGGCTCTTTGAATTTCCAGATACAATTTAGAATCAGCTTGAAAGTTTCCACAATAACAACCTATTAGGGCCGGGTGCAGTGGCTCACGCCTGTAATCCTAGCACTCTGGGAGGCCGAGGCAGTTGGATTGTTTGAGCTCAGGAGTTCGAGACCAGCCTGAGCAAGAGTGAGACCCCGTTTCTACTAAAAATAGAAAGAAATTATCTGGACAACTAAAAATATATATAGAAAAAATTAGCCGGGCATGGTGGCGCATGCCTGTAGTCCCAGCTACTCGGGAGGCTGAGGCAGGAGGATTGCTTGAGCCCAGGAGTTTGGGGTTGCTGTGAGCTAGGCTGACGCCATGGCACTCTAGCCCAAGCAACAGAGTGAGACTCTGTCTCAAAAAAAACAAAACAAAACAAACAAACAAACCAAAAACCAACCTATTAGGATTTGCATTGGGATCGCACTGGCCCTGTAAGTCAATTGGGAGAGGATTGACGTCTTTATGATATTCCATTTCTAATCCATGAATATCCAGTCCATAAACAGCCTAGGTCTTTACAATTTTTCCTTCATAATGATGAATATTTCTTGGTTTCTGACTAGAGGTTTTTCTACCTTTCATTAGATTTATTCCTAGGAATTTGGTTTTTTTTTTCCTGTAATTATAAAGCTGTATCTTTTAAAATTATATCTTTCCATTTTTTTATAGAAATGTAAGTGATGTTTGTAAACTGATTTTATGTCTAGCAACTTTGTTCAATTCACTTATTAATTCTAATAATGACAGTTTGTTTCTTTCTAGTCCTCGTATCCCTCCCATATTTTTCTTGCCCTATTACACTGGCTAGAACCTCTGATACAATGTTTTAAATAGTCACGTTCTTGATCTTAAATGGGACGCTTTCAAGGTTTCATGACTAAAACTGATATTTGCTGTAGATTAAAAAAAAATCTTTTATCGGATTAAAAATGCTTCCTTCTGTGTTAGTTCGGGTTCTCCAGAAAAACAAACCAATAGTATCTATCTCATATATGTATGTGTACATATCATATGTATGTGCATACATCCTATGTATGTATATATCATATATGTATGTATATATCATATATTTGTTTATGTATATCATATATATGTATGTGTGTATATCATAGGTATGTATGTAGATCTTGTGTACATATTTACAGAGTTACTGTAAGAAACTGGCTCACCAGCCTATGAATGCTGACACGTCCCAAGCCCTTCAGTCAGCAAGCTGGAGACCCAGAAGAGCTGAGGTGTAGCTCTAGGTCAAACATCAGTGAGCTTGAAACTCAGAAAAGAGCTGATGTCTCAGTTCAAGTCTGAAGCCAGTAAAGAACCAATGTCCCAGCTCCAGGTAGGCAAGAAGAGTTCCCTGTTACTGGAGGCAGGGGTCAGTCTTCTGTTTCAGTCAGGCCTTCCACCGATTGGATTGGGCCCACCAACAGTGGGGAGGGCAATCTGCTTTTCTCAGTCTACCAATTCAAGTGTTGATCTCATCCAGAAACACCCTCGCAGACACAGCCAGACTAATGGTTGACCAAGGGCCTGGGCAGCCCGTGGCCCAGTCTAACTGACACAAAGAATTAACCATCACATCTTCTATTCCTAATTTGCTGAGAGTGTTTATCACTGATGAATGTTGAGTTATATCGCTTTTTGTATTGAAAATCTATCATATGTATGCATGTATTGAGGTCAATAATTAAAAAAGAGAAAAGAAAAAAAAGAAAAAGAAAAGAAAATCTATCATATGATTATATGATTTTTCTCCTTTATTTGGTAAGTTTTAATGATTAATTTTCAAATTTATACCAACCTTGCACTCTTGGAATAACACAAACTTTCAGGATGTATTATCTTTTGTATAGATTGTTGAATTTGCTTTGCTGTTATTTTGTTTAGGGTTTTTTGCATCTGTGTTCCTTAGTGAGATTGACTTATACTTTTCCTTCCTTCTAATATCTTTGTTAGGTTTTAAGTGTCCAGGTTATGCTGGCCCCATAATTTGAATTTGGCTATATTTCGTCTCTTTCTTTTAGGGGGAAGAGTTTATTTAATTATGATGTTTTTCTTTCTTAAATACTTATTAGAATTTGTGAGTGCAAAAAAAAAAAATACTCGGGAGGCTGAGGCAGGAGGATTGCTTGAGCCCAGGAGATGGAGGTTACGATGAGCTATGATGACACCACTGCGCTCCAGCCTGGGCAACAGAGCGAGATGCTGTCAGAAAAAAAAAAAGAAAAAAAAAAAAGAAATTGTGAGTGAAGTCATATGGCATATGGGACAGGAGTTTTCTTTTTGGAAAATTTTAATTATAAACTCAATTTCTTTAATAGTTATTATACTATTCAGATTTCCTATTTCTTCTTTTGTTGGTTTTAATAAGTTGTAGTTCTCTAGGAACTTTCCCAACTCACTTAAAATTTCAAATTTATTGAAGGCATAAAGTTTTTCATAATTTTGTTATCTTTTAAATGTCTATAGGACCTGCAGAAATGTCCTTTTCTCATTCCTAATATTAGTAATTCATGCTTTCTTTCTTTTTTTTTTTTTTTTTTGAGACAGAGTCTCACTCTGTTGTCCCAGCTACTGTGCAGTAGTATCATCATATCTCACAGCAACCTCAAACTGCTGGGCTCAATTGATTCTCCTGCCTCAGCCTCCTGAGTAGCTGGGACGGCAGACATATGCTACCACGCCCGGCTAATTTTTCTATTTTTTTAGTAAAGACAGGGTCTCGCTGTTGCTCATGCCTGTCTCAAATTCCTGGGCTCAAGAAGTCCTCCTGCCTCGGCCTCCCACTTTCTCTGTTTTCTTTATCAGTTTTCCTAGAGACTTTTAACTTTTATTAGTATTTTCAAAGAACAGTTTTTTTACTTTGATAATCCTTTGTCTTGTAAGTTTGTTTTGATGCATTAGTTTCTGCTCTTTTCTTTATAAATTCCTTTATGCTTTTTAAAATTTAATTTGTTGAGGCCAGGCATGGTGGCTTATGCCTGTAATCCTAGCATCTGGGGAAGTGGAGGCGGCAGGATCACTTGAGGCCAGGAGTTCACGACCAGCTTCAGCAGCACAGCAAGACCCCATCTCTACAAAAAATGGAAAAATTAACCATACATAGTGGTGCACGCCTGTCGTCCCAGCTCCTCAGGAGGCTGAGGCAGGAGGATCTCTTGAGCCCCGGTGTTGGAAATTGCAGTGAGCTATGATGATGCCACTGCGCTCTAGCCCAGGCAACAGAGCAAGCCCCTGTCTCAAAAAAGATTAATTTGTTGAAACATAAAGTTACCATATGACTCAGCATTCCACTTCTAGATATACCCAAGAGAAATGAAAACAGATGCCCACACAAAAACTTGCCATGAATGTTCATGGTAGCATTATTCATAACAGCCCAAAAAGTAGGAACAACCCAAATGCTATCAATTGATAAGTGGAAAAAGAAAATGTGGTATAGACACACTGTATTAGTCTGCTGGGGCTGCCATAACAGATTACCACAGACTAATAAATTTCTGTGGCTTAAACAACAGAAATTTATTTTATCGCAGTTCTGAAGCCTAGAAGTCCAAGATTAAGGTGTCAGCAGTTTGATTTCTCCTGAGGCTTCTTTCCATGACTTGCAGATGGTGTCCTTAGTTGATCTTTTCTGTGCTTGCACATGCCTACTGTCTCTTTCTTTTTCTTTCTTTCTTTCTTTTTTTTTTTTTTTTTTTGAGACAGGGTCTTGCTCTGTCACCCAGGCTGGTTTTGAACTCCTGGCCTCAGGTAGTACTCCTGCCTTGATCTCCCAAAGTGCTAGGATTGCCCAGCTCTTCCTTTTCTTATAAAGACACCAGTTCTATTAGAGTAGGATGCCACTCTGACGACCTCATTTGACCTTTATGACTTCTTTAAGGCCTCTCTGCAAATACAGTCATGTTAAGGGTTATGGCTTCAACATACGAATTCTGGGGGACACAATTCAGTCTTTAGTTCATACAAAAGAATGTTACTCAGCCATAATGAAGTACTGATACATGCTAAAACATGGATGAACCTTGAAAACATGTTAAGTAAAAGAAGTCAGACACAAAAGACCACATATTAGATGAGTCTGCTTATATGAAATTTCCAGAACAGACAAAAAAGCAGATCAGTGACTTCCATACAGTGGGGTGAGAGGGATAAATGCTAACTGGTATGTGGGTTCTTTCTGGGATGATGAAATGTTCCTTGACTAGATAGTGGTGATGGTTGCACAGTCTTGGGAAAATAACAAGAAACCACTGATTGAACACTTTAAAAGTATGAATTTTATGGTATGTGAATTTCATCTTAATTAAAAATCAATTTGATGGGTTTTTTCTAACTTCCTGAGCTATATGCTTAGGTCATTGATTCTCGGCCTTTCTTGTTTTCCAGTATATGCATTTAAGTCTACACGTTACCCTCTAAGCACAGGAAGTTTTAATGTCATGTTTTCGTTATCATTCAGTTCCAAATATTTTCTGATTTCCATCATGATTTGTTCTTTATCCATTCTGGGTCAATTAAAAAGTATTATTAGTTTCCAGATATATAGGGATGTTCTAATTACCTTTTCATTGTTAGTTTCTAGCTTGATTGAACTGTCATCAAACCTATCTCTTATGGCCAGTCTTTTGGAGATTGTTAAGACTTGCTTTTGGCCGGGCGCGGTGGCTCACACCTGTAATCCTAGCACTCTGGGAGGCCGAGGCAGGCGGATTGTTTGAGCTCAGGAGTTCGAGACCAGCCTAAGCAAGAGCGAGACCCCGCCTCTACTAAAAATAGAAAGAAGTTAGCTGGACAACTAAAAATATATATATAAAAAAAATTAGCTGGGTGTGGTGGTGCACACCTGTAGTCCCAGGTACGTGGGAGGCTGAGGCAGGAGGATTGCTTGAGCCCAGGAGTTTGAGGTTGCTGTGAGCTAGGCTGACGCCATGGCATTCTAGCCTGGGCAACAGAGTGAGACTCTGTCTAAAAGAAAAACTTGCTTTTATTGCTCAGTGTATAGTAAATTTTAGTAAATGTTTTTTTTTCTTTTTTCTTTGATATGTTTATTTTTCCTTCATTTAGTAAATGTTCTTTGTGTGATTTTGTATTGTTGGGTGCAGTGTTCTACAGATATCAGTTAGGTCAAGTTTGCTAATCATGTGCAAATTTCCTATGTCCTTCTAACTTTTTGAAGTGTGTTCTATCAGTTAATGAGAGAAGTATCTTAATGTATCTTATGTAAACATGCCTTTTCTCCTTTTTGGTTCTAATTTTGCTTTATGTATTTTGAGGCTGGCTAAGTATTGAAGTGTAAATAAATTTAGAATTATTTTATCTTTCTAGTAAATCAAATCTTTTATTGTTATGGAATATTCCTTTTTTTTATAATGCCTTTTTTGCCTTAAAGACCCCCTTGTCAGTACAGTAGAAACACAATATATCTTTGCTGTCCTTTCACAACCTTTCTGCATTCTATATTTTATATTTGTTTCTTATAAGTGTGCAGTAAGGCTTTGTTGTTTTTATATGGTCTGACAATCTTCATCATTTAATTGAAGCATTCAGTCCATTTACATTTAATACAATTACTCATAGTTTTTGGTTTAAATCTAACATTTACAATTTGCTTGCAACTTGTTCCCGTTTTATGTCTTTTTTCTCCCATCTTCTTTTACTTCAAAATGGCTTTTTAAACTTTTAATTGAAATTTAAAATATGTACAGAAAAAGGCATAAATTGCAAGTGTATACCTTGATGAACTTCATAAACTGAGCACATGTGTATAACCACACTCAGAACAATAAACGGAGCATCACCAACACTGCAGACGTCTTCCTCATACTCTCTTCTTGGCAGCACCACCACCAAGCCTCACTTTTACCCTGATATCTAACATTGTAGATTAGTTTTGCCCATTTGAAAACAGTTTATAATGATAAAATAATTGTGAACATGTTTGTGTCTAACTCATTGTGCTCAAAATTATTTGCAAAATTAACCCACATTTGTCTTAGTCTGCTCAGGCAGCCATAGCAAAATATCACAGACTGGGTAGCTTAAACAACACAGATTTATTTTATCATAGTTCTGGATGCTACAAAGTCTGAGGTCAAGGTCCAGCAGAGTTGGTTTCTTTCTTTTTTTTTTTTTTTTTTTTGAGACAGAGTCTCACTCTGTTGCCGGGGCTAGAGTGCTGTGGCATCAGCCTAGCTCATAGCAACCTCAAATTCTTGGGTTCAAGTGATCCTCCTGCCTTAATCTCCCAAGTAGCTGGGACTACAGGCATGGGCCACCATGCCTGGCTAATTTCTTTTATATATTTTTAGTTGTCCAGCTAATTTCTTTCTATTTTTTAGTAGAGACAGGGTCTTGCTCTTGCTCAGGCTGGTCTCGAACTCCTGACCTTGAGCAATCCTCCCACCTCTGCCTCCCAGAGTGCTAGGATTACAGGCATGAGCCATCGCGCCTGGCCCAGAGTTGGTTTCTGATGAGGCATCTCTTTCTGGCTTGCAGACAGCTGCCTTCTTGCTGTGTCCTCAGATTGCCTTGCCTTTGTGTGGGAGTGGAAATGCCATTTCTGGTGTCTCTCCCTCTTATAAAGACACTAGTCTTATTGGATTAGGGCCCCAACTTTATGATCTCATTTAGACTTAATTACCTTCTTTAAGGCCCTATCTCTAAATACAGTCACACTGGAGGTTACTGCTTGAACATATAAATTTTGGGGGTGGGATGGGGTGGTGGTGTAATAGAGGCAAAGCTCTGAAAGAACAGTGAAATATTTTATGAGTTGTCTCTTTAAAACCTCCCACCTTTTTTGGAAACTAAAACCTGCATTCCTTCCCGAGGACAGTAATCAAAGGGGCAGAAAAATGTTCTTTGCTGTTTGTTTTCTAGCATCTTACACCACAGGAGATGGCTCAACGGAATTGTCTGGACAGGGGTCACAAGATTATCATCACTGGAGATAAGGTCTACCGAAACCACCAATTATAGTTAAACAACAATAGCCCGAAGCCACAATCTGTGACACCAGTCACATAGACCCAGGCCCAACCACCAAAAATCCCCCTTTAAAAAGCCCTATTTTTCTGCTTAAAGGCAGGATGGTGGTCTTCTGAGATGCTAGTCTGACACCCTCCTCATTTGCTGGCGAATTAATAAACTTCTCTTTCCTTTTCCTCAATCCACTTGTCCTCATTCTTCCTTCTTACTGATGCAATCTTGGGAACTAGTACCAAACTTTCAGTAACAGTAATGACACAATTCAGCCCATAACAATATTGTTGTATGTTTATTTTCATTGCTGTATGGAAATTCTTTGTGCAAATATATCATATTTTATTTATCCATTAATGTGTATTTGGTTAGTTTCCAGTTTGAGGTTATTATGAATAGTACTTCTGTGAGCATGCTTATGTCTTTTGGGTGACTAATAAATGTTTCTATTTGGTGTATACCTAAGAACTTCTGGGTCCATAACATATCCTTATTTTCAGCTTTACTGGATACTGATAAACAGTTTTCCTGTAAGTCAATTTACACTCCCACCAGCAGTTACTGAGAGGTCTGTTTGCTCAACATCTTTATCAACATTTGGTATTTTCTGACTTTATATTTTCATTTTAGTCAATTCTGAAGGTTGTGTTGTGTGGAATATCTCATTATACTTTTAATTTGTGTTTCCTTCATAACTAATGAAGTTTTATAAAATAAACCTTTTTTCTGTTTATTGGCCATTTGGATATGATTTATCCAGTGCTTGCTCAAATTTTTCACCCAGTTTTACATTGTTTTCTGTCATGCTGTTATTGATTTGTAGGAATTTTAAATATATTCTGGCCACATGAATAACATCTTCTGTTATTGCCAATATCTTCCTACACTCTGTGGTTTGCCATTTTACTCTCTTCCAACAAGGAGACACTTTTATTCTTTTTTTTTTTTTTTTCTTTGAGACAGAGTCTGGCTCTGTTGCCCAGGCTAGAGTGTCATGGTGTCAGTCTAGCTCACAGCAACCCCAAACTCCTGGGCTCAAGCGATCCTCCTGCCTCAGCCTCCCAAGTAGCTGGGACCACAGGCATGCACCACCATGCCCGGCTAATTTTTTCTATATATATTTTTAGTTGTCCATATAATTTCTTTCTATTTTTAGTAGAGATGGGGTCTCGCTCTTGCTCAGGCTGGTCTTGAACTCCTGAGTTCAAACAATCCACCCGCCTTGGCCTCCCAGAGTGCTAGGATTAGAGGCATGAGCCACCGTACCAGCCAGGGGTAGCATTTTGTATGATAAAGAATTTGCCTGGTCTTTGTCCTTCGTTCCTGGCTTCCAAAACCCTTGGCATTTCCCAAGTAATCAGACTGTCTTTGTTAATTGTGAACCCCTTGGAGCACAACTAAGTTTATGCTAATGAGATGACACAGGGTGGGCTCCTAGATAGCTCCAGGACAGGGGCTGGTTTAAGCCATATGAAATCAGCCTGATCTTCCAATCTCCAAGGAGGGGATAGAGCCAGGAGATTGAATTCAATCACGTGGCCAGTGATTCCATCAACCATGCCTATGTAATGAAACCCCAATAAAAACTCTGATCACTGAGCCCTGTGGACTTCCTGGTCAGTAAACACACTGATGTGTCAGGAGGGTGACACACCCTGATTCTCTCTGGGAAGAGGGCACAGAAGCTCTGTGTTTGGGAACCTCCCAGATCTCACCCTACGTGTCTCTTCATTTGTCTGGTCCTGATTTATATTCTTTTCTTTTATTATTATTTCAGCATATTACAGAGGTACAAATGTTTAGGTTACATATATTAAACTGCAGTCCTAAGTACAGTGCTTTCTAGGGTTCTGTGAGCTGTTCTAGTGAATTGTCCAGCATGAAGGGTCATGGGGATTCCCAAATTTGTGGCCAGTTGGTCAGAAGTGTGGGTGGCCCTTGAAGTGTGGCTGGCATATGAAGTAAGGGCAGTCTGGTTGGGCACCAACCATGCCCTTAAACCTGTGGAGTCTGATGCTAACTCCAGGTGATTAGCATCAGAATTGTACAAAGGCTCCTCGACTTATGATGGGGTTACATCCCAATAAACCCATTGTAAGTTGAAAATGCATTTAATACACCTAACCTACTGGACAGTGTAGCTTAGCCTAGCCTACCTTAAACACGCTCAGAACACTTACATTAGCCTATAGTTGGATAAAATCATCTAACACAAAGCCTATTTTATAATAAAGTGTTGATTATCTCATGTAATCTATTGAATACTGTACCGACAGTGAAAAACAGAACGGTTGTATGGGTCCTTGAAGTACAATTTCTACTGAATATGTATTGCTTTTGCACCATTATAAAGTAAAAAAAAACAGTAAGTTAAACCATAGTAAGTCAGAGACCATCTGTACTTCCAGATACTGCTGGTGTCATAGAACACTCTGATTTTTTTTATCCCTAGCCCCAAAAGGCTGTTGACTTTGCTTAGCTTCTTAACTTTTCACATGCCTCTTTTGGACTCATCTGATGTCCACTTGGGAAAGGCAACACTAAATACTTAGCTTCACTCTCTAGATTTCTGAATTTCAGTACTATAATTTTTCATTGCATTGTTAACTCTTCAATCTGTCAATCAGATGTTTTTCATATTCTGTCCAGATTTTATTTATTTGTTTATTTATTTGAGATGGGGTCTTGCTCTGTTACCTGGGCTAGAGGGCAGTGGCATCATCGTAGCTGTGAGCTACGTAACCCCAGCCACCTCAGCAACCTCAAACTCCTGGGCTCAAGGGCTCTTCCTACCTTCAGCCTCCCGACTAGCTGGGACTGCAGGTGTGCACCACTATGCCCGGTTAAGTTTTCTTAAATATTTTTTTGTAGAGACAGTGTCTCTCTACTGCCCAGGCTGGTCCTGGGCTCAAGCAATCATCTCACCTTGGCCTCCCAGAGTGTTAGGATTATAGGTGTGAGCCACCACGCCCAGCCCTCTGTCCAGATATTTTCAATCATCCTCAGTGGAAAGTTCGGTCTGAATTATGGAGTCTACCATTAATGGAAGCATAAATCCCTCTTCTCATAGTTTTTTCATTGTGGTTAAATATACAAAACATAAAATTTGTTATTTAAACTACTTTAAAGTGTACATTCAGTGGTAGTTAATACATTCTCGATGTTGTGCAACAGTCACCACTATCTAGTTCCAGAACCTTTTCATCACCCCAAGGGGAAACCCCACACCCATTAGACAGTTACTCCCTGTTCTTTCCCCCCTCAGCTGCTGGCACCCACTGATCAGCTCTCTGTCTCCATGAATTTGCCTATTCTGGACATTTCACATAAGTTAAATCATGCAATGTATGGCCTTTCGTGTCTGGTTTCTTTCGCTTAGCATAATGTTTTCAAGGTCATAGATTTTTTTCATATGTGGTGTTTCCCTTGTTTTCTTAATATTCTGTAGTTACTGCTTTGATTTCTTCTTTGACTCAGAAGGCAGGTAGGAGATTGTTTTCAAAGTTTTGTTCTACTTTTATTATTCATTTTCAGTTTTGGTGCACTGTAGTCAGAGAATATGATTGATTCTATTTCCATTTTTTTTGGAAATCATTTTCTTCATGGCCTATTGTACTGTCAAATTTTATAAATATCTCATGGGCATGAAAATCAGGGATAGTCTCTATATTCAAAATGTATGCTTATATACTCTATTTATCTGTCTAGCCAGCTAGTTAACTGTCATCTATCATCAATCTTATTAAAGATATCATTCAAATCTCAGAATAATTACTTATTTTTCCTCTGTCTGATTTGCCAAGGTCTGCGAGATGTGAGTTAAAGCACCTTATTGCAATTTGATCTCTGTATTTATTAATAGTTCAGTATTATAGTCTATAAATTAATCTTTATAATTTTTATATTTTTACTTTATGTATTTCAATGCTATTACTTTTTTTTTTTTTTTTTGAAACAGAGTCTCGCTCTATTGCTCAGGCTAGAGTGAGTGCCGTGGCGTCAGCCTAGCTCACAGCAACCTCAAACTCCTGGGCTTAAGTGATCCTCCTGCCTCAGCCTCCCGAGTAGCTGGGACTACAGGTATGCGCCACCATGCCCGGCTAATTTTTTCTATATATATTTTTAGTTGGCCAGATAATTTCTTTCCATTTTTAGTAGAGACGGGATCTCGCTCAGGCTGGTCTCGAACTCCTGACCTCGAACGATCCACCCGCCTCGGCCTCCCAGAGTGCTAGGATTACAGGCGTGAGCCACCGCGCCCAGCCTATTACTTCTTATAATGTATATTAGCTTGAATTCAGCCTGTTATTATTAACAGAACTCTTGCCTACTTTTTGTTTGAATTTGCCTGCAATATGTTAGTCCCTCTATCTGTTTCAACCTTCCTGTGTTTTTTTGTTTTAGGTCTATCTCTCGTTGATAACATATGACTGGCTTCCATTTCTGTTAAAAAGTAAATTTGTATCAGTTGTATTCATGCCTATAACAGATAGGTTTAGTTTACTTTTGTCATACTTTGTATTCTCTGCTTTTATGCTTCTGTGTGGTCTGTTTTTGCTGCTTTTCTGCAATTTGGAAGGTTTTCAAACTGTTTTTAATTCTACTGGTGGTTATTTTTGTAATTTTAAATAATATATTTAATCAATATTTCTCAACATATCATCTTCAGAAAAGGAACAATATCATCTATTCCCTCCTAAAAAAAAATAGGAAATTGGCGATTTAAACAATTGCCCTTGTAGCCACTGGGGAAAATGATATGGTGATTCTTTAAGACATTAAACATGGAATTACCGTATGATCCAGCAATTCCACTATGGATGTATCCTCGAAAGGAGTGAAAACAGAGACTCACAAATACTTACACACCTATGTTCACAGCAGCAGTACCGACAATTGTGAAAACGTGGAAGCAACCTAAGTGTCCACCAACAGATGAATGGATGGATGAATGTGGTATACACACACAATGAAATAGTACCTGGCCTTAAAGACGGAGGAGATTCTGATACACACCACAACATGGATGAACCTTGAGGACATTATGCTAAGTGAAATAAACCAATCACAAAGAGATGAACATTACATGATTCCACTTATATGAAGCCCCTAGAGTAGTAAAAAATCATACAGACACAGAAGAATGATGGGTGCCAGGGGCTGGGGGAAGAGGGAGTGAAGAGTTAGTGTTTAGTGGGTACAGAGTTTCAGTTCGGGAAGATAAAAAAAAGCCCTGGAAACGGATGGCGGTGATGGTTGCACAATGTGAATTTACTTAATGCCTCAGAACTGTGCACATAAAAATGGTTAATATGGTAAATTTTATATTATATATATTTTGTCACAATAAAAACAAACAAGCAACACCGATCTCCTTTTCTTTTCATTCCTTTCCATCTCCTTTTTTAACAACCATTTAGGGAATTTTTTCCCTATAATCTACTCTGAACAATAGCAATGAACAGAGAAACATTTTTTTTTCACAATAACTAACAATTGTGTTATTTTCCAGTAAATAATTATGTTTACTGGAAAATAATTATATAGGCTTAATCATATGTTTAAATAGATTTAATGCTTACCACAGCCTGTTTGTCCCTCAGTTTCCTCCTATGTCAGTTCTCGATTTGGATTCACAATTTGGTTGTTTCTATCATGCTTTCAAATAGAGTGATGTGTTTCCTAGTGATACAACAAATGGTAAGTTATGTGTTACGCGATGTTTTTAGAGGGGGACCCTTCAGGGCTAGGCATGGCAACAGCATCCCTGCTACTGCAGGCTCCGGGGAGTGTAGCACCATCCTTTTGGCTTCCCTTAACTCTCGCCCCCACCTGGCCAGTAGTCCCTTTATTAAACCCGCCTCAGTTATCTTGCTTGAGAGTGGCTTCTGTTTCCAGCTGGGACTATGGCTGATAAAACCTCTGTCTCCTTGTCTCTCCCAGACCCCTTCTCTCCTGTCTCCTTTCTCTTTCTTTCTCTTTCTCCATCCCCCACTCCCCTCCCTCCCTATTCTCTTTCCTCTTCCTTTCTTCTTCTCCCGTTCAGAGCCAGGTGACAGGCCAGTACGTAGGTTAGCATATCACGCTCCCTATCTGGCCTGCCACTGCCCTTGTCCCTGGGTGGTCAGGAACAGAGTATTCCTTCTCTGAGCACTGCTCCGTGTTCTGGCAGCTTTGCAGCCTGTACAGCCCATCCCCCAGCCTCTCAGAAGCCCCACCCCAGCCAGTGGCCTGACAGAGCTCACCATTCCGTACCACACTTTCTTTCTTACAGACAACCCGCTTTATTTCCTAGGCTGACATCTCGGGAGGGTGGGTGAGACCAAATCTGTTACATCAATGTCTAGATGGAGCATTAGCTAGCTCAGGCCAAGACATTATGAGTTTCCTTTTTATTGCTTTCCCAATCCCTGTGTGCAGATTTTTTATTGTGTTAGGAGTTAAAAATGTAATAAACAAGGAGAAAAAAAATTTTCAGTCACTACAGCTAAAGGCTCCAGCCTAACAAAATCCTTAACAGACCCTTGTAAGTCCTGTTGCTGGGAAGTATTTGTCCAACAGACCTGGAACAGTTTTAAAAAAGGAGGAGTGGGGGTTTGGTTCACATTAAAGAAACACAAAGACTTTTCATCTGGCTCTGGGGGAGACCAGAGCTACAGAGGGAACAAGAAAAGAAAGAAGGGATTGAGCATTTTTGCAAACAAATGATAAAACTGCCTTTTAAAGAAGGGGAGGGGGGATCTCTTATCCAAACAAGACTTTCGCCAGGGTAGGAAATCATTTCTGCAATTGTTTACAATGCTCAGGCAGCCGGTCCAAAGTCAACACGGCCTGGGAGTGCTGCCCTGAGCCTCCTGCTCCATGCCAACCGCCTGCCACCTCTCGCTCTGCTATTTCTGGGACCTAGTTCCCTCCCTTGAAAAACAAACTGTGGCCCTCACTGTCATCCCCAATAAAACACCCAGTTTTTGCAGCCTTAATCATGTTTTCCAGAACAGTTGTCCAACCGGGGGCCTGGATGCAAAGCGCTGGGCCTGGGAGAGCCAGTGTGGGGGGAGGGGCACTTTCATTGCAGATGCCAAGGTGGAAATTTCCATTGCTCTCCAAGATGGCTTCACCTGTGGCCAAGGAAACCTATTCCGTCTCAAAGGGGAGACCTTGGCTAATGAACAGCCTGAAATTTATGCCCCTTCGTACAATGTGTTCCACAAGCCCAGAGCAAAGTTTGCTTTTGCTAAAAAGCACCGGGATTACTAGTCATAACCCTTCACATCTGGATATCACTGGGTGTGGAAGACTTTCACTTCTGTTATCTCATTTGTTCTCCACCATGAGAAAGGCATTAATAGCCCCATTTATTTAATTCATACATCTCTTTGCTTCCTTACTTGGTGTTAATAATATAGTCACATGTTTGAAAATTGTAAGTGCAGTGAAAAGAAAGTCTCCTTTCTACTCTGCCCTTTATGCACATCCAAGCCACTTGGGGTGCTACAAGGAGAGACTGTTACACCGAGACAGAAGAGTCCCAGGCACTAGTCCTGGCTCTGTCTCTAATCTGGTGTGTGACACTGTGCATGCCACTCTCCCTCTCTGGACCTCGCTTGTGTCATCTGTGAAAATGAGAATAACAGCTAACATTCATTAGGTTATATGTACCTGCCACCGTGCTCAGTGTTTTTACATGTATTAGTTGAATTAAGCTCATTGCAGCCCTAGAAGGAGGCATTATTAGCCCCATTTATCTGTGAAAAAAACTGAGGTACAGAGAAATTAAATAACTTGCCAAGGTCAAGTTAATGAGAGGGATAGCTGGGATTTTATGGAGCTGGGTAGTCTAACGGTGAGGCTCACAGCCACTTAGACCATTGTGCTGTGACACTGCTGCTCATTGATGATACTGACAATACTGCATGACGGCTTCAGGCAGAGGGTGCCCCAGGGCAGTTCCTCCCAATTCTGGTGTCCACAGACCTGTGTCCAGTTCCTGCAAAACCCTGGCCAGGCAGCTCTGACTCGGCCCCAAGGAGATGGGTTGGTGACAGCGGGCAAAGCGCAGGAGTGAACCCCAATGTCAGACCAGGGCCTCCCTCTCTGCCTTTCCAGGGGCATCAGGACAGCACCTTAAAAACAAGAATTTCCTATTATTTTTTTTAATCAAAAGTAGTGATGCACATAATTTAAAAAGCCAACTATTATTCAGAGACTTATAACAAAAGACAGCGGCCTTAACCCTTTTGGCAACTTGTGTACATATTTATCTCCATGATTCTTGGCAACCTTAAATAATGAGATTCAGAAAATGTGATTAAGTATAGAGTTTATTCGAGCCCAAAGCTGGAGGATAGCTACCTGGGAGCATAGACTCAAGTTGCCCTTAACATACACTCCAATTGGCACCGTTACAAGTGGGTTTACAAAGGAAAAAAGAACAGGTAGTTCCTAAGTTATTTCTCAAGAATTTACATGAAAAGAACATAAGCTATTGATTGTCTATGTTTGTTCTTTTTATCACAAATTCCAGGAACATGAAGATAATCGGTGAGGCAGCCAGTCAGGAACAAAAATGACTTTAAACAATTGCCCCCAGGCATAGGTGGGGGACCTGTGACTAAAGTCCCATACTCTTGTCTCTCTGGGCCTGAAACATTTTGCATACCTCACATAGCTCGGACTGCTCTGAGCTATTTTTCTTTTTCTTTTTTTTTTTTATTTTCCCCCTTTTCATCAAGATCTTTCAAAGAAAGCATCTTAAATGAAGCTTGGTTCTTCTGGACTAGGAAGGCTCATTTCTGGATGGTCCTGTTCCACGTGGGTGGGTGAGGATACATCTTAGTGAGGAATTTTAAGAGTGCCAAGAGCTGCATTGGAATGGCCTTGCATGATGGGAAAAATGCAATCTCAGTCAAGTGACTGACTTACATAGCTGCTGTCACTTGCTGAATCACTTCTAGTCTTTGTAATACTGTGACTTTAGTTTTCTCAGAAGAAGTAAAACAAGGGATACACAGTAGAAATACAATGGACATAAGGATTATAATCAAAAAGAGAATTTGTATTCCACAAAGAAAAAATCCTATTCCATTGGGGAGTCAACTAAGAGTATCACAAAGAGAATTAAAACCAAGTCCTTCTTTAAAGACTTGTTGTAGCCAGGAAATAATTCAGGATTTAGTCTAAATTGTAGGAAAATAATAAAAACTCAAAAAACAATATTCAGGGCTGGAATCCAATAACAGGTGTGCCATAGTTTTCTTCTGAAAAATAATTTTCCTTTTTCCAGTTCCCCATTTCCACTAAAAATGGATCATAGTAGTATTAGGGAGATAGTGAGGGACTCCGGCTCTCCCAGGGACAAAGGTGGTCGTCCCACCTTGGTGCTGCCCAACCCTTGATCCTGCCTGAGCAGCTGCCACAGCTGGAAGGAGGAGGAATGCCCTGCCTATCTACAAAGGAATGCAGGTAATCCCCCAGGCCACAAGCCAGCCAGCCCAGGCACAATAGGGTTTGGAAAGTGACCTAGAGTAACCTAAGGCTAATTATCATGTCGTTAACTGTTCATCAAAGTGGTTCAGTGGTGACATCTGAACCATGAGGAGGGCTCAGTCCAGATACTATAAAACAAGACCCCAGACCATAACCAGGGCTTCTTATTACAACAGAGGGTCTGTGGCAAACGTCTCTTGCTCTTGCTCTGCAAACCTATCTTGCCCTTCCTCAATGAACCTCGTTTTCACACTTGCCTTGCTCTGGGCGTGTCTGGTCATTCTTTGGCCAAGAGCACACCAAGAACTGAGAACAGACAACTGCTGACCCAACCATAGGACCAATTTCCTTGCAAAATTGGTTTTAGTATTACATTTGGCCCGACTATTTGCTTAAAGTGTAACAAGAATAGTAAATGGCCATATAGGCTCTTTCAAGTTGGCTTTACTAAAACTGTTTCACAAGGAACCTCAGATTAGACTTTTAAAAGCCTCTTGAGGCCAGGAAGCCAAGCCAAGGATTCATCATCAGATTGTGTATGAAATATCTGTATGAATTAGGTGAATTCCTCTCTTCTCGAGGTCCCAAAATATCTTGAGATTCCTAGGCCTGTCAGAAAATGACGTTCTTTACTTACAAACTTCGAGAGGGAACTGTGTAGACAAGGTACCATGCCAGTCTCTCCAAGGAGCTTTTTATGGGCTCTCTAAAGCCAGCCTCAATTCCTCAGAGCCGTCTGGTCATATCTGAAAATATGCCATTTTAGTCAAAGTCTTGGTAAAATTACCAGTGTCTCCAACATGTCCTGTTACAAAAGAAAACACATTCTTATTGTAGCTATGAATAGCCCAAAAGGAAAAAGTTTTTTGACTCTGGAAAACAAAATATAAAAAGAATCAACAATGTTTCAAATAAAACAGTCATAAACATCACTTTAGTCCTTTATCAGCTTAGTGCCATGTAATTAATTCTCGCTCTGCTTGATGTGGGGTTAGCAATTTTTATGAACATGTCAGTTTTTTATTAGAGTTCTGGAAGTTTTTACTTAGTCCAATGGTATTATCTGTAAAGTTATCAGAAATCGGTACTCAGAAGTAGTTGTCAGGTCTTTTTCCATGAATTTCCTTGAAGAAGAAGTAGCTGATTATACACTACTTTTTGAGAAGAATCGAAGTACAACAATAGTTGTCTGTGGATGACAAAAGACTTAAGAGTTGTCATGGTTAAATACACAATTAACAAGGAAATTTGATTATTTTTGTGGCATATGGCAATTTAAAATAATAATCATACTTATGACTGACAACATATATCATTATATATCAGAATTTTAGGACCTCATATAATTTTGGAACACATTAATAATAAATTTATACAAATATTACTCAAAGAAAGTTAAAAATCATTTCTTATTTGCTTCCTATATAATTTTGACCTACCAAATAAGCCTAATATGTCTCTCTTGGACTTCTAGGGGTTCTCATTATGTTCAAGTTAGTTAGGGGCCAAAAAGACTTAATTTTAGATTTTGAAATTTAATTCTTGAAAATATGTCAAATATTAAAGATTTTAAACACTTGATATTATATTAAAATAAGAAAGGTTTAAAATACATGATCAAAATAAGATCACAAATCACTGTAAAATAATAGCCATTTATTTTAGCCCAAAAGATAATTCAAAGATTTTAAAAAGCAAAAACTTCTACTATTTGATAGAGAGGAGATTCAGTTCCCAAACAAGAGATCTAACAAAGACAACATGATGTAACAGAGGTAAAGGTCTGAAAAAGAGCAACGAAATATTTTATGAGTTGTTCTTTAACTGCCCCCCACCTTTTTGGGAATTAAAACTTGCATTCTTGCCTGCAGCCAATAATCAAAGGGGCAGAAAAATGTTCTTTGCTATTTGTTTTCTAGTATCTTAAACAACAGGAGATGGTGCCACAAAATTGTCAAGACAGGAGTTACGAGACCATCATCACTGGACATAAGGTCCACTGAAACCTGCCGGAAGCCATGACATGTGACACTGGTCAGGTAGACCCAAGCCCAACCACAACCCCCCCCTTTTAAAAAGCCCTGTTTTTCTGCTTAAAGCCAGGATGGCAGTCTTTGAGACACTAGTCCACTGCCCTCTTCATTTGCCAGCAAATTAATAAACTTCTCTTTCCTTTTCGTCAAACCACTTGTCCTCATTCTTCATTCTCACTGATTCAGCTTTGGGGACTGAACTTTCAGTAACAATAAGGCAAACTTTTCCACACCCCGTTTTTTGCAGCTTACCCCAAAGGTAAATAATTTTTTTTACTATCTCTTATTAATTCTACATGAAATTCTTGTTCAAAGGATAAAACCAAATTTTACTTTTATGTTAACATATTATTAATATTAAAGCTAGGATGGGTGTGGTGGCTCACGCCCATAATGCCAGCATTTTGGGAGGCCAGGAGTTCAAGATTAGCCTGAGCAATGCAGCAAGACCCCCATCTCTACAAAAAGTAAACAAATAAGCCAGGTGTGGTGGGATACACCTGTCACCCCAGCTACTGGGGAGGCTGAGGAAGGAAGATCTCTTGAGCCCCAGAGTTTGAGGTTGCAGTGAGCTGTGATCATGCCACTGCCTTCATGCCCAGGCAGCAGAGTGAGACTGTGTGTCCAAAAATAAAAAATACTAAAACTAATTTTAATAAAACCTTATGAAAAATCCATTCAATCTCAGTCAGCTTTGACCACACAAGATAAGATTTTCATAAACCTTTTATAATCTCTTCTACTATTCTATTGAAGGGCAGATCAATGCTCTGAGAAAACTCTGCTGTTACAACACAGGGGCCCAGAGTGGCATTGCCTCAGTGTGCTATTGATATTAATGCTCAATTTCTAGAAAAGCTTATAAATAATCTCCTTTGACTTTTAGCCAACTTGGTCACACACAAAATTCCTTTTACAAGATTAATATTCCACAAACCTTTTACAACTTGCTTAAACTTTCAGTTTTGTCCTATACTTCTTTTTTATATTGGCATTTTACCTCACGACAAAAATTTCCCTTTCTTTCCCCCTTATCATTTTGACCGCCCAAAGTTCTCTCTCATGCAAAAGAAAAAAAAATTACTCTTTTTGTTACTGCCCAGCTGGGTTCTGCCCGCTGCTCAAAAGGGAGCCAATACACTGAGTGTGCAGGGGTCTCAGTGGACAAAGAGTTTCATATTGCAGGGCACTGAGTGAGGAGATGGAAGAAATTTCCCAAATCTGTATCCCTGAGAATTTGGGGGCTAGGGTTTTTAAAGGTAGTTTGGCAGGCAAAGGGCTAGGGAAATGGGTCTGCTGATTGTCTGGGGATGGACTTGCAGGGTTGGGAAGCAGAAATTGTATTGTCTTCTTGCGCGGAGTCAGTTTCTGGTTAGAGGATGACAGGACCTGGGGAGTCAGTTCCCACATATGGCCGCTGGTCTGCTTGGCATCAGTTGGTCCCCCCAGTGCACAGTCTGGAAGATATCTCAAAGACCTGTCTTAGGTTTTACAATAGCGATGTTATCTATAGAAGCAACTGGGGAAGTCACAAATCTTATGCTAGTCAAGGGCACATGACCCCTAAGCAGTAAGCAATTACAGGAAGGCAAGCTACGTACGGAACAATGGCTGGTTATTTTTTTACCTATACCTATATCTTTGCAGAGTTCAGGTCCCTGGCATAGTTCCCACCTTATGACCCTTTATTAACTTCGTTTTTTTTTGAGACAGAGTCTCACTCTGTTGCCCGGACTAGAGTGCCGTGGCGTCAGCCTAGCTCACAGCAACCTCAAACTCCTGGGCTCAAGCAATCCTCGTGCCTCAGCCTCCCGAGTAGCTGGGACTACAGCCATGCGCCGCCATGCCCGGCTAATGTTTTCTATATATATTTTTAGCTGTCCAGATAATTTCTTTCTATTTCTAGTAGAAACAGGGTCTCGCTGTTGCTCAGGCTGGTCTCGAACTCCTGAGCTCAAACAATCTGCCTACCTCGGCCTCCCAGAGTGTTAGGATTACAGGCGTGAGCCAACGCGCCCGGCCCCTTTATTAACTTTGTAAAGGCAAGTTTCATTTTCAACTTTCTTTACCAAAACACATCTTACTTTCTTTATATACTCTGTAAATAGAATTGTTTCCCTTATATCTAGTAGTTTTAACTACCTATATTAACTACAATTTTAGCTCTTAATAACCCTAATTCCCAGTGAAAACCCTAGGAAGTAAGTAATTTTGAACTGTTTTATACCAGCATTTGTAGATGAAAATCATTTCAGAATTTTTAGAAAGATGTTTCTTCGATTTTTGTTTCTTAACAGATCTAAATATACATAGCTTTTCTATACCATATAAATAATTCAGACATTTTATTATTGCCTATTATTTAATTTAACATGACTTTAAATTATTACTGAAAAAGATTTTCAAAACTATGAAAAGTTCATTTATGAACTTTATCCATTTACATTCCTTTACCTTATTCATTCTTAACAATTATGCTTAAATTGTTTATGAAACAATGCTAGCCATCATCTCAAGTTATTTTTTTATTGATCATTTTTGCAGCCTGCATATTTTAGGCAGTCATCATCTAAGCAAGAACTCTAAAGTTAAATATGTGGGTATTTTGCTGATCAGAAGACACAGCTGCTTTCATTAAACCAACAATATTAAACTAGTCTTATTTACCAAAGGTTTACCCAAGTCATGTGAAAGGTAAAGTTTGTTATGTAAACTTTAAGCCAATATCTTCCTCCAAAAGTTTCCAGTGGCTAATCTGTAGCAAGGGAGATGCCCTTCCAAGTGGAGATTTCCTTTATAGATGTCAATTTGTTATACATGGTTTCAAAATAGCCAGATAAATACCAGAAAGTAGTATTTTGGAGAGCCATCTAGTTAGATATGTGGTCTTTTCAACTTGGCGTGTTTGTTGATTAGATTACTGTCTTGGGGGCGCGGGGTGGAGCCTTTTAACAAATAGAGCAAAGCACACATTTGCAGTTTCCAAGACCTGGTATTTAAACATGTGAAAAGCAGACACAACTGGAAAGCGGCACATCTAGATCTTTAAAAT
This sequence comes from Lemur catta, assembly GCF_020740605.2. NCBI lineage: Eukaryota > Metazoa > Chordata > Mammalia > Primates > Lemuridae > Lemur > Lemur catta. The sequence goes on from NC_059128.1 coordinate 97,758,364, forward strand.
CAAGGATCTCACTTTTACATTCAATCCTTCCCCAAAGAGTTTCCTGCTTTGATACTGAACTGTACCACACTTCCACCGTGCACCTCACGACAAAGACATTCACCTGATGCTGGGGGGCAACCCAATGCCAATCAGCTCATCTCCCACAGGAGGCACCCCTTGGTGGAGTTCTACGGCCTCCAAGGGTTCAATCTTGCCCTTTGTCTAAGCCCAAAGAAAAGAGTAGCTCCCTGCAGTGACAACCACTCACTGCAACCGAGGATGTCAGCCACTTCTAAAACTGCAGCTTTTGCCAGGGACCTGTCAGCCACGGCACCACAAAAGTCAAGTTCTCTCTCATAGTGCAACCTAATACCTGGTATTCCCAAAGCCAAAAAGATCAGATACTACTTTTAATAGCTCTTGTAATTCCTTGTTATTTAACAATTTAGTTTTGTGAACTAAAAATAAAATCCTAAGCCCTCTGCTGTCTAAACAGACCCCCTCTTGGCCAAGGGGACCCCAGGAAAACCTTAAAACTGAGTTCCTGGCCATGAAAGGAAGGGACGTCAGACGCTTCGTTATACCCTACTCTCTTTTGGAGTTTAGATACAATGATTGACCAACATTAATATTAAAACAGAGGTCATAAGACTGACAAAACAGAACTCCTTGTGACAATAAGGTACTAATTATTAACAAGACCTAAGGCCATTCCAGGCAAAGATTAAATCACACCTGTAGGCCATCAGTCTGCTTAACAGATCACTTGAGTCTGATTAATGGACTTCCTTATCACAACTTAAAACATTCAAAGACTTTAGACAAAGTTTTATTTCTTTAATGAATTACAAATCAAAGAATCTTTGAACCCACCTATAACCTGTAACCCACCTTCCCCCGGATGTCCTGCCTTTTTGGGCCAAACCAATGTATACCTTCCATAGGTTGATTTATGATTTTACCCACAATTTCTGTCTCCCTAAAATGTATAAAAGCAAAGTGTAACCCAACTGCCTTGGGACCACTTACTCAAGGCTGCTTGGGAATGGCTTGCAGGGCTGACAGTCACTCATGTTTGGCTCACAATAAACCTCTTTAAATTATTTTACAGAGTTAGTTTTTTTCTGTTAATAGTTTCCTTCATGACAATATTAATTGTAATTTGTTAATTAGAAGAATCAGATTTCAAAAGAATTTTTAAACCTAATAATTCTATTTTATTTTCTGACTCTAAATACATTTTTCCCCTTTTGAGAGAAGATGTGGATATTATATAATTTACAATCCTTTTTGAAATGTCTAGGCTTTTTGCAGTTATTGCAAAGCAGGGGATTGGATCAGGTTTGGAACTTATTAGGCCATTTAGGGGTTATAAATTGGTTGGGTGATTATTTTAGTTGTAAACTTATGACTTTGTTTGTTTTTCCTCTTGTTTAACTTCCCTTTCCTTTTCTTCCTTGGTCAGAGTATGGGACATCTGATTGGCAAGATTAACTAGATCATGAGTTTGAGAGGTAGCCCCACTAGGGTGCTGTTTCTTTATTATAATTGCCTGTTATCCTTTTATAAAGTTTGAGTTAAGGAGAGTATCATTTTGTTGGTTAGCATAACTTTCTTCTGTTAGATACGTCTGAATATTATTTAACTTTTTTTCCAGATTTCTCATAGTATGACATTATAGGCTTATCAAAATTTTGTCTGGTATTGTATTTTTTTCCCCAATCAACTACTCTTTGGAAAACTAAAGGGACAGTGTCTAGTAAAGCTTTGGAAGTATTTTGGGCCCATTCATGGTCTGCTTCAGAAAACTTATGAAAGTCTTCTGAAGGATTTCTCCAATTTGTCTTTGCTATTCAATCTTTGGTTTTTCTTTCTGACGCTAACATGTGAACCAGTTGATATTGATCAGAGAATCCAGGATTGTAAGCTTGAATGCTTAATTCAAATTCTTCAGCAAATTCAATAGGGTCCTGAAGAGGATCCAGGAATCCTTTAATTATGCTGTTAAGTTCCACTTTTGACCATGGTTGATCAATCAAGGCTGGCTCTCCTCGACTGGACATATGATGTTCCCAGGATGGAACCAGAACAGCAGGAGGAGAAGAAAGGGAAGTTAAGTCTGGACAAGAACATGACAAAAGAGAAGGAGGAGGTGAAGGAAAGGGAGAAATTTGAAATGTCAGTAGTCTGTTCTAGACAATCTTTTGTTTTCCTCTTTCAAAGAAATGACTTTATCAGAACCTCTTTTAGAAGCTTCTAAGTATCATTGGAAATAGCTCTTGCAGTTATTGTATAATTTCATTTTATTTTTTTTTTCATTCCCAGTAATTGCATTATATTGTTTTGTTTTGTTTTAGAGCTGGTGTTTTCTAACTGAGCACACAGATAAACTAATTTAAATATTTCAAGGTACCTCATTTTGGCCATTGCAATTTGGGGTCATCGTAAGTTATGCATGACTAGTTTTCTAAATATTTGCTTGAAGAGGTGTCATAAGCATACATATATATCTAGCTGGTATTTCTTGTGGTGGATTGCTCCTTAAGGAGGAAGACCTGGTTTTAGACAATTGAACTGAACTTCAGAATCTGGCCAGTTTAAAAGATAGCAAAATTTTCACCTAAGCCATAAAGATTCATTTCCTCTTTTCAAAGAGAAACTGTTTTCTTCTTGACCAAATTTTGAATGAAGGAAGAAGTTGAAAAACTCTAACGAGCAATTCAAAACAAAACTTTAACATCAGAGAAAAGTGAAAGTCACAAATTTGTGATCAGAGAGAATTACAAACTAAACTCCTACATTATAGTAGCGCTTCAATTCCAACCCTGTCACATTAGGAATGTGTATGGCTCTATGTAAAGTCTGAATCCTCAGTTAAACCTGTGTAACAGAGAGAATGGCCTAAAAAAAAAAAACAGCAAAAATATTTTCTGTCTCTTTAAAACGTCCCCCACTCTTTTTGGGAACTTCAGTCTGGTCTGGATCCTGAAGGCAGGTTAAGTCTTTTGTTTTACAAGAGATAACTCAGCCTTCCCAGGGCAGCAGCCAGCACCCCAGGTAGGCCCAGGTGGGGCTTTGTCTTTGGCAGAGAAAGGATGATTAGAATAGTTAACCACAATAGCATAGGGCTGAGAGGCCCTCCCTTTAAAAGTTCTGTATTTCTGCTTATGTTCAGGAAATTTGGATTTTGAAACAAGATGGTCTACCATTTTTCCTTCTTTGCCAATAAAGCAATAAACTTCTCTTTCTTTCTCCTCAAACCACCTGTTTTCATTCTTATGATGCAGCCTCCTTGAGAACAAGTGCCAAGCTTTCAGTAATACCCGGAGGATTTGAATCCTGACAGAGGCCTTACCAGAGGTACCTGCTGACTTCAGTGAGGTTTGGTGAACGAACGTTGTTCATGCTGGTACCAAAGGTTCCGATTGCCGGTGAAGTGGGGGAGATCACTGGAGGCCAGCTTCAGGTCCCAACTAGGTCACCAAAATATCAACCTTAAATAGTGAGACTCAGAAAATATGATTAAGTATAGCGTTTATTTGAGCCCAAAGCTTAAGAATGGCCACACAGGAGCATAGAGTCAAGTTGCTCTGAATATATATTCCGATTAGCAACACTTACAAGTGGATTTTTTTTCTTTTTTCTGATACTATTTTAAAATTTTATATAAAGCATTTAATTAAAAAAGAAAAGACACGGTCTTGCTCTTGCTCAGGCTGGTCTCAAATTGCTGAGCTCAAGCGATCCTCCCACCTTGGCCTCCCAGAGTGCTAGGATTACAGGCATGAGCCACTGTGCCCCGCCAACAAGTGGATTTTTAATGGAAAAAAGAAGAGGCAGTTTCTAAGCTGTTTACCTTTACCAATAATTTACATGAAAATAACATTATTGACTGGCTATATATTGTTTTTGTGTCACAAACTCCAGGAACATGAATATAATGGGTGAGACAGCTAGTTAGGAACAAAATGCCTTTAAACAACTATCCTGGGGCATGGTGGGGGTGGGGGATTGTGGGCCATGACTGAAGTCTCATACTCAGGTATCTCTGAGCCTGATAGATTTTGTGTACCTCACATAGCTCAGATTGCTTTGAGCTATTTTTCTTTTCTCATTCTAAATCAGGGGTCAGCAATCTTTTTCTGTAAAGGGCCAGATAGTAAATATTTTCAGCTTTGTGAGCTACACAGTCTTTGCTGCAATTTCTCAACTCTGCCCTGTAGCTAGAAAGCAGCCATAGGCAATATGCAAATGAATGGCTGTAGCCATGTTCTAATAAAGCTTTATTTACAAAAACAGAATTTTTCACAAAAATGGATTTGGCCTGTGGGATGTAATTCACTGATATCTATTCTAAACCATTGCTTTAATTTCTATTTCTTAATTTTCTAATTTGTAAATTTTAATTAACTAATTTTCTATTATGGTAGATAAGAATTTACCTGTCTTAAACAGTTCTCCTTTCTGCAGTTGCTTACCCTACCAATTCATCCTAATAGAGTTATATTATTATCAGTTAATTAATATTCTGTGCTTACATTATTATGAGTGGGTAATTACTGTTCTCTGCTGGGTCAAGTAGTATACCATGTGACATTTCCTTTCTCTTACAGCTTTTATTTTTAACCTGGAGTTGATAAGTATTTCATTCTTTTATTCATTTGCATAGTGTCTTTAAGCTTCAACAGCCTCTCTTAATTATCTGTATGGTTAAACAGCATATCAGTACCTTTTTCTTTTTTCAATGCCATTGTGTAGCTGGAGCCCCTCCTAGATCCCTCCAACCTCCTGCTCTAGTGTGGACTGGGTACTCCCTGAGCCTGGGCTCATCTCTTATCCCAAAACTTCCTTTTCTCCATTGTCCTGAATTTCTAATTTCTTTTCTGTATTAGATCTCTTTTTCTTAGATCCCATGTCTTCCTCTCTGATTTACATCCTCTGAAAGGGGCACATGGGAGGTAAATTTTTAAGATTTGGTGTATCCAAAAGAGTCTTTCATCTACTCTCACTATTTATTTATTTATTTATTTATTTAGACAGAGTCTTGTTCTGTTGCCCAGACTAGAGCATCATCCTAGCTCACAACAACCTCAAACTCCTGGGCTCACATGGTCCTCCTGCCTTAGCCTCCTGAGTAGCTGGGACTACAGGTGCACACCACCACGCCTGGCTAATTTTTTTTTTCTGTTTTTAGTTGTCCAGCTAATTTTTTTCTATTTTTTTTTTTTTTTTTTTAGTAGAGACAGGGTCTCACTGTTGCTGAGGCTGGTCTCAAACTCCTGACTTCAAGCGATCCTCCTGCCTCAGCCTCCCAGAGTGCTAGGATTACAGGCGTGAGCCACCACAGTCAGCCTGTTTTATTCTCTTTTTTTAATGTTTGAGGCTTTCCTCAACTTCTTGGTAATCTTTGTCTATCCTTATTAAAGAATGAGACACTAAAAAAAAGCTGTGTGAAAGTTCTAAATCCATAGAGAGGGCTGTCAGTTGGTGGTTCTCACTAAAGAAGACACAGCAGTGAGAGTATTTTTTGAAGGAAACCCCTGAGTGTCATTATCAACCAAACCTCTTATTTTTAGCCTCAGGTTCACTTTCAGCATTACCTAGTGCCTCCAGTTACTGAGCCTTCCTGGGCTTCTGCAAGATAAGGTGACTTGCTTCTCGTGGTATCACCCATACACAGTCTCTCCCTTTTTTGTTTTTTGTGCACAGTCTTTTAAGATTCAACTTTTTGGCCGGGCGCGGTGGCTCACGCCTGTAATCCTAGCACTCTGGGAGGCCGAGGTGGGTGGATCGCTCGAGGTCAGGAGTTCGAGACCAGCCTCAAGAGCGAGACCCTGTCTCTACTAAAAATAGAAAGAAATTATCTGGTCAACTAAAAATATATAGAGAAAAAATTAGCTGGGCATGGTGGTGCATGCCTGTAGTCCCAGCTACTCGGGAGGCTGAGGCAGTAGGATCGCTTAAGCCCAGGAGATTGAGGTTGCTGTGAGCTAGGCTGACGCCATGGCATTCACTCTAGCTGGGCAACAGAGCGAGACTCTGTCTCAAAAAAAAAAAAAGATTCAACTTTTTTCTAGTCGGATAAGACAGACTGGACCCTGCATCAGCTTTTCATCCTCCCAAAACCTGTGGACAACTCCTTCCTCCTGTTGTTCCCATTCTGTACTTTTCGTCCTTGTGGGCTTAGTTTGTTCTTACTGCAATGCCCCTCATTGGTCTCTTTCTTCCACCCTTGTTCAAGCAGAGAAGCAAGAGAGATCCTTCAACCAGGACATCTGTGGGCATTTCATAGGACAACTGCCCTAACCTCTTTAACAGTCAACAGCACAAAAACAAAGGGGTAGAAGGGGACTCTGCTCTATTAAAAATATTTAGGAGGCAAACTAAAAAATGCAAGGTGTGATCCTGATATCAACAAACCAATTGTAAAAAGACATTTGGGCACAATTGGGGGAATTTGAATATAGATATTAAAAAATCATTAATTTTGTTAGATACAATCACAGTATTGCAATTATGTAGGACATGTATTTTCTAGAGCTACCTATTTAATTAATTATGATGAAATATCATGATGTCTGAAAATTTGCTTTCAAAAACTCAGCAAAAAAAAAAATCAAATATGGCAAAATGTTGATAATTGTTAAATCCAGGTGGTAGATATGAGTATTCATTATCTTTCTTTCTTGCTTTTATGTAGGTTGGAAATTTTTCCCTAAAAAAGAGAGGAGGGACTTAACATCATGCTATTCGACAGCTTTGTATAGCTTCCTAGTTCCTTAAAGTAAAATCCAAAGGTCTTACTGTGGGCTTCAAGGCTCTATGAAATCTGGAACCACCTGTTCCTGGGATCTCAGCTCCTGCTGCGGTCCCAGACTCTCAGCTGCAGCCTCAGGGCTGTTGTCTCTGCCGGCACATTCTCCCAGCCAGTGGGCCGCTCCTCCACCCATTCAGGATTCTTCAGCTGATCAGAAAGACCTTTCCTGACCCTCTATCTAAAATAACATTTTCCCTCCTTTCAGGGCATTTCCTATTCCCCTCTCCCTGCTTTTAATTCTTTATAGCATTTATGACCACCTGTTTTTGTGGTAAAATGTATATAACATAAAATTTGCCACTTTAACCATTTTTAAGTGTTCACTTCAGTGGCATTAAGTACATTTACATCATTGTACAACCATCATCATCATCCATTTCCAGAACTTTTTCATCATCCCATACTGAAACTCTGTACTCATTGTACAATAACACCTCTTCCCTCTTCCCCCAGCCCCTGGGACCACCATTCTCCTTTCTCCTTCTATGGATTTGACTGCCCTAGATATCTCATACAAGTGGAATCATACAGTATTTGTAATTGTGTCTCTGGTTTGTTTCACTTAGCATAATGAATGTCTTTAAGGTTCATCCATGTTGTAGCATGTGTCAGAACTGTATATCGCCTGCTATTTTATGGATTTATTTGTTCATTTGCTTATTATCATCTGCTTATTTTTATCATCTGCTCTCCACCCCCACCCCCCAGGAAGGTAAGGTCCTTGGGGCAAGAGCTTTGTTTTGCTCGATCATCTAGAACAGTGCCTGGGCACAGAGTAAGCTCTCAAATATTTGTTGAGTAATTTGCCTCCCACTGGGGTAATCTTCTTCTTGTGCATAGAGCTGGCCTTCTTTTTTGAACATGGCTTGTCTATTCAGCAAGCAATTTTTTAGCTCCCGCTGTGCTAAACACTCTTGGAGACAGAAAAATAAGACAGTGAAACCCATGCAGCTGAGAGGGTTAGAGTGACGCCTGTTTTCCTTGTCTGTTTTTTTGACCAACATTTATTCCCTTCTTCAGATAATAGCAATGGGATTTTTTTTCAGAGGGGAGTCTCCCCTCCCCATTCTCAGTCTGTGTTGTTTGGAGGGAATCTATCTTATTCTCTGGCTTCAAGAAAAGACAAGCAACCCAGGCTTGCCAATAAGATCCAGGCCTAAGACTTTTGTTGTAACTGTTACACTAAGTACAAAACTGAGAGAATGTTAGCCTAAAATTGTGATGCCCCACTGCATTGAAAGCTTATGTTTGAGAATAAAGACAACACAGAAGAAAATAGAATTAAGAGATGGTCAAAAGGAAACAGGCCTGATAACATTGTCTGAGCTCCTGGATCCAGCCATACCTGAAGGCAGAGATCCATTTCCTGTACTTTCAGCTTTATGAGCCAATAAATTCTTAACCTCTTCCCCCTCACTTACCTATTTATTCTTATTTTGATTTGAATTGCATTTCTGTCCCCTGCTACCAAAAGATTTCTTACCAATGTAAGAGAGATGGACAAAACTGAAAGAGGGTAGAGAGATGTAGCTTGTGGGGTTAGGAAACTCAGAGCTGTTTCCAGAGGAAAGGCATAAGGGACCTGGGATGTCTACCCCCAGGCAGAGAAGCCTCTTAGAAACAGGCTTTAGATATGTAAACAGTTGTCATGTGGAAGAAGAATTAGATTTGCTCTAGATAATGCAAGAGGGAACACCAGGACCAGCAGGTAAATATTTTCAGGGAAAACTCAGTTCAGTAGAAGGAAAAACGTTGAGGGCCCAGGAGCCACTCAGAGGTACAGAGGTGATGTGGGAGTGAATGAGCCCAAGGGTGGGAGACATGCATGGTAACGCTGGTGAGAAAAGGGGTAGCTCTGCGTGGGGACCTCATTCTAAATAACACTTAAGGTCCCTCCAGTCTGGAACTGGGGACTCTTTGCTTGTGCTGACTGATGTAAGTGGAGAATAAGTTTGTCACCTGAGGACATTAGACACATGGCCCTTCCTCCTCACCATTGGGCCCAGTACTGACATTCCAGATGTTAATTATAGATATTAATAGAAGATTGTTCAAAAACACAATTGATATGGGCTGAAAGTCATGTTGGCCCATGGGTTATAAGAGAGGGGGACTTTCCCAAGGACTTTGAAAAAAGTTTTTCTTACTGAATTAGTCTTTCCTATAAAAGAATATCTGGCACCAAAACATGCGCTTTGGTTTTGTTAAGAATTGTTTTATAATTCGAAGAGTCTGGGTCACAGCCCTGGAGAGTTTCTGGATGGCAGCTGCATCACAGTCCTGAAATAAAGAATGCTGCCACCCTTTCCCGTGGCAGTGCAGAAAGTCTAGAAAGAGGCTCCGACACCTCCCCTACCTCCCCTTCCAGGCCTCCTCTTCTCATTTGCCAGGATCTTTTCCTTTCTTGCCTGCCTCCTGTCCCCAGATCTAGCTCTTGGACCGGTGCCAAATCTTCAGAAGGTGTTTCTGGAGAAGAAAAGCTATAGTGACAAAAAAATGTACATCAGTCTAGAATCCTTACAGTGTGACAAGAAGAGTTTGGGCTTTGGAGTCAGACAGGACCTGGGTTTAAATTCTGACTCTACCTGGATCAGACTCAATATTCCAGGCTCAATTTCCTCACTTATAAAAGGAGGAGGATGACACTTTCTTAATGGGGTATTTTGAGAATTAAAGATGATGTCATTAGTGTTTAGTATAGACGATGGATGGCCATTAAAAGATTGAAAGAATGAAAAATATTTAAATAATGATTGCTAGAAGACCAAAGGGCCTTCAAAACCCAAAGAGTGATCCTTAAATGGTTGGTTTTCAGGTACAAGGAGAGACTAGTGAGAAAGAGAGAGTGGGGAGGGAAAGAGGGAATTGTTTTCTTAGGAGGGGTCAAGAAGAACACGAAGAAAGGCAATTAGAGATTGTCAAGGCTTTGCGTGGGAGACTCTGCTAGCTGCCTGCCTGGTCCCTCTCCCTTTTTCCTGGGCACACAGTAGTTCTAGTACATTTCCCAGCCCCCCTTGCAGTTAAGGGTGGCCATGTGACCACATTCTCTCCAGTGGAGTGTGAGTGGTGATGTCGTGTGGCAACTGGGGGCTCAGGCTTTAAAGTCAAGAGCATGTCTCCTTCTCTTTTCCCCTTGCACCAAATGCAGTTCAGATGTGGCTGCAAACCCAGCTTCAATCATGTGGGTAACAACTGGGCTCTTGGGGTGGCACAGTGACAATCTGGAAAGAGCCTGGGTCTTGACAGACCGTGTGCCATAGGGCTGCCAGCCTTCATAGACTATGGCGTGAGAGAAAAATAGACTCCCTTGCTCCCAAAGCCATGTTCCGGTCAGATCTATTTGTTCTAGTAGCTGAGCTGTGCCCTAACTGATGCAGCTGGTACGGACCACCTTGGGTACAAGGCAGCCCCTTCTCAAAGTCGGGTTCCATTGAATAAACAATAGGCAGTGGTGGAACAGTGAGAAAAGCCCCGGATTCAAAGTTAAGAAATTTGGCTGCTTGGTGAAAATAATTAACGTTTTGTGCTTTGCGTTATAGTTGACCAAGATTTTTCTCTGTGAGACCGAGTTTCTTTATCTGTAAACCGGCAACCGCTGAAGTAGGAGGAGCATAAGTGCCAGTGTCAGGAGTTGGCAAATGTCATGCAGACGTGAGGGCCTGCCCGTGTCCTGGGCACTGGAGGGCACAAGATGTGCTCTGTCTCAGCTGAAAGGCAAGGTCAGGTCTTCTGAAAAGAGCCCAGGGGACAAAAGTGGTCAGAGTCTGCTGCCTCGTCTCCTGGGCAGATTGGCACGCAAGAGGCCCACGGCGGAATGTACTCCTAACCGACTAATGGTAAACATATGCAGAATTATAGATACAGCGAGAGCCCGTATAATACCTCGCGTTACAGAGAACAGTCTCTGCAGAGGAGCACTGCATTAAAATAATGGCTCCGGCAGTCATGAGGCCACCTTCTGAGATAAATGCCAACATCCTTAGCTAATCTAAGTAATGCATGAGCAGGAAGAATTCAGTGGCTGGGAGCCCAAGTGGAGCTGTATAAAGAATTCTTAAGAGCAGCTAGTAAGCTCCGAGCAGTAGGCCCAAGTGCATGACGGATGGCCGCAGACAATATAACATTTAATCAAATCCGAGGGGAGAGGGCATGCCGAGAGGGCTGGGGGTGGGGGCTTGGATTTTGGCTAGAGGCAGGCTGTCAAGGGGCCTCTGACAGGGCCTCCACCACACCACACTCGGTTCTCGTCTCTGTGTCTCATTTGTTTGAGCACGATCAACTCTTTCCGAGTCAGGAGTGCCAAGTTAGAAAGTCCACCATGCTCTCATTAAAGAGGTCAGGAGGGGCTTGGCCAAGTTAGGTGGAAAGAGATCACTCCTGTTGAGAAGGGAGGCAGCCTTTTACCTCTGATGTGCTGCCCCATGATTTTTTGAATTGGAATGTTCTAGAGATTGTCTCATTCATTTTCCATCTCCCCAGCCCCATCTCCAGCTCCCATTTTATAGTTGAGGACACTAGGACCAGAGTAGGCAAGCACAATTCCCAAGGTCACACAGCAAGTTAGGGTCCATGATGATTGTCTCCCCCAATTCAACCCATCCTGCTGGTCCCCACCCACCCTGTCATTTCACAAACACAGATACTGAGAAAGTGCCACAGTCAAGGTTTCACATTGATTTCAGGGCAGAACGGGAGAGGTAGCCAGGCTGCCTGGTCCCAAACCAGGGAATGCTGACCACCATGTCTCAGCGTCTTCTCAGCTGAGAGTGATGCTCATCAAAGGCCCTTCTCCTGGTCTGGCTCCGCAGGTCTTTCTGCAGCTGTCACCAGCTGGGGATGGCACCCCTGCTGACGGGTAGTGCTCTGCTGCCCAGCGTGCTCATGTACTTCCCTTGAACCAGTCAGCTGTGGCCGGGAGGCAGGATGAGTGCAGATGCTGGCAATGACCAAGTGGGTGGAAGGACAGTCATTCCCAGAGGGGATGCTGGGCAGACGGTTCCCAGGGACATGTGCTGCAGCCTCCTTGACCTCGAGTCTCCTCATCTGTAAAACGGGGACAGTAATTGTGGCCACACCAAAGGGCTGTTATGAAGGGTAAATAGCACACATAAAGTTTGTTTACATAAGCACCCAAGACATATTAGTTCCCTTCTTCTTTTGTTTTGTTTAGGAGTATTTGTAAAATTGGAAGCTATTTCCAATACCAAGTATGGTAAAAGAGAAAATGAAATTTTGGCCTGAAAAATCCACTTTGAAGAAGGGGAGTGACACGGTACAATTTTTAATTTGAAAAAAATCCTGCTAGAGGCCAGGCGAGATGGCTCACACCTGTAATCCTAGCACTCTGGGAGGCCAAGGTGGGAGGATCGTTTGAGCTCAGGAGTTCGAGACCAGCCTGAGCAAGAGCGAGACCCCCGGCTCTACTAAAAATAGAAAAAAATTAGCTGGACAACTAAAATATATATATAGAAAAAATTAGCCGGGCATGGTGGTGCATGCCTGTAGTCCCAGCTACTTGAGAGGCTGAGGCAGTAGGATTACTTGAGCCCAGGAGTTTGAGGTTGCTGTGAGCTAGGCTGACGCCACGGCTCTCTAGCCCCAGGCAACAGGGTGAGACTCTGTCTCAAAAAAAAAAAAAAAGAATTAGGAATTTGATGCATATCATTCCAGGGATAGTTTATGTATATAAAAGCAAATATATATGTGAAATATTTATTATATGTAATATATATAGACATATATATAGAAATATATAATTTCCCTTTTCATATAAATAACATACATATTTTTCTACTTCTTGATTTTCCTGTTTATGAATACAGCTTGAGGATTATTCCTGTCTTAATTATCTATTGCTGCATAACACATTACCCCAAAACTTAGCAACTTGTTGTCATCTCAGTGGCTGTGGGCCCTGCTTCAGCTGGTCCTCCACCCCTGGTCTCCCACAGGCTGTAGTCGGGGTGTCAGCAGGGTTTGCAGTCACCTCAAGGCGCAACTGTGATCAGCCCCCAAGCTCACTCCTGAGGGTGCTGGCAGAACTTAGTCCCTGGAGAGCTGCTGGACAGAGTCGCTCTCAGGTCCTTGCCACATGGGCCTCTCCTACATGCTTGACAAGGAAAGAGTAAGAGAGAGAAAGAGAGTTCAAGTAACTCGTAAGTCCCAGGCTTTTATAGCCTCTTCTTGGAAGTGACAGCCCATTTCTTCTGTTATATTCTAGTTCTTAGAAGTCATTAGGTCCAGCTGCCCCACCCCCAACCACCACACACACGTGGACACACACACACACACACACACACAAAGGAGAGGACGACACAAGGGCGGGAACCCCAGGAGACAGGGGTCACCGGGTGCTATTTCAGAAGCCACTGACCATAATTTTCCCGCAGTACATACCAACCATCCGCACTCTGTATCAGCCCTCCGCCATGTGGGGGCCCTGTCCCTTTGACCAGGGCTCTACTGGGGGGTTGCTGTCTTCATGTCTTTCACCCCTACTTGCTGGGAAGCTCAGGACAGAAGGGGATCTTGTGCATATGGTGCATGCAGCAGGCACTCAGCTAACACTGTTCTCTTTTGAGTGTGTGGAGGATGGAGAAAGGTTTCTTGGTTCTGTCTTAATCAGGAGTGAACTGGGTGACAAATTGTTGCTTGTTCTTTTGGAACTGCTGGTGCTTTGGACAGATGTTTTGGAAGATGTTTGGAACTGCAAGCCAGAGGACTGCAGAGAGCACGTTCAGACACGATTGTCAACCGGAAAAGGGACTGTGTAAAGGGCCTGACCAAGCTGGGCTGGACGCACAAAATAGAGCCACAGTGTCCTGGATGAGACTGAACTTGGGCCATTCTGTGTTTATGTAATTGTCCTGCAGTTGGCAAAGAGCAAGACCACAGCCTGACAGGGGGTAGATTCCACCGAAGCAATGTTCCCGCTGCCGGTCATCTTGGGAGCAAGTTTGTCCTGGAGCAGAAATTGAGAACTCAGGATGTGAGCCATTGGGGTGAGAGGGAAGTCCTTGCTCTCTCTCTCTCTCTCTTTCTCTTCCCCTCCAGAGTTGAGACTGCCTTGTAAGCAAAGACGGGGGCGCTGTGCTGGACCCTACCGATGCATGGCAAGCTGGGCTGGGCAGGTGAGTGGCTCTGTGAAATTCCCTGGGTAGCTCTGAGAAAAATCCACGTTGGTCACGTGAGTATTTCTCTGCATTTTATTCCTCTTCCACGGTGCCCGAAGTTTTTCAGCGGCTGCTGAAGCTGCATCTGGTTTCTGTTGAGTGTGAGGTGGGGAGGAGAGGACCCCCCAGCCACGCTTGGGCTGAGAGGCTGGGAGGAGGCCGAAGCGGAGCCACCCACAGAGGACAGCAGGGTGGGGGCTGCTGAGGAAGCTGGAGGGAAGAGCACAGGGACAAGCACTGGGGCAGTTGTAACCCAGCACCTGCGGGACGGTCCGCCAGGGCTCGGTTCCCACGTCAGCCCATAGGGCTCAAAGTAAATTGTATTATCATTTGAGTATCTAATGGAGATAAGACGGTTTATTATCGTTGGCCAGGGAGGCCTGAAGATAGCTGTTCTATTAGATGTCGTAGTAGTAAAAATAGATAATACCAACAATCTAGTACATCAACGTTTTAATAGTACTTTTTACTTTACAAACCATTTTTCCATATATCCATGTCTAGCTGATCCTCAAAATAATCTTACGTGTAAAACAGGCATTAGATTGTTAGTTGTTATTAATTACCAGGTTAAACCATATGAAGTTGCTATATTTATCCGTCAAACATGGTTAAATGTCAACAATTGTGTATGGTTTGATCTAATATTATTATGAGAATAGTAACTATTGTTATTATTATAAATAAAAACAATAATATGGCTTAGTCCATTTTGTGTTGCTATAATAGAATACCGCAGACTAGGTTATTTATAAAGAAAAGAAATTTATGTCTCACAGTTCTAGAGGCTGGGAAGTCTAAGATTGAGGCGCACACATCTGGCAAGGGCATTCACACTTTGTCATCTTACGGCCGAAGGTGGAAGGGCAAGATAGCACGAGAGGGCAAGAGGGGAGGGGGCCAAACTCGTCCCTTTTATCAGGAACCCACTCCTGCAATGACTAACCCCCTCCCTCAATACCAGCAGGAATCCATTCTTGAGGGCAGAGCCTGCATGACCTAATCACCTCTTAAGTCCCTACCTCTCAACACTGCTGCACTAGGGATTAAATTTCCAACCCGTGAGCTTTGGGGGACACATTCAAACCATAGTCCGTAGGTACCTTTATAAACATTACATGTCTGGCACACTGCTAAGCTCTTAACACGTTCTATCTCATTAAATGCTCACAAGCCCTTAATGAGATGGTGTCACAGTGGATATAGCAGTGTTCCTTTCGGATCCCTCTTCGGGGCCCACACACACATTCCCAGCTGCTGGGGACATTGGCTACTGATGCCTCATGGCTCCTTCCCCCACTTGGAACTGTCCTTGGACACAGGTTGCTGTCTCCACCAAGGCGATGCCCAGTCCCTGGGACAGTCAGCAGTCAGGGACTGGCCGATGTGGGGATATAAAGGCTGGGCCCCTTGCCTCAATATGGGACCCTCTGAAGGGTGCCTGGCTCAGGGCTCCCTGCAGGATTGGCTCCCTCAGTTGCAATCACACTGGAGACATCTTCTCCTTCTTCTCAATCCATCCTCTCACTTACTTACAGGCGTGTCTCCCACCAGCACTGCCCTATAAACCAGGAGGCAATTCTCCACCTGAGTCTGCCTCCAGGGAACCCAAACTGGAGACAGCTGGTGCCAGAAGTGGTCCTAGGAGGCAGACTCCAAAGTGGGAATTTGGAGAGGGGTCACTTGCTAGTCATGTCTTGGTGAACTGGTGCAGGAGAAGTCAGGACAGTCCCTGGAATGCTGTAACTATATGATGGTTACAGCTTGCACTGCTGGTGACCTTGGGTGTGATGGGGTGCAGCAAACACCACCCCAAATATGGCACCTTGGAAATTGAGAAAACAGCAGAAGCAGGAAGGCGACTCTCACCTTTGCCTTCTTCCCTGAAGCAGGCCACGAAATCTAGGAAGGTCACTCTCTGACCTCTGGCCCTTCTCCCCGGAAGATTCCATGTGACAGGTGACCTGCCTTATGCCCTGAGGGAAAAAATGTCACACAGAGATGCAAAGAAGAATCTGAACCAACAGGCCGTGGTAAGGCCACCTCCCTCCAGTTTATCACCATTAGATCACACCCACCTTGTCCAATCATACTTCTCCATGACTGTCCACTCTTCATCAAACCTAAGCATAAAAATACACAGGTTTCCCTGTGTCTTTGGGTCTTCATTTCTGAAGCCTCCTGTGTCATGTAAAACTAATATTAAATAAATTCGTCAGCTTTTCTCTTGTTAGTCTGTCTTTTATTTTAGTGGTCTCAGCCGTGTACCTAGTGCAAGGTGAGAAGATAAATCTATTCTCCTGTCCAAGTGGGATATGGGAGGAAGGGTCCCACTGGCTGGTGTAATAACTCTGGCAATGGAGAGAAGTATGATTACAAGGACTACGGAAATGTAATTCCCTCAGTCCTTTCCCTGTAGCTGAGCCCATGGATTTGCTAGAGGGGGTTAATGACAATCTCAGAGTGAATAATCACCACCCCATCTCTAAAAGAAAAAAAAAAGTGTAATCAGAATGAATAATCCCCAAGGCAAAATGTGAAAGGCAGAGGGCTTCCTGGGCAACAGTGAGGGAAATCCCTTCTGCAGAGGGAGGACCAGGCGCAGGACTTAATGATAAGAAAGGCAGAGCTTTGGAGAAGGTGGAATGTTTAGGCCTCACAGGCCCCCAGTGCCAAGGCAAGAGCCCTAATAGGCAAGGAGTGGGAAACTGAGGCTTGGGTTGGAGATACGTGAGTAGACACAGTTGAGAACCTTGAACTCTCAGGTTCTTCTGAACCCACTGGGCCTGCAGAATTGACTGACTTCTTGTTGGCAAAGAGTGGTGCCCCATGTTGAAGATCATACCAGGTGTCCAGTGAGGCAGGGGCCCTACGAGAGAAGGCTTGTGCTCCTCAGAACCTACCTTCGCCTCCTTCCTGGCTATCTGACGGACAGCGAGTCAAACCCTGACTGTGCTAGGCCTGCTAAGGGAGGAGAGGGACTGCACACCGAAGGAGCCACGGGACCTGCCTAATACCCTCAGGCAGGAACCATGCACGGAGCTGAATCGTGGGTGGGCTGGGGAGGGGAGGAAGGTAAAGGTGGATGAGGGCAGCTGTGGGTACGGGAGCACTCTCCCATGACACGGAACTTACCCCCTGGCAAGGAAACCAGGAGATGACGCCAACACACATTAAAGATGGATTTTAGAAGCTTAGGAAAAACAATGGTTCACACTAAGTAAAGAGAAAATGTCAGAACTGCTGTGGCCGACAGTGGAGGAAGAGATCAAAATTCTCAGAGAAGCGGGTGTGCCAGAGTGTCTGCAGTGCAGAAGGCCAGGAAAGCCACCAGCCCCCTCTGTTCTGTGGGGGGCCGGTGAGAGCACCCTACCTACTAAAGCAATAAGGTGAGCTGGCGAGGGCCGGGGTGGCACCACTTCACTGACCGTAGCAGGTGCCATTACAGAGCTAGGCTCCCTAATGCCCACAGGATGAAAGAAGTCCAAAATAAGAGAGGCCAGGTGGCAGTGTGTGACCTTTAGAACCCAGGTGGGTGCGGTTGCAGTGAGCAGCAATCCCGGAGTGGCAGTCAGGAGGGCCTGACCCTCAGAGGGCTTTGGAGATGGTTAACAGAACACAGTGATCCCGGAGGCAAGATGGATGGGTGGCTGACAGGGTACTGTTTAATATCGACGGTCAAGGAAATCAAGGATGGGTGATCAGGAGGCTGAAGGCAGCCGCCCCAGTAATATGTCACGATCCCTCGCCCCGATTCTGGACTGGGCCATGGCCTAAAGGAGATGCCAGGTCCCTGTGAGGAAGGACCTGCAGCATCATGGCAAAGGTATTCCGTGGTAATTCCCCCCGTCCTCTCCTCAAAGAATCTGTGGTCATTTGCTTGTATAACTGAGCATGAGGAATGGAGAATGTTGAGGATTTTGAAGGATTGTTAGCCATGGAGTCTGAATTGACACTGATACTTGTGACCCAAAGTGCCATAATGTCCCTCCCTCCCATTAGAGTGATGGGTGTGGAGGCCAGCTAATCACAGAGCCCCAGCCCTGCTCCAGCCCACAGTGGGTGCAGTGGGTGGGCCACCAGTCCACTGTGGTTGTATCCTGATCCCTGAATGCATCGCAATGGACATACATGGCAATTGGTAGACCCCTGATTGATCCTTGACCTATGGAACAAGAGCTAGTACAGTAAGGAAGACCAATTGGAAATCGCTAAAGCTGCTCCATTTCCTTGGCTAAGATAATAAGTCAAATACAAGATTGTTTTTTTATTCCAGAGGGAATGACGGGAATTATTTAATAGTTCCAGCCTCAAAGGTTAAAGAATGCAGGGTGGTATCCCTGTCTTATTCCCATTTAATTCACCAATCTGGCCCCTATAAAAATGGCATGATCATAGTTGATAAGGGTAAACTATGACAGACTTAAATAATAGCCCCAGTTGTGGCTGTGGTGCTAGGTGTGGCATCCTTCCTGGAGCAGGCAAACACGGCCTCGATACATGGTACAAGACTGCTCATCTGCTTACTGCCTTCTTGTCTGTCCCTATCAGAAGGGAGAATCAAAATTAGCCCACAGGCACAGGGAGCAGCCTACAGGATACATCTGCGTGTTGCCTGGTGGCCATGCTAACCCTCCTGCCTTCTATCACCACGTGGAAGGGACCTGGGCTATCTGGACATTCCACACAACACCACATTAGTCCACCATATCAATAGCATCATGTTAATGAGCAAGAAGTGACAAGTGCTTGGCATGACACATTCACTCCAGGAGGTGAGAAATAAATCCTACCTGGATTTAGAGCCTTGATAGTCACTGAAGTACGGACGGGTCTAGTGGTCTGGGGACGTCCCCTGCACAGGAAAGAACGTGCAGAACAAACGGTAGGCCACTGCAGGCACGAGGCGAGTCTGAGTGCTCATGGAACTGTCCTGCGTGGCTGCAGCTGGCACCACAGGGGGGCTGAGGGGACGTGACTCAGGGCACTAGCGGAGTCTACTATATCCCATTTTATAGACGAGACAATAACTGAATCTCAGAGAGGTTAAATAAATTGCCCCAAAGCACAAAGCTGGCAGGTGGCAAATCTAAGATTAAAAATCTAGATCTAACTGATGTCAGGCCATGTTCTTTACGACCTATGTTTTGTAGATAAGGAGCCTGGGAACTGAGAGGTTAAGTGGCCTCTTGTTGCGTATTGGGCTCCCTGGGAGGCAGACTCTGAGACAGATGGGCACGCAGGGGAGTTTATAGGAAGTGCTCCCAGGAGCAATACCCCAGGGGGAGTGGAGAAGGCAGAGAGAGAGGTTGAGCTGTGATGCCCTCATGACAAAGGTCCTGGACAATGCCACTGGGAGCCCTGGAGCTGGGGAGCTTGCAGAGTTGTCCCCTGCTGGCAAGAGGAGGCTGAGCTGTATATTCTTGTGCAGAGGCAGTCGTTGGGCTGCCCCAGGAAGAGGATGTCACCTTGAGGGAGATGGTACTTTTCAGCCCGGGGCTGTTTCCCCAGGGGACTCATGAAAGCACTGTCAGCCTTCAACACCTCCCGCTGCTGGGGGACTGACTGCTTCAGTCCTGGAGGGGGGATCTAGGGAGACGCCACTGCTTCCACTACACCCCTCCAGGGTCCCACAGCTAGGGGCTGAGTGGTAACACTAAATTTGTCCTCTGACTCCAAATATAACACGGTCAGCCCTATTTTTCCAGCTCCATGATGTGTCCCCCTATCTCAGAGTGAACCACCAAGACCGCGGGCTCTAGCTGGGGATTGTGATTGGAAGGAACAGGGACCCACTCACACCTGATTACATTAGAAGGAGGGTGCTGACAGATAGGGATCATATCGGCATCTAAGGAGAGGGAAGACATTCCCCCATCGTCCAAAAACATTGACTGAGTGTTTACCATACACCAAGCTCCATTCTCAGTGTTGGGGAAACAGGAAAGTAAACAAGCCCCCGCTCACGGGTTCCCTCTCCGATGGAGGAGGCAAGGGGAAGCCTCAGGCCTCGAGGAGACCAAGCACGACTTGCCCTCTCGAGGGGAGGAGGAGCCGAATCTGTCTCCGTCTTTTCATAAAGAGCCTGCGGGAGAGTCTTCATACTTAGGGAATTTCTCATCCGCTTCTCCGCCATGTGCCGGTGACCGAGTAGGGAAAGGCTGGTAACAGCTGTTACCTCTGGGCGCGAGTAAGATGGGTGGAATAGGGCAGGAAAGGGGAACTTCCATTTCCTCCGTCTTTCCTGCCCCTCCTTTCCCTTCTCCAGTTCCGTATTTCGCTGGTGTGCCCAGGGTACAGCTGCCACGCAAAGGCGTGTAGGGGACAGCCCTGCTTTCTTCCCAGCTCTGGGGTCAGGTCTGGGCCAGCAGCTGGAAATTCCTTGCCCTCTCTCCTCTTTCCTTCCCCTCTAGAGACACCTCTTGCTGTCAGCTGAGAAGCGGGAGGCAGGTACCTGGAGAGTCTATAAAATGGGCCACATGTGTGAGAGATTTGGGGAAATAAAAGAGAGACATTTTGCAGACTTTAATTTTTCACTCCATATACACCCGCATCACTAGACTGTTTTATAACAAGTGTGGCTTGTGTATTGCATGTCTAGCTGTTGCTGTCATGAGGTTTTTTTGTTTGTTTGCTTTTTCTTTTTGACACTGAGGATGGAAGACTCTGGCCGATACACCAAGCCTGGCTTGGGACTCCTTAGAGTACAGACCCCTAGGCCAGCACCTGCCGTAGGCCAAATTGTGAAGGTGGTCAGGCTGCCTACAGGGGCCCTTTGTGGCCATGTCCCCTCCTGCTCTCTTGAATGGTTCTGATTCTGATTGTGGGTCATCCTACGCAGGACAAGGGTCTCCCTGGGTGGGCTTTCTTCCCTTGGGGCTTTTACACTTCACACTGGATCTTCTTCCTTCAAGTGAATGGCTCTGTGCCCTAAGGAAGGAACACACAGCAGCAGCTGGTGATCTGGTGATCTGGTGGTGGCAGCTTCTCCCTAGGGATGACCTGGTCCCCTGGGGAGAGTGAGGCTGGCTTTGGAGACAAGTCGTAGAATCTGCAGCGGACAGCTATGAATTCCTCCTGCCCAGCATTCAGCGGCCACTTTTCTGGTGACAGCACCAGAATTTCACCTTAGTGACTGACCTCTCTTTCATTTAATGCAGTCTTGGTGGGGCTGTCCACCAAGGGCCCCCACCGCCTCTGAGCAGGGGACGGGCCATGTGACGTAAGTTAGGGCAATCAGCTACTCTTTCCTAGGAACTTGAATCTTGAGTGGACTATATAAAAACAGAAAATGTTTGAGGCCAGTTCATCCCAGTCCTGGCAGCCTGGGGCCGTGGTGCACTGTGTCCTGCCCCCCAGATTCCTCATGCTGCCCTCTTACCTATCCTTTTGGAACTTCAGCTTTTCCTTCCGTTTCCTGTTGCCTCCTATCTTCCAATAAAGTACTTTCTGAGTAAGTTACCCAGAGTCAATTTTTGTCACTTACCACTTGAGACTCTTGATTAATACGGCATCCACACCACCTAGGCCTTTGAGGGCCCATCACTTCCCCAAGCGATGGCTCTGTCTTTTCAGGTGTGTGTGTGTATGTATGTGTATGTGTGTGTGTGTGTGTGTATGTGTGTGTGTGTGTGTATGTGTGTGTGTGTGTGTGTGTGTGTGTGTGTGTGTGTGTGTGTGTTGGGATGGGAGGTCTTGCCCTCTCTGGTGGTAGTTCATTTTTGCTGTAGGTATGGAGTGGGCTGTGAATGCGCATGCTGGGTGGGTGCTGGGGCTGAGAGAGATGGCAGTGTCAGCCAGGTGCCCCTCTGGTGTTCCCAAGCCCTGCTGTCAGACTGGACGTGCCCCATGGGAGGGGGCTGGGGATAGAGCACAGGCAGGGCATGAAGCCACAGGCTGAACACACCATGTCTTCTGGAGGCGCCAGTTGGAAGGTTTTATGGCAGGTGGGGAGAGATGGTTGGTTTTTTAAAATTTAAAATTAAATATGTATATATTTTGGCATAGAAGACAAGAATCTGTGGGAATTTTTATGAGAACACAAGCATGTTCTAAGAAATTTCCAACTGGCAAAAAGCCAATTCCATATACATCTCTAGACCTCTTGGCAGTGCGCATTTCTCTCTGCAACTATAAAGGGTTCTTTGGTGGAAATTTAGAGAAACACAGACCCACGGTGTTGGGAGCTTTGACAGCTACAGACTGTTCTAATCCAGGTCCCCTCCTCTGTCTGCCCTCAGATTCCTTTTAAGTTTGGGCTGGAAGTGGGACCTCTCAGAGCTATTAGCCCTGACATCTTCCACAGACCCTAATCGTTACTACTACAGCGGACAATCTTGTCAAAATCATTCACCAGGGAGAGACAACCCCTTCCTCCACCAGCAAATGCAGGAGGCTTAAAATCAGTGTGGTGCTCTCAGGATGCAGGGGAAGGAAGTCAGTAAAGAAAGCCCAATCTCTTTTTTGGAGTGCCTGAGATTCCAAATATATGGATTTCTTTTTTTTTTTTTTTCTTTTTCTTTTCTTTTCTTTTCTTTTCTTTCTTTCTTTCTTTCTTTCTTTCTTTCTTTCTTTCTTTCTTTCTTTCTTTCTTTCTTTCTTTCTTTCTTTCTTTCTTTCTTTCTTTCTTTCTTTCTTTCCCTCTCTCTCTCTCTCTCTCTCTTTCTTTCTTTCTTTTTTGTTGTTGTTGTTTTAGAGACAGGGGCTTGCTGTGTTGCCCAGGCTGGTCTTGAACTCCTGGCCTTAAGCAATTCTACCTCACGCTCCCACGTAGGAGAGTAGGTGGGATTACAGGTGCAAGACATCACACATGGCTTTGACCCCAAAGGTATGGATTTTTACTATGTGCTAGGCATTTGTAATGTTTAATCATTATAATCTCAAGGTGAAGGTGGCATTATAGTCCCATGGTATGGATGAAGATTGTTACAGGCCAAATGTTTGATCTCACCAAAATTCATATGTTGAAATCCTACCCCCAATGTGATGATATTTGGAGGTGGGGCCTTTGGCCCACCCTCATGAATGGGATTAGTGCCTTATACAAGGGATCCCAGAGAGCTTTCTAGGTCCCTTATTGCCACGTGAGGACACAGGAAGGTGGCAGTCTGCAACCTGGAAGAGAGCCCTCACCAGAACCCAACCATGCTGGCAACCTGCTCTCAGACTTCCAGCCTCCAGAACTGTGAGAAATACATTTCTGTTGTTAATCAGGCAGTCTATGGTACTTTGTTACAGCAACTCAGACTGACTAAGACAAAGATACTGGGACTCAGTGAGGTTGAGTAAGTAACCCAAAATCACAGAGTTAATTAGGCCACTTATCGTAAATACCGTTCTTGTTCCAGCTTCCCTTTTGAGATTGCACTCCTGACCTGGATAGGGAATACATTAAATCCACGAACAAGCCTGAATGGTTTATTGTCTGCTGCCTTCCCCCTAATGGGGTGACTCTTCTCACCAAGAGCCCTGGCCACCCGGGGCTGGGGAGGTTGGAGAGAAACAGGGAGAAGGGGCCCGAGGACGATTTCCCTCAACAACTCTGTAGTGTAAGGGTTACAATCGTGGGCTTTGAGGATAAACAGCGCTGGATTTGAAGCCCCACTGTCCTCCTAAGTCATTGCATAGATACGAGAGACAGAGAGGGGTACGGCAGGAGGAAAGCCACCACGACCAGCAAGCCACAGACTCCAGGAGCCACAGCTGTGCTCCTGGTGTCTTTGCAAAGAGGAAGGGCAGCTGCTAAACCTCCCACAGCATCTGAGCAAGTGTCCCGCACGATGTTGCAAGTTACGAGAAGCTGATGGCAAAGGGGCCGTGGGTGGGCCTGGCCATCTGGACCTGGCCAAACCCGCTGCGGCCACTTGCTCTCATGACCTCATGCTGACCTAACGTGTCTGCCCTGCAGGCGCTCATGCCTCTCCCCTGACACACCCAGCCTGGGAGCCCAGCCTGGCGCCAGGACGGCAGGACAGCTTCCCTGACTCCTGGGCTGGAGTCTGTGGTGGTGACTGCTCCTCGTGAGGTCCCTTTGGTGGCGAGAGTGTCATCTCCCACCCCCAGCCTTCCTGGGACGTCCTGTACAGCAGGAGCTGATAATGCTGTGCACAGGCCAGTGGGAGCGGATGCTGTCTTGTCGCCAGGTCCTGGACACTCTGAACCCAGCCTGGGACCCCAGTCGTACTGGGGCAGGGAGGGGCCCCCCGGGCGCAGAGCCAGGGATTGAGTTACCCTCTACTTTATTGGCAAGTTTTTTGTTTGTTTGTTTTGTTTTTTTAACTTGCTTTCCATTATATGTTTCTTTAAGGGAAGACATCCTATTGTGCACTGAACACTTACACCATTCCCAGGGTCCCACCGGGAATATCCAGGCCTTGGAGGAACAGCTGGAGTTTCTGTTGCTGGAGGGCAGGGGCCCAGTCTCTGAGTCGCTGCTCAGGCCTGGAAAGGCCTTTGGGGATGGTCTCATTCAGCCAAGGGCCCAAGGCCGGCCAGGACCTGAGCTGACAGGGCGCCCCCAGAAAGGAGGAGTCGCACCTACATGTCTCGCTGCTGCCTGTTTGCTCCTAGCATGAGGCCTTGCCCATAGTTGGTGCTCAAAATATATGTGATGAATGACGGCTGAAGGATGAACAGACCCAGTGGGCCCTGGAAGCTGTCCTCCTGCCTCTCAGTCAGGTGGCCTTGGGCTTGCCTATCTTCCCAAGTTGCTTGCTTTGGCTGGGAATTGAGGCCACCACAACTGCCCAGGTGGCAGCTAAGCTCCTCACGCAGCCGCCGGTACCGCACCACCTGGGGCTACATCTCAGTCCCCACTGCCCAACATGGAAGCCTTCGCAGAGAAGATGAGCAGCAGAGGTTTGCCCAGGGAGTGGGTCTGGTGACTGGACAGGACGCTCTGCCCCGTGGCTGTGTCCCCACTTGGAGAGCAGGGAGTCAGCTGTCTTCACCTGGGTCTCCCCAGAGCAGACCCTGAGACAAGGCCTTGCCTGGGAGGTGATCCCAGGAAGTCCAGGGGAGGGAGTGGGGACGAGAGCCCGAAGGGCGGAAAGCCAACGAGAAGATGTTAATGAACAGGTTGTCACACCTCTGGGCAACCAGGACTCAGTCTTCCTGGGGACCTGGGAGGGACTGTGTAGAACACACCAAGGGAGGGACCCACGGAGGAGCCAGGAGGCTTTAGTTATCCAGCAACACTGTTCCTCACTGGTGGAGGTTTGAATGTGGGGATGTTAATTTTCTTAGCCTTTTGGTCCACCTCGTGGTCCTGCCGCTAGGGAACGCCCCAGGCAGAGAGGAGACTGGTCCACGGCTGTGGGTGACCTCCAGGTGGGCCATGGGGATGGTGCAGGGCACGGAGAGCGTCTGCTAGAGGGGTGTCTACAACATCATCACACTCCCTCAACCCGGGCCCCCTTGGCCACTACTGGGCCAGGCTGTCTACAGGGGCAACGTCCCCAGAGGCAGCAAAGCCATCTGATGGGCACAGCTTGAGTCTGGGACTCTGGCCTCCTCCTGGCCAGACAGCCATCTCCCCGCAAACAGCACCAGAGTGCGCGACTAAGTCGGCAGTCCTGCCTGCTCTGAGGGGCGGCTGGACAGTGAAGATGACGATGCTGCTGGATGACGAAGCACTGTGAGTCTTCAGGCTCCCAGTGGGAGAACATCTGGAGGTTCAGTGTCAACTGGCCGGGGTGTCAATGTTTATTGCTAACTCCCTGGGTGCCCCTGGGCAGATTGCTTGGCCTCTCTGGGCCTTCGATGACTCATCTAATATTAATAATATAAGAATGTTAAGTCTTTATAGCTGCAATGCGCTTTATAGTCTAAAAATCATGTTTGCAAACCTGCAGTCTCAGAGCTTCCCTACAGACAGCTGAAATCAGGTATTTTTAGCTCTATTTTTGAGTTGAAACTGAGGTCTAGAGAGGACTAGTGACTTTCTCGAGATCACTAAGTGACCTAGAAGTGCCAGCACAGGATCCTCATCCTGCTCTTCTCTACCTAAATCCAGGCCCCGTCTTTTGTGAATTGCGGTAAAGAAAACGCAGACCAGATGACATGCTGAGTGACATGGCAACATTGATGGGGAATCATCCATTACTTCTAAAAATAATGTTTTGAACCTTAGTGGAAAAGCTCATTTCTTCATTCATTCATTTCTTCCTCCATGTGTACATCAGAGTTTCGTGAGGCGTCGCGTGTGTGCTAGGCGTGTGTGCTGGGCATGAAACAAGTGGTGGGGGATGAAGGGAGGCGCCCGCTGTGACTCTTGCCCTTGACAAAGTCACAGTGTGTAAGAAGACGGACATGGAAACACAACCACAGCAGAAAAAGTCACTTATCTATTCCTTTAATTTGGGAACGTTTTTCGGTCTTCCAGTAGTCCCTATGGAAAAACATATGCCCATAAAAAGATCTCTTAAGGAGGTGGGGGGTGCACACAGGGTCAGGGTGGAAGTCTGAGGACAAATTTTAGCAACTCACAATTTTTTGGCGGTCCCGCGTGTGTGGGTGGGGCATGCGGGGGTGTGCCTGAGCACATGTTCTCAGAGTTCCTCCCACCGCGTCCCCCCCTCCCGCTAGCGACTCCCCAGGCACAGGAACTCTGTAATCACATCCAGCCCGGGACTGTAACCAAACACAGCATTCCCCCACCCTCGGCAACCTCTTTGTTTGATCTTCCCCCTGGAGACACAGGTCATGAGGAAGACAAGCGGAAGGGGGGCAAACTGCAGGGAGTGTGTGGGGAGCTTCCTTTGAACCGGCTTTTAATTCAGAAACTGAAAACAAGATGCCATTTCCCAAGGCCTCCTGAGTTACTGCTGCCCTGCATTAAAGGAGCTCAGTCACCGAATCCCAGGGCAGGGGCCACCCTGGAGGTCACTTGTCTAACCCACTTGGTTTACAGAGCCCAGAAAGGGACGGTGACTTCTGTGATGTCACACAGCAGACAGGGGCTGCTTTGTTTCAGGTTGCTAATCATGGAGAATGATTTCAGAAGTCCAGGGAAGAGCCTTCCCCACCCATTTCTTGATGACACCTAAACAGCCTTGCTTGGGACTTAGCCTTCTATTGCACCATCAGAGATCAGCCTAACAAGCAAATGCACCAGGGAGGCAATATGGTAATGGAGACTAATTTATGCTAGCATGTAGATGACTGATATCAGGGTCTTTGACACCAAGAGTTTTAAGTAGAGGGCAGAGGAGAGGAGGTCAGAAGGGCGCTGGATCCTGCAAGGGCAGGAGGTGACTGGGGCTTAGCCTCGAGGGAGGAAGGCACAGAGCTGGGAGGCTTTAGGCACCCAAGAGAAACTTAATACTTGCTCTGTAGGCCCCAGGCCCTGTGCCTGATTTTCCCTTTCCTCTGGGATGGAAGCTGTGAGATTTCTAAAGTGTCAAGTCACTACTCGAGTCTAATCCTGTTGATTTCTAGAGAGAATGTGTTTTAGATTTATTTTCAAGCTGAATCTAAAGGTATTAGCAGGGTCATTTATTTTAGCCACCCAGGTCTGGTGGCTGCCTCAGCTCCCTGTACAGCAATACTTCCTTCCTCCAGCCCAGTGGGAAATGAGGTATTTCTTCGGGTGAAGAAGTACCTATTGTTTTGTCCTATTTTGTTTTTTAATAATTTAAGTTCCTTGTTTTATGTATCTAATCTCTTTGTATTTTCAATATGAAAGTAGTTTTAAGGACCATTTTACATTCCCTGAGTATATTGTAATTGTTTATAATTCAAATTAAATTTAATTTTTTTCTTTCTTTAGTGTTTTAATTACTTAAGAAATACATACTCATTGTAAAAGATTCAAAAAATAGAAATGTATATAAAGTAAAAAGTAAACATCACTTTATCACTTTCAACTGCTAAAGGTAGGTGCTATTAGCACCTTGGTGGATTTTTTTCTTTTTTAAGCAAAAAAGGGAATTCACACATCAGCAGGTGTGTGAATTCCTAAAGATCACTGAGACCATTTCAGAGGTCCATAAGGTCAAATTTATTTTTGTAATAATACCAGGACATGGTTGCTTTTTTCCATAGTGTTGACATTTGCACGGATGTTGCAAACAGCAAAAGTGGATAAAAGTATTGGTGCCTTAGATCAATCAGTAGCACCAAACTATCCTAGTGGACATTGTATCCTTCGCCACTACACTCTGAGAGGAACACAGATGCTGGTGTCCCTAAGAATGCCCTTAACGAAGCAGTAAAGATGATTAATTTTATTACATTTCAACCCTGGAGTACCTGTCTTTTTAAGATTTTGTATAACGAGCCAGACACAGTGGCTCAGCACTTCAGGAAGCTGAGATGGGAGGATCACTTGAAGCCAGGAATTTGAGACCAGCCTGGGTAACATAGCAAGTCCCTGTCTCTATAGAAAACTTTAAAAAAATTAGCTGGGCGTGGTTGCATGCCTGTAGTCCCAGCTCCTAGGAAAGCTAAAGCAGTCAGGCAGCAGGATCACTTGAGCCTAGGAGTTTGAGGCTTCAGTGAGCTATGATCGTGCCACTGCACTCCAGCCAGGGCAACAGAGCGAGACCCTGCCTTAAAAAAAAAAAAAAAAAGATTCTGTATAATGAGATAAGAAGTATGCTAGGGCACTTCTGCTGCATTCCAAAATACAACGATCATGTGAGGAGAAGCTCTTGGGTACCTGTTTGAGTTGCAACCTGAATTTGTTGTTTTCTATTTTTTTTTTTATGGAACATTATTTTTACTTGAAATAATGAGTGACAAACTACAGTTGTTCAGATTTGGGACTTTTTCAGACATCTTCTCAAAAATGAATGAAATGCACCTGTCACTTCAAGGAAAACAGACAATATTTATTACTAATGATGAAGTTCAAACTTTCAAGCAAAAATTAGAATTTTCAAAGACACATATTTGCCAGTGTGAACTGGACAGCTTCCCAATACTTAAAGACTTTAGTGATGAGATTGGTGGTGATATAAACAAATGTGATTTTTTATATTGTTAATAAAATGTGTTAATATTAGTAATATCGGCCAGGCGCAGTGGCTCACGCCTGTAATCCTAGCACTCTGGGAGGCCGAGGTGGGTGGATCGTTTGAGCTCAGGAGTTCGAGACCAGCCTGAGCAAGAGCGAGACCCCGTCTCTACTAAAAATAGAAAGAAATTAGCTGGACAACTAAAAGTATATAGAAAAAATTAGCCGGGCATGGTGGCGCATGCCTGTAGTCCCAGCTACTCGGGAGGCTGAGACAGATGGATCACTTGAGCCCAGGAGTTTGAGGTTGCTGTGAGCTAGGCTGATGCCACGGCAATCTAGCCCTGGCAACAGAGTGAGACTCTGTCTCAAAAAATATATGTATATATTAGTAATATCTATATTACTCAGTGAACCAATAGTTTTCCAAGACCAATGCATAATGTTATAAAATCATGCAAAGGTAAAAGATTCATTCAAAGTGGAAGATAAACCAATAGATTTTAATATAACAGAATAAGAACAGTTCATTGACATGGTTTAAATCTGCATTGCAGCTCACCTTTAAGAAACTACCACTTGTCCAATTTTAGTAAACAAAAAAAAGAAGAATATCCACAGTAATCTGAAAAGAGTATTAAAATAATTCTCCTTTTCCAACTGTATATATCTCTGTGCTTCATGTACTTCAACCAAAACAACATATCGCAACAGACTGAATGCAGAAGCAGATAGGAAGAATCCAGCTGTCTTCTATTGAGCCAGATATTAAAACACATTTGCAAAAAGTCTGACACAATGCCAGTCTTCCCACTAAATTATGGTTTGATAAAGTTTCTTAAAAACGATGTGATTTATGGTAACATGTAAGGAGTTTATTACTGCTATTTTGTACAAATTAATAAATACATTTTTGCAAATGTCTTAGGCTTACTTTCTAATGTGGTAACTACTGATAGGCATGACCTGCATAACAAAAGCTCTTTGGGAGCCTCAATCATTTATAAGAGGACAAAAGGGTCCTGAGACTAAAAAGCTTGAGAACTGCTGCTCCACATGTTAGTCCATACTTGATCATTATTACCTGGCAGCAAAGAAAACTAGCTCACTCTGTTTAGCTGCTGCACTTATTTTTTTAAAAATTTACTTAGCCACTTCCCTATTCATAGACATTTAGATTGGTTGTAATTTTTTCATTATTGTTTATAATGTACAATGTATACCTTTTGTGCTTCTATTTCATAAACTTTTGCAAGTATTTCTGTAGGACAAATTGCTAGAAGTAGAATTACTGAATCAAAGACTATATATATGTTAAAACTTAATAGATACTTTCAAATTACATTCTAAAAAGAGTACACCATTCGGTTGGGAGCGGTGGCTCACGCCTGTAATCTTAGCACTCTGGGAGGCCGAGGTGGGGGATCGTTTGACCTCAGGAGTTGGAGACCAGCCTGAGCAAGAGCGAGACCCCATCTCTACTAAAAATAGAAAAGAAATTACTGGACAGCTAAAAACATATATATATATAGAAAAAATTAGCCGGGCATGGTGGTACATGCCTGTAGTCCCAGCTACTTGGGAGGCTGAGGCAGGAGGATTGCTCGAGCCCAGGAGTTTGAGGTTGCTGTAAGCTAGGCTGATGCCACGGCATTCTAGCCAGGGCAACAGAGTGAGACTCTGTCTCAAAAAAAAAAAAAAAAAAAAAAAAAGAGTACACCACTGTAAAATTCTATCAAAAATGTATAAAAGTATCCATTTTCCTGTCTTCTTTTTTTCCTGTCTTCTTAAATCAAATATTTTATGACTATTTTTTTCTTGTCTTTTTAAAAATTTTTTTGTCTCAAAAAGCATTAGAGTGGGCTCACATTGAAAGTCAGAAATATGGATAAATTAACAAAAGCCAGGTAAGGGGTTGAGGGGAAAATACAAGCGCCCCATCACTGGCTTTTAATGTGTTTAAAAGAACTTGTGCAGGTTTGTTTTGAATTTAAAGATGTAGATCAAAACAAAAAAGCTGAAAGTAACACAAAGCACAAAGGGTATTCCTAAGGAGCTCCTTTTGCCTAGACAGTTATAAATCTTAAGACCAGTTGGAACCGTTTTAAGCTGCCTTAGTTGCCTTAGTCCCTTTCAGTTAATTGTAATACTAAAGTCCCCACCTAATGAGAAGTACTGTGCATGCTTAAGCTGTATTGTATGTAAATATACAATGATGCAGAGGTACAGTGAGCTCTGCATCCCTTGCCAGAAAGAAATTCAAGCCCCACACACAGGCAGGCAGTGCAGATTTTACTCTCTGAACTGCAGCAGGCAGGACTGAGTGCCTGGAGGATTCCTGTCTTCACTAGGAATGAGAGCCCCATGTAAGTAACCTCTAATAATAACTCATCTAACTCGCCTAGTGGGATTGGTCTGGGTCATTTCTTTGGTCTCTTGGCACCATCTCAGTTTGGAGGGAGGTTTTTCTACACTGTCCGGGGATTTTTCCTATAACAGGGGTAGGATTGGGCAGGGGTGGGGGGATGGGGAGATGGGGTTGGGGGTTATACTAAAAATCTAGACAAATGGAAGATACTGTAGCCAAGTACAACATTTAGCTCTGTGCTTCCAGGCAACCAAGGCAAAAAGAAGCATGGTGATTTACATACCTAGTCCTGTCTTAACAGCAGAAAGCCAATGAGCACAGAGAGAAAGATTTTTAACATTCGTATGCTATGTTCTCACGTGGATTTTTTTCCTTTTAAAATTTTATTTTATCTTGGTTTATTTTATTTTATTGAGAAGACAATACATTTGTGTGGTTCAAAAATCTAAATAATATGAAAAAACAAATGCTGGCGCAGATCTGGAGAAATTGGAACCTTATACACTGTTGGTGGGGTTTTTGGTATAACTGCTATGGAAAACACAGTGGAGGTTTCTCAAAAAATTAAAAATAGAACTACCGTATGATTCAGCAATTCTGCATCTGGGTATATCACCAAAAGAATTGAAAGTAAAGCAGGGACTGGAAGAGATATTTCCACACCCATGTTTATAGCAGCACTATTCACAATAGCCAACAGGTAGAAGCAACCCTAATGTTTACCAACAGATGAATGGATAAACAAAATATGTTACGTACATATAATAGAATATTAGCCAGCGTTAAAAAGGAAAGAACTCCTCTCACATGCTACAACAAACATGGATGAACCTTGAGGACATTATGCTAAGTGAAATAAGCCAGTCACAAAAGATAAATCTGTATAATTCCAATTATGTGATATATTTAAAGTTATCAAATTCATAGAAACAGCATAATGGTGGTTACCAAGGTCGTGGGGGAGGGCGAAAAGGGAAGCTGTTGCTTAGTGGGTACAGAGCTTCAAATATGCAATATGAAAATATTCTGAAAACCTGTTTCACAATAATGTGTCTACACTTAACACTACTGAACTGTACACCTAAAAATGGTTAATATTTTTCAACAAATGGTGCCAGAAGAAGTGGACATTCATATGCAAAAAAAATGAATCTGGACACAGGTCTTACACTCTTCACAAAAATTAATTCAAAATGGATCATAGACCTAAATATAAAATGCAAAACTATAAAACTCCTAGAAGATAATATAGATAGTTGATTAGCTGAATTTCATTAAAATTACAGACTCCTCTGCAAAAGATACTGTTAAAAGAAGGAGACTACAAGCCAAAGACTGGGAGAAAATATTTGCAAAACACATCTAATAAAGGACTGTTATCCAACATATACAAAGAACTCTCAGAATTCAACAAGAAAACAAACAACTTGATTTAAAAAATAAGCGAAAGACCTGAAAGACATCTCACCAAAGAAGAGATACAGATGGCACATAAGCATATGAAAAGATACACAGCATCATATGTCATTAGGGAATTACAAACTGAAACAACAACGAGATATCACTACTTACCTATTAGAATGACCAAAATCCAAAATAGTA
The DNA here is from genome assembly GCF_020740605.2 of Lemur catta. Classification (NCBI taxonomy): domain Eukaryota; kingdom Metazoa; phylum Chordata; class Mammalia; order Primates; family Lemuridae; genus Lemur; species Lemur catta. The sequence goes on from NC_059128.1 coordinate 97,791,261, forward strand.
ACACCAGCAAATGCTAATGAAGATGTGGAGCAACCAGAATTCTTTTTCATTGCTGGTGGGAATGCAAAATAGTACAACTACTTGAGAAGACATTTTGATTGTTTCTTACAAAACTGTACATACTCTTACCATGTGATCAAGCAATCACACTTCTTGTTATTTACCCAAACATTGAAAACTTACATCCACACAAAAACTTGCACATGGATGTTTATAGTAATAGGCAGCTTTATTCATAATTTCCAAAACCTGGAAGCAACCAAGATGTCCTTCAGTAGATGAATGAGTAAGTAACCTGTGGCACATCCGGATAATGAAATATTATTTGATGCTGAAAAGAAATGAGTTATCAAGCCATGAAAAGACATGGAGGAAACTTAAATGCATATTGCTAAGCAAACAAAGCCAATCTGAAAAGGTTTCACGCTTCATGCAACACCAAGAGTGAACCCTAATGTAAACTATGGACCTTGGGCAATAGTGCTGTATCAATGGAGGTTCATCGATTGTAACAAAGATACCACTGTGGTATGGGATGTTTATAGTGGAGGAGGCTGTACAGGTGTGGAAACAGGGGAACTCTCTGTACTTTCCACTCAATTTGACTATGAACCTAAAACTGTTCTAAAAAGTAAAGCTTATTATTTTAAAAAGATGGTTAAGATGGCAAATTTTACATTATGTAAATAATAATATAAAAATATTAATTTAAATAATAATGTAAAAAAGTACACACTGAGAAGTCTCACTTTCATTCCATCCTGTCCAGGAGGCAACTATTTTAATTTATCCGTTCAGTGTTTTTATGCAAATTCACACAAATACAAGTACTGTATATATTTTTATCTCTCTTCCTTTCATTCACTAAAAAAACATACTGTATACATTGGTCTACACTTCCTGTATATTGTGTTTTCACTCCAGTCTATCCTGGAGATCTCTGTTGAGCAGCACTGTCCAATAGAACACCCACTAACCATATATTGTTATTAAAACAAAAATTAAACAAAATTAAAATTTAGTTCCTTGGCTGACTTATTCACATTTCAAGTGCTCCACAGCCATATGTGGCTAGTGGCTACCATTTTTCTAAGAATAGACTATTTCCTTTATTGCAGACAGTTCTTTTGGAAAGCACTGGCTAAAAAGTCTTTCTCATTCCTTTATACAGCTAAATAGTATTCCACTGTGTGGTTGTAACGTAGTTTATTCTACCAGTCCGTTATGGGGGACATTTGGATTGTTTGCACTGTTTTGCTCTCATAAACCGTGCCCTGTCACCACATGAATCTTTGTGGAAGGAACCCTGCAATAACAAAAGGTGTGGTGAGATAAGGCTTTGACCCCAGGCACTGTCTGTTCTGCAGGGAGGTGCTACCTGGGTGAGGTCCCTACTTTCATGGGCCTACCCAGTCCTTACCTCTGCAAGTCTGGAAATGTTCAGGTCTAAGTCACATTAGGCACACCCAGAAGACACTGATGGGCATCAAAAATGAGCAATTAATTGATATTAAATGGAGTTAATTCTTTAAATTTACTGAAATCCTTATGCCTGCTGTCATGCTCTGGGGAAATGAATAATTCTGATACATATTTCATTCAGATATATGACAGGTTCCTGTATCAAAACCAAGTATGCCTCCCGTTTTGTCAGAAAACTTGTGTTCACTAGGTTCACTGTTTCCTGCACAGCATTATCCCTTTGGACCATCTTTTCATGAAGTCTCGGAAACTAGCCCTCTTCTGCCAGCTCTTCCTTCAGGCAGAATGTATGTGCTTGGGACATTGTAGCTTGCTTGGCAATGATCGTGTTTCAGTGTTGTTTCAAGTCCTCCCCAAACTCTTCAATCATATAACCACAATATCTTTGATGTTGTTATGGTTATATATGGGTTTTAAATATGTCCACAAAATCTTTATTACTCTCCTCTTCAAGAGTTGGAGTTTAATTCCCCTCCCCTTGAGTGTGGACTGGGCTTCATGACATGCTTTTACTGAATAGCAAAGCATATGGCAGAAGTGATGGTGTGTAGCTTGTGTGACTAGGTCATAGAAGGCACTGTGGCTTCCTCCCTGTTGTGCTTTCTTGGATCATTCATTCCAGGAGGAGCCAACTGTTATGTCATGAGGATACTCAGCTAGTCCTGTGGAGAGGTCCATGTGCTAAGGAACTGCCATTTCTTGCCAAAATCCAGCACTAATTTGCACAGACTGGTGTCTGAGTCCATTTTGTGCTGCTATAACAGAAGAGCTGAGACTGAGTAATTTCTAAATAACAGAAATTTATTTCCTCACAATTCTGCAGGTTGGGAAGTCTAAAGTTAAGATGCCAACATCTGGCGAGGGCCTTCTTGCTGTGTCATCTCATGGCAGAAGGGCAAAGAGAGAGACAAAAGGGGACCAAACTCACCCTTTTAAAATGGTGTTAATCCCACCTGTGAGGGCAGAGCCCTCACGGCCTAATCACCTCTTAAATGTTCCACCTCTTAATATTGTTACAGTGGCAATTAAATGTCAATGTTAAGTTTTGAAAAGCACAAATATTCAAGCCATAGCAGCAGGTGCATGAGCCACTTAGGAATTAGCTCCTCCAGTCCCAGTCGAGCCTTCAGATGATAGCAGCCCTGGCCAACTTATGGACAATCTCATGGAAGACCCTGAGTTAGAATCACCCAGCTAAGCTGCTCCTGATCCACAGAGACTCTGTGAAATACTAAATGTTTATTATTTTATGCTGCTACGTTTGGTGGTAATTTCTTAGCAGCAATAGATAATTGATATACCCTAGACGGCTCAGATCATCCTTTTTTGTGTTAATTCTTATTAATTTCCTTCTCAAAGGGTTATCTCAACTTCCATTCCACAGGGACACTCAAGAGAAGAGTAACCTGTGAACCATCATTTTCTTACCTGTAAAAGGCAGGATTGGTGTGAAGGACACAAAGCAGGAACTCAAATGGAAACTACTATGAACACAGTTGTCATTGCTCATTAGTAACGGACTCACTGCACATCTTCCATTCACCTCCCCACATCCATTCCTCGTCTTTTCCCACCTGTCTGTGCCCCGGAGGCCGGCTTCCGTGGACTATGTCCATGGCCTCTCTCACTCTCAGGCTTCTGGTAGAGTTTCACAAATGAGAAATACTGGTGGGAGAAAGGAGGGCCCGAGGAAAGTGAGGAGAGAGCTATATTTCCCTGCTTTCCTCTCTGCCAGGTCACCATGGTTTGTCTGTATTCCTTTGCCTAAGGCCACGCTGTCAGGGGACCCTTTCTAATAGCCACTCCGCCTTGGTATTGGAAACCACTTTCTCCCCTCCTCCCTCCAGGCCTAAAGATGCTCCCACTGTTGCTAGCCCCAGGGCACTGCACTGTGCTTTGGTAGGTTCCCTAGACTCTGCCCACATACTTTTGTAAATAGTCTCTTTATTAAACTCTCTAATTATACAGATCCCCTGCAGCGATCCTGAATAGATAAATAGCTTAGAAATGATGTAGAATCGTTGATTATGCTTATTTTTAATAATGATCCTGGATTTTAAGAAATGATATAATCAGAAAGATTGCTAAGAATTTAAATAGATATAAGACTGAGATTAGAAAGGTCTAAAGAAATGGTTGTTTAGAACATCTCAAGTTGAATTCTTTAGCAACTGTGTGTATCATAGGTATGAAAGGAACCTTGTTTCCCTCCTGAAAGCAAAACCCAGGACCTCCAAGGTTGGCTGTGGAAGGAGCATTGCTGGGGGGGGGGAGTGGGGGGGAGGAGACGCAGAGCAGGAGAAGGCAGCCAGCCAGCTTTGACTTTGCTCCCCAAGTGGACATTTCTTACCCTGAGTCCCACCCCCTCCTGCCCACAGGGCGCTGTTGCTTCCCTTTAATGCTTTCCCTGGGATTTCAACAACAGCAACAAAAACAACTTTGTAAATATTCCAGAATGAAAAGGAGAGAGCCTGGGCAAGAGCCACCCAGTTAAACTGCCGCTAGTCCTGCCTGGAGGAGGAAGCGCACTTTGGATTTCCAGCCTGGCTAACTCTGTCTCAATTCCTTGATGACTGCCCTACCCCATGGGGCCAGCACACACTTTCACGGGCACCTTGCTTGAATTTCTCATCTTCAAGGTGGGCATGATACTATGTTGGGACAATTCATCTATGTAAAGTGCCTGGGACAGTGTTGACACCTAGTAGGTGCTACTTTCAATAATAGCAGCAGCAACTGTAGTTATTCGTGAAGCTGATGGGTGTGGAACATGAACATGTTTTGACATCTAGGGTTGAAATTGATGCCAAGAGCCCATGCCTAAACTCAGAGTCCCAAGAGTGTCTGGGATAGACTATGAAAAAATGTTAAAAGTCTGCACAGAGATTTTACTAGTTGGCCTGTAGTATGATTTTTGTCAATGGAATGACAAGTGATGACAGATCAGTAATAAAAAACTTAAGTTGTTTTTAACCACTGAGTAGAGTCTTTAGAACGCAGCTTAACATTTCCATGGGTCAAATTTATTCTGAATCTCAAGTATTATTCTGGGTTCTAAAATGGGGGCAGACTGGGTTTACCAAAGGGTATGAGCTTGCCCTAAAATTAAGTGGCCCCATTTGGGAGCTTCTTGAGTTTTTATATCTCAGTTATAAATTTCTGTAGCATAATTTTTAGCCTTATTCCGCACTCTAGGCTTTTAGCAACCGTACATTATTGCTTAGAAAGTGATCAATAATGGGCGTGGTGGCTCATGCCAGGTATGGTGGCACTTTGGGAGGCCGAGGTGGTTGAGGCCAGCAGTTGGAGTTCGACATCAGCCTGGAAAATAAAAAACTTAGCCAGGCATGGTAGCACGCACCTGTAGTCCCAGCTACTTGGGAGGCTGAGGCAAGAGGACCGCTTGAGCACAGGAATTCAAGAAAGTGATCAGTAAGTGTTGGTTGATTAATAATGCTTGGTGAATGATTATAAATGTTTTTTCATCTTCCATGTCCCCTCTTTATCATTAACTGCTTCTAATCTACTGCACACTGGGAAGGCAGATGTCACATCTTGTATGTGCTGCTGGAAGGAGTCAGTAGTGGCAAGCAGCTTATTTTCCTCTCGGGGCCTCAATGCCCATGTGGAGCTCCTTTTGAGGAAAGCTGGCATTGACCCTGCTGCCATGGAGCAGTCGCAGGCCACAAACCCAAGAATAGCTGGCTACAGATTGGAAGTCTCAAAAGGACACCAGTAGCAAACTGAGCCAATCGGATCCTCTTTTGGAGAGTTTGAATGTGAGTCTGAGGAGGACATCCCATGCTGAGGAGGCTGGGAGAGGCAGAGCCGGGCTGTGCAGGGAGAAGGCAGTGAGAAGCCCCAGGCAGAGCAAGGCGGTAGGAGGAGTAGCCACAGAGGCAGAGAGTAGCTTTTGCTGCCTTATGGTGGAGCCCCAGAGTCAGGAGCCACAGATGCCAGGGGCATCCAACAGTGCTCCAAGCACCAGAGCTGCAATAATCCCAAATGACCCCTAAACCATGCCCTGTTTACTGCAGGACTGTTTTAAGGGAGAGAGTCAGTGCTGGATATGTAGGTGCTCCCGTGCAAGCGGCTGTGCGGCTGTTTTTGTTTATTTAAGAGGCGCACTGTGAAGCCGTAAAGAACTCAGGCTCACTCTAACCAGAACATCTTTATTTTCTCGATTTTTTTTTTAATTTAAGCATTTGATCTATGGAGCCTGGAATATATGTTAAAATTCACTCAAGAGATGACATAGTGTTGAGCTGAGGTCCTATTTTCCAATTTCTTCTCCTTTAATTTCAGGTCTGGCAGGAGGTTTTTACGTTGCCCTCCAGGTGTGAGGACCAGTTGATGTGTGGTGCTTGTAAAGACTGAAATGGGTTTTGAAAAAAAAATTAAGTAGAATTCTTTTCCAAGATGCTACTGGCTTTAGACTCAGAGCATCAGCTAGCATGACTTGTAGATGCACAGTTCAAGGTCATGGAATTTCTCTCCTTCCTCATCTTTACTTTCTCAACTCTTCAGCTACCCCAATCCCCACGCACTTCTTGCACTGTCTTTTCACACTGTCTTGCCTCCTCCACCCTTTCCTTTCTGACACGATGTGATACTTCCCCCACACCAGACATTGTCACATTGTGTTGATGAGGAACCCAAGGTGCTGGTCTGAGGGACAGAGCCGGGCTCAATGAAGACAGTCATTGCCAGCTGTCATGGGCGGGTGTATGGCAAACATAGTGATGGGCCCGGGAAAGTCAGAAAGGAGAGGCTTTCTAAATGAGCAGAGAAGAAATCCAGAAGCCATAAAAGAAAAATGAACACATTTGACTACATAAAATATTTCACAACTATGAATGGCAAAAGACACCATAAACAAAGTCACAAGGCAAATGACAAAGCAGACAAAAATATTTGCAACATATGTAACAGATGAAAGGTAAATGTCCTTCCTTTACAAAGAGTGTTCTCTAGTTTTGTAAGAGAAGTATGAAAAGCCCAATTGAAAAATGTATCGGGGTTTGAATAGGCAATTCACAGAGGAAAAAATGCCAACCTCCAAAAGACATAAAAAGATGCTTGACCTTACTTTAGTCAAATAAATGCACGATAAATAATGAGATACTATTTTTGCCTATCATGTTGGAAAAAACTAAAAGAATAGATAACAAGGAAGTGAGGAAACGGCCTCACTGACACATTGTCAGCGGGAGGGTGTATCACCACAACCTTTTGAAATACAATTTGGCAATGTCAATCAAAATTAACATGCGCGACACTCTCTGATCCAACAGGTCTACTTCTAGAAATTTGGCATACAGAAAAACTCATGCATGTGCATAAAGATATATAGATGAGATATTAATTGTAACTCTGGGATATAATAGCAACAGTGGAAAACAATCTACATGTTCATCAATAAGGGAATGTTTAAATAAATCACACATAGTGCATCTATTTAACTATACAGTAAATAAAAAGAAAGAGGAATATCTACATATACAAACCTACAAAGATGTTCATAATACATTAAGTGAAAAAGCAAGTTGAAAAATTATATAAACAGTATGAATCATTTTTTTGTTCTTTTTTTTGAGAAAGAGTCTCACTCTGTTGCCCGGGCTAGAGTGCCATGGCGTCAGCCTAGCTCTCAGCAACCTCAAACTCCTGGGCTCAAGCAATCCTTCTGCCTCAGCCTCCCGAGTAGCTGGGACTACAGGCATGTGCCGCCACCATGCCCAGCTAACTTTTTCTATATATATTTTTAGTTGTCCGGTTAATTTCTTTCTATTTTTTTAGTAGAGACACGGTCTCACTCTTGCTCAAGCTTGTCTCGAACTCCTGACCTAGAGTGGTCCTCCCACCTCGGCCACCCAGAATGAATCAATTTTTGTATTCTTTGAAAAAGCATGAAGAAATTGTCCAGGGGCAGTGGCTTACACTTGTAATCCTAGCACTTTGGGAGGCTGAGGCAGAAGGATCGCTTGAGCCCAGGAGTTTGGAACCAGCCTGGGCAGTAGTAAGACTGCATGTCTACAAAAAAATTTAATAATTATCTGGGCATGGTGGCACACAACTGTAGTACCAGCTACTCGAGAGGCTGAGGCAGGAGGATCACTTGAGCCCAGAAGGTTGAGGTTGCAGTGAGCTACGATGACTTTACTATACTCCAGGCTGGGAAAGAAAGGAAGACTCTGTCTCAAAAAACAAAACAAAACAAACAAATAAAAAATGTCTGAAGAAATAGAGAGTGATCAATGGCAGGTCCATATAAACTTGAAGAAAAAAATAAGGATGAATACAGAGCAAATTGTTACCAGCAGTTTAATCTGCAAAGTGGAAAGAGGGGTCTCGTGAGTCCTTGCAAAGTTCTTTCTTTCTAAGCATAGTTGAGTTATGGGAGGTTTCTTTAAATGTGTTTTCATAATTTTCAAACAAGTTATAAAATGTGATCTCAATTATAAAATGGGACATGGTTGTAAGGATGCTTGTGAGAACTGATCGATCCTGTCACATGCCTGTTTTGCTTTAGGCACTCTCCTGGGGTATTTTCATTTAGTTTATCTTCATCATCCCCAGTGCAATAGATACTATTATTAGAGCCATTTTGCAGGTGAAGAAAATGGAACTTAAAGAACTGGCCGGGCGCGGTGGCTCACGCCTGTAATCCTAGCTCTGGGAGGCCGAGGCGGGTGGATCGCTCGAGGTCAGGAGTTCGAGACCAGCCTGAGCAAGAGTGAGACCCCGTCTCTACCAAAAAAAATAGAAAGAAATTATCTGGCCAACTAAAAATATATATACAAAAAAATTAGCCGGGCATGGTGGCTCATGCCTGTAGTCCCAGCTACTCGGGAGGCTGAGACAGTAGGATCGCTTAAGCCCAGGAGTCTGAGGTTGCTGTGAGCTAGGCTGATGCCACGGCACTCACTCTAGCCCGGGCAACAAAGTGAGACTCTGTCTCAAAAAAAAAAAAAAGAACTGAAGTGGCTTGTGCACAGACTCTGGCTGTGATCATGGCTTGTATATAATTTGAAGCAAAGATGTTGTCAATATAGGTGACACCTAGGGTGTTATAAGGACTAGATGTAAAGCCTGCAATCTGAGGATCCCCCTACCCCTTAAAGCACATGAATAGTCCTTAAAAACTGGGTCTCAGTGTATCCTTCCCCAGCCGCGGTCAAATCCCCCTCCTGTTGGTTTTTAATGTCATACTCTATCCATACTCTAGCCGGGCAACGCAAGTGAGGGTAGAGTGAGATAGGGGTTTGAGTCCCAAGCACTAGAAGGCAACTTTAGCTCCTACCCAGTTAATCCTGGATAAGCAAAACCAAACGGTAGTCCAGGTGCGTCAGCTGCCCACATTCTCAGCAACACTTCCGACTCTATTCTACCTCTTTCTCAGGACACATCTCCAGCTAAGACATCCCCAGAGTCCCCTTCCACAAAGCTCACAGCCCTTGTCCAGGGTGCTGGCAATGACTCCAGATCTCTGAAAAGTCTAAACCTTCTCTCCTAAGTTTGGGTATAGGGGATTTCTCTCTTCGATGCTGTGGGCTGGGAAAAGGGGGGTGAATCAGTGTGGGGCCAAAGTTGCCAGGAGGAGCTGGGAACCAGGGGAGTGGGTGACATCTGAGAAGGGAGGGATGAGAGAAGCCAGAAAGCCAGTAGTTTTGAAATGAGTCTGTGGGCGTCATTTTAAAAAAAAGACAGGGGCTTTTGAAGCCACAAAACAGTCCTGGGGAATAATGTAGATTGTAAAACACAAAATACTATGAAAGGAGCAAGGGACAGCTAAACACCTGAGACAGGCCCTTGGTTTGTGCTTAAGTGATCCGTGTGTGTGTGTGTGTGTGTGTGTGTGTGTGTGAGTGCGCGCGCGCGCGCGTGTAGAGTGGAGTCTGCTGAGTTCTAATGACTTGATTCAAGTATCAAGTCCCCTGTCCCACCCTTGAAATATGCCAACCTTCCAGTTGGGGAATCTACCCTCCTCCCTGATTCCAGTCCCCAGTGCAGGCCACTGTCCTAGCTTTGCTGGGGGATGGACAAATTGCTTGAGGTCATTCAGTCTTACTCACCGAGTCAGGTCTGCTTTCCCAAGGCAGTCAGCCCTCCTCAGCTCAGCTCAGGGGGCCGCTGGAAAGTCCCTGGGTGTTACCAGATCACGGGCTTCAATTTTTTTTATTGCAACTCTCAGTATGAAATACATGCTATATCACAACCCAGTACACAGGTGTGTGGGCACACTCACACAGATACATACACACACACAAACTGACACTGAAGTTTCAACAAATGATGTTACTTAACGCTTATCCCAATTATCTATAATGCACTCTGATTATTTTCCATTCTATTATTTTCCTTTTCATTTTTAAAAATGTTTGTAACTGCTTGCAACTCACTCAATTGATTTCAAGATCAGTGGATTAAGACCAGCACTTTGAAATACACATTTGAGACCACCAAATTATGCAGTTGGGACCAATGTAGTTTTAGAATAAAAATAAGATTGATTATAGAGGGCTTTCTATGTGCCAGGCATTGCTCTAAGCACTTTATACCAATTAACACATTTAATCCTCACAACACCACCATGCCACATGTAGTATTATTAATCCCTGATGTACAGACAGTTTGAGAATCTAACCCCCAGAAGATAGCTGTTGAGTACGGATCCAGGTATCAAAGCCAGGCAGACTGGTTCCAGAGCCCCTAACTCTTAAGCACCACACCTACCTCCTCCCTACTGCAGACATTCTTGGACCTTTCACCCCTGGGTCACTTTGCCATCTTTTCAAAGGACGACACTCAGTGCTGAGCTCAGCAGGCTCTGGCCAGAATTCTGAAGAGGACTCACACTACAGCTGGAGCTCTAGTGTGGTCACCAATTCAGGTGATTGTTCCAGTAAATCAATCCAGCAGAGCATTCGTTCAACACTGGTTTACTAAGCACCTCGAACCCAGAAGGTCAGGCCTGGAAGACATCCCAGAAACTTCCACTCCTTAGGACTTTTCATATGGGGTAAAAGTGACACAGGCGTCTCCCAGCTTCAGGACCTCCATTTTTCTGTTTCAGAGGTGAAGTTTCTGCCTAAGTTTATACTTGAGCAAAACAGTTTTTTGCTAAGACAAGTTTATTTATTTATTTTGGGGAAGGTGAGAAAAAAATTTAAGGAGTTACTATTCTTTTGGAAAACAATTCATTATACATTTTTTTAAATTGTGGTAAAATACATATAATGTACACTGACAATGTTGTGCAATAGCGACCACGTCTAGTCCCAGAACATTTTCATCACCCCTGCAGGAAATCCCACAGTGACTCCCCATCACCCTCCCTCCCCAGCTGCTGGCAACCACGATTCTACTTTCTTTGTCTATGGATTTGCCTCTTCTGGACATTTCATATAAATTGAGTCATACAATATGTGGCCTTTCATGTCTGGTTTCTTTCACTTAGTATGTTTTCAAGGTTCATCATGTTGTAGCATGATTCAGTACTTCATTCCTTTTTTATGGCTGAATAATATTTCATTGTAGGAGTAGACATTTAATGTTTATCCATTTATCAGTTGATGGACGTTTGAATTGTTTCTACCTTTCATCTATTGTAAATAATGCTGCTATGAGCATTTGTGTACACGTTTTAGTGAACACTTGTCTTCGATTCTTTCAGTTATATACCTAGGAGAGGAACGACTGGATCATATGGTAACTCTACGTTTGCTATTCAGGAACCTCTAAACTGTTTTCTACAGTGGCTGCACCATTTTACATTCCCACCAGCAATGTTTGAGGGTTCTAATTTCTCCACATCCGTGACAGCATTCGTTATTCTCCTTTTTAAAAAGCACTGTAGCCATTCTAGTAGGTGTGAGATGGTATCATATGGTGGTTTTGATTTGCTTTTCCCTAATGACGATGCTGTTGAACACTTTTTATGTGCCTTGTGGTTATTGTATATCCTTTTTAGAGAAATATCTATTCAAGTCCTTTGCCCATTTTAAAATTGGGTTGTCTTTTGGTTGTTGCATTGTAGGAGTTTTTAATATATTCTGGATAAAAGTCCTTATGTATATGATTTGCAGATATTTTCTCCCATTCTGTGGGTTGCCATTTCACTCTCTCAATAGTATCTCTTGATGCACAAGAGTTTTTCATTTTTATGAAGTCCAATTTATCTATTTTTTCTTTTATTGCTTGTGCTTTTGGTGTCATTCCTAAAAACAAAACAAAAAAAACCAAACTACTGCTAAATCTGAGGTCATAGAGATTTACCATATGTGTTCATCTAAGTTTTATGGTTTTAGCTCTTACATTTAGGTCTTTTATCCATTTTGAATTAGTTTTTGCATATAGTGCAAGGTAGAGTTCCAACTTTACTCCTCTTCATGTGGATGTCCAGTTTTCCCATCATATTAACAAGTAGCTGAAAAGACTTTTCTTTTCCCATTCAATGGTCATAGCGGCCTTTGAAAATCAATTGACCATAGATGTAAAGGTTTATTTCTGGACTCTGAATTCTATTAATATTTCACTTTTCTATATCTCTATCCCATGTCAGTGCCACACTGTTTTGATTACTGTAGTTTTGCAATAAGTTTTGAAATCAGGAAGGTTGAGTCCTCCAACTTAGTTCTTTTCAAGATTGTTTTGGCTGTTCACAGTCCCTTACAATTCCATATGAATTTTAGGATCATCTTGTCTATTTCTGCAAATAGGCCTTGGGATTTTAATAGGGATTGCACTGTGTCTGCAGATTGCTTTGTGCAGCATCTCCATCTTAATATCAAGTTCTCAAATCCATAAACCCAGGATGTTTTTCCATTTACTTAGATCTTTTAAATTTTCTTTCGGCAGTGTTTTCATTGTATAAGTCTTGTATCTCCTTAGTTAAATTTATTCCTAAGTATTCTATTCTTGTTCTTCTATTTTTTTAAATTAATAAACCTTATTTTTGGGGGGAGAGTAGTTTTAAGCTTACAGAAAAAGTAAGCAGGAAGTACAGAGTTCCCATATGCCTCTTTGTGTGATTCTTTTTGATGCTGGTATACATGGAATTGTTTTCTTAATCTCCTTTTCGGATTGTTCATTTCTTTGGGTGTTTAGAAATACAACTGATTTTTGTGTGTTGATCTTGTACCCAGCAACTTTGCTGAATCCGTTTATTAGCTCAATTATTATTTATATTTCACCCTTACTCTGGTCCACACACCTTCTCCCATCCCCACTTAATTGTGAAAGAAATCAAATAGCTGGGACTTGCCCAAGGTCCTGCTGCCTCTCATGGCCGAGCTAGGGACAGGCTTAGCACCTACTCCTCAGTATTCAGAGCTCCAGCTCACTCCCTTAACTGAACCCCAACTTTTCAATGTAACTTGCAGGCACGAATTTCAGCCAGTTCCCTCTACAAAGCCCCTACCCGCCCCTTCCGACTCCCGGATCCCTGCCCCTTCGTTTGACCCCAAGTGACTATTATCATCAGCCCAGCCTGGACTCCCACCCTCACGCTGGCCCCCAGCCCTGGCCCCCTGGTCACAGAAATAACTCCGCGGGAAATTAAACACCCAACCCTTTGCCCCTGATTTCCCACCGGGAGCAGAGAACCACTGGGATGGGTGCGCCCAGCCCCCACCCCCGGCAACCCGCTGTTCCCCGACCCCCTCCGCTGTTTGCTGGGGTATTGTGGGTCGCTCTGACATCCCAACACCAGTGACCGCAGACTCAGGCCTCACAAAGCTCTGCACACGAAGCCCTGGCAAGGTCAGTCCCTTTGCCTGCAACACGTCTGCCAGTAAGGCAGGCAAATTCAGCATGCAAACCAGGATTATTTTCGCGAGATAGGGGCCCCCGCTTGGAATCTGGTTTATCGCGTCTCCAGACGCGGAGAAGATGTGGACAGAGGCAGAGGGGTGGGAACGCGGCCAGGGCCTGGCGTTGGCGTGGGTGGAGAGGAAGGGAAAAGGGGGTGGACGGAGGGGGAGGAAGGGGGAAGGAGGAGGAGGGAGGAACTGAGCGCCCAGAGCCCCGCCCGGTTGCCTAGGTGACGGGGGGGGGGGTGGAGGGAGAAGTGGGGGCTGAGTTGATCCGAGCATCTCAGATCTTAAAACCATCTAGTGGCACCTACTTCCGGGGCTTTGCTCCCAGCAGCTCAGCGCCCGAGGGGGGCGGGGCGGAGCCCAAGCCCAGGGGCGTCTTCACCCTTCTTTTATCCGGCCGGGTTCAGTGTTCCGCGGCTCGTAGAAAAACAGAATGTCAGCCCTGGAAAAGGGTTTGTGAAGTCTCCTGGCCAAGGATTTTCAAACAGGTTTGGAGCAACAGATCCTTGTTTCAAAGGCATTCTAACCCAGAACCCCAGTATACAAAACAGACGCACAGGGAGCTATTCACCCCCACTCCGCCTTCCCAGAATGTGCAAAACTCAGGTCTGGGCCCAAACTCTCCTTGTGGAGATGGGAAATGTCTGGTCCTCAGACATTGACGTGCTCAAAGATACCCGGCAAATAGGTTCCCGGCAGAACCAGGACTGGAAAAGGCCTCCCGGTGACCATCGCAGACCAGGCAGGGACAAGCACAGGGGCACAGGCTGTTTTAGGAACCTGGAATTTGCAGACCTGCAGGGAGGACACAAAGCCCTCATTTTACAGATGAGGAAACTGAGGCCCAGAAAGGGGGCAGTGGCCTGTTAGTAGAGTGATCCTAAGAAGGAGTAATATTTCCTTAGAAAGAAGATGAATTTGAGCATTTGGCTTTTTGGCTAGCCCAAGCAGTAAATCCTTGAACAAACTCCGAGGTGCCAGATGGCGCAGGGGGAGGAGCGCAGGCCTGGGAGTTTCATCCCCCTCGGTTACTGACAAGCCCCGTGACCTTGGGAGATTTAGTTTAAAGAGTCAAAGGGATCATCCCCTGGTTTGTAAGAGGTCCAGAAAAGTAATAGGATTAAATGGTGCTTCGGAGTGTTTTATATTGTTTCTAAATGTCAGGGGGAAGGGGAGTAAGCAAGCTGTTCTCTAAAGACTGAATTTGACTGTGGGTTTTCAAAATGCCCTTTATTTTTCTTTTCCATTTTTCATGGCTAATTATAAAGCAACACATGGCCATTTCAGAAAATGTGTAAACTACAGAAAATGAAAGTGAAAAAAAGCAGAAAATAAAATCACCCATAAACACATCACCCAGAGGCAACCATTGTTATATGTTGTTTTACATTTCCTTTCAGTCTTTTTTTTTAGTATTTTTTCCTTGTACACAGTATTATAACTTTATTTAATGATTAATACTTAACTTAGAATATTATTAGAATATTAAAGCTAAAGATCTGTTTGATCACCACCCTTACTCTAGATTATTTGATGTATATCCTTCTAGACCATTTAATTTTTTTTCACCTATTTCTACTCATTTTTCATTTATTTATACCCATTTCATTTATGTATACCCACAGGAAATAAATAGTATAATAATATATGTTTTTAGTGTATTGTGTGTTTTACACAATGGTGTAATGTGTTTTCTGTGCAATTTGCTTTTTTTTTTTTTGAGACAGAGTCTCACTCTGTTGCCCTGGCTAGAGTGCTGTGGCATGTGGCATCAGCCTAGCTCACAGCAACCTCAGACTCCTGGGCTCAAGTGATCCTCCTGCCTCAGCCTCCCGAGTAGCTGGGACTACAGGCATGTGCCATCATACCCAACTAATTTTTTCTATATATTTTTAGTTGTCTGGTTAATTTCTTTCTATTTTTTAGTAGAGACGGGGTCTCGCTCTTGCTCAGGCTGGTCTCAAACTCCTGAGCTCAAATGATCCTCCTGCCTCGGACTCCCAGAGTGCTAGGATTACAGGCGTGAGCCACTTCGCCCAGCCGAATTTGCTTTTTTTTCTTGCTCATTTATTTTGACATGTATATTATTCCATCTTATGTACAGCCACTTTATATCTACCCATTTTGACCTTAATGAACATACACATTGGTTCCAATTTTTTGCTACTGCAGTAAATTCTACAATGAATAAACTTTGCATGTCTCTCTACACAGGATCTTATGTTTCTCTGGTGGTAGATCATGAAAATAGAATTGCTAGGTACACATATTTTCACTTTTAATCCACACTGCTAAATTGCTCTGCAAAGCGACCACCTATGAGTGTCTTCTTCAGCTCATAACACCACTTCACTTGATTATAAAACTTAATTTTCAAAATTTTGCATTTTTTACAATCCACTAAGTAAAGATAATTTCTCATTTTTTACTACAATTTTCCTGATTATTAATATGATTAAGCATATTCTCATGTTTGTTGGCTATTTTAAAATTTAATTTATAGGGCTGCTTTATATAATTTAGGCCACTATCTTTCTTTCTATATGTGTTACAAATATTTTTACCAGTCTGCTGATTATCTTTTAACTTTGCTTGTGATGTCTTCTGACATGCAGAATTTTAAATATTTAATGTAGCTAATATATATTTTTCTATATAACTTTTTACTTTTTTTTTTTTTTGAGACAGAGTCTCACTCTGTTGCCCGGGCTAGAGTGCGGTGGCATCAGCCTAGCTCACAGCAACCTCAAACTCCGGACTCGAGCAATCCTCCTGCCTCAGCCTCCCGAGTAGCTGGGACTACAGGCATGTACCACCATGCCCGGCTAATTTTTTCTATATATATATATGTTTTTAGCTGTCCGTATAATTTCTTTTTCTATTTTTAGTAGAGACGGGGTCTCGCTCTTGCTCAAGCTGGTCTCCAACTCCTGAGCTCAAACCATCTGCTCGCCTTGGCCTCCCAGAGTGCTAGGATTACAGGCGTGAGCCACCTCGCCCGGCCTTTTTTTTTCTTTTTGAGACAAGGTTTCACTCTGTCACCCTGCTAGAGTGTTATGGCATCATCATAGCTTATTGCAACCTCAAACTCCTGGCCTCAAGCTATCCTCCTGCCTTGGCCTCCCAAAGTGCTAGGCTTACAGGCATGAGCTACCACGCCCAGCCAGTTTTTGCTTTTTTGGTCCAAAAAATTTGATCTATATTTTTCACTAACAATTTTAATTATCTGTCTATCTACTTATCTATCTTTTTAAACATTAAAACCTTGAATCCATCTGGATTTTATTTTTGTGCATGTACGTGATAGGAATCTAATTTTGTTGTTTTGCATATGGATAGTCAGTTGTTCCAATACCAATTATTGAATGGTCTGTCTTTTTTCCACTGGTTTGGAATACCAACGCTATCATCTGCCAAATTCCCCTATATACGTGGATCCCCTTCCTGGCCATTTATTCTTTTCCATTTATCTCCTTTCCTATTTTTATGCAAATATGATACTTTTGATTACTCTAGTTTCATAATATATCTTGACAGCTAATGGGCAAGTTACCCATTTTTTTCTATTCATTGCCTTGGTTCTTCCTTTATATTTACTCTTCCATAGGAATCCATTTATTAGTTTCACGAAAAATCTTTTGAGTAATTTGTGATTGTACTGAATTTGCATCTACAGTTTGAGAAATGTATCTCAAATACATTGTCTTTCTATTCAAGAATTTGGCATATCCATTTATTGGGTCTTTACAAATGTGTTTTAGTCAAGTTTTAAAGTCATCTTTATAAAGCTCTTGTCTTTTATTGAGATTATTCCTAGAGACTTTGTAGTTTTTATTACTATTGCTTTTTACTAGTACATTTTCTTATTTTATCCTTGTATGTAGGAAAGCTATTAACTTTGGTATGTTGGTCCTACTAATTCTAACAGTTTGTTCATTGGTTCTATTACATCTTCTAGGTGAGACAATCAAATCTCATCTGTATGTGTTAATATTTTGTCTCTTCCCTTCTAATATTCATGTCTCATATTTTGGAGAAAGCCTTACTGCATGAGGTTGAGCATGTTGAAGAAGGGTAATGGTGGCCATGCTAATCTTGCTCCTGATGTTAATGGGAACACATCTAATGGTAAACCTCATTAGTTGAGGTTGTAACAAACAACTCCAAACTCTTAATGGCTGAACAGACTGGCCCCAATCTGTCCAAAGTCTAATGTGGATGCTACACATCAAGCAATTGTCCTCCAAGTGACTGAGGAACCCAGACTCTTTCTTTCTTGTAGTGGTGCTGCCTTCAGCTCATGACCTCCAAATTTGTTGCAGAAGAGGAAGAGAATACGGGAAGGAACACCAGATCTTTAACCACCTCGGCTTGAGAATGACTTTCACTCACATTTCAAGAATAGTTATGTGGCCTCACAGATATGTAAAGGGTCTAGAAAACAGAGCTCCTGATAAGCTCGCCATTTCCTAGAATCTGTGCATACTGTTGTTTGGTTGTCTTTCATAACTTTAAAATCTCTTCTGAATCAGTAGTTTGTAGCTTGACCATTTTGTCAGTCAATATAATGTTAATTTGTCCTCCTCTTTGTTTCATTTGCTCAAGTTTTGAAAACATTTGTTTTTCTTTCTTTTCAAAGAATCATTTTAAAATTTATTAACTTGTTCCCTATTTTACTGTTTTCTACTTCAGTCTTTACTATTTTTTTTTTTTTTTTGAGACAGAGTCTCACTCTGTTGCCCTGGCTAGAGTGCCGTGGCATCAGCCTAGCTCACAGCAACCTCAAACTCCTGGGCTCAAGCAATTCTTCTGCCTCAGCCTCCTGAGTAGCTGGGACTACAGGCATGTGCCACCATGCCCGGCTAATTTTTTCTATATAGATTTTTTAGCTGTCCAAATCATTTCTTTCTATTTTTTTAGTAGAGACGGGGTCTCGCTCTTGCTCAGGCTGGTCTTGAACTCCTAAGCTCAAACAATCTTTACTATTTTTCTTTATTCTACTTTCTTTATCTATATTTTGCATTTTATTTTCCAGTTCGCTGGAAAGCTATACGGGGTTGAATAGTGTCCCATTAAAATTATTATCTACCCAGAACCTATAAATGTGGCCTTACTTGGAAATAGGATCTTTGCAGATATAATCAACTTAAGATGAGGTCATACTAGGTTAGGATGGGCCCTAAATTCAGTATGACTGGTGTCCTTATAAGAAAAGAGAAATTTGGACCCTGAGACAGACACACAGGGAGAATGCCATGTGATAAGTGAAGCAGAGAGTGGAGTGATGCATTTATAAGCCAAGGAACACCAAAGATTGCTGGCAATCACCAAAGCTAGTAAGAGGCAAGGAAGTATTCTCCCTTTCAGCCTTCAGAGAAGGTTTGGTCTTGCTGACACCTTGATTTCAGTCTTCTACCCTCCAAAACTATGAGACAATACATTTCTGTTGTTTTAAGCCACATAGTTTATGGTAATCTGTTATGGAAGCCCTAGGAAAGCAATACAAAAGCTATGTTTATTCATCATTAGTCTTTCTTGTTTTATATGTGCATGTGAGTCTATACATTTCCCTGAAAACTACTTTGACTGCATCCTAAAGTAGTATTCCATTCTATTTCAATTTCCTTGTAGCTCTTTCTTCAACCCACTAATTATTTATACCTGTGTTTTAAAACTTCTAGATGTATACATCATCCTTTTATTGTAGTTTTTAGCCATCTTTTTATTGCCATCTTTTTATTATAGTTTTGACATCAAATTTTGTTTCTATGTCATCAATAAACTGTATTACATCACTTATTTTAAAAAATTTTGGAGACTTACCTTGCAGCCTAATACTTGGTCATTTTTGGTGAATGTTACCTTTGTGTTTGCAAAGAATGTACATTTTCTATTGGGTTCAAAGCTCTCTATATATCCATTGCATTCACAGGTAGTTCATTAGCATGTTCAAGGCTAGCTAACTCTTGAACAAACCTGTTTCCCCTTCCTCCTGGGCACACAACCAGGCTATATTTCCTGGACTTTCTTGTACTGCCATGTGATCTTATGGCTGAGTCTTGGCCAATGGAATGTGAGCAGAAAGTATGTGTGTCACTCTAGGCTCAGCTGTCATGTGATTCTCCATTCTCTCTCCCTGTGAATGCCATGATCTCAACACCCAGGGCCACCTTGGAAACCACATTTTGAAGCTGGCAGAATTATCTATCAGCCTGAACCTCTGAATGGTTGAGTGGAGCAGATAACCTTCCTCAGTATCTCAGAACCAAAGATTGAACTTCACATGAAAAAGAAATCAATCTCTATTGTTTAAGTGTTAAGCGACAGATGTTTAAGGGTTTGTTACAGCTGCTAATGTGATTTAAACTAATACGATTTTGCTCTTCAGTTACTCTATACCTTTATATTTTCTTGTCTTCTTGATTTGTCAGTATCTAAGGAATGTGTGTTAGTCTTACATTTAAACAAAGGTTTACAAATTTCTCTTAGTAATTCTGTAAAATCTTGCTGTATATTTCAAAGCTATGGGTTAGGTGCATACAATCTCATAAGTGTTATAATTTCTTGGAAATTATTCATTTTATCAGTATGAAAACTATTTTTGCTAATATTTGCCAGGTATTTAAAAATTTTTTTCAACTTTCCTGTGTAATTTTAAAAGTATATCTTCTGTATAAACGATATATATTAATAGCTGTATTTTTTAAAAATTCAAAATGAAAAATCTGTCTTTTAGTAGATGAGTTTAACCATTCACATTTTTAAAATTATTGATATTCTTACACTTATTCCTGACCATCTTATTTGTATTTTCCATTTCGATGCTTTTGCTGGCTTCTTTTGTTTTTTCCCCATTCTCCTGGAGTTTTCTGGAATCATTAAGTTTTATTTATTCAACTTTTTCATGTATTGATTTGAAACTTGCATATTCTAATCTATAGTTCTAGTGGTTAACATTAGTATTTTGTTTTTTTGGGTTTTTTTTTTTGAGACAGAGTCTCGCTCTGTTGCCCAGGCTAGACTGCCATGGCGTCAGCCTAGCTCACAGGAACCTCAACTCCTGAGCTCAAGCAATCCTTCTGCCTCAACCTCCCGAGTAGCTGGGACTACAGGCATGTGCCACCATGTCTGGCTAATTTTTTTTTTATATATATATTTTTAGTTGTCTAGCTAATTTCTTTCTATTTTTAGTAGAGACGGGGTCTCACTCTTGCTCAGGCTGGTCTCAAACTCCTGACCTCGAGTGATTCTCCTGCCTCGGCCTCCCGGAGTAGCTAGGATTACAGGCGTGAGCCACTGCACCTGGCCCCAATGTTAGTTTTTATTGTTATAAAATGTACAAAGCATAAAATTGATCATTTTATCAATTTTCATTTCATTTATTTATTTATTTGCTTTGGGACAGAGTCTTGTTCTGTTGCCTGTGCTAGAGTGTAGTGATGTCATCATAGCTTACTGCAACCTCAAACTCCCGGGCTCAAGAGATCCTCTTGCCTCAGCCTCCCGAGTAGCGGGGACTACAGGCATGCACCACTACGCCTGGATAATTTTTTATGTTTTTAGTTGCCCAGCCAAATTTCTTTCTATTTTTTAGTATAGACACGGGGTCTCGCTCTTGCTTAGGCTGGTGTCCAACTCCTGAGCTCAAGCAATCCTCCTGCCTCAGCCTCCCAGAGTGCTAGGATTATAGGCGTGAGCCACTATGCTTGCCTAGTTTAAAGATCTTAACTGGCTTTATTTGCAATTCTGGAATCCGTAACAGAGAAAATGGCCTGAAAAAGGGTAAAAATGTTTTCTGTCTCTTCAAAACTGCCTCACCCTTTTTGAAAACTAAAACCTATAACCCTGCCTCAGGCCAGTGGTCAGAGTGGGGAGGGAGGTGTCCTTTGTTCTTTGTGCCACCGGAGATGGCTCAGGGAATTGTCCAGATGGAGGTCAGAGATTGTCTTAGCCAAAGATGGGATGAATCAGAACCTTTAAAAGCTTTGTACTTCTGCTCAGAAGCAGATTGCTGGTATTTTGAAATGCTAGTCTGCTGACCTCTTCATTTGCCAGCAAATTAATAAACTGCTTTTTCCTTCTCCTCAAACCGTTTGTCTTTGTTCTTCTGATCCAGCCTCGGAGACAAGTGCCGAACTTTTGGTAACAAATCCAACATTTCTGTCCATAAATTATTATTTATTTATTTTTTGAGACAGAGTCTCACTCTGTCCCCCCAAGTAGAGTGCAGTGGCATCATCACAGCTCACTGCCACCTCAAACTCCTGGGCTCAAGCGATCCTCCTGTCTCAGCCTCCCAAGTAGCTGGGACTACAGGCCCACACCACCATGCCCAGCTAATTTTTCTGTTTTTTTGTAGAGATGGGATTTCACTTTTGCTCAGGCTGGTCTTGAACTCCTGAGCTCAAGAGATCCTCCCTCCTTGGACTCCTAGAGTGCTAGGATTACAGCCACCACACCAGCCTCTTTCCATAAATTAGAATAAGCATTCCAAAGAGCTGAGCAGAGAGGTTGGTTTTATACACAGAGAAGGACTGAAGAAAGCAGAAGGGAAGAACAAAAGGCTGACTGGTCATTTGAAAGTTACTTTCCTATAACAGAACAATAGAAAGATAACTGATTAGTTAACATAGATTACTGCAGTTTACTTTTTTGGTAAGGATTAAAGCGGAAGGAACTTCATTATCATGCTGACTGAAGCTGGCCTGTTTGGAATATTGGCTGTTATCTCTGTCTCCTGATTTCCCAGTCAGATAACAACTTACTTTGGGTTTGGTAACATGGCTGGGTGACTCCAGTTTGGTTTTTAGTCTGGTGTGTTGGGGCCTGGTATAGGAGCTTAATCCAAGATAATGGCCTCCTATAACTTTTATTTACCATCACCCAAACAAGGCAAAAATATTAAGAAACAGCTTTTAAAATTTCCTTCCACTTTTTGTGGGATGTTCTGATACATATTCACTTTGCTAACATCTGAATTTTTAGTTCCTGGTTGTTATTTTACAACTTTTCAGGAAGTTCTTATTGAAATAAAAATAAGATTTCTTAAATTCTTTGTTGACCTTTGGTTTTTGCATGCCACTATTTCTTCTTGGATTTTTTTTTCCCCTTAACTAGAGTTCAACATCCAATTGCTTTTTTTGTTTTGCAAAAAGGATCTGGAGGGGAAGGAGTGAGTAAATTTTCTGAGTACATTTAGGTCTGAAAATGCCTCTATTTCATCTTCACATTTAAATAATAATTTGGCTATAAAGTCATAAATTTAAATGTCCCTTAATTTAGTGTTTTAAAGGTATTGAACTGATGTTGCTAAAAAGGTCTGATGTCATTCTTTTTTTTTTTTTTTTGGTTAAATCTTATGTTTTCTTTTTGTGTTGGTTTTATTATTTTATTTTATTATTATTATTATTCAGCATATTGTGGGGGTGCAAAAGTCCCTTGCCCCGCCGATGTCATTCTTTCGTAGTAAGTAAATCTGATGTTTTTTCCCTCTGAGCCCTTAGAATTTCTTCTTTATCCTTGATGTTGTGAAGTTTCACTATGATGAGTCCAGATGTGTGTTAAAAAATTATCTATTGGTACCCAGTGGACCCTTTCAATCTAAGGAATTACTTTTTATAAATTCTGGGAAATCCCTGGTTGTTATTTCTTAAATGCTGCCTTTCTGTATTATCTCTGCTCTCTAATTCTAGAACTCTTATAGATGAATATTGGGACTTCTAAATCTATTTCCCATATCTTTAAGTTTTGGTTTTTTTTTATAATCCCTGTCTATTACTTTGTGCTGCATTCTAAAAGAATCCCTAGACCTCATCTTCCAATTCCCTGATTCACTCTTTAACTGTGTTCATTTTGCTATTAGCCCATCTATTTTTTATTTCAATAATTACATCTTTTATTGCAAAATTTCTAATTGTTTCATTTTTATAACTGGCTATTCCTGTTTCATGACTAAAATACTCTTCCTTATCTCCCTGAAGATTTATAATTACATTTATTATTAAGTCTAGTCTTGGTTACCTATTAACTCTCTTTCGTCAGATGTATGTTAATCTGTTGGCTCTATGATTTATTTTTTATAGTATTGCACTCCTCAGGCATTTGGTGATCCTTGACTATGTGTGCATTTTTGAACTTGTAATGTCTTATTAGGCTGACAGCTGCCTCTGGTTGAGCAGCTTGTGTATAGGGAGGGGCAAAACAGCTGCTGGAGCTTGTGCTCCATACTATTTTGATAGGCAGGACCTGCTGCTGGGTGGGAACCTCAGCAGTTGGCCTTTTGTGCTTGGATGTTTCTCATTCCTCCTAGATTTTGACAGCCATTCAGTGCATGGCCCTTTCTCATTAATCCAAGTACTTACCCCAAAGCTCTTACGCACCAGGTACATGAAGAAATGCAAGGTTGATAGGCCTGGCTGCTCTTGCAATTGTTTCCCAATTGATTCTCCAGTCAATTTCCCCTGGGCACTCTTTTGTTCCCAACTTTCTTCCATCACCTCTAGACATGGAACATCTTGGTGTTGCTCCTTCATTTGGGGTGATTCATGTCAGCTATATGTATATGATTGTTTCATATGTATATAAGACCATATTTTATGTATTTATTTATGTATTTTTCCACATAATGTTGTATTAAAAACATATTTTCAGATATGTGGGGATAAATGTGTCTGTGTGTATTTGTGTTTCCTAGCTGTATTTGCTCAGTTTGCTGGCAAGACCCAGAGGCAATCACACTTGAGTAGCAATGAGCATATCTATTGCCCAAATCTCAGCTTCTGAGTACCATTATCCACTAAAAGCAACCAAGTCGTCCTTGGAGAAATGACTGATTTTAGGACAGAGGCAGGACAGTACAACATAATCCTGCAACATCTTATTGTATCAAACAGCATGGAAGTGCCCAAAAGGACACAAAAGGCAGCTTGAAGGGTTCCCACCGGCCAAATCTGGGACAGTTTGAGTGTCAAAATAAATAAAATAATAAAAGTTCCTTTAAAAATTATGATATAATAAATATGACTCATAAAATAAAGATAAATGAATTTGCTGATAAAAAAAGAATAAATAAATAAATGGAAGAGAAGGGAAAGTTCTTCCTTAGAGTACAATTACAACTAATAAATGAGGAAGGATTGATGGAATTAGAAAATCACCCTTTGGTAACTATCATCGTAATAATTGTTTCAAGCAATTGAAATAATTGTAATAATTGTTTTAATCCTCAGTGGATTCCAAAACTAGTGGGTAAACATTTGACAAGAAAAAGGATATTTTTCTAAAAACTAGTGGGTAAAAATTGAACAAGAAACAGGATATTTAAATGGTCTAAAGGCATCTCCCTGCAAGATACTTATTAATTCTAAGGGGAAAAGAAGTAAGTTTACAGTGGAGAAACCTGATGGTCACCACCTTAATCAAGTAATCAGAGTTAATGACACCAGTAATATGACAAGGAGACATCATTTGCCTCCTGATTCGATAGGGACACACCATCCCCTTGGTCATATTTCTGACAAAAATGCATAGCAAGAATCTAATCATGAGGGAACATGATTGACAAACCCAAATTGAGGGACATTCTACAAAATAACTGGCCTTTACTTTTAAAAGTACCCAAATCATCAAAGATAAGAAAAGAGTGAGAGGCTGTTCCAGATTAAAGGACACTAAAGCGCCACGATGACTAAATGCAGCATGTGATCCTACATTGTATTCTGGATTAGAAGATATATTTTATTCCCTTTCGCTATAAAGGGTATTATTGAGATAATGGTAAAATGTTTATGTCTGTGGGTTAAATAATGGTATCATATCATAATTAATTTCCCGATTTTGATTATTGTTATGTAAAAAAGTTCTTGTTTTTAGAAAAGCACATTGAAGTATTTAGGGATAAACAAACCAAAGTGTGTGTGCACACACACACACACACACACATTTTTGTACTCTTCTATAAACATCCATTATAAGGTCTGCATGATACTCCACTGGCTGGGTACATTGTAAATTACTTAATCACAACTTTCATGTTTGACATTTCCATTGTTTCTTATTTTTCTCTATGATAAATAATACTGAAATGAACAGTCTTAGGCCGGGCACAGTGGCGCACACCTGTAATCCTAGCACTCTGGGAGGCCAAGGCAGGAGGATCACTTGAGGTCAGGAGTTCAAGAGTAGCCTGAGCAAGAGCAAGACCCTGTCTCTACTAAAAATAGAAAAAATTAGGCCGGGCTCACGTCTAAATTTTAGGTGGCTCACGCCTGTAATCCTAGCACTCTGGGAGGCTGAGGCGGTTGGATTGTTTGAGCTCAGGAGTTCGAGACCAGCCTGAGCAAGAGTGAGACCCCGTTTCTACTAAAAATAGAAAGAAATTATCTGGACAACTGAAAATATATAGAGAAAAAATTAGCCGGGCATGGTGGTGCATGCCTATAGTCCCAGCTACTCAGGAGGCTGAGGCAGGAGGATCACTTGAGCCCAGGAGTTTGAGGTTGCTGTGAGCTAGGGTGACGCCACAGCACTCTAGTCTGGGCAACAAAGCGAGACTCTGTCTTAAAAAAAAAAAGAAAAAAAAGAACAGTCTTATATTTAATACTCTCTTTCAGATTCTTTTCCCCTTTGGAGAAATACATAGAAAATACATAGGTGATTACTGCCCAGGAATATCTGCATTTTAAGATTATTTATTTAACTAATTAATTTTTTTTTTTGAGACAGGGGCTGGCTCTGTCACCCTGGCTGGAGTACAGTGGTGTAATCCATAGCTCACTGTAACCACCAACTCCTGGGCTCAAGTGATCCTCCCACATCGGCCTCCTGAGTAGCTGGGACTACAGGTGTGCACCACCATGCCTGGCTAATTTCTTTCTAAATTTTTTGTAGAGACAGGGTCTTGCTATATTGCCCAGTCTGGTCTCTAGCCTCTAGCTAGTGGTCTCTGGCACTGTAGCCCAGGAGACAGAGTGAGACTCTGTCTCAAGAAAAATGAAATAAAAAAATAAGAAAATAAAAGTTTTGCTAATTTGAGAAGGAAGAAGGGAATTCCATTTCATGTTGTTTTAATTGGTATTTTCTTATTCACTAGAGAGGATGAATTTTTTCGCTAAAAGTAGTAGATTTTGTAAGTGCTTGTTCCAGGTTCCTGAGGGGATTTGTGACAGTTACACATTCCCCTTAGGGGTGGGAATAGCAAAGCTGTTTGTAACTTCTAGGAAGTAGTACGTGGTGATCACCATATTAGAACATGCAGTCAAATCACTTGTGACACAACCACATTATGGCACAGGATTGAACTGACAATTTATTTAGACTCCTAGAATGAGAAAACACGGTATTTCCAGGAAGAGTGAAGAGTGACAGGAGGAGGTAGTTTCTCTGCCTGCTCACTTATCTACTCCCCTCTTTTCCTCCTCTCATCCCCCTCCCTTCTCCCTCATACATATTATGTATGCATATATAATATCAATATTGTATATATACACATACAATGTATGTGTTTGAGTATAATTTAATAGAAACAATATGTATTATATTATAATGTAATGTAAAGTAATTATGAATAATCCATGCTAATATAGTGTATGTATGACGTTTCCAGACATCAGGAGGATTTGGAAATGCGAGGCCAGCTGTGTTTCTTCTGGGGCGTCCGCTCTAGTGAAGGCAACAAGACACGTGCCTCATGACTGTGGGGCAAGGAAGGCTAAGCCTGGCCCCAGTGCCCTTTAAAAGCATCCTTGCTTTGCTCACCAACCTTTTCTCTGGAAGTCTCCTTGCTCTTCCTTCTGGGCACCTTGCTATGCCTGGAATTCCCTTCCCTTATCTATTAGGGTAGATGTGCCTTATCTACCCTAATCATCCTTCAAGTCTGCTCACATACCACCTCCCCTCCAAGAAGCCTTCTCTAACCGGCCCCCCTCCCCAGCCTCAGATGCAATGCTGTCTGAGCTCTCTCTGCCCTCTCCACCTCTCCCACGGTACCCGGCACTACACTTGGCACTGCGGCTATTCTGTACTGCTCCTGTGTCCTCAATTAGTCTGTGCGCTCTAGAAAGCAGGACCTGGTATGACATATCTCTATATCCCCATGTCATCTATCACAGCTCCTGGCATAGAGAAGGCAGTCTGTGAACCCCTAGATAAGTGAGTGAATGAACACATCTCTACAATGTCCTGCAAGTTCAGTTTCCCCACATCATCTGCCATGTGTGGCGTGTGTGTACAAGATCAGACTAAATGTTAAATTATCTCCTCTGGCTGATCGCACGCAGGTTGACTGTGCGCAGGTTCCCAGACTGAAAGCAGGAAGTGCGCATGTGAGTGTAGAAACAGACACTGGGCTGGGACCCAGGAAGATTGGGTTCATACCCAGCCCTGCGTCTCCCCAGCTGGGTGACCTTGGACGTTCACATCCTCCTTCATGGGTCTCGATCTACCCATCAATAGGATGGGACGTGGGCGTGATCTCCAATCCAAGGACACTTCCTTCTTACACACTCGTCCTTCTGGCACAGAGTGTGTCTGCTGCCCTGGCAGCCCCTGAGAGCCTTCATTGCTCAGAGACAAAATTGGAAAAGAGAAAGTAGCTGGGCCTGTCAGGGCTGACATGTGCTCTCTATCTTCTTGGAGGCTGTGGAGCTTCTATAAAGATATTTCCCATGTGATACCTTTTCCCTCTTAGGTTTCATAAATTATTTTATTTATAGACACTTATATACATGTGGCCTCTGTGAATATGAAGGGCAACCCCCAGGCATAGCCCAGAAGATTAACTGTCAAAATATAAAGATGAGTCCATTTTCCATGGGAATATATGTATGCAAATGCATAGGAAAGGGCAGAGAAGTTTACACACCAAGCTGATAACGACGATTTCCTCTGGGGAGTGGGGAAGAGACTAAGATCACAGGCTCCAAAAGGACTTTAGCCTTATCAGTGTTTTCAGTTTTTTCAAGGAGAATGCATCTATATATTATTTTTGAAATTAAAAGTTAAATAATAATCAATACTAAGTTAAAAGGTCCAGGTGGTATTTAGTGCTACACTGACATATTTTTGGGTCTTGATACCTAAATGGGTATATATTTTTATTTTTATTTCCCTACCACTGTCTCTCTATCTCTCTTCTCTCTCCTGTCTAAATGTGAAGATAGGAAATCATTACATTTCTAGCAATAAGAGCTTGATTAAATAAAGCTGCTTTGATTCACAAGAATACTTTGCAAGAATTAGGACTCCTAAAATAATGTATTTTTATGGAAAAGAAGTAGGTTAAGTAAAAAAAAAAATCAAGAATCAAAACTTTACAACAAAAGACAAACATTAAGAGCAATAAAATGGAGAACGCAGCATGCAGTTCAGGAGGAAGGAGGTGACAGCCATGCTTACTATGCAGGTACCGTGCTTGTGGGGACTGGGCACCAAACATGGTTCTGAAATCCCTGGCAGCCAGGGAGGGAGAAAGGAAAATTCAATTCCTTCCAGGACACTTCTTATCAGAAAGAAGGATGCCTCACAATTACACAGAGGGGCAAAGTTTGCCACGAAATTCTAAAAGAATTGTATGGTATCATTATTATTGTCCCATGAAGAAACTGAGGCTCAGAATTTATTTAGCATCATCTTGCCTAGTATCTCATAGCCAGCAAGTGGGATGGCAGGAAATTAACCTGGTGCCTTCCCATTCATTATCTTGTTCAATCCTAGCAACAGCAATAAGAAATAGGCATTATTGTCCCTGTTTTATAGATAAGGAAATGGTGGCTCACAAAGGCTGATGTGCCCAACGGCACATAAAGAAAACGCCAAACTAGGATTCAGGCCAAGTGATGGGACTCTAGCTCCAGGCTGGAGTGCCCTCCACCCCTGCCCTGCTCGGAAAAGTCTTCTCATTCCTCAGCATCTAGATCCAATGTCATCCCTTCTTTGCTCTCCCTGGCATTCATGACCATAACTTCACTTGGGCACTTAGTATGTACTGTAGTTTTATATTTAAAAACTATTGTCCTCTCCAGATTCTGAATTCTGTAAAGATCTGGATTTCACCTGAATCATCTTTACATGCCCAGAGCCTGGCATTGTGCCAGGCACATAGGTGTTTAAGAAATATCCAGTGAATAGGTGTGTGAAATCTATGAACCTGCCCTTGTTCTGTAGGGTAAAGGACACACAATGACAAGGTACAGTGTGTCAATTCCAGAATAATTTGCAACTTCATTGAAAATATAAGGAACAACACTCATGTAGCAATTCGATGCTAAATTGTATGGTTTCAATTCTGAGTGTTGAGGGAGAAAAGAAGGGTGACATCTTTCTGGCCAGGGGTACCCAGAGGAGGCTTTCGGGATATGAAGCAGACCTGGGTGAGGGATGAAGCACCCCCGTTCGTGGGTTTCACAGCAGCTGCTCTGCAACAGCATTAGTTGGATGAATAAGTTGAAGAACTGCTGAGCCTTTGATACACCGAGGGGCAGAGCGACTCTCCGCAGGATCACGGAATCTTAGACTCTTTAAACTAGTAAGAATTAGTCAGAAGGATAAGAAAAACTGTTCTGCCAAATCAAAGAGGAAAGGGAGGCCCAGAGAAATTAACTTCCATTCATCTCAACCAATGTTCTTTTTGCAAAATTTAATTTGTTTAAAATGTTTAAAGTACCTTAATGCATAGTTCAAATTTTAATAATTAATACCTTTAATAACTATGGTTGAAGGTTAAAATTTGATAAGCTATTTAATTCCTAAACGTGATACCTCCATTTTCTGAGAAAGCCAAGTATGATGGGATCACTTGCAGGACAGGCACACCCTCCACGGTCGAGATGGAGAAGGTCACCGATGGTCATAACTGCCTCCTCCTTTACGTGCTGTTGCCCTGCTGAGACATTTCTTGAAACACTTCATACTGTACTTGCCCAGGGTGTCTAAACGTGCCAAAGTCGATTGCTTTTGTTCTTGCCCTAACCCATGCTGTCACATGAGAAAAAAAACAGAAAAAAAAAGCCCTTCTTGTGAAGATAAGGGAAACTATTATGGGTGGCTGTCAAGACTAGGAGAAGAAGATGCCCTCTGTGATAGTCAGGGTTGTGGCAAGAAGCAGAATCCACCCCAGGTGGTTCCCATGAAGACACTTGAAAGAAAGAGATACTTACAGAGATATGAACAGAGAGTAGGACACCAGAAACCGATGTTGGGGCACTCAGAGGCTGGCAGCCAGGGAGGGAGGGAAGCTGTTACCAGTCTTAGGTCTGAAGGGACAGGGGAATGGATATTAGAGCCTGGTATGA
This sequence comes from Lemur catta, assembly GCF_020740605.2. Lineage (NCBI taxonomy): Eukaryota > Metazoa > Chordata > Mammalia > Primates > Lemuridae > Lemur > Lemur catta. The sequence goes on from NC_059128.1 coordinate 97,821,850, forward strand.
GCAGGACTGGGAAGAAAGAACCACAGTCAGGAGCTGTAGCTGTGAAGGGAGGCAGCCACTGCCAAAGACAGGCTGTGACAGCAGGACAGCAGGGAGAAAGAGGGGAAGAAAATGATCGGATCTCTCTCTCTCTCTCTCCCTGTCCCCAGTCTCCTGCTGGTGTCTCCTTTGGCCAAACCCAACCAGAAGTGAACTGTCAGGGGAGGCCGGGAGGTGCATCCACAGAGGTCAGATTTTGGGGCTTGGGGTAGGGCAGAGACTGGATCTGGGTGGGGTATGTGTGTGTTGCCAGGGAGCAGGGGTGCCTAGGCAGTGCCTTCTCTGAGAGCCAACTGGAAAAACCTACACATGCTGGCTGCCATCAGATCCTCCAAGCAATCCTTGTCCAGTGACCAAAGGGTTGGGCAGACCCAGGGCTCCAGCGACAGTGCCTTAGATCTTGGACGTCATTCCTGGGAAGCAGAACTGGAATGTGGTTTCAGTTAAGGAACTTTATGAAAATTAATTGCCATTTCACCCAATCTGGGAGTTGTAATAACTCTCAGTAGGAGTATGGACAGCTGGGGTGAAAAGACTCAGAGAGCAGGAATTTGGCCATGTGTCTCCAACACTGTCTGGGGGACAAGGTAGGCTCGCCATAAGTCCCTTTTGAGTCTGCCCCCAAAGGGGGATGGATGCATCGGACTGTCATAGCTCAGTGACACCTGCCAGGAAGACCATCCGCTCCCTCCCATGGCTCTGACTCCAGACTCCCCAAACCGCCTTGCATTCAGCATTTGACTCCCACATAGCTTGCTTGCAGAGAGAGAATGTGCTGATTAGCCAACTAAGGGTTCTCATTCTCTCGACAGTTATCTCTCATTGTAAATGAACAAACTGGCTTCTGGTGTATATGATGAACTCGGGGATTCTGAACCAGGGCCTCTTCCACAGCTCCCCAGTCACTTCCACCTTCATCTCCAAGGTCCGGGCACACCCAGATTCAATAGCCCAGTTTCTGAAGCTCTGGTGAGGAGGACCAGACAGTGAAGCTGGGGCCTTGCCTTTCTGGACAACCTCGCAAGCCAGCCTCACCAAAACACATCTGTACCTCACTTCTCCAGCTGTAGTGGGCAGCTCCTGAGCCACACTTCACCTGCCTTTTCAAGCCTTGTTCCTACTAGAATTTGGAACCCAAGGCTGGCAGGGGACTGTGAGACCAGTCATTCCACTTCCCTCCTTTCTGTTTTTCATAATAGGAAGGAGCATGATGAAAGGATGGACGCACGCGCAAATGGGTGCATGGACGGGTGGACGCATAGATGCCTAGACAGACGCAGGGACGCACAGATGTCTCATGGATGTATGGATGGTGCTATGGCCGGGCCTGCTCTTCAACACACACCCTGTTCTGGTTGTGGCAGAGGCTCTGGGTGCCCTGTGCTACCACCGCATCTATTTCTATGCATACTGACAGTGCCCCACCTCAGGGATCTCACCCCCTTTTCTGCTTCAAGTCTTTCTCCAAAGCTGCAAAGCTCACCCAGCCTAAGTGAAGGGCAGGCTGGAAGTACAGAGGAGTCAGCATCCTCAGGGGTATCGCTCAAGCCACGAAGGATGAAAATCAGTGTTTCAATGCCTCAGCCTCCCATCCTTCAAAAGAACACTTCTGAGATGCATTCTGTATGATTCCTCAGAGGTTCCCCAGCAGCGTTGAGGTGCACCCGCCTGCAACAGTAACCGACTCAGCATCACACCCTCTGCTGGCTTTGCCTCCTCCCTGTCTTACTCTCCCCAACCTTGCACTCACGCTTCCTGCGATCATCTCCCCCCAGAACACTCAAGTGCTGGTCTAAGGCTCTGCTTTAGGACACAAATTAACACACTGGTCAAACTGGTCTACTTCTCTGTCCCTGGAAGGAAGATGCTGCTATTTATTCATGCATGTATGTATTCGCCTTTCCGGATGAAAAACTGGGACGGAACCTTCCCAAATTCACGAGACAAGTGACATTGCTGAGCTGGGTGGACAATCTTCAATCTTGGACCTACAGAATCTCACAGCTGGAAGGACTCTTACCATCATCTAGTGCAGTGTTTCTCAGCCATTATCGCCTTCTCGAAGAGCCTTTTTAGGCTTTTTCCTTTATCCCCCAACCCCCAGGAAATTTCAGTACTACAGCTATATTACGTATCTGTTTACCACTGCGTTTGTGTGTGTGTGTGCATGTGCACTTGGCTAGATATTCTTTCTTATATTGTTGACTTTTTTTTTTTTAGCACTTGACATAATTACTGATGGGTTGAGTCACTAGAATGAAATAGGAAAACATAAACTATTTTCATTTAATTCTCAAAGCTTAAGTCACACACAAAAGCCCTGAAGAGCAAACATAAACAACGCCCACCAGGCAGCTCATGGCAGCCAGTAGGCACACACAGGCCAACTCTTGTGATAGGAATTTTTGATGGAGCAAGAAATGAAAAGAAAATCTGCCATGGTTGTCATCTGCTCACCATGGTTTTCAGCACTGATCTTGCATGCATTTTGAGTATCTTCCATGACCTCAATGTCAATGCTATTATTTGATACCTAGGAAAACCCAATGAGAGAAATAAATTACATTCTAAGGAATAAGATTTTTGCCTCACAGCGTTGAGCTTTGGAGGGTCACGAGCCATTGTAATATCTAAGATTGTTCTGCCTTCCCAAGAATCACTTTTCACCTCCTTGGGTGAGGTGAGAATGAGAACGCACGATTTAGTCCAACATTTTACAGATTGGGAAGACACTGAGGGCTGACAGTGCAGTCACACGATGGGATCAGGAAAAGCTGGAATGAAAACCAGATCTTCAGACTCTGGGTCCAGAACCCCCACTATGTCATCCAAGAACCTTGCTCACCAGCCAAGATGAACTGCGCCTGGGCTCAGCCAGTCTTGGTGCTCTCTGGCCCTCAATATTTGCTGGAAAAAATAAAAATCTCCATTTCACTGAGCAATGTTGGTGAGTATTAAACTGTGTTACAGTAGTTCCCCAACCCAATTTCCTCCGGAGCATATAAAAGCAGAGAGCTAATTATATGATAGTAATTACCTGGAAATTATATGTTTATTGGTTTTCCACTGGTGGATACTACTATTTTTGCACTCTTCATTGCTATGCGCAGTGACAGGAGTCACACGGTCTCTATTCCAAACGTTCCCTCCAATCTCCTGATTAGCAGGCTTTTTAAAGGAGGCCACTGCCGGCAGCATGGGAAGCCTCCGGGGTAGGGAAGGGAGGTTTGACTAAGTCCCCATGGGAGGCTCCCAGAAGTCCCCATTGCCTATGTTCATATGCACCTCACATCTTGGCAAGAGCCTTTAATAATAAAGTGCTCAGCATCTTCTGGTCTAAATGAAGCACATGCCTGTCTTTGCCCTTGGATACTGGGAATAGTATCCAGTAGGAAGGGGCCTCATCTGCCATCGGATATATTTATATACCCTTCAATTATGTGCCTTGGTTAATTGTCCCTTTTCTACCAGCTCGTCTTACGACAGAGAGATCCTGAGCCTCGCCTGTAATTATAGTAAGGAAATATTTCTAGGAGCTTCTAAAAGGGAAGCCTAAACTGGGTCAAAATATTGAACGCGGCAGGTCAGGGAGCAAGGGGCAGTGTTGGCTACAGCATGAGAAGTTGGTTTCCAGGGCCTTGGCATGTCTTCTGCCGCTCGAAGGCCATGGCCTGAAATTTCCCCAACTGCACCTCCTCCTATTGTTACTATTGTTACAACTAAGATTGATATACAACATCTGGGGAGGATTTTACAGTTTACAAAGCGCCTTTTCCGTGAAGTACCTCACTTATCTTATCTGAAAATGCCGAGGGCAAGTTGAGTGACTTGGCCCTACTTCTTGCACTGTTAAAAGGCACCTCCTTCCCCCTCCAGAAAGGCCACAGGGCATGCTGTTTCCAGGCACGGTTATGCTTTGGGCACATACAGGGCTGCTAATTCCCAGGAGGATCTCAGCGTCTAGCAAAATGCCAGGCACATAGTAGGACACAGGAAATGTCTGGTGAGAGAGTGAGTGCGTGCGTCTAGCATAGAGATTTGAATGATTATTGTACATTTATGGTCCCTCTTCCTGTTGAGTACATTCTTACTTCCATGCCTGTGCTGATTCTGCCTGTTTGGAACGCCTTCCTGCTGATAGAAACGTGTCCATTAGCTTTGGCATAAATTCTACTCATCTAGGGACCCTCCCAGGGCCACTGATCCACAGTGGTCCTTCCTTTTCTGAACTCCTCCTGTCCCCCTCCCCCAGATCATCAGCGCTACTCAGCCTTGACAGGAGATTGGAAACCTATTATGATAATGCCTTAATAACCTTAATAATTAATACTTAATAACCTTCATAATTACCTGCTAAACTACCTCATATAAGAAACAGGGCTAAAGAGATAAAACAGCCTTGCCCAGGCCCCACAGAGCCCACTGAGTCAATGGATTAGCTGTCCAGTGTTCCCAAGGATGGGAACCAGGTTTCACCACGTTACGGCTTTGATCAAGTTGCGGTGGTTGCCCAGAGTGGTGGACTGAGAATGCTTGCCAGGGAACAGCCCAGCTTGGTGGGAAAGAGTGCTGCAATCTTTGAATCATGTCTGCCCGGCAGTGGAACTGACCCAGCGGGGGCAGGGTGGGGGGGCTCACATTGCAACACTTGGGACCTCCGATTAAACTGACCCGAATCCGCCACTGCAACTGATGTTGTTGGCTGCCCCTTCGCCCTCCCAACTCCTAGTAAATGGATTCAGGGCAACTCCCTTTTGCTCACACTGAAAAGAAAGCACAATCTGAAGGTCAGAACCTCCCCCTGCTCAGCCTGATGATAAGGACACAGTGTTGCCTCCCCCAAGTCTAGAGTTGGCTCAAAGCTTTGACCATGCATTTGTACAATTAGAAGCAACCTTTCAGAAACAAGCAGCTCGATAATGAAATTTTAAAATTGCAGCAGGGCCAACAAAGCCTATTTTAAAGGCAGAAGGAGGGTTAAGAGAAGCATGGAGCACCACGCTGCTAATAATGTGCAGTGCTAACTCTGCTGAGAGAGAAGCAGACTTGCAAACGAGGGGACAATTAGAAAATGTTTCTCTTCTACCCTGTGGATTTGGAAGAGTGGTTGCAAACACAGATGCCTCTAGGGGCAACATGGTAATATAAATGAGCAAATTAGCCTGGGTGTAGGGCAGGAGGGAGCAGTGAGGACTGTGGCTAATTGAAAGTGAGTGCCCTACCTAAAGAAACTCAAATTCTCAAACAATTTTAAAAACACAGCACTGGCCAAATAGAAGATATCTGCAGGCTTTAGTTAGCTTTACGGCTTTATGGCTTTAGACTGAAAACTCGCTTATTAGAGATGGGTGTGTATCTGATCTAAAAGTTATCCACTGATTAATTAGAAAAATAAATAAGCATACTGGATACTCACAGGATGGTGGCTCTGTTTTGTGGGACACAATCCCACTACTCATTGTGGTCTGTCCTGCTAACTCTCTAGATAGCGTTCCAAACTAAATAAATCAGATTTAAAGAACTATACTGCTGAGCAGGGGATCCTTTTGGGTAAGGTCAAGCCCTGGAGTTTGAAGGTGGGGTTTCCTGAAAATGGGGGCAGATTTGCAAGGCAGAGTAGAAAGATTTGCAAGTCAGATCTGTGAGGCAGAAAGGAGTAAGCTTTCTCAGGGAAGCATGAGGCCAGGACACACCATTAGGGACTGGCAGGGTCCCAGGTAGGACTGAATTGTGCAATGTGGCTGCCCTAGGGAGGGTTTAACTTCTCAGTGTGCTCTTGCAAACTATGGGAAAAAAAAAATATTTAGCACACAAACTTAAAATGTTTTCCCACTACTGCATTGAGATTCCCCCTATCCGCCCTCCTCTCTTGTTTAGTCTCATATGATGTTGTTGTGGAGATAAAGGGATGGGGCAGAGTGGGGACAGTGACCGGCCCCTGCTGTTTACAGAAAGCAGCTGTGCTCAAGGGCACACCAGTGAGGAGCCAGGCTGTCAGCGGGGAGTGTGCGGTGCCAGGGGTCCCTGCCATGCAAACCCCCTCCCTTCTAACGCACGTGGAAGGACTGCAACCCAGATGGGGAAGCAGCTGAGGCTTGGACCAGCTCGGATCAAGCAGCCTGCCTGACCCCTGCCCCAGTCCCCAGAAGGAGCTGGGGGTCCGACTGTCACAGGAGGGCCAGGTCACTCAGTTGGGGAACTGTAAAATGCTTGGGAGAATAGAGAGCTCTAAACATGCGAGTTATTATTCCAAGCCCTCCCTCCTCACACACTTTCATCTTCATAAAGTGTTGTCTTTAAGGCCCAGTCAGAATGATTTAAATGAGGAGATGATTCAACTTACTTAACCTGACCAGCTAATGTTCAGCTCGGACCACAGACCCTTGGAAATAGCAGCCCTCGCCTCTCCCTTTGCGGGAGGAGGGACCTGTGAGCCAGTGGCTAAAGGCATGGACTAGGCTTCTGGCAGGTCTGGGTTTGAGTCTCAGCTGCACGAATGGCGGGCCTTACCCTCTCTGAGCCTTGGTTTCCTCATCTTCCTCACAGGGCTGTGGCGAGGCTAGGTGGAATGGTCCTCTACAAGCCCCAAAGCTTTGAGAGCATGATAAAGCAGTGTTCCAGGTGACTTTATTTTTATTTATTTGTTTATTTTGAGACAGAGTCTCACTCTATTATGCAGGCTAGAGTGCCATGGCATCAGCCTAGCTCACAGCAACCTCAAACTCCTGGGCTCAAGCAATCCTCCTGCCTCAGCCTCCCGAGTAGTTGGGACTACAGGCATGCGCCACCATGCCCGGTTAACTTTTTCTATATATAATTTTAGTTGTCCATATAATTTCTTTCTATTTTTAGTAGAGACAGGGTCTCGCTCTTGCTCAGGCTGGTCTCAAACTCCTGAGCTCAAAGGATCCACCTGCCTCGGCCTCCCAGAGTGCTAGGATTACAGGTGTGAGCCACCGCACCCGGCCCCCAGGTGACTTTAGACAGAGATGAGAAGGAAGGATAGTCTGTTGGATTTTCAGACTTTGCATATAATCGAGCTATTTCCCCAAGGGACAGACCGGGGATAAATGAGCTGTGTCCCTAGTAAGATAACATTCTTTTAATATGAGGATACAGTATTTGCCACAAGGGGCCTGTGAACACTACCTCTTGGTCAGTCACAGACTCTCCAGTCCTCTTGAGAGCCTGAGAGGTCACAGGTCAAGGCCCGGAGGAATGGCTGTGTCCCAGGATCGGGGCAGTGGGCCTACTTGCCCTCCTGAGGCCCCTGTGCTGAGGTCACCGGGCACTCTCTCAAGCACAGCTTCCCTGTGGCTGGGCACTTGCAGCCCTACTCAGCGCAGAGGCAGTAAAAGAAACAGGGTGCAAGGGCAGTGAGGGGACTCACGTGACTGATGCTATGTCCTCCCTTTTGTGATCAGTCTGGCCTCCCTGGTTCCCAGATTTAGGGCTCCATGCTCCAGTAGTAGGAGTCACCTCTGCACCCTTTGCCTTGTCTTCCCACCCTAGGGCTTCCCTTCTGGCTCTGGACTGTGACTTTCTGCGTGGATCCCGGACTTGGTTCAAACTTCTAGTTTTGGTGGCTCAGCTGTGAGGAGGAATTCCCTGCCCCAGCCCCAGAATCTCAGGTTCTCACCCAGCTTTCCATCCTCAAGGGATGAGGCAGACTCCTCCTTCCTCTGTGCTTCCCATCTTTTTGTTCTATAACTTATCATTTTGTCTTGTAACTATTCGTTTTCATGACAAAGCCCCTTCCTGGACTGTGAGCGATTTAAGGGCAGAGTGGGTGTCAAAACGTATTTCATAAATGGATGCATGAATAAGTTATGATCAGTCTCTGTAGCATCACAATCATGTAATGCTACAAATGATATTTTGGCCCTATAAATTACATACAGAATCATTTTTGTTAACCGCGATTTCCATTCAAGTCTCCCAAGAGAGAGGAAAAAGAATCTCTGCCTGTCTGGCCCCACCTCGAGCTAAAGAAATATTTTTGTTCTTTTCTTTCTATTTTTCTATTGCCACTGCTCTCTTTGGGCACTTTAAATTTGGTACCTGCACTTTAAATTTGGATTAAATGTGTTGCTCATTTATACGTTTTGAACTTCATCTTAAATTGGTCATGGCCCATTGCTATTGCTTCACATTTCATCTGTTGTGTTGGCTCTTTTATTACTTCTATAGGTTGTGAGTTAGGATAATAAAGTCAAGATAAAAATCTCTCCAAGCCATTTGCAGCTCTGGGGAGCTGGCACAGGGCCGTCAGAAGCTGGCTGGATGCCACCAAGAGGAGGAAATATTCTTCCATGTTGCCAGCCTTACCAGGGCTCCTAACAGTTTCTTGCCAAAATTTTAGGAAAATGATGATCTACTCCCCTGGAGCTATTCTGTATGTTTCTATAGGTGGGGAGTCTTTCAACAAGTATTTTCACTGTAAATACCTCTCATGTTTTTTCACTGGATTAAGTCTGTAACCTGAGCTCCATATTGTGAAATACTGACATGGAGATATTAATCACTGTGCATAGCTGGGGTATCATTGTCATCATCATCAGCTACTCACACCAACTGAAGGCTTAAAGGATATGGAATCCCATTCAGAGTATATTTGTGAAATATAATTGGAGACCTTTTTTTTTCTATTGTGAAAAATGTTCTTTTGGAGGAATAAGGGGTAGAGAGAATGGAAACAGCTTATGTAAGGCCGGTAGAGAATCACAACTCTAGTCTCCTAAATATTTGTTCTGTATCTCTTTGATGTCACTACAATGACTCAATTCAGACAATTTAACTTATTTACAGGGATGTGGCTTTTATTCTTATATGGTGAAGGAGTTTGTCTATCTGGCATAGAAAAACAAGCCAAATTTCAATTTCTTGTTTAAGTGTTGAGAAGATACGGCCACGAGCATGTCTTTACTCAGATGATCAATTGATCATTAACCAACAATGCTTACTGAGCACTACTGTGTTCATGCCCAGGCCTGTGTTTAGAAAGACACAGATGGAAATAAGGCCCCATTTCTCTCTTCTCTTTATGAATTTATAGTCTAGTCAGAATTTATAGACTAGGCAGATAATCCTGGGCTCAAATCCTAGTCCTGTAACTTGGCATCAAAGTGGAACTTTGGCAAATGATGAAATATCTCTGAGGCCCCGTCTCCTCCTCTGTCAAGTGGGGTGATCATGACACCTCCCTCACTGGGCTTCTGTAGGAATTGATGGAGATAGTGGGTATATTATGCAAGGTGCATCTACAAATGTTGGCTTTCTTCCCCTTTCTTTAGTCTTTGGTCTGGAGAAGCCCCAGGGGAGAGGATAGTCCTAGCAGCCTTGTATGAAGGGCTTATTCTCATGGCCAAGGGCCACAACCCCCATGGCCACGTGAAAGCAGGCCCATGGTGGCTGGCTCTGAGCAGAGGCTGCAAACTGGCTGCCCAGTGGCCAAAGCCAATCTTAGACACTTTCAATTTGTCTGATGTGGTATTTTAAAAAATTTAATCTGTTGCCAGTATCTAAATATTAGAAGCTATCCATAAAAACCTGAGTTTGGGGATTCTCTTGAAAGTCAGAAGATTCTGGCCTTTGACACTTGGGTGAGGTTGACCAGAAGCTACCGTGTTTGGACAAATCAAGCACTCTCCTGATTGCTTGTGACATCCCACAGTGAGACCGGCTGTGGTGAAAGGGCACCACTTAGTTTAGATCCAGCCAAAGTTCAAGGCTTAAGAAAAAGCACCAAGCCAAGAGTGACGAGCTAGGACAGCACCAGCCCTAAAAGCACCCGCCAGAAGAGCAAAGGCTTAGTTCATTCGTTTATTCATTCAACAGATACTATGGAGCACCTTGATGTGCAAGTCATTGTACTGGCTGCAAGGGGGAAGGGGAAAGAACATTTACTGAGAACCTACTATATATCAGGCTCTAGTATGGGCTCATCTAATCTTCCCATCAACTTGGTGAGGTAGGTATCAATATTTTTATTTGGCAAATGAGAAAATGGATTCATGTGGCTAAGTGGAACAGCTGCTGCATGTTGGAGTCAGGATCCCTGCCTTGTTTGCCTTACACTGCCGCCCCTGATCAGAGACTAGTTTTTAAGCCCTGTCAGGGCAGGCAGGGAATGTGTCAAATGTTCCTCTGCGCTGTTCCATATGCGAGCTGGGTACATAATAGTGGACTGTGTGGATTTTCTGGTGGATAACAAGATAACATGCCCTCTGGCTCCTGCTCTTAAGAAGGTTCTATAAGTAAGGGAGACAGCGATTGCCAAGCAGGGTGCTTTGAGGTAGAGACATCAGCCAAATGTGGCAGGGGTTCAGGCTCTGGAAGGATTTAGCAGGTGGGCTGAACCTTGAAAGGTGAGGAGGCTTTAGAGTGGGGCAGGATTGGGGCCCAAAAGGGAGAATGGAGCAGGTCCTGCATGGCTTAGATGCAGGCTGAAGAATGTGGACTTCCTCTGCTTCCCTCCTGTCGGCACTCCTGGGACCTATGCTCTTCTTTGTCACTCTTGCCCACTGGGTCCTTCTGCTCTCTGCCTTGGCCTCTGGAGCACAAGAGAGATGAGGGAATTCAGGCAAATTTATAGATGACTGAAGGCATTGGAATTTCATGGTATTTGGTATGGATCTGTTTTAAAGAACTAAACGAGTATCATCATATAAAGCTAAACATTTCAGACAATGTGACTCGGAATTTTTTTTTTTCTGTCACCTGGGCTAGAGTATGGTGGCATCAGCCTAGCTCACAGCAACCTCAAATTCCCAGCCTCAAGCAATCCTTCTGCCTCAGCCTCCCGAGTAGCTGGGACTACAGGCATGTGCCACCATACCTGGCTAATTTTTTCTACATGTATTTTTAGTTTTCCAGATAATTTCTTTCTATTTTTAGTAGAGACGGGGTGTCACTCTTGCTCAGGCTGGTCTTGAACTCCTGAGCTCAAACAATCCTCCCGCCTCAGCCTCCCAGAGTGCTAGGATTACAGGCGAGAGCCACCACACCTGGCTATGACTCAGAAATATTACCCCTAGATAAATACTGTAGTCTAGAGAAACTCATGTACAGGATGGATTATGGCAGTGCCATTTATAATAGCCCAAAAGTATGAACAACCCAAATGTCTGACAACAGGAGACTGGATTAATAAATGGAGGTTGAGTTATAGAATGGAATGCTTAACAGCAGTGAAAATGAATGGATTCCAGTTACAGCAGTGATTCTCAAACAGAGGTGATTTTGCCCTCCCCTGGTGGGCATTTGGCAATGCCTGGAGACATTTTCAGTTGTCACAACTAGAGGGGTGTTACTGGCACCCAGTGGGTGGAGGCTAGGGAGGCCCCAAACATCCTGAAATGCACTGCACAGCCCCCCCACCACCAATTATCCAGCCCAAAATGTCATAGTGTCAAGGCTGAGAAACTTGAGAGTTATAGACATTAATATGGATGAATCTCATAATGTCGAGTATAGAAAGGAAGTTGCAGAAAATATGTACAGCATAATACTATTTTTTGTTTGTTTGTTTTAGAGACAGGGTCTTGCTCTGTCGCCCAGACTGGAGTGCAGTGGAATGATCATAGCTCACTGCAGCCTGGAACTCCCGGGCTCAAACGATCCTCCTTCCTCAGCCCCCCAAGTAGCTGGGACTACAGGTGTGCACCACCACAACCAGGCTAATTTTTTCTATTTTTTGTAGAGATGATGTCTTGCTCTGTTGCCCAGGCTGAGCTTGAACTCCTGGCCTCAAGCAATCCTCCTGGTCTTGGTTTCCCAAAGTGCTGGCCTTATGGGCATGAGCCACTGCACCTGGCCAGTAGAATATTAATACTATTTTTTTAAATTCAAAAGGAAGCAAAACAAAAAGAATATATTGTTTAGGAATTTACACATATATAGTAAAATGATACTGTATTTTCTGGGTCCACATTGCAACTAGCCTTTGAGAAACTATCACTTAATGAATTTTAGAGTGGTATCAAAGAGGAATATCCAAAATTGTCTAAAAAAGCTATTAAAATACTCCTCCCTTGTTCCTCCATGGGTATGTGTGAGGCTGGGTTTTCTTCATGTACTTCAACCAAAGCAATAGATCACAACAGATTGAATGTGGAAGCAGGTATGAGGAACCAGCTGTCCTCTATTAGCCAGACATTGAAAACATTTGCAAAATCTAATACAATGCCACTCTTCTCACTGATTTTTTGGTAGAAAGTATAGTTATTTTTCATAAAATATTTATTTTAACATGGAATGAGTTTATTATTATTTTTTAAAGAATAAATAATACATATTTTTAAGGTCCTAAGTTTCAATTTCTAATACTGTAAATATCAAGAGATGAAGCTCACATAAACAAAGTTCCTAGGATCCTCAATAATTTTTAAGAGTTTAAAAGGATGCTAGTCTAAGATGGATCTGTTTCCTTTATCTCCACTCCTGTTTCCGTCTCTGGAAAAGTTCCACTTACTGAGTACCATTTATTGAGCTCACTTTTGACCTCAGCTCGTTCTCATTTTTTAAGTAAGATGAAACAGTTATGAAATTCACATGGCTTGGCATCTCAGCCTTTGACTCCTGGTCGCTACCTTCAGCAAATGTCTAAATAGATTTTTTCAAAAATTATTTTCTTCTTCTTCCTTTGTTTGTATTTACTTGTCATTTCATAAACATTATAGAACACCCTTTAATAATAGATAAAATTAGTTCATTTTTATCAAATACCTACCTGACCGAGATGCTGCACTTTATGAGTTACCGCATTGAATCCCTCAAAAACCTCATGAGGCAGGTGTTATCCCCACTTTACAAGTGAAAAACTGGAAGTCAAATAAGTGAAGTGATTTGCTCAGGGTTGGGCAGGAAGTAGTGAGGGAATCCGGATGTGACCCCAGGGCTGGTGGACTGCAGGCTGGCTGGTAGTAGCCTCCGTCCTGCACTGACAAGCGTGCTTGTGAGGATGTGAATTAATCGATAAGGTATATTTTCTGTTGTCGAGGAGCTGAGCTAGTGGAAAGGGTTAAACAATTTTGCAAACATTTGGTATTTTAAAACTCTTTATCCTGTCTCATTCAAGAAAAAAACAATTTTTTAAAGAACATTAGTGGTTCGTATTCATTTACTGCCTAATTCTCCCAAAGATTTGAAAACATTAATAATCATTCATGAGGGTAGAACAGAGCATTGGGGATGGAGGGGAAGCAAAAGTGGGCCTTGTGCTCCAAGAGCTTCTCGATTAGTGCATATGGGTGGGAAGTGGAGAGGCTCACAGACAGCTACGGTACTGGGGAGAATGAAGCTAGTTCAGTAACAGAGGTACACCGTCTTTACCAGGTGGACAGAGCACATGTGATTGGTGCAATTGGGAAAGGCTTCTTAGAAGAGGTGGTATCTGAAGGGAGGGTCAGGAAGAGATGGTGGGAGGTGGGCAGAAGGACATGTTCAATTGCTGGAGCTTGGTTCTCTGCAAGCAGTTCCTGAGACAGAGTTTAGGGATCAACAACTATGACGGGAAGGGCAGGGAAGCAGGAGGATGGAGAAGAATTTCAGTGCAGGCTTGACAAAGTCTCTGCCAACTTGGGAGGGGACCTCCACAGCCATGATACCTGGCAGAATTGTTCCAGGTCAGGTTGAAATGGTCAAGCCTTACACCCCCATCTCACTCAGTCTCAGCTATAGGCCACCCTGGGGCATCACCACGGGTGAGGTGACTCTCTGCAGCTGATGCAAGAGCTCTGCTTTGGGAAGAATAACCCTGTGGCAGCTTGTAGAGCAGATTTAAGATTCAACTGGGTTGTTTGCCCAGTTCCTTTTCTCTAAAAATGACCCTGCCCCTCCCACATGGCAATGGTGCTCAGTTAGGGGTGGGGGCCTGTCCCAGCTGGGCCACTCAGAGTGCCTTGCATGGGAATTTGGAATTGAGCCAATGAGATCCCAGTCCTTGTTAGGTCTGGTCTCTTGAATGCAGATATAAAACTTCAACTATGGGGTGCAGAGGCTCATGCCTATAGCTCCATCACTTTGAGAGGCTGAAGGGAGAGGATTACTTAAGGCCAGGAGTTTGAGACCAGTCTGGGCAACATAGCGAGACTCTGTCTCTACAAAAAATTTTTTAAAAATTAGCCAGCATGGTGGTGTGTGCCTGTAGTCCCAGCTACTCAGGAGGCTGAGGCAGGAGGATCGCTTGAGCCCAGGAGTTCAAGGCTGCAGTGCACTCCAGCCTGGGCAACAGAGCAAGACCCTGTGGGTCAATGGCCACGTTTTCTACCATGGGGCCTGAGAAAGAAGTACAGACTAAAATCACCAAGAAGTTCACAGAAAGAGGCACCAAAAGAGCTGTGGTGACTCTTCTTGTCCATGACTCTAGCATATTTCTTGAGGTTTTATAGGTCATCCCTGCAGTATTTCAACAAATCTTCCCTGCTAGCCTTTTTTTTTCCTTTTTTTTTTTTTTGGTTCTTATTAAACCTCTGATTTTTTTTATTTCAATAGATTTAGGGAATATGAGCATTTTTTGTTATATGGATGACTTGTATTAATACAATGCTGAAGTTGAGGCTTTCAACATACTCATCACCAGAACAGTGTACATTGTACCCAGCCTTCCCCACCTTCCCCCTTCTTAGTTTCCAATGTCCATTACCCCTCTTTATGACCATATACATTCCTCATTCAGCTCCTGCTTATAAGTGAGAATATGTGGTATTTGTTTTTCCATTCGTTAGATACTTCACTTAGGATAGTGGTCTCCAGTTCTATCCAAGTTGCTGCAAAAGATACTATTTCATTCCTTTTGATGGCTGAGTAGTACTCCATGGTATATATAAACACCACATTCTCTTTGTAGACTCATCAGTTGATGACCACTTAGGTTGATTTCACATCTATACAATTGTGAATTGTGCTGCAATAAACATTCGGGTCTTGCCAGCCTTTTCTCTTTTTTTCTTTTTAAAAATCAGTCCATTTCCATTACCGGCTTCTGTTTCCCAAAAGCCCTAATGGGGAGAGCAGTTAGGAGTTATTAGAGTAAGAAGCGCTGAGAATCTTAACAAAGGGACCAGCAATGGGAATGGAAACAGGATTGATTTGGGAAACATGTAGTTTAGTAGCTAATTGAAGGTGGAGAGGGCACAAAAGAGAGAAAAGAGGAAGAGCTTTGGTGCCTTTGTGACTGGGAGGATGGCAGTCCCAGAAACCAGCATAGGCAAGTCAAGGAGAGGAGCTGGTGTGGAAGCCGGGCAGGGAGTGGTGACTTCGGTGTGGCTTCTGCTGGTAGGTGCTCCCCTAGCGGCTTGTATCACTCTAGCCTTCCTCCTGCCTGAACACAGCACTTCTGAACAACCTTCCTACCTCCAGCACAAGCACATGCTGTCTACTTCCCCAAAATGTTCATAATTCCATTCTTGTATATCCAATCATCCAGCACCCAAAATAATCTTATAACTCTCACAGCCTGACTCTTCAATTCCATTCATTCATTTATGCAATCATTTATTCCTAAACATTCAACAAACATTTGCAGAATAACCACTGTGTGCTAGATGCTGGAACACAAAGATGGTAGAGGAAGTGTCCCTGGATCACAGTCTAACAGGACAAATAAACCAGTCATGACAGAGTAATTTGCAAAGATCTGTGGCAACTCTCAGGAGGGGGCATCTAATCTGGAGGAATTAGGGCAGGGTTCATAGAGGAAGTGATTTTAAATCAGATTTTGAAGACTGGGCAGGATTTAGCCAGTTGGAGGAGTGGGAAATGGCATTCCAGATAGAAGGAAGCAGGAAGGAAGCATTTCAGTGTGGCTGGAGCTCAGGATAGATGTTCGGAGGGAAGAGACTGGAAAAGATCCGCACTGGACCAAGGAGTCTGGATTTGATCCGTAGGTGGTGGGAAAATGCAAAGGATTTTTGATCCAGGCTGAGATGTAATCACAGATATTTTAAAGTAAACCTTTTTTTAAGCATAACATATAAATGGAAAAGAACACAAAATCATAATTTACAGCTTGATGAATTTTCACAAAGTGAATGCATCCATGAACCCAGAACCCAAATTAAGAAACAAAACAAGACCAGAAGCCCCTTTTGGTCACCACTCCTTGCCACGGACACAGATATATGTGCAAAAGCCCTCTCTGACAGCAGCAACCAAAGATGGGTTGGAGGAGCTGGAATAAAGACAGAGAAATATTTCAGGAGGTGACAGCAATGGCCCATGTAAGAGGTGGTGAGGCCTGCTACGAGGCAGTGATGGCAGAAGAGGAATCAGTTTGGAAGAGCTGTGAATGTGACAGAATTGGCAACATTCCCTCTGTGGAATGCACGATATGTATTTACTCATCCAGACAATTGGGATCTGACCCTGAGAATTCCCAGTGGCTTGCTTTGTAATTTGAAAGTACCCAAGACTTGAATATACATTATTCAATCGCTTCGGACGAATCCACTGATGCTGAACAATGGCGATACATTCTGAGAAATGTACCTGGCCTACTCCACACCGAGGGTACAGGGTACAAGGGTACATTGTACTGTTGCTCATAGGCTATAAATCTGTGCAACATGTTACTGTACTGAATACTGCAGGCAATTGTAACAGAACGGTAAGTATTTGTGTATCTAAACATATCTAAGCATGGTACCGTAAAAATGGGGTATTACAATCTCATGGAACCACCATGATATATGTGGTGAGTCTGTCATTGACCGAAATGTTGTTATGCAGCGTGTGACTGTATAAGCAAATGCTTCCACCCTCAAAGGGAGTTGCAAATCAATGTGCTGCTGCTTTTAAAGGGAGTATTTTGGGCAGCTTCCTGGCATTGTTTAAAAACAAAAACAAAAACCAAACTGGACCTCATAATAGGAGACTACAAATCCTTCCTGAGAATCTTCAGCCTGGAAGAATCTCTTGCAGGTTAGAACTGCTCACTGAGGCACACTGGCAGCGCTGTGTGGCACCGACTCAAGCTGCTTAATTTCGCAAACACCCACGCAATATTATAGCGAAAGAAATTTTAAAAGCAATAAAAAAAAAATCCGGATAATTGCCATACATGTTTCTGCAGTCCTGACACAGTAATAACTTGCCTGTAAACACCTTCCTTAAAGAATTGGTTAATAGGATGTACAATACATAGCAAAGGAAATTGTTTATTTCACAAAGCCTTTGAAAATGGGCTATTGATTCTTCCTGAGAACCTGTGATGATTTTATAAGATTGGAGAGGATAAAGCAATAACTTTCTAAAGGTGTAGGGCGGAGTAGGTTTATGTGAAATAGAAATGTCCCTTAGCCTTGGTTGTCTTATCTGTAAAATGGGCACTGGGCTACCCTGTGGTTTATGATTTTGTCCTGTGGAGGTGAGTCTCTGAACCTCCCTTGCTTTAACGAGAGCATCTCTGCTCTCATCTGTTTAAATGTTGGGGTGCAAGTAAGATGTTGTTTGAAAAAAGGGATTGCAAAACTAAAACAGACTTGGAAAACCACTGGATTAGATGACTTCTAAGGTCCTTTATAGCTCTAAAATTCTAGGACTCTGTCTAACATATGCTTGACTTGTGGAAGGTGCTGAAGACTAAAAAAAAACACAATTTCTACCCATGACGAATTCACCAGTGTAAGTTATGTATGTTGTGTGTGTTTGGTGGGGTAGGGATGAAACAGCATCTTTAATATCAATGATGGTAACATGGTAAGGCTTAAAATGGAGGTATTAGTGAAGCATTTGGGGACATGATTTTGGAAGTTTTTTTGAGAAAATGACATTTAAGTGTGTGTTAAATGAGGACTAGGAGCTCACAGGGATAAAAAGAGGGAGGGGAGGTATTGGAGGTAGAGAGGTCAGTGTGAGCAAAGTCATGGAGGCTGTAAGAGGATGGATGGTAGTTGGGGAACTGATTACATTCATTATGCTCATTATGTTCCCTGCATACCCAGGGAGAGTGGCTAGAAGTAGCCAAAAGGGATGCTGAGGACAGTGGGATAGACGTCAGGAGCTCCTTCCAAATCCAAAGCCCCTATGATCTCTTCTGGGGTTGATGCAGGATCCTGCAAGTATGTGACCAACTAACAATGAGGTTGTTTAATCATTGACTGCTCTACACCTTCCTTCTACTATTTTGTAACTCCACTGCATTAAGTAAGCAAGGAATGTGTTGATAAGATGGTGGGTGGGGCCCCAACGAAAGCCTAGGAAAGGGGGAGTCACAGCTACCTACACTGGTAACACTCACCCCACATTTATCCAGGGAAGAGGAAGCCCTAGCCCAGGGACATGATCTGCTCTAGACCAGGCCAGGGCCAAGACTGTCTAGGTCAAGAGGATTGCTTCTGGGCATGTGCCCTTCATCCAATAGGACTTTATGGTTAGTCCTGAAGCTGGTTCCTCTGGGAGAAGAAAGCCTTTCAGGGTTAAAGAAGCAGAGTTAGTTTCCCTAAGCCCAGGAAAGGACTGGGTATTTGGGGGCAGTGGGCCCATGGGTGGTGGACTCCTGGCCACCCATTAGCACACAGGGCCCCAGATTGAGGGTCACCATGTGCGGGGCCCAGGGAAGCTGGACCTCAGACATTGTGGCACGGAAGTCTGAGTGAAAGACCTTTGTGTCCCTCTCGAGTCGAAGGGAATGGAGGTGTCTCACAGGTTGGATACAGAACATCTCGGCAGTGAATAAGGTGAATCCAGAGGGGCATTCCCCAAACTTTCTAGCTTTTTTAGCCTCTTGGGGTTCCCGTACAATTCTAGGAAGGAAAACCCTCAGTTATAAGCTGCTCTCCTAGGGACTGGATGCTCAAAGTCAATTTAATTTAATTTAGAAAGAGAATGAGATGTGATGTTTCTTGCATGCAAATATTGTGGAGCAAATGCTTGCTACTATAATGGCTTTTCAGTGGGTGTGCGACGTGACCAGACCTGTATTTTGGAAACATCGCTTTGGCAGTCAAAAGAGGATGTACTACAGAGGGAGAGACTGACTGTGGGGAGAGTAGTCAAGGTGCCTAGTCCAGGTGAGGGGGCACGGGGCAAGGACAGTGGAAATGGAGATTTGGGGTAGGTTTGGGAGTCATTTCGAAGGCAGGATTAACTGGTCAGCCAATTAACAGTAATAAGTGCTCAGGGGGAGCAGTTCAGGATGACACTAAAACAGTGGTTTGCAACATAACTGTACATTGGAATCACCTGGGACTCTTTTAAACCTTCCCTTCCTCCAATGCCCAGGCCACACCTCAGACCAATTAAGTCTGAATCGCTGCCGGTGGTACCAGCTGCAGGTATTTTTGAACATACCCACAGTTGAGAACCACTGCACACTAAGCGTTCAAACTTGGTAAACAGAGTGAATTGGGATGGTATTAAATGAGATAGGGAACAAACAGTTCTTTGTGGTTAGGGTGTAAAATAGGTGGAGAAGGGGGAGGAAGGGCAAGTTCAGGCAGGAAATAGCTCAGTTTGGGATGTACTGACTGCAATTAAAGTCTGAAGTCCTGGAAGGGATGGCCAAGAGCCACCATGCAGCGTGGGGCGGGGGCCTGTGGGGGGCCTGGAGCAGGGCAGGGCATCATCTTCCTCTGAAGGGAGGATGGGTAAAGATTTGGAACAGCTGCCACGGGGAATGAGTTGGTTCCAAGTTAAGAACAATTAACGCTAAAGAATTTATGCGTCAAGGACTAGCAATTCGGGGTTAGGTGAGATTGCTCTGTATTAACTATAATATTAACCCTGTATTTGGATTTGACCAATACATATTTATCTCCATCACTATGTGCTGGGACCGGCTCGTACCAGTTAGGAAAGCAGACAGTGAAATTTACAGGAATTTTTCCAGTTATTCAATGCAGCCATTATTAAAATTAAATTACAGAAATGCAAATACATTAAGTACATTGCATTATAAAGGTAATAAATACTCATTTTTCATCCCGTCCTTCTGTCTTTTCTTCGAATTGCATTCTGGCTTTCTTTGCTCTCCACACCGCATGGCAGAAATCACTGCTCCCAGATCCTGAGTTTGTAAGTCCTACCTATAAACCAGTCACTGTGAAACTGGGCTCTCTCAGGCTAGGTTCCAGATCCTCAGGGAAGAAGCTTATTGGCTCAGCTTGGTCCAGATACCAGCTCTGGATTTATCAGCCAAAGTTTCTTCTTCTGTAAATAAGGATGAGGGAACTACGAAAGCCAGACCTCCAAAAAGCCTACATCTTTATGTCTATTTTTTTCCCTAGGTGAAAATGCATCATTTGTGCCCAGAGTCCACTGGATGTTGTAAAAGATGACAGCTGTCTCCTGAGACCAGCCATCCAAACCTCTATAGGATCCCTTCTAGAGACCCACTTGGCAAAAAAAAGAGAGAAAGGGAAAAAAAAAACCTTTATAGGAGACCTCATTGTTCTTACTTCAGCCCAGGACAAAACCAAGATATCAAACACCAGTGTCACCTCTGGCAGGGAGATGAGCAGCTCCAGAGGGTCAGCCAAACAAAATATATCAGCCTAATTGGCCATTTGTATTTTCACCAGCCCAGCTGCTTGTCAGGGAGGGTGGTAGACAGTCTCGTTCAGTACTGTTTGCTGTGAATAAGACTGAATCTCTCCCATTGTTCATTGTGAAACGTCTGTGGCCAGCAGGTCTCGTGAATGTTTAGGGCCGTTGTTGGTTTAGGGCTTGGCTGACTTCTTAGTTCATTAACTTCTCATTGACCAGCTCGAGGTAACAAGCAGAGAACAGCCCAAATGTGTGGACTTAAGCACCAGCCAGGGTCACCACTGGGATGGGCACAGTGCTCGTGATTCCTGTTATTAGACTTGGGAGCACTTGAAGGCAGAGGTGTCTAGAATCTAGACTCCAGATTGTCTCAGCCACTCCATAACTCCTGGCATCAGCTCTCACATAGACTAGTCCTGATATTTTTTTTAAGAAGAAAAGACCTGTTCCCAATTCCTATAATTTATGAAACATAGAACAGCCCTCAGCTCTGAGTCACAGTAAATAGTAAGACTTTACGCAGTTAATTCTGTCCCCGCGCTGGTCAGGGAAAGGTCTATTATGTTTACCAATTGCTCAGCGAATGCTTCTCAAGAACTGTCCTAGGCACACTGAAGCGAGCCAAAGCGGAGGAACTGGGGATCTACTTGCAGGTTGTTGGTGACGAGCTGTGTTATATTTAAGCTATATTTGGATGACCAATTTTTAGGTAACTAAATTATAATAAAACATACTTGGCCCTGAAACTATTAAAGCCATAAATATTTGATGACTCAAAGGTCATATTTGTATCTTTCTTCATTTAGCAGATACTCAAATATTGAGTGTTTATAATGTGTGAGGCCCTGGTCCAGATCTTAGAAATGCCATGGTGAGCAAGACATAGCCCCCACACTCAGTGAGCTCACTAGTGTAGCTGGGGGGAGCCCACAGGGGAAGAGGAGTGGGCTGATGGGCCCGTGAGTGGGGCGTTTCAGAGTGGGGCATGTCCGACTGCCTGGAGAAGGAGTGTGTCACCCAGATGTTTGGGTGGGCTGTGGCTCAGGAAGGTCCTCCAGGGGAGGCAACATCTTCCTTCGAGAGGATAAGATCAATGAGTTTGCAAAGGGAAAGTGGGGAGGGGAGGGCAGAGCAAGATGTTCCGGGAAAGGGGAGCAGGCTGTGTGCCTCCGGCAGGAACGAACCGCCCTTAAAGTTCCAGCAGGACCTCAGGGCTGTGGTTAAAGTGCTAGTTGTTATTGTTCTTCTTGATCTTATTTCTGAACTGGGATATTTGTACAGTACAGTTTGTTTCATCTTCATTATCTTATCTCATGCTCACCAGGAGCCCCATGAGGTAGGCAGGCGCTGTCCCTCCATTTCACAGATGAGAAGCCAGAGGCCTGGCATTGTCACATGGCTCTGTGAGTCTGGGGGAGTCTTGGCGGGTCAGGGCTGCGCCAGCCTGCACTGGGCTCCTTCACTCCCCACAGCTGACTCAGGCGAGGGCTCACCCCAAGGGGCGTCTGATATACCTTCATACCTCTGAGTATCATTTGCTCCTCAGGGAGCTGACGGAGGTCCTAAGGCACAGAATTTCTGCAATCACACATGGATGCCAACACACCTGGCCTAGCTCTGCGGCTTGTTCTCCTTGGCGTGACCTGGGGCAAGTTACTTAACTGACTCTGAGGCTCAGTGATTCCTCCATCCAGCTGAGACTTGACCTGTGGGAGAGGGACTAGTGCTGGGGGGAGAGTGTGGCATCGTGCTCCTCATCAGACATTTGGTACCACGGAGAGAACCATTGGGCCTGCCCACATGGTCCCTTGGGCCCAGCAATGCTCTTTACCTTTGTGTCATGTTTGGGATTCAGGCATCTGTTATCTGCTTATGGTCACCTACCCTGGACACGCCAGCAGCCTTTCCTCCCTGGGGACTTGCTGGTTCCCAGGAAGCAGAACCAGGCTTCTTGCTGGTCAGACACCCTCAAGCCTCTCTTTTCTTCTTTCCCCCCACCAAGGAGTTCTGTTTTTTTGTCCCTGAATACTATCAATACCTGCAAACAGGCTTCTTCCCTTTTTCCCTTTGCAAACCCTCTAATTTTCTCTCTGGTTCCTTGGGGTTTTGAAAAACAAAAGGCAGAAAGCTTCGCCTGCTTCAGCTTCTGCTCTGCCTCAGACCTCTGTCTAGGTGTCATAGTTCAGAGCTAACTCTCTGCTTGAATGAGAGGAACAGAGAGGAGCATTTGTGGTGGGGACAACCTATTAAAATTTCAAAACATAAAATCTAGTTACCCAGTCAAGAGACAACTGAGATCCCTGAACTATAGAAGCAGGGTGGACACAGAAAGGGATAGATCCAAGACATGTGTAGAAGAAAGAATCATTGAGACTCCCAATCCAATGTGGGAGTCACAGAATGCACGTCTGAAGAGCACTATGCCACAGGTCAATCAAACCAAGTAATCAGTAGTTGTCATTTAAGTTGACCTTCAGTTACCTGCAGATAAATTAGTTGATTCATCATCTATTGACTACCCTCAGTCAACTGAACACAGTAGAAATAAATATGTACCTTTTAGGTCGATTAGGCTGGATGAAAGGAGAGGGTTCATTTGATTTTGTGTGTGTGTGTGTGCTTAAAATTTTGCATAATAAAAAATTTTTAAATAAGTAAATAAATTGATTTCAAAGCCACTTTTTTATGATCCATCAACATTTACATCATGACAAGAAATATTTAAACTAATATTTCAGGCTCAGTGTGAATACTTCATTCCACTATTTAGATGTTTTCCATAACCCTTAGTTCAGATCTAAATGAATTTTCAAAACTTAAGAAAGTCTCTTGCTGAGAACGAAAGAAACATCCAAACCAAGAGAGCAAGAAATGAGAGGAAAAACTCTAAAATGATAAGGAGTCATGTCTGTATATTCTTAGAAGTGAACCTAAAGCCAAACAGCAAAAGGCAAGTTTCCCAGCATGAGCGTCCTTGGCTGCACCCTCAGCATCCAGGGTTAATTGGGGGAGCAGGGGAGCCAGGGGCCTGAGGGTGTGGAGCAGGAGCAAATGACCCTGCCATCAGACTAGCCCCCAGGGCGGCGGCAGCAGTCCAAGACACAGTGTTCGAAGGACATTCAGTGCTCAGAGTCAGACAGGCAGAAGCACCTTTGTTCTGGGTCATCAGTTTATTGAGAACAAGACTGTAGCCAGAAGTTGGGGGTTTAGCGAACACTGGCCGGCTCCTCCGAGGGAGAGGCTGAGAAAGGCAGGCAGAGTGTCTCAGTCACGTGGCCCAGGGGTCAAGGCAGGAAGTGGAAGGACAATGAGAATGCAAGGCAGATGCCCAGCCCTGACACCTGGCTGGGTGTGGTCCTGAGACTTTCAGGTTGGAAGGAAGGGAAACAACACCAGGTTACTTCAACTGATGTTAAGGATACATAGAGAAAGTGACTTGACCTCTCTCTACTTTTCTCCTCATTTTTAGCTGTAACTCTCGACCTCTGAACAGCTTCCGTGAGAACCATAGTGTCTGCTACGTCATGGCTTTTCATCACCCTCTTCTCAGACAGTCTCCAGGCTTCAGCTGCACCGTCTGCTCCCCACTCAGTCTTAGGATGGGCTCCCTCGGAAAAAGCATCTGGGGCAGATATTTGTGTAGGAAGTTTACTGGGGAGAATTCTCCAATAAACATCACAGCATTCCCTACATCTTCTGTCTGACACCCATAAAGAGTGGCTCTGGTGGGGTCCTCTGGTCACTCTGCAGTACAGAAGGCACCCGTTTGTCCGTGTTGTCATGTCGTGGCACCCCACAGACTTCCCTCATTTCCGTGCTGTACAGATGGCCACCATTGACTTGGGCCTGATCCCCCGTCTAATCAGTCGGAGGATAGATTGCAGGACCACCTGACTTGGAGCAAGACAGCTTTCTCAGAAGGGCCTGTAAGAATGGTGTCACGTGTCACGTGTTGGAGAAATATGTAACTGGTACCCAGAGGCCCCAACAAGATTGCAGAAGCTCACTTAATCCCAAACCCAACTGCTTGAAGGATCTGTGGCTGCTAATACTTTCTCTACCGTGGTCAGTATTGGTCTGGAACTTGTGTGGAGTTGAGGCTGTCCATGGTGGGCTGGATGGTCTCTAGTTGAAAGGGCCTAAGGGAGAGACAGGTGCTGACAGAGACAAGGTGGTCTGTGGCACATAAAATCTTCCCTCCAGGGGAGATAGAACAACCCCAGGAGTGAGGAAGAACTTAGGGAACATGAAACTCAGGGACAAGAGACTCAAATTTGAGTTCCAGCTCTGCAATTTACTGATTGTAAGCAAGTCATTGGCCCAAGCTTAGTCAGTCAATAAATATTTAGTGACCACCTATGGCCAGGAACTGTGTCTATCACCAGGGAGCTTCTCTCCCGGCTTCCTGTTCTTCTTTGTAAAATAAGGGTGCTGGATTAGATTATCTCAATGGATTAAAATGGTGCCCATACTTTCAGAGGCAGAAATCCAAGGTACGTAGCATGACACTGCCAGAATATTTGATATTGAAGGTGCTCCCAGAAAATCCAGGGTGTAGGATCTCATCGTTCACCTACAGATAGACTATCTCCCCCACCCCCGCACTTCTGTTTCCCCCAAATGTACCACATAGAATAAATCCTCAGACCGTGGAAAGAAGAAAGAGGTAGAGGCTATATAAGTTATACAGTCTCCTGTCTTTCTAATCTTTAAAATCATTTAAGTGTTTACCCTTATTTTTTGAATTCTTTAGAATTTAAATGGTCTGAGTTTAAATAGTCCTGAACACATTCCTCAAACACTCTTATTTAAACAAAGCTCAGCCGTAGTGATTACACAGCCAGGTTTTTTCCAACCCCTGGAGACTTTAATCACAATTTTATCTTAGGGTCAAGCATCCATACCTCCAAAGTGGTTTGCATTTGAATAGTCTTTCAGAAGTTGGTGCCAGATCCAGAGTTCTCTGCACAGCAGATCTGGTAAGGTGGGGCCCCTGGCATCACCTTAATCGCATGTACACTCTCTTCCTGGTCACAGAGCCCCAGGAGCTGAATGCTGGTGTGCAGAGAGGAACAGGGATGGGGCATAGAATTTGGCTTGCCATTGTAGACAGTGATCCTATAGCAATAGGGATGGGCATGAGGGTGAGCGAAATGTCATCAGGGTAGTGAGTACTTGGTACATATAAGGCACTGTTCTTAGTGCTGTAAGGGACATAAAGGTAAAGTAAGGAAGATTAAAATTTATTAAGTGTTTTTTTGTTGGGCCCTTTTCATACTGGCATTCAATCAGTAATAACAAAAACAATAATAAGCGCTTTGAAGTACTTCTACTATGGGCTAGGCACTGTGCTTAATGCTTTATATTTTCTTTCATTTCATGCATGCATTCAACACATTTGTTTTAGTATCTATTAGGTAGTAAGTGCAGGGGACATTGGTGAATAAAAACCCCTGCCCTGGAGGAGTTTTCATTCTGGGAGGAGAGACAGGCCACAGATGTTGTAAATAAGTAAGTGGAGTGTTAGAAGATGACAATTGCTACAGAAAAGAATGGAGCTGGGTTAGGTGGATGAGGAGTGCCTGCATCAGGGGAGCACAGAGGCAGTCTGCACTATTAAATTGGTGGTCCAGGTAGCCCTCCCTGGGGAGGTGACATTTAAGCCAACATTTAAGTGAAGGAGGTGAAGGAGTGAGCCATGCAGATACATGAGGAAGAGCATGCCAGGGTAAGGGAGCAGCCAGGGCAAAGGCCCCGAGGCTTGGCGTGACTGGTATATGGACAGCAGGGAGGCCAGAGACCAAAGAGGAGAGGGCAAGATGACAAAGGGCCTTTGTCTTTTACTCTGAGAGATATAGGAAGTCACCAGAATTTTTATTGTTTGTTCTGCTTTGTTGATCTGTGTTCTAGAGCAGGGGTTGGCAAACTTTTTCTATAAAGGATCAGATAGTAAATCTTTTAGGCTTTGCAGTCCATATGATCTTTGTTACAACTACTCAATCCTGCTATTGTAGTGTAAGAGTAGCCGTAGATAATGCATAAACAAATGAGCGTGGCTGTGTTCCAATAAAACTTTATTTATGGACACTGTTTGAATTTCATGTCATTTTCATGGGTCACAAAATATTATTCCTCTTTTGATTTTTTTTAACCATGTGAAAATGGGAAAACCATTCTAAATGGGCTGTATTTAGCCTGCCAACCATAGTTTGCTGATCCCAGTTTTAAAGGAGCGACATGATCTGTCTAAGCTTTAACCAGAGCACCCTGGCTGTTCCGTTGAGAAGAGACTGGGGGCAGAAGCAGGGAGCCCAGCGAGGAGGCCATGGCAGTGAGCCACGTAAGAGATGATGGTGATCACTCTGAGCAGTGAGGTCACAACGATTACATTCTGATGGTATCCTCCACCCAACCTTTGAAACAGGTAACATAATGATCCCTCCTACACAGAGGAGGCCACTCAGGCTCAGAGAAGTACAGTGAATTGCACAAGGACAGAGAACACACAAGTGGTGAAGCTTGGATATGAAGCCCAATCCAACTCCAAAGCTTTGTTCTTAACCATCGTAACTCCAAAGTCATATCATGTCACATAGACCCTATTATCCCAAATGACAGATGTGAACACTGGGGCTCTAAGAAGTCAAGAAACTTGCCCAAGATCCAATAGGTCTTGATGACTCCACAGCAATGATTCTTCTTCTTCTTCTCCTTCTCCTCCTCCTTCTCCTTCCACTTCTCCTTCTTCTTCTTTTTTAAGAGATGCAGGGTCTCTATGTTGCCCAGGCTGGCCTCCAAATCCTGGGCTCAAGAGATCCTCCTGCCTCAGCTGAGTAACTGGGACCTAATCTAGGCTAATTCTCAACCTAAGATGAGATTCCTGCCCA
This sequence comes from Lemur catta, assembly GCF_020740605.2. Taxonomy (NCBI): domain Eukaryota; kingdom Metazoa; phylum Chordata; class Mammalia; order Primates; family Lemuridae; genus Lemur; species Lemur catta. The sequence continues at coordinate 97,849,260 of NC_059128.1, forward strand.
CAAGGTGCTTATATTGGAGGTGTCAGGATTCTTTTTTTTTTTTTTTTTTTTTGAGACAGAGTCTCACTCTGTTGCCCTGGCTAGAGTGCCGTGGCATCAGCCTAGCTCACAGCAACCTCAAACTCCTGGGCTCAAGCAATCCTTCTGCCTCAGCCTCCCGAGTAGCTGGGACTACAGGCATGTGCCACCCTGCCCGGCTAATTTTTTCTATATATATTTTTAGCTGTCCAGCTAATTTGTTTCTATTTTTAGTAGAGACAGTGTCTCGCTCTTGCTCAGGCTGGTCTCAAACTCCTGAGCTCAAAGGATCCACCTGCCTCGGCCTCCCAGAGTGTTAGGATTACAGGTGTGAGCCACCACGCCCGGCCAGGATTCTTTATATGATCAATGCCTCTGAGGTGCCAATAAAGTGCCTAGGGCATGCAGAGGCAGTGGGGTGGCATTCACCTGGAGTGACAAGAAGAAACTGACTGCTGTTTGCAACAGGCCTTGCAGAATAGCCGGCTGCCTCTACCCATGCTGATTCTTACTGAGATAGGACTGCTTAGTTCTTCTTCCAGCTATTTTGTTTGTTTTGTTCTTGTTGTCTGGAGTGTGGGGAGGCAGTAATTTAGGAATTGTGTTATTTCTCTGTTGCTAAACAGTCACATGGGAAAAAGCACTGAGGTCTCCCAAATCCTATTTCAAAAATAAATAAATAAGTACATATATCTATAAATTTTTCTCTTAAAAGATACAAGGAAATGCAATTTAAAAAAAATTACTCAAAATTCCATCACTCTGAGATAACTGCTGTTTCATATCTTAGAGTATGCTTTTCCAGATTTCTTGCTATTTATAAATATGGCTTTTAAAAATTGGATTATAGGGTATATATATATGTATAATTGCATAACAGAATTTCCCCACTTAATATATTTTGAACACTTTCCCCATATGATTAAATGTGGAAATTTAATTTCTATAAAATCATTTTTAATGGTTACAAAACATTCCATCATTCGTTTACTCAATAAATATTCATTGAGCACCTACTACGTGAGAACTATTATTCTGGGCTCTTGGGATGATACATCAATTAACAGAGGTGAAAAAAATCCCCATCCTCATGTAACTTACATTCTAGCAGGAGGAAATAGACAATTAAAAAAATATATAATAAATAAATATAGGGCCTTTTTGGCCATTGTAAGGATTTTTATTTTTACTCTGAGTGAAATAAGGAACCATTGCACTGTCTGTTGTGTGAATATGGAGCTTATCTAACCAATCTAGGCATTGGCTGGACATTTAGGCTATTCCTAATATTTTGCTATTATAAAGAACATATTTTTATACATAGATAAGATCATACTATAGACACATTTTATTGGGTATTTAATATTATTACAAAAGTAATAGATTCTAATTGTGACAAGCTAAACAATATAGAGATATATACATAAAATTTAATAATCTCCTCATTACCCTCCTCCAATTTCACCCTTCTGTGGTAATTAAGGCAAATCAATCAGGAAAACAGAAATTCCATCAGCATGTTACAGAAATCATTTTATTTAGAATGGGGTCATCACACTAAGGCCAGCTGGCCAAATTCCACCCATTGCCTATTTTTGTAAATAAAGTTTTGTAACATAGCCAAGCTTGTTCGTTTCTATATTGTCTATGGCTTCTTACATGTTACAAAAGCAATTTTTACTGAGCAGAAATGAGGCAAGTGTAGTCGTGACAGATAACCGTGGTCCACAAAGCCTAAAATATTTGCTGTCTGGCTTGTGCTGTAAAAGGTTCCCAAACTCCAATCCAGGGGTTTGGGGCTGTAGGCAGAATAATGGTCCCCCAAAGATATCTACATCCTAACCCCAGGAACCTGTGAATATGTTACCTCACAGGGATAAAGGGACTTTGCAGATGTGATTAAGTCAAAGATCTTCTTTTCTTTTCTTTCTTTATTTTTTTCCTTTATTTATTTATTTATTGTTTTTGAGTCAGAGTCTTGCTCTGTTGACCAGGCTAGAGTGCCATGGCATCAGCCTAGCTCACAGCAACCTCAAACTCCTGGGCTCAAGCAATCTTCCTGCCTCAGCCTCCCGAGTAGCTGGGACTACAGGTATGTACCACCATGCCCGGCTAATTTTTCTATATATATTTTTAGCTGTCCAGATCATTTCTTTCTATTTTTAGTAGAGGCGAGGTCTCGCTCTTGCTCAGGCTGGTCTCGAACTCCTGAGCTCAAACAGTCCTCCTGCCTCGGCCTCCCAGAGTGCTAGGATTACAAGTGTGAGCCACCGTGCCCGGCCACATCAAAGATCTTGAGATAGGAGGTTATCCTGGATTATCCAGGTGGGTCCAGTGTCATCACAAAGGTCCTTAGAAATGACAGAGGGAGGCGAGACAGTCTGGGAGAGATTTGAAGGTGCCATGCAGCTTGCTGTCTTTGCCAAGCAGTGGAGAGAAGGGGCCACAAACCAAAGAATGCAGGCAGTTCCCAGAAGCTGGAAAAGGGAAGGAAAAATCTTCTCCCCTGGAGTCTCCAAAAGGAACAAAACTCTGCTGACACCTTAATTCAAACCCAGTAGAACCCGTTTTGGACTTCTGACTCCAGAACTGTGAGAATAAATTTGTGTTATTTTGAGCCACTAAATTGTGGCAATCTGTTACAGCAGCGACAGCAAACGAATACAACTGGCTTAACAGACACTGGAGGACTGAGAAGGCAAAAGGGGACACTGAGAAAACAGGGGAGCTTCCAGAATTGGCTGCCACACCTAGAGCTGGGGAACAAAGGGAACTAGCCAGGGTCATCTGAACCCAGACGCTTGGAGAACAGGCCCTGCGGAGCAGGGACCCAGACCACTGAGGATGGGCTCTGGTACACTGGTGCTCTGAGGGGGCTGACGCTGATTCTGAAAATGTGGAAAGAGTTGGAAACCGGGACCAGCTGCTGCTGCCAGGGCGAGAACTTACTGGAGCTACTCTGACAGGAGTAGGAAGCCTTTAGGGATCAAACAGAAGGCTTCTCCTACAACTTCCCACTCTGCTTCCGGTTCCCCTATCAACAGAGTGTAACAGGACAGCTGACAAAGCAGAAGTGAGCTTTGCAGCATCTCAGGCCCGGCACCATGAAGCAAAATATTAAAAGGGTGGTTTGGAGCTGAGGCTAATAATGAGGACACAATGTTAACTATGTGGTCTGTGTCGTTGTACTCTTTTTCTCTGTGCTCATACAAAAATATGTCCAAATTTATTATAGCTTTTCTCCTGTGTCCTATTTAGTAAAAATGTGGTCGTATCATACACATTAGTCTGAAACTTGCTTGTTTCATTAAATAATATACCATGCATATCTTTCTATGACGGTATATTAGAGCAGTCTCATTTTTTAAAAATTGCTCAGTAATAGCCCATGAAAACTCCATCCAATCATGGGAACGTGTATTCATTCATTCATTCCCAGTGACAAAGATTCTTGGCTTGGCCAAACTTGAGTCAGACTCCTGAACCTTCTCCTTGTCCCATCTGTGCACTTCTTTGTACAATCCAGTTTTAGGAAAGAACCCTGCTAAGTCAATTTAGCAGGAACCCCCCCCCCCACCTTATCTGATCGCCCTTGGTATCTGATCAGGTTTATCATCTTCTACCATCCCCCAAGTGATGTCTGGTCACCCTGGCCTGTCTTTAGGTAGAATCCTGTTAGGTTGGTTTAGCCATAATCCCCCTCACTCCTGACATTTCCTCTTAGTAATTTTCCATGCACTTATTTCCACCCTGCTCCTTGGCTATAAATTCCCACTGTCCCATGCTATATTCATCACAGCAGGGAGACGAAGGACATGGCACCCGTCCATGGCCCTGCCTGGAAGTGACGCATCTTCTCTCGTGCAGGAATGCTGAACTTCAGAAGAGACAGGAAAGTGTCATCCTATCAGATTCACAGAAAAGAGAACCTGCATATTTGTGAACAAACTTAGTGCCTATCCCAGGCATTTTTGTTTTGAGGGTTTGTTTAGTTGCAGTAAAATAGACTAGGTAACAAAAATAGCACTAAACACTGAGCATATTTGAGAAGTAGCAACATGAGGAAGGTTTCTCATCTTTCATCCTGAAATTCGGTCCTATCTTGAAGCTAGGCTCACTGAACACTGGCTTCTTAATCATTGTTTTAAAATGCCTTGACAAGGAAATACATCTAATTAAACAATAAAGTGAAGATGGCAGGAGGGGCTTCAAGACGGCTGACTAAAGCATCTCATACTTGCCTCCTCCACCAAGAAGAACCAAAATAGTGAATAGACAATTGAACTTTGAATAGATCTTCTAAGGGAGAACACTGGAATCCAGCAGACGTGAAACATCTAAAGCAAGGAAGAAGAGGGAAGCAGGACAGCCTGCTTGGCTGGGATCTGCTGGGAGGTGGGAGAGTCTCCCCAGTGCAGGGAAAGGGTAAGTGAGAGACCCCAGCAGACCACATTCCCACAATGGACTCCTACAGTCCTAGCCACAGGAGAGCCCCTAGACCCTCACAGGCCCTGAAACTAACATAGGGAGTTTCCTGGAGACCATGTGACAGCATTGCTCTAGAGAGGAATCTTGCTCTGGGTGTCACATTCCGTCCAAGTCCTAAGCAGCTACAGCAAGGCACCATTTTGAGAGAGCAGCTCTCAACAGATTGCACATTGTCCTGGGGCCCAGCAGTGCCTACACTGAGAAGAAACCAAAGTGCAGGCTTGATGCCACTGGGGCTGAAGCACAAGCAGGGTGCATGTTTCCCAACTGCCAGCCTGGGCTGCCACCACTGAAGGTGGCCCCACCCTCCCCAGTGGCAGGGCTGCCACACAGCCACTGTCACTCCCCACTTGAGCATTCTGCCAGGAGCCTGGGGATCACCCTTCCCCACTTACCACAGCAAGCACCTGCAGATACCATCAGGGGACTGAGGACAAGACTATCTGGGTCAAGTGTTGCTCTCCTCACCCCATGCCAGAGCACATACTCCAAGGCCCTGGGGGTTGCCCAGTCCATTCCAACACTGTTGGCACCTGAGCGAACACTCCTCCTGAGGGCCTGAGGTCAGGCCTAACCACCCTGCCACTATCACCACAGCTGGCATCTACATGCACATGCCACTGCAGCCCATCACAGCCACTGCCAACACCAGTGTATAGCCAAAGGTAGTCCCACCACTGCTACTGCTATCACCCATGGCATGCCAGCTGCCCAGGGGCCTAAGAACCTGGCCACCCACCCAGCCAACCACCGCCACTTACCAGCATCTGAGAAAGGCACCTGGAGGCCCAAGAATTAGCCCACTGGACCAACTGACAACAGTGCCAGTGTATGCTGCCCTGGGGCCTAAGGACAGGCACAGTCAGCCCACTGCTGCCATAACTGGGACCTGAAGACTGACCCACCTGGCATACCAATCCCCAGGAAAAGGTCACTCAGCCTCCACTAATAACTGTACCCTAAGCCACCGAGGAAATCACAGATTCCACTGAAACAGCCAAAGATACCATACAGAGACTCCACTACCGCATGTACTCAGAATCAAAGCCAAACTGCCATACCCAGATGACACCATGATACATCTTCAGGAAAAATTCCTCCCCTACAAAAGCAAATTCAAAAAATTGGAAGAAGCAACTGTTGCACCAGATGTACAGATATCAATGTAAGGACACAGTAAACATGAAAAAGCATAAAACAACATAAAAAAGAAACATGACACCTCCAAAGGAGCACAATAATTTTCCAGCAACAAATCCCAATCAAAAGCAAATTTACAAAATCCTAAAAAAAGAATTATAAATATTGACTTTAAAGAAGCTCAGTGAGATACAAGAGAATATTGAAAAATAATACAAAGAAATCAGGGAAACAATTCAGGATACGAATGAGAAATTTATCAAAGCGATAGATATCATTAAAAAATGCAGAAAATCTGGAGCTGAAGAATTCATTGAATGAAATGCAAAATACATTTACAAACTTCAACTATAGACTTATCAAGCAGAAGAAAGAATTTCAGAACTTGAAGACAGGGCTTTTGAAATAACTGAGTCAGACAAAAATTTAAAAAAAGAATTTAAAAAAGTGAGTAAAGATAATTGAGAGTTCATGGGACCAAAGGGAGCCTGTAGGTGCAGACTTGGAAAGTGAACTAGAATACTGAGAGATCCAGAAATCTGAGTACCAGGAACCACTGAGTACACAGTGCTGCAGGAAGTTGTGTTTGCCAGATCTCTGCCCTTGTATCCTTGTGTCCCAACAGAGATGTTGGGACTAGCAGTGAGGTTTTTTTCCTTGATTGAGCTTAGTTCACATACCTATCCCCTTAGGTAAAGCAGGAAGCTGTTCTCCCTCATCTTCTGGCCTCCAGTGCTGGGTGGCTGGCTCTGGGCACTCCCTTCCCACCAAAACTCCCACAGTGGGAGTTCCCTCAGTGAAGGCCACTATAATGGAGGTAAATTACATGTGGGTCAGCCAAAAATAGTGCTAATGTTGACTATAGATGAAACAAATTCTACCAGGTACTGTCTTTGGATAAGAGAAAGTAACATTTAAGTGAGCCAAGCCTGTTTCTTTCTTCTTCCCAAATTTGCCACACTATGATTTTAGTGTCTCCTTGATGACTAATGAAATTGAACATCTTTTTATGTATTTACTGGTGATTTGGAATATACTCTTCAATGATATGCTAATTCAAATCTCTTGTCCATTTTTCTATTGGGTTGTCTGTTTTTTATTTTGTTAAATTGATTTGAAGGAGTTTTATAAACTTCTAATACAATACTCTGGATGAGCCATTTTTTTAAATATATGTATTGTCAGTATCTTCTCCCACTTTTTGCTTGCCTTCTCTCTCTCTTAGTAGTGTCTTATGATGAAGCGAAGCTTACAGTTTTAATGTACACAAACTCATCAATGCTTTCCTTTATGGTTGGCACGATTTGTATCCTATTTAAGAAACATCTATCTACCTCAAGGTTATACTCTTCTGTGTTAACTTGAACAGATCATTTATTTATTTTTTATATTTATTTTTTTTTTTGAGACAGAGTCTCACTTTGTTCCCCGGGCTAGAGTGAGTGCTGTGGCATCATCCTAGCTCACAGCAACCTCAAACTCCTGGGCTTAAGCGATCCTACTGCCTCAGCCTCCCAAGTAGCTGGGACTACAGGCATGTGCCACTATGCCCAGCTAATTTTTTCTATATAGATTTTTAGTTGGCCATATAATTTCTTTCTATTTTTAGTAGAGACGGGGTCTTGCTCTTGCTCAGGCTGGTCTTGAATTCCTGACGTCGAGCAATCCACCCGCCTCGGCCTCCCAGAGTGCTAGGATTACAGGCATGAGCCACCGCACCCGGCTTACTTTTTTGATTTAAAATCTATTTTGTCTGAAAATAATATAGCCACTCCAGCTCTCTTTTTGTTATTGTTCGCATATAATATCTTTTTCATTATTTTTCACTTTCCTCTTTGTATCTAAAGAGTCTTCTCTTGTAGACAGCATATAGATGGGTGATTTACTTTAACCACTCTGGCAATTTTTGCCTTTTAATTGAAGAGTTTGTTTACTAGTAATTTAAATTAATTACTGATAAGGAAGGACTTCCTTCTGCCTTAAACTATTTTTTCTATGTATTTTATATGTCTTTCATTTCTCAATTTTTCCACTGCTGCCTTTTTTGTATTTGGTTGATTTTTTTTTTTTTTTTGGTGGTGTTCCATTTGATTCCCTTCTCCTTTCCTTTTATATGCACATATTTTAGTGATTTTTATCTTGGGAATTGCAACTAACATCTCAAAATCATAGCAACTTAGTTTGAATGGTACTAACTAAATTTTAATAATATAAAATACTCTGCTCTTACACATCTCTGTCCTTTCTCCTTTGTGTTGTTATTCTCACAGAATGCATCTTTATATATCATGTGCCCATTAACATAGATTTATTAGTATTTTATCCATTTTCTTTTTAAATCATATAGGAAAAAATTAGAGATGTTACAAACCAAAAGTAAAATAATAATGACTTTTATGTTTACCTAGGTAGTTACCTTTATCATTTTTCTGTATTTCTTCACATGGGTTTGACTCACTGCCTGGTTTTCTTTTATTTTAGCCCAAAGGAATCCTTTTTGCATTTCTTTCTTTTTTTTTTTTTTTTTTTGAGACAGAGTGTCACTCTGTTGCCCTGGTTAGAGTGCTGTGGCATCAGCCTAGCTCACAGCAACCTCAAACTTCTGGGCTCAAACGATCCTACTGCCTCAGCCTCCCCAGTAGCTGGGACTACAGGCATGTGCCACCATGCCCAGCTAATTTTTTCTATATATATTTTTAGCTGTCCATATAATTTCTTTCTATTTTTAGTAAAGACAGAGTCTCACTCTTGCTCAGGCTGGTCTTGAACTCCTGAGCTCAAATGATCTGCCCGCCTCAGCCTCCCAGAGTGCTAGGATTACAGGCGTGAGCCACCGCGCCCGGCCCTTTTTGCATTTCTTAAAGGGCAGGTTTATTAGAATACCTTGAAATGTTTTAATTTCTCCTTCATCCTTAGAAGATAGTTTTGCTGGGTATAGAATTCTTGTTTGGCAGAGTATTTTTCTTTCAGCACTTACATTATCCCACTGCTTTCTAGCCTCTATGATTTTTGATGAGAAATCAGCTGTTAATCTTATTGATGATACTTGTACATGATACACTGTTTCTCTATAGCTACTTTCAGGATTCACTCTTTGTTTTTTGATAGTTTGACTACACTGCATCTTGTGGATCTCTTTGAGTTTGTTCTATTTGGAGTTTATTGCACTCCTTGGATGCATAGATTCAGATATTTCATCAAATTTGGAAAATCTCTGGCCGTTATTCCTTCAAATGTTCTTTCTGTTCCTTTCTCTGTGTTTTCATTCCACAACTCCAATAATGCATTATTGGTCCCCTTGATCATCTCCCATGGGTCCCTTTGACTCTGTTTACTTTTCTTCATTATTTTTTCTTTCTGCTCCTTAGACTGGATAATTTCAAGTGTCCAATATTCATGTTGACTAATTTTTTTCCTTCTATCTGCTTAGATCTGCTCTTGAGCCTCTCTGGTGAATTTTCTATTCCAGTTATTGTACATATCAGCTCTAGAAGTTTGATTGGGTTTCTTTTAATAATTCCTATTTCTTTATGATACTCTCATTTTGTTCATACATAGTTTTCCCGGTTTATTTTAGTTCTTTGTCCATGCTTTCAATTAATTCTTTGAACATATTTAAGGCAGTTATTAGTATTTTAAAGTCCTTATCTAGTAAGTCTAATGTCTGAGCTTCCTCAGGGATGGTTTCTATAAATCTATTTTTGTCCATTGGGCTATACTTTCCTATTTCTTTGTATGCTTTGTGATTTTTCTCATTGTTGAAAACTGGATATTTGAATATTATAAAACGTTATCTCTGGAAAACAAATTCTTTCTTTTCCACAGCCTTTGCTGTTTTTGATTATTGAAGGCTTATCTTGTTCAGCCAGGGTTTTCATTGAGATTTCCTTGAACATTGGGTAGTTTAAGTTTAAAAGGAAAAAAAAACAAAAACCTTTCCCAATCTTTGTGATCTGACTCTTTGTAGGAGCACTCCTTTAATACTTATCAAAGCCAATTAAAATTCTTCCTCAACCTTCATTTCCTGGTTGCACTGAGCCTATCTATCAGCCAAAGGTGGAATCTTAGGGTCTTCTCAGTTCTTCTCTGAACATGCACGATATTGCAGACATGTGTGTGGCTTTCTAAATCCCTCTGTATACAAGAGCACTTCTGAATTAGAATGCCCTCATTTCCTAACAAATCTCTCTCCCTGGCTTTTACTCCCATACTTTGTAGATGGGCTATTTTTTTTTTTTTTTTTGAGACAGAGTCTCACTCTGTTGCCCAGGCTAGAGTGCCATGGCCTCAGCCTAGCTCACAGCAACCTCAAACTCCTGGACTCAAGCGATCCTCCTGCCTCAGCCTCCCAACTAGCTGGGACTACAGGCATGCACCACCATGCCCAGCTAATTTTTTCTATATATATTTTTAGCTGTCCATATAATTTCTTTCTATTTTTAGTAGAGATGGGGTGCAACCTCAAACTCCTGGACTCAAGTGATCCTCCTGCCTCAACCTCCCAAGTAGCTGGGACTACAGGCATGCGCCATCATGTCTGGCTAATTTTTTCTATATATATTTTTAGCTGTCCATATAATTTCTTTCTATTTTTAGTGTAGAGATGGGGTCTCGCTCTTGCTCAGGCTGGTCTTGAACTCCTGAACTCAAAGGATCCACCCGCCGCAGCCTCCCAGGGTGCTATAAATGGGCTATTTTATGTATCAACTGCACTCTTTGGCCCCAGGCACTTGCAGTTTGTTTGTCTGCCTTACAATATTTTAAACATTGCCTATTGCTTTCCTGCAGTGGGTTCTAGGTTAAGCAAAATAGAGATGATTGCCTTGTGTCAGTTTTTCAGGTAACCCTTGGAGAGGTTAGAATAGACAAACACAATAGTTGTCAATGAAGTTGGCTCTGCTCTCTTATAAACAGGGGCCAGGGTCCCACCCTAATGAGGTGGACTGTTGTTTTTAAGACTGATGTTAAGTCAGGGAGGGGTTCACAAAGTTTTCCTGACATTTTTAAGTTGCCTTTTTAAAAATTCAGCAGGTACTTTGTTGCTCTTAATATTTGACTGTTTTCCAAAGTTCTGAAAAAGTTGCCTACTAAATGTATATTGCTTTTGCACCATTGTAAAGTCAAAAAGTAAGTTGTATCATTGTAAGTTGAGGATCATCTGTACATATCTACTTCTTATTTTTAAATAACTGTATAGTCACTTGCAAAACAAATGTACAGGGAAGTTACATGCACCCTCCCCCCAGTCTCTCCCAGTTTTAACTTCCTATGCAACTATAATAAAAATCAAAGCCAAAAACAAAAATTGACATTGGTAACACCCATCCTCTCTATCCATCCCTAATCCCTGGACAACTACTAGTCTGTTTTCTGTCTCTGTAATCATGTTATTATATGAATGTTACATAAATGGAATCATGTAATATGTATCCTTTTGAGATTTTTTTTTTTACTCAGCATAATTTCCTTAGATTTATCCAAGTTGCTGTGTGTATTCTTTTTTATTGCCGAGTAGTATTCCATGGTATGGTTGTATCACAGCTTTACTATTTACTCGTTGAAGGAGATTTTGGTAGTTTCTAGTTTGGGGCTCTTATAAATAAAGCTGCTGTGAACATTCTCATACAATCTCCTGTGTGAAAATGTCTTTACTTCTCTGCTCGAGAGTGCAATTGCCAAGTTGTATGGTATTTACATTTGTTTTCAAAGGTGATGCCAAACTATTTTTCAAAGTTGCTGTACCATGTCTACCAACAATATATGTGTCATCCATATCTAAGAAGGCTATGCCTAACCCAGAGTCATAGAGATTTACTTTTAAATTTTCTTGTAGGAATTGTGTGATTTTAATTTTTAAAATTTAGGTCTGTGATTAATTTTCAGTTACTATTGTGTGTTGGGTGAAGACCACAATAGTTTTAGGGTTTCGTGAAAATGCTTTGACTCTTTTTTTTTCTTTTTGAGACAGAGTCTCACTCTGTTGTCCTTGGTAGACAGCAGTGGCATCATTGTATCTCAATGCAACCTCAAACTCCTGGGCTTAAGCAATCCTCCTGCTTCAGCCTCCCAAGTAGCTGGGACCACAAGCACACACCACTACACCGTCTAAGTTTTTTTTCTATTTTTACTAGAGTCAGGGTCTCGCTCTTGTTCAGGCTGATCTCGAACTCCTGAGCTCAAGCAATCCTCCCCTCTTGGCCTCCAAGAATGCTAGGATTATAGGCATGAGCCACCTTGCCTGGCCTGCTTTGACTTTTTTTAAACAAGAAGAAAAAATTAAGTATAATCAACTCAGATTACACTTGTATTTAAAGCAACACAGTTTTAAAATATAATTTTTCATTGCTTTTATAGAGGAAGGTGCCTCTGATATTCTTTCTCACACCAAATATATGGTGGCTTTCCACACCAATTCTCCAATTCTCTGACAGCAACTGGATATCCTACAATTCAGTTAAACTCTGACACTAAATCCAGGAGTTATTGCAAACCCCACAAGTTAAAGGCTCAGTCCCACAAGATTACTCCCACTTCAGACACCAGTTGTGAGATCCTCAGGCCATTTGTACTTTTAACTGACCAACTATAAATTCAAGGTTCCTAGGATTCCTTCCTCAGTTTTGATAGTTCACTAGAAAGACTTATAGAACTCAGGACAACATTTTACTTACATTTGTCAGTTTATTTATTTATTTATTTATTTTTTTAAAACAGAATCTCACTCTGTTGCCCAGGCTAGAGTGCCATGGCGTCAGCCCAGCTCACAGCAACCTCAAACTCCTGGGCTCAAGCGATCCTCCTGCCTCAGCCTCCCGAGTAGCTGGGACTACAGGCATGTGCCACCATGCCCGGCTCATTTTTTCTATATATATATTTTTAGCTGTCCAGATCATTTCTTTCTATTTTTTAGTAGAGATGCGGTCTCGCTCTTGCTCAGGCTGGTCTCGAACTCCTGACCTCGAGTGATCCTCCCGCCTTGGCCTCCCAGAGTGCTAGGATTACAGACGTGAGCCACTGCGCCCAGCCTCATTTGTCAGTTTATTATAAAGGATACAGGCTGGGCATGGTGGCTCACGCCTGTAATCCTAGCACTCTGGGAGGCCAAGGCGGGAGGATCACTCGAGGTCAGGAGTTCGAGACCAGCCTGAGCAAGAGCGAGACCGCATCTCTACTAAAAAATAGAAAGAAATGATCTGGACAGCTAAAAATATATATATAGAAAAAATGAGCCGGGCATGGTGGCACATGCCTGTAGTCCCAGCTACTCGGGAGGCTGAGGCAGGAGGATCGCTTGAGCCCAGGAGTTTGAGGTTGCTGTGAGCTGGGCTGTCGCCATGGCACTCTAGCCTGGGCAACAGAGTGAGACTCTGTTTCAAAAAAAAAAAAACCAAAACAAACAAATAAACAAAAAAAAAACGTTGTTCAAGGACAGGACTCAGGAACAGCCATATAGAAGAGATGCTAGGACAAAGTATGGAGAGAGGTTGTGCAGAGCCCCCATGCCCTCTTGCCCTCCCCTCCAGTACTCCCATGTGCTCACCAACCCAGAACCTCTTCATCTCTAGTTGAAGACTTTTTATAACTCAATCTCCAGCCCTCCTCCTCTCCCTGGAGGTGAGGGTGGGGTGGGTGATGCTGAAAGTTCCCACCCTCTAATTTTTGTGATGACCAGCATCCATCCTGAAGCTATCTAGAGGCCACACTCTGAGTCACCTCATTAGAATAAACACAGGTATGATTGAAAGGGGCTTGTTATGAATAACAAATGACACTCTTATTAGGAGATTCCAAGTGTTTTAGAACTCTGTGCCAGAAATAAGGGACAAAACCCAAATACAGTTCACCCTTGCACAATGCAGGGCTTAGAGGTGCCAATCCCCCATATGGTAGAAAATCCATGTGTAACTTTTGACTCCCCCAAAACTTAACTACTAATAGCCTACTGTTGACCACACACCTTATCAATAATATAAACAGTCAATAAACACGTATTTTCTATGTTATATATATCATATGTATAGAATATATTGTATTATTGCACTAAAATAAGCTACAGAAAAGAAAATGTTATTGCAAAAATCATAAAGAAGAAATCATCTCCATTGTCTTCACGTTGAGTAGGCGTAGGAGGAGGAGGAAGAGCAGGCTTTGGTCTTGCTTTCAGAGGTGGCAGAGGTAGAAGAAAATTCACATATAAGTGAATCCACAGTGTTGTTCAAGGGTCAGCTGTATATATTTTTATTATACCAAAAGGTCCAGGAAGGGTAAAGTGCCTAGGGCCACGGAAGTCATAATGCGGTCCTTTCAGTTGAGTAGCTTTCCCCCTGGTCCAGGTGCCAGGCTGTGGCAGATTGGAATGGGTGGCAAAGTGAGCAGCACTGGGTGATGGTAGTGGAGACGGAGTGAAAGGCACTGGTTGGGTACGTGTTAGAGTAGAGTCAGCTGGACTGGCTGATGGACTGGATGTGGGAGGTGAATGAAAGAGAGAAATCAAGGATGTTTTTACAGCTTTTTTATTTGAAACATTGTTCGTTCTTTTAATTTTTTTTTCAAGATTTAAGGAACCTTTTTTGAAAAAAAGTTTTAAGCTACTGATAGCTTACAGCAATTTGGTAAGGCATATGTTTGTCAACAAAAATTGAAACATTTGTTTTTCCTCCCTACTTGATCCCTTGAAAATTTGGCAACTATCATGAGTATTCTTATTTTTATGACAATATCATTATTTGCATAAGTTCAATAAGAATCTGTTCTCTTTAACAAGATTCAATTGGAAACATTAGTTATATTACCAAGGCTTTGAATGAAATGTCATATTTTAAAATGTGCATAGAATGCCTATTTTCAAGTATTCCCAGCCTTATAGTCAATGAATACAAAGTTGTCACTTCCTTGCAGGCCCAGAAACCTCCAGATATTAGATATTGAAGGCAAAGTCTGATGTCTGCCTTGGTTTGACATCCTAGCATCAAGAGGTTTTTTAAAGTCCAAAATGAGATTCATTGTTTAAAATTTCCAGCAAAGAAAATTTGAAAGGAGCCTATGTGGTTATTCTTGCTGCACTTACGTAAATAATCAGGCCAAGTTTCAGACTAAACTTATTTTACAAACAAATTTGTTTCACCATGATTATCTTTGATCAAATGGGAGTGACTGTAGACAGAAAAATTATGTTTCAGAAGGAAACTATAGTACATTTGTTATTAGATTATAGCCCTGTTAGTTGTTTTTGAGTTTTTATTATATACCTATAGATCAGATTCGATCCTAAATTCTTCTAGTTGCCATCAATATCTGGCTACAACTCTCCACTAAGAACAAAAACTGCCACATAATATAAACTTCAAGGGACAAGTTTCATGCCTGATGTAGAAGCCACACAGAGATTTTACCAGAACACCTGACTCCACAACCAGAGACACTGAAATTGCAAACCAGGATGAGAAGTGGCTGTCTTCACACTGTGGAAGGCTCTTCCCAGGACTGCCCGCATAAGTCCATAATAATACTCTTACCCTTCTTAATTTTTCCTTGCTCACCTCTTTCACTTGGTAGAATAATGCTGTAGTTAGAATTTCACAATCAGTAGTTTTTGTGGGTAACTTTATAAAGTGTAGCATATCAAACTCCATTTTTTTTTTTTTTTTTTTTGAGGCAAAGTCTTGCTCTGTCTCCAGGGCTAGAGTGCCGTGGCATCAGCCTAGCTCATAGCAATCTCAAACCCCTAGGCTCAAGTGATCCTCCTGCCTCAGCTTCCTGAGTAGCTGGGACTATAGACGCAAACCATCATGCCCGGCTAATTTTTCTATTTTTAGTAGAGACCGGATCTTGCTATGTTGCTCAGGCTGGTCTTGAACTCCTGAGCTGAAGCCATCCTCCTGCCTTGGCCTCCCAGAGTGCTAAGATTACAGGTGTGAGCCACTGAGTCCAGCCCAAATCCAAATCTTTACAGGACCTAAGAGAAGCCTTTTTTTTTTTTTTGGTCTGAGTATAGGGGACTTTATTGATGGTATATGTCAAGGCGGGGCTCCCTGGGCCACTCCCATTCTTCAAGAGGTCTGGCATGGAAACTGTGTCGAGGGGAGATTTTCAGTGTGGTCTGGGACTGAGTGCAGTAGGGACTCCCCAGAAGCTGAGGGCATCTCCATGCTCTCACTAGGGCTGGTGGTCCAGGGTGGTAGTCCCCAACCTTTTTGGCACCAGGGACTTGTTTCATGGAAGACAATTTTTCCATGGACTGGGGGGCAGGGGAGTGTTGGGGGGGTGCCCTGGGTGGCAGGGAGGTGTGGTGCAGAGCTCAGGTGGTGATGTGTGGCCTGTTAGGAAACAGGCTAGTTAGGAAACACAGACTGGTACTGGGCCATGGCCTGGGGGTTGAGGACCACAGATCCAGGAACTCTTACCTTTTGGTCCACATTGGAAACCATGTGGACCATAAGGTCTACCACCCTATTGCTGTAGCCAAATTCATTGTCATACCAGAAAATGAGCTTGACAAAGTGGTCATTGAGGGCAATGCCAGGCCCAGCATTGAAGGTAGAAGAGTGGGTGTCACTGTTAAGGTTGGAGGAGACAATCTGGTACCCAGTGAAGCCCAGGATGCCCTTGAGGGGGCCCTCTTTTCTTGATGTCATATTTGGCAGGTATCTCCAGACGGCAGGTCTAGAGCTGACACATTGGTGGTGGTACATAGAAGGCCATGCCAGTGACCTTTCTGTTCAGCTTAGAGATGACCTTGTCCACAGCCCTGGAAGTGCCAGTTGAAAAAGGGATGAAGAGGCCTGTGGCCATGATGCCACAGCTTCCCAGAGGGGCCATCCCTGGTCTTCTGGGTCATCAGCAGACGGGGTAGAGATGATGACCCTCTTGGCTCTCCCTCTTAGTGAGCTCCAGCGTTCTCCAAAGTAATGAAGACACCAGTGGACTCTACAACATACCTAATCAGTGCTGGCATTACTCCATTTGATTTTGGTGGGATCATACTCCTGGAAGATAGTTCTGAGATCTCCATTGATGAAAAGCTTCCTGTTCTCAGCCTTGACCATGCTATGGAACTTGCCATAGGTGGAATCATACTGGAACATGTAGACCATGTAGTTGAGGTCAATGAAGGAATCATAGATGGTGACAATATCCACTTTGCCAGAGTTAAAAGCAGCTCTGTTGACCAGGTTTACTGGTCAAATATAGCCAAATCTGTTTACTCCAGCCTTCACTTTCACTATGTTGTCTCAGGGACAAGAATGGCGCTGCATGAGAAGATGGCAGTCTGTCAAGTGGGAGGAGCAGAGACCTAAGAGAGTTTTAGTCCATCTAGTGGGTAACTTTAGCAACATCTCTAATGCAACTATTTGTTCAAATTGTAATAGCAGTCTCTTTTACAGAGTTAGCACCCTGCTTTAATTTAACCCATTCTTGGGATGCTAGATGATAGGACTGCTACCTATCAACTGAAAAGGGAGAAATCTGTGCAGTTGCTTGCGCTTCCTGTTGTCAGATATTGTAAAGACTCCATCGCAAAAAGTTAACAAACAGGCTACTTGGTTAAAACAGGCAGGTTTTTCCTTTGGCTCATTCTTTGATCTATTTAATTTTAGTTGGTTCAGTTCAGCTAGGCAACCCTAGCTAAGCAGCATACACAAAACTCTTGGTATTATCATCCTGATAGTCATAATAGTAGTTTCTGGCTAGGCACAGTGGCTCATGACTGTAATCCTAGCACTTTTGGGAGGATTGCTTGAGGCCAGGAGATCGACATCAGCCTGGGCAATGTAGCTAGACCCTGTTTCTACAAAAAATAGAAAAATTACCCAGGTGTGATGGCATGCCTGTAGTCCTAGCTACTCAGGAGGCAGAGGCAGGAGGATCGCTTGAGCCCAGGAGTTGGAGGTTGCAGTGAGCTATGATGAAACCACTGCACTCTAGCCCAGGTGACAAAGCGAGACCCTGTCTCCAAACAAAAACAAATAAAATAGTAGTTTCTTTGGTGTGCTAAATCCTCTCAAAACATTTTAAATGTTTGCATACAGCCATCTATTGAATATCAAATGGTCTCTTTTCAGCTAGAAGGACAAAAACAATGAAATGCATGATCATAAGGACACTGTAACCCATGAATTATGTGTTGAGCCTGGAAACACAGAATCATGGTAACTGAGAGTAGCACCAATGCTCTTTGTTTTGGTCACACTCTCATCTAGGTTGAGAATAGAGCAAGAAGAGAAGATATAATGAACTGAGCCCTAGAGTCATCCAACATTTAAAGATTAAGCCAAAGAGGAGAAATCAGCAAAGAATATTGAATAAGAGGCCCAATGAGGGAACAGGGATATCAGGACAGTGTGATGTGAGGGAAGTTCGGGGCGGGAAAAGTGTTTCAAGAGGAAGAAAGAATGTCAATTGTTTGAAATTCTGCTCAGAGGTCAATTTAGATATGAATAGATAATTGACAATTGGTTTTGGAAACAAGATTATTAATAATCTTGATAATTTATTATGATGATGGAAGCCAAAGCTGAATCAGGGTAAGTTGAGAAGTGAATGTGAAGTGACCGAAGTGGGAACAAACACTGCAGAGAGATCATGAAAAGCCTCTCTCTGAGAATGTATGCAGAGAAGATAGCAGAGAAATTAGGACAGTTGCTGGAAGTGATTTTAGAGCTGAGGGAGGTTTATTTTACATGGCAGGAATTTCAGTATGTTCATATGCTGATAAGAGTAATTCAATTGAGAGGGAAAAAACAAGATGCTGGACAGGGAGCTACTTGTATTAACAGCAGTAAAATCCTTAGAAATGTGAGAGTGAAAGGAATCCAGATCACCAGTGGAGGGACTGGCCTTCATATAGGCACAGGGACATCTCATTCACAGTAACTCAAATGTTGCTATACAGGTAAAAGTAATTTTGATGGTGAGAAGATAAGGGAATTCATGCCTGATATCTTTAATTTTTCCATGAGCTCTGGAGGCAAAGTTGATCAGCAAAAAGATATAGGAGGCTTTTAATAGATATGAAAAGGAATGAAATAATCCTTCCACCAAGTCTACTTAACGAGAATTTAGTGGAGAAAACCCTCCTAGGATTAAGTACATCTCCCAAACCCTTTTCCTCTCTCACCAGACCCTTTGCTCCTTTCTGGTACTCATTACCATATTACTGTATCTTTTTTAGTTCACTTGTCTGTTCCCGCATTAGAGAATGACAGGAGGGCAGGGACCTTGTCTAATTTCCCAATTTACATCTAGCCCATACATAGTGCAGAGCCAGCAGGTAGTCACTAAATAAATACTTGTTGAAACAAAACTGTTAATGAATGGATGTCTTCAGAATTTTGTCTTAGGCCACCCCGTTAAGTACTTGTTAGGGCAAGTTACTTTTCCTGTCTGAGATTTCATTTCTGAATCTATACCATGGGAATTATAGTCTCTCTCTTGACTACCTCACTGCGTTATGCTCCTTAATGTAACGGATTGTTATTTTTAGCCCACCCGTAGCATCGCAGGTAGCAGGTGCGGAAAAAGTTGCTGACTGGGGGAGGGGACATATTGTTCCTGGGACTGTAGGCGCCGAAGCTCGGCAGAAGCGTTCCGCGGACCGCGGAGGGGCGGGGCTCGGGCCAGCATCCTGCTTGCTCCGGCCCTTCGCTGGAGGCGCTAGCCGGGCGAGAATGGGGGGCAGGGAGGCCAAGCGGGGAGTAACTGTCAAAACTCGCCGCTTGGCGCCATTATTTAAATGGTACGTGCTTGTCTCGCTGCTGTGCGTGCTCGGGGCGGGGCTCCGAGCGCCCGGAGCGGGGAGGAGGCCGGGGCGGGCCGGGAAGGTGGAGGGGCGGGGAGGGGCGGAGCCAGGCCGGCCGGAGGGGAGGGTCTAGCGGCGGCCCCCGGCAAGGTTCAGTGCGCTTGCGCTGACAGACGCAAGATGGCGGACAGTGCGGAACTAAAGGTAAAGCGCAGCTCGAATTCACTTCTAATATTCGGCCGCGGAGACGGCGCCACTGGTGCCGGGGGGGATGGGTCCGACTCTGGGGGGCCGCTCGGGTCTGACTGCACCCGGGCCTGGAGTTGTAGGGAGAGAGGCGCGCCTGGCCTCAGCATAGGGGGCCCGGCTGCGGCGGGCCGCGGGCCCCGGGTGCCTCGGGGGCGCTGACGGGTCGTCCCCGGCGTGTTATTGTTGTGGGCGCCTCTGGCGGGGGTGGCGGGGGAAGAGATAGGGAGTCGGGAGGCAGGGGCTGCGGCTGTCCGCGGGGCTCGGCTGCCTCACCTTCCAGTCAGCCTCCCCGCCCCCCATGGGGAGCTGGGGCTGGGGGCAGGGTGTTCTTGTAGGGGGGATTGGGAAAGCTCCCCGTCGCCGCTTCCTCTTCCTCCTTTGCAGTCCCGGGCTCCTGTCAGGCGCTCTCCTCAGACCCCCGGGAACTTGGCTCCGGCCGCCCCGCCCCTCCGTGGAGCCTTACCGCCCCCGCCCCGGACTCGGCTTTCCCCGGTTGCCCGCCTGTCAGGAGGCGCCCGGGGTACCCCGCTTGTGGGAGGCGCGATCCTGGGGCGATGGGGTGGGGATGTGGGGGAAAAGCTCCGGTAAAGTTTAGCAAGCCCCAGGCCGGCGTCGGGGTTCGGCTGAGGGGTAGCGGGAGAGGCTGTCTAGGCGGGACGTTACTCTTCCTCTCAGATTCCGGGGAGCCAGGGGGAGAAACCCCCTCGAAGAGTGTGTATTTGGAAGCAGTGGTGGGGTGGTGAGATGCAGCTACCTCTCTCCCTTCTCTTGCTTTGGCTGGTGTGGAGGGTGAGAGGAGCCTTTGGGGGTCTCTGCACACACCATGATGGCGATGCTATAGCTGATGGAGGTGAATGGTTCGTGTTTATATCCCCCTGTTGCCTTTTGTTTGTAGGGACATCTTGCTGGCCATGTTGATTTGAACGAAATTTTCCCCTCATCCTACTCCAACCCCCAGTAAATAGAACGTTCCTCCGTTCCTCTCAACTGTACCAATTACTCACGCCTCGCGAAATTAGATGAAAGGGTGCCTCCTTTTCCCCGTTTTTTCTCCCACCCCAATCTTTACCTGATGATGGCTTCTTTACCGAAGCAGATATACCACTACACAAGCAGTTGGGGGAGGGGGGTGGAACCCCTGTGATTGGATTGTGACAAATGGGGCTCCGCTTGAACAATTTTGGTTTAGTAGCAAGCAGTTCTTAACTAACGCGTATTATTTCG
The DNA here is from genome assembly GCF_020740605.2 of Lemur catta. NCBI lineage: Eukaryota > Metazoa > Chordata > Mammalia > Primates > Lemuridae > Lemur > Lemur catta. The sequence goes on from NC_059128.1 coordinate 97,870,117, forward strand.
AGCCTCTGAACGCGATATTCCCTTCTCTGGCTTCCTGTGTGCGTGAACCAAGCAGCTGCTTGTATCTCGACCCAGAGAACTGACATCTCTTTCAGAGTGGAGATTGGGATATACAATTGTAAATCTTTGGGGACAGTCTTTTTGTAATTAGTAAAAATTATTTAATTTTTTTCCCCATTATAATGGAACCACAACTTCTAGCAACCAAGCGCCAGATTTGTTTCTGGAGAGTTTTTCCTATAGAAAAGCCTCACTGAAAGATCGTTTCTCTTAATAACTTCGCAATGTTAACATTCCAAGATTTGTATGTTAAAGTGTTGGTGTTGTTATTCTTTTTCGATTAAGTTATAATTACGGATTTATTTAAGGGAAAGCAGATTTAGAATAGTCTTTTTTTCCCCCAGTTTCAAACTATTGACTGAAATGAGAAAGCTTCAGGAATATTTGAATATTTGGAGATAATTAGCCCTTGAAATAAAAAAGTACACAACTTTAAGATACACGCTTTCTATAATTTCTCTCTTAAAGTATAATCACTATGTTGCTCTGATCTTTGCTTTTTAATATTTAATTTATCAGGAGTCCTTTTGAATGATAGCTAATCAGTTCTGTTATACATGCACCGTAGAGAGTAAAGCTGAAAAGCTTGTATGGACTATATTGTCACTCTTGATGCTGTCCGAAGAAACTAGTATGGAAAGCACATGCTGGGAGATTTCCTTCTTTGTTCTTTCCCATTTTAAGAAAGTGCCTTTGGGGATAGATCAGATCCCTGGTGTGAGTCTTGTTGGATAAAGTTTCTCTTTACAAAAATGAGCAAGTATCAGATAAACACCAAACACTAGGAAGAAATGTTATTTTTCTAAAATTGGTCTCCTTTTTTGCTTTCACCAAAATCTACTTGACTTTTCCCAGAGGAGTTGTTTTCTACTTTTATGTTCCTGTTGTATAATTTTTCAAATTATAATAACTGTTTTGACATGTTGGTATGTCATGTGTGTGCCCGAGACTTTGAGGAGCTGTGATAAATTGCTTAGCTGGTGATAGCTGTGTTAAAAATTTTGTTAATACTTCATTGTGGTTAGATTTGCTGTTCTTTTTTGGGGGATGGAGGAGGTGATCTCAGGAACGCCTACCATGGATATTTGAGAATGTGTATATATAATTTTCTGTGCAGTAGGTTTGGAAGATACTCCTTTTGGAAATGATATTTTCTGAAGGTTTTTTTGTTTGTGATTTTTGGAGGTAAATATCATACATTCCTAATAAGATAGGAAAAATCAGAGTAAGAATTTAAAAGACCCTAGATTTCTTTGAAATTTTAAATGAAAATATAATTCTTCCAACTATGAAGCTTTGAGTAAACAGTGACTTTTCCGTTATCTTAGTTCACAGCCCACACTTCATTTTGCTATGGATGGTATTCGTAGTTATTTTCCTCATAGCCCTTTTAGTGAGTCCTTTTAAATCTATAAGGAATCTACAAAGATCAGATGGGAAGAGCACATAGATCTGTATCTCCTCTAAGAATAGTGCAAGCTGCAACACTTTAAGATATTGCCAATAAAAATTAGATTGTGAGTCATACATATCAAAACGAGTTCTCTGTGCATGTTTATGAAAAGTTTAATTTTTCATTAGAATACCCATAAATGATACTTTAAGAATGTGGAGAGAGAGTATTTTATCTTCTTTAGGAGCTTAAAAGCAGGAGGGTGTGATGGCCAGATGATCTTGGTAGTTAATAATCTGATAGCATCATGTAGCTCCTCTTAAAGTACTTTTTTTTTAAACAAATGTTTTTTGCATTAAAACTCAAACCAAGTTATATTGCCATTTTAACTTACTGGAGGAACAGTGAGAGGGAAGAAGTTCATCATCATTTTAGTGGAGTAAATAATGGAATTCAGTGGGAAGAGAAACCATACTTTTAAAAGTATAAGTCTGTCAGTAAATTCTGTTGTCATTTTCTGCTTATTTATTTTCAAAAAATAGCCACTCAATTTTGATCTTTGTGGTGTAATTTGCTTGCTGTTATTTCAGATAAAGGCAAGTAAAGCTGACAGTTTATTCATGGATTTGCTTTGAACTTGCTTTTGTCAAGTGCCACATTTAGATGGCTTTTGTTTTATGTCACCATTTTTATGAACAGTATTTAAAAACATTTTATAAAACACTACAGTATAGTTTTTAAGTATTTCATATAATTGTTTTGAAATACTGCCTTCTTTTCTTCTGCTGTTTTCTCCTGGGTGATTTCATTGTCTTTCTCTTCAAAGAGTCTCTTGTAATCCCCTGTTGATTGCAGTAGTGCTTAGTGGCTGGTCCGTAGCTGATTAACCTTGGGTTTCTCCTGTTGAACTCCATCAACATGCTCCTCCAGGGTTCTTGCTGAGGCTTTTGAGTTCTGTGTGATTTGTACCCTTTCTTGCTGGTAACTAGGGCTAAGAAAATAAAATAGCTCATGGTTGTAGTGGGAACTGGGAAGAAGTATCTAAGTTTCAGAGAAACTGCTTATGATGAGATGTGGCCTTTAAAAATAATAACTGATTCATTACTTCGTAGGATTGATTGTAGTGTTTTCTAAAGTATTTGGTTCTAGCATTAAGCGTCTTTTTTTTAAAATGTTTAAGTAATAATATCTTACTAATATAGTACTTTGCAGTTCACAGTGTATCACATTATCTCATTTCATCTTTTTAGTAGTTCTTTGATTTAGAAAAGGCAAGTAATAACTCCTTTTTATAGTTAGAGAAAGTGAGCCCCGAAATGGTAAGTGACTAGCCCAAGGTCATACAAATAAAAGTAGCAGGGCTTGAGTCTCCTTGAAGGTGCTGTGACAGTTCTGGAGTCTTCTAGGGTACTCAGCTCACAAAGGATTCTAGTTATGTTGTTGCTAATACTTTCCCTTTGCTGTATGCCAGGGTATTTTTGGATATTCCTTGGGCATTTTGCAAGCTTCCTTGCAAAAAGTTTGGAGTTTGTTAGTTGGAATTATACACATTAATTTTTGCAAATAGCACTTTGCTTGGGAATTTCAGAGAATACTGAAAAGTAAGCAGAAAAATAAACAGCACCTGTAATCTCAACACTCAGATGTATCATGGTTAACATCTGGGTATCTATCCATTTATACTTTCTCTTTGTGAGCGTAAGTATATGTATATTCATCACAAAAGAGATCATACTAGTTTTTTTTTGTTTATAATCTATTTTCATGGCTAGGTATCTTTCTAGGTTAGTAAATATAGGTCTGTATGACCATTTGAAAGGTTGCATTGTATTTTATTCAACTAATTCCTATCATTAGACAATTAGATTATTTCTGCGTTTTTGCTGTTTTAAACAATGCCTTGGCAAACAGCCTTTTATAAAAGTTTGTTTTATTTTAACTAAATATATTGATATGACAGACCTTTTTGGTGTTGTAGAGAGCAATGCAGATGGTTTTTTGATTAAACTATTACAAGTGAAATAAACTAGTAGTTCTTGGTTTGTTCATTGTTACACCTTTATTGTTTCTGTTTCTATAAACATGTCAGATAAGATCATTAAATGATGGCAGATAGATTTTACAAAATGTAAGCAAACATTGCTTCTGAATCTGAATGTTTGATACAGTATGAAATTGATTATGAAATAGTATGTATAATTTATTTCAAGAATGTTTAATTTTGGAAATTATATCACAAGAATCAAATATTGCAAGTTTTTGTACCTTATTTAGATGCTTATCAGTTTTTAACAGGCATTTTAAAACTACTGAACATTAACAGAGAAAGTAGAAATGAGAATTTGCTTTACTCATATTTTTAATCTTAAGGCAAAGTGTTGCTATAGTATTAAATTGATAGGTAACGCTGTTTTGAGGAGCTGGTCATAGAAAGGTTACATAGGCAAAGAAAACATGTTTCTATTTTAAGAAGGAAACTTTATGAGTTAAATCAGTTAAATGCATGTGAATTAAGATAAGAATGCTATTTGTGCAACATTTGAAAAGTACTGCACTGTAGAAGGAAAAGTTGATGAAATTAAGGGTATGAAATTGATCCTACTCTAAATTTGTCAGAATTTGGTCTTCACCTAAATCTACATTTATGTAGCAAATTTTATCATTAGGGTTTTTAAAAAAACAGGCAGTAGAGAAATTTTAAAGTATGTAGTTCTCGTTTATCAATTTCAGAAGTACTGCTAATTGCCATTGTACTTTTTGCTACTCTTACTGCTAGATGTTTGTGACTGTACCTCCTCTTACATGTTAAAAATTGTGGCACTCCCATTGCTTTGATTCCCTCTACTCTTGGTTTCAGTGGTGTCACATGAAAAGATAATTCCCCAGAATTATCACTCCTTAGCACCCTCCCTTCAGAATTTTCTGATAAGCCTTCATTCTTCGCTGTAAACTTTTAAAGTTCATCAGAACGAAGAAACCACCTTTTTTCCTCTTCTGCTTTTCCTCAGATCAAGCAAATAAAACAAACATAAACCCTTTGAACATTAACCAGCAACTGAAATATCAGCAACTCTCATAAGACTGTTGTAAACCTTCCTGTTATTGAAAACTTCATCTCTTTTACCTTTCCTGGTATTCTCTGCTTTCAATGCCCCCCCCCGCCCCTTTTGGTTGCCAGGTTAGTTTCACCAAAACACTACTTTCATCCTGTCACTCCTGTCTATACAAACGTTGAACGGCTTTCCATCAAAAACTGGGTAAAGTTTTAGCTCTCAATCTGGTATTCAGGATTTTCTATTGTCTGACCCATTCCGCTTTCTGTATGTGTTTTGTCTCCTCACTGTATAGCAAAAGTCCTTAACTTAAAGCTAGAGCTGTTAGTTTGCTTTTTTTGCTGGCTAGTATTCTGTTTGTACACCACTCCATTCTCCTATCCCTACCCCTGTGGACACAGTAGGTGGTTTTAATATATATTTGTCAAATGAATAAAGTATGTTCAAGATTTGTTTCTACAGGGATGGGGTCTGATGCTCTTGTCTATATGAGAGTCTAAATTGAAAATATTCTTAGGGTCATATCTTCACTCTTTTTTCCATGCTGGTTCTTAAATGAACTTGAATAACATTAAATCCAGAAAAATTTATGAAGGACTGTTTTACATTTTACATTAAGTTACACAGATACTAAATGAATACATTTCTCATTGTAAGGATATGGCAGTAAGTAGAGTAAAATTTGAAAGGCCTCAAGATCTTCATTTTTCCCTAGAGTCAACCACGTTGGTAGGTATCTGTTCTTTTTTGGGTGAACAGGGGGAACATAACAATTTTATTGAGATATAATTCACATACCCCATACAGTTCACCCATTTAAAATGCACAATTAAATGGTTTTTGGTATGTTCACAAAGTTGTGCAACCATTACCATAATCAGTTCTAGAATTTTTTTTTTACCTCAAAAAGAAACCTTGCATCCTTTGGCTATTACCTCCTCTCATAGCCCTAAGCAACCAATAATCTATTTTCTGTTCTGTAGATTTGCCTATTTTAGACATTTTGTATAAATGGAATCAAAATATTAGGACATTAAATATGAAATGTCCAATTTCTAATCAAAAGTGTAGTTTATTACATCTCAAACAAGAAGCTGTACAATTAATCAAATTATGTACCTAAACTGTCAGTATAGTTTTGCCATCTTAATGGTGACTTGTTTATGCTAGCAGCAAAGAAGCCTGGAGAGTGAGTGATAATGAAATTGTAAAAGGCGTTTTCCACAGCTTGTTGAGAATTGAGTATTTTTCATTGCAAGAAGTGGTCCAAACCCTGGAAGAAGTGTAGTCAGTTGGTGCAAGGTCTGGTGAATACAGTGGATGACAGAGAGTTTCCAAGTCCAGCCTCTGTAGTTTGAGCTGTGTTTTTTGTGTAACATGTGGTTGAACATTGTCTTGCAAGAGGATTGGCCTGACTCTGTTGACCAATTTTGGCTGCTTAATCGCAAACATCCTCATCATTTCATACAGTTGGTTGCAGTAAACATCCACTGTAATCAACTGACCAGGTTTCATGAAGCTGTAGTGAATAATACCAGTGCTGGACCACCAGACACCATTAGCTTTTTTTGATGAATATTCGGTTTTGGACTGTGCTTTGGCACTTCATCTTTAACCATTGTGCTGAATGCTTGTGATTGTCAAAAAGAATCCATTTTTCATCACATGTAACAATACAATGTAGAAACAGTTTGTCTTTATGTCATCATGACAACAAAGAAAGGCAAGCTTTGAGATGATTTCTCTTCTGATGCTTGTTTTTAATTCATGTGGTACCCATCTATCCAGCTTCTTTACCTTGCCAATTTGTTTCAAGTGGTCCAATATTGTTGGAATAGTAACATCAAACCTTGCTGCTAATTCACATGTAGGTTGAGATGGATTCGCTTCCACTACAGCTTTCAGCTCATCACTATCCGCCTTGGTCTCAGGTCACCCATGTGGCTCATTTTCAAGTTAAGGTCACCAGAATGGAACTTCTCAAACCATCGACGTACTGTGCATTCATTAGCCACGTCCTTCCCAAACACTTCATTGATATTTCAAGCTGTCTGCGCTGCATTGTTTCCATGACAGAACTCACATTTGGAAATAACATGAATTTTTTACTTATCCATGGATTCACAAAAATTGCTCTAAAAAAAATTTGAAAATCCCAAGCCAAACCATGCATTTGAAAGAATGAGCATGTACCTTCACAATAAAAATAAAACAAGAAGTGTCAAAGTGAAATGTCATAGATACCAGCTGTCAAACTTAGTACTTAAGGAAATCAGACGTTTCATACTTAATCACCTAATATGTAGCTTTTGGTATCTGGCTTTCTATTCATTTTTTTTCAGCATGGGCATTTAAATATGTATGTCTGCATAATATTTGTAATTTATTGTGTGTATGTCTAGATTAGAACAAACCTAGGCACATAGAAGGAACTCAATAAATGCTAAGTTAATGTACATGTACATAAATATCTTTTCTAAAAACATAAATGGGATCATACTATAGACATAATATCCTACAACTTGCTTTTTTTCAATTACAGTATATATTGAAGATCTTTCCATGACATGTCCAAAAATGAGATGGTCTCATTCTTTTTAACAGTGCATAATATTTCATATGTATGTTTACAGAGATTTACCTTTTGAATTTATCAGTGTATAGGTTAAAAGTTCTTAAGCTTGTTTTGATGGTTTTGCTATTATATAACACTTTTTAAAAAAATAATTACAACATTTAATTTAACTTCTACAGTATTAATGTTGGAATTTCACTTAAAAATAGGCATGAAAAACATAACGGGGGGCCGGGCGTGGTGGCTTATGCCTGTAATCCTAGCACTCAGGGAGGCCGAGGCTGGAGGATCACGTCAATCCAGGAGTTTGGGACCAGTCTGAGCAAGAGTGAAACCCTATCTCTACTAAAAAAATAGAAACATTAGCCAAGCATGGTGGGGGTGCCTGTAGTCCTAGCTACTTGGGAGGCTGAGGCAGGAGTATCACTTGAACCCAGAGGTTTGAGGTTACAGTGAGCTATGATAACGCTACTGCACTCTACCCAGGGTGACAGAGCAAGACTCTGTCTCGGGCGAAAAAAACAAAACAAAACATGTAAACGTTGTTTGGCTTGAGGAGAAATGGAATGCAGGGTCTTTATGGGGTTCTTGCGGTGCACAGCCAAAGCAATTCATTTTGTATTTGGGTTTCTGAATGTGAGCAAGCCTGTTTTTTAAAAAGCTTCTTGGCATAGTGCTTAAAATAGAATTTAACGTGCTATCTTGTGCTTTATGATGAATTTTAGGACTTTTTCTTGTAGTCATGCAAGTCTAATCTTAAAGATTGGAAGGATTTTAGAGTAAATATTTTTTCTCATATGTTAAAATCATCATTTTGGTCTATGGGCCTCTATAAGTTACCCAAGAAAGGGAATGTAGAGACACCTAGCTTAGAACCTGGCTTATAGTAGGTACTTGGTAATTCAAAAATTATCTATCATTTCTGTCATTTATTATATGTTTGAGTGTCTATTGTGTGTGAAAAGTACCAGGCTATTGATGGTTTTAGGATATTACCACTATGTGTGTGTATTTATTTAAACACGTATGTTATAATGGAATGTTTACAAAAAATCTGTTTTTTAATTGCACAAGTAATGCATCCATTGTTACAGTGGTTCACCTCAAAATCTGTTTCTCAGACACCCTGGTGGTTCCCTAGAATTTTTCTAGGAGTCCTCTAGGTCAAAACTATTTTCCTAATAATGGTAAGGCATTATTTGCTGTATTGACATTTGCAAAATTAGTGGTGGCTAAAACTGCTGGCACCTTGGCACAAATTAAGGCAGTGACACTACAGTGTGCTAGTAGTTGTATTCTTCATTGCTATGCACTTGGAATTAAAAAATAACTACCAGTTACACTTAATGTCCTTGACGAAGTAATACAACTTATTAATTTTATTATATCTCAATCCTTGAATACATTTAAAAATGTATTTCGTATGATGAAATTAAAAGTACCTGTAAAACACTTTTATTGACTGTCAAATCTGGTGGTTAATTCAGGGAATTGTTTGACTTGCAAGCTTTTTAGACAGAATACCATTTTTACTTGAAAAAGTGGTTGGCAAAGTATGGTTATACAGTCTTGGGCATACATTTTCACAAAAATAAACAAAGTGAGCCTGTCACACTGCAAGGAAAACAACTGACAATATTTGTTACTAATGATAAAATATAAGCTTTCAAATGAAAATAGAATTTCGGAAGACATGTATTTGCCACTGTGAGCTCGACAGTTTCCCAATACTTGACTTTTTTGATAAAATCGGTGTGATATTAATGTATGTACTATGTTGAAGTTGCATAGTGAAATGTGTCAGCATTTGAAAGAAGAACTGCATAACTCAGTGAACTAATATTTCCCAAGTAACCAATGCATGATGTTACACGATTATGCATGGGTAAAAAGATCCATTGGAAATGGAAGAGAGACCAGTGAATTTCAATAAATGAGTAGGAAATATTCATTGATAGGGTTTCAGATTCTGTATTGCAGCAGCCTTTAAGAAATTGCCATTTGTTGAGTTTTGGTGAAGGAGCAAAGAATATCCAAAGTTATCTGAAAAGGCTAAATAGAGTATTTTAATAAAAATATTCCATCTGTTTCCAACTATATTTGATGGCTCTGAGGCTGGATTTTCTTTATATTCAACCAAAAGAACCTAATACAGCAGATTAAATGGGGAAGTGGATGTGAGAATCAGGCTGTCTTTATTAAGCTAGACATTAAAGAGATTTGCAAAAATGTAAAACAATGGCAGTCTTCTCACTAATTTTTTTGAAAATAGCTTTTTAAATAAAATATGTGGTTTATATTAGGTGATGGATTTATTATTATTTTTAAATGACAGTGAATCTTTTTAAAAATTTTAAATTTCTAATACAGTAAATATTGATAGGTTTAATCAACATAAAGTTTTTTTATTGGTGGGGGAATCCTTCATTTTCAAGAGTATAAATAAGAGTCCTTAGAGCAAAAACTTTGAAAACTTGAACTTTGTTTTAATTTAAAACTCACAGTATAGGAGTTTATAATTTAAAATGGGAATATTCTTTTTACCTCTCACCCATGGTATTCAGTTCGCTTATAGATATAGTGATTCGTTAACAAGGCAGATTTGCTAAGCAGAAGCTGCTTGATTAAATCCTACATCTTTGTAGTAAATGCTAAGGAGTAATAGCTTGTATTGCACCAAATGAATGTGCTTGAGGTACTTTAAATCAGTAATGGTGTGGGAAATATATAGCTTTTTATTTTTTTAAGGCTATGTGTTCACTTGATTGCTTTTTTTCTGTAGTGAGGGATGGGAATCACATGAATAAATGAAAAATCCATGCAGATGCCCCTTAACTTAATTTTAGCCAATAATTTCCTCTCCAGCAGAGCTTTGCTCTTACCAGATATCTATGATTGATTTGTATTCTACCTATTTTGTTTTCTTCCTTTCCCTCGTATGGCATAAACGTGAAACAGGACCTAGAGGTTTTAGACTGAATTGTTTTCAGTTTCTTTCTACATTTCTTTAGAGTGGTGTGTGGAAAATCTCCAGCCTCTCTATTCCTTTTTTCCCCAGGGTGTCAAAGTAAGACTGGAAAAGGAACATTTTTGTGCCAGAAGTTATTCTTATATGTGATTTCAAAATCAAGTAGCATCTTAAAGGAGAAAGATGTTAAAAAAATAGTATTTTATGTCTAATTAAATCATGATTAGGGAAAAGAACATGAATTTTAGGATTGCCATTAATCTTCATTCCTGAATTTAGATAGTCCTAGCAATAGTTCAGATTAATGTGTTTCCAAGCATGAGTAGGTCTTAGGCTGTCCATTTTTCCAGAGAGGAATTCTCTAATCTCTAGTTGAGGGTACTTACCTGGCTGCTAATGTTTGGGGAACCAGGCTGGATAAAGGTGTCCACTTATGGGTATGGAGACTTTGTTTAATTTCCACATGTTTAGATTTGTGCCTCACCCTTGACTGTAGCCCTGTACAGGGTTCCTAAGCCTGGAGTCTCTCTGGTTCAATTGTTCCTGTAAACCTCTGGCCTCTTGTGTTAGCAGAGGCTAAAGGACATGTGGTTGGGAAGTTGCCTCCTGGGTGTTTAGATAGAGGAGACCTGAGGGTCTAACCGCCCTGTGTACAGATTTTCAGACAGCCCTCTAATTTTCAGCCTGGCACATTGCCCCTTTCTTCTTTAGGGGTGAATTTGCTTGCTTTTCTTTAGTATTCCCCTTTCTAGATATTTGTAGGTTATAGTTTCCTCTGCTGATTTAATTATCACTTCATTGTCTGTTTATCATCTTAAAAAAGTTTGTAGAAAGTGCTAGTTGGTTATTTTCTTCTTTTTGTCCTTGTGGATTAATTTTTCTTCTTTTATTCGTTTACTATCATTTTGTTTCCCTTCATGGAGGGAATATGATAGATGTTTGTGTGTGATAAATTCATATTTAATTGGAGGTCATTGTGAACTTTCTGAAGTTCATAATACAAACTAATATTAATATATGATAATCATTCTTAAATAGTTGCCAATGGTGAATTAAGATATTATATTGAGTGGTAATAGAAATTCTGTTATTTTCTCAGAGAAAGCTAGGTTGCTTTTTTTAAAAAAAAAATTAAAAGTATATATAGAATAGTGTGTATAACTTTATAGGAGAATGTATAGCTTACAGACAAGTATAAAGCAAGTATCAATAATAGAGCATTCTAAAATTTTGAGGCCTTCTTGTGTGCACCCTCATCCTGTCTCTTCCCCACTTCTTCCTAGGTAACTTGTATCAATAGGTTATTTTTAAAATAAAAACTTGTAGTGAAATGGTAGTTTTGTATATTTCTTACTTATAAAGTTGTTTTTAAGCCATTTCTTCTAATTAACCATTTAATTATATCATAGTCTTGTAAATTTCCAAATTTACTCTAGCATTCTTTGAAGAGAATTCCATAGGTGCAGGTGGAGAGGAACGTTTTGGAGACTTCATTTTGAAAACATGCATAACTATGGCAAATATACGTGCCCATGGAATCCAGTAATTATGTCTGATGATGTTTGGGGAAGAAGAAGGGACTTAACTTAATTGCCACAGCGGTCTACACTTAGTTAAGTCTTGAAGAGTACTCAGATTTATATTTATCTGTGCTGTAATCTGTGAAGAAGTTGAATCATCAGAGTTATGAGAATAGTCTAGCTTTTTGGCAGAAGCATAAACTATTAAATAAATGTCTGTGTTACATTTTATATATTTTTTTCCATTACTTTGATACATTTAAAAAACTTTTATTAAAGTAAAAATAATTATTTCTTTACTGGGCTATAATCTTGCAAACAAATAAGCATTCTTCCCTTCTCTCCCCTTCTCTCACTTTCTCTCCCCTTCTTTCCTCCCCTCTCTTCTCTTTCCTTTTGTCTGTTTGCAAATTTGGCCTTTCATACCACATTTGCTTAAAGCAAGGTTTTATTCATTTATTCCATCAATAAAAATGAGTGCTGATTTATATGCCGGATACCATGTTATATGCTCAATAGTTGGGATGAAATACAGTCTTTGTCCTTGTGAAACTTACACTCTAGTACTCCTATAAGTATATGAAACACAGCTTGGTTCTCTTGTACCTTTCCATATTTCAATTTTTATAAAGAGCACGTATTTTTATAATTAGCAAAAACTTTGTTTTATTTTGGGTAAGTTGTTTTTGAATATCAAATAACAATGTTAAATGCATCATTAAAGAAAGTTGAATAGTCATTTGTTTTATATATGCTTCCTAAAAGTAGTTTTTGGAGGAAAGAGATGTGGGAGGAGTGAGGAAAAGATATGAAATAGTTATTGTGGGAAGTTTGATTGCTGGTTCACTGGAAAATTTAGTCAGATGCCCATGCCCCTTGAGATTGGTGATTATGGACATACGGTAACATCTGTCCACCCGAGTGCATGCATTCTTTTCTCCTTCAAAATGGGAGCCCATTGAATGTGCCAGGCTTAGAAGAGCAAGGGAATTTTGCAAAGGAATGTTTAGTGATAGACTTTGGAATCTTACTAAACTTAGACCTAAAGGGGGTTGAGGGCTAGAGAATGATAGATAGCATCAATGAACTAGATCTTTATGAAGTTGAATTATTACAGTGAAGCAAGTAAGAAAAGGAGGTTGTAGTTAGAAAATGAAGTATTTGAATTAGTGATTTTGGAGGTGTGCAGGTTCGGGGGGCGGAGGTGGGGGAAGGTCTAGGATGTGGCCATGGGGCGTGGGTGGCTGAGAGTGGAGACCAATGATGAAAAGTTAAGTTGGAGCCTGGATGACCAAGGCAGGTCATTGAGATTTGTTGTAAGTGTAAAATATACACTAGATTTCGAAGACATAGTACGAAATAAAGAATGGAAAAGATCTCATTAATAATTATTTTATATTGATTACATGTTGAAATAATACTTTGGGTTTATTGCATTGAGTAAAATATGTCATTGAAATTAACTTCACGTGTTTCTTTTTACTTTTTAAAATGTGGCTAGTGGACAATTTAAAATTACATATTTGGCCCACATTTGCAGCTTACATTATATTTCCTTTGGACAGCACTTTTTCTAGAGATACTACTATCTGTAAGTAGCATGGGGATTAGAAAAAGGGCAACAACATCTGTAGGGGTCTGTAGAACCCAGTATAAGAATCCTTTGGGAGAGGGAGTGGACATTTCTTAGACGATTTTCATTGAGTTCTCTGGTGCTTTCTCTTCTGCTGTTCTTTGTGCTTAGAATTAATTCTCTTCTCTTCAGCTTCTCCATACCTTTCTCCCTTCCCTCTGCCCTGTGGCTAACCTGAAGGGGTTTGCTTTGTTATTGTGGAGGAGAGAAATGTGTAAACAACTGTAATAGAAAGCAATAAAAAGAATAACCATGTAAATGGTTACCAATGTATTCTTAAGAGGAAGAGGTCACTTCTGGCTAAGCTTTATTTCACATTGGGCCCTACTAAAGAGAAGACTTTTGAAAGTGATTATGGGGAGGTTCTTTCAAGCAGAGGGAACAGCATGAACAAAGGTATTGAAGAGAGAAAACACTGAGGTATGTTTATGGAACACCTATTAGATGCATGTTCGGAAATCTGTGTAAGAGAATAATGAGAGTTCTGGGAAGTTGGGGCCAGATTGTAATCAGAACTTTCCACATTGAAACTATGAGAGTCTGAAACCATGCTAAGTGCTATAAAGGAAAAGAACAGAATTCTGTAATAACATTCACAAGGAAACCTAACTTTGTGTGCTTGAGGAAGTCTTCTGAACCATCTGGACTACAGTCTTCCTCTACATCCAAGTCTTGTCACATCTTTCTTAATATTATGCTTTCCTTTCCTTCTCAACTACCACCCTCACTATTTCAAACTCTCATAGTTTCATGTTGGTATTAATGCAACAACCTCTAAATTAGTCTCGTAAATCTTAATTTCCCTTTTTAATTTATTTACTCTTTAGTCAGATTGATTTTTTTTGGTTATATGTCAGTCTCCTCCCCACCCTTCATTTCCTGCAATTGAAAATGTTTTTGTAACTTCTCATTCTTTGTAGGATTAAGTATAAACTTCTTTAATTTAGCCCTCCAAACTAAGAAAATTATTGTTTGGATACCAGTTACTGAGTTTGGATGCTAGTACGCCAAGTAAGCACTGGGCATGTTTACAGTATATAATGTCCTTATTTGTGGGAGGTAATATGCATTATTTCTAATAGGTTTGCACTACCAGTGTGGTTCATAATAATGGGGACAGATGCCAGACCATTGTTACTCCGACTTATTGATGATAAATAAGACAATCTCTATAGACACAGCATATAATTTGGTAGAGAATGGATAAGTAAACAGGACCTCTCCACATACAGCATAGGAGCTATATTCGGTTAAACAGGGGAGCACATAGGAAGGTAAATTTACAAATCTTGGGGGTGGCCTAAGTAACGTATTCCAAAGATGATGACATCTGTTTTGAGAATAGAATGAGTTGAGGTTAGCTAGAGAAAGATTGGGATGGAAGAAGGGAGAAGAGTTTCTCCTGGAAAGAACAGCATGTATATATGAAAGTCCTGGAGAATAGAGAGCTGGTTAAGGGGTTGGTTGCAATGGCTGAGACTGGATCATGAAGTGTATCTTAGGCCAGCCTAAGAGGTTTAGGCCTTTATCCTGAGCGCAGTGAGTGATCATTGGAAAGTTTAAGCACAAGTGTGACATGAACTGACTTATGTTTTAGAAAAATCAGTGACAACAGTGAGGAGAATGACTTGGAGAGGAGAGTATTAGAGGCAGGGAGAAGAGTCTCTTGCAGACATGTAGGGAAGAGATCATAGTAGTCTGAATTAAAGTGGTAATAGGGACTGACTAACGCATTTTAAGGTGTTAGAATTGATAGGACTTGGTAAATAGTTAGATGTAGGAGTGAAGGAGAAGGTAGTATAGAAACTTCTGGCTTGGACAGCTAGTGGTGGATGGGATGTTTGGAGAAAGTTGATATGTTAGGTTTGAACACGTTGAGTTGAGTACTTCAGGCACCTAAAGGAGAGAGAACTGTTAAGCAGATACGGATTTGGAGTTTAGGAGACAATGGCTGGAAATAAAGATTTCAGAATTATTAACTTGGAGATGGCATTTTGAAGTCATGAGATGGATGAGGTCACCTAGGAAGACTGGACTGAGTGAAAGTAGGGTCAAAAATTCTGAGGAACTCTTACAGATAAGGCTTGGAATGATATTTAAAAATATCTTTTAAAATTTTAAACATCTTCTTCTATGGGCTACTTTAGTTTTTCAAGAGTTTTCCTTTTCTTACAACTAGATATAACAGACTATTTTTAATTAAGCAATTATAGTTTTTCTTCACTGTCTAAAGCTATTTGGTTCATGAGTTCAAATAGTGAGAGTTCAGTAGTCCAATGTTTTGAAAATACATATACAAGTGCCAGTGGAGAATTCTTTCAGAAATTTGAGAAAAGGGATTGAGATTAATCATATACCTAACATTTTAACTGAATGCCATAACATAGGCATGTTAACTTGACATTTGGTAAAGGTAGTTCACACATTTGATAATATATATTTCACCCTTGTATTAATTCTAGGGTGATCATAATTTATTATCCAAACAGGAACACTTTTAAGAGTAGAAGGGGGTGCTTTAAATAATTTTACTAGAATAACAGGCATGAAGTGGAACTCTTGGAAAACTTGAAGTTCTCATAATTTTTTCAAGAGTTCTTCTGTGAAGTGCTAAGAAATGAGATGATAATAGATTAAACGATAATAATAATGAGTTTTGTGGTCAAGTAGTTTTAATTATGTTGGATTAATATATTTCTTTCTACTGGATTTCTTGGGAACTTTAATGTATTAATATGATTTGAGAAGGGAAGACATGATTAGGAACTATAGATAAATTTTATTTTGGGATTTTTGTTGATGATATCTAGGTAGCTAACTATTAAAGTAAGTAAATTTTGAAGTTTAAAAATACAACCTCAGTTACATTGTCTTGAAAAATACTGCAGTTTTGTTTCTAGGAGAATTTGAGGATTAAATACTAATTTATTGAGCAGAATTGGAAAAGGATTATTATTAAGGATTATTTCTTTGAAGAACATATGCCTCCATTTGTTTCTTCCTTTTTAATCATTAAAAATTTTTTTTCCTTTTTAATCATTTTAGACTTAGGATTCAATGATAAGTATTGTTTTTCTTCTGTCACAGGATTTATCTCTTATGTTTTTGATCTTCAAATAGAAAATTATGCTTTCTAGATTATAATATAGAGGAAGTTTTGAACTTTTAAGATCATTGGCTACATTGAATATTTGGAGAAATGCTCTGGAATTTGCTTAGTTGTATGTATGAGGAATGGCATTAAGAATGAGTTTCCACTAATTGTTCTTTTTGATTGACTATGATAAACTCATATTTTATTTCACTTTCTAATGACTACAAAAGATAAAAGGCTTTTTTTTTTTTTACCATAACTGCAGATCATTTCTTTCTTTTGTTGGATAGTTTATGAGTTGCCCTTTAGACACAACAGTTAATCATTTCTTTTCCTATTTTTGTGTTTTACTTTTTTTTAATTACTCTTTACTTATCTGTAAATTTAACATTGTTTTTTCTTGCTTTTGTTTTTGGGTTTTTTCCCCTTCTTTTTTTTGGTTAATTTTCTGGATATGTTCAAATGGATGCTAAAAAGTATAGTCTGTTAGGGCTTTTGGCCTCAGAATGAGTAGTTTATCTTCCTTCTCTTCCATAAATTTTGAGAATAGTGTGTAATATGTTTTCATGGTCCTCACCTTGAAATGTATTTGTATGTACATGAATGAAATTTCTGAAAAGAAAATATGACTATTTTCTTAAACTTGCTTTCACTACTGTAGTAACTTTGCATGTAAATTTTAGTCATAATCTGTTCTGAAGATAATAATCTGTAAGTTTTGCAGTAGGTTAGCAGTTTTACTTTATGTAGAATAAAGGATGTTTTTGTTGTGAAATTGTTTCTCGTACCTGTAACTAGTAGAATAACCAAATGAAAGTGTTCCATTCAGTGTAGAAAAGGAGGGGGTATTATCATTAATAGGTTTCTGATGGGACTTAAAAAAATACATAGTCAAGTTGTCTAAAAAAATACTTGGGCAAAGCCATCTCTAAGTTAATAATTCCCAAATCTTTAGGCAAACTGTCATTGTAAGATTTGAATAATTTTTCCTGTAGCCTATTTGGTTTTCTTTTTAATATTTTTCTGTCTAGTTTGTGAGGAATCATTCCTAGGGCCTTTAGGACATTTGGGTACATCTTTTTTAAAGCTTGCATTTCTCTAAAACTTAGAAATCAAGACTGAAATAGGATAACCTTAATTATTTTTCTTGAGCACTGTGGGCGATGTTTATTGAATAATTACCTTAAGATTGGTGAATCCTGGGGGAAAATAGTCATCTGAATCACAAGTAGTTGAATAATCTTATTTGTAATCTTATTGTTACCCTGAAGAGAATCTCTTGTGATACGCCACAGGGCTCTATTGAGTTGATCCTGTCATATCCCAAGTTCTTAAGGATAACCTGGGTGAATATTTTAAAGAGGCAAAATGCTCAGGTTTTGTAGATGGCACAGACTGGGAAAAGTGTGTTAGATAACAGAATCAAGAGGAATTAGTTCATCATTACCATCATCTCTTGGGCACTTGCTCACTAGGTGTCATAAACTATACTTAGCATAGGGGATATGGAGATAAGTGCTTGTCCTTGAAAAGTTCAAAGTCTAGAGGAGGACATAAACTAGAAAATCAACGGTTTACCACACTGTGTGATAAGTGCACAATAGGTGTAGGGTACAATTTTTCAAAAGGATTTTGAAAGGCCAGAATGGTGCACTGAAAAAAATGAAGTTTAACAGCACTAAATATTAAGTTCTCCTTTTAAATAAAAAAAATTGCATTAGAGGCTGAGGTGGCTTAATTTAATACTGTAGCAATTCATGTGAAGAAGATTGAATACAGGTTTTGGTTAACTTGAAGCTTAATGTAAGCAACAGGATGATGTTGATGCAACCCCCCTCTGTGCTGAAACAAAAGAATAATACATACCATACACACACCCCTTTTGCCCAAATAAAACAATTCTACAAACCTAAAATGTGAATGCCTTATTAGGTTACATTGTTAGAAAATATCATGTTCAAAATAAGAGGGATAGTAATACTGTTGTATTTGAGACTAGTCAGACCATATCTGGATTATTTCATACACTCCCGAGTACTATGGAATGCAGAATGGTCAGAGAACGATGATCAGGAGTGGGAAGAGCCTAGCTAGTTGAAGGAAAAGAGCCACCTTAACACATTTTAAGAATAGACTCTAGGTGGGGCGCAATGGCTGATGCTTGTAATCAATCCTAGCACTTTGGGAAGCAGAGGCAGGAGGATTGCTTGAGACTGGGAGTTCAAGATCAGCCTGAGCAACACAAACCCCCTCTCTACAAAATAAAAAATTAGCTTGGTATGCATCTGTTGTGCCAGCTACTTGGGGGGGCTGAGTCAAGAGGATCAGTCCTTGAGCCTAGGAGTGTTTGAGGTAGCAGTGAGCTATGATGAGGCCACTGTACTCTAGCCTGGGCAACAGAGCAAGACACTGTCTGGAAAAAAAAAAAAAGAATAGACTGTGGTATACTAAGAGGATGAAATTTTAGCACCATTGGATAGAAGTTGAAGGAAAATTTCATTGCATAGAGCTTTTCAATAACGTAGGCTACTTTGAAAGTTTATGAACTCTCAAGAAGTGTTTTAGCAGAAGCTAAGAAATCATCAGTCAAGGTTACATTAAAATGTTGTATATTAGGTGGAGGTTTGGACAAGAAGATCTTTAAAGTTCTGTTTTATGTTATGATCCTATGTTGCTACTATATCCAAAAACATTATTTTCAAATTATCTAATAGTATCTGTAGTTGTCAGTACTCTGCAGCATTGTGTGGACTTTGGCCATCTGACTTTTGGGTTTGAGCTCTACTACATGCTACCTCTGTAACCTTAAGTAGGTTACACCTGTTACTTTGAAATATTTCTCTTGATACCATCTCTCTAGGACTTTACCTTAGTCTCTATTTTGGGATCGAGACCAAAAGCTATAGTCGAAAGACTTTGTTTAGTTATAGAATGCATTCTTGTTCTCCCTTTTGTTTTGTTAATACATGTCTCTTCCTCCTTTTAGGCTTTTCAACTTTCTCTCAGGGTATACTGTTTCTTTTGTTTCTTCTTTTCTGAAACTTAGATGAGATGATATCTCCAATTGCAAATGCAATGTTTAATTTGTTTTTGGTTGGCAGTAGTTAGGAAAGAATAGTCAATCTTTAAGAATTTGATAGGCTTAAAACTTCTTAAAGCTTTGCTTGTTATTATTATGAGACAGGGGTCTTGGGGGGTCTTGCTATATTACCCAGGCTGGTTATGAACTCCTAGCCTCAAGCAATCCTCCCACCTCAGCCTTCTGAATAGCTGGGCAACAAGCATGTACCACCCACCCCACTGGCTAATTTTAAAAATTATTTTAGAGATGGGTCTCACTATGTGTCCTAGGCTGGTCTCAAACTCCTGGCCTCAGGCAATCCTCTTGTCTCAGCCACCCGAATAGCTGGGATTATAGGCACAAACCACCATGCCCAGCTTTATTATTTTTAAATTTTAGATTTTATTTGAAAATTGAATGATGGCTGTTCTCCTGATGAGTACAGCACTAATTTTTAAAAGACCCACCTGTTCCTAGAATATTGAACATGACCTGCAATTTTTCTTTGCTATTATCTCATGGTCCTATCTCCTCTATTTCCACTGTCACAATTCCTTCTTACGTTACATGTAGATAAGTAATTCCTGTTTAATTGCTGTTTCTTGTCACGTCTTCTAGCTAGAAGTCTTATTTCTTAGCTTTTTTTTGTTTCATCCATCCTGTTGGTAGTTACTTCAATAACTTCCTCAAGCACTATTTTTATCATATTTTTATTATCTCACAAATAGGCATTTATTTCACTGCCTGCTCACACTGTACAGTCTAAATTCCTTAACTGTCATTTAGTGTCCCCTGTCACCCATTTTCTGCCTCTGTCTGAGTGTAGCACACTCTCTGTCCTGGCTGAACTTTGTGATAAGACACTTGTATTGGTTAGTAGTTATGAGCTCTGGAGTCAGGTCAGGTTTGCACCCTGCCCCCATCACTTATTTACTGTTTAACTTCAGCTTTAGCATCAGTTTTCTTATTTATACAGTAGGAATAATGATACTCTGTTTCATGGGTCCATGTGAGGGTTAAATAAGATAATCATATTTACTATAATTAGTATGGAACTGGCACATTATAATCATTTAACATATATTAGGTTTTTATCATCATTTTTTACTCTTATCAACCCATATAAATGACACTTAAAATTATGATTGAAAAAATTGCTAATATAGAAGGATTTTTACCAGCTATATGGAATGTATTTTCTCAAGTATAGAAGAAGGAGAAGAAAGATTTCATTTCATAGAGTTGTAGCATTATAGAATTTTGAAATTTTAAGGGGACCTCCAGTTAATCCCTCATTTTTTGAAGTGAGGAAACAGACCCTATAAGATTGTTATTTGGGGCCGGGTGTGGTGGTTCACACCTGTAATCCTAGCACTCTGGGAGGCCGAGGAGGGAGGATCGCTTGAGCCCAGGAGTTTGAGGTTGCTATGAGCTAGGCTGATGCCACGGCACTCTAGCCCGGGCAACAGAGTGAGACTCTGCCTCAAAAAAAAAAAAAAGAAAAAAGAAAAAAAAAAAGATTGTAATTTGGTAAATTAGTGGCCAAGTCAGTACCAGAATCAAAATTCTGTATATGCTAGTACCATTATATTGCACATGTACCTAGCACATAGTAGGTGTTCAGTAACTTTTGAAAATTGAGTTAGTATGATGATTATGTATGTCTCTGAAGACTAGCTTATCTGTATGTCATCATTGGTCCTATATTCTCTTGCGCTGCATACTCATTTAGGGCCTGTGCGTTGATCCAAAAAGCTTTTATTGAACATCTGTGTGCAGAGCAGCCTTTTACTTAAATAAGAGCCTGTTTTCTTGCCTCTGCATAAAAAGTTTGTCAATGTGTTAGAATTTTAAACTCCAAATTTTAAAATTAAACTAAACTTTTTCTTATTGGGAAAAATATTCAGATTTTAAAACATTCTAAATTGGATTTGTTATTTTTGGTATTCAAGTTATCATCTAGAAGGAGCTTTTTGAAGAACATACCTATATATTTCATGAAATATGATAGTACATAAATGGGATGATGTTTAAATTATCTATCAAAAATTGAAGCATGGTACACCATTTCAACAGAATGTTAAGTTTACACTTTGTTTAAAGGAGAGTGGAATCTCCATTTATGTGTAATTGCAATATTTTGTCATTTTGTGGGAGCTCAGTGCAATCAACATAATGGAGTAGATAATCAGCAAAAGGGCCAGGCGTGGTGGCTCATGCCTGTAATCCTAGCACTCTGGGAAGCTGAGGTAGGTGGATCGCTCAAGGTCAGGAGTTCGAGACCAGCCTGAGCAAGAGCAAGACCTCGTCTCTACTAAAAAAATAGAAAGAAATTATCTGGCCAACTAAAATATATATAGAAAAAATTAGCCGGGCATGGTGGCACACGCCTATAATCCCAGCTACCCGGGAGGCTGAGGCAGTAGGATCGCTGAAGCCCAGGAGTTTGAGGTTGCTGTGAGCTAGGCTGACGCCACGGCACTCACTCTAGCCTGGGCAACAAAGCGAGACTCTGTCTCAAAAAAACAAAAAAAAAAAAAGATAATCAGCAAAAGGAGAAGTCAGTTTCCAGTTATCTTATATGTTGAGAAATAAAACATGAGAAATTGGGTGGAACAAGATTATGGAGAAATATATAACCAACCTGATTTGCTGCTTTGAGTAGAAACTGTCTAACTAGGTTTTCTGGTTGAACTAGGTATTGGTGACAAATTGCTAGCAGCTGCTTATTAACTATTTCTAATGGGAAGGATTAGAAATGATCCAAAAGTCAGCCCTGTTGAATGAATCTGACTTTGACAATAATGACTGAAATGTTTTTGTTATACTGTGCAGGCTTTAATATATGCAACTATAGAATTTTTGAATATTCATTTGCTCTTGTGGATAGGAAGCAAAAGTGTAATTGAAATACTATGACATTATTAAATGCCTATTTTATCTGTCTTCAGAATTCATTCTGGTTTGCAATTGGTTATAAATCGATACCAGATAAAGACTCATAATTATATAGGGTAGGCTTTATGACTAATCCTGTAAACCACTGCAGTGGGATGTGTGAACAAGAGTAATTATGTTGTTCAACAGGAAGTACCTAATTCTTATCCACAATTTAGATATGACCTTTAATAATGTAAGGTCATAGCTAATGAGACAGTAAAACTGGTGCTTTCTATTTAATTGAAAAAAGCACTGTGTGCTTACTGATGTTGCTTGAATATTATCTGTATTTATCTTTCTCTGAATATGGTCCCTGCTTCTGTGATTGTGGTACTGTTCACATGCATATATATGTATGTTTTTATAGAGTTTTACATATCTGAAAAGGGGATTGAGTGAAATATCTTGTTACTGAATGGTGAGGACCTCGCCTTCCTCTCTCCCTGTTCCCCCCCTACTCTGCCCCGAAAATAGTGGAAGCCAACCGTATACCACCAAAGCAGGAGATTGGAGTATTCCTCTCTGTCCAAAGTGATCAGATAAAAGGAAAAAAAGGGAATCCAAGCAAAACAGCTAGGTTCCTGCCTGATCGTTCTAGAATGAAGTACTCTGATCTATTCATTCATACAGATCTTCTAATTGTCTTTTTAATATCTTATTCTTAAATATGAACGCACAGCCAAGGATTCCCTCTGATTTAAGGAAAGCCTCAAGCATAAAAGGCAAAGACCAAAGCAAACAGCACAAAAGAACTCAGAAGTTATAGAGACAATGCAGGGAGCGGAAGAAAACCTCACCACCCAATTTATATTCTCAAAGAGAGAAGATACCAGATTCATGAAAAATAAGAGCAAAATGTAGGAGAAAGAGAAAAAAATATGCAGCAAATAGAAAAGAGCTCATGGAAATTAAATTTTTTAGTGGAAGAGTTAGAAGATAAAATTGAGGAAAATCACAGAAAATAGAGCTAAGAGACAAGAGATGTAAAAATGGAAGAAGAAAAAATAAAGGAAAATTAGGGAATCAGTCTGGAATGGCCAGTATCTAAATAATAGGCATACAAGAAAGAACAGAAAGACATGACCGGAATATTATTGTAAGAAAACTAACTGTAGCTGAAGGATATGCATCTCTAAATTTAAAAGGCCTAGCAATTATCAGTTCATGTAATTAAAAACAAAACAAAACAAAGACCATCCCCAAGGCACAACATTGTAAAATTTCAAAACACATAAAGAGAAGCTTCTGTAAGATTCCAGAAGGGTATATACATGTGGCTATGAAGGATTAAGGGTCAGAATGGTGCCAGGATTCTTAACACCAACACTGGAAGCCAGAAGACAATGAGGAATGACCTTCAAAGTCTTGACATAACACGATTTCCTGCCTAGAATTCTATACTGAGCCAAACTCAGTAGTGTGGGTAAATGAAGATTTTAAAAGACAATGCAAGGAATAATAAAAAAAAAGTACCTTCTGTATCTCCTTTCTCAGAAATCTACTGAAGGAAATACCCCACTAAAAAGAAAAAACCAAGAAAGAGGAAGTAGTAAGATAAGGAAACAGGGGATCCAATATAGAAGAGAGACAAGGGAATTCCCAGGATAAGTTAAAGGGAAATTCCATGACCGTAATTGTGCACCATGCATACATAGAGAGCCTACAGTCCAAATTGGAACATGATGGACCACTACAGGAAGTATGTCCTTTAAGAAAGCAATTAAAGCAGATTTACCTGATGTATTTGAATATATATTGAGAAGAAAATTAGACTTTTAGCAGAGTTTGCAGATGAGTTACCAATAGGTACATAGAAAAACGAAGCAAATGGAAAAGTGGCACAGTTATTAACTATAAGGAAAGCAAAGTTATATAAAAAAAAGAGTAATCCTGATGTGCTTTTGGCTCAGTTGTATTATTTACAGCCATAGTAATAATGTAAGTACTGACAGTTGATTCACTAAAAATTATGATAGATGGGGCAGAAGAGATTTAACAGAGCTAAACCCTTATCTTTTATAATGGGAAGTTAGTAGATTCCTAAAAGGAAAAAATAAGAAACGGCTGTATAGACCTACTATATGGAATATTGTGAAAAAAGCCAGAAGAAATAGCTAAAAAGACTCTAGGGTACTCAAAAATTGGGTATGGACAAGGGACTGCTGTTTTTCTTGTAAAATTATTTGGCTTTTTAAATTGTGTGCATGTCTGTCAGATTAAAACATTAATTTTAAGAAGATGCCTGTCTCAGAATGCTCTTCTCTACAGAATATATACACTTCTCAGACATTCTAAATCCCCTAGGATTCTGAGAACTATGTTATTTGAGGTTGTAGAGTCAGCAGAATTGTATGAAAATACGCAGGAAGTAATGATTTCTAGTAGTAGTGGCTGATGTCATCCTTAGTTGTAAATATTAATTTTGTAGTGCTAACAAATTGGAGATTTTTTTTATTTTTTTTTATTTCTTCAATTTTTTATATCCCCAGCCCTCGAGATTTTTAAACATATGACAGATTAAAATATATTTCATTTCACCGTCTCAGTGTTTAGTTTTCGTTGATGTTGTCGGCACTTTTCCTTGTGAATTGACTGCTCTATGTTTCTCTGCAGCTTTTCTGTTGATTGATGCTTCAGATGTTTCAGTGTTTCCCACTCCATTCTTACATTTCATTTTTTGAAATAATTGCATGCCTACTATGCAACAGCTGCTCCAATAATAGCAATAGATACCCCCGGATCTTTCTTTGTACCTGATTATGAGGTGCAATGATTACTATGAATCTACATACATTCTTATCTTAACCACCAGCTTTTTAAAAGCCAAAATGTTGAAGCTTGAAATAGAGATCAGATGTTAAATAAATTAATCTTCTAATAGATTTTTCTGTTTCCCAGTTAAAAGGCATGTGGTTTGTTATTATAGTGTGAAAGAAAGTACATTTGGAGTAGACATTCAACAAGTTTATTAACCTTACTAAGTCTGTTTCCCCATCCAAAAAATGAGGACAATATCTTCCTCTTATTTGTGATAATTAATGATGAATCTTGTCAAAAAAAAAAAACCAAAAAATTAAAAACCTTGGTTTGCTAATAGCAGCTACCATTTGAGGATCTACTATGTACCAAGTATTGTTATTGCTGCTGCTATTGCTTGTTTCAGAGACAGTCAAAAATATAATTGAGAGCTGTCAAATTTATTGTTGTGTCACTGACTTTCTTTGGACCATCAAACAAGACATTTTATTTTATATGAATTGTCAATGTGTTCTTCCACAAAAATAGAATAATAATACATCTATGTTTTGTTTAAATCCTTGTGCCTATAGAGTAAGGACAAAAGCTGTCATTGATGAAGAGTTATGGTAATCACTGAATTTTTATTGTTCTTGATTTAGGAGAGTGGAGTTGAATTGAAATGGAAAAACAATTTTCGATAAAATTTATGCTTGTTTTCTGTAAAATGAAGTATATTTGACCAATGCCAACTTAAATTTATTTTTAACCTCTAATGCTTGAAGTTTCATGTTATTTCTTTAAAAGTAGAATTTTTAAAGGGAACATTAAGAGTGCATTTCTGTTTGAAGGTTCTGTTCGCTTTAAAATAAATAATAACCCTTAAAACTGTTTTGTACTCTTTAGGACATTTTGGTGAGTAGGGAGAAATTGACACCCTGCTGATATTATAGTTAGTAATTATTTACAATCTCTGATGACATCTAAAGGGAAACATTTACAGGATTTGGGATAGAATTTGTTTTTAACACACTGCCACACTAGAAAATAAATTTATCCTTGTTTTATTACGAAAATAGAATAAAAACGTCAAAAACAAAAAAATTCTTTCTAATTTAATGAATAATTGTTTTTTATTGTTTTCTGTGCGTGAGTAGTATGTATATCCATAGAGCATAAGAGTTTGGGCATACATTTGGATAACGTATCCCTGTAGCTTTTACCTCCCATCCTTTTTGCTGATATCCCTTTTTTTCATTCATTCATTCATTGTCCAGGCATTTGGTAAGTTTCTACTATTGTCAGGCCCTAGTCCTAGATGCTGAGGGTAACTTGGTTGTATGCTCTAGAGCAATGGTCTTCATCCTTTTTGGTACCAGGGGCTGGTTTCATGGAAGACAGTTTTTCCACAGATTGTGGGGGGGGGAGTTGGAGGCGGGAGGTGGGGGTGGGTGGGTGGTGGTGTGTGTATTGTAGCTCAGGCGGTGATGTGGGTGATGGGGAGGGGCTGTAAATACAGATGAAGATTTGCTTGCTCTCTGGCCTGCTGCTCACCTCCTGTATGGCCTGGTTCTTAAGTTTCATGGAAGACAGTTTTTCCATGGGGGAGGGAGAGGAGGGAAGGAGGGAGCAGAGTGTGGGGTCTGGTTCCTGACATGTTGGGAACTGCCCTAGAGAACCTCAGTCTAGTTATAGAATCACTTGTATAAATAGAAAATTATAATATAGTAGGATAAGTGCTACAATACAGATAAGAAAATGGCCAATAAAAATAAAGTAGAAATAGTTCTACCAGGTCTAATGGGCAAAGGCTGACAAAAGCTGGAGTTTAAGGAAACAGAATTTTCCCTGCCAGAGAAGTAGGGGAAAGGGCTCATATTTCTTTGATTAACGAGCTGTATTGCCTATAAAGTTTTTTGTACATTTTTCTTCTCACTATTTTTTAAAATAATATTTATTTAATTGTTTGGTTACCTGAAAAGAATTTCTAGAGGATTAGCTAGGGAAGGTAGCATAGCTTTTGTGTATTGGTATTTGGTATGAGGTGAGGGAATCTGTTGGGGAAATAGAGAGCAAATGGTAAGCTTACACATGGGAAGACATGTCTTTCCATCGTAACATTACTCTGTCAGTGGTGGTGAAGTTTTTTAGGATTCTGCTGTTAATAGCTGTGTGATCTTGGGTAAGTCATTTCTTTGTATTCCATTTTCCGCCACTTTAAAATGGGAGTGTTGGTATAGATGGGCATTTCCTGTTGGTAGCCTCTTAGTAGATGAGGAGAAAAGGAGAAACAGTGACCAGATAAGTTTGTGAACACATGATTAAACAAAGTTAAATGCATTTCTTTACTGCAGCCTCACACGTTATGGCATGTGGATTGAATTCCTGGACTTTTAGCCTGCCTTGCAAGTGGACTGAGAGTCAGGAATATGTGTCCAGCTCTGTTTTTTTCCTCATGATTTAGTGGATAGAGAATGGGCTTTAGAATCAGACATATCTGGGTTTGAATTCTGACTGTTATTTAGTAGCTATATGGCTTTAGGTAAGTTATTTGACCTTTCTGATCTTGTTTCCTCATATAAATCAGGAAGAATAACATTTTGTGGAGTTGTAAAGATTGTGACAACCCATCAAAAAATATCAAATGTAGTATCTAGTATATAATGGGTCAAAAAAGGTACAGTTTAAGTTCTACAAATTCCAGAGTTAATATAGAATGTAATACTTGATAATAGGTTATTGATATCCTGCCTACATCTGATGTTTGCGGTGGACTGGTTATTTGTTTCACATACACTTATAATTTTTCCCCAAGAAAACAATGTTCTTGAGGGCACAGTGTTATCTTTTGCTATCCACGTAGCACTTGGCAGCTCTCCTGGAGACTCAGTAAGTGCTTGATAAATACCTGACAGCAGTTTCATCAAAACAGTGGAATAAAATGAGATGTGGTTCTACCTGGTGTATACTTTATTGTGTATGTTTCATAACCCTGGGTAGAAGTCAATTAATTTATGAATATTACTTTTAAGTTTCTTTGATTACTTAAATTTTAAGTTTGAAATAATTAGGATTGTAAATGAGCTGGCCTTTATTTAAGTAAACCATAAGGAGAGGGGTTATAATAAAGTGTTGTTTAATATTACAGATTATATTATTGGAATACTAATATTTTATATTTTGTTTTTTCTCTAAGCAAATGGTTATGAGCCTTAGAGTTTCTGAACTCCAAGTACTGTTGGGCTACGCTGGGAGAAACAAGCACGGACGCAAACACGAACTTCTCACAAAAGCCCTGCATTTGCTAAAGGCTGGCTGTAGTCCTGCTGTACAAATGAAAATTAAAGAACTCTATAGGCGGCGGTTCCCACAGAAAATCATGACGCCTGCAGACTTGTCCATCCCCAACGTACATTCAAGTCCTATGCCAGCAACTTTGTCTCCATCTACCATTCCACAACTCACTTATGATGGTCACCCTGCATCATCACCGTTACTCCCTGTTTCTCTTCTGGGACCTAAACATGAACTGGAACTCCCACATCTTACATCAGCTCTTCACCCGGTCCATCCGGATATAAAACTTCAAAAATTACCATTTTATGATTTACTGGAT
The DNA here is from genome assembly GCF_020740605.2 of Lemur catta. Taxonomy (NCBI): domain Eukaryota; kingdom Metazoa; phylum Chordata; class Mammalia; order Primates; family Lemuridae; genus Lemur; species Lemur catta. The sequence goes on from NC_059128.1 coordinate 97,898,766, forward strand.
GAACTGATAAAACCCACCAGTCTAGGTAAGATTATTGTATGATGGTATCTGATTACTTTTGCAGGGTAAATTTTCATTTTAGACTTTTAATTTGACCCAGTTTATTATTCATAATGAAATTTCCATTTGTAGTAACATCCAGATGATAATAAGGATTTTTTAAATTTGGATAAAATCAAATATATAAAAGCTATCATTTAGACAGAAGGAAAAAGGTAGTATAGTGATGGTTACTGATACAGTAGATATTAAAAAGTTTCAGGGATACAAACTTTTAAAGAGTAGTATTTTAGATTGTTGATTAATATTTTACAATAAATCTTATAAATTAAAAATTTTATTTTTTGAGACAGAGTTTCACTCTGTCGCCCTGGGAGGAGTGCCATGGCATCAGCCTAGCTCACAGCAACCTCAAACTCCTGGGCTCAAGCCATCCTCCTGCCTCAGCCTCCCAAGTAGCTGGGACTAGAGGCGCACACCATCACGCCTGGCTAATTTTTTCTATTTTTAGTTGCCCGGCTAATTTTTTTTCTATTTTTTTAGTAGAGATGGGATCTCACTCTTGCTCAGGCTGGTCTTGAACTCCTGACCTCAAGTGATCCACCTTGGCCTCCCTAAGTGCTAGGATTACAGGTGTGAGCCACCGTGCCCAGCCATAAATTAAAAAATTAAAACCAAATAAATCACTACCAGTTTTTGAATTCAGTTTTTAGTTTTCAGGGGTTGATGACAGCCAAAACAAATGACTGACTGGTTTTGATTATTTAAATCAGTGAATGGTTTTAATTATCGTGAAAGGAGATTTAAGCTTTGATGTGTAGTATTTAAATTTCAGCTGATTTTTTTCAAATATGTGTTCTTTACAGGCACACCACTCACACATGTACACCCCCTCATACACACGTGATCATGGTTATATGAGTGTTTGAAATTTCATTTATTGTGTTTTCCCATCATTTGATTAGTTTGTCTAGTATATGGAATTCAATATATTAATCAACTTGTAATTTTAATTGCTATAATGCTACCTTATTTATTTAATGTAGAATAAGACTGACCCTGTTGTGACCTCCGATGCCTTTGATGTAATAATATATTTAAAATAGCAAACTTCTGAGAGGATGTGGTGACTCACACCTGTAATCTTAGCACTTTGGGAGGCCAACGTGGGAAGATCACTTGAGGCCAGGAGTTTGAGACCAGACTGGGCGACATAGCAAGGCACTATCTACAAAAAATAGAAAACACTAGCCAGGTGTGATGGCACACACCTGTATTCCCAGCTACTCGGGAAGCTGAGGTGGCTTATTACCTGAGCCCAGGAGTTTGAGGTTCCAGTGAGCTATGATTGGGCCATTGCACTCCAGCCTGGGTAACAAAGCAAGAACATGTCTCTAAAAAATAAATACAATATAATACAGTAAAATAGCTGACTTCCAGATGCTGGTTTGTTGTTACAAATCAATGGTTGGCAGACTGGCTGGCTAATAAAATCCAGCCTGTGGCCTGTTTTTGTGTGGCTCTGAGCTAAGACATTGAAAAAATATTCCTAAAGAGTTGTAAAAAAAAAAAGAAAAAACAAAAAGAATATGTAACAGAGACCATGTGTGCCTGCAAAGCCTAAAATATTTACCTTTATAGAAAAATCTTGTGAATCCCTGTTACAAATCATTAAACATTTCAGTTTTGGGGATTGACGAATGTTGAGGACATTTTGGGGGGAATTTTTAGAACATTTTGAGAACATTTACTGAAATTCTATCTTTGAACTGTGAAGTATTTGTTTTTGATTATATTTAGCAGAATTTACCTGAATAAATGAAGATTATAGAAGTCACTTTCAAACAATGTGTATTTTGTATCACATTATTTTTTTTTATATGGCCATAACAAGAAAAGACAACACTTGTTGGGAACCTATTGTATACCTATAACCCTTACACATACTCATTGTAAAATATGAAGTTGCTAAAATTCCTTCTTTGTTAGCTGTTTAATGTGTATGCATATACAAATATAAGCCATTTATGTTTCATATTTTTCACAGGAGTCATACATAGTATTGTGTAACTTGGCTTTTTTCCCTGTAATAATATATTATAAATATCGTTCATTGATGTATATCTATCTCCCATTTTAAATTAAGGGCCATATGTAAATCCATCTATATCTCTATATATGGTCTGTATGTGTACATATGTGTACATGTGTATATATATATAGAGAGAGAGAGAGACAGAGCCTAGCTCGTTTCTTATTAAAGACTGTATACTGTTCCATGATTTAAATGAGTCTTTTATTAAAAGACAAATTTTTCTAGTTTTCACTGTCAAAAACATGCTGCAACGAATATTATCTGAAATTTAAAAGGAGAAAATGTTGGTGGCTTTTATTTTATTTGATTATGAGCTTTTAAATTTTCTCCTGGTCTTAATAGTTAACCTATTTGCTGTTTTCATTTTCACTAATATAAATTTCAAGTGTCAGTGTGATTAAATGTTATTTATGTCATGGAGAGTAGAAATGCAAATTGGATACACATTTTAGCTATATTGGCTAATATTCAGAAAATTTTAACTTAAATTTTATTCTCATAAATTTTTTTGCTTGAATATGTGTGTTAGGTTTTCATTTCTAATTGTCTGCACTGTTTTTTCATTGTTTCATGCCTGCATGGGCATTGTAGCTTAATGCAATACGTCGTAATTTACATCTTATATCTTAATTGTTTTAATACTGCAAGGTACTTTTATCCTTTTGAACTTTTTAATGTATAATAGTAATGGGTAAACATAAGTGATTTTTCCCTAAAAAGATAATTAGAAGCAGATAGCTCATAAGAAATTATGTTAAGGCTACAAATAATTTTTGATATCTTTCTGTAGTATTTTCTCCCTATGGTACTTCTCAAAGGATGGGCAGTACATTTTAAATAAATTTTCCATCTTTACTCTTCCTCTTTGAAACTTTAGGCTGGGCACAGTGGCTCACACCTGTAATCCTAGCACTTAGGAAGGCTGAGGTGGGAGGATCACTTGAGGCCAGGAGTTTGAGACCAGCCTGTGCAACAGCGAGACCCCCCTCTCTACCAAAAAAAAAAAAAAAAAAAGAAGAAGAAGAAAAGAAACAAAAAACCCCACAAAACTTTAGAAGAATGCTTTAATGGGATTTTTTTGTGTGATGATTTTAAAAACAATGCCATAAAGTTTTGCCCATTCCTGATAACCAATATGTGTTGTAAACGTTCATGTTTATAAAATTCACTGGATTGAAGAACTAAAATATTTCCCATGAGATTTATTTAATTGGACTTTCCTTGCATAGTCAATCCTCATTATTCACAGATTCTGCATTTGTGAATTTGCCTGCTCACTGAAATTTATTTGTAACTTCCAAATCAGTACTCATGTTGCTTTCATTCGTGGACATAGGACAGAGTGGCAAAAAATTTTAGTTGCCTGGTGAGCATGGTCCCGTTTGTGGTCCAACAAGGTGACACTCTGCCTTCTTGGTTTCAGCTCTGAAACTGTAAACAAGTGTCCTCTTTGTGGTCTATTTAGTGTAGTGTGCTTTTTTTGTATTTTTGTGCTTTTTTTTTTTTTTTTTGGTGATTTTGCTGGTTAAAATGGCCCCACTGAAATGTTGTCTAATGTTCCTAAGTGCAAGAAGGCTTTGGTGTACCTTACACACAAGGTGTGTGTGTTAGGTAAGCTTTGCTTAGATGTGAGTTATAGTGTTCTTGGCCCTGAGTTCAACGTTAATGAATCAACATTATATATTAAATAAGGTGCCTTTAAACAGAAACATCATAAAACCAGGTCATGTATTGATCAGTGGATGAAAATTTTGTGACCAGAGACTTATAGGAACCTAACTCTATGTTTCTCCTAGTAGCAGTGATTCAGTATTCACTAATTTGGTGTTTGTGGTGAGTTTATAGAACATGACTGTCTCAAATAACGATAATTGACTAAATAACGATAATTGACTACATTTAAAGTATAATTTCATTAGAATACCAGTTTTCATGAATGAATCTATTGTTTGTGATATATATTCACATAAAATCATCAAATGAATAGGTGGCATAGAATTACTTGGTATGTAAGTAGATTTCTGATGTCTCATTGTTATCACAAAATTTAAAATAAGAGCAAACCATTTTGATTATGCATAAAAGATCTTACCAGAAAGTAATTTGTGGAAGTTCATTGACTCAGTGGATATTCATTGCAGGGGAATGCTTAGTGAATCTGCAAAATATTTATTTTTATTTATTTATTTATTTTTTTTGAGACAGAGTCCCACTTTGTCACTCTGGCTAGAGTGCCATGGCGTCAGCCTAGCTCACAGCAACCTCAAACTTCTGGGCTCAAGCAACCCTTCTGCCTCAGCCTCCCGAGTAGCTGTGACTACAGGCATGTGCCACCATGCCCGGCTAATTTTTTCTATATATTTGTAGTTGTCCAGCTAATTTCTTTCTATTTTTTAGTAGAGACGGGGTCTCGCTCTTGCTCAGGCTGGTTTCGAACTTCTGACCGCAAGTGATCCTCCTGCCTCAGCCTTCCAGAGTGGTAGGATTATAGGCGTGAGCCACCACGTCTGGCCAGAAAACATTTCTTAACTTTGCAAATCATTTTAATGCAATAGATGGAATCTTTTATTTCACTTTAATTGAGTGGATTTTATTTTATTTTATTTTTTTAATTGAGTAGATTTTAATCATTTATCATCCAAACACAACTGAGGCATACTACGTTCTTCCATCATAGACAGTGGCTGTGTTTGGGGTGGGAAATCTGTATACTGTAGCGAAAAGGAGTATACTTTCTCTTAATGCCCCATCCCCTCTCTGATCTCTGTGGTTAATCGATGACTTTGAAATTTGATATACGCTATTTAAAAGAAAATTTCCTAATTATAAAAATATCACACTTAATGTAGAATCCATAGAAATTACTTGCTTGCTTTACAGAGAAACTTTTTAAATATTTCCATCATGCTCTTCCAGTCATGTCTGTGTATGTGTGTGTGTATTTCTACTTTTTGTTTTAAAGGAGAAGAGAGCCTCAAATAGTAGCTGACTTAACCCAACAGTCATATATATTATTGATCTATATAAATAATGGAGCATAAAAAATTTTAATCTTCATAATCTTGTTTGAAATGTCTTATTTGCATAGTTTGCCACTATTGGTGTTGATGAGCTGTGGAATTTACATAATTATGAAAGTCAAGGCCAAGCATGATGGCTCATACCTGTAATCCTAGCACTTTGGGAGGCTGACGCAGGAGGATTGCTTGAACTCAGGAGTTCGAGACCGGCCTGAGCAAGAGTGAGACCCCATATCTACCAAAAATAGAAAAAATAACCCCGGGCGTGGTGGTGCATGCCTGTAGTCCCAGCTACTTGGGAGGCTGAGGTAGGAGGATCGCTTGAGCCCAGGGGTTTGAGGTTGCAGTGAGTTGTGATGACGCCACTGCACTCTTACCTTCTACCTGGGGTGACAGAGTGAGAGACTCTTGTCTCTAAAAAAAAAACAATAATTATGAAAATTGAAAGGAAAAACAATTTTGGATTAAAATATCTTGTTATGTCCATTCAGAGATAAGATAATTACTTGATACTTCTCCTCAGTCCTTTAATATTATTTTGTTTAGAATAATACCTATATTCTAAATATTTTATAATATTATTGTCTATATTTATTGTTTAAATTGGCCTTATTAAAGCATAATGGCAAAAACATCAAAAATATTTTTACAGTGACTAAAAGAATAATAATTCTTCAGGATGCAATATTTGATTTGATTCAGTTTTGAGTAAACAAATCCATTAATACTCAGGTTTGTATTTGTTGCTAATTTAGTTATTTATATCTTCTTTGACTCAGGTAAATTCTTAAATAGAAAATATATTTTTAACCCAGTGCTTTAAATATATATATATATATATGTATATATGCATATATATATTATATATATATATATATTTTTTTAAGATAGAGTCTCACTCTGTTGCCTGGGCTAGAGTGCTGTGGTGTCAGCCTAGCTCACAGCAACCTCAAACTCCTGGGCTTAAGTGATCCTACTGCCTCTTGAGTAGCTGGGATTACAGGCATGTGCCGCCACGCCCAGTTAATTTTTTTCTATATAGATTTTTAGTTGGCCAGATAATTTCTTTCTATTTTTTAGTAGAGATGGGGTCTCGCTCTTGCTCAGGCTGGTCTCGAACTCCTGACCTCAAGCAATCCTCCCTCCTCGGCCTCCCGGAGTGCTAGGATTACAAACGTGAGCCACTACACTCGGCCTTAAATATTTTTAATAGTTTTAATTATTTTGAAGGATAATGTGTAGAGAACAGACAGCTTTGCATTCATTTGGAGTACAGCTGCTCCTCTGATTATGTCATGATAAACCCATTATAAGTTGAAAACATCCTAAGTCAAAAATGCATTTAATACACCTAACCTACCAAATATCATAGTTCAGCCTAACCTACCTTAAATATGCTTAGCACACATACATTAGCCTATATTTGGACAAAATCATCTAACTCTAAGCCTATTTTATAATAAAGTGTTGAATACCTCGTGTAATTTATTGAATACTAACGTGAAAAACAGAGTGGTTGAATGAGTACTCGAAGTAAAGGGCCTCATTGATTGGTATGAAGCATAATAACTGTTGACTTTTATTGTTATTTCTAATGTTTGAATTGAATGCAGATTGCTTTCACACTATCATAAAGTTGAACCATTGCAAGTCAAGGACTCTGTCATCATAAAAGTTCAGTGACTCATCTTGTTTGCTTTATATCGGATTTAAGCCAAATTATGCCTTCTCAGGGGATGCCTTCCTTTTCAGGTATTTAAAGATCTTAGGCAATACATCTGAATAAAGTTCACATCGAGTGTCATTATGGATTAGAGATTTCTCATTGATTGGTATGAAGGATAATAATTGTTGATTTTGAGTGTTATTTCTAATGTTCAAATTCAGTATTTTTCTAGATGGTTACTGAAGGATACAATATTCCCTTGTTATAGTCCGAATGTTTAGGTCATGAGGGTAGAGCCCTCAAAAATGGGATTAGTGTCTTTATGAAAGAGGCCCAAAGGAGCTTGTTTGCCCCTTTTACCATGTGAGGATATAGCTGGAAGGTGCCATCTATACAAGGAACAGGTAGGCCCTCACCAGACATGAAATCTGATGGTGCCTTGATCTTGGACTTCCCAGCTTCCAGAACTGTGAGAAATAAATTTCTGTTGTTTATGAATTACCCAGTTTAAGGTATTTTGTTATAGTAGCCCAAGTGGACTGACACCCCTCTTAGCCAATCCAATTGGAACCAATAAATATGTAGTAACCTAAACATCTTAATTTATATTTACTTGCCAATCTTTTTATGTAGGTGAAGGAATTTTCTTTGAGACTGCTTATTTTTCAGTTTTAGATTCTGTAAAGTAGCAAGAAAATTTAAAAACTTTTATGAAGCAATTTGAGTGTACAATCTGTTGCAAATTGGGAAAAAAATCTTGTATCAGATCTTTCCAGAGCATTCCAGTTAGTGTTCATAAAAACAGCAACTTTCTTTTTGTAGTTATATTTTAGAAGTTTTGTAGTATTTGAGTTTTGTAACTACAAGTGCAATTAGCATAAACAGCTTTGAGAATAAACACCTCTGGTTCTTGGTAAGCACACCACGTGGTATGAGCAGAATTGTGCAGAAGCACTGGAGAGTTGTCTATCAGCCACAAGCAGTCACCTTACTAGGGCAACAGTCAGGATGTTTTATAGAGAAAATGGAGAGCATCGTTAATCAGAATGTCAGTTAAGAGGGCTTCTATGAATTTCTTTTGCACCATTGTTAGTCTTCAAAGACAGTGAAATTAGAAGTTTTTTTGTTTTCTTGCCTAAGAATTATTTAAGTGATTTCTTTTTGAGGGGAATAACATTGATCATAATTATGGTTTAGTTTTTTTTTTTTTAGAAATCTACTTTTATCTCCCTTTCACCCCTTTGAAGGGGTTATAATGGGGGGAAGGATTGGAAGAAGTAGGGAAGTAAGCAAGTTATGTTTTTTACCATACAGTTTGATGTTTGTAATCTTTCTTTTAGAATTCATTTCAGTTTAAACCTTCTCTCACTGAGGACAGCGACAGTAAATGATGAATATAAAAATGAAACACTTTCATAGGCATTTTCTCTTGTCTCTGCTTTTTCACCAAAAATTATCATTAAAAAATTGGATATTATCTGTGGAGATGATCTCCTTTTCTTGGTCCTCCTAAATTCTGAAAGTGTCCTAATGTTGTCTGAAAAGTATGTGGTTGCTACAGACTGAAGATTCTGAAACATGAAGCAACATTTTAATTGACCACATGGATATCATTCTTTGATTAGTGATTAAATAAGTCACTTATGTTTTATCTTATTTTTAAGCCTTGGAAGGCAGCTTTTATTTAAATTTTGATGTTTGTGAAAGAGTCTTATTCATTAAACACCAAGCATGTCTGTTTTCTGAATTATATATATATTTGGATTTTCCTGAGCTCTGTTTAAGTATAGTAATTCTTACCTGATGTGGGACAGTATACCCATACTGCCTAGAGGAGACCAATAACCTGGCTCAGTTTGTAGTATCAGTATTTTACAAAGCTAGATTGGCCCCTTTTCCTTTTCTAAGTATTAATAGAGTATTCCTACATTCATATTAATATTTACACCTATTTGAGGTGTGGGAAGATATGTGAATAATTTATGTAAAAGGTTTGAATTAAAAAAATATATATGTAAATATTTAGGTTTTGCTTTAGGAAAAAAGGCAGCAGATGCTTCAACACTCCTAAATAGTTAAAATGATCCATCTTGTTTTGTGCAGTGTGGGTAAGGTTTCTACTACATCTTAATAACATTGGTTACCAGTGTTTTCTGCCAAGGGCTCCTCTGGCATTGGATTATATTTCACAGTTTCCTTCTCCTCTCATTTTTTATAATTGAGTTTTCCTTCTTCCACATGCCTAATAGCCAGTGCCTGGAGATCAGGTGATGTAAATTCAAGGACACAGGCTCTGATACGTATTAGAAAGGGTGTTCAAAGGTTTCATGATTTGCTCTACTCTAAATGTTTTTAGACAATTCAGCACAAGCTATGCTCTTTTTTCTATACTAGAATTTTGGGAAATCAAAAGCTCTAATTTTTCTCTAGGTTAGTTTCTTCTCTAGAAACTTTTTTTCCTAATTTGGCAGCATGGGTTTCTGACTTTCAAAGCAAAATCTAAGATTTACCTTCTAAATCTTACATTCCTTTATAGATAATATTTTGTCTTTTTGTCTGGTGATTTTAATTTATTTAATATTTCTATTAGTGTTTGTATAGTTGTCCAGAAGCCCCAAGGCATCCTATTTTTAATAAATGGGTATCTGTGTACTTGAGTATAATCTTGGGAACTAAGAATGATTGACTTTTTTGGGTTGGAAAGGAATCTTCTTGACAATCAGAATCAGTAAAAGACCCTCCATATAATTGTAAATATGAAATAAAAAATTTTAAAAGGAGATATTAATGAGCCAACAACTTAGGGTCAGAAGTAAGTATGGTTTAACAAGATCCTACTGGGTTGTAATTAAAAGATCAAACATCTAGTATACTGTATGGTGTTTGAAATGTAGCATCTTAGAATTTGCCACTGAGTTCTGCAGTGCTTTGGCCCAGCCTCATAGATTGGGTTGGTGTAAGAGTTGCAGAGCGGCCTGCTGAAGGACTTGGTTGTAGTAATCATGGGGCAGGCAGGATAGTGGGACAAAGGGAAAATATAATTTTGGCAAATTAGTTTCTTTCTTTATTTTTTTTAAAAAGACATTTTACTGATAGATATCTGGGTGATTGGAAGATAATTTTGAGCCGTTCTCTTTCTTGAGCCATACTACTACTTCAGTCTTGACAGTGCTTGCAGATGACCCCAGTAGTCTTAGGCAGAGATTAGAGAGATTAGAGATTGTTATTCTAATTCTTTGCCATTACTCTTGGCTAAATTTATTAAAACTGAAATGTAAATAAGCTTTAGATGTGCCAAAGCTGGGGATGTTGCAGTGCAAAATAAACTGCATGTTGAATGTTGTATTAGAATTAAGTCACTTTAAAATAAGTAAAAATAAAAAGGCTGAATTGTTTGACAAAACAAACAAAATTAGTTTATTATCTCTATATATCCTTTCAAGATAGCCTGCAGTTCCTAGAATTTTGTTTCAGTGTTTATTTTGAAGCTATATATAAAAAATTGAACTCACCTATCAATATGGGGGAGGGTACAAAGACTGTTAAGCAAAATTTATGAACATGTTAAGTCACTAAATGGGAAGTGCAGCTAGGAAACATAGAAAGATACTCAGTTTCACTAGTTATCAAAAGGAAATTCAAAATAAGTTAATAATGAGATTTCAAATCATATATATATATATATATATTTTTTTAAGACACAGTCTTGCTCTGTCGCTAGGACTAGAGCGCTGTAGCATCAGCCTAGCTCACAGCAACCTCAAACTCCTGGGCTCAAGTGATCCTCCTGCCTCAGCCTCCCGAGTTGCTAGGGCTATAGGTAGGTGCCACCACGCCCGGATAACTTTTTCTATTTTTAGTTGCCCAGCTAATTTCTTTCTATTTTTAGTAGAGATGGGGTCTTGCTCTTGCTTAGGCTTGTCTCGAACTTCTGACCTCAAGTGATCCTCCCGCCTCAGCCTCCCAGAGTGCTAGGATTATAGGCGTGAGCCACCACACTTGGCCAAAAGTGAAAAGATTTTAAAAATTATTCTTAAAAATAGTTTAGTAATTTTATAATGTCTTTTGCTCTTATTTTTATTTAGAAAAGTCTCCCTGAATTTTTTTAAAAGAAGTCATTGGAGAAAAATGGGATCAGTATGTTGAACTAATGAATGTCTTTTGTATTGCATACATACATTGAAAGAGGTTGTGTGGTTTTAATTTTACATAATGATCTTTACCAATGTATGCTGTAAATGAATTGGTATTTAAACAGATCAGTTTAGACCTTTGTGAAATTCACAGTACAGATGAGTAATTCTGATTTATCTTCTTTAAGTATCAGTCTCTAGATTAAAAGAAAAAGTATATTATGTTAAATAAGATGCAAAGAGATCTTAAGATGAAGAATATTAGATGACTCAAAAACAGTGGGGAAAAAAATAAGTAAATTTTAAAATTTTTTCTAAAATTACTTGCATAAAAGAGAAGTATTAAATGGAGTTACAGAAGATTCATTATTTATTTTATTGTTTTCTTCTTTGCTTTTTTTTAAATTAATTTTTAACCTTTCCATATGGATCAAGCCACTGTGAAACATTCCAAAAGAACAAATATCTTATTTAAAGCATGTTTTCCTTTTTATGTAAATACCCATGCTCATGGAGGTAGAATCTTTTCCATCCCTTCCTCCCAAGAGATTGTGACTTTTAAAATTACATAAATATAAAAATATTTATTTTTGATTTTTAAAAAATTAATTGATCCAATTATTTTTGAGCACTTTCTTGTGCCAAGCACCATTCTAGTTATTGGAAAAGAATAAAATGTGGTTGAGCAATTTATGTTTTTTGTGGTAGGAAAAAAAAATAAAACATGGTAATTTAAGGAGTTCATAATCTAGTAGAGGAATCATACATTAGTTCGTCTTAGAAAACATGTGACAAACTACGCTAAAAGGTATAGTCTAGTGATAAAAATTAAAGGGATTATATCTACTAGGGAACATGAATTTAACATTTTTGTCTTGTGGAGTAGTTGGATCAGAATTACCTGGGGTACTTATTGAAAAAATAGAGATTTTCCACACCTCAGATCTTCTGAATTACATTTAATGTCATGGTATATTAAACACACATTCTCACATACATCACTTTATTTCTTTGAAGTCCTACAGAATGTATCATGGTATAATAAATTAACAGTTTTCTCCTTTACATGAACATACAGGTTGTTTCCATTTTTTTGCTATTATACCAGTGAATATCTCTTTATATAAGAATATATATTTTTTGTGCTCGAGTATTTCTTTAAATCCTAATTGGTTTTGCTAGGTCAAAGGATATGCGTGCTTCTAATTGGCTACTATCAAATTGTACCTTCCCCCCACTGTTTTTGTAGAAAAATGTCTATACTTGTATGAGAGTGCCTGTTACCCATAGTTTTATCATAATTTAAAAAAAATTTTTTGGCCGGGCTTATTGGCTCACGCCTGTAATCCTAGCACTGTAGGAGGCCGAGGCAGGTGGATCGCTCAAGGTCAGGAGTTCGAGACCAGCCTGAGCAAGAGCGAGACCTCATCTCTACTAAAAATAGAAAGAAATTATATGGCCAACTAAAAATATATATAGAAAAAATTAGCTGGGCATGGTGGCGCATGCCTGTAGTCCCAGCTACTCCGGAGGCTGAGGCAGTAGGATCACTTAAGCCAAGGAGTCTGAGGTTGCTGTGAGCTAAGCAGACGCCACGGCACTCACTCTAACCTGGGCAACAAAGCGAGACTCTGTCTCAAAAAAAAAAAAAAAAATTTTTTTTACAAACTGATAAAATGAAAACATCTTGTTTTAATTTGTATACTTTTGCCTACTGCTGAAGTTGAACATTTTTATGATTATTAACCATTTATAGTTGGTGAATTGTTTGTTCATATTCTTTGCTCATTTTCCTATTGTTTTTCTCTTATTGATTTGTACTTTGTATACAGTGCACATTAGCCTGCCTTCTATTATATCTTGTAAATATTGTAACTTAGTTTGTTACTTAGTATGTAATTGGTAGTGTCTTTCATTGCATAGAAGTTGAAAAATAAGTTGTCAAATCTGTTACTACTTTTATGTTGTTTGGATTTAAAAAAAATAACAGCTTCATTGGGGTATGATTCAGTTACTTTAAAGTTTATCTCATTAAAGTGAACAATTCAGTGGTTTTTAGTATATTCACAGAGTTATCCATCACCACTAATTCTAAAAATTTTCATTATTCCAAAAAGAAACCCTGTACTGATCAGCAGTCACTCATTACTCCTTCCTCCCAGCTCATGAAAAACCACTAATCTTTCTGTCTCTGAATTTGTCTGTTCGGGACATTTCATATAATATGGCCTTTTGTGACTAGCTTCTTTGACTTAGCATGTTTTTGAGATTCATCCATGTTGTAGCTTGCACTGGTACTTTATTCCTTGTTGTTGTTGTTGTTGTTATGTAATTTTTAATGAGATATGTCCAATTTCCTTTTAAAAATTTTTGATTGTGGTAAAAAAATAACATTTTTAACCATTTAAAAATGTATAGTTCACTAATGTTAAGTATATTCACATTGTTTTGCAACAGACCTCTAAAACTTCTTCATCTTGCAAAACTGAAACTCTGTACTCATTGAACAACTCCCCATTTCCCCCTTCCTTCATGCCCTGGTAACCACCATTCTACTTTCTGTTTCTATGAATTTTAAATGCGTCATATAAGTGGAATTATACAGTATTTGGGGTTTGTGTGTGTGTGTGAGGTTAGCTGATTTCACTTAGCATAATGTCCTCAAGGTTCAGCCATGTTGTAGCATGTTACAGGATTTCCTTCCTTTTTAAGGCTGATTAACACTCTTTTGTATGTGTATGCCACACTTTGTTTATCCACTGGTCTGTAGATGAACATTTAGGTTGCTTCCACCCCTTGGTTATTCTGAATAATGCTGCTATGAACACGAGTGTGTAAATATCTCTTTGAGATCCTGCTGTCAATTCTTTTGGATATTTACCCAGAAGTGGGATTACTGGATCATATAAATGACGTGGAGAATTTTTTCATATGTTTCTTGGCCATTTGCATATCTTCCTTGGGGAAATGTCTTCTGAAGTCCTTTGCCCGGTTTAAAATTGGGTTATTTGGTTTTTTGTTGTTGAGTTATAGGAATTCTTTTTTTTTTTTTTTTGAGACAGAGTCTCATTCTGTTGCCCTGGCTAGAGTGCGGTGGTGTCAGCTGAGCTCACAGCAACCTCAAACCCCTGGGCTCTGGGCTCAAGGGATCCTCCTGCCTCAACCTCCCGAGTAGCTGGGACTGCAGGCATGTGCCACCATGCCTGGCTAATTTTTTCTATGTATATTTTTAGTTGTCCATATAATTTCTTTCTATTTTTAGTAGAGATGGGGTCTCGCTCTTGCTCAGGCTGGTCTCAAACTCCTGAGCTCAAACAATTCGCCCGCCTCGGCCTCCCAGAGTGCTAGGATTACAGGCGGGAGCCTGGCCAGGAATTCTTTATGTATTCTGGATATTAACCCCTTATCAGCTATATGATTTGCAGATATTTTCTCCCATTGTTTATGTTGCCTCTTCGCTCGGTGGTTTCCTTTGATTTGCAGGAGTTTTTAAGTTTGATGTAGTCCCATTTGTCTATTTTTTACTTTTGTGGCCTGTGTTTTTGGTGTCATATCCAAAATATCATTGCCAAATCCAGTGTCAGGAAGTTTTACCCCTGTACTTTTTTCTGAGAGTTTTATAGTTTTAGATCTTATGTTTAATCCATTCGGAGTAAATTTTTATGTACAGTGTAAGATAAAGGTCCAACTTCATTCTTTTGCCTGTGGATATCCAGTTGTCCCATTTGTTGAAGAGACTCTTCTTTCTCCATTGTGTAGTCTTGGCACTCTTGTTGAAAATCATTTGACCATATGTGTAAGGATTTATTTCTGGGCTTTTTATTCTGTTCCCCTGGTTTATCTGTCTGTATGTCAGTACTACATTGTTTTGATTACTGTAGCATTGTAAAGTGTTTTGAAATCAGGAAGTGTGAGGCTTCCAGTTTTGTTCTTTTACAGGATTGTTTTGGCTTTTTGGGGTCCCTTAAGATTTCATATGGTTTTAGGATTTTTTTCCTATTTCTACAAAGAATACCATTGGGATTTTGATAGGAATTGCATTGAATTTGTAGATTGCTTTGGGTAGCATGGACATTTATACAATATTAAGTCTTCTAATCCTTGAGCACTGTCCATATTTTGTGTCTTTAATTTCTTTCAGCAATGTTTCATAGTTTTCAGTGCATAAGTTTTTGCCTCCTTGGCTAAGTTTATTCCTTGGTATTTTATTCTTTGTTGTTGTTTTTGTTGTTTTCTTTTCTTTTTTGGAAATCTAGGCCTAGAGAGACAAAGAAACATGCCCAAGAGGCAGATCAAGGCTAGACATCAAACTTTTGATAATCTAAAGAATCCATCACATCTTCTTAGATTAAGGATTAAATGTTAAACAGTTCTTGTTTGTGATTCTTTCTTATCTGAAAGTGTTTTTTAGACTCTCCATACTAGTTAGTTGTGAACAATGACATAGTGCCCCTGCTTACACTGAAACTACAAATCAGAGGCTGATATGTAAGTGCCATGATACTGTGTATTTGAGATGTTTCGTTGTTTTTACTAACTTTGGAGATTGAATTCACACCCAGCCATGTAATGTATATTAACTGAATACAATTTGGTTGACCAAATATATTTTAAAGACAGCTGGGTGGAGTTATAGATGAAGTTTTGTGCCATCTGTGGATATGGCCTGCTATGTGCAAACCAGTGTATGGAAGGAAGTTAGAGTCAACTGTGTCTCCTGAAGCATCTCACATCCTGATAGCTGCATAATAAAACGTGGTTTCCTCTGAGGAGCTGCAGAACCCCAGTGACTGAGTGAAAAGAATGGATATGCTCTTTCCCCTTGCCCCTGCCAGCATTCAAACGGACCTGTTTTCCTTCTGGGAGACTGCCCCATTCCACTTACTTGGTGTCTCCCTGGATTTCCTGACTCAATGGGCTTATTTTTTAACCTTCTTTTCGTTGAAAAACACCGCTCCACTAACCCAGAATGTGGACTCCTCCCCTCTGGTCACTCTAACCATCCTATTCTCCTGGATTAACCACCCTCATTTCCCTCTAATAGCCCTGGAAAATTAGCAGCGAGAGGGGGTCTTCCAATTCCCTTATCGCCCCTTTCCTACTTTTAACTCTCCAAATCTATTAGCAGGGCAGAGAGAAGAGGGTGAAATGCCTTGCTTCTGAGCCAGTAATGTCTGGGCTGGGTGGAACTGGCACAGTCTTATTAAATTCAACTGCCTGGAATCATGAGGACCATTTCTGGTAACTTTAGGCTTTGGGTTAGGAATGGCTTGAAGTCTAAGGCAGTAATTACTATCTTGGCCCCCAGCCAGCACACACATCCTAGATCCTGGGAATCCCAGCCTTAACCTGGGGACAAACCCCAAACTCAAATAAGCAACCTACTAGTTGTTTATTTGAGCAACTGAGAGCCCACCCAGCTTTAGCACCCTTTCTTCTTGATCCTCTCCCCCACCACTTGCCTCAGTGGGTGAGACCCAGCACTAGCTCTGCTACCCGCACCCAAGCCCAGCCCTTAAGCATTTTATTCTTTTTGATAGTATTGAAAATAGAATTATTTTCTTAAAGTCCTTTTTAGGAATTGTTAGTGTATATACACACAACTGATTTTTGTGTATTGATTTTGTATCCTGCAACTTCCCTGAATTTGTTTATTAGGGTTTTTTTGCATGAAATTTTTTACGGTTTTCTACGTATAAGTCATAACATCTGTGAGCAGAGATAATTTTACTTCTTCCTTTCAAATTTGGATGCCTTTTATTTCTTTTTCTTGCCTAATTGCTCTGGCTAGAACTTCTAGTACTATGTTAGTAGAAGGGATGAGAGTTGCTTTGTTCCTGATCTTAGAGGAAAAGCTTTCAGTGTTTTACCATTGAATGTGATGTTAACTGTGGATTTTTCCTATATGGCCTTTATTATTGTTGGTATAGTTTCCTTCCATTCCTAGTTTGTTGAGGCTTTTTTAAATTATTATTATGAAAGGGTGTTGAATTTGTCAAATGTCTTCTACCTCAATTGAGATGATCATGTGGTTGTTTTCATTCTGTTAATGTGATGTATTACAATACATTGATTGAATTTCATATACTGAACATCCTTGCATTCCAGCAATAAATCCCACTCGATCATGGTATATAATTTTTTTCATATGCTATTGAAGAGTGGACATTTTTGTCTTGTTCCTCAGGGAAAGCATCTTGTCTTTCACCATTAAGTATAATGTTACCTGTGGATTTTTTCATAGATGCCCTTCTTGTTAAATTTTTTTATCATGAAAGTGCACTGTAATTTATTAAAAGCCTTTTCTGTATCAGTTGAGATGATTGTATGGTTTTATCCATTCTACTAATATGGTATATTACATTGATTGCTTTTTGTATTGATATATTAAACCAGTGGCTTTTGGATTTTATCTGATTTCAGATGACCTATCCTACCTCCTAGATGAGTAAGTAAGAACATTTTTCAATTTTGGCACTTGTGGGTTTTTTGATCAATTCTGAATATTATTTTTATTTATGTGAGTATAAGGCTCTAATTTTATTTTTTCTAAAACTTCTTTGAATGAATATTTTTCTAGATTTTACTCTGTTTCACTGGCCTATTTGTGTACTTCTTTACTAACATGGAATTATTATGTCACTGACCCTTGAACAACATGAGGGTTGGGACCCAAAACCCGCACATAGTCATGAATTCATGTATAACTTTTGACTCCCCAAAACTTAACTGCTAATAGCCAACTGTTTACCAGAAGCCTTACCAATAACAAAATCAATTAGCACGTATTTTATATATGTATTACATATTATATTCTTACAATAAAGTAAGCTAGAGAAAAATGTTATTAAGAAAACCATATGGAAGAGAAAATATATTTACTCTGCATTAAGAGGAAATGGATCATCATAAAATTCTTCTTGCTTTCTCAGGGGTGGCAGAGGTAGGAGAAAAATCTGTGTATGAGTGGGGCTGTGCAGTTTGAAGCCGTATTATTCCAGTGGCAACTATTCATTTTTTTTATTATTTAAAAAATTTTGAATAGGTAATACATTGACGTGGTACAAAAATCAAAAGTTACAGAAGGGTTTATAATGAAAAGGAAGTCCCCTCCTACCATTTTCTCAACCACAGGTGTTACTTTCAGTTCTTTTTATATCTTTCCTGAGGTAGCTCCTGCACTTGCAAAGGTATTTGCCTCATTCTTTTTTAGCAGCTACTTAGCATGCAATTGATTGATTGGATTGTGTGTTATTAAATATTTTCCTGTTGATTGACATTTATGTAGTTTCCTGCTATTAGAATAAAACACAGATAATGTTCTCTGATATATATCAGCATGCATGTCTAAATGTAATTCCTAGAAGTAGAAATTGCATTTAAAATTTTTGTAGACGTTGACAAATTTCTCTCCAGAGAAAGATTTGTGTGATTTATAATCTCATTGGTTATGCAAGAGATTGGTTTTTGTCCCATGCCTTCAACAATACCATGTGTTATTAAACTCTGATCATTACAAATTAATAGGTGAAAATTTATAACTCATTATAGTTTTAACTTGTATTTCATTTATGAGTGAGGGTGAAGTTTGTTTTTTAAGAAATAAGTTTGTATTTCTTTTTCTTTTGAACTGTTGAAAGTTCTTTGAACTTGCCCATTTTAAAATTGAGTCGTTGAACTTTTTCCTCTGATTTGTAGGATTAAGAGACTTAGCATTTTGATACAAATTGCAGCTACTTTTCCATTGCCATTATCTTTTGACTTTACGATTGATGTTGCAAATTTGCCATCAGTTTCTTCTTATTTCTAAAAAGCAGTATTCCATGGCTTTAGATGTATCAGTTTCTCTAACTGTTCATCTATTTAAGAGCATTTTGGTTGTTTTCAGTTTTTGGCTATCACAAATAATGTTATTATGAGTATTCATGTACAAGTGTTTGTATGGACATGAGTTTTCTTTTTGTCTGAATGCATGCTCAGGAGTAGAATTGCTGGGTCATATGTGTAAGTGTAAATTGTTTTCCAGAGTGGCTGTACCATTTTCTGTTTCTACTGGCAACATATGAGAGGTCTGGTTTTTCTGCATCCTTACTAACATATTTGTTATTGTCACTATTTTTTTTTATTTTAGATGTTTAAATAGGTATGTAATGATATCTCATTTTGTTTTCAATTTGTATTTTTCTAATGACTAATGATATTGAACATCTTTCCATGTGCTTATTTGCTATCTGTATGTACTCTTTGGTGAAATGCCTATGCACATCTTCCATGTTTTTAATTGGATTATTTTATAATATTGATGTTTTAGAGTTCTTTATATGTTCTCAATACTAGTTCTTAGTAAGATAGGTAGTTGGCAAATATTTTCTCCCAGTCTGTAGCTTGTGTTTCTTTTTTTTTTTTTTTTTTAGAAAAAAATGTTCAATTTTGAAATAATTATAGATTCATAGAAAATTGAAGAGAAATGTATAGGGGCATCCTGTGTACTCTTCACCCAGCCTTCTCCATTGTTAACATCTTTCCTAGGTATAGTACAATATGAAAAGCAGGAAATCAACATGGGTACAATCCACAGAGCTTTTTAAAATTTTACTAGTTGTATATGCACTCATTTGTGTATGTGTAGCTCTGTACAGTTTTATCACGTCACCACCACCTCAATCAAGATATTTAACTGTACTATCACCACAAGATTCCTTGCTAGCACTTTTATAACCTCACCCACTCTTTCCTCATCCCTTGCCCCTGAGGTTCATCCAAGTTGTTGTGTATGTCACTAGTTTCTTCTTTTTTGTTGCTGAGAAATTATTCCATCATATGATGTATTTTCATTTACCCAGTGAAGAACATTTGGATAGTTTTCTGCGTTTGGCTGTTAACCAATAAAGTTGCTGTGAATATTCATATACAAGTTTCTGTACGAAAATAAGTTTTCCTGTCTCTGGGGTAAATGCCCAAGAGCTACCAATTGCTGGGCTCCGTGGTAAGTTCTAGTTTTATAAGGAACTGCAAAATTATTTTCCAGAGTGACTATACAATTTTACATTCCTAGCAGCCATGTATGAGCAGTTTCTCTACATTGTTGCCATTATTTGGTGTTATCACTATTTTTTATTTTAGCCATTCTGATAGGTAAATAGTGCTATCTCATTGTGTGGTCTTAATTTCCATTTCTGTAATAGCTAATAATGTTGAACATCTTTTTATTTACTTATTTGCCATCTGAATACCCTGTTCAGTGAAATTTCTCTTTGTCTTTTGTCTACTTTCTAATTGGAGGGTTTGGGTTGTTTTTTTTTTTTTTTACTAATGAGTTCTGAGAGTTCTTTTTGTATTGCAGATTGCAGTCCTTTGTTGGGCTTGTGGTTTGCAAATATTTTCTCCTACTCTGTAGCTTGTCTTTTTATCTTCTTTCTTTCTTTCCTTTTTCTTTTAAAAAAAGAGATGAGGTCTCAGTATGTGCCCAGGCTGCAGTGCCATGGCTGATCACAGGTGCGATTATATAGTGCACTATATCCTTGAACTCCTGGGCTCAAGCAATCCTGCTTCAGCCTTCTGAGTAACTGGAACTTACAGGCATATGCCACCACATGTAGCTTATCTAATAGGGTCTTCAACAAAGCAAAATTTTTAAATTTTGATGATGTCTAATTTATTGAAATTTTTTTCTCTTATAAATTGTGTTTTTGGTGTCAAGTCTAAGAACTCTGTTTAGCTCTAGATCTGGAAGATTTTATCCTATGCTTTTTTTTCTAAAAGTTTTTATTTTTATGTTTTACATTTTAATCTATGATCCATTTTTGTTACTTTTTACATATAAGGTATGAAATTTAGATTGAGGTTCATTTATGGAGATCTGATTCCTCCACATTTGTTTGAAAAGGCTGTCCTTCCTCATTGAATTGCTTTTGCATCTCCATCAGAAATCATTGTTCATACCTAT
Organism: Lemur catta; assembly: GCF_020740605.2. NCBI lineage: Eukaryota > Metazoa > Chordata > Mammalia > Primates > Lemuridae > Lemur > Lemur catta. The sequence goes on from NC_059128.1 coordinate 97,919,626, forward strand.
GTGGGTCTCTTTCTGGGTCCTCTGTTCTGTTCCATTGATTGATGTTTGTCTCCCCCCAACATCACATGGTCTTGATTGATTACTATAGCTGTATAAGTAGTCATAAAATTGGGTAGAGTGATTTCTCTTACTTTATCTCTATGTTTAAATATTCTTCTAGTTACTTTGCCTTTCCATACAAATTTCAGAATTATCTTGTCTATCTCTACAAAAAAAATCTTGCTGGGATTTTGGTAGGAATTGTATTAAACCTATTAAACATATCAATTTAGGGATGATTAATATTTTTTTCTATTTTGAGCCTTCCAGCATATGAACATGGATTTCTTGCCATTTTTTTAGATCTTTTTCAATTTCCTTCATTAGCATTTTGTAGTTTTCAGTAAACAAGTCCTGCACTTGTTTTGTTAAACCTGAACCTAAGTATTTTTTTTGAGTGATTATATCTTGTCACCTTGCTGGACTCACTTCTTGGTTCTAGGAAGTTTTTTGTAAATTTCTTGTGATGTTTCTACGTAGACTGCATGTCTTCTGCGAAGAGGAACAGTTTCATTTCTTCCTTTATCATCTGTCTACCTTTCATTTACTTACTTTGCCTAATTGCACTGACTGGGACTCTAATACAGTGTTGAATGATAGTGGTTAGAGCAAACATCCTTTCTTTGATTTTGGTCTTAGGGGGAAAGCCTCAAGATAAAGTGATAATTTTTTTTTCTGTTTTAGGCTTTTTCCCTTCAAGTCTACTTTGTTTTGTATTATTCTTTTTTAGCTTCCCTTTTATTAACATTTATATGATGTAAACTTTGTCCTTTTGTTTTCAGCAGCCTTTTGTGATATTTGTTTTAGGGTTTTTTTAAATAGCTTTATTGACATATAATTCATATACCATAAATCATCCTTTTAAAGTATATAATTCCTTGGTTTTGGTATATTCATAGAGTTGTGCAACCACCACAACTATCAATTTTAGAACATTTTTATCACTCTAAAAAGAAACCCTGAGCCTATTATCAGTCACTCCTCAGTTCCATCTCCCCCATCCCCTGGAATTCCTAATATGGTTTCTGTCTCTATAGATTTATCTATTCTGGACGTTTCATGTAAATGGAATCATATAATATCTGACCTTTTGTGACTGGCTTTTTTCACTTAGAATAGTGTTTTCAAATTCATCCATGTTGTAGCATGTGTCAGGACTTCATTCCTTTTAATGATCAAGTAATATTCCATTAATGGATGCATTCTATTAGTACATTTTGTTTACACATTCATTGATTGATGGGCATTTGGGTTGTATCTAAAGTGTTTCCACTTTGGCTAATATGAATATTCATACACAAATTTTTATGGGGATGTATGTCTTCAATTCTTTTGGTTATATGCCTAGAGGAAGAATTTCTGGCTCATGTGGTAACTTTGTTTAACATTTGAAGAACTGCCAGACTGTTTTCCAAAGCAGCTGCACCGGTTTACATTCCCACCAGTAACGTATGAAGGTTCCCGTTTCTCCACGTCCTTGCCAACACTTGTTATTGTATGTCTTTTTGACTTAGCCATCATAGTGGGTATGAAGTGCCATCTCAATATAGCAGATTTCTCTTTTAAATAGCATGTAGCTGGCTCCTTTAAAACACAGTCTTAAAATTTAATTTATTCTCATTTTTATGCTAACCCTGTTATATTTGGTCTTTGTTCTGCCATCTTAATTTGTTATCTTTTTGTCATTTATTTTTCTTTCCTGACCTTGTGACATGAATCATGCTCTCTTTGTTTCTCTTTCATTTTCTAATGGTTTGGGAGTTCTGCTTCTATTTCTGTTTTATAAGTAGTTACTATTTAAGTTTTACCAAACACAGTTAAACTAAATTTTCCTACCATCATCAACTTTTAAGAATAATGACTGTGTCTTGCCTTGTTGTCCCCTTCACTGATTTATTCATTGATATATTTTATCAGAAATGTGTTGATAGCACTTACCTCAAAATTCATATTAACCACAGAAGGACAAATATTGCATGTTTCCATCATATGTGTGAGCTAAAAAAAATTGATGTCATGGAGAACTCACTATTCTTTTAGTCAGTAAAAGAATAGTGGTTACCAGAGACTGGGAAGCGGTGGGGGAAGCTTGAAGAGAGGTTGGCTAATGGGTACAAAAATTCAGTTAGATAGAAGGAATAAGTTCTAGTGTTCAGTAGCATGGTAGGGAGATTATAGTTAACAGAATTTATTGTGTATTTCAAAATAGCTAGAAGAAAAGATATGGAATGTTCCCAACAGAAAGAGACGATAAATGTTTGAGGTGATGGATATCCTAGTTACTCTAATTTGATCATCACACATTGTATGTATAAAAATATCACATGTACCCCATAAATATGTACAACTCTTAAATATCAATAAAAATATTCATATTAGCAATTAGAGTGTATATAATGGTCACTAACAGAAGAAACACTTTGTCTCATTGTGTGGTGAGAGTCAAAATCATAAAAGGTTCAGTTGTTACAATTATGAAAGGATGGCTGTTGAATGGAGAAATAGTCATCTTTAGTGTTTTACTTCAGATTATTTTTCTTTTTTTCTTGTTTTTCTTTTTTCAACCACCTATCTTTGTAAATAATACTTCAGATTATTTTGAGAGGTCTTGTGTATAGCTTTCAAGAGCTAAGAAGCAATCATTCAATTCAGGGTAGGTGGGATGAGTTAAGAAAGTCTGATGAGGCCAGGTGCGGTGGCTCACGCCTGTAATCCTAGCACTCTGGGAGGCCGAGGCGGGTGGATCGCTTGAGGTCAGGAGTTCGAGACCAGCCTGAGCAAGAGCGAGACCCCGTCTCTACTAAAAATAGAAAGAAATTATCTGGCCAACTAAAATATATATAGAGAAAAAAAAAATTAGCCGAGCATGGTGGCGCATGCCTGTAGTCCCAGCTACTTGGGAGGCTGAGGCAGTAGGATCGCTTAAGCCCAGGAGTTTGAGGTTGCTGTGAGCTAGGCTGATGCCACGGCACTCACTCTAGCCCGGGCAACAAAGCGAGACTCTGTCTCAAAAAAAAAAAAAAAAAGAAAGTCTGATGAATATATTGAGAACTCTGTTAAAGCTCAGCCAAAAGAGCTGAGCTGTAACAGTATTTAATATGCCAAATTGCAGTTTTATCCATCTAGCAGGTTGAGAAATTCAGGTTTTCAGGTTCATGCAGGATGTAAATCGTTAGCTTCCTCTTTAGTAGAGATAATAAATTACTACGTAAGATATAGTCTTGTTACTATAACTCATATTTTTACTTAAGTTTCTCTAGAATTTATCTCATGGTTACTAAGTCAGGCCATGTGTTTGTATTTATCATTTGTATATTTGTGTATAATTTTCTTATGCCTGTATAGATCGTAGAGTGCTTTTGAAGTCAACTTCAAGTCAAGATTGTATTTATGTATGTGATAATTTTTTTTATATTATTTCTCACCTTCCCACCATATGATCTAGGTTTGCTAAATCAGAAGACTATTTGGAGGAGAATGACATTTAACTTAGTGTTTCTAGAATAAAAAACCTGGAGCTTTTATTACCTAATGAATAATCTATATTAGCTTTTCTAAATCTGCAGCTTCCTTTGACTTTGCTCCCCAATCTAGCATTTCACTCTAGTTTTACCCCAGTGATGCTTTTAATATAACCTCTGAAATGTGTGTAATCTGTAGAAAATGAAATTATGGTTTTTAATGGTAGAGATTTGTTATAGCCCTTATTGCCCTTCATAGATGAGATTTTCTATATAAAATGAGAGGATAGACACTAATTCTTTCTTTTTTGATGCCTGAGAAATTACTTCACATAGTTAAACACTTTACCATTTAAAACAAATGATAATTACCAATCTATTTCAGTTCTTCAACTGAGGGTCATTGCAGACACACTTCTTTTGCCATAGAGCAAACAACAGTTATAGATACTGATTCAATTAAAGGTGATATTTTCTTTTTCAGTTGATTTTTGTACTCTAATATAGGTATACTTACATTTTCATACATGAATATGTGTATGAGACAGAGTGCATTCTTTTGCACTCAGTTGGAGGAAAGAAAAGAAAGAAATGAAAATATGTATACTGGAGATACTAAAATTATTTGTATCGCATCTCCCCATCAAGGCCAAAAATTGATGGTTAAATGCCTGTCTCTGTGCCCATGAGGAAAATAACCTTTGCTTCTAGACCTTCTAGATTTTCTGAATGGAGAGTTCTGTGGATTCAGTGAGGTGAAAGAGTAGGAGGAAGAAAATATTCTCCTACCTCAGTGCAAAACTAGCCTGAACCAAATTTCAACACAAAGTGTCTTTGGCATTTTTGCAGTTGTCTTTCTTCATGCCTCTCCCACTTTCTTCTGCCCCTCCTTAGCTGTCTAGTGTCTTCAGCTCCTCACTGTGGCATTTTCCCTAGGCCTGCAGATGAACCTTTTGTTAAACCCCACAAAATCTCCTCCAGTTACCTTCTAATATTAGCTTTAAAGTAGAAGGAAACAATCTGATTTATAGTGTGAAGGGGGTTAGGTTCTAAAGTCAGTATATTAGCCCAACTGCTGAAAAGAAATTCTCCATCAATTACAATAGTGTACTATATTTAAATAGATACAGCACATCAAGCTTTCTTCCAGCATTGGGTCAGATTGCTTTTTCTTGGTTGAACACAGATGAAATTGGCTTGTATTAGTGGCCACATTGTGTGAAAAGTCATTACTGGATGTTTAAAAGACAGCGTCATATTCAGCATGGCGAGAGTCTCTCATCAAGAGGGGTAAGGAGAAACAGAATGACAGAGGGAACCATACTCTTTCCTCTCCTCACTTGGGGACTATGGTCAAGCAGAATGACTGGCATTATTTTTAGTTGGCACCATAGGGGAAAGATGATTTGGGCAAGTAGCTAAATCTAAGTTTACTTTTGCTTGAGCATTTTTCTGGGTCAGCTCTGGTAAATTAATATTGGTATTCACAATATTTATACTTCTCAACCTACACGTTTTTTACTTAGGGGTGGGAATCCAGGATAGTAGTAGCTATTTGTACGTGCTTGCTTATTTGTAATTTAGTTGTTTGTCAGGGATTATTCTTTAACTTACAGCTCTTTCCTCTGTGATCATTGTTCATAGCAAGTATGCTTGGGAATGGGCTCACTTGGTACCACCTCTACCTAATGAGTCTTTTTAATCCTTATCAGAAGGAAATTCCATTTCTTCTTTGGGGGGGGAAGTAAACATGATAGTTTGTAAGATTGAGTTATCTAAACCTGTATATTTCAGAAGTATATATCAATATTTACCCAAATACCTGGAATTTCTAGTTTATCTGTTGTATATATAAAATCACATTTGTGGGCAAATGTTAAGTGTCTAATGTTTACACTAGATATTTATAGTTTTTGGAGCCTTTCCTGGGTTCATGAATTAATTAATTAATTTTTAGAGACACAGTCTTTCTCTGTCACCCAGGCTAGAGTGCAGTGGTGTGATGTGATAATAGCTCACTGCAGCCTTGCATTCCTGGGCTGAAGTGATCCTCCTACCTTAGCCTCCTGAGTAGTTGGAACTACAGGCATGTGCCACCACACCTGGCTAATTTTTATTATCTTTTGTGGAGACAAGGTCTCACTATATTGCCCAGGCTGGTCTTGAACTCCTAGCCTCAAGCAATGCTCCTGCCTCAGCCTCCCAAAGTGCTGAGTCACCATGCCCATCTTGGGCTCATGAATTTAGGCTGCTACTCAGTTTTTAGTATTTTCCCTGTATACTTACACTTAAAAAAGGATAGTGCAGAATAGATTTGAAATGGCTACTAGACTATGTCTAAAAGCAGTTATACAGCTAATAATAATATATGGTAAAAGATAGGTGGTCACCATTTATAAACAGGAATAAAGTTGGTGGTAAATACTTGTGCTTATGGTTAGCTAGAGAAAATACACATTTAACAAAAAAAACCCCTAAATACACAGTTAGTTTGTTTCAATCTATACTATCAGCATTTATATAAATATACTACTGGTATCTATAGTATATAGTGAAATATTATTTTAAATCATTTTTTCTTCTAGTCTAGAATTGTAGTGTTGCCAGAAAATACTAACTCCTCTTGTATAAGAACTTTCTTACAAGAAAACTACTAGAAAATCAACAGTGAGGAACTGTTAGAATGAATTAAAATCCACCTAGCATAAGCATCAAAGCTAATCCACTAATTTATATAACCAAAGAATAAAGAGCTTGATGCAGAGTTCAGTGAACATCACCATGATTCTTTTCTTGACCTTTTGCTTCCCTTGCCAGCTTCTGTCTACCCCATTGCTTTGCTCTTTATTGTGGCAAAACTCTGTAATTGGGTCTTCTGTAGTTGTTGTCTCTAATTCCTTACAATTCATTCTCCTGTAAGTCCTTTCTAGTCAGGCTTTTGTCCAGTCATTCCACTGAAACTTCCCTTATCGAGAAGATCTGTGATGCCAAACCCCATGATGTATTCTCAGTCTCCAGCTTACTTGATCTATTAGTATTTGACAGTTGATCAGATTCACCTACTTGTAGCACTTCCTTCCTTGACTTCCAGTATTCAATACTCTCTTGATTGTCCTCCCATCTTGCTCGTCATTTCTTCTCATACTTTGCTTGTTCTTTCTCTTCTCTTTCCACACTCTCTCCCTTGGTGATTTCATTTAATTTCAAGGCTTTAAATAGTAATTAAACACGATGACTCTAACTTTATATCTCTAGCCAAGACCTCACTCATGAGTTTCAGAGTTTCATCCAACTGCCAGATTCAGATAGCTCTCTCAAACTTACCATGTCTAAAACTAAACTTTTGTTCCTTTTTCCAAAATGAAGTCGGCCCTCGGTTTTCACCCTCTTGGTTTAAGCTATCTTCATCCTTTTCGTTGCTCAGGTCAAAAACTAGATTTTTGAGACAGAGTCTCCCTCTGTAGGCTGAGCTAGAGTGCCGTGATGTCAGCCTGGCTCACAACAACATCAAACTCCTGAGCTCAAGCGATCCTCCTGCCTTAGCCTCCCAAATAGCTGGGACTACAGGCGTGTGCCACCACACCCAGCTAACTTTTCCTATTTTTAATAGGGACAGGGTCTCACTCTTGCTTGTGCTGGTTTCGAACTCCTGAACTCAAGCAGTCCTCCTGCCTCAGCCTCCCAGAGTGCTAGGATTATAGGCATGAGCCACGATGCCCAGCCTAAAAACTCTGGAGTTATTCTGACTCTTCTCTTTTGTTATGCCCTAAGTCTAATTAGCTAGGAAATCCTGTTGGTTCTCTGTTTAAGTATATCCAGAATCTGACCACTTCTCATGACCTTTACGGCTATTGCCCTGATCTGAGCCACCATCATTTCTCACCTGGATTATTACATTGATCTGTGCTTTTACCTTTGCCTTCTTTATAGTACTCTCAGTGTAGCACCCAGAGTGATTCTTTTAAATATAAGCTAATCATGGTACTCCTCTGTTTAAAATTCTCCATTGACCTCCCATCTGACTCAGAGTAAAATCCAGTCTTTTATGATCTGGCTCTCTGTTACCTGTCTGATATCGTCATCTACAACTGTTTTGTCCTGTTAACTTGACTTTAACCACAAGGGCCTCCTTGCTATTTCTCAAATACACTGTATGCTCTTGTCTTGGGCCTTGGCATGGTGTTTTTTCTTTACCTTGACTACTTTTGCCATTTTCACATGGCTCTCTCCTTCAATTCCTTCTAGTCAAGGTATTAATATTTCTGATGAGACACCTATCCTGACAACTCTATTTAAAATTCTACTGCATTTCTTCCAATCCCCATTACCCTGTCCTATTTTTTCCATGTTTATCACTTTCTGACATACTTTATTATGTGTATTGTCTACTTTCTTTCTCTTCCCATTAGAATGTACATGTTGTAAGGGCACTGGTTTGGGTCTTTTGTTTACTGATGTGTCCCAAACACTTAGAATAATGTCTTTTACATATTAGGTGCTCAATAAATACTAGTTGAATGAATATTTGTGGAACAAATCTGTTTCATGTTCTCCATTTTGTGGCAGTGCTTCCTTGATGTCAGTCCCATTTTTAGACATTATGGGGTTCCCAGCAGTTCCTGGAATCCTTCCAGATTCAAACCTAGCCAAAAAGAGGAAGAGTCTTTGTCCTGGCATTCCCATGGAAAGGCTTGAGGTTCACTATGATTAAACTGCTTTATTTATTATTATTTTTGTACTTTAAATGTCATGTTCAGCTTTTGACCAATCAGTCCTGGCCAGGAGAATGTAATACACTTTCTGGCCTAGACTTGAAAGTTGGTCATATGTTCCAACTCTGAAATTGGAGGTAAAGCTACAAACAAAAATATCTATTGGGGGAGTAGAAGGTACTGAATAAAATAAGGGTTTGCTCCCTTATATACCACTATTTTACAAAATATAATCCTTGGATGCTAGCTCCATGGAGGTCAGTAGGTGTTCTTTGACCATGCCCCATTAAGTTTAGAAACTTAAATTTAAACGAATTTTATTCCCATAGAGTTTCCCAATTTTTAATGTAATAATGTATTCTGTGAATCTCTAAGCTGGAGATTCTTTTATGCAACAGCTTCCCAAAATTGTTTGGACTTGGAACCCTTTACCTTCCAGAATATCTCAAGGTATATTCTCATGGACCACACTATGAGAAATATTGGTATATATGCTAAAAACTAGTTAGAAAATTGAAGACTTTTAATATATAGAAAGACAGTCCTTTGAAAGATATTTATTCTCAATAAATTTAATGTAGTTGTAATTAAAAATCTCGTAGAGAAGGAGATGAAGGGAAGAGGAGGAGAACTTTATCAAATGATTCTAAAGTTCCTTTGTGATGTAGGCTTTTTTGATTGAAAGGAAGGATTTCCTCAGGTCACTTAAGAAAAGTTTATTGTAAGGGTATATATAAGAGTTAAAACCAATCTCAGAAAGCTATGATTAACTTTCTCTGGCTGGTTATGTGCATTCTCTCCCTTTATGGTATCTCTATATGTTTGTAATCATCTATTTTGTTTGCTTCTGGTTACCAGCTCTCAGAGATCCTCCATGTTCCCATACTCCAAGTCCCGGAAGAAGCTGGTTTGGATTGATTTTAGTTAATAGTTAATGGATCCTTTCAGGCCTTGTCATTTTATTGGTTGCCCCAGGAGTCATTAGATAGGCTACCTCTGGGAAAATTATGTTCCCTGGTCCTATCAGTGGCTGCCCAGTGCAGAGAATAGCTTATAGCTACTTCTGTGGCCAGAGGGGAAAGCTGGGAAGATTTAAGTAGGAGTGAAAATTGAGTGTGTTAGGCACCATGACTAAAATGTCCAATATAATCCAGAAGAAAAAATAATAGCCAGAGGAAGTCTGGCTGTGTGCCATACCACTTATAAAATATATCTATGTGGCAAAGGTATGGTAATTGAAGCTGTGGAACTGATACCTGAATAAGCAGTTAATAAAGTAGAAATGTAATTTTAAAATAACATAAATGTGAAATTTCTAATTAGTGGTATAAATTGAATGTTAAATTATTCAACAGTACCCAATTGACCCCTAAAAAGTAAAATTCCTACCTTGCAACTTAACAGAGTAATATCAACATGGTTTACAGATTTAAATGCTTAAAATGAAACATAATATCCGAGGAAAATATAGGTTGCTTTTGAATAAATGCATAGATGACATTTAAATAATATTGGAGTGAAGAAAGAATTTTCCCTAGGGTAAAATCGCAGAGAAATCTGAAGATTTTATTGTGGGGACTTATTCTTTGTTATCAAGGGCTGTTAGAAATAATTTGTGTTGGGGGAGTGGTGCTTAATACTACCCAGCCATCATGCAGTGTTACAGTTGTCCATACACTTTCCCACTCTCCTAGGTGATTATTTCGTACCTTATTCTCTCACTACACACTTCTAATAACTATTCTTGTGCTCTCTTTGGTGATTACTTTGCTTTTTATTTCTTCCTCACTGAAAAAAAATGGAACCAATCAGAAGATACCTTCTAAAGGCTCCCACTGCATACATACCTTTCACACACTTGCCTACATCTCTGCCCATATGCTGTATATGTTTTCTTCTGTAACTGTGAATGAACTCACTGTTCTCTGTGCTGAAGCCATTCACTAGACTTGTGCATTAGATCCTACTTGCTTGCTTACTCAAGGATACTGCCTAGTAATTCCTTCTCTACTACATCATCAATTTTGCCTCTTTGCTAGTTCAGCCCCATTAACATACTTTTGGTTAATTTTCCTATCTTAAAAAAACAAACTACTTTTCTCCTCATTTTTCTCCAGCAATATCCCCATTTTCTTTTCCTGCTACACAAAATTACTTTCCAGGTCTTGTTTCTTCTCTTTTTATCTTGAATCCTTTCTAAGTAGGTTTTCAACTCTCCCATGCCAGAGAAACTGCTGTTATCTAGGTCATCAATAACTATTATATCACTAAAATCAATGGTCATTTCCCAGTTCGGAAGAATCAGTTTTTTAAAAAATGTAAAGAATGGCTACTACAGCCTAATAGGGTGGTTCACGATACAAGAAAAAGGCCAATAGGATATGAAAAGTAGTCAATTTCTAGGAAGTAAAAAAAATGCAAATTTAAGACATTTTTCATCCACTGTCCAGTATTGGCAAGGAAATCTAGAACTCTGAAATACCACTTGCTTATGCAAGTGAAAATTAGTACATTTCTGGAAGCAACTTGGCAACTTACATGAAAGTTTTAAAAATGTGTATATCTTTTGACCTACCATTCCATTTCCAAGAGTGTGTCTTAAAGAAATAACATACAAATGCATGTACACACACACACACACACACACACACACACACACACACACACACACACACACACACACACACACACACACACACACACACCAGGGAGAGAAGGAGTCATCAAAGCATTGATTCTGGAAGGAAAAATGTGAAAATCACCTATGTGTCTGGCAATAGAAGAATGGTTTTTCAGCTACTGTGTCATCAAGTAGCAGAATTTTAGATTTTTTTTCTAAACTTGGAATGCTTGTATTAACAACAAAACAAGAAAATGAAAAGAAATTTTTGCAAGAGAAAGAGAAGACTAATATCCCAATTATAGTCTACTTCCTTTTCTATTTTTGCATTTAAACATTGATCATTAATCTTGGTTCATAGCTGGCTGGCTTGGTCTGGCCCAATCCTGTTCCTTAACCCCACTGGACTTAAAATAGCCTGATAGTCTGCCAGCTGTGAGAGAATAGATAGGCCAGATAAAATATTTACCATACTTTTAGCTCCAAAGTTGCCTAGGAGTCTATATAGCCCATTCAATTAGGTATTTCAGAAGGCCAGCTACTAACTCAGTAAACTAATTTGAGAAATAATATAAAGATAAAATAAATAGGACAGGTAGAATTAAACTCCAAAAGGAAAAGATGATGAAAAACATAGGCAAGCTTACTAAGATGGATTTATTAGAAGCCTGCAGTTAGGGTGTGATAAAATCAAAGGGTTTCATAGAGCTAAAATTTAATAGTATTGCATGTTATAATTGTTTTTGGTTTCTTAATTGTTGTTTTGTGATTTCTGTTCTGTATGAGTGGAAAAACTCGTGTAATTTTTATTATGCCCCAAAGAACTTTAGCCAGATTTTATTATGAAATATTTGCCACCATGAAAATTCAAAAATCCAATAATAGGCTACCATGGCTGTATATATTTTACATATACATGTTATATACACACATAGTATTGGTTGTGTACAAAATATAAAAAACAAATTATGATAAAGGCAATATATGATATGATCAATATGAAGAATTTTAAAAATAGAAGTTACAAAGAAATCAATTTTGCCTGCCTTTTTTGATCTTTCAGTGCATAATATGTAAATTTGCTTATGCTGTACACTTGAAGTTTATATTTTGCCTTTTTTCACTTAACATTTTATGACTGTTCTCATGTCATTATATATTCTTTTCTAAAAACAATCCCATTTTAAAGATAAAGCATTGTGAATTTGTTAATGACTCAGTATATGCTATTTGTTAGAAGAAACAAATTTTCTGCAGTCTTCTGTCTTAAGTTGGGTTGGCAGCCTAGTGATGAAACTATGTCATTCCAACTATATTTTTAAAAACTACATAGTTGTCAGGTTTTTGTTTCAGTAAACCAGAGTTCATTAAAGATTTTAAGGCTGATATTTGTAGATAGGAACTTTAGTTTCACTTTCCCCAAGACAGCAAGAAATATTCTATAACAGAAAGATGACTATTTTTAGCTTTTCTTTCTGCTGGTGAGGTAGAATAGCGAATATTTTTAGAGCAGTTGAAAGTACAGCCACTTAGATTAGCTCAGTGTTTCTATCATCAGAATCTCAATAACCTTGTTTATTTTATGTATCTAGGTTTTCAACCTTACAATGTTTTGAGTTTATGTAAATTGTAACGTGATTCCTCTGTTTATTTTTGATCTAGTTCATCTTTCTGTGGAACAATATGTAAAAAAAAAAGATGAAATTTCTAAAACCTTAACTTTCTCTCTTCACGTTTTGTGTATTTTGAATTATAACTGTATCCTTCTGGTTATTGTAGACAGTGCTTTTCTTTCTTCAAGATGAAAGTTTTGTAATTAATACTTAGGGGGAAATGGTGTTGAAAATCTTCTCCCGTAAGTATAATAAACCCTTAATATTCACAAGAGGTATCTCCCATGACCATTGTAAATACCCTTAATTATGAACACCACTAGAACATTTTATCTTTCCCAAAATGGCTACATAGGATAAGTGAAAATTTGAGTGACTTCTGTGTTTACCCTTAATGAGAGCTACTGTGGACAAGTACACAGCATTTCAGGTCACACTGAGAGACTGAGTTATTAGTTGAGTCACACTCAGCCCACAGCCCCCAAACAGCTAATATTCAGACTCCTGTCTTAGCAAAATTTGAACTTTGAGGACCTTCACAATTGGTGACAATTATTCAACACATTATGGTAGTTAATTCAAAAATCTGAGATATTAATATAATTTCCTATTACAGATATGAAAACAAAGATCTCATATTTAAGTATTAAAGTCAATGACTTAGTAAACCATTCACACTGGAACCTGTAGCAGTCTTTATCTGTACCTACCATTACACTGAAACAGCTCCAGCCAGGATGACCAGGACTTGCTAGTTGTTAAACCCAGTTATCAATTCTTAATCTTAGCTGTACTCTGCAGCATTTAACACTCTCCACACCTGCTTTGAAATTCTCTCTTCCTTTGGTATCAAGGACACCATTACCCCCTGCTTTTCCTTCTGTATTTCTGCTGTTTCTTCCTTGACTTGAGCCATAAATATCTTTTCTAGTTCCCACAGTTCTGTTGCCCATTCCCCTTCCCCCTACTTTGTTGCTATTTGCCTTGGCCACTATTTTTTGAAACAGCTTTATAAAAATGTCCTTGACATACCATACACTGCACATATTTAAAGTGTACAATTTGATAAATTTTGACATTATATGAAACCATTGCTATAATCAAGATAATGAATAGATCCATCACCCCCTAACATTTCCTCCTGCCTATTAGTAATCCCTCCCTACTACTCCTTCCATTGCCTAGATTTGATGTACTTTCTTTCACTATAGATTTTTTACATTTTCTAAAATTTTATATCATGAAATCACGAGAGTGTATACTCTTAGGTTGGGGGTGGGGTCTGGCTTCTTTCACTGAACATTATTATTTTGAGATTTATCTATGTTGTTTGTATCAATAGTTCATTCCTTTTTGTTGTTGAACAGTATTTGATTGTATGGGTATACCACAATTTGTTTAATTATTCACTTATTGATAGACGTTTGGGTTGTTTTCAGGTTTTGGCTGTTAAAATAAAGCTACTATGACAATTTAGACCCAAACCTTTTTATGGTTATATGCTTATATTTTTCTTGGGTAAATTACTTAAGAATGGAATAGGCAGGTCATATAATAGGTGTAGGTTTAACTTTTTAAGCATCTGCCAAAACGTTTTTTGAAAGTATTGAAACATTTTATATGCCTATCAGCAGTCTCTGAGCGTTCCAGTTGCTCCACATTCTTAGCAACACTTGCTATTGTCATCTTTTTAATGTTAGACATTCTAATAGGTATGTAGTGGTTTTAATTTGCATTTCCCACAGACTAAGGTTGTTGAATATTTTTTAATATGCTTTTTTTTTGCTATCCATGTATCTCGTTTGTGAAATATCTGTTCAGATCTTTCGCCCATTTAAAATTTTTTTAGATTATTTGCTTTCTTGTTAGTGACTTATAAAGGTTTTCTATGTATTCTGGATACAAGTCCTTTAATGGTATGTGATTTCTAAATATTTTCTCCCAGTCTGTGGCTTCTCTTTTCATTCTTTTAACAATATCTTTCTAGAAGCATATATTCTTAATTTGATGGTTCATCAATTAAAAAAATGAATCATTCTTTTGGGAGTGTATCTTAAAAAAATCTTTGCCTAACCAGGTCACAAAGATTTTCTTTTATGTATTCTTCTCCAAGTTTTATAGTTTTAAGTTTTCTATTGGGGTCTATGACCTATTTTATTAATTTTTATATTGTGGTAATATATATATATATATAACATAAATAAAAATTGCCATTTTATCATTTCTAAGTGTAAAACTCAGTGGCATTAATTACATTCACACTGTTGTGCAACCATTACCACTATCTATTTCCAAAATTTTTACATCACCCGAAACAGTAATGCTGTACCTGTTAAGCAGTAATTCCCCATTCCTCCCTCTCCTCCAGCCCCTAGTAACCCATACTTTGTCTCTCTAAGAATTTGCCTATTCTAGATATTTCACATAAGTGGAATCATCTATATGTCCTTTTGTGTCTGGCTTATTTCACTTAGCATAATGTTTTCCAGGCTCATCCATACTGTAGTATGTACCAGAACTTTATCTCTTTTTATGGCAAAATAATATTCTTTTGTGTGCATATGCCACGTTTTGTTTATCCATTCATCTGTTGATGGATACTTGGGTTTTTTCTACCTTTTGGTTATTGTGAATAAAGCTGCCATGAATATTGGCATACAAGTATCTGTTTGAGTCCCTGCTTTCAATTCTTTGGGGGTAGTATATATAGTACTTAGGAGTAGAATTGCTAGGTTGTATGGTAATTCTATGTTTAACTTCTTGAGAAAACACCAAACTGTATTCCACAGTGGCTATACTATTTTACATTCCCATGAGCCATGTACAAGGATTCCAATTTCTCCACATTCTCACCAACACTTATTTTCTGATGTTTGTTTGTTTTTTGTTCATTATAACCACCCAAGTAGGTGTGAAATGGTATCATGGTGTTTTGTTTTTTTTTTTTTTTGAGACAGAGTCTCACTTTATTACCAAGGCTAGAGTGAGTGCCATGGTGTCAGTCTAGCTCACAGCAGCCTCAACCTCAGCCTCCTGAGTAGCTGGGACTACAGGCGTGAGCCGTCATGCCCAGCTAATTTTTTGTTTCTATTTTTAGTTGACTGGCTAATTTTTTTTTTCTATTTTTAGTAGAGACAGGGTCTTGCTCTTGCTCAGGTTAGTCTCGAACTCCTAACCTCAAGTGATCCTCCCCTCTCGGCCTCCCAGAGTGTTAGGATTACAGGCGTGAGCCACCACGCCCAGCTTATCATGGTGGTTTTGATTTGTATTTCCCTAATGAATAATGATATTAAGCATCTTTTCATGTGGTTATCAGCCTTTCGTATATATTATTTGGAGAAATGTCTGTTTAAGTCCTTTGCTCATCTTCAAATTGGATTGTTTGTCCTTTTGTTGTTGAATTGTGGGAGTTCTTTATATATTTATATCTATTAAACCCATATTACATATATGATTGCAAGTATTTTCTCCTGTTCTGTGGCTTGTCTTTTCATTCTCTGTATAGTGTCCTTTGATGCGCAGAAATTTCAGTTTTGTTTTTTTTTAAGAAACAAGATCTTGCTCTGTCTCACAGACTGGAGTGCAGTGGAACTGCAGCCTTGAATTCCTGAGCTCAATGATCCTCTTACCTCAGCCTCTTGAGTAGTGCCACGCCTGGCTAATTCTTAAATTTTTTTTAGAGATGGGATCTTACTTATTGCCCAGGTTGGTCTTGAACTCCTGGGCTCAAGTGATCTTCTCACCTCAGTCTCTCAAAATGCTGGGATTACAGGCATGAGCCACTGCACCCAGCCAAAAGTTTTTAATTTTAATGAAGTCCTATTTATTTATTTATTTATTTGCCTGAGCTTTTGGTGCCATATTTAAGAAACTATTACCAAATCCAAGGTCATGAAGATTGGTTCCTGTTTTCTTCTAAGGTTTTTATGTTTTAGCTCTTAAATTTAGTTTTTGACCCATTTTGAGTTACTTTTTGTAGATGATTTAAGGTAAGGGTCTAACTTCATTCTTTTGCCTATGGAAAACCAGTTGTCTGAGAACCATTTGTTGAAGAAACTCTTTTTTTCCCCCATTGAATGGTCTGGGCATGCTTATTAAAAATCAATTGACCATAGATGTGAGGGTTTATTTCTGGGCTCTCAGTTCTATTCCATTGGTATGTATGTCTATTTTTATGATTTTTTGTTGAGAACTGGACATTTTGAGTATTATAATGTGCTAAATGTGGAAATCAGATTCCCCTCTGCTCAGGGATTGCTTTTGTTACTTGTTGAGGGCTGCATCTGTTCACTTGTATAGTGACTTTCCCACACTATTTTTGCTAAATCTGTATGTTTTATTGTGTGTGGTCTGTGAAGTTTCTGTTCCATTACCTCAGTGGTCAGCCTATGAACTGACAGAGATTTCCTTTAATGTCTGGATTTTTTAAAAAAAAGTATGTACATCCTTTTAAATCTTCTGATAAATGTTGTTGGGGAAGCTGCTATAGCCTGAGGGGGCCTTAAAACAAGGGCAAGTATTTTCTGTGGTCCCTCTGAGAACCTCTAGACCAACCAAAATGCACAACCCTGAATTTCTGGAGGACGAGGTACTTTATGTCCATACTGGTACAGCGGCTCTGGGAATGTAGACTGTGGTCCCCACAGCCTCAGTGGGGCTGAGGAGTGGGGGATAAGGGTGCTACAGATCACTCTTTTAGCTCTCTTAACTAATTTCAGCATCCTTTTGCATCATCAAGCACTCCCTTGATTGCTCTAAGTATCTGATCAGGTTCTAGAGTTCTGAAATCATTGATCTTGATTGTTTTTTCCAACTTAATGGTTTTTTTGGTGGAGAGAACTTTTGGAGTTTCCTGCTCTGCTGTTTTCTGTGATGTCACTTATGATTTTTTTCTTTTTTTTCTTTTTGAGACAGAGTCTCACTCTGTTGCCCAGGCTAGAGTGCCGTGGCGTCAGCCTACCTCACAGCAACCTCAAACTCCTGGGCTCAAGTGATCCTGCTGCCTCAGCCTCCCTAGTAGCTGGGACTACAGGCATGTGCCATCATGCCCAGCTAATTTTTTCTGTATATATTTTTAGTTGTCCATATAATTTCTTTCTAATTTAGTAGAGACAGGGTCTCGCTCTTGCTCAGGCTGGTCTCAAACTCTTGAGCTCAAACAATCCACCCACCTTGGCCTCCCAGAGTGCTAGGATTACAGGCATGAGCCACCGCACCTGGCCTTATGATCTATTTTGAGTTAATTTTTATATATGACGTACTATGTGAATTTTTTTCTTTCTGCAATTGGATATGGGTATCCAATTGTTTCAGCACCATTTATTGAAAAGACTGGTTTTTTTCTACTAAATTTTCTTTGTACCTTTGTCAAAAATCAGTTGTCTGTGTATGTGCGTGTCTGTTTTCAAACTCTCTGTTACATTCCATTGATCTGTTTTTCTATCTTGACACCAACATCACACTGTCTTAATTACTGTAACTTTATAATACGTCTTGAAATCAACTAGTGTTAGCCTCTAGCTTTGTTCTTCTTTTTCAAAGTTTTTTTTGGCGCTTCCAGGTTTTTTTCATATCCATATGAATTTTAGCAGCACCTTGCCAGTTTCTACCAAAAAAGCTTACAAAGATTTTGATTACATTGTACTGAATCTATAGGTCAGTTTGGAAATAACTGGTATCGTAGCAGCATTGAGTCTACTGATCCACGAGTACTGTATCTCTTTATTTGTTTGCGTCTTTAATTTCTCTCAGCAGTGTTTGACGTTTTTCAATCTGCTGATCTTGTACCTTTTTTGGTCAGATTTATACCTGAGTATGTCATTTTGAGGGGATGCTGTTGTAAATATTTTTTTTTAATATAAACTTTATTTTTTACAGCAGTTCTAGGTTCACAGCAAAATTAAGCAGAAGTTACAGATGTTTTCCCATATAATCACCACCCCCAACACATGCAGAATTCTACCCACTACCAGCATCCCCATCAGAGTGGCATGTTTTTATTACAGTTGATGAACCTACACTGACACATCATTATCACCCAAGGTGCACAGTTTACATTAGGATTCTGCTCTTGGTGTTGTATATTCTTTGGGTTGGGGCAAATTTATAATGACATGTACCATACAGAGAAGTTTCAGTGCCCTAAAAATTCTTTTGTGCTCCACTTATTCATTCCTCCCTCCTTCCTAACCCTAGCAACCACTGATCTTTTTACTGTCTCCATAATTTTGCCTTTTCCAGAATGTCATATAGTTGGAATCATAGAATATATAACTTTTCAGATTGGCTTCTTTCATTTACTAATATGCATTTAAGTTTCCTCCATGTCTTTTCATGGTTGGATAGCTCATTTCTTTTTAGCAATAAATCATATTCCATTGTCTGGATGTATTGCAGTTATTTATCCATTCATTCACCTACTGAAAGACACATCTTGGTTGCTTCCAGGTTTTGGAAAAATGTATAAAGCTGCTGTAAACATCCATGTGCAAGTTTTTATGTAGATGTAAGTTTTTAGCTCTTTTAGGTAAATACCAAGGAGTCTGATTGCTGGACCATATGGTAAGAGTATGTTTAGCTTTGTAAGAAACTGCCAAACTGTCTTTTCAAATACATGGTGCTATGCTGTGAATAGTGCTTTTTAAAATGTGAGTTTCTGATTGTTTGCTGCTAGTATGTAGAAATACAACTGATTTTAGTACATCATTTTTACCTTTTACTTATTCTAGTAGCTTTTTAAAGATTCTATTGGCTTTTCCACATAGATCATTATATTTCCTACGAATAGACAGTTTTATTTCTTTTCCAATACTGATGCTTTTTCGTTCTTTTTCTTGCTGTATTGCACTGACAAGAACCTCCAGTATAATGCTGAATTTCTAGAAATGATGAGAGTAGATATCATTGCCTTGTTCCTAATTTTTGAAGGAAAACATTTAGTCTTTCACCCCTCAGTAAAATGTTAGCTGTAAGTTTTCATAGCTATCCATTATTGAATTGGGAGGTTTACTTCTATTTCTGGTTTGCTGAGAGGGTTTTTTTCCTTCCTTTCAAAATTTTTTTATTTCAGAATATTGCAGGAGTACAAATGTTTTGGTTACATAAATTGCTTTAGTGCCATTTGAGTCAAAGTTATAAGTGTGTCTATCACCCAGATAGTGTGCATTGTACCCATTAGGTGTGAATTTACCCGTCCTCTCTTCCCCCGCCCCCACCTGCTGGATTTCTGATGAATGTTATTTCCTGCTGATAGTTTTTATTAGGGATGGATGTTGGGGTTTTGTTAAATGCATTTTCTGTACCTATTGAAATGATAATATTTATTTGTAATTTAATTCCACTGTGTTTAGACGATATACTTTGTATGACTTGAGTCCTTTTACGTTTATTGAGTCTTGTTTTCTGGCTCAGAATATGGTCTATCATGGTAAGTGTTCTGTGTGCACTTGAAAAATATACATTCTGCTATTGTTGTGGAGTTTTCTATAAATGTCAAAGATGACATTGGTTGGTAGTATTATTCCAAGTCTTCTGTATCCTTACTGATTTCCTGTCCGATTGTCTGTCACTTATTGAGAGAGGATTGTTGAAATTTTTACTCATATTGTGGATTTGCTTATTTTTTATTGTAGTTCTATCAGTTTTTGCTTCATGTATTTGGAAGTTCTGTTATTAGGTACATGTTCTCTTAACCCCTTTGTCACTATACAGTAATCCTCTCTATCCCTGGTAATATTTTTTGTTCTGAAATCTACTTTGATAATATAACCATTCTAACTTGGTTTTGTGATCATGGTTTATCTTACCTATCTTTATTATCATGGATATCATGGTATATCTTTTCCATCCTTTTAACCTATTTGTGTTTTTATATTTAAAGTGGGTTTCTTATAAATGGGTTACAGTTGCATCTTTTTTTTAACAGTATCTGATATCTGCCAGTCTGATAATATCAGCCTTTTAATTGGATTATTTAGACCATTTACATTTCATGTTATTATTGATATGGTTGGCTTAAAATCTATTAACTGAAGAAAATGACGAGGCTCATAAATTTGTAAAGGAAGGGTTTATTCCTCATAACGGTTGTATCCTGTGGCTGGCCATTATGACAGACTGGAAAGTAGAGCCCCGGCCATAAGCCAAGAAGATGCTTTGAGGCAGGGATAATGGGAATAAGAATTTACACTGACCGGATGACCAAATATACATATTTAACAAGCTATAGGAGTAGTCATGAATATTTATGAAAGAAACATGTACATGCATAATTGAGCTTTATGCTCCTTTATGGGGTCCATGTTCAGAAAATGGCAGCCCTCTGGTGTGAAAAGGTGAAGCAGAGGACATGAAAGCCCTCTCTGCACATGCCCTGTAGACTGGTTAGAACCACTCCATGGTTGGTGGTTTCTTGTCAGGAAACAGTGCTGGTTAGTTGTATTGCCGAAACTGCAAACAGGGAGGAATAGATCATGAGGCTGGTTTCAGTTTAGCCCTTAAATAAAAAAGCCTGATGGCCATTAGTAAGGAAGACGGTATGATGAGGCATGTCTGACTTCCCATTCTGTCATGGCTGAGAATTCAGTTTTAAGATTTCTTTGGGGGTCCCCTTGGCCAAGAGGGAGTCTGTTCACTCAACAGGGCTTAGGATTTTATTTTAGTTCACACTACCATCTTGGTATTTGTTTTCTTTTTGATTCATCTGTTCTTTATCGCTTTTTCCCTTTTTTGTATGCCTTCTCTCAGATTATTTTTTGATTCCATTTTTGTCTCCTGTTGGTTTATTAACTCTAACTCTGTTGTGTTATTTTAGCAGATGCTTTAGGGTTTGTAGTATACATCGTGAATTCATCACAGTCTACCTTCAAGTGACATGTTACTTTACATGTATACTTAACCACAGTCTATTTTTATTTTCCCCCTCCTAGCCTTTGTGCTGTTCTTGTCATACATTTTACTTCTCCATAAGTTTCAAACTTCACAGTACTGTTACTAATTTTTGCTTTAAACAATCATTTGTCTTTTACAGATACTTAATAAGAAAACAATTCTTTGTATTTACCTATGTTGTTTCCCTTTGTGGTGTTCCTCATCTCTTTGTGTACACCCAGATTTCAATCTAGTATTATTTTCCTTTTGCTTAAAGAACTTTCTTTACCATTTCTGTAAATGTAACGACTGCTGGTGAATTCTTTCACCTTTTGTATAACTCAAACAGTTTTTATTTTGCCTTTGTTTTTGTAAGATATTTTTGCTGAGTAAAGAATTCACAATTGATTTTTTTTTTCTTTTGGTACTTTAAGAATCTTTTGGGCCGGGCGCGGTGGCTCACGCCTGTAATCCTAGCACTCTGGGAGGCCGAGGCGGGTGGATCGCTCGAGGTCAGGAGTTCGAGACCAGCCTGAGCAAGAGTGAGACCCCGTCTCTACTAATAATAGAAAGAAATTATCTGGCCAACTAAAATATATATAGAAAAAAATTAGCCAGGCATGGTGGTGCATGCCTGTAGTCCCAGCTTCTCGGGAGGCTGAGGCAGTAGGATCGCTTGAGCCCAGGAGTTTGAGGTTGCTGTGAGCTAGGCTGATGCCACGGCACTCACTCTAGCCTGGGCAACAGAGCGAGACTCTGTCTCAAAAAAAAAAAAAAAAGAATCTTTTGGTACTTCTTACTTTGTCTTCTAGCTTGCATTATTTTCCACAAGAAGTCTGCTGTTGTTTCTGTCTTGTTTCTCTATATATTTTTCTTCTGGCTGCTTTTTAAGATTTTTTTGTTATCACCGGCCCTAAGCAATTTGGTTATGATATATTTTGGTATTGCTTTCTTCTTTTTTTTTTTTTAAGCCAATCAAATTTAGCAGTGGGGGGTTGAAAACCAACTTTAGTGACACTCATGTATTTCTTGTTTCTTGTACATGGGGTTTGTTGAGCTTTGTCAGGTGTCTTGGCTGAACACTCCTGTTTCTTTGAAATTCTGTATTCTCCTGCTTTTTCTTCTGCATTTCTGGCCATTTCTTATTTTACTTGACCCTTTAATGTTGGTGTTCCCAGGGATTCTACTGTGTTTTGACTCCATAGGAGGTGATTCCTAGGTGATCCCATCCATTCCCATAACTTTATCTGCTTTCTATATGAGAGACTTCCTAATTGGTTTTCTCCACCCAGACCTCTGCTTAAGCTCCAGATTTGTATTTACTTGTAGCTACCCCTACTTAAATAAATCTAAAGGAGCCATAATGAACTCATGTTAATGAATAGACCTGGAGGACGGACAACTTGCTAAAAAAACTCAAAGAGCAAAGAATAAAGCTCAAGTACGTGGGCAAGTTGCTAGAAAGCAGGATTCTCAGGGGGAAGAATCAAAGGGTTTAGAAAATGGCCAAATTGGTGTGGTAGCTGACTTCACTGTAGTTTCACCAGAAAGGCAGAAAAACCTTATCCTTGGCACACATTAGTAAAATAACCTGAATACTATAGTGAACTAGCAAGAGAAACTATAACTCCTGAGGGAGTTGGGTCCTAGAAGAATGACCTGTGAGCTACAAGGGAGAAGTGAGGACAAGGGAGTCTCAGACAGCAACTATTAGATGGTTTAAAACTGCTGAGCTAAATGAATAATGTGAGACTTACCTGAACTCTGAAGTAAACTGTAATTCTAGAGGCTAGTGAGCTGCTGCTGGGAAATATCCTTTCACCGTGGTTCCGAAACGTTTTATAAGCCCATTTTAAAAAATTGATTATTTTATTTTGGTTGGTTTTATAGGGAAAAATGACATATTAGGTTAATTTGAATTCCACACTAAGATGAGTGGACTCTCTTCATGTAGTGGGGAACAAGTGAAAACCTTTGAAATAGGAGTGATATGATCAGCACTGTGCTTTATACCCAAAATACTTTTTTTGGAGGAGTAGTAGTCACTGGTTTTTCACAACTCAGCAATGTGATATCTGCACTGGTTCCCTTTCATTTAGTTTCTTACTCAACTAAATGAGCCAACTTGAAGAACTCTAAGAAAATAAAACTTTATTTTCTTTGATGCGAGGTATCTGTTAGACTTGGGAAGGTCAGAAATTTTCATATAATGTAGAAGTTAAATGTTTTTTAAAAAAATTAAATTTCTAAATCTAAGAGCTTTTTAACATACAAAACTCTTATGTAGAATTCTAATCCCTCCCTCCCCCAAAGTTATGAGTTTACTGTTAACTTACTGTTAACTCAGGGGATTTTTTTTTTAAATATTAAAGTTACAACTGCTATTTAATCTCATTTTCTTAAGTCTTGGCATATATAATATATCTATTTTAGAAAAGTCATTTTAAAATTAGCAGATTAAGAAACACAACATGGTTGAAACTAAAAAATGCCTTTTATAGAAAATATCCTTTCATGGAATACCATGGAGAGTATCCTTCCATATGTTAAACAACATGGAGGTGTCTGCACTATAGGAACCAACTTAGAAATTGATTTAAAATAACTCAGAACCACTTCTAGAAATGTATCAAAATGAACTGACAGGAGTAGTACCCACTAAGTATATTCTGTGATATTTATAGAAACCATGTTTATAAAAGGAAACTTGGATATTTGTGTCTTCAATGTTGATCTATATTTGTATCATGTCCTCACATATTTTTAACACATTAACTGCCATGTGAGTTGTATTTAACTCATGCTAGCTTTGAGCCCATGGCCTTGTGAAACAAAACCTGGGCAAAATCCTGCAATTGGTTCGTGGAAACATTACTTGTCGATGTACTTTTTGTTGCAATTAATATTGACAAATTAATTCTAAAAACATGGATTAATTGAATAGAAGTCAATAAATTTTGTTTTTCATTAAATTTTTCATTAAATTAGAAAGAATTGTTTTGTTTTTGAAGTTTTTATTCTATTTTTGTAATAAAACACTGGCTCCAAGGTAAAAAAAAATTTTTTTCTAGTGTGGCAGTCAATGTGTTAAGCAAAAAAACACAGGTAACAAAGATGTAAACGTAGTATAAACCAATTTTTTAAAACTATTAAATAAATGCACATACACACATGTGCCACACACACACACAACATGCACATGGCTATCCAAAAAGAGCTGAGAAAGTATATACCAATAACATGCATACTCAAAGATCCAGAAGGCCATATATGCATTTTTCAACTACTAATGGCTATACCATGTAAAGAAGTAAAATATTTCTTAGAAAGGCAAGCCAGAAGTTAGGAAGATCCCATGTTTATCCTGTGGACATCCTGAGATTTCTTTTTTTGTGGGGGGCCCACTTCCCACAGTTGTGACTTTTGCTATTTTCTTAGATTTTGTTCATTTGTTTTTTAATTCAAGCTTGTAAATGAACATAGTTTAAAGGGTCAAATAGGCTTGTTTAAAATTAGCACCCAAGCCAGGCAGGTGACTCACACCTGTAATCTTAGCACTTTGGAGGGCCAAGGTGGGAGGATGGCTTGAGGCCAGGCGTTTGAGACCAGCGCAATCAAACAGCAAGACTTCATCTCTACAAAAAGTATAAATTAAAAAATTGAAAAATTAGCCAGGCATGGTGGCATGCACCTATAGTCTCAGCTACTCGGAAGGCTGAGGCAGGAGGATTGCTTGGGCCAGAAGTGTGAGGTTACAGCAAGCTATGATGACACCACTTCACTCTAACCCAGACAACAGAGACCCTGTCTCAAAACAAAACAAAAAACACACATCCTCTTTTTCTATCAATTCCCTCTTTCTAGGGGCAGCTATTTTCACCTATTTAGCCTTTGTTTTTTTTTTTTTAAATCTATAAATGAAATGTTTGCATTGCAAATTCTTGGCATTTTCAATTTTCGGCATTACATGTTGATTTGCCATCATGGAAAATAAAGATTTGGCCTATTTTCTACCCCTACCATACTATCTGTTTGTCTCCCTCTCTTGATTATATTGTAATTTTATTTATCATCCCATTTTTACTTTTTTATGACTATGTAAACACAGTTTTTGCCTGAGTAATGTAGTAAGCTGTTTTTCCTTTCTTGAATACCTTTTTATTTTTCCTGTACTTAGTGTTAATTTTTTCCCCTGGTGTACTCATATCTCATTCATTCCCAAATTTTTTTGCCACATGTGTAAATTTCCTCATAAGATTAATGTCTAAATTTATATGCATTAGGTAATTCTGTCAATTTCTTCTTTAAGAATCCGTTCCCTAAGTCTTCTGAACTAATACTCTGCTAAACCTGTTTCACAACTGTCATCTTGAGGTTCTTTTATTATCGTCTTGGATATTCTTTTGCCTCTTGCTTGTGTTAACCTCCTATTTCCTGTGCCCATGTCCTGTTCTTTCTTGGTTTTCTACGTCTTTTTAGTGTGACATATCCCCTAGTATTTCATAGAAAAGGGCTGCATATTGATTTTTATATTGCCTTGTACTTACAGTGTTGTTGAAAAGTTTGAAACTATACAGGTTTCTGCTCTGTTTATATAAGCCGTTCCTTCCTCACCTCTCCAGAAACATGTAGGATTCTTTTATCCCCAGTATTCTGAAATTCTTTTTGCCATATGGGTTATTTTTAGCCATTATACTGGGAATACAGTGGTAATCTGGAAGTTTGTTCTTTACTCTTAAGAAATTTTCTTAAATTATTTCATTAATTATTTCCTATTTCTTTCTCTCTATTTTCTCTGTTTGCTCCCTTTGGGATTCCTATTCTCAGACTAACATTCTAATTTTCTTACCTATTTTCTTCTTCCTTGTCCTTTTGTTTTATTTTCTGGGAGATTTCCTCGACTTTATTGCGCAGCCTGTCTATTGAGCTTTCCTTTCTGTTACCATATTTTTGTGCTCCAGGAACTTTTTTGTATACCTTGCACACAAAATGCAGGTGTTTCTTTTTAAAACAATACCTGGTTGTCTCATAATTGCATCTCTTATAACTGTGGGTATGAATGATAAGTTTTTTGAATTCTTTGGAAGTTTTTCTAATTCCCGTATAATCTCTGCTCCCAGCTACTTTCTTTTTCTTTTTTTTTTTTTTTTTGAGACAGACTCTCACTCTGTTGCCTGGGCTAGAGTGCCGTGGCATCAGCCTAGCTCACAGCAACCTCAAACTCCTGGGGTCAAGCAATCCTCCTGTCTCAGCCTCCCAGGTAGCTGGGACTACAGGCACGTGCCACCATGCCCGGCTAATTTTTTTTTTCTTTTTTTAGTTGTTTGGCTAATATCTTTCTATTTTTAGTAGAGACAGGGTCTCGCTCTTATTCAGGCTGGTCTCAAACTCCTGAGCTCAACCAATCCTCCTGCCTTGACCTCCCAGAGTGCTAGGATTATAGGCGTGAGGCACCACGCTCGGCCTTTACATTCTTTTTCTTACTGTTATTTTGGTGTCTATTATTCCACAGAAAGGGCTCTCCTTTTGTTTGTTTGCTTTTGAGACAGTCTTGCTCTTACCCTGGGTAGAGCGCAGTGGCGTCGTCATAGCTCACCGCACTCACTGCAACCTCAAAGCCCTGGGCTTAAGTGATGCTCCTGCCTCAGCCTCCCGAGTAGCTGGATATTTGGTCATGTTGGTGTGTCTGTTGGTTTTTTAACCTGGATATACTGTCAGGGCCCATGGACCCAGTTCTAGTTTTGAATTTCCTTTTTGAGCAGTTATAAATGCTCAAAACTTTTACAGGATGAAGAAGGGCAATTGTCTGGTGGCCTAGAGAGGAGAAAGGGACCTAGGGACCTGATTACTTCATAAACAGATTTTTCAAGAAATTCTTTTATTTTATCTATCTTCTTTTAACCTCACTTCTAGAGGTATTTTACATTGTAAGTTAGATCAGTTCTAATATTTCACTCAGATTCACTATTGGCTTAGGATGTATTAAGTACGTCCCAGAGGGAGGAACAGGTCAATCTCTGCGAGTGGAGAAGACCTCGATTATGGGTGTCTTTACCTTTTTATAGGAAAATAGGTCAGGAGATCCCTTGGTTTACTGGTTGAGGGTCTCTGATCTTTATCTGTGATTGACATGCCCCTGTTATATAACGATTTTCTTTCTACACATGCTCTTTTCCCATGAGTCTCCTTGATTGCCTATGGGGTCTGGGAGAACACAATGCAAATGAGGCCTTAGTGATATGGCCATGTCACTAGGTCACCTAAGGTCTCCCTTAATGTGCATGTGCAGTGTTGGGGACAGTCCCTTAACCATGAAATATGGTCATGGTGATTTAGATTCTAGATGTTCATTGGCCTCTTTATATTTGCTCCCTCCTCTTTCCTGTGGTTAGCAACTGCCAACATGTACCTGTCCCTAACAAGATCAATAATGAAAATCTAAAATAGAAATAATAAATAACATTTGTAGGGATTATTTATAGTCATCAGACAGCTTCATATTTATTTTTATTACATATTAACAAATTATAGTTGTATATACTTATGGGTCATAAAGTGATGTTAGGTCGTTGAATACAATGGGAAAGGATTAAATCAAGCTACTTAACATATGCCTCACCTCAAATAATTAACTTTTTGTGATGAGAACATTTGAAATTTACTCTCCTAGTGATGTTGCAATGTACAGTACTCAGTTACTAGCTGTGTTCACCACATTGTGCAATGGATTCCCCCCCCCTAAAAATTCAATCTTACACAACCTAAGTGTATCCTTTGGCTGTTATTTCCCCATTTCCCCCTTCCTTCAGCCTCTGGTAACAACAATTCTACTCTCTGTTTCTTTGAGTTCAATACCACATGAGAGCATGTGGTATTTGTCTTTCTGTGTTTGACTTATTTTACTTAGAATAATATTCTCCAATTCCATTTGTAATTGTCACAAATGATAGAATTTCTTCCTTTTTTAAGGCTTAATAGTACTACATTGTATATATGTACAGTACCACATTTTATTTCTTTCTTTGTTTTGAGACAGGAGCTTGCTGTTGCCTGGGCAGAGGGCAGTGTCGTCATCATAGCTCACTGCAGCCTCAAACTCCTGGGCTCAAGTGATCCTCCTGCCTCAGCCTCCCAAAGTGCTAAGATTATAAGCATGAGCCACTGTGCCCGGCCAGGTTCTTAGTAATGGGTGTGCATAGAATGGTTCCCACAGGGGGATAAACTCCTAGGCATGTATATTTTGAAGTGGCTTTGCAGGTGATTGTGAAGAACTGTAATATTAAAGGTACATCAAACTTTAGGGCAAAACAAGTAATCCTGGAAGATTTGCAAACATTTGTTTGGATGTTCTAGCCTATATAATAAGACATGAATTAGAACTAGAGGTATAAATGTTAGAAGAAAGAGAAAATTTTCCTTACTCGCAGTTAAAGGAAGGCTTATCTATAAATCCTAAGGAATTGGCTATAAAATTTCAGTGTTATTTTAAGTTCAATTTGAGTGGGAAAATAGAGCTTAGTAGAACAAAAATCAGTATTCTGTAATAACCACTTTTGAATAACAACCAAAATGAGACCCATTCAAAATATCATAAATATTTAAAAAGTTAGAAATGTTCATTTTTGCTTAATTTTATCTTTTGAATCTGATTTAAAAGTGAAAATTAACAGAAAACTAACTATTCTGAAAGGTATACTGAAAAGTCTCACTTTTCTCCCTATTCGTTATCCCATTCCCTGCCTACCGTAGGTAATCATTTTTAATTAATTTCAGTTTATCCTTCTGGTTTTCATTTTTTCAAGAAAGCCACTAGCTTTATGTATTCTTCCTCTCTTACACAAGAAGTAGCATGCCATATTTTTCTTTATCTTGACTTTGTCAACTTTAATGGTGTATCTTGGAGACATTACTTCCATACCAATAGGTAGAAATCATCTTTATTCTTTTTTTGGTTGCAGAGTATTCCATCATATGACCATTTATTCAGTCATTGTTCTATTGGTAGATATTTTGCATAAAAATGACATTAATGGTAACTGTGGGCTGGGAGAGGTGGCTAATGCCCCTGTAATCCTAGCACTCTGGGAGACCAAGGCAGGAGGAAGCTGGAGGGTCACTTGAATTCAGGAGTTCAAGACCAGCCTGAGCAAGAGAGAGACCCTGTCTCTACCAAAAATAGAAAAAAATTAACCAGGTGTGGTGGTGTACACCTGTAGTCCCAGTTACTGGGGAGTCTGAGGCAGGAGGATCACTTGAGCCCAGGAATTTGAGGTGTTGTGGTGAGCAACGATGACACCATTGCTCTCTACCCAGGGCGATAGAGCAAGACTCTGTCTAAAAAAAAAAAAAAAGATAACTATGTAACTAATCTATATGATGGAAATAAAACCTTGAGGATCTGAATAAATGGATACCAGTATAGTACTCCAGGACATGAAGATTAAAAATGTAAAGATTTCAGCTCTCAAAATAATTCATAGGTTTACTGTAATTGTACTCAAAATACCACTGGGCTTAAAAGCATCACAACAAAAGGATTTGAAAAATTTTTCTAGATAAATAAGTATTTAAGTCCATGTTAAAGTTCTGAAAAAAGAATAGATGGAGAGAAACCTAATTATAAGATGTTAAAACATAATGAAGCTCTAACTAAAAAAAGTACCAGCACCAGGATAAAAATGACCATTGGGGAAATAATCTGGAAATGAAAAATGTTGGATATAAGGATTTAATATATGATAAAAGAAGCACACATATCCATAGGGAAGATTTATTTAACAAATATAACTATAAGTAATTTGGGGTAACAGAAATTTAGATTTTTAAAATATCATATACTAAAATAAGTTCCAGATGGATTAAATAATTACATAGAAACAAGCCAAAGAATTTAATTGTGTGTTGATTGACATTAAGAATGGAAATTACTATCTGAGTTTAGAATTAGTAGAAGAATTTACAAAGGAGATAGTTGACAGAGTAGACTACATAAAAATTTAACTTTTATATCATCCAAAAATGCAGCCCAAATGAAAAAATAAAACAAGCAGCAGACTGGGGAAAATATTTCTAGCAAATTTCCAATGTTTTAACGTTCTTATGTATGAAACCCTTATGCAAATATATGAATGGGCATAGCACAAGATTGGACAATTAACTAAATAGGAAATTCAACAAATAAACAAACATGGAAATATTTTAAATGCAAATTAAACTACTAAGGAGTTACCAGGATCCACCCATTACATTAGCTACAACTCTCATGCAGGCCAGAGTAGGGTGTAATTACTAGATGGGTAAATTGCTAATGGTCTTATATATAAAGTAACCATTTGAAAAGTACTCTTATGATGTGTCAAGCTTCATAAAAGTCTCCATACTTTTTGACCTGAAATCTCACATCTGGGAATAGATCCAAAGAAAATAATAACCTCCCCCCTTCCAAAAAACAAATCTGTAAACCCGAAGATGTTCACAGAGTTGTTTCAAACAGTGAAAAATTAGAAACAACCTAAATGATTAATCAGGGGAGTAATTAACATTTTCATATGCCCCCTGATAGAATACAACACAGTAATTAAAATATGGTAATAGATATTGCAGTTCAAAAATGTAATAAGGGTAACTTTTAAATTAAAAAAAATTAATACTCTTTTGCAAAGAAGGGGTCATTTTTTAAAAGTGAGCTTTCATATTGTAGATACAATTTGATATAAGAATGACTGGAAGGAAATACATAAAAATGATAAGCAGTTGTGATAAGGAGATAGTAGGTAATTCTTTTCTATTTTCTGTGATCCAATGTAATATAAGGCTGCATTGGATATAAGTACAGCACCTAGAGTAGGGGAGCTAATAAGCCTATGTTATGAGAAGAACATGGGCTTTGGAGATAGGAGACGTGCAGATCTGAGTTCCAGTTTCTTCTACTTTCAAGTATGTAGAGTTGACAATGTAGTACCTACTCTGAACGTCAATTTCTTCATCTGTAAAAGGGGTTGATACCTTTTATTCATGATTGTTATATGTATTAGCAATACCAATATAGCACACTGGATAGGTCAGTACAGAATGGTAACACATTTTGAACATGCTTTGATAGAGTGTGTCCAGTTCTCGCTGTCCCCGACCACTGCCTGTCTTTTTTTATTTTTTTTTTAAAGAGACAGGGTCTTACACTGTCACCCAGCCTAGAGTGCAGTAGTACAATCATAGCTTATTGCAGCCTCAAACTCCTGGGCTGAAGGGATCCTTCTGCCTCAGCCTCGCAAGTAGCAAGGACAACAGGTGTGGGCCACCACACCCATCTATTTTTAAACTGTTATTATTATTTAATTTTTTGGTAGACACAGTGTCTGGCTTTGTTGCCTGGCTGTAAGTGATTCTGCTGCCTGGGCCTCTCAAAGTGCTAGGATTCCAGGTGTAAGCCACTGTGCCACCCTGGCTATTACTTTAATAAAAGTATAACAACCTGGGATGTATCCAGAGGAGGAAGATCAGGATAGTGAGTAATTCTGAAATCTTGCTTGAAATACAGTGGGAAGAGTCAATGGAAAGGGAGGGGCACATTAATGCCCTCTTCAGATATTTGAAGAATGGCTGTCACTGGAGAGGGATATTAGTTCAGTGCTATATGGTATCAATGGGTGGAAGTTACAGCATTATATATTTTGTTTCAGTGTATTATAAGAAGGAAAGGGAACAGAAAAGGAAATTGTTTGTTGTTTTAAATGTGTTACTTCATTTATATTCTTCAAAAAAACCCTATGAGGGTGTGTGTGTGTCTGTGTGTGTATTTAAATATTGGAAGAAACAGTAGATAAGTACCCAAAGCCACAAGGCACATAAGTGGCAAAACCAGTTTAGTTTGGAATCCAGGTCTGTAATCTCATCTTTTTTACTACGTTTTGCTACACTCTATTGGGCTGCAAGCTTTCTTACAGTTAAACTGTTCATCACCAGCTATCTTCTGCCTAACAAAGTAATGGCCACTCCTCTCCCATCTCTAAAAGAGTTCAGAGAATGAATGGAAAGGTTGAAAGGAAGGTTGGATTCTAAATCAATGGTCTGCAAATTTATTTGAATGCATGTACCTCTCAGCAAAATGCTTGAGCACACACTGCATATAAATATATATATCTGTTATGTAAACTATTGTACTGTGTGTATTATAAAACATACAGGAAAAATCAGAATTTAAAAGGTTATGGTTTTACATAAAATTTTAGATTTTTTTTGTAAATTAAATTTTAGGGTTAAGATAAAATCTCAACTTTATAAAACTTTTTTTTACAGATAGGTTTTTTTTTCTGTATCCGTATGGATTGCCTTTTGTACCCAATAGAGATGCATCATACCCCCAACATTGGAGATCATTGTTTTGGATGATTGTGTAAGAGTCCTTTCAGTATGAAGATTTTATGATTCTATTTAATATTTGTCCTAAATTTTTCTGAAAGAGCTGATTAACTTTCAGAAAGGTTTTTAGATAGTCTATCTAAAACCAAACTATAAAGACTTCACTGACATTTGTAGCAGCAATTAAGTCTGAAAACCACAGAGTGTGAAAGGGGCTTTTCCAGATAAATGGTAGCAACCCCATGAGCATTATAATGTATACATAAAAGGGGATATAAATAGGGATTATCATTAAGTTAGATTTCCATTTGCAGCACAGGAAACAGCCTCATTGTTTTAGTCAAATCTTCCTAAGTCTGTATGTGTCCAAAGCTTACTGTAGTCATATATTCTAAAATCTGAAATTTTGTCTAGAGAGTAATATGAATTTTTGTACTTGGTAAATTATTTTAGCACTGTTTTAGAATGGAGCCAAAGGTTTAAATTAGGCCAAATCTACTGGACTAATATCTTTATAGAGATATATATCCTTTAAGAAGCAAACAAGTTGGTTGCTAACATTGACAGGGAAATGTTTGCTGCTTTTGTACATTCTGGCTCTTAGATTGGCCATTGCCAGGTTGATGCTTCACAATTAAGATGACTTTTTCTGATACTCATTGTTTCTTGGTGGTAGATTCTTTAAGAAAAAGCCTTCCCAAATAAAGCAGAAACCAAATCTAACCTTTAAAAGATACTCTTGACATGAAATTCTAGATCAGCAGTGCTCTTTGCCACTTTTTTTCATAGTGATACATTTGTACAGATTTTTTGACATGACATGCTACAATTTGGGTGGAAGTTGTAAAGGAAGTGTTGATTGCAGGTAAGATCAAACCCAGTTTAAGCAAGAGATTGAAACAGCCAACTTCAGCTACTTTTTCAGTACAGGTCTTAAGTGGCCCACATACCAGGAGTTTCTTGGTAATAACTCTTAGTGATTCTTTTGTTCTAGAAAATTACCCTGGAAAAGTACAGTTTAAACAGTTTAATCTGATGTTTCTTAAATTTTTGTATTCCTTGATTCATTCAACAAATAGTCATTCAGTGCTTCTTTGTACTAAGCCCTGAGGACTCATTAGTGAGCAAGAGGGATATTGATCACTGATTTTATATCTATATCTATCTATCTATATCTATATATATCTATATATATATGTATAACATGTACTAAAATCCAATAGTACTATTGTTGCTCACAACTTCATGCTTTAGGAATCCCTGCTCTAGTCTGACTGTACTTGCGTATCAGCTTGCTTACTCTCTTCTCTCTCCTCACGTCTCTTCTCCTCCCTCCCTTCCTCTCTCTTTATTTTATTCTCTTCCTTTCCTTCTTCTTAAACTGATTCCTTCTTTGAGATAGTGACAATAAACAAATTTTGAACTCAAGTCATCGAAGAATAGGAGAACTTATGTATATTTATTGTATAAATCTTGCATGGTAGAGTTAAACAGGAGATGAAAAAATGTTTAGTTTGCCTTAAAAATCAAATGCCATCTCTCCTGCACAGATTTCAAGGCAGGTATGTTTGTTAATTCTTTCAGAAGAGGTTTATATTATTCTATTTTAAGTAAAATTAACATCAGTTGTTTTTATACAAGTGTCCTTTTTAGATGCAAACATTTATATGATTACATAATTTTTTATTAGTCTTTTATTACATATTCTCTGAATTTGAATCCTGATATCTTATTTCTGGAATTAGCTGTTTTTGTACCTATTTCTGTTTTTTGTGTTACAATTAGTATATTTCTTATTTTTCAGTGCTTTCATTACCTTGTTATCTAAACTCTAGAATATATCCCAGTTAATTAAAGACATGTGAGTATGTTTTTTTGCTGTTGTCTTTATTGGTAAATTTAAAAGTAATTAAAAGTATAATTCTTATCTTCTTTAGCATCAGACAACAGTCAGCGCTTTCGAGAAACCTGTTTTGCATTTGCCTTGACACCACAACAAGTGCAGCAAATCAGTAGTTCCATGTAAGTTTTTTTCAAGTGTAACTTGCAGTTTGGTCTTTGAATCTAGTACTGTCTATAATAAGTGATTTTAAAAAGCAGTGTATTGGTGAGTCCATGTTATTGTCATGCAAATATTAATATTGAAAATATTATGGTGTGTTAGTTACTCTAAGAACAGTTATATCTGATCATTTGAAAAACTTTTCTGGAATAACAGTGTCTTTGAATCAACTTTCATATACATATTTTAAAAATAATTATAATTCTGCTTCTGTCTGTCCTAGGGATATTTCTGGGACCAAATGTGACTTCACGGTGCAGGTCCAGTTAAGGTACAGTTTTGACTACTGTATATATTCAAAGTTTAAAAGATAATATTTCTTAAAGATTAATTAAAAATCTACCTGATTTTCAATAAGCGTATTGAAATTATTGGGTTCAGTTGTTTGGGTAAGGGAAAACATTCTGTTATGAGATACCCTAATTTTTATCCAATTTAGATTTTAGTATAGTAAATCATGTACCATATATCTAACCATATTTCTCTACTTTGGTTGCCCTTGGTTGAGAAGCTCCAGCTAGTGGTATCTTTAAATATCATAGTGGTCAGCTCTTTAGAAATATCAGGTTTTATGAAAGCAAGGGCCTTATCTCCATAAGAGGCAAACTACTGTAGATAAGGAACTAATGCTTAAGTCTGCAGTATCTCATGGACTAACAAACACCAAAATATTCTAATTTGCTTTGTCCTGTATTTTAAATAATTGATTTAAATGTGCTCTAATTTAGAATCTGTTTGAGACATCTCTTGAAAGTTTTCAGAGACCAATGGAAAATTTTCCAACATAGATTCACAACTTCCCCTTATTCAGTTTCTTTCCTTAGCCCCCCCATTTCTTCTTAGAATATGTAAAAAATCTTTTGTATTAGTATGTCTCCTGCTTATATAAATCAATCTTATGCTCTTATTATTCAATGACTATCCATGTACGAACCTGTGTCCCACACCGTTCGTGTTGCAATAGGGATAGAAAAGAAAATATAAGACAGTTGTTTTCTTTAGTAGCTATTTTCCTTATATTGTGAGAAGGATAAATCAAACAGATAGCTTGGTATCAATAATCAGATACTAAGTTGTATGTACAAATTAAAAACATACTAGGAGGTCAGAAAAGAGATTGATCTAAAACACCTGCTCAATGCTTCATAGAACAATGTAAAAACCTCTCATCTAGGCTTTTAAATAGTAAGGTGAAAACAGTGAAAAAGCAGAGAAGAAGTTGAGCTGAAGACTGTAAATAGGATATGACTATATTTATTGGCATTTACACCATAAAACAACATGACAGAAATTTATCCCACTAGACTAATAATGATCTAAGTCTTGGTTTTGGAAGGTATTGACAAAGGTGATTCTGTATAAAAGGTGTACTTTATCTGTCAGGGGCAGACTGTGATAAAATGACTGAATAAAGGATGAAAATATGATATCTTCATAATTACATATTGCTGTAGTCTTCTTTACTTCCTTCCTCAACAGTTTGCTTTACATTTTAATCATACTGATTGTTGACATTGTCTTTTAAAATAGTCATTTCAAAGTGTTGTATGGACCCATTCTTAGGGGTCCACACTCTTGCTACTATTCCCCTTATCCTCTTCCCCCGACCCCAGCACATACATGTACACATTCCTGAACCAAAGTACTGCTGCCTTTATCTTTTTTATACGTTTTGCATGTTTGACTTCTGGGTTAGTTTTCACTTGAAGAAAGGGTCCCAAGACCAAAATAAAGTTTAAAAACCATAGCTCTAGAATGAAAGATCTAGTTACTTTTAGTATTTTATATTAATATAGATACATTCTTGAAAGCAGCAACAGTTATGGTTCACATATCTTTTTAAGATATATCAGTTCTCTAATTCAGAGATTCCAAGGGAATTTTGATGTTAAAAATGGTTTAGCCATTTTTTATTTTATTTTATTTTTTTGAGACAGAGTCTTGCTCTATCACCCCAGGTAGAGTGCAGTGGCATCATCATAGCTCACTGCAACCTCCAACTCCTGGGCTCAAGTTGTCCTCCTGCCTCAGCCTCCTGAGTAGCTAGGATTACAGGCGTGAGCCACTGCACCCCGCCTAAAAATGGTTTAGCCATTTTTAATTCAACTCTATCCCCAGAACTTGAGGAAGAAAATTTTGTTACATTTGTTAATTATTAGTTGGTTCTTTGTGTTTTAATAAAATGGTTCTTCATCTCCCTAACCACCCCCGTTACTAAGTCTGCAACACTAATGTATTATTTAAGTTAAGAGATTATGCCTATCTGCTATCTTAATTATAAATGTTTATCTAAAGCATGAAAATAATTTGGTCAGCATTAGGATCAGTGCTTTTCTGTATTAGACACCTAGTCTATTTTCATTTATGTATCTGTTACCCCTCTCCTATTTACCCCCCACCCCCGTGAACTACGTCACAGAAACTTTTTTGCTATTGTTCCCTTTTTTTCCTTTTTCTTCTTCTGTTCGTTAGGGTAATTTAGGTTTTCACCTTTTATTTAGTTGAATAGAAGCTGACTTGTCATATGAATTATTCTTTTCTTGTAGCTCCAAGCAGCTACAGGAAAAGGGTCCGTGTTTTAAATTTATTATTGCATTGGAATAATTGATTTAAAACTGTGGCATTGTCTTATGGTATTATAAAGAATTAGCCTGTAAATGGAAGGTCCTGCTGAGGTTAGAGATGGTCATGTGAGCTTTGACCTCTGTTTGCTAAGTATATTTCAATAAAATCTTTGTAGATCAGTAATTTTTAACTTTTTTATGGATCACTAATCCCTTTGAGAATTTAATGGAAGGTATGGATTGTCTTTCTATAAAAATGAACATATATTAATATGTGTACTCATAAAATTTTACATATAAAATTGTCCCATTTTGTGGACCATCCCCACATTCACATTCTGTGGCCAGCAGGTTAAGACCCTACACCACAGGTGCTGAGAGAAGATGTTTGCACGTGATGAATATTTCCCAGAATTCAGAGACAGAGTTCTCCTTACCATGTAACTCAAGGGTGTTGTGAACATTCTGTAAAGGTGGAATGAACCTTGGGAATAGGAACTAATAAAGAATAGATGTCTTAAATAGCAGATTAATAATTTATTTTATGTAAGAGTGAATAGAGTGAAAATTTATAAATTTCTTAGCTATCCTTGGTTTTTCCAAAAGATTATGCATTTAATTTAGAAATAAATGTTTCTGGAGTTTCTAAAATATTCTAAATTCATGTGGATATAACACAAATAATGTGTTGGCTTACTGGAGACCCTTGTTGTTCTAGGGATGACCTCAAAAAGCATTTTCCTAGGGATGAACTTTTTCCTAGGGATGAACTTGTCCTAGGGATGGCCTCAAAGCAGTTTCAATATTTTCTGCTGAGAACCATAAAAATGTTTCTTAGACAAATAAATTTGGGAAATACTTCATACAGGTACTATGTCTTCCTCTTAGAAATTTATAATACATATTAACATATTAAAAGCCTTGAGAAGCTCTGTGATTTAATTGTTTGGATTCAGAATTTCTTAAATTTATTTAACTACAGAGCCTTTTTCTTCCCTTTAACACTTGTTACTATCCAGGGAAGCTACTGCTTCTCAGAACATGCGTAAACAAATAATTGGCAATATCATGAAATCAACTATATGTTGGTAGTCATGATTGCTGAAACTTTACGTTGATAGAAATATTTATTTTAAGCTTGTATATGCTTTAATATATGCTTAATTATCAAATGAAATGTCTAATTTTTATAGTTTTCCCTTTTTTAAGTTGACTATCTTTTAAATTAGCTGTTGAACAAAATACTAATGTGATCATCCTTTAATAACTTAAACTTGTCCTTTATTATTTAGGTTTTGTTTATCAGAAACCAGTTGTCCACAAGAAGATCACTTTCCACCCAATCTTTGTGTGAAAGTGAATACAAAACCTTGCAGCCTTCCAGTAAGTCCTAAAAGCTATGTTTTTAAATGCATTGGCAGCATAACTATCCAATAAATCATCACAGCTGTTGTTAATCATAGTTTTTCTTTAAGAAAACATTTTTATTTTGGATATATATTCATGAGACTGGGTTAAACACTGGTACCAACTATGTACAGTTGGCAGGTGTGACATTAGCTGTGGGGACAAAGTCCAGGATTTGGAGTTGGGTGTGATAGCTTTAGTGTTGTACTGGATTTGGGGAGAAGTTATTTCAACAGAATCTCAACTGTGTTCATGTGAATCTGTAAGCCTGTGGTAGAATGGAGATTTGAAGAATGCTGTGCCTTAAACAGGGGGTAAGGGCCAGGGCTGGTTTTAGTCCACTTGAAAATACTCCTTATATATCTGTCTAAGCTATTTATAAATTTGGAAAATACTATATACAGATACTAAATCTTCCTCCTAGAGATTTCTATTTAATAATACATACTAGCATATTAAAAGCCCTGAGACATTCTTAATTTTGATTTTTAAATTCATTTAACTACAGAATCTTTTTCTTCTTTTTAACACTTGTTAATATCCAAGGAAGCTAGTGCTTCTCAGAACATGCTAGTGCTTCTCAGAACATGCTTAAACAAATAATTGGCAATATCATGAAGACAACTATAGGTTGTCTTCCTGATTTTTAAATTTAAGAGATTTTGGATTCCTTTCACTAATATTTTTCTTGGGTTTACTATAACGAAACTGTAACATAAATGTTTGCTTCTCTACTCTTTAATGAAGACATTCAATTTTTCTTCTATGTCATTTGTAGGGTTTTTTTATTAAAGGGATGGAAATTGAAATGATTTTGAAAATAAGTAGAAATAAATTATATTTCATTCTTAGGGTTACCTTCCACCTACTAAAAATGGTGTGGAACCAAAGCGACCCAGCCGACCAATTAATATCACCTCACTTGTCCGATTGTCCACAACAGTACCAAACACCATTGTTGTTTCTTGGACTGCAGAAATTGGAAGAGTAAGTACATTTTTGTTTCTACCATTTTTTGTATTATAAAGAAGGGTTTATCACCATGGCTACCTGAACTTATATGTAAATGACATAGTAAAATGAGTTACAAAAGGATTTGTTTTTGTTTTACAATGAATTTTCAACATGTTCCCATTTGAAAAATGGGATCATGCAGTATCCAGTGTTTTATAACCTGATTCTTTTACTCAGCAATTTATCATAAACATCTTTCTATGTCATTACATGTTCTTCTGCATTATTTTAAATGGCTACATTATATTCCAATACAAATATGCTATAATTTAGCCTTTTTCCTACTGTTGATTACTTACTTGATTTATTGATTCATTCATTCATTGCTGTTTCAAAGAACATGTTGAAGACCATCCCAGTATCTATAGCTTTGCATATGTACATGATAATTGCCTTATAGTAAATTCTCCAAAGCGGAATTGCTGAGTCGAAGAACATGCAGAATTTTAAGAAATTTTGTGTATGTTGACAGATTGCCTTCCCAAAAGATGTATGAATTTATTCTCTTTCAGTATTTATTCACATGCCTGTCAACACTTATTATTATCTTCCTTAAAATCTTTACCAATTTTATTAGCTAAATGATGGCACCACTTTGCTTTAATTAGTACCCCTTTTCTTATTACTGAGGTTGAATGTTTTATGTTTGTGATTATTTTCATTTTAATATTTTCTCCCCATGTCTATTTCTCTATTGCTGTTTTTCTTACTGATTTATGAGTTCTTCATATAGTGACTTAACCCTCTGTCACATGCTGCAA
Source organism: Lemur catta (assembly GCF_020740605.2). Taxonomy (NCBI): domain Eukaryota; kingdom Metazoa; phylum Chordata; class Mammalia; order Primates; family Lemuridae; genus Lemur; species Lemur catta. Next base: position 97,960,105 of record NC_059128.1, read on the forward strand.
ATATTTGTTTCTAGTTTGTTTGCCTTTTATTTTTATTTATGTGATTATTTAACATGTAGAAGATTTAAATTATTATGGAGCCAAATTTTAACCTTTTTTTTCCTTAATAGTCTTTTCTCCCTCCCCATCACGCTTTGTCTATCTGCCCTTCCCAAACTTAATGTAAATGTTTGTTTATATTTTCTTCTAGACTTCATATTTGACCTTTAAATATTTAATCCATATTACATTTACATGTGGTATAAGATAAAAATTGCTTTCATTTTTTAAATAGCCAGTTCTAACACCATTAACTAAATAAATGTTGATTCTGAAGCACCCACTGTTATATATTTAATTTTTACATATCCTGGGTGTGTTTCTGAACTTCTTCTGTATTGTTTATTAATCTAGCATTCTTTTTCTGGGACAATTTTTAAATTATTATGGCTTTGAAATAATCTGAGTTCATATGTATTCACTAATTTATTTGAAATTTATTGAATGCTTACTGTGTGCCATGCACTACACTCAAAATTGGCAGTACCATAGGGAGAAAAAAGTGTTCGCTCTCATGGGACATGGACCTAGGGGCCAGGTGGTGTCACACACAAAAAACTATGTGCATTTATTTATTATAAGTACTATAACGGAGAGGTATGTGGTGATATCAGAGTGTATGAAAGGGCACTTTAAACAAGAGAGAGAAAGAGAGAGAGAGAGAGTCAGGGAGGGCTTCCCGGAGGAAGTAGTGACTGAGCCAAGAGCTGAGAGAAGGGTAGGAATCAAGTTAGGTGAAAGGTTCAGGGGCAGGGATGAGCCTAGATTTTTTTCAAGTGACTGAAAGGGAGCACTGTGAGTGGAGTACAGAGAATGGGGAAGAGTAATATATGAGATGGGGCTGGAGAGGTAAGATAGGGCCAGATCACGCAGGGTCTTGTAGGTAATGTTAAAGTTAAGGATTTTCTTTTTTTAAGCAGAATGTTTACAGGGCTATATTTCTGTTTAGAGAATGTCACTCTTCAGAGTGGTAAAATGTTTAAATGGAGGCCAGAATCATGCAGAGAGGCCACCTCTTCGGAGCCGGCTATTGCAGAAGTATTGGTGAGAGAGCTTCTTAGCCTAGAGCAGAGGCAGTGGGCGTGGAGATAATGGAGATGAGTAGGGGATCTGCAGGACCAAGTGATGGATTGGAAGTAGGGGCTAAGAGAAGGGGAGATGGCACAGATGACTCCTTGGTTTCTGACTTGGTTACCTAGGTGAATGATATTACTGCTCAGATAGAGGAAACACTGAAAAAGGACTGAATTTAGGTGTGTTTTATTTTGTTTTACTTTGAGGAAGGGGTATTGGAGGACTAGATGGAGAAAATCATGAGATCAGTTTTGAAACTTTTGAGTTTGAGATGCCTTTGAGACATCCTGAATAGGCAATTCAGCAGATAGGCTCAGAGGTCAAGTTTGGGTTAGAGAAAAAAAACCTGTGAGTCATCTGCATATTGTTGGTTATTGAAGACACAGCAGCAGGGCTGACATTGATTAGGTGTAATGAATCAAGTAGGAAGAGAGGAGTGCCTAAGACCTATCCTTGAAGAGCTATATAACATTTAATGGTGGGAAGAAGAGAATGAGCCTGCAGAGGATATGGGGAAACAGTGACAGAGGTGGGGCGGGGGTGTTGGGTATGAGAAACTAAGAGAAGAGTTTCAGAAAGGAAGGAGATGGTAAGCAGTATTGAACAGGTGTTGAGAGGTCAAGTATGTTGAAGTCCAAAGAAATACCCTTTGAATTACAAACATGAAGCTGACTGTAGCACAAGCTCTGTTTTGGTAGATGGTGGGAGTAGAAACCAAGTTATGATGAGCTGGAGGTGAGGCAGTGGAGATAGTGAGTTATAGAAGTGTGACTTTGGAAAGAGATGAGGGTGAGCTGGAGGGAAATGTGAGATGAGAGTTATTTGTTTTAATGGGAGAGTCATTAACATGTTTAGAAAATGATGGTGGGAATCTTGAGAGTAAGAGATCAAATATACAAGGGAAAGTTGGGATAATCAATAGTGAATTGCATGGTCGGAGGAGCTCAAGGTAGCTAGGAGGAACAGCTTGTTTACTGGAAGAATAAAAGGCCTAGATGTATGTATATATTTGGTACTGGAGAGGTAAGTTCTGATTTGATGAATTCTCTTATGTCTTTGAGATAAATCAGCTGAGAGTGAAGGAAGAAATCAGGGCTTTGAGGAGAGTGGAAAGGTTGGAAAAGTTATTACAGTGAGTGAGACATGTTCCCCTGCACTCCTCTTTTTTTCACATATATTCTTCCAGATGAACTGTAAAATTATTTTATCGTGTTCCTTCTCCCTTCCCTGCCCCACCCCTACATCTTTCTGAGAATTTGGATGAGATTTCTTTAAAGTTATAGATTAAGTTAGGGAGAATTTATTTATTTACAGTATTTAAAATACCTGTTTCAGGAACTGTATTTTCAAATCCTCTTTTATGTTCCTCAGTAATTTAATAGATTTCTTCTTATAAATCCGACATTTTTTTGGTTAATTCTTGTGTGGGTAATTATTATTGCTATTACAAGTAGGTCTTTTTTCTATTATATTTTCTAATGAATTTATTTATTATTGATTCATTTAAAAGCTAGTTATTTTTGAATATTTACTTCATAAATAGATTCATATATTGTTTCCAATAGCTTTTTAGATGATTTCTTGGTATTTCCAGGTGGGCAGTTTTGAATTTGAGATATATCATACAGATTATGATAATCTTAATATTCATGCCATTATTTCTTGTTCTTATTCTATTGGATAGAGCTTTGCAAACAGTGTTAAATAACACAGGCGCTAGTGGACATATTTGACTTGTTCTTTATATTAATGAGAATACTGCTACTGTTATAACATTAAGTATTATAATGGCTCTTAATTTTGATAGAACTTAATTATATGAATGATGTATTCCTATGTTCCTCTTTTACTGGATATCTTTGTTAGAAATGGATGTTGAGTATTATCAGAATCCTTTTTGACATCTATCAGGGTTATATTTTTTTCCTTTGACTAATTAATATGTCATCATTAAGTTCATAAAATCCTTTTAAATGTTTTATTTCTGGTATAGCCTTTTTTTCCCCCCATTTTGAATAAAGTGTTGAAAACGCTTTGTTTTGTTTCTGTGTGTGAAAAGTATAGCCTACCAAGGAAGAAGGAAAGTGTTTTTGGTGAAATATGAAAAAGTCTGAAACTGTAGGAGAGAAGGGGAATATGGTTGCTCACATATAGCACTAGAGGAGAAGTGGAGATACTTTTCCATGAAAAGCTTCCAGACCACAGAGATTTGAAGGTCCATAAGTTGGAGACCTATTTTTTTTTTTGAAGTAAAATATTGAAAGAAAATTATTCTTTTCCAAAGCCCAGAAAGATAACTTACTAGATTGTTTTTAAAACTCTATTTTAGGCCGGGCGCGGTGGCTCACGCCTGTAATCCTAGCACTCTGGGAGCCCGAGGTGGGTGGATCGCTTGAGGTCAGGAGTTCGAGACCAGCCTGGGCAAGAGCGAGACCCTGCCTCTACTAAAAATAGAAAGAAATTATCTGGCCAACTAAAATATATATATAGAAAAAATTAGCTGGGCATGGTGGCGCATGCCTGTAGTCCCAGCTACTCGGGAGGCTGAGGCAGTAGGATCGTTTCAGCCCAGGAGTTTGAGGTTGCTGTGAGCTAGGACGCCACGGCACTCACTCTAGCCTGGGCAACAAAGCGAGACTCTGTCTCAAAAAAATAAAAAATAAAACTCTATTTTAGTTCAACATATGAAGATACTGTGAATAGTTCATGTAGAATCTCTTACTATTTTGCAGATAAGTTTTGTATGGTTGGTTGCCATTGAGAAATGTTATAAAACTGTCTTTTCAAGTGAATTAAATAGGAGAGTTAGGATAGTGCCTAAAGGAAGTAAGTGATATAACTTACCCTACTTATATGACCTCACTGCATTTAGCATTTCTTAAACTCTCGTTATTTGTAGATAAATTATTTAAATACAGGTTGAGTATCCCTAATCTGAAATCCAAAATGCTGTAAAATCCAAAACATGACATTTAAAGAAAATACTCATTAGAGCATTTTAGATTTCGGGTTTTTGGATTAGGGGATGCTCAATGAGTAACTATAATACAAATATTCAAAAATCTGAAAAAATCTAAAACACAAAACACCTACAGTCCCAAGCATTTTGGATAAGGGATACTCAATTTATACTGGTGTGAAGGGCATATAATAAGTAGATTATATTTCAATTATGGAGAAAGTATCTTGTGAACTTGACAAAGAATTTTGAAGACTTTCAAAACAGCAAAAAACAAAAATATGAATGTAATACAATATATATATCAATAATTGGAATTAGGTAGTACTTTGAAAGGTTAGCAGGAGCAATATAATATCATCTAGAAGAGATACTATGTTACTGTTAAGTTTTGGAGCTTTTTGCTGCACAACCTCTTTTAGATGATGTAAATTTTAATTATTTTATTATTAGTACAAGTGGTATTTGTTAATACCTGACATTCTTTGTGCTGCTTTTTTTTGTTTTTCTATTTGATTACATGTTTCAACTAGAGTGAACATACCTTTTCATTGAACTTCTTGTTGTGGTTTCTACTTGATCTCTTCTTAAATATTTATAAAAAGCCTTAGGGTAATTCCAGGTTCTGAAGATTCAAGCTGTCAGTACATAATTTCACAGTGTTAATTAGCATTTCTCCAGTTTTTGTCATACTTGAAGCATTAAGCAAATTATTAATAATGGTGAATAAGGCATTTTTTTCTAAAAGAAGCTTTTCAGTTCTGTTAGATTAGTATGTTGTATGCTCTAAAATTGAGGAAAATTTTAAGGTGATTTGTTCTTCGTTAATATATTGTGAAATTTATTAATGAAAGTAAATTAGCTTTTTGGACACTTCATTTTTGTTTTCCCCAGAAAATGTGTAGCATGTGAACATGGATAGGTTTCTGAACTTTAAATGAAAATTTGACCTTCCAGAGGGTACTGTAGTATATTTTCTACCAAAAGAGGGGAATGTATTTTCAAAAGTGTGAAAGTTAGACGGTCCATTGGACTAGATTAGAAGGTTCAAAGCAAGTAGGGTATATGAAAGCAAGAACTATAGAGAACTACACTAGCCTCCATCATTAAATCCCTTCTCCTGACATTCTTACTCTTTCCTTTTGGTTTCTAGTGCCTGCTCTGTCACCAAGCAGTTGCATGATCACGAGCAGATTATATAACCTTTTTGTGCCACAGTTTCATCAACCCTTCATTTAGAAAAATACCTATCCTACCTATCTTTTATAGGCCTTCTGCAAAGTTTAAACGAAATAGACAGTGTATCTTGTGTCTTGAAAAATGTATGTAGCTATAAAGTATAACAATGGCAGCAGTTATTTTTCCTTTTGCTTCTTTTCAAGTCTCTTAATCTTACTCTTGATCCCAGCACCAAATGGAAAGTGGTCCTTCTCATTTAGATCTCTCTCCTACCCTTCATAAACCTCAGCCCTCTTTTCTTCCTCTTATCTAATAGCCATGTGCCCTTCACTCAGTCTTGGCTTATTGATTAACTTTCTTCTTTGCCCCTTTTCCCGCTATTATCTTTGGGTAGTCCCTCTGCTAGCAGTGGATATTCATCTATTCTTTTGCCAAACCAGTAGCTTCTCTTTGAAAGAAAACCTTTTTTAATAATCCCTCTGCTTGTTGTGATAATGGCACAAATAGGGTCTTTTCAAGAGCTAGTTGAAGGCATAGAAAGAGATTAAAAGGTATAGCCTAGGAAGCCAATCTTATCTGTATTTAAAAAAATAGCTACTATTTTAGATATATCTATTATCTACTAAATATGGTTTATAATAACTTTGATATCTTATTGCCCTTGGCTTATATTTAGTCTTAACAGTTCTTTCTTGTAAGTGCCTTAAGTTCATTAGCTTCAAGTATACATAGTCAGGTAACATAGGAGCATGACAAACCTGGGTTTAAAATCTGGGCTTGTCACTTGAAAATTGCAAAATTAGGCCAAGTTCTTTTAATTCTCCATGCTTTAATTTCCTCATCCATGAAAATAGGTTTATACTCACCTCAGCAGCCTTTGGTCAGGATTAAATTAATTACTGTTCATGAAAACACCTAAGACAGTGCTTGACACACAGCAGGTGTTTTAAGAAGTGTTAGTTTTCTTTCCCTATCACTGTGGGATTAAATAGATGTACTATTTACTTACATATGTTGTTTGTTTTCTACATCTTTTTTTTTTTTCCAGAACTATTCCATGGCAGTATATCTTGTAAAACAGTTGTCCTCAACAGTTCTTCTTCAGAGGTTACGAGCAAAGGGAATAAGGAACCCGGATCATTCTAGAGCTTTAAGTACGTATGATAAACTTATTTCATTTATGCAGCTGAACTGTTTTGTCAAAGGTTAGAGTAGTAGTTTCTCAACTGAAGAAATTTTAGGTTTTGGGGTTTTTTTTGCTAGAGCCTGTTGTAGAGGATAAAAAACACTGAGAACCTTGTTTTGTGAGCTTGTAAAATAAGACCTAAGAATGGTTTTAATATTCTTGTCATAAACTATATTTTATAATCTATATTTTTCTGATCTAAAAATTAACTTTGTAAAGTCAGTGCATGTACATGGAAGAGTATTTTGTTCCAGCTTCATAAAATAAATCAATGTTTAAGAAATTCTAGGAAATGAGAAGGAAATCGTGGCATAAATTTCAAGAAAATTATTTTAGATTGGAGGTTTATCCAGGAAAGATGTATAGGGTTATATTACGGCTATACCCACTGCATTAACAAAATAAAAAGAGTTAGTGGGGTGGTAGAAATAATAGTGATGTGGGTTCTGCCATTAATCAGTATGTGGCCTTGGACAAGTCACCCTACTCCTGAGTCTCATATCTCCCATCTGTAACAAGGTGTTTGTACCATGTGGTTTCTAAAGCCTCTCTAATATCTGGGTTCAATATCTGAATTCCTGGATGGTTCATTTTGATGTGTTGAATTTGAGATGTAAGGTCTGCTAATGTGCTATTCTGGCCTCAATTTTTAAGGGTTAAGGCCAAAGGTCAGGTAAACTAAGTACTTCTTTTATTCTTTTTGTGAGAGATAGTTAGATTCTTCATGAGTGGATTTGGGGGTGAGGGCTGGGTTCTTAGGGAACAAAACTTTTATAGGCAGGGGTTAGATAGTTATCCTTTAAGGACTCTTGATGTGAGTTGATTAACTATCAGATTTGTAGTTAGGAACACTCTGGTGGAAAGAACTAAGATAGCAGGGCCAACTTTTCCTCTCGCTTCCTTTTGTAGCTTAGATTTTATCCTTTTCTCTAACCCATTTCTATGCCAGATAAAAGATCCTACTACCCCTGAATATCAATATGCCCTTAATAATTCGTGGAAGGATTTTTCTGTATTAAAATGGCCCTTTAAAAAATGCAGGTAATCCTGAGCCAGAGGAAGCACACTTTTGGCTAATGCCTCTGTGTGCATGCATTGACAGATGATGGAGAGCTGGAATGACAGCACTGGTTTGGGGTATGCAGGAGTGGAAGCACCATTTGGCAGGGATAAGGAGATAGTAGGGATCCTGAAAGAAGAGAAGGGACAGACATCTGCCTTGAAGGAGAGTGCAAGAGAACTTTTCCTTTTTCACAATCTTGCTGAAGTTATTCCTGGTCATTCCATTGAGAATCTTTCTATTTGCCTCACAGTGTTAGAATCTCAGCCAGTCAGAAAGCATTATGGAATTATGTGAGCCTGAGTGGAAAAGGGAATACCAAGAAATAAGGCAGATAAAGCTGTTATATTTAGTAACAACAACAAGGCAAGCTGTCTTTGCTCAAGCTGTTAACTCTTTTCTACTTTTAGCTATAGCACCACCTGGAGGGAGAGTGGGAACGTGTGCCTGGAATTATTTTCTCCAAGGAACCACACTGTTAGCTACTATTAAGCAGCTTTTACTTAGTAGTATTTAGTTCAACTATTTATAGCTATTTATTTCAAAAGCTACTTATTTCAACTCTCCAACCTTGGATGTGGAGAGGAATTGCATATTGGATGAGATTTTTGTGGCAATTTATGTCTTATCTTACTTATTGGCCAAGGGAACCAGTGGAATATTAATTTGCATCCCACCAGTAAGAACTTAATTGTAATGGACTAAATAACAGGTTATTTACCTTTATCTACCTGTAAAAAAACTTTTCTAAGAAATTAATTATGTAATTAAAATATTGTTTAAAGTAACTTGACATGGCTGGGTGCAGTGGCTTATGTGCCTATAATCCCAGCACTTTGGGAGGCTGAGGTGGGAGGATCACTTGGCAATATAGCAAGTCCCTGTCTCTACAAAAAATGTAAAAATTAGCTAGGTGTGGTGGTGTGTGCCTGTAGTCCTAGCTACTCAGGAGGCTGAGGCAGGAGGATCGCTTAAGCCCACTTGTTCGAGGCTGTAGTGAGCTGTGATTGCCCCACTGCACTTCAGCCTGGCAACAGAGGAAGACCCTGTTTCCAAAACAAACAATCAAAAAACTCAAATAAACAAAAAAACTTGATAAAAGGAAATGTTCATTATCTCAGATATTTTTAAAGAATCAGATTAATTTCAAATATGTTCTTTGTAAGTCATTCTTAACCATATAAATAAATTCTTTTAGCAAAGTCTTAGTAGTCGAGTCAAATAATATATTATGTTCTTGAAAGATTAAAGTTGGTAGTATTTAGACTTTTCACAGAGAAATCCATTCTCTGATTCACTTGACTTAATAGGTTTTTGTCTTGTGGTTTCCACCTTTGTGTGAAATGATCCCCTTACAACTATCACAGAAACAGTCTTTTACTAACTCTAGGTCAAGTTCCTCACTCTTCTCCCTTCTCCTTTCAGCATTTACTTCAAACCTTAGCCATAATCTATTCAAACACTATCCCCCCCCTCTCTCAGCACTCTGCCAGTGCAAGAAAATCGGGGCTACAAGACTTGAATTCTCTAAACTGCCTATTTTTTGCTTAGTCTTAGTGCCACCATAATTATTATTCAACTTATCTAAATTTGTATCTATCCCACTTTATATCCTTCAGTATCAGGAGGAAATGTCCCTTTTCCTCCTCATAATTCATCTTTTATTCATTTATTCTTCTCATTTAAGAAATTATATTAAGAGTACTGTGTTCCTGCCATGGGAGAATATAGCTTTAAACATACACACACTGTCTCTGCAAACCCAGAAGTTTGCAGTCTGGTGGGAAAGACAGACATTAAATAATTGCACAAGTCATTAATGAGTTACAGTTGTGACATGTGCCTTGAAGAAGATAGACAGGGAACTCTATAGAGGTACAACAGGGGAACGTAGTCCTCTTTGGTGTTGTGATGCTTCAGACAAGATTATAAGGATGAAGAGGAGTTGAGCCCCAAGATGGGAAGGGAAACATGCCAAGAGAAAAGTCCAGTAGAGCTGGAGTAGAGAGAGCAAAGGGGGAGAGTGGTCAGAGAGATAGACAGGTGTAAGTTCATATAGACGATAGAAAGATAAATGATAGAAAGCCATTAAAAGATTTTTAAGTGGAGAAATGACATGATCAGATTTGGGTAATCTGATCCTCACTTTGAGGACTGAATCAAAGTGGGGCAAGGCTGATGGCAGTGACGCCAGTTAGGAACCTTATGCAGTAGTACACATAAGAGATGATGGTGTCTTGAACTAAGGTGATACTGATAGAAATAGAAGGGGACAGTCTGAGAAGAACTGAAGAGTAGAAATTGTATTGATATGTGGCCTAGTGAGGCGTCAAGGATGAGTGCTAGGCTTCTTACATAAGCACCAGGTAACATGGTAGTGCCACTTGCTGAAATGGAAAACAGTGTTGAAAAGATGAGTCTGCAAGGGGAAGATCAGAGTGCATTCTCAGACTTGGGTTTGCGATGATGAGACATCCAGGTGGAGATGCTCAGTAACAGCATTAGGAGACCTGGCTCCGTCATTTATCTGCTCTTTGTCCTGTGTTTTCAGCTTCTCCCTCTTGCAGGCTCTTCCTGTCACCCTTCCCTGTCACATCTCTTTCATTAAAAAAAAAAAAATAGGAAAACAAGGTCCCCACTAGGTAAAGCTCTGTGTTCCTCTTATTGTTCTTATCCTAATTTCATCAAAGAGTAGTCTATGCTTGTTCTTTTTACCTCCTCACTGCAACTCATTATGGTCTTTTAACCCCTCATCATTTCATTGAAACTGCTCTTTCACTTGTCACAAGTGACAATCTGATTGCCAAATTGAAATTGTATCTTTTCAGTTTCCACCTTTGATACTTCTGCATTTGATACCAACCACTTTCTCCTTGAAATTCTCTACTCCCTCTTCTCTGACCACTTCTTCTTAATCACTTGCCCTCAGTAAATGCTCTGAAGGGAAGCATCCTAAATGTTGTTCTCTGGACTTTCGTCCTTGGCCCATTTTCTACGTATTCTTGTGGTTTGAACTAGCACCCACCCCCAAATACATATCTTGATCTCAGACTTCTCCCCTGAATTTTGGACTTGTATCGCTGACTTACTTCTTCACCTTTAAACATTCCATTGGTTCCTCAAATTCAAGTGTTTAAAACTGAACACACTGAGTCCTATCAAACTTACACCCTAAATATTTCTCAAATGTGTCTTCTCTCTATCCCTACCATTATTGCCCTTGTTAAAGCTCTCACATCCTGCCTTTATTTTAAAAACATGTTCTTAAATAACATATTCCTCTTCTTTCTTGCCCTCTCTTCATGTCTTTCCTCTGTTAGCAACCTATGTGATTTATACAGATGTAATCTTACCATTCCCTTGTATTCCATGGCTTCTTAACACCAATGGAATAAAAACTCCCAACTTCGTTTGTCATGACATATACAGCTTTCTATGACATGGCACCTGCTTACTACTTCCCAAAGTCATCTATATTCACTCTTCCCATACTTTGCACTGCAAAAATATGGAATTCTTCTGCCTTTTCCTCAGTGCTTTGATAGTGTTCTCTAAGCCTCAGAACTACCCTCCTTTGCCTAACTTTAGTATCCTTTATGCTTTACTTTTTCCAGGAGGCATCCCAGAACTCCTAGAATAGATGAGTTGACTTGCAGTTAGCTTCTTGAACATAATTCCTTCACAGAACATTAGAGATGATCTCACTGAGCATCTCTACCCTCTATTATACTATGAGTTCCTTTGAGCAGGAATTTAATCTTATTTTTCTTTGAAATCCTATTGTTTATGGCAATGCCTAACACATAGTAGATCTTCAAATTTTTATTGACGTAAACTGATGAAAAGAGATCTAGAGTAAAAATCAGGTCTCAGTGCCATTGTCTCTTTGCCTATAAAATGAAATATTGGGCTTAATATGTTTGGTTGTTTTTAGCCTTAAAGTTCTAACAGGCTGAATTAAAATAATCTGATATTAATAAAGATAGAAATTATTTTAAAACAGTAACAACCCTATTGGAACAGCACTGTCTAATAGAACAATCGATTATGATGAAATGTATACATATGGTAGCCACCAGCAACATGTGCCTGTTGAGCACTTAAACTGTGGCTAGTGCAACTGAGGAACTGAATTTTAAATTTTATTAAATTTAAGTACAATCTCATGTGACTAGTTGCTAATTCTTATAGCTCAATGCCAACAAGGATTTTTAAAAGATTAATTAATTGATTGATTTTCCAAACTCACTTCTTGGGAAAAACAAGATTATTTTTTTAATTTAATTAATGTGATTAGCTATAACTTTATTATAGGTTGTGTAATAAAATACTGTTACCACTGTAGACCACTATGTCGCAAAAAAATTTAAACTCCCAGATGACTTCCTACATATTTACTAATTACAATAGGATATATATGTCTTATTTTATTTTTTTTACTCCCTTGCTCGCAAAGAAGTACCTTTATTTCACTTACTTTATTTTTCCTTCATACTTTCTTGTAATTAAATTTAACATAGTGCTTTTCCCCCCTCCTCCTCTGTTTCTTCTTTCTTTCTTTTGCTAAAGTTCATTCAAGTATAATTTATAGGCAGTAAAAATTCATTTGACAGGTATATGCAATCATGAACCACTGCCACAATCAAAATATAGAACATCCTTAAACCCAGAAAGTTCCCTTGTGGCCCTTTACAATCCATCCCATCCCCTTACCATTGATGTGATTTCTGTAGTTTTGTCTTTTCCAGAATGTCAGATGAATGCAGTCCTACAGTATGTAGCCTTTTGTGACTGGCTTCTCTCACTTTGTATAATGCTTTTAAGGTTCATTCATGTCGTTAGTTCTTTATTGCTAAGTAGCATTCCATTTATGTACAATAATTTGTTTATATATTTATCAGTTGATGGACATTTGGATTGTTTCCAGTTTTGCACTATTACGAATAAAGCTGCTATAAACATTTATATTTTGCATATGGATACCTCAGTTTTGTGGGCATATGTTTTCATTGCTCTTGGGTAAATACCTAGAAATAGGATTGTTGGGTCATCTGGTAAGTATATGGGCAACAGTTTGGCAATTTCTTATGAAGTGGATATACCCTTTTTGCATTCCCACTAACAATATATGAGATTTCAGGTGGCTCTACATCCTCCCCAGCATGTTATCTTGTCAGGCTATGTTTTAATTTTAGCCATGTAGTCAGTGTGTAGTGATACCTCATTGTGCATCTTCCTAACAATTGATGTTGTTAAGCATCATTTCATGTGCTTATTTGCCATTCTTACAGCTTCTTTGACGAAGCATCTGTTCAGATCTTTTGCCCATTTTTTTATAGGTCATGCTTTTTGTATACTTTGAAATCTTTGCCTAAACCAAAGTCACAAACATTTTCTTCTGTTTTTCTTCTAGAAGTTATATTGTTTTAGCTCTTAGATTTAGGTCTATGATTTATTTTGAGTTGATTTTTGTATATGGTGCTGGGTAAGAGTAGAGGTTCATTTTTACCCCCACATAGATATTCAGATGTTCCAATGTTTGTTGGAAAGACTGCTCCCTCAACCCACCTCATTTAATTACCTTGGTACCTTTGTCAAAATCCAATTGACTGTAGATGCATAAATATTTTTCTGGACTTTATTCTTTTCCATTGACCTATATGTCTGTCCTATGCATAATCATAGTCTTAATCACTATAACTTGATAGTAAGTCTTAATCACTATAACTTGATAATAAATCTTAAAATCAAGGTAGAGGTCTACAGCTTTGTTTTTCTTTTTCAGAATTGTTTCAACTATTAAATCCAGTATGTGAAATGGCAATACATAGTGATCCAGTAGAGTTTATTTCAGGAGGAATACTAGGTTAATTTCAGGATTCAAAACTCAGTCAATATAATTCACCTTCTCAACAAACTAAAAAAGAAAAATCATATGATCATCTCCAGAGATGCAGAAAAAACATTTGTCCAAATTCAACATGTGTTCATGACAAAACTCTCAGCAAAGTAGAAACAGAAGGAAACTGCCTGTGTAATAAAGAGCATTTACAAAAAGCCTATAGGTAATACCATCGTTCATGGTGAAAAACTTGAATGCTTCACTCCTAAGATTGAGAACAAAGCAAAGGTATATGCTCTCAGTGTTGCCAGCACAACAAGGCAAGGAAGAAACCCATGCAGATTATAAATGAAGAAATAATTGTCTTTATTTGCAGATGACTTTATTGTCTGTGTAGGAAAAAAATCTCAAAGACTCTCCCAAAAAGCTACTAGAAATATTACATGAATTTAGCAAGGTTGGAGAAGGCCTGGTCACTATACAAAAATGAGTTGTATTTCTATTAGTAATAAACAATTAGAAATTGAAATTCAAAAAATAAGAGTTTATAATAACATCCAAAATATGAAATACATAGGTATACATTGTACAAAATATGTATAAGATTTATATGCTAAAAACTATAAAATATTGCTTAGAAAAATTAAAAGACCTGAATCCATGGACAGATATACCATGCTAACAGATCAGAAAACTCAGCATTGTTGCATGTCAGTTCTCCGAATTGATCTATAGATTCAATCCAATCAAGATCCTAATAGGATCTTTAAAAGTATCTTTACAAGAAAGAATTGACTGAGATTGGGTCTATGATGGCAAACGAAAAGGCAAAAGTTTTTTTTAAAGAAAAAAAAAGAAATTGATGAACATTTTAAAATAATTCCAAGCTAGGTGCAGTGGCTCACGTCTATAATCCCAGCAACTAGGGAGGCTGAGATAAGAGGGTCCCTTGTGCCTAGGAGTTCAACACCAGCTTGGGTAACATAGTGAGACTTTGTCTCCTAAAACAATAAATTAGAAAGTTCTTCCACCTCTGAGAGAAGCACATATTATTTTAAGTAACAATATCTAATGTTTATCAAATGTTAAGTTATTTTAAAACATTTTACATGTATTAACTAAACTCATTTAATCTTTAAAACAATGCTGTGAGGTACTATTATTGTTCCCATTTACCTTATGATGAAACTGAGGCTTAGAGAGGTTAAGTGACTTAACTAAGGCTTAATTCTAACCTAGGTGTCTCTAGGTCCTGTACTCTTTACTACTTCATGTTACCTCTCCAGTATCAATTTCTAGGTATTAAACTGAGGCTTGTTTTATATAAGGCTGATATGATATATGATCTGCAAGCTGGCAAACCAGGATTAACACCACAGTGTTATGGTAACTATATTTTCTAAACTAAAAACCAGGGGTTTTATGCCTTTTTATATATGAGAGTTAGCTTATAAAATACGTTAAGACTTTGAAAATTTTCAGTTTCCAGGCCATGAAATGACTTTTTCGTCTGATGTCAGAATCACATCTGGAGCTATTTTAAAACTACTTACTGGTATCCCTCTTCCCATTCTGTTTGAGAAAGCTCTATAGGTAGTTCTGATGTGTATCTTAGTTGACATCCACTAATTTATGGGAACAATTGGATAGGATATCCAGGATTTAGACCATCTCAAAAATTCGAGACAATATGGTCACCATTTTTAAATAAAGGCAGGATTCTTAGTTCTCATGAATAATTATCAGCACAACTGACATCTACTCTGAAATTCTTCCTTATCTAATTATTTTTCCCTCTCTCCATTTTCTTTGTTATCTGTCTGGTCACACTTGTGCCACAGCTCTGAAATTCTGTGATTGAAATAATTACATGGTAAAAAGCCAATTGGACTTTTTTCTTTTCATAATTTGAAATTAGAATTAATATGTTTTATAATAAGTATTTTGTTTATATGAGCTTTCAAAAAATTTATAAATATTACTTTTATCAGTTATTAATTTTCTTTAAAATAGAAGAGTCCAAGTAATATTAGTCATAGTTTAAACAAAACCACTCCACTTAGAGCCCCCTTATACAATATAGACTTTAAAGTTATTATGGAACAATTTCTAAAATTATTGA
This sequence comes from Lemur catta, assembly GCF_020740605.2. NCBI lineage: Eukaryota > Metazoa > Chordata > Mammalia > Primates > Lemuridae > Lemur > Lemur catta. The sequence goes on from NC_059128.1 coordinate 97,975,566, forward strand.
AGTATTACATTTATGCATTTCCTGTCTCACTTATAATTTGTTGTTGTTGATTGAGATTTTCAGAGATAACAGATACCTCTGGTATCCAGATGAGAAGTATAAAGGGTCATTTCTTAATATGAAATGACTAATAACTGAAAGAGAGTAAAAGAATAGCCATGGAAAAGTAAAATTATTGGTGCTTCCTGTCTTAAGAACCATAAGAAGTTTGAACTGAAAAGACTTAGAGATTATCTAGTGTGGATTCTAATTTTACTGTAAGTAAAATTAAGCTGAGAAAGGAGGATTGATTTGCCTAAGATAACACAACTAGTTTATGGAAAAATACATGTAAAACTGAAATAATTATATGGTAAAAAGGCAATTGGACTCTTTTCACAATTTGAAATTAGAATTAGTATGTTTTACAATAAGTATTTTGTTTATCTGAGCTTTCAAAAAATTTATAAGTATTACTTATTAATTACTAATTTTCTTTAAAATAGAAAAGTCCAAATAATATTAGTCATAGTTTAAAAGAAAGAAAATTGGCCAAGCACAGTGGCTTTCTCCTGTAATCCCAGCACTTTGGGAGGCCAAAGTGGGAGGATCACTTGAGACCAGGAGTTCGGGACCAGCCTAGGTAACATAGCCAGACCCTGTCTGCACACAAAAAAAATTTTTTTATTTAGCCAGCTGTGGTAGCACATTCCTGTAGTTCTATCTTGGGAAGCTGAGGTGGGAGGATTGCTCGAACCCAGGAGTTTGAGGCTGCAATGAGCCATAATCATACCACTGCACTCTAGCCTGGGTGACAGAGCAAGACTCGATCTCTAAAAATAAATTAATAGGTAGATAGATAGAAAGAAAGAGAAAAATCTTTATTTAGTATCTTAGAGTTATAAAAGAAAAAGAGTCTGCCATAAGTTGAATATGTCAACCTTCTATAGAAATTTCCTTTATGTTACTGCAAGTTTTTGTTCCATGGGTGAGAAATAGAAAATTTATAGGAAATGTAGTCAGTCTACAGATATACAATCGTTTTCCATCCTTTGCTTATCATAGAAATTATAAGCCATATAATTGTTTTATCTTTGTATTTAATTGATTGAGAAATAATTGAACAGATTATTTTTGAGTTCTTTTTTTTAAAGGTTCCTATTTTAAGTTTCTTGTTTTCTTTTTAGTAATGCATCAATAATATATCTTAAATAAACTTGTTCTATTTGTTTGTTTTCTCTTCAATGAATGTCAGTTAAAGAGAAATTGACTGCGGATCCAGACAGTGAAATAGCTACAACCAGTCTACGGGTTTCTCTGCTATGTCCAGTAAGTGTTAACTCATAATTAAACCTTCCAGAAAGTTGAGCATACATTTCCTCTTTTTATTAAGTATTTCTAATATTTAAGAAATTCTGTTTACTTTTAAAATATGCCCAACTTTGTTACAGTGTATGAGAAGTGGACAGACATTTAGGTACTGGATTTGGGATCTAAACAAGTCTAAAAAATTCTCTACTCTTAGTAAGACTTATCTAAATATTTGCTGAAATTAATGAGGTTCTCCGAAGCTCAAGTGTAAAATATCAAAATAAGGAAATGTTTGTTGTCTCAATATATTTATAAAAATTTTACTTTTTATAATAGTATTTTCTGAATAAAAATCTAACCATGATTACCCACATATCAGATTTAACCATTTTGCCAACAGTGACTACATTATAAGAATCCACCAATTAAAAACTATTCTATTCAGCCTAAATAATTGAAATTGTTATACATATAAAAATTACCTAGAGATATTTTTGAGCCAGAAAATTAGGTCAAAATCAATCATTTTATGAAATAAATATATAGTCCCAAGACTTAACCAGATTATCAAACCTATATCGGAAAAAATCTAAAAAAATCTGTTTGTTAGGGTTTGTTTTCTTTCCTTTTTTGTTTTTTTTGGTTTTTTTTGAGACAGAGTCTAGCTCTGTCCTTCGGGCTACAGTGCCATGGTGTCAGCCTAGCTCATAGCAACCTCAAACTCCTGGGCTTAAGAGATCCTCCTGCCTCAGCCTCCCAAGTTGCTGGGACTACAGGCACGTTCCACCACCACGCCCAGCTAATTTTTCTATTTTTAGTAGAGACGGGGTCTCGCTCTTGCTCAGGCTGATCTCGAACTCCTGAGCTCAAGTGATCCTCCTGCCTCAGCCTCCCAGAGTGCTAGGATTATAGGCATGAGCCACCGCACCTGGCCCAGGGGTTTATTTCTTGACTAATTTAATGTTAGTTCCATTAGTAGAGATGGTAGTTGAATATGGCTTTCATACAAAAATATGTGAAAAATTAAAAGGAAATTACTTGACATTTTGATTACCTTTTGTTCTCTAATTTATCAAATTAATCATACTTAAACTGAGGAGAAAGTGTAAAGAATGACAGGACTCATCTATTTCCTGATTTGCCTGGATTGTTCTGGTGGCCCTGATACTGAAAGCCTTTGATACTGAAATCCTACTAATCAAAGATGACAATGAAATTATTATATTCGTAAAGAAACAAAGAATTTAAACAGAAATTAAATGTTATTTGTCCTACATTTTAGTCTTTTGTAATTTATAAAACTTCAACCACAATATGAAAATATTAGTTTAGTTTTTTTAATTAGTTTTTGTAAGTTATACAAAAAATACAGTGACGTTAATAAAAACCAACAAATCCTATCATTTTTGTATATATCCTTCTATTCTTCCTGTAACTTTTCATTCCTTCTTAGAGCCAATCTTTTTCTTAGGGAAAGTATTTTGACTCCAGGCTTTTTATATTTTTGCTAAAAATTCTTTAATTAAGTAACCAGATAAATATTATAACAGCCTATGTTGTAAAGGAAACTGATTGTTTTGGTTTGTTTTAGTTTCTTTTACCTTTTTAAAAAAATTTTTTTGTAGAGACAGGGTTTGGCTATGTTGTCCGGCTTGTCTCAAACTCCTGGCCTCAAGCAATCCTCCTGCCTCAGCCTCCCAAAGTGCTGGGGTTATAGGTATGAGCCATCATGCCCAGCTTGATTTTTTTTTTTTTTTTAAACATTTAGGAAAATGATTCACAGACTAGGGAAATAGAAGGTGGAATGAAGGCAAAAGGTTTTTTTTGTTGTTGTTTTGTTTTTTGAGACAGAGTCTTACTCTGTTGCCCGGGCTAGAGTGCCGTGGTATCAGCCTAGCTCACGGCAACTTCGAACTCCTGGGCTCAGGGGATCCTCCTGCCTCAGCCTCCCGAGTAGCTGGGACTACAGGCATGTGCCACCATGCCTGGCTAATTTTTTCTATATATTTTTAGTTGTCCAGCTTATTTCTTTCTATTTTTAGTAGAGACGAGGCCTCGCTCTTGCTCAGGCTGGTCTTGAACTCCTGAGCTCAAACAGTCCACCCACCTCAGCCTCCCAGAGTGCTAGGATTACAGGCGTGAGCCACCATGCCGGGCCCAACAAAAGATTTTTAAAATAAGAAAATAAAAATATATATACTTATCCAAGCCTTTCTCCCAAATTCTGATTTATCTACTCCCTTCTCTATGGTTCCTTGTCACCCTCTTTCATTATAAAACACCAATTCAGAGAATGTAATAAATTTAGTATTAAAGTACATAAGCCTCACTTTCCTGTTTGGGTGCGATAGCTCACCCCTATAATCCTAGCACTCTGGGAGGCTGAGGTGGGAGGATTGCTTGAGGTCAGGAGTTGGAGACCAGCCTGAGCAAGAGTGAGACCCCATCTCTACCAAAAATAGAAAACTTAGCCTGGCATGGTGGTGCACGCCTGTAGTCCCAGCAACTCGGAAGGCTGAGGCAGGAGGATTGCTTAAGTGCAGGAGTTTGAGGTTGCAGTGAGCTATGATGACACCACTGCACTCTAGCCAGGGCAACAGAGCAAGACTCTGTCTCAAAAAATAAACCTTCATTTTCCATTTTAATCATTGGAAAAAGTATTGTTTTTCTGTAATCTCACTTTAAAAATATTTATAGTTATGCTAAGATATATGTAATGTATATGTTTAACATTTAACTTACATTAATATGAATCATTTAGTCATATAAATAAGCATTGCAATATAAATTTATTTGTAAAACTATTAAATTTTATACTTCAGGTGCTTGTCTTTATATTATTAGAAAATGTCAGTCACATTTTCTCTTTGTACCTCTTCATTTAGTGGGCCAAGTTTTAATTTTTCTTTCCATGTCACCCCTGCTCCTCCCTCTTTAGTCTAACAGTTTTATCAGTTCATTTTAAATTGACATCTGCTTTCACGATTCAAATTATAGAAAAAAAAACACTATAGATACATAATTATAATATTTTCCAGGGGTCTATTTGGCTAAAAGGATAATCCCTGTACAGTGTTTCTGGAACAGTAAGATCATGTATTTTAGGTATGTTTTTACTCAAAAATAAAATTTAGTAATGACAACTCATCTATATATCAAATTTATAGAATAGTAAAAGAGATTTGTTCCCTTTGAAATATGTAAATATGATGTCTCAGTGTGCATTTGAATTGCCCTGGTTGTGATGTACAGAGCTCAAAATAAATGAGTTTCTGTTTTTTGTATGCCATTTAGCTAAAGGCAACAAAAATAATTAAAAATGACTTTGCTCTTTAGGAATTTTTTGGTTCTGATTTATTCAAAAATAGCTGGAAGAATCTTTGAGGGCCCACTTAGTGAAATACTCCTCAGACCTTTAAACCCAAATACAAATGACTTGGAGTTGATAGAAGAAAAAAAATAAACTCTTTGGAAATTTATTTATAGAATATTTATTATTATGAAAAATTTGTGAAATTATTCTTAATTCTTGCTTCTTCCTTTTTTGCAAGGAAAAGCATATATTTTATTGACATTTTTAGAACCCTTTTGATATAAGTTGGCTTAAACTTACATCCATAGTGTTTTCTGTTATAGCATCATCAGTTACTAATATAGCACTATTTTATTATAATAAGATTAGTGGCATTAGAAAACACATTAGAAAACACATGTGGAAAATGTTTCTGGACCAATGCAATCTATCTTACTTAATGGTAGTTTTTCTGTTACGAGAACTAGTTTATTCTTTTGGCCTTTTTATCAGGTACTTATGTAAATCAAATCATAAAAATTAGATAGAAGTGCAGTAAGGGAGTATTGAAGCTGTTTAATACTACATGAACACAGAATAGAAAAATGACTTAACCTGAAGTTTCAAAATGATTATTTGGAAATGATGCAAATATCATTCGTGTCCTATAAAAGGAAAGGGGGAACTTGTAATCACGAGATGAAGATATTCAAAGCTTAGCTTCTTTTCTGATAGCAAGTTAAAGAAAAATGGTGTCTGTCAGATAAATATTTAGAATTTAGTTATTTTTTTTAAAAAATCAGGAATATGAGAATGATCACATAACAGTTATTTTATGATGTTTTGAAGCAGGGCATTTGTGTGACAGCTAATAAACAATGCACTTGAGAGTGAACTTTTGTTTTCGTGTACCCATTTATAAATGTCCTTCCTGCACCATTCATGTGTCTGTGTTCCTTAAAAATTCTGTAGGTCAGCTTGTCAGTGTAGCTGATCATAAAGGCCTGAGAGTTGCTCTCTTGCCTAAAAAATATGAACTGACAGCTGGGGATTATGGGGATAAAGGTATGTGAGATAAAAGCTTTTGGAGAATAACTGCTTTTCAGCGTAAGTTCTACAGCCTATGGCTTAGATTCTGAAACCATCTTTATCTCTTATCTCATTCATTATCTTCATAAGTCATCAGAAGTAGCCTTATAGTTCTGTAGTTCATGAACCTTGTATATTATTGCTGGATTTGTCTAGAGTTTTTAGTCTATGATTTCTCTACTTAGTATTAAGTCAATAGGAAAATGCCTACTCAGCAGGAATTTGTACTTCACCAGTAAGTTAAGGTCTGACTTAAGATACAAAAATTTAACTTGGTACCACCAACCAGATGGTTATGTGGAAAATGTTTCTGGACCAATGCAATCTATCTTATTTAATGGTAGTTTTTCTGTTACGAGAACTAGTTTATTCTTTTGGCCTTTTTATCAGGTACTTATGTAAATCAAATCATAAAAATTAGATAGAAGTGCAGTAAGGGAGTATTGAAGCTGTTTAATACTACGTGAACACAGAATAGAAAAATGACTTAACCTGAAGTTTGGGTGGTTCTCCTAGCATACAAAGTAACTTAAAGTAAATATGTTTCTCTACTTTAATTAATTAATAATAGTGCCATTTATTGAAAACTTACTGTGTCAGGCACTGTGCAATAAACTTAATTTGATCCCCATAATCTTATCCTGTAGAGCATATGCTCTTTTTATCCCCATTTTATAGAACTGAGACTCTGAGTGATAAAATAATATCAGGATTTACAAAGTATAAATAAGCAGTGCGGCCAGGATTCGGTCTACCTCCAGAACTCATACTTAGAGCTGCGTATCATAAAGTACTACATACAGTGTGTACACCGTCTATGAATGGTGTCTCCTAGAACCATTCAACATGCACAACTGAAGTTTTGTTAGTACGTAGTACATAGGACTGTCCGCCTTCTGTATCGCAGGTACATTTCCAAGGATTGGGAACAAGGAGATTAGTCCCTTCTCTTTCTAGTAGGATAAACACATAGAGATAAACACATAGAAAAATAGTATACAGTCATGTGTTGCTTAATGATGGGGATGCATTCTGAGAAATGTGTTGTTACGTGATTTTGTCGTACAAATATCTTAGAGTATGCTTGCACAAACCTAGATAGTATAGCCTACTACTACACACCTAGGCTACAGACCTATACAGCATGTTGTATTGAATACTGTAGGCAGTTGTACAATGCTAAGTATTTGTGTATATAAATATATCTAAACATAGAAAAGGTACAGTAAAAATACAATATAAAAGATAAAAAAATGGTACACTTGTATAGGGTACTTACCATGAACAGAGCTTGCAGGACTGGAAGTTGTGATGGGTGAGTGAGTGCAGTGAATGTGAAGGCCTAGGATGTTACTGTAAACTACTATAGGCTTTATAAACACTATACACTTCATCTATACTAAATTTATTTTTTGAAAATTTCTTTCTTCAGTGATATATTAACCTTAGCTTATTATAACTTTTTTCCTTTTAAACTTTTAAAGTTTTTTAACTTTCTGACTTTTGTAATAACACTTGGCTTTAAACACACGTTGTACAGCTGTACAAAAAGATTTTCTTTATATCCTTATTCTATAAGTTTTTCCTGTTCTTAACATTTTTTATTTTTATTTTTTACTTTTTAACTTTTTTGTTAAAAACTAAGATACAAACACGCACATTAGCCTAGGCTTACACAGGGTCAGTGTCATCAATATCACTATCTGCCACCTCCACATCTTATCCCACTGGGAAGTCTTTAGGGGCAATAACACACATTGAGCTGTCATCTTCTATGATAATAATGCCACCTTCTAGAATACCTCCTGAAGGACCTACCTGAGGCTATGTTACAGTTAACTTTTTTTTTAATAAGTAGAAGGAGTAGAATGGTGGGAGGGAGGCAGGGAAAAAAAGAAAAAGAAAAAAATAAGTAGAAGGAGTACATTCTAAAGCAGCGGTCCCCAACCTTTTTGGCACCAGGGACAAGTTTCATGGAAGATAATTTTTCCATGGACCGGGAATGGGAGGGCAGGGATGGTTTTGGGATGATTCAAGTGCATTACATTTATTGTGCAGTCAAACCTCTCTGCTAATGATAATCTGTATTTGCAGCCGCTCCCCAGCACTAACATCACCTCCTCAGCTCCACCTCAGATCCATCAGGCATTAGATTCTCATAAGGAGCGTGCAACCTAGACCCCTTATGTACACAGTTTACAATAGGGTTCATGCTCCTAGGAGAATCTAATGCTGCTGCTGATCTGACAGGTGGTGGAGCTTATATGGTGATGCAAGTGATGGGGAGCAGCTGTAAATACAAATGAAGCCTCACTCACTGGCCTGCCGTTCACATCCCAGTTCCTAACAGGCATGGACCAGTACCAGTCTGCGGCCCCGGGAGTTGGGGAACATAGCTCTACAGTAACGATAAAAAGTATAGTATAGTAAATATATAAACCAGTAACATTGTTTATTATCATTATCAAGTTATTATGTTACTGTGTATAATTGTATGTGCTATACTTTTATACTAGCAGCACAGTAGGTTTGTTTCCACCAGCATCGCCACAGAAATTACCAATGTCACTAGGTGATAGGAATTTTTCAGCTCCTTTATAATTCTTATGGGACCTCCTTCGTATATGCAGTTCATTGTTGACCAAAACATCATGTGGCACATAATGGTAATCAGGGGTAGAGTTAGGAGCACAGAGAAGGGAACTGTCAGCATTGCTGTCTTCTCATAAGTTTATAGCATGTTCAGGGTTCTTTTTTAATTCATCATGACTACATCTGGTTGAAGTAAAAAGGAAACAATGTTACTTTAGAGATAGAAAAAGAGGCCCAGAAAGGTTACTAAGAGGCACGGTAAATCATTGCTACCAGAACAATAATTTAGTTCCCAAAATGACAGTTAATTTCCTTGGTAGACTAGGAAATTGCACATTTCCCTGAAATAATTCTAAGCAAGAATCTTTTCCTCATTTAAGTCATATCCTTTCCAAGCCTTGACGTTTCTCAAGCTCCACGTTCCACAAACATGTGGAAACTCTTTTCCTGGTACTTGGCAAATAATGGGGTTATTGAAAGTAGATAACTGCTATACTTTATGGCCATTGTGGGCTCTGGGGCCCCTACAGTGGTATGAGCTATCCTCCAGGGAAGGGGACAGTAATATGGCAGCTCCCTATGCAGATCTCTGGGCAGCTTCTCTGCCTTGGGCCAAAGCTAGTAGATCAGGGACCAGATGAAGCAGATTTCCTCTTTCATGGGATAGACTCAATTTGTGTTACCTCAAGCAACATTTACAAGGCAAGAAGAGAAGTCTCCTAACATGCTGGAGATGCTAGAGGTCCAGGGTTGTTTACTAAATTACTTGTGACGGTGCTCAGAGAGGGAAGAAATACAGAGTGCATGCACCGGGCTTCCTGCTTAGAGTTGCCACTTGGCAATTACGGGGAATGATCACTGTTGATTCGGTTTTGTCCTATGAACCACTCTCATTCATAGATAAGACTAATAGTAAATATCATTGTATCTCTGTATCCTGCCATATTTAATAAGGCATTCTTTTTTCCTTTCCCATCCCTAGTTAAGTAGGTCTTAGCCTTTTGGGGGCCAGGGACTGCTTTAAGAATTTGGTGAAAGCCAGTGTGGTGGTACCTGCTTATAGTCCTAGCTACTCAAGAGCCTGAGGCAAGAAGGTCACTTGATCCCAAGAGTTCAAAGCTGTAGTGTGGAATGATTGCACCTGTGAATAGCCACTGCACTCTGGCCCAGGGAACACATTGAGACCTTGTCTCTTTAGGGGAAAAAAAAAAAAAAAAAAGCTTTGATAAAAGCACTCTCTAAAAATGCACACACTTACAAAATTTTGCTTATAATTTTAAGGGGATCATGACCCTCCCAACCAAAAGCTGATCTGTGAGTTGTAGACTGGAGTAAATAACCTTGACTGTCCATAATCTGTTTGTTTGTTATCCAAAGAAATACTATAATTTTTTTAACCTGTAGATGTTTCACAGAAAATGTGTTTAATGTTCTTCTGCATTGAGTAGACACAGTATGCTTTAGATCAGAACACATACACATTATGTTTCAGAAAATTTTTACCAAAGCTTAAATTTTGAGCAGCAGTTGTCTAATATTTACTTTTTTCCCCTTTTAAAGCTTGGCAAAATGCGGCTGACAATTCCATGCCGGGCCCTTACGTGTTCTCATCTGCAGTGTTTTGATGCAACTCTTTATATTCAGATGAATGAGAAAAAGCCAACCTGGGTTTGTCCTGTCTGTGATAAGAAGGCTCCATATGAACACCTTATTATTGATGGGTATGTCACTTTAAAGATTTCCTTTGTACCTTGAAATGACATGTCTTATCTGGGTTTGTTACCTATCGGGTTTGGGATAAAAATTCTATAGGTAGTGGTTTCTGAGTTGCATATTTGTAGGATTTTTATGATTCTACAAATCAGTATTTCAAAGTAATTAATTTCAAATTAATGTTACAAATATTTTTCCTTTTTAACTTGATATCCACTTATTTTGAAAATGCATGCTTTACTGTCAGTGCCTCCTGACATTTGTCATTTAAATGGTTCTAAGCAAGGTATGCTTATACCTTTTCCGAACATGAGTCCATCTATCCCTAGATGTGCAGACCATATTAGAGAAGGAATGAAAGAACTGTGAAATTCTGATTAACTCAAGCTCATGAAAAATTGGGCTTTTTAGTAGAAGTTAGCCTGTTTCTGGAGATTAGATCAAGCTTCAGTCATGGTTCATCATACTGCCTCTCCCACTGTGAGGGCTCCTAAAACTGATCAATTCACGAATAGCAGCTTCCTGTGCTTTTCTGTTTCTTCTAAAATACTTGTCTTTTTCTTCTTCTTCTTCTTTTTGTTTTCACCAGCAGCATCATAATAAGCAGTTATTTTTCTTCACACTCCTATTTTTTATCTATCCTACCAGACATCTTGGAATGTTCCTCTAAATTTTCCCCTATTCTGTATCCTCTGTTTTTTTTTCTTTTTGCCACTGGAAAAAAATAAACTGTAAGAAGGAGCATATCTACTTAATATTTCCTGTACTTTCCAGCAAAATAGTATTTGAAAAAACATAGGAGTCTGAAGGTGGTAATATAAGAAATGGAATATATTTAGCAATACAGGTATAACTTAGAGCTTGAAAGATGTCAGACCAGGCATGGGAAAAGAATAAACTTAGAACTTAAATGTTTTATGTTTAATTTTTTAGAAATGACAATGATCACTAATAAATCTAAATTGAATAGCTCTTCATGCTACGTAGCTACAGCTCTTCATGTTACATAGCTTTACAAAGGGTTCTCTTATTTCTTGTTATGAAACCCATGAACACAGCCTTTTACAGAACATTGGAAAATAAAAAGCTTTTGTTGGTGTATAATTTTCTGGTTTTTGTTTTTACATAATTGTTATGCATTGTTAATAATTTTTATCATTTGGTTTCATTTAATATTATAACCTAAAGATTTGAACATCTTTTGTATTTGACCAATGTATAATTTTATGCATTCTTTGTAAATACTTTTAAATATCTGTATAATATTTTATCAAAGAGCCTTAACCTTTGGTTACATATTGTTATATGTATTGCTTCAGTTTATCAAATAAGACATATTTATTGTAGGCAATTTGGATTATGCAAAAAAGTATAAGGAAGAAAAATAAATACCCACGAAGTCACCACCCAGAGATAACTGCTATTTATATCCTATTCACACACACAATTTTATTTTTGAAATGCAGTTTTCTTTTGTTGGCCTTTTCTCACTTTTTGTGAACATTTTCCCATGTTATTAAAAATATTTGACAATGTAATTTTTTGTGATTATATATTTTCTTACATAAATGTACCATAATTTAGGTAACTATTTTCCTACTTAGCACTAGATTTTGAGAACAAATATAATTTACTTCTACTTTCTTTTTTCTCATTTATACTTCTATAAAACATAGAAGCTCTGAATGTTTTTTGAATAGTAATATTTTTAATTTATTTTCCTCTAAAATGTGATATTCCAATTGTTTTTTATAGCTTGTTTATGGAAATTCTAAAGTACTGTACAGACTGTGACGAAATACAGTTTAAGGAGGATGGCTCTTGGGCACCGATGAGATCGAAAAAGGAAGTACAGGAAGTTTCTGCCTCTTACAATGGAGTTGATGGTGAGTGGTAGTTTTTCATAAGGGTGGGGCAGTTTCCCCTGCTGCTATAAGCCTTGGTTTTCACTATTAAAATGCATGTATTTTTAAAAAACACTAAGCAGTTTATGGATAACTTAATAATTCTTATTAAATTATTGATTAAATGTTCCGAAGTAATAGAACTCCTTTTAAATTCACTTTTTCCCCAGCTTTTAAAATTTTCTGATATAAGATTTCAAAGTAATGTAATTTAATAAGTCGTTTGTAAAGTCATGATTTTGAAACCATATCCTTTTCAAATTTTTAACAGATTTGGTACAGAGTAGTGAATTTTCCTTTTTCGTTTACATTTTTTTCCTGGTTTTTAATATGTTTTTGCTGGAAGGAGACTATGAGGTTTTTTTAAATGTTACCATAATATTTCTTAAGTATGTCAGGTACCGTACAGATGAACATTTATAATATACAGTCTCTGCTCTCAAATTGCTTTTATTCTGAAGTAGACATAAGACATACATTTTGATTTGCTCTAATTCAGAATTATTTTTTTAAAGAATCCTTTAACAGTCGATAATAAATTATAGTTTTAAACGTAGTGGAAAAGAGCCACTGTTGGTTTTCCACTCTCTAGCCCCAGCAATATTGTATCTACATTGTAACTGATAAATTAATAAGGACACTGAGTAAAGAAGAGAGATGTCATAGGTCTTCTTTGCATTGAATTTTCATTATTCCCACACAGGATGCTTGAGCTCCACATTGGAACATCAGGTGGCTTCTCACCACCAGTCCTCAAATAAAAACAAGAAAGTAGAGGTGATTGACCTAACCATAGATAGTTCATCTGATGAAGAGGAGGAAGAGCCATCTGCCAAGAGGACTTGTCCTTCCCTATCTCCTACATCACCACTAAATAATAAAGGGTAAGTGCTGAGAACTTTAAAAAAAAAAAAATCATTGTGAAAGTTAATTTGGTAAATAGGGATTAAAGACCTGCCAAATATTAATAAAATGATCGTGCTTGATTGTGAAACTTAACCTAGCAATCAAAGGATAGGCTGAATTTTTCCCAGGCTGTGATATTCTTGAGGGATTAGGGTAATGCATCAAAAAGGTCACTTGGATATGATAGTCATCGTATCAAAAGATAATTCTAGTACAGTGGTTCTCAAACTGTAGGATATGTACATCAGAATCACCTGAGAGCTTATTAAAATGCACACATTAATCCCCCATGTCTGAGTTAGGGACTGAGAAAATTTGTATTTATAATAAGTTCTGAGGTGATCCTGGTACTGCTTATTCAAACTGGAAAATGTATGCTATAACGGTAACCCCAGGTTGACTGTTTCAAGTAGAAAGCAGAGGGAGACCAGGTGATTTAAACCTGCTTCCAAATGTGTGTGAGGCTGTCAGTGAAGGAGGGCATAGATGACTTCAGTTGTAGTACACAGTATTTTCTATTTTGTAGACTTCCTCCCGTATTTTCCATTAGTCTTATATCAGTAATAATGTACCTTGGTTATGCTTCAGTTCATCTCATAAAACACCGTTATCTACTTTGTGTAAAACACCCTGTGCTAAACATGGATGACAATAAAATGAGTGAGTATAGTCCTCACCTTAAAGAGCTTAACACTTTCTACGGGGTGGTAAAACAAGAAGTACACTCTAGCTGTACTCTCAACAGACTTTTATTCCCATAGACACATCAGGGATTCTCAGTGAAAAGATTTCATATTTTGCTGAAGCACAATTTTAGCCCACTAATAGTAAATCTAGAAATAGATGTAGCCCTTTTTAGGTGTATATCAGGATCACGCCTATGATAACTCAATAGGAGCTATTCAAAAAATCTTCCAACAGCAGTGGTGCCTGAAGAAAGACTGTAAGAAAGAAGGACGGTCCATAGATGGAATTGTTATAGATTGCAAGGTCAAGAGGGAAAGTTGACACCAGACCAAGAGCAGGCATTCTGTGCATGGAGTCAAATCATTTTCAGGTTTGATGTTGTATGGTAAGATTAAAAGGTTTCAATCAAACATTACACAGGTTGATATTTTCATTCAGGAGCAGCTTATCTCAACATATAGACAGACAGAAACAAAGACATTAAAAGCACTATCATTATTCTAAACAAAATTAATATTTAAATACTAATTCTATTCTATGAACGTTAGTTACCTCTGATGAAAGCCTACCTTGATGGCTGTTACCCAGCAAGCCTCACCTTGTTATTATACCAATTTATGTTACAACTCTGAGTAGGAGAAAAAGTCAGATTACCTGAAGCTAGTATAATTAGAACACATACCTGTAGAATTTTGATTCTAAGATATTTTATAAATATCAAGCCATAGTATGAGCAAATACATATTGTCATATGATTTTTAAAAATTTTTTTTTATAGAGATGGAAGTCTCACTATGTTGCCCAGGCTCTTCTCAAACTCCTGGCCTCAAGTGATCCTCCTACCTCAGCCTCTGAAAGTGCTGGGATTACAGCTGTGAGCCACTGTGCCAGACATCATATGATTTTTGTAATGCCATAATTGCAACATTAACAGATATTTCAGGCCAGGCGCGGTGGCTCATGCCTGTAATCCTAGCCCTCCCTCTGGGAGGCCGAGGCAGATGGATCGTTTGAGCTCAGGAGTTTGAGACCAGCCTGAGCAAGAGCGAGACCCCATCTCTACTAAAAATAGAGAGAAATTATATGGACAGCTAAAAATATATATAGAAAAAATTAGCCAGGCATGGTGGCGCCTGCCTGTAGTCCCAGCTATTCAGGAGGCTGAGGCAGGGTGGATCGCTTGAGCCCAGGAGTTTGAGGTTGCTGTGAGCTAGGCTGACGCCACGGCACTCTGGCCTGGGCAACAGAGTGAGATTCTGTCTCAAAAGAAAAAACAAAAAAACAGGTATTTCATAAACCTTTGGATGTATAAATACTTTTGAGTTAAATACATCATTATATATGTTCTGCTCTTTAGAATATTAATAGTACTCATATGTATTTATGTAAACTATGCAATTGTTTTACTGTGTATTTTTTCCTTAAAACTTTTGCGTGTTTAGAAATCTAATATTTCTTCTTTGGATATTTGTTTTGCTGTTTCTCCAAAAATAGCTCTGTTTATTATGTTTGGAATATTACATTAGATGCATTAACTACTTCCTGAGCTTCCCAGTGACTAACTGAACCCAGATACCCCAGTAACTTGCAAATGCCAGACCTTTCTCTCTGTATTTTCAGATTAAAAACAAGAAACCTGAAAGTTTACAACATCTTTAGAAGGAGAATAATGCCATAGTTAGCACTAGTAGCCATTTTATGATAATGACTAGTCAGTAACTAGAAACCTAACCCTAGCATGTCGTGTTTGTTATTGTGCAGTATAAAGGTGGGAATGTACTTCAAAACATTATCACAAAATTGAAAGAAAAGCAGCCAGCAGGAATCAGAAAGAGGCAAACATCACTAAATGTAAAACGCTTTGTTGTCTTCAGCCAGTGTTTAGTATTCATCCAGAAATTTTCTATACTGTTGGTATATTGAGATGATTTGAAAGACTAGCCTTTCAGCTGCTTTGTTCTCTCTTGTAATCCCTTAAACATTGTCAGAGGACACAGCTAATGGAAAATGGTACTTTTTATAGATGTAAGAGGTTTAATGAAGTTTCCATTAGATGAAACGTTTTTATGAGACAGATGAGAATGTGTTTTATGCTTCATATCCCATTCATAAAAATGTGGTAGATGGTCATAACTAGAACTCTATTCCTGGAATTCCAACCTTGGGATCTTTTGAAATATTCTATACCATTGAAATTGCATCCCCACATCCAGAGCACTTCACATGAAGGATTAAAAGCAAAAGACAGCCTCTTCATTACTTCCTCCTTTCTATTTTCTGTAACTTATATACCTTTTACCTCTTGTATGGGGTAACATAACCCTTATGCTTCCTTCCAGGGCTATCAGAATTCTTTCTTTTTCTTTTTTAAAATCAGTTAAATTCTTCCTTTTCTTTTTTTCTTCCTCCTTTTCACTTTTTCCTTAATTTCTGGTTAAAAAAATTGGGGGCTACTTTTCTCTCTGTTTTCCTAGATTCTCTCTTTTTTTCTTATTTCTTTTTCCAGTTATATTATTCTCCCCTTAAAAACTCCATCACCTATTCGTTATGAAACATTTCTTCTTGTCTTGTTGCTTTTGTTGGATTTAGCAGGGCTTTAATGCAAATGGTGTGCTGATAACTGCACTGGGCATTGGGTATACCAAGAGAAACACTACCCAGTTTTTGTTCTCATAAAGTTTAGGAGTCTAAGGGGCCAGCTGGTAACTCTCAACTGCTCAAATTGCTGCATTCTCCCAGTTTTGGCTGTATGTGTTTTATTTATTAGGACATACCTATACTTCTTGCTAGTGAACGCATCAGTCAGTGTAAGTATCTTTCACTCATATCTTAGTAAGGTGACTCAGCTGTGCGTTTCCTCTGCATTCTGAAAGTATAGGTGGTAATATTCTAAAGACAGTGTGTGGTTTCTGAATGTTGCATCCATCTATTTCTCCCTCTAACCTCTGCAAAAATGCTATTAAGCATACAAATTATTTTGTAATTGTAGATGGTCTAAATTATAAATTGCTTTTCTTGTCTTTTGTTTTTATCTCCATCACAAAAGCTAGGGTTTATTGTGAGATGCAACCCCCCTTCTTTTTAAACATAAAAGTTTAACTGACTCATGAAAATTAAGCAAACCTTTCCTTCTTACAGCATTTTAAGTCTTCCACATCAAGCATCTCCAGTATCCCGCACCCCAAGCCTTCCTGCTGTAGACACAAGCTACATTAACACCTCCCTCATCCAAGACTATAGGCATCCTTTCCACATGACACCCATGCCTTATGACTTACAAGGTGAGTCACCAGTTCTTTTGTGTTGTCGTATAGCATTATGAATGCCTTTGATCTATATCGTCCTCTTCTGGGTGAGTCTAAGGAAGACTTGTAAGATTGGGAGTGCAGAGCCTGTGACCCAGGGAACTGAGAGAAATAATATACTGCGGCCATAAATACTGGCCTGCTTCCTTGATTGTGCCTTTACTAATAGCCAGTGTTTTACTCCCAGTGGTAAAACTAATACAATGATCTTTAGGTTTTGTGAGCTTCAGAGTACTCTGTAAATTGTTTTTAGATGACGTCCAGTATGTGGCTTTAAGTTTTGATATTTATGAGCATTATATTTTTTCCCTAATTTTAGTTGTAATGCAGCAGGGATTGTGCGTAACTGTGTTGCATTATCTTTTAGATAACGCTGAATCGAGACATTTGAAAGTTTTTAATTTTTATTCTAGTAAACCTGATCCTTCTTTTCAAAAGCAGTTTGAAATTAGTATACTGATTTGTGTAATATGTGATTCATAATAATCATTTATATTATCAAAAAGAATTCTCATATATTTTGTATTTTAATAATTTGTATATTAGTCATGTAACCTAACAAAATTTTTCTCTTTTATTCCAAAAAGCCTTATGTGTAGGAAATTCAGTACAAGAACATAAAATGAAAGTTTCCTTCCACCTGTCCCCCAAGCCCACTCCTTAGAAGTTACAGCTAGTCTTAACAGTTGTATAACTTGCCATACCTTTTGTCTACACATGAAACATACTATCACTATCAAGAACCACAGTGCTATGCACTTTGTGAGTCCCCAAACTATAATCTGTTCTAGTGTAGATAGTGGGTAGATCCTTAGTGTATTTGTATTATTGCCGTATTTTTATCTACATCTGCTTGTTGTGCTTTTCCCCAAGTTTAGATATTTAGATATCACAATGAGGCATTTCATTTGTGTTGGTTTCCTTGCTCTTCTTCGCGTTACATGATGGTGGGGGAGATGAGAATGTGAGCTGGAAGAGGTCTGCTTGTGGTGAATCCTGGGCAGCCAGGGGTCAGGCCTGGTCCTTCTGTATGTAACAGGCACGCAGGTCTCTAACCCCTCGTGCCAGTGCAGCATCTCTCAGTTAGAATCTGGTACAGGTGGGAAAAGTGAGCAAATTTGAGAAAGATAAAGCAAATCTGTACTACAATTTGCTTAATCTCTTTCAACTTCAAACTTTTTTGTCTGCAAAATGAGGCCAAAATAATTACCTCATGAGATGCTTGTGAGGAGGAGCTTGGAGTAGATTGAAAGGTTACTAAAAAGGAATCTGGACGAGCATTGTAAAAGGTGCTGTGCCAGTTTAAGGGATGCATGTTAGATCTAACAGGGCAGCATGGCCCAAGTCCCGTAGGTGAAGTTACAGGGAGGACAAATCATGGCTGAAGCTTGATCTTCACCCTTAATCATCTAGAGATGGGAGAGACATAAAACATTTAGCTCAACTCTTCATGTTTAAATAAAATTCTAAATGATGTAGCATTTAAGACTTACATTTGTTTTTGATGTATTGGGGCATTTGGAGGGGGTTTTTTGTTTGGTTTTTTTTTCAAAACTAAAATAATTTTTTCTCCCACAGGATTAGATTTCTTTCCTTTCTTATCAGGAGACAATCAGGTATGTTATTTTTTAAAAAATACTGTTATTTTAATTGTACAATAAACATACAGTCATGCGCCGCATAATGACGTTTTGTTCAACAACAGACCGCATGTACAGCGGTGGTCCCGTAAGATTATGATGGAGCTGAAAAATTCCTATTGCCTACTGGTGTCGGTCACAGTGCAGGGCATTACTCACGTGTTTGTGGTGATACTGGTATAAAGAAACCTACTGCACTGCCAGCCATATAAAAGTATAGCACATACAATCGTACAGTACATAACACATGATATTAAACGACTATGTTACTGGTTTATGTATTTACTATACCATACTTTTTATCATTATTTTAGAGTGTACTCCTGCTACTTATTCTAAAAAAAACAGAAGAGTTTACCGTAAAACAGTTTGGTGTGTTGTGGCCGCACGGCCTCACACATCTTGTGTTTGCCACATCTCTTGATCACATCGTTTTCTCTCGTGTTTGATTTAATCTCCTGTTTTGTTCATCATGGCCCCTAAGCTTACAAAAGCCACATCTAATGTTGCCAGTAAGGGGCCATGTCGAGTGAATGACCTAGAAACGAAATTAAATGTGAGGAAGGACTATGAAGGTGGAAAATCAGGGATGGTTATGGCTCACCAGTCTGGCGTGTCCCATTCCACAATAGCTGCCGTCTTAGAGAACAAGAACAAAGTAGTGGAAGCTGTTAAGGGTCTGCTTCACTGAAGCAACAAGGTTAACAAACGTTCGAGACAGGCCTTTATCAGATACGGAGAAACTTCTAATGATCTGGATGGAAAACCAGACACAGAAACAGATCCCTCTCAGCACCGTGATGATCATGGCCACAGCAAAAAGTTTGTTTGTGATGTTGAAAGAAAAGGCTGGACCCGACTATGATGTTAAATTTACTGCTAGCTCTGGGTGGTTTAAACAATTCAAGAATCATTATTCATTACATAATATGAAAGTGAGTGGTGAGTCTGTGAGTGCTGATGTGAAGGCAGCTGAAGAATTTTTGGAAACTCTAGATAAGCTAATTGTAGAGGAAAATTACCTGCCAGAGCAAATCTTCAGTGTGGATGAAACCTCCCTATCTGGAAAGGGATGTCTGAAAGGACTTCCATCCATGAGGAGGCCAAGTCATTGCCAGGTTTCATGGCTTTTAAGGCCTGAATAACAGTCTTGCTTGGGGCATTGTTGCAGGCTACAAATTGAAACCTTTTGTGATCTGGCACAGTGAGAACCACAAGGCCTTCAAGCATATCAATGAGCACACAGTGCCAGTGTGCTACAGGAGCAATAAGAAGTTAAGGATGACCCAGCTCCTCTTCCAAGGTGCCCTCCTGAATTGCTGTGCTGTGAAATGGAGAAGTGCTGTTTGGAGAACAACATGCCATTCAAGATTTTGCTTATTGTTGATAATGCTCCCGCATATCCTCCTGTTATTGGTGATCTTCATCCCAGTGTCAAAGTGGTGTTCCTCCCTCCAAATACCACCTCTTTGATCCCACCAATGAATCAAGCAGTTACAGCACCTTTTACGGCCTACGACCTGAGAAGGACCTTTGCCCAGGTGATTGCTGGAACTGAGGAAGACACTGAGGAGACACTGGGGCAATTCAGGAAGGATTACAGCAACTATGATTGCACCAAGAACCTTGCCTGGGCTGGGCTGATGTCACCAAGGAGTGTGTGAATGGCATCTGGAGGAAGACACTCAGGAGGTTTGTCCATGGCTTCAAAGGATTTGCCAAGAATGAGGAGATTGCAAAAGTCAACAAGGCTGTAGTTGAGATGGCAGACGACTTTAACCTGGGTGTAGATGAGGACAACATTGAGGAGCTCCTAGAAGTGGTTCCTGAGGAATTGACTAATGAGGAGTTGTTGGAACTGGAACAGAATGCATAGCTGAAGAAGAGGGAAGAGAAAAGGAAACTGCAGGTGAAGAAAAAGAAGAATCCCCAAGAAAATTCACAGTGAAGCGTTTAGCAGAAGCTTTTGCAGACCTCAGCAAGCTCCTCAAAAACTTTGAAAACATGGACCCCAGCATTGAAAGGTTTTCATTAATACAGAGGAATGTTTGTGGCGCACTGTCTGCTTATAAGCAAATCTGTGATGAAAAAAAGAAACCAAGCAAACCACCATGGACATATTTCTGAAAAGAGTGACACTTCCTCAAGAAGAGCCTCAGGCAGGTCCTTTAGGAGGGATCCAGGAGAAGGCATTGTAATCGTAGAAGATGACAACTCCATGTGTGTTACTGCCCCTGAAGACCTTCTAGTGGGACAGGATGTGAAGGTGGAAGACAGTGATATTGAAGATCCTGACCCTGTATAGGCCTAGGCTAATGTGTGTGTTTCTTAGTTTTTAACAAAGAAATTAAGTAAAAAATAAAAATAGAAAAAAGCTTATAGAATAAGGATATAAAGAAAGAGAATATTTTTGTATAGCTGTATGGTGTCTGTTTTAAGTTGTTATTAAAAGTCAAAAAGTTAAAAAATTTAAAAGTTTATAAAGTAGTTACAGTAAGCTAAGGTTAGCTTATTAAAGAAAGAAATTGAAATTTTTAAAATAAATTTAGTGTAGCCTAAGTGTTTATAAAGTCCACAGTAATGTACAGTAATGTTCTAGGCCTTCACATACACTCACCACTCACTCACCCAGAGCAACTTCCAGTCCTGCAAGCTTCATTTATGGTAAGTACCCAATACTGGTGTACCATTTTTTATCTTTTATACTGTATTTTTACTGTACCTTTTCTATGTTTAGGTATTTTTATATACACAAATACCTAGCATTGTATTACGAATGCCTATAGTATTCAGTACAGTAACATGCTGTACAGGTTCATAGCTTAGGAGCATTAGGCTATGCCATATAGCCTAGGTTTGTGTAGGTGCACTCTGATGTTTGCACAACAGTGAAATTGCCTAGCATTTGTCAGAATGTATCCCCATCGTTAAGCGACGCATGACTGTATTTAAAAGTATGATACATAGCCAAGAGAAAGAGTAAATTCACTTGGAAAATTTAGAGTGATCATACCCATTATTGTTATGGCTTTAAGAATTTAAATAAAAATCCCTAGCTTCAGCAGTGCCTGCGTATACCGGAAGAACGGTGTCTAATTGTTGGTTTCCAGTACTGTTTTCTAAAGGAACAGAGGGCAGTGAGTCAGATTGACTGGTAGATTTCTTGGCTAAATATCTTCTTAAGAGGAGGTAGGTGACTGTCCTTTCGTGCTGCTTCTAAGCACATGCTTATTGGGAAATAGAATTTCAAGAATTGCTTGCAATGCTAATTAAAACAAAGAACAATACAAATTTTAGTTTGTATTTTCCCCCAGTTTCAGATATAAAAATGTCTCTCAAGATCAGGGCTCCAGCCGTTACATAAGGCCATTTGATTTTGCAAAATGTCTTACTAAATGTTTCAGAAATATCGTATAACTCAGGATATATTAAATTTAGGACATTGTTGTGCTGAGAAGAAAATGTATTAATTTATAAGTACAATTAACATGCTTTTGTCTTTGTTTCCCCTCCCTAGCATTACAACACCTCCTTGCTTGCCGCTGCAGCAGCAGCAGTTTCAGATGATCAAGACCTCCTACACTCGTCTCGGTTTTTTCCATATACCTCCTCGCAGATGTTTCTCGATCAGTTAAGTGCAGGCGGCAGTACTTCTCTGCCAACCACCAACGGAAGCAGCAGTGGCAGTAACAGCAGCCTCGTATCCTCCAACAGCTTAAGGGAGAGCCACAGCCACACCGTCACAAACAGGAGCGGCACGGACACGGCGTCCATCTTTGGCATCATCCCAGACATTATCTCGTTGGATTGATTCCCCGGCCCCTGCCGCTCCCATCCCCATCCCAGATTAAATGAACTTGGCAGAAAGAAGAGAACTTTGTGCTCTGTTTTACCTTATTCTGTTGAGAAAAGTACACAAGCGTGTTTTTTTTTTCCTTTTTTTAGGGAAAAAAATTAAAAGAAATGTACAGAGAACAAAACTATATTTTCAGTTTTACTTTTGTATATAAATCTAAGACTGCCTGTCTGATAAAACACTTGTTTAAAAAAAAAAAAAAAGGAAAGAAAAGAAAAAAGAAAAAACAAGCACCCACAAACCACCTTCAGTTCATTTTTTCTGGATTCTGAAGATTTTTCATCATTTGTCTTATGGTTTTGGTTTTATTTTACTTCAATGGCATTATTTTATTTGCAATAACAGAAAAGGAATTGCATGTATGAAGTTTTAAATTGTGGGTTTTTCTTTGTTGTGGGGAGGGGGTTGGGGGGTATAGTTTGATTTCCATTTTCTAAAAATGACAGACTTGGATTCTGTTTGTGTGTGTGTGCATATTTTATCCAGCCTTAAGTTATAAAGCTCATCTGTCCCACTGCATTCCCTATGTATTCAGGACATGGCTCGTGGGGGTGTGTGTTCAGTGTGTGTGTCTGTGTGTATTTTTCTGTCATTACTGTTCCCTTTCCTCCCAAGTGTGCGTTCAGTTAATATAATCAGTTGCTTGCTTTTCTCAAAGTGCTTTGAAGGTCTTGAACTCACGTGTGAGCATCTTTATCAACTATCCCAATTGCATGTTCTCCATCACATATTCTCTCTTATTTGCTATATACCCCCTGAGAATATGTTTTAGAGATATTGGAATAAAGCTGTCTGGGTAAGAAGTAGGCTTAGCAGACCTGTGAATAATACACTTTAGTCTAGTTCTTTATTCTAAATCTGGATTGCCAGTATTGTGTATCTAAACCAAGTCTGTGAGTACCTGCTTTTTTTGGCCACAGAGTAACAAGTTTTCATGTAAGATCTTCGTACCAAAGTAGGAAGTAAAAATAGCTTAGAAAGCCTTGTTGGGTATCTTTTGCAGCTGACAGAGGTAAGGTTTCATCACCTCAAAAAGAAAGATACACACTCAATTATCCTAAAAGTACATTCAGTTTGGAAAAATACAGTGCACCACATATGTCAATCTGTAGAAATCTATTTGATAAACAGTTGAAATTCAAGATGTGTTTGATCCTTAGTCATTTTTACTCTCTGGTTCTGAGTGTACCTATTTTCTTAGGCTATTTACCTTATTTTTTTCTTCACGTTTTTAACAAGTAAGACATAGGAAAGTCATTTTTTTTAGAATTTGTGGATCAGTCTAATCTACTCTTATTAATAATGGAACATGTAAATATATTGAAAACTGTTTTTCAGGAGATGAATATGGGTTGGAGGAAAGGAAAAGTTCTACTTATGTTCTGAATTCCTCATCAGAGAAGGTATGATGTTCTCAGGTGTGGAAAATATTTTTAGTTGATTGGGAATGCAAGTTTAACAGAAAAGATAAAGAAGGGGCATAATGATTGCCGGTTTTCCAGACTGGATTTTTCTATCACAACTGTTAATGTTCTCAAAGCTGATGAAGGACCACCTTTGTGTATAAACTTGTAGTTTTAAACTTTGCATTGGTAACAAAATGATCTCCTTTAATCCAGGTAGAATTCAAGATGGCTGTACTTCATTTGTATGATAAAATTAATGGTTCACATGACTGTGTGGCATCTAAAAATAATATCTGTTTTTACAGCATCTCTCTGCCACTAAATTGTTGACTTGAATTTTGAAAAAAAAATTGGTGTTGATATGTATATGTGTGTGTGTATATATGTATTTATAAACAAGTGTGTGTGAGTAACAAGTGAGTTACATAGTCTTCCCCTACGCATGTGTATTCCACACATAAATGGCTGAGTTATAGTCACAAAACAATTTGCAATAATAATAAAAGAAAACCCAGAGTCATTGTCAGTTAAAACAGGAAATAGTTAAGTTTTTAAATGAATCTGGTGTTGTGGTGAGCAAACACTTTAAGACTCTCATTGCCGTATTAATTTAATCTAATTTCTAATAGTACCATAATTTGTGTCTAAATTTGGATTGGGGTAGATATTAACGAAAATTGTGAGGAGTTATTTCTGATTTTACATGGCAATAGGAAACATATTTCTGTTAATTCAACTGCCTATGGTAAAATGAATAGTTTTCTTTATTCCTATTTTTGTTTTTGTTTTTCTGTCGTTGTCAGTGGTCTCAAAAATTCTGATCAATAACTTTGTATACGATGCTGAATTACAAACTCTTTGAATGATCCAGTTGAAAACCCATCCCTCTACTTTCTTCAGCCCAGTTTTGGAGGGGGTTAATTTCCCTGTGTCCTACATTATACCAATCTAAAGGAAGAACAGGTAATAGGGAGAAATAAATGTCTGATCAGTGGCTTTTGTCTTCATGTGAGAAACTAACCATTCAGTTGTCTTTATTTTTAGTTCATTCCACTCTGTGGGGAGTTAGTTTCCTTCAGTTGTTGACTTTACAAAATGTTGCATTAAGTAATAGTTATCACTCTGTTGGTTGCATGGTCATTATCAGTCAATCGGATTTTCATGCACTACGTCTTTATCTCCTAAGTTAAAAAAAAAAAAAAGTACATAGTTACTTCATCTCTTTTTTTCCTTAGCCCACCCTGACTCCCCAACCCATGCCAACATGGACATACTGTCTGTGGATAAATAGCAATTCTCAGAATCTTTAGTCAAGTTGCCACCATCCCCCTTGCCTTGGTCTTTGATAACAGGTGTGCATATGTTCGTACTGTGTGTGCGTGTGTGTATATACATCTGTATGCACACATCTTTGATAAAGTAGCTATTTGACTAGCAGAGTTGAAGTGGCTTTTAATTACTTTGTGGGCATTATTGGACACATCTTTTTTTAAAAAGCAATCTAACCTTTAACCATGCCACACTTGGTTGACTAATTTATTTTGAGCATTAAAATTTTTTCTATTGTTAATGTAGACATCACAATTCTATATCATTACTGACTTAGGAAAGATTCACTTAAGCTTCTGAAAAATGTGATTTCTCGACAGATTTTCCTTTGAGTCAAGTGTTGAAACTGAATGAAAATATATCGTATTTGTAAATTAATGTGGAAAAAACATTGTTTTTAAAATAATTTCAATTTTAAATACATACAACTTAAAAGATCTTCAGGACTTTTTAAAGCACATTTGAAATTATTTTAGTAAGAGTTTTGTTTTATCAGTACATGTTGAATTCTGTTTTTAATTAAACACAAAGCTTAGATTTCAGAAAGAGGGAAGGAGAATAGCTGGTGGTCCCAGAGTGTGCTGCTGTTAATTGTTTAATTAACAAAGGGGAAAATGTATATAAGCAGATATAAAAGTTACCATAAATTCCATGAACTTAAATCTGTGATTCATTGCCTTAAAACTTTCTCTCTTAGAATTTCCATACCGCATGCCAAACCAGTAAAATGGCTTTTAAAAATGTATAGTAGACCAATGTCAGTTTGTATAAAAGTACCAAGTGAAAATATTTATTACATGCATTGGAAAAAAATTGTTTACCTATTGAATGTTACCTGTTTATGTAGAGCTCTTTAGATGTAATAAAAGAAAAGCCTTCAGTTAATTTGTCTTCTGTAAAATAATACTGCTGGGTATAAAAGGGGACAATTCCTATAACACAAGTGATAATGGTTTGTGCTTCCAAAGTACCTTACATGCAGAGATTTCAAAGCATGACAAGTAACTTATTCTCTTGCGACATGCTTTGAGGTAAGTAATGAATATACAGCCATCATTTACCTTTTATTGAAATATGGCTAGCTCTGTAATGAACCATAGCATCTGTTTGGTTAAAATCTATTTAATATCTGCAGTTTGAGTGCTACTAGCACCACGGCCTTTTTTGTAAACAACACCAGTTGCTAGGTAAACCAACTGCAGTTTCAGGAATGAGCATGAAACCAGGACAGGAGTAATGTGAAAGCCTTTCCTCTGGTTGAGGTTTAAATCAGAACACTTCACGGGATCTTAGGCTCCGGACCACTGAACCCCCTTAATTAAGAACAGTGAGTCAGAGGAGAGGAGCCCCAGGTTCTAATGACCACTCCACACCAGCATGTGGTTTTTGGCAAGCTATACTTCAGATTTCTGTTAGGCAAATGAGATTCATAAAACTTGCTTTAAAACCATACTGGGACCATTTCAGTTTTCTAGACATAAATGAACTTTGAGGGAAAGTACCCTCTTTTATTATTATAGTCCAGAAATTCCTTTTCCTGTCCATCTAAATCATCAGTATCAATCTCCCAACTAATCCTTGGTATTCCAGATTGGCTGTGCGGGATTTGCTTCCTAATGTCCATGACTGGAGTTCAAAACAGGTGTGGTCTGGCATCCTTGAGCCCTGCCTGAAAGGTGAAATACAGCAGTTCTCTCTGGGGGGCCAAGGTCCAACCAGCCCTCTGGTGGATTTACCAGGAGGTAATTAAGGCTAAGCACCAGGGCCCTCACTTGCTCTGGCCTCTTCCAGGGTCCTGAGAGCAGCCCCAGAAATTCTGCATTTCTATGTTTGTATTCTTAAAGTAGGCCGCCAAATCATACAAACCTCAGACCCCACAAAACCCACATCTGCTCCTGTACCATGCGGACCTGGGCTCCCCAGCAAGATGATCACAACTTTGCCTAATTGGTATTTGAGCTATTTACTGCCTTGCCCCTCACCTCACCCTCACCCCCACCCCGACCCCCAAAACCCTTCTCTACAGCTCCTGGGAATTCCTGCTCACTCCCATTGGCAATTACACTTAGAAAAATGAGAGAGTCACCTTTCTCAGGACCTTGGTTTGGTCTGAAGCTGTACAATATCGGTGAGATAGTTGCCCTAAGACTGACTGTTTTGTCCCCTGAAGTTTTCCCAGTGCCCAGCCTTTAGTAAAAGACTGTCTTGTATAACCTCCCAGAAGACATAGCCCCTTCTTGACTTGGTTTTCTTCTGCTTTAGCCACTGAGGCACCATTAGACAAAACCACAGTCCAGAGAGCCCAATTTTGGTACACGTATCATGAAAATCGTTGTATACTTAGAGTGCCGTACCTCACCCCATTGCCACCTGTGCTGGTGTGGTGCTCCAGCCCTTTTTTAGGGGTGTGCTGACCCTACCAATGGATCCATAGATTTGACAAGTGCATGGGCAACTCTCAATCCCTGGTAGCACCAGCCTGGCACCTCTTGGCTGTGTAACTCAAAGCCATTTGAGCTGGAAGGGCTCCTGAAGGCCTGGTGCCCCTACTACAGTTTTCCAGGGCTCTTGTATCCTGGCCGTGGCCTGTTACTCCCCGTAATTCTCTCCCTTAGTCCTGGGGAAGTGGCCATGATCAGTCTGGGCCACTTGGGTAGAACATCCTGGAATCTCTCTGCCTAATAGCAGAGCCCAGGGAACAGCTCACAATTTTGACAGGAGCGTTGGAAAGAGTCTTAAGCTCCGCAAGGCCTCAGTGGATGCAAACTCACATCCTCTGCTTTCATCTGGGGTGACATATAGAGTTAGACCACTCCACTGCTCAGCGGATGCTGCCTCACTCTAGCGTGCGTGCGTGTGTGCTTGTGGTTTCACTCTCTGTTCCCGTATGAAGATCCTGAGCTATGTCACTGTCTGTTGAGATGGAAATGAGAATCTGTAGGTGGGCTGTGGTGCTGCAAGAAATGTTGCCCTAAGTGTTTGTTTTAGCTCTTGGTTGCTACTTCTCAGCTAGCACTGGCTTTAGCTTGGAAATGTGGAAGATGCTCCAGCACTCAAATGCAGAATAGGGTCTTTTGGTAGATTGCCCTTTTTAGGAGAAGCGCTGCCCCGGTAACTCAGGCTCCCACAATGCTCTACAGGTCACAAAGGCATTTTCAAGTCATTATCTGGGTCCTTCCACAATGGGCTCCACGAGGCAGGAAGTAGGAGTTCAGCTTTAGTGAGGGATCCTGAAGCTTCAGGAAAGGATGTACCCAAAGTCACACAACTGAGAAGTGGCAGAGCCAGGACTGGAACCCAGGCCCGGCTCCAAACCACAGGCTCTTTCCCTGCTGTGAAGGGCCCGACTAATGGTAGTTACTAAAATCAATACAAATCTTTTATTAAAGACATGCTAATACCGTGGCTGACATCATTTATTATTGCTAGTTATCCTCCGCTACAGTCGGGTAATGTCATCTTGCTGCTGTGTCTGCCATCTCCCAAGAGTGAAAAGAACACTTTTCTTTTTAAAAATTAATCAATCCAAGTTTTCAGGCCCAGGGGAGGCTCTCTCCTGTTCTCCTCATTCAGTAGTCCTGCACAGGAAGAGTGATCTTGTGGATGAATTCGTCATACTTCACTTTGCCATTTGGTTCGATGTTTGCTTGCCTGAAAAGATCATCCACTGCAATAAATCACATTAATTTTTCAGTTTGGCTTTAGTGTTATGTTATAAAACAGCAAGTTCTTTGGGGGTTGGGGCTCCCCATGGGCCTTCCCTGAGTGTTCAATTGAGTATTCCCATAGACCAGGAAGTAACTGAGTGAACAGAAAGGGACAACCCACCCCTTACCCTCTGGAGACCACTGATTCAATTTTGAGCTAATCGGGTTTTCTGCAAGGGCAGGGAGTAGGGAGGTATACTGGGGAGGACTCAGTCGCTGAAGCCACCCTGTGCGTTATTTATTTTTTTTAAAGAAAATATGTGACCCCTGTGCCTGTATTTCTATTTCTAGAAACCTCTGGCCTGGATTTTCTACCTTCCACAACCCCCCTCCCCCAGCCTCCCAGCAGAACAGACATCCAGGCAGCTCCTTCCTGGGCCTCACCAGCCAGCCCGGGCTGTGGCCCGCCCCCCACTTGCCTGCCCTGTCCTCCAAACTGGCATTCCTCACCGCCCTGCCCCCTCACCGAGGATTCAGTGACAAGCGGTGTCTGCTCCCATTACCTCCTTTAAAAAAGTGCACTTTGGGGGTGGGGGTTTTATGAGAGAAAAATAAATCCAACTGTGCTGAAAGCTCAAAGCATACAAAACTGCCATTGTTCTACACTGCTCGGAAATAAAAAAAAATCATTTCATTTGCTTGTTTCTTCTGGTTCTAGATTCCTGAGACAAAATACTAGTTTGTCCCAGGTGCTGGCAAAAAGAGCCATTTCTGCTTATATTCTCCATGGTGGCCTCTGGGGGCCAGATTACCTTTGGTGGCTCTTTGGACCATCCTCAGCCTCCTGCAAAAACTGTGGCACTGCCTTGTGTCAGCTGGCTGGCCCTAGACACCGTCCACACGTGATTCTCAACAGTTAGGAAACACCCCGTGATTTTCTGCTTAGCCATCCTCGAAAGTATAATTACCATGCTCTGTACTGTGAACTAAAATAAAATTTTAAGGCTCACCCCCCACAGGCTGACTGAATGGACCCCCTCGTGGCCAAAGGAATATCCTTACCCTAAATTGCCTGCCAGGAGGAGGGAGGTCAGACATGCCTCATCATGCCCCCCTCCCTTCTGGGGCACATCCTTTGTAACCCATTAACAAGCCTAAGGGTATGCAAGACAAACCTACAGGCCCTCAATTTACACAACAAGCCTATGTCTGGTGGCTTATCTCTGATAAACAGCAACTATGTTAAAACATTCCAACCCCTTAGACAAAGCTTCCTGTCTTTAACCAATTACAAGCCAAAGAATCTTTAAACCCACCTATAACCTGCAAGCCCCCCCCCCCGCCCCCCCGCTTCGACATGGCCCACCTTTTCAGGCCAAACCAATGCATGAGTCCCACGTATTGATTTATGACTTTACCTGTAACCCCTGTCTCCCTGAAATGTATAAAACCAGACTGGAACCCAGCCACAGCCAGTCCACTTGCTCAAGGCCTCTTGGGCCTGGCTCCGGGTCATGATCCTCAAATTTGGCTCAGAATAAATCTCTTTAAAATTATTTTACAGAGTTTGTTTTTTTTCCGTTGACAGTACCTAAGCTGATGGTAGTTTCGAATATTTTGGAGAATGTTGAGGAGACTGTAATTCAGCCCATTTCACGGAGAAGCCGCTACGGTCCCAGAGAACAGGCCCAACATCAGCTCCAGGGCCAGGGGCTGCAGCCGAGAGGAGGGGGCAGCCCAGCGGCCGGTGCTGAGTGTGAGCGAGCCTCTGAGCCGGTCCCCAGCCTCGGAAGGGAGGCCACCCCTGGCGGCCTTCTCCAGCAGCTCCAAGGATGCTTCTTAATAAAACTGGAAATTGCCTTTTAGTCATCCAGGGTAAAGGCTTCCTACTCTGCTATCATCCTTCCTGTCTCCACAGCAAGGAGGGAAATCAGTCTCCCTGCTTGTCTGGCACACAAACCAGTTTCTTTGAAATGCTCCTTTGCTGGTTACACAAACGATGTGTGTGAGTGTGGGGGCCAGGATGTGGCTTTAGACAGGAATTATTAACCATGGAATTAAGGCCCTGCTCCCTCTCTGCTAACACTCCACCGGGTCCCTAAGGGGCCCCGCAGTGTCCTCGGAGCCTGAGAGGGAAGGACAGCCAGTGTGGTTTTGGTCCCCCGTTCACACGAAAACGGCCACAGTAAGAGGTGAGATCCTGATGGGGGCAAGCCCGAAAACGCAGGGGAAGGAGACTCTGAAAACGCGGGGGAAGGAGACTCTGCCTGCTGTAGCGCTATTTTTAAATGCTCTGTGCTGTGCTTTTGTGACAGCTGATAAAAAATCTGAGCAGACTGGTTTATAGAATGGTAGCTCTTGGAGGGACCTGAGGAATTGCCTCCCGAGACCTCATTTCCAGCGAGGAAGCTGACAAGGGGGACAGAGGTTAAGAAACTCATCTGAGGTCCCCTGGAAAGGGGGGAGCCAGGATTCAAACCTAATTTAAACCATAACCTTAAAACCCCTCCAGAAGTCTGTAGTGATGTGAGCAGAGGCTAAAGGCCAGTAGTTATTGAAGCCTTTTTCCTGCACCCTACTGTGGCCAAGCCCAGCCCTCCCCTCCCAACCACAGGGAAGCAGGGCAGGCTAACTAGAAACTTCAGACTCCGTGGGTGGGGGACATGGCCTCTGGGGGCAGCGCGGGGCTGGCCCCTGCAGTGGGCCGGGCAGGCTGGAAACTGCAAATGGCCCCCAGTGTTGGGGTCCCCTTTGCCGCGTGCAAAGGGCGTTCCCAGGAAAGCCAGCAGGGCGTGCTGGGCTGCTGGAAGGTGTGTGGCAAAGACCCCCTTATAGGGTCAGTGACCAGGAATGCCTCTCCAGCTGTCCCAGCAAAGGCCCCCCACGACGCCACCTTCTGGAAGAGCTCTTAGAGCTGCCTGAGTTGGGAGGAAAAGGAGCAAATTTAGAAACGCTTGACCTCGGCGGCAACTTCAGAGACCACTGTGGTGGGAGGAACGCGCCTGAGTCGGGGCGGGGGCTTGCGTCTAGCAGACCTGCCTGCGTGACTCCCAGCTCTGCTGCACAAAGCCACTCACCGCACCTGTTTATCAGTAGAAGGGGGACACGCGTGCTCCTGGGGTGTCAAACGCACTAAATGATCCACAGTGAGAGCATAAACACAGGGTAAGGCCGAGTCATGCCCTGCTGCCTAGGGACCCTAGCTGGGCTTTCCCCCGGCTGTCCCTTCACCTGGCCGACTTCACTCCTCTCCCGTCCGGGCCTCTGGCTCCTCCCCGGGCTCCAGTCCAGCACTCACCTGGCAGGACATCTGCTCACAGCCTTCTGGGCCCGCATGGACCGAGGGGCCTGCACAATCCTGGGGGCATCGACTGGGCTTTGGTGTCCTCCCCCACCTCCCTGCCCCCTCCTACTGTTGGGAGACAGGCCCCAGGCTGTTACCTTCCTTGTGGGTGAGCTTCTCCCCCAGTCTCATGAGTTTTGACCGCAGCTCAGACGCCATGATGTAACCTTTCTTCTCCTTGTCCGCCATTAACATGGCCAGTAGAATTTCTTTCTTTGGGTCCTCTTGCTTTATTTGCATGTGCATAATGGTCAGGAAAGTGGAGAAATCCAGCTCTCCATTTCTGTCTAGAAACCCCCAAACACAGCAGAGTGAGCAAGCGGGAAATGGCTCTTCTTGGGGAAGCCAACTGGCCTCCTGCCCAGCCCACAGGGCTATCTCAAGGGCACCTAAGTCACAGAGCACCAGGCTGGGGCGGTAGTTGTGCTAAGAGGACACAGACCCTCTGGGCCACTCACTGGCCTGGACGTTCCTCATTTCAACAACATTCCCAGTGACTGAGGTCATTGTCACCCTGCTTTGCCTACTGAGGAGACGGAAGCTCAGGGTGTGCCGTCACATCATGGAGCAGGGCAGGACCACGACGTCCCTCCTGGCCCGTGCCGGAGGGAAAGAGGCTCACGTGTCCACCCTCCTGGGCTGCCACCACCCGGATGGACGGGTGACCCCACTTGGTCTCAAGCCCTAGTCCCAGCCTGGGCACTCACCTCACCAGGGCCTCCACCCTCACCCTCCTGGCCCAAGCCCTGGCCCAACTGCAGAAACCAACACTTCCCCTGACCACAACTTCCTGTTTAGAGGAGACAGAAATCAAGGAAACCATCCCCTTTGGAGCTGAAAATGGGGGATCTTGGGTATCAGACCACTGAGCACCCCATCACCAGGCTCCAGGCCTTCAGAGCCACCTGGGCCCAGCCTGGCCTGGCCCGGCCCAGGACAGCTTCCAGCACCGCTGCAGGCATGCTCTGATGGGACCTCCGGTAACCCCAGTGGATGCTGGTGACCCATCTGAGAGGTGAGGGAGCTGAGGGCCAGAACGGAGAAGTGGCCTGTGGGCTCTAGGTCAAGTGCTCTTCCCAGGACACCCCCTCCTCTGGGCCAGTCCCTCCTTCCCGAGTGTCCAGCCCCCATTGCAAACAGCCACCTCAGCCTCTCAAACCAGTTTCTCTTTTTCCTTAAAAAAACAAACAAAAACCCAAAATGCAAAACTTGTTTTGTTTCTGATTATAAAAGTCCTGTATGTTCCCATTGTTGAAAATCACCCATAATCCCAGCAGCCCCAGAGAGAACACATGGTAACGTTTTGGGTGGGTTTCTTCCAGTCTTTTCTCTAGCAGCATTGCATCATTTTCAGGTCTTTGAAATCAGAAGACTCGGGTTCCAGTCTCGGTTCCAGCACTGGCTCAAGAACTTGTGCAAGTTACTTACTGGCTGTGGACCTTGACCTTGGCTTGTAAAATGGGACTGGAGAGCGCCCACGTCACAGCTAAGCACACGGCACACACACAAACGAAAGGAAATTTTTCTACAGAAACAACATCGGGATCGCTGTAGGCACTGTGACAGTTTGTGACAAACTTATTTGAATGCCTGGATCCTGGGGTCTTCTGTGAGGTGGGGTGTCACCTGCTGTTGTGACGATTCAAGGAAGCGGAGTGAGGCATGGAGCACCTGCCAGTCTCGGAGGTAACTCGCTGCCCCCTGCCCCTCAAACTTCTGAGCTTTGCCCACCGCTGCTGTCTGCGCCCACCTGCTGGGCCCCCCCCCCCCCCCGCTCACTCACCTATCCCATGAGTCTGCAGGTGCCGCTGCACCTCCCCTGGCGTCGGGCTGGCCCCCAGGCACCTCATGGCCACCATGAGGTCAGTGGCTTTTATCTTCCCCCTCTGCTGCTTGTCGTACAGGGAGAAGCATTCCTTGTACTCTGTGCACAGCCCAAAAGCGAGAGTCAGTCACGTTCCATCGCTCTGCACACCATGCCCCTCCCTGTCCTGTCCCTTGCTGTCCCCTGCCCAGCTCCTCCTCCCTCTCCCCTTCCTCCCCCACCCCCGCTACGGTTGCCAGCTATAGCAAATGAAAATACAGAATTGCCAAGGAAAACGGAATTCAGATAAACGATGAATAAATTTTCAGTATAAGTATGTCCCAAGTTTTGCATGGGCCATACTTATACTAAAAAATATTTGTTGTTGGTCTGAAATTCGAATTTAATCGAGTGCCCTGTATTTTCCCTGGCTCCCCTTCCCCTCCTCCTGCCTCTCCCTTCCCTCTCCTCTTCCCCACTGCCCTGGCTCCCCCACAGCTGAGGAGACAGCAGGACATCCAGACCCCCAGGGGACCTTTGCAAACACAGATTCTCTGGGAGTGGGGTTAATAATCCTCTGGGTTGAGAGCACCAGAAACCCCTCCAGGAAGGCCTCATGCGGTGACTTATCATCATCATCATCATCATCATCATCATTACAGCTGGGGGCACTTGTGAATTCACTGCCCTTCCTCCAGCCTCCAGGCTACAGGCCCAGTCCTGCTCTTAAAGACTTCAGGGTCCTGTGGGGAAGTTCTCCCAGGGTCTGCACTTCTCCCGTGGTATTTGGTGGAGGTAAAATGGCTGCTGGAGCTAAGGCTCCTCCAAAGCCACCGTCTCGCAGCCCAGAAGAGCTATGGCACTGGTCCCAACCCTTGGAGGCACAGGAAAGCCAGCCCGGGACTCAGCAAAGGTCCCTGGGCCCCACTGACTGAGTCTGGTTCAGGGCCTGGGCTGCCATCAGGCGAGGTGATTCTGTCCAGTCCCGTTTGTTTTCCAGATGAGACAACTGAGCCCTAGGGTGCACCGGAACCCAGTGGCCCTCACTGGCCCTGCCCACCGCAGGCCCAGGTATCTGTTCTCTCTCCTGCTTCTCACGCCACCCAGAGGGTCCTCAGAGGCCTGGACCTGGGCTCCTTAGCTGACGTGGCACCATTATTATCCCCACCGGGCAGATGCAGCAATGAAGGCTGGAGTGGCTGAGCGCCTCGCCCTGGGCAGCCTGGCCCCTGGAGTGGAGCTCCGGCCACCAGGCCACACTGCCCTCCGTGCCAGTGCAGCGGGGTGGGAGGGAGGCAGGAGGAAGCCCCTCCATCCCTAGCCAAGACCTGGGGCCCCTTCATGTCCCTCATTAAGCCATGCAGGCCTCCCGGATAGCCTTCCATGTCCAGGATTTCGGGGGGCTCACTGAAGGCAGACCAGCAGGGTGGGGTTGAGAGAAACTGGCAGCCTTTGTGAAGAGGCTGAAGGGGAACTACACCCCTCCCCCCCAACACACATACATACACTTGCCCTTTCAGAACTTTCTAGAGCCTGAGCTTCCGGAGAGCAGCAGCCGGAGAGGCCCAGGGGAATCAGGGCCAGAGCCTGGCCTAAGACCCCAGCCTTGGTTCCTGCAAAACCGAATTGCCTACAAGAAGGCCCAGTGCCGGAGGCAGGGAGAGGGAAGCTTGCCCCATGTACAGAACTGAAGCCAGCCCCACCTCCTAGTGCTGCCCTGGGGACTCTCACGGCCACCCCCACCTTGTCTTTCTGTCTGAGTTTGCCCACAGGCGAAGGTGGGGGCGGCCCTTGGCTCCCCTGAGACCTCATCCCATGACAGTTGTCCCCACCTGACCAGTGCTGGAAGGTGGTCGTCACACCGTTGGGGCCTAGAACCAGCCTGGCTCTATGGTGGCACACTGCCCCCGCCCCCACCCTGCAACAGTCCCGCGGGGCCAGTGCCCCCAACATGGGCAAGGCCAGGGCTTGAAGGGAGGCCACCTGCCAATACACTGTTACATCCTCTGACCTCGACAAATTTACCTGGAATGCCAGACCTGAAATTGAAATCCCTCGCTGGAACAAGCCAACAGAGCTCACCGGGAGAACCAGCCCTGGCTCCCGGCCGGCTCCTCTCCCAGCCCCTCTGCACCCCTTACCCTCCACCCCTCCCATCTCCCTCCCCCCAGTTTAGCCATGGAACATACTGATGTGTCCACGTCACTATTTCCTGTGTCGTCCTCCCCTGCCTTGATTGCGATCCCCGTGAGGGCAGGCCAGGGGTTCACGGCTGTATCTCTAACGCCTACAACGGGGTTGGCACAGAGAAAGGGCTCAGAAACACTTGGGGATGAAGAATGAATTGGGTTGAATGAACTGGATTAAAAATCCCCCCGTAGGTTTTCTCTTTGATAATGCAAATCCCCAGGGACAAGAAAGAGACCTCCCCAAGGCCTAGGATGACACCCATTGTGTGCTGAAGGTTTAACTGGCTCTGATGACATTACATATATGTTTGTTATACATTTTACAGACATAAAGAATGTATAGCACACAACTTACAAATAATAAAACATGCAATATTTTTATTATAAATTCCATCTAGCCAACTGATTAACACAAATGAGTTTGCCAACTCATATTCATTGCAACCTAGAGTTGTGACTCAACCATAGCTTGACAAATGAAGTTGCATGCCAATGAATACAGTTCTTTTTCCAATGCATGTATTGTCATTAAATCTGATAAGTGATCTACTGTTAAACTATTTCTCACCCTTGTACCAATTATTTTTATTATTTTATTTTACTTTGTTTTACTTTATTTTAGAGACAGGGTCTTGTTCTGTTGCCCAGACTGGAATGCAGTGATGTCATGATAGCTCACTGCAGCCTCAAACTCCCAGGTTCAAGCAACCCTCCTGCATCAGCCTCTTGGGTAGCTGGGACTACAGGTGCGTACCACCACATCCTGCTAATTGTTTAAAATTTTCTTGTAGAGACAAGATCTCGCTATGTTGCCTAGGCTGGTCTCGAACTCCTGGACTCAAGTGATCCTCCTGCCCAAATGCTGGGATTGTAGGCATGAGCCACCTCACCTGGTCCCTTGTACGAATTATATTCATTAAACTGCAATTTCTTTCAAATCTCCAGCACTACCGGTTGCAACAAGTCTGTCTTTTAAACTTTGTGTATAGATGTTGGGATGGGAACATTGTTTGATCCTACATTATTTCATAATGGCTGGCTTGCAAAATTCCTAAAAATGTGGGTCTCATTAGCCGGAGCAAACCAGCCCCAGCACACATATGGGTGACACCTGGACTGTGCCTGGCCCAGTGTCCAGCATGTAACTGACATTATCCCCTCCTTCCCCAACTCACAGCAGCCTGGTGAGGTGGCATTATTATCCCTATTTCACAGATGAGAAAACTGAGGCTCAGAGGTGATTGGATCCAATATCTGCTCCCTCCAAAGCCCCTGCTCTTCCCACATCACTAGGCCACCCCATCCAGTCTTTCATTCATTCATTCAACATTGGTGACCACTTTCGTGGTGTCAGACACTGGGATACAAAGAGAAATTACTTTCTTTCCTTCTGGGACCTTTGAAGGTCCCAGGACGGAGGGTCATTGAGACTCAAAACCAGGTGTGGGTTGGGGGGCGCAGAGGCTGAGAGCTGGACTCCAGTCCTGCGTCTGCCGCCTTTAGACCTGGGCAAGAGGGGCCCCCACCCTGGGCCCTGTACTGTAAAAGTCCTTGCTCAGCTCTCCTCTGGCCTTAGCCCTCCTGGGGGGATAGGGAGTTCAAGGGGTCCACGGGGAGGTGCCCACCTGGAGCCCACAACTCCTCCCCAGCTCTGGACCAAATTCTGGATACCCAGCTCTCTGGAACCCCTGCCCAGGTAACCCTAAGCCCACTTAGGGCTCTCAGGCCCCTGCCCTGGTTACAAAGGCGCCCAGGGCCCAAGGTGCCTGTGATTTCATCTCTAGTGCTGAGAGGGACTCACTGAGCAGGTAACATTTCAGCAGAGACCTGGAGTAAGGGGACACCCAGGGGTGGGCTGCAGGCCCACTGGTGTCCGCTTTGGGACAGGTTCAGGGGCACAGCCTCAAGAAGCAGCTGGTTGTGTCACCTGCCAGGGGCTGGGGGGCTGCAGCCACAAGGCTTCCCTGGCCCAGGTCCAGGCCCCTGAGTTCTCTGTAACCCAACCCTTTCCTCTTGGCCTTGTGGAAACAGAGCTCTGCACTGCGTGAAACTGAAGCCCGGCTGGGGCCAGC
Organism: Lemur catta; assembly: GCF_020740605.2. NCBI lineage: Eukaryota > Metazoa > Chordata > Mammalia > Primates > Lemuridae > Lemur > Lemur catta. Next base: position 98,013,630 of record NC_059128.1, read on the forward strand.
AGATTGGGGGACCCGTGGAATAAAGTGCCCCACCAAAACGAGGCTTGATGCCAGGGCAGAAGGGACTTCAGCGGACCCCCTATTTTACAAATGGGGAGACTGAGGCCGAGAGAGTAGAAGCGTCCTGCCTGAGGGTGCAGACCCGGCCCTTTCCTCTCTCTCAGGCAATTACAGAGCCCCTCATTTTTCCCTGGCGTCAGCCATGAAGTTAATGGTCTCTCTCTCCCTCCCAGCCCCTCCTCCCCCAAATCCTCCCCTCCCCCTCCCTCAAATCCTCCCCCAAATCCAGATGTCAGGAGGGAACCCTAGTGAGCTCTCTCCTGGCACCCCAGCTCCTGAACCTCACTGCCAAACGTGAAGCCACACGGCCGCCTTTGAGGCCCCCCTGCCCGCCGGCCCTTGCCCGTGGGTGGGCCCAGCTCCCCCGCCGGCCGCTTCCTTCCCGGCAGCAAAACCCGAGCAGAGCGAATCGCCTAATGAGACCCATATTTTGCTGTGAGTCGCTAATTAAAGAGCAAACCAACCTACCATTAATTTGGTCCTGGGAAAGAAACTTGGCCTGCAGCGGAGAGAGGAAAACAGTCAGGGAGGGCCTCGCTCGCAGCCCTCCCCAGGCCTGGCCCCGGCCCCCTCCCTCACCATCGCGCCGCGCTGCGGGCCCCCGGGCGCCCTCTCCTCCGGCTGCGGGTCCAAAGTGCGCCCCGGGTGGAGGCCGGTAATAAACCCTCGGCTGCCTGGAGACCGGCCGCTGCCCGGGGTCAGGTTCCCGCCCCCGCCGCGCAGGTGCACGGACAGGAAACGGCGGCGGAGGGGCTGTCCCGGGGCTGGGGCCCCTGCCCCCAGAGGCCGGCGCCCTGCAACTGGGGGACAAACGGCCACGCTCCCTATGGGGAGCCCGGCCCTGCGAGAAGGGGACAGTGAACTCAGAAGGGGGGCCCGGGTGGGGCTGCCCGTGGGCCACAGCCTTCTGTCCCCGGGCCTCCCGCCGGGAGTCGGGCACCCTTCAGCCTGTCTTACTGCAGGCCGGTCACAGTTCGTAGGAGGATGGGAACCCGTCCAGGGCATGTGGCTCAGGGACAGGTCCCCTGCCCCAGCCCTGGGCGCGGCATTGCAGAAGGAACACAGGCTTCGGTGCTCTCAGGCTGGGATCCAGTCCTTCCCTGCCTGCTGATCTGCTTAGTGACCTGCGAGTCCTTTGCCTTCCTGTGCCTCAGTTTCCTCGCTGGGCTGAATTACGGGTCCGTTGGAAGAATCAAGTGGCCAGCGCAGTTGAGTCTCAGCCTGTGCCAGTGGTCCTCCCTCCTTCCGGGACTCTGGGGCTGGGGGTGGGTGTCTGGGCTGGGTTTCCACCACCCCTGTGGCTACTTGGGGCTGGGGCTGAGGCCTCTTAGGTGACATCCTGGCCATGAAGCTTCCTTTTCTTCCCCTCCTCCACCCACCCCCCGTCCCCACCCCTTCCAGCAGAAGCGCCGACAATCCCAGTGTCCCCAGTGGTTTCTGCAGCTCCCCTCCCCCCACAAAGGCAATGGGGCAGGGTGTGGCCCGCGGAGCGGAGCTGCCCTGCTGGACACCACTGGGGTCCGCCCTCCTCTGGAGACCCAGTTTCCCTGTTGCAGGGTGCGAGGCTCTTGTCCACTCGGGGCCTGGCCTGTCTGTGGGGCTCTCAGCCCAGGGCCCACCCCACTTTGTCAGGGCCATCAGGTGTGGCCACACAGGTCGTGCCCTGCACAAGGGCTGCCAGCCTAGGGCGCGAGTGGGTGCTGGTGGGGGCTGCACGTGCCCAGAGCAAGGGGGACCGCTTTCTAATCTGTACAAAGGCACAGGGACAGGTGAGGCCTGCCTTTGGTCCATTCTCTCTCCCTCCCTCCTTTCCTGACCACCTCCTTGTAGGAAGTTCTCTTTCCCCCCAAATTGTGTCTCCTGAGGTTTTTCTTTTTCTTTCTTTCTTTTTTTTTTTTTTTTTGAGACAGAGTCTTGTTCTGTCAACAATGCCACCACGCCCAGCTGGTTTTTCTATTTTTAGTAGAGAGGGAGTCTTGCTCTTGCTCAGGCTGGTCTCGAACTCCTGAGCTCAAGCGATCCTCCCGCCTCGGCCTCCCAGAGTGCTAGGATTACAGGCGTGAGCCACCGTGCCGGGCCCTGAGTTACCTCTTTATACCTGTTCCAGATCCAGAGCAGTGTACCCTGAGGATTCTGACTGCCCTGCTGGGGCTGAGAAGAGGAAAGCTTGGCTGCAGGGCCGAAGGAGGAAGAGAAGGAAGTTAAGAGAAGTCTGTCGGGACTGTGGGAGGGTTGGGAGGCCGGGAGGCGGTAGAGTGTTCATTCGGAATTGCCCTTCCTTTGGGAAGGGCTCCAGGAGAGAAAAGACATTTCCTTGGGTTTAGGTCAGCATGTGCTGGGGTGTGAGCTATGTCCCCCAAGGCATCCTAACCGACACCCCTGCCAGCTCCCTCCAGGGAGGTGCCTCACAGATGATCAAAAACACCTGCCCTGGGGCAGCGTCTACATGAGAGCCCAGGATACACAAATTCAGCAAGCTGTATGGTGAATCTTGTGTGTGCTACACCTCCATGCAAAGTGGAAAAAAAAAAACAAACCCAGAAAAGACCTCCAATACCACCTGGGGACTGTGATTTTGTTCACTTTATTCTTGAACCCTGGTCCCCCTTGGGGGTTGACCCGTCCCCTGGGCACCGCCATGACTTCCCCTCCCTCCTACCCCCACTCTCTGGATCCCGGCAGGAGAGATTCTAGACGGAAGGAAGCTCCTCCTCCCTTCAGCCCCTCCCTCCCACCTCCCCCCTAACTCTGCCCAAGAGGGTCCCAAGCAGAGTCTCCAGGCCCCAACACTGTATAAAGGTTTTGATGAGACGATCTTGGCTTTTGCTCATGACCTTTCCCCAGGAATGCAGGCACTGGCCTCCTTCCTCCCTGCCATTCCGCAAGGTGTTCCTGGGCCACGCTCGTCCCTTGGGGCACACTCTCCTCATGAGGGCCCCCCTACTCCCACAATCAGGGCTAACGGGGCAGCCCCGTGGGCCCCCAAGCAGTCCAAGTCCTCAGCATGTTTCGGGTGCGCCTGCCGATGAAGGCACAGAGGGGGCTTTGCTCCTCCCACCCTGTGTGCCCCAGAACAGAGGACTCGGGAGGCGTCGGCTTCAGGCCTGTACTGGGTTAAAGAGTCCCCCCAGAACTCATGTCCACCAGGAACCTGTGCCTGTGTCCTTATTTGGAAACAAGTCCCTGCAGATGTAATTAGGATGGAGTCACTCTGGAGTAGGGTGGGGCCTAATGCAGTGACGGGAACTTGAACACACAGAGACACACAGAGGGGCAGCGAGCACTGAAGCGGAGACTGGAGTGCCGGATCCACAAGCCAGGGAGCACCAAGGATGGCCTGCGTGCCACCAGAGCCCGGCGCTGCCAGCACCTTGATTTTGGCCTCCTGGCCTCCAGGTCTAAGAGGACAAATTCCTGCTGTTTTAAGCCACTAAGTTCATGGCGCTTTGTTGTGTCTGTTCTAGCAAACTGACACAAGTCCCTGCCCTGGCCCCTGCGAGTGCCAGGCACTGAGGCGGCTATGGATGGAGCTGCCAGGGCCTCACACACAACCCGCTTCAGCGCAGGCTGGGCAAGGCTGGCGGGGCGAGATGCCGAGTTCCTCACGGGCTCCCAGGTGAGGCTGACGCTGCAGGTCGGGGGACCACACTTGGAGTAGCCAGGGCCTAGAATGGTGGTCCGCAAAGTTGGGTCCACATCAGAACCACCTGCAGGGCCCTGTCCTCAAGTTCGATTCATGATTTTGGGAGGTCAAGAATTTGCGTTTTCCTCTGCAATCCTGATACTGCTCCACCGAGCCACACTTGGAGAAATATCGGCCTACAGCTTTCCAGGTGGAGGGAAGCCCAGTGGCAGCCAAGAATATTTCTAGGGGCCGGGCGTGGTGGCTCACACCTGTAATCATAGCCCTCTGGGAGGCTGAGGTGGGAGGATCGCTCAAGGTCACAAGTTTAAGACCAGCCTGAGCAAGAGTGAGACCCTGTCTCTACTAAAAATAGAAAGAAATTATCTGGACAACTAAAAATATATGGAAAAAAAATTAGCCGGGCATGGTGGTGCACACCTATTGTCCCAGCTACTCAGGAGGCTGAGGCAGGAGGATCGCTTGAGCCCAGAAGTTTGAGGTTGCTGTGAGCTAGGCTGACGCCATGGCACTCTAGCCTGGACAACAAAGCGAGACTATGTCTCAAAAAAAAAAAAGAATATTTCTAGGGAAATACTTAGCTGCCTGAAGAGCTCTGTCAGGACAGATGAGTCTCCAGGCCTCCGGTAATTTGCTGTGATTTCTTTTCCTTTCTAAATATTCACTGTCATGCCTAATTTTTATTCACTTTCTTACTGTTTTTTATCAAGGGCCCCAAAGTCATATAAGCTTCAAGCCCCATGCGGTCAGACCTGCCCCTGCTCATGAAATTAAGTCCTTCTGTGGAGAGCAGTCTTGGAGTCTTGGATCAGGGGTTGAAGGAGCAGTGTCCTTGAGGTAGCGATGGAAGCAAATGGGTTTGCTGGTCAGGTGGGGGGACAGGATGCATGATTTGAGCCATCTCCCACCCTGCGCTGCCCCTCCTCTGTGTTGTCTGATGACACAAGCCCCAGTAAGTCTCTGGTTATGGTGTGGTGAGGCTGAGACCCCAAGAGGTCAAGTGACCTGCAAGTGCCAACCTCCCACCCACCTTCCCCCAAAGGGCAGCCTCTGTCTCAGGCTCTGGAACAGGCTGGGAGGCCCGAAGGGACAGCCCTGAGGGGAAGGCCTGGAGATGCCCTCCCACCCCCACCCCCACAGCCTCCAGCCTCCTCTCGGTCAGCCGGGACTGACTGGAGGAAGAGGCCCACCCTGCCCTCACCCCCAACAGCCTGTGGAGTGGCAGAGGCCAGTGGGCGTGGGAGTGCCTGCTCTTGGCCAGACCGGGGCTGCCCAGGGCTGCTGCTGGGCCCCTGGGCCCCAGAGCGGCCAGTCTCTCCTCCACTCTAGGGAGCTCCCTCCTGCCTCCCCAACTCACACCCAGGCAAGAAACAGGCGCCAGGCCCCACACCGGCTTTTATTCACACCTCCCCCCAATGCTGCCAGCAGACAGGGACTGACCCAAGGGCTGGGGGACCCCAACATGAAAGGAGCATCTGAGGTACGGGGCTCCCTGAGAGCACAGGAGAGGCTGGGCCCCGGTAATGCAAGGGTGGCCCCCCGAGACCCACAAGCGCACGTGGGCCGGCGCTGGCTAAAAATGAGGCTAAGGCGCCTTTTGCTACGAGGAGACCTGGACCCAATTCCTGGAAGAAGGCGGGCAGGCTGGGAGGTGGGGCAGGGAGGCCCACCGTGCTGACAAGAGGCCTCCTGGTTCTGGGAGCAGGGCCACTGGCAGCAGGCATGGGACTCAGGCTGAGACAGGCGGATTGGAGAGCGCCTCAAGGTGTCCCCACCCCTACAATGGGGCTCGGGAAGCAGTGCCAGTGTTTGAGAACTCTGCCTTCAGGGGCTGCTCAGAAACCTGCGGTCAGGGCGCCGTAATTCTTCTGGAGTGGAAGCAGGCAGAGGGAGGGGCAGAGGGCTGGAGAGCCGGCACTGCCAGACCCCAGGCTCAGGCTGGCGCAGTCAGGGCAGTGAGCTGGGCCTCCGGCTCCCTGGGGCCAGGCTGGGCGAGGGTCTGGGGTGCATACATCCTCCCAGGGACAGTGACAGGACAGAGCCCCTCATCCATCCACAGGCTGCCCTATGGGGAGTCAGCAGCCCCAGCCCACTGACCCGCTTTGGGACCACGGGCCCATCTAGTGCAAATGAGGCCCAGAGAGGGGAAGTGCTTTGTGCAACAATGCACAGCAAGTTGACATAACCCATGTAACCTAATGGCCAGGGTCAGGGCAGGCCTGAGCAATGAGCCAGGCAGGGGGTGGGTGAAATGACAAGTCCCCTCCTGGCCTCTGCCCCACTCAGGCCTCTCCTGCACAGCTACCCGAAGACATCCCAGGAAGAGCAGACCAGCCCTGAAGAGGGCCCCCCAGCCACGTCAGGTGCAGAGGAGGGCAGAGGCCCAGATCCTGGCCTACACACGCTCCCTAAAACTAAATCCGATCCTAAAAAGATCCAAATCAAACAGAAACTTGACAAAAATAGTCAAGTCTTACGATGACGCACTCTGCACACACATACACAACAGGCACATGTGCACACACACCCCTGTCCCTGCGCACAAGGCACACTGCGCCCGTGTTCTCAGCACTGGCTGCACCCCCACGCCCACCACGTCCACAACCGCACACACCCCGTGCTCAGATGCCCTCTGTGGCCCACTTCCCACCCAGCGGAGTGCCAGGGTCTCAGTGATGACTGCTGACATGGAGGGTGTAGAAAGCCCAGGGCTCAGGGACATAGATGACACCTGGGTACTTCTTTCTGAGTACAGGGTCATTCCACAGCCAGGCCACCCAGAGTGCCACCAGCAAGAGGGTGAGGGCGAAGGAGGAGAAGAGGAAGAGGCCGTTGCTGTCGAGGAAGAGGCGCTTGCGCTTCTGGTGCAGGACGAGGGCCAGCATGGCGAAGAAGGTGAAGATGAAGAGGATGAAGATCTGGCCCTCGGTGACCAGGTACCTGGAGAGGCCGGTGGAGAGGCAAGGTGGCGGCCACGGCGACTGCGTCCTGCCTGGCATCCCTCCCCGTACTGGGGCCCCGCCTGCCTTCCCGAGCAGTCAGAACAGCCCTCTGGTGAGAGGGCTCAGTGAACCAGGCCAGGCTAAGCCACACCCATATGCAGAATATTGAGTTGGCTTGTAGAGTTACTATTAATGTTGTTTGTTGCCAATATTTAAATAATGGAATACCTGAAAATGGATTTCTGGCTGCTCCGGTCACATCAGGCTTTATTTCCACTTGATAAAAACTGACTGGAGGAGAAAGTAGCTACCCCCTTTAGAGAAAGCATTGCTCTACAGTTTGTCACAGTCCTCACCATTCCCTATTGCCTCACTTGCTGCCCACTTGATGTATTTCTGTTACCTGCTTGGTTCCTGTAGGTATTTGAGTTTGGAACATAGCAGCAATTTATGGAAGTTGTAATTACTGTCTCCTTGAAGGCTGGGACATGGTCTCAGATCACCCAGAGTTCCCAGTGTTCCTGCAATGCCCAAGGCAGTACCTAGCATATGGCCACGAGCTCAGTAGCATTTACTGGAAGTCCACTCCCCTGCCTCTAGGGAGAAACGTAATGCTGACCCCTTACACTCAAGGAACTACAGCTCTGCAACTCAGTGGCTGTGTGACCTTGCAGAATTCCTATGACATCTTGGAGCTTCTGTTTTCTCACTTACGAAGGGGGCATAAATGGCTCTGCCTCTCAAAGTTACTGACAAGAGCTCTGTACATCTCTCACTTGGAAAAGCATATTGTTCAATATACGATTGCAGCTACTACTGTAGCTATCATTGTACCAACACGCTATGGAAGAGAACTAGGCAGGTTGGTATCGGTTATCAAAGGGGAAAAAAGAAAAACAAAATACTAGGCAGGAAGCTCTTTCCCTCTTGCTGTAGTTCCCACCCATTCCTTTTAATCCTGTCCTCGGGGAGTACACAGGTTAGCCCTGGTGGGCCCTCTCAGCCAGGCAGGGGACAAGCCCTAGAGATGGGCCGGAGCCTGCCCCGGGAAAGGAGGTCCTTTTCATTTTTCAGGAGGCCTCCCATCAGACAAGGGCCCAGCCTGTCCCAGGTCCTTCCTCCGATACCCGCAATCCCCAGGGGGACCTGTGGTAGCAAAGAGGCTACCATAAGGCACTGTCGCAGGAGGAAGCAGGGCCCTGAGAGGCCCAGTGTCACCTGGGGCCACATAGCAGGTCTACGGTTCAGTCAGTGCCCCTCCCCCGTGAACACTCACCAGTAGTACAGGCCACTGGGCACCACCAGCAGCAGGGCAGACTGTGGCATCAAGCTCTCAGCTTTAGAGGCAGTAAAACAGCCACTGAAGTACATGAAGAGGATGAGGAAGAAGGGGATGTACCTGCGACAGGGAGGCCAGTGCCTGAGAGGGCTGGGGGTGGCCTGGGCCACCACGTCCACCCAGGTCCTCCTCCCCGCTGCCTTTCACTGGCTCCTTGCACCGTCCCATGGAGTGTGGGCCCATGGAGCTGGCGCACGGTTTACAAAACACCTGGCTTAGGCGAGGGGCGCTCCACCCCACCCAGCCTTTCCCGTGCTGGGGGTAAGGGCGGGGCAGGGACAGAGCAGGGAAGCAAGGCACGTGCACAACAGAGGCCCATGGCTACAGGCATGGGCACCTTCCACCCTGCCCTGGCCACCGCTCACTCCACAGGGAGTGGGGTGGTCTCTGTCCCACTCCCAGACACCTGCAGCCCCAACCCCACACTGGCCTGGAGACAGGTGTACCCAGTGGGCTGAGGATGGAGACGGTCGGGGTCCAGGTTAAAAAACAAGACCATGAGAACAGCACCTCCCACGGGGGGAGGGCAAGCTAGAGCTCTGTGGGGCCCCTCACCAAGCTCAGCCCACATCCTCACCCCGAAACATCTTGCCCCAAAGTACCACCTCCCCCTTCTCAGCAAATAGGTCCCCTCTGCCATCTGCGCTCTCACACCCCCCTCTTCTCTCCTGCGGGTCCACCCGTCTCCTCACCCTCCACCCCGTCACCCACACACCCACACTGCTGCTGCCTCTGCTGCCCCTCCTGCCCCAGCCTTCCACCGGCCGGGCTTGGGGGCTGGGGGGAGCTGGCGGGAGGCCTGGCCAGACGCCAAGGAGCTGGAAAAACCCGGGGGGAGCCCAAACAGCACTGTCCTGCCCCCCACTGCCCGCCACCCCCGTCCAGCTGGCTCTCCTCAGCTCCCTCCACAGCCAGAGAGCGGGCCTGACACGGTGGGGGACCCTCCTGCGCCCCGCTCCCACAGCACCATCTGGGGGCTTGTTTATCAGGGCTGCGTCCTCCTCTCCCCCACCTCTGGGCTTGGCGAGGGAGGGACGACAGCCACCCGCTGCCCTCTGGTGGCTGCCGCGGGCACTGCGGGCTGGGAGGAGGCAGAGGGCAAGGAGGGCGGGCGGCAGGCGCCGGGCCAGGCAGGGCAGCTGGGTGGCCAGGTGGCCGGGTGGCTAGGTGGCCGGGTCTCCTGGCAACCTCTCGAGAGGCCGAGCTCAGGCGCCTTCCAGGGAAAGAGGAGTCATTCCAGATGCTCCGCTCAACACACGGAGACCTAGGGCCCAGTTAGTCTCGTCCAGTGTGTCCCCGAGCCAGTGGGCCTCTGGGATAGACCACCGGGCCCATCACTCACCACATGGAGTGGCCCAGGTACTCGTCGTAGTAGTAAAGCAGCTCAAAGGAGTCGATCTGAGGGACAGAGGGGGACGTCGGTCCAGGGACCCCAAGCAGTCCCTCTGGCCACCCTCCTTCCAGCCCCAGGCCTCCCCCCACCTGTCCTCACTCCCTACCCAGGGCCTTGCCCTCCCTTAGAGGGGGCCCAGGTGGGAGCCCCTCAGTGTGCCACTTCCTAAAATGCGTGTGCATGCCAGCTTGGCCAGGGTGACAGTGAACTCACGTAGCATGCCTTTACTAGAAGGACAAGGGCAGTGATGGGCTGGGGCGATTCCTTTAGCCCTTGAGGACAGACTGTGCCCACAGGGCTTACATGTGGGGGGCGGGAGGTGGCCTCACCAGTGTCTCAGGCTTGAGATTCTTGATGATGGGGTTCTCACGCACGGACAGGTGGTGCTGGTAGCCACTGAAGAGCAGGCGGTGGTTGACGGAGTCCCCCACCAGGTGGATGCTGGCGCCCATGATGAAGGTGATGATGCTGACGTAGGTGATGGAGCGCGGCAGGGTGCGGGGGGACCGCTCGATGAGCTGGGGTTCAGAGTGAGGCCAAGAGCATGACCCTGTCGTCTCTGCCTCGGTATGACACCTTCTGCTTCCCTCCCTCACACCTGGGCTGGGCTGGACGCCACCATCTGGAAAGTCACTCCAAAAGTGGTGGGTCCCTTCAGCAGGCCAGCCCAGCCTCCAGATTCTCACACGATCCCCGTGAACCCAGCCGGGGCCGGGAAGAGCACCCCCTTTTCCCAGGGAGGAAACAGACTCAGAGGGCACAACTCATTGTCCAAGATCACATCAGAGTCACATGCTGGACATGACAACCAGGCCTTCAATGTAGGAGTCCAGGCTCCCAGCCCAGCCCTCCCACCGGCCCCAGCTGTGCCCCTGGGAAGCTGGGCTGGCCTGCTGAAGGGACCCTGATGTCTGGGTGACTGGATCATGGCAAACATGAAGAAATGTCAGGAATGGGAGCGGGTGCTTCTGACATGACATTGTGTAACTGAAAATACACCCGAGTTCTGAGATTATACCCCTCCTACTTTTGGAGATTTGAACCGTCTTTCCTCACAACAAAGTGATGGGGACAGTAGATGGCGATACTGGTTGAGTATCCCTTATCAGAAATGCTTGGGACCAGAAGTATTTCGGATTTTGTATTTTTTTCAGATTTTGGAATATTTGCACACACATAATGAGACATCTTGGGGTGGAACACAAGTCTAAACATGAAATTCACTTATGTTTCATATATACCTTATGCAGAGAGTGTGAAGGTAATTTTGTACAATATTTTAAATAATTTTATGCATGAAACAAAGTTTGTGTTAAGTACTTATGTGTGGAGTTTTCCAATTGTGGCATCATGTTGGTGCTCAGAAAGTTTCAGATTTTGGAGCATTTCAGATTTTGGATTAGGGCTGCTCAATGGGTTGCAATTTTAAGAGCCCTTATTTGACAAAGTGCAAAGCTGGCAGCAGCCTCTGCTCTGGGCTCCCAGTGACTTTTCGAAGTCAGGACTCCCTAGGCCAGAGGACAGAGTTCAGCCACCGCTGCTGTCTTTTCTTCTGCCCAGCCCCCACCTACCTTCCCAACTGGTCCCTGACCTCTCTCTTGACCACCCCCCCAAATCACTTCTGTCTCAGCCTCCCCGAATGTTTTCTGATTTTCCAAGCACACCCAGTCCTTCTGCCTGAACCTCTCCCACTTCACCTGCTGCCACACCAGGCTGAGGCCCACATCAAATGCCCCTCCTTGTGGGGGCCTTCTCCATCCCTCCAGCTCTGCCTTCCCTGGGCCCCCATAGTAGGCAGGGACATGCCTGAGCCGGGGCACAGGCCTTGGCACCAGGTAGTGGGAGGAATGAGGCCGGGGGTGGGGTGGGGGCGAGGACCGGGACTGTACCTTGAGCAGGAGAAAGGGCGTGATGACGTTGTAGGCCATGTGGAAGTAGTCCCCCACGCTGGGCTTGTTGAGCGGAAACCATTCGAGAGGAAACACCAGCTGGGGAGCAAGAAGACCGGGCTCACCCAGGCACAGCCCATGAGGGCCCTGGGACCCTGCCCCACCCCCATCGCGTATACTCAGTTCTTGCTGTGATCTCTAGGGACCCTCTTGGCAGCTCTGGGATGAAGGTATTCACAGACAGGGAAACTGAGTCCCAGAAATGGCAAGTAGACTTGTCCTCCAGTCACACAGTAGATGTAAATCCAGGACCTGACCCTGTGCCCCCTCGCCCAGTGGAACCTCCCTGGATACCAGCCTGGGAATCGGGAGGCTCCTTTGGGACTTGGTTGTGCCACCAACTTTCTGGGTGACCCTGGGCTAGTCCCTTCCCTCTCTGGGCCTCAGTTTCCCCATCTGTAACACAAGAGAGGTGGCCCACGTAGTCTACTTGGACCCTTAGGGGTCTGGCACTCCAAGGGCCTACGGTGACGACAGTATCTCCTGACTGCTAGGCCTGGGTGGGGAAAAATGCACTATCCACTGAGTGGACGGACTGCTTCCCAAGCAAGTCAAGTAGACATTAAGAAACAAAATAGAAAATAAGTACTTTCTACAAAGTAGCTGCAATTCTTCCTTCCCCACCTTCCCTGAGAGGGGAAGGGGGGTGGGGGCTGTTCCTCCTGTCTAATGCCCTCTCCCCGGCCCTCTCCCCGCCTGCCGGTCTACCGCCGAGTCCTGGCCTCGTCCAGGACAGTGTGAAAACCCCTGTGCAAGGCCCAAACATTTTACCAAATTGTACTCCTAGTATCTGTTAATTGAAAACATACGTAATGACCAAAAGTGTCAATCAAAGATTTAAATGGTTGTCTCCTTTAACTCAGAAATCCCATACTGGATAAAACAAACCTGCAGAAAAAAGACTTAGGACACAGAAATCTCACTGTTTCTCTCTCTCTCACTCAATGTGTGTGTGTGCGTGTGTGTGCATATCTGTATCCTTGCTTATATCAAGACATATTAATATTTGTTTACTGAAACACTGTGATGGCAAAATCCCAGAAATAGGCTGACTCTTCAATCAAACAGGACTAGTTGAATACGTTATAGTACTTCTTTACTATGGAAGGTTAAGTAGCCATTAACAGAAATGACATTTTGTATTCTTTTTTTATTTTTATTTTTTAGAGACACGATCTCACGATGTTGCCCAGGCTGGACTTGAACTCCTGGGCTCAAGTGATCCTCCCGCCTCAGCCTCCTGAGTAGCTGGGACTACAGGCATGTGCCACTGCACCCAGCTCATGATATATTCTAAAGTAAAACAAGCAAGCTGGAGGATAACATATAAAGTCTCATTTTGGTTAGAAAAAAAGAAAAAAGATGTATATATGTGTTTGTACGAGCAGAGAAAGGAGTGGAAGGATGTTCTCCAAACTGTCAACAGTGAGAGTGGAAAGGGCTAGGGAGAGTCTAACTTTACTTCTTTATGTTACAACCACAACATGTTACTTTTATAACTTGTAAAAGTTTTTATTTTTAGTTATTACAAATCTGGGACTATAATGCATACATTTGAAAAGTTCCAGTGTATACATGAGCTTTTCAAACGTACACTCTCCCAACAAGTCCCATGTAGGGTCGTAGTGGCCACAGCAGTTCTGGGCAGGACATGGGAAGTGATGTGCCCAATAGGAGACCCTATTAGGCCAGTGGAGGCTGAGCCCTCAGTGAGTGAGGAAAGCCACCAGCCCAGCCCTGGCCTTTCTCCCTCTCCCCAGAGGACCAGTTTGATGGAAGCTCCTCTGGCCCCCAGTATGTGGGACCTTCATGCTGCAAGAGGGCTCAGAGCAACCAGTCTTCTTGGAGATGAGAAAAATGAAACCCAGAGGACAGGGAGTTGCCCAAGGTCACCTACAACCCACAAACCTGACCAGATGTCCTGACTCCTGGCTCAATCCCTTTTCTTTTTCCCACATTTAAACAGTGACATGTAAACCTTTGTAAGAGTCAGACATGAGTGACAAGAAGAGCCAGCATCCACCATAACTTCCTGACCCACTGCCAGGACAGCTTTCCTTTGTCCCCATCGAGTCTTTGACCTCAGGCAGATGAGACTGTTACTGACTTGCAATCAGTCTACAGGCCTTGTAGGCACCTTTTTTCTCCTTAAGTATTCCAGGTTGCTCTGTAGTATCCGTGATTTCTGTTTAACGGCCGGGAAAGATTCTCTGTAATGGATACAGCAAAGCTGATTTACCCAGTCCCTACTGCTGCACACCGCAGTCACTTCCAAGATCTGGCTATTATGAGCAACACTGCAGTGAACATCTTTGGGTGGAGAAGCTGTTGTTTCTTGCTGATGACATCCTCAGGGCAGATTCTTGGAAGGGACATTACTGGGTCAGGATGTGAGGATTCTGGATACTTCCGTGACGGAGAGTTGAACCTTGTCGGGAAGGAGGTGGGCTCTGGACCAGAGTGCCTGGTGCAGAGGCTGGTTCCTCCGCTTGCCACTTGGGTGACCCTGAGCCAGTTACTTACTCTCTATCCTCAAGTTTCCTCATCTATAAAACTGGGATTAATACTTGTGTTGATGTGAGAATTAAATTTAAATATGTAAAGAGCTCAGAACAGAGTAAGTACTCAATGTATGTTTGCTGCCATTTTTATCTTACTGTAATTATTATTTCATTCAATAAAAATATCTTGAGCATTTACTGTGTTAGGTACTAGTCCAAGCACTAGTTATCACCTTGCTAACCTGCTTTCCAGAGGGCTCTGCTAATGTGCATTATCACTAGCATGTATGGGGGACCAGTTTGAGCGTTGGATATTGTTACTTTTATACCTCCCAACCCCCCCCAAATAACAACGTGGTACATGGTGGTACCTCAATCAATTTTTTCACATTCTGTTGTCTGTCTGTCTTTCATCTATTACAAGTGAGGGGCTTTGGTGCTTCCAGTATTAATGTCTTGTGTGGAGGCCGCCACTGTACACTAACGTATGAAGCAGCCTAGGAGGGAAGGGGATGGTTTCCCTAGATAGCACTAAGAACCACCTGAGGCCCAGAGACATCTATAATATGCAAAATCAGCCTGTGCTCTTCACCTCCAGAAAAATGCTGTGGCCCAAGGGAGTGGGGGACGGCGGGGCACTCTCCTTCCTTCCAGGTGGCTTTTGTCAGGCTGATGATCTGGGTAACCTGGTTCACCTGCTTCGAGACGCGGGCTACAGGCGGTTACAGTGTGACTGCTCAGAGTCGGGCACAGTGTGACTAATCAGGCTTCCCACCCCCTGCCCGCACTTGCTGGCAGTTGCCTGACCCACCCCAGGCACAGAGCTAGGGGGACAGGACAGCATCCACGCTGTTCTCTTCAGTTTACTGGGAGATAAAGGGGAAGTGACTTGTCTATGGTCACTCAGCGAATCCAAGTCACATTAAGTCCCCAGCGCTGGTCAGGGCTCGGTCCACAGCCTCACACTCACCATGGCAATGGGGCGGCCAAAGTCCAGAACCCAGTTCTGCAGCGTGAAGTAGAACCAGAGGTCGAGGTGGAAGGGCGCTGTGCCGGCAGCCTCGTCAGCATTGACGGAGCCGTGCCTGGGAGAAGCAGACGGGAGGGGTCAGTCCTCCTCTCCTCCTGTCAGAACCTGCCCCTGAGTTGAGCCACAGAAGGGGCTGGGGACTCGAGGGCAGCAGGAGACACTCACGACTGAGTTCTAGGGGAAGGGTTTTGCTGGAAATACTGGGGTCGGGCCCTGTGGTCGTGGGGAAGGGGGACTGCAGCTGCCCTGCACACAGCTTCCCTGTGAGTGAGGAAAGAAGCTCCCAAACCGGGATGGTAACTGTTGGGTGTTCTCCCCTAAAGAATAATGGGGGAAATCAAATAAGGCAAAGGATGTAAATGCAGCTAAAAAACATGACAGATGACGAGAGGGCAGCAGCTACACTTTACTGCATACTTACATGTTCCAGGCACTGTTGTGAGCTGCTTGCACGTATTATCTCATTTAACTCATTTAATCCTCCCAGAAACCCTTTGAGGCTGGAATATTACCCCCATTTTACAAGTGAAAAAGTTGAGGCCCAAGAGGTTAAATAACTTGCCCAAGGTCACACAGCCAAGGAGATGACCTCAAATGATTGGGCCCGGGAGCTTATACTTTTAACCTCCATCCCACAGTCATATCCATAGTGATGGCCTATGGGAAGGGCATGTGACCTGCGCTGGAGCAACCAGAGCCCTCCAGTGAAACTGCCTTAGAGAGACTGAGAGGGACAGGGCCTCCGCGCCCCGGGCTCCTGAACTGTGAGGGGTGAGCTTGGGCTGCCGGTGTTCCTCTTCACCCCAGGCCACAGAGGCAGCTGAGAGGGAAGCCTGCAGGGACACGCGGATGTGGGAGACACGGCAAGCAGTGGAATACCACCTCAACACACCTTTGGGCGCCTGGGCCTCTCACAAAGCAGTCGGCCATCTGCTGTCTGCAGGTGCGCTGAAGTTCAAGGGCCAGTGCCGCCTCCTCCAGGAAGGCTTCCTTGAGGAAGCTTTCCCTAAAGTCCCGCCAGCCCACTCCAGGGGACACTTCCTCGCTAGCTCAGTCTGGCCATGCCACAAGGGGGCTGAAGCATGCTCTCCTTTCTCAACCCTCAAGAAAAGTGATGCCCTTTAAGGTTCTCCCAGCTCACCCGCCTGCCTGTCAGCGTCCAAATCCCCTTTACAGAGTCCCTGCCGTTACTTGCACACCTCCAGTGACAAGCAGCCCACTGCCTCCTAAGATGACCGAGGTGTGAGTTTCATCGTCCCCTTTGTGCCAAGGACAGGTGCTGTGGGACACGGATCTGTATTCTCCAGCATTCTCAGCTCAGTGACTGGCTGATTTAGAACACTCACAATTAACAGTTACTGCTTTTCTGGGGGCAAACATGAGCTTAGAGGCACCAAGACTTCCCTCTGTCAATGCTGCTGTTGCTTCTGTAATTTTCCAGGACCCTTTTCAACCAATCCCAGGGACGACCCACAGTGGGCTGGCAGAGCAACCCAGGACAGGGAGGCAAGCTCTTGGGGATCTCAGCATCTTCTGATGGCAAGCAAGACAGGTGCGCCTTCTCTGGGTCAACTGAGTCTTCCTGTCTCCTCTGCTCAGTGCCCCACCCACCACTTAGTGAGCACCCGCTGTGTGCTATGCTGGGCACTTTACCCAGACTGCCTCATCTGGTCCTTGCAGTAACACTGGGAGGCAGGAGCTGTTACCCTCCTGCTTTACAGATGAGGATGCTGAAGCTTGGAGGGGTTAAGTGCTCAGCCCAGGTCACCCACATAGTAAGGAGCTGCAACAACTAGTCCTGTCTGCCTGTTTCCTACCTGCTGCTGCTTCTGGTGAGAGATGATGTTTCCTTGGCCACAGGGAGGGCCGGTGACCCAGGTTGGCCCAGTGGGACTTTTATAACTAGAGTTGGGGGAAAGGGCTCCTTCTCTCCTGGTGCTGGGGCTCTAAGGATGCAAGCCCAGGGCTGCCTGCAGCCAAGGTTCCACCCTCAAGAAACAGCCAGGTGAGAAAG
This sequence comes from Lemur catta, assembly GCF_020740605.2. NCBI lineage: Eukaryota > Metazoa > Chordata > Mammalia > Primates > Lemuridae > Lemur > Lemur catta. Next base: position 98,030,501 of record NC_059128.1, read on the forward strand.
TAGCACCCTGCAGAGAGGATCAGGGAAATGAGGGAGAAGAGGCCCCGACAGTGTTCGCGTTCCCAGTTCCAGGCATCTGCAGGCAAGTGGTCTGGCCACATGGGCCAACACACTCCCTTTTGCTAAGGGTGCTGCAGTTACACTGGCTTTCTGTTACTTGCAACCCAGGAGTCCTGAACAGCACAGAATTTAAAACTGCATTCATTATATGAATGCAAGACATGTGCCCTCAACAGCTTGCTCTTCTGTTTTTGATTATTATAGTAAGCCGTGTGGCTTATTAGGAGATCAAGTTAGAAGGGGATTGGCGCAGAGTGGAGCTGTATGCAAAGCCTGCATGAAGGAAGGGAGCCTTGTTGAACCGACAGGTGGATTTAAGTAGACAGAAAGCAGCAGGCAGTCAGGGTCAAAGGCCTGGAGGTGGAAGTGAGAGAAAGGCTCTGCATGGAGTTGAGGAGCCTGGCTTGCTGGAGGCAGATAATCAGAAAGTAACTGTGAGTACAGTCCAGGGGTCTGAAACGAGTAACCAGCATCGAGGCCCCACCCGGCCCCTTCCTCTAGTGACCATCAGGGCAAAGCCTCAAAAAGCAGACAGGGATAACCTCCAGGCCTGAAGAATTGGGACAGAGGAGAATAAGAGCCCTCAGTGTTCTGCTCTGGAACCTCCCAACTGGGCGGAGTTTAGTACAAGGAAGAAAGGGATTCTGGAAGCGGTGGGAAGCACTTAGGTGTGTGTCTCTTGAAGCTGTGGGTGTACACACTAGGGACTCAGGGACTACTTCTTCTTCCTCAGTCAATGGGAATCCTTGTCATTAGTCTAGCCAAGCTTAGCAGGGTGGGGGGCAAACACAGGGCAGACACCCAGCCTGGGAATGAAGATTGATCAGAACTCAACTGGTTTTCTTCTACGGGGACTCTGACCGCAGGAGGCAAATCGTGGAGGATAAAGGCATCCTCTCCCCCAGCCCCTGTCCTGGGGATGAGAAAACCTGTCCCAAGGTCCTGACTCCACAGACTTCACACCCTGAGCCCCCAGCCTGTGCCAGCCCTAGGTCTCACCCACCAGCAACTGCTGCTGGGAACAATGGTGAAAGCACAAAGGCTGGTAACCTGAAACAAGGTGATCTTTTCTCTCCTCCACAGTGTGACATACCTACCATATGGGGAAACTGACACCATGACAGCTGGGGAGTGCATGCCATACGGTTAAAAGTCAGCAGCATGTGTGGGACTGCCTAGCCAGAAAGGAAGGGTCTCACCCTGAAGAAGTCAAGCAGTGATCCATGAATGGGGACTACAGACGGGTTGGTTTGGGTTCTATATAAAAAATGGTGAAATACCAGACATGATGGAAAGTTTGAACAAAAAAATGAGGAAATGAAGGCAAATACTAAGAGAGAGAGAGAAAGGCAATTAGAAACTCCAGGAAAAACAAAAGCAATATAAGAAAGAAATGTAATTGTTGAACATTACTTGGCTCTGTAGGAAACAATATTTACATGTGTAAATAATGTAAACATCATATATTGATTTTCTTTCTTTTTTTTTTTTTTTTTGAGATAGAGTCTCATTCTGTTGCCCAGGCTAGAGTGTTGTGGCGTCACCCTAGCTCACAGCAACCTCAAACTCTTGGGCTCAAGCGATCCTTCTGCCTCAGCCTCCCGAGTAGCTGGGACTACAGGCATGCGCCACCATGCCTGGCTAATTTTTTTCTGTATATTTTTAGTTGTCCAAATCATTTCTTTCTATTTTTAGTAGAGACAGGGTCTCACTCTTGCTCAGGCTGGTCTCAAACTCCTGAGCTCAAACAATCCACCCGCCTCGGCCTCCCAGTGTGCTAGGATTACAGGCATGAGCCACCGCGCCCGGCCTGATTTTCAGTGTTTATAATCAATCCACAGATAAAACATGGAAGATAATTATGGTTAAAAAAAAACAGCAGGTAAATATAATCAACCTTGACAACATGAAAGTAAAACTACAGATGACAAAATTGGGGGAAAGGGTGAGGAAAGCTATAGGGGACTAATATCCTCGTTTTAAAAAAGGAAGTCAAGAGATACTGCCTATGGCTGACCAAAAAAAGAAATAATGTTATATGCATATCCCCTAAAAGGCTACAAAGGTAACAACACAAAAATCTAAAAATAGTGATAAAGAATCATCTTAGGAAGATGAAGGAGGCATAAGTGGGACTTAGAGGAGTTAACAGGTCTACACTACATATACTCTGTTAATTGTTTCTAAGTGAAAAAGGAAACACAGTCTGCAGTTCCTTAGTCCACATGCCCCTTAGTATCAGGAGAAAGAGCCCAGGCTCGCAGATATCTCCCATCACTCCAAATCACACCACAGAATTCCTAAAATCAACTCTGAGCAAACGGGTGCTCAAAAACCTTCCATGGCTCCCGAGTGCCTATGGAACAAAGACTGTACCCTTAACCTGTCATTTAGGACAGTAACTAGGGTGAGGCAAGTGAGGTACCTATGGCCCAATATGTGAGTAGGCACTCACTCCCAGGGTCATGCCCTACTCCAAAAGCAAGTGCCCCTTAAGTTTTGCACTGTAGGCCCTCACTCTAGTCCCATCCCTGCTGCCACTAAAGGTTCTTCACAATCAGTCTGCATCTTCCTGTCACTTCCTTTTACACCAGGGAAGCCCCAGCACCACTGCACTCCTTGTCGTTCCCTACACCCTTTCCCCAGCTGGAACAGCCTTTCTTCCCTGCATGCCCTCCTGAGTCCTCTGAGACTCAGCTCAAGTGCCACTTCCTCCGCGGAGCCCTCCAAGATGACCTTTCATCCCCCCCGCCCCTTGAGCTCGGTCCCTCCTGGCCCCTACTAGACTATAAGCCCCTCCTAGCTTCACCTTGCCCACCTCTTAGTGCCTGGCACAGCGCTGGGCACACCAGAGGTGCTTAATGAATGCCTGCTGAACGCAATGAATGTTTCTGGTGAGTAAACCGGGAAAAAGGCAGAATGGAGCTCTGCCTGGTCTCAACTAGATAAACCAAAACTTCTCCCTTTTGGTGAGAGAAAGGTTCCTCATTCATCCATCCAGCGATGGGAGCTGCCACACTTCTCTGATGTCTCTTCCATAACATTCTCACCTGCTTGGGTTCCCCGGCGCAAGGAGTGAGCCTGCTGATTAACAGCAGAATCTGAGTCCTATTCAGGACTGGGGGGACCCCGAGAACGTGGAGGCGGCACCCAAAACTTGCAGATGAGTTGGAGGCCCAAATGAGCTAACGTGTGTCCTGCCACCCCCACCCAAGTCCCCTTGACCCCTGGAGCTCTCCCCAGCGGCGCGACTGTCCTAGCACTGGCCGGGTCGTGAGGGTTTGCGCCGGGAGAAGGAAAACCTCAAACTCCGGGCGGGGGCTCCTCCCACCGAGCGACAACGGAGCTGGGGGCGCTGAGCCGCGCTGGGCCCGGGGCTCCCCAGGAAGAGAAGGGACCGAGGAGGCGGGGCTCGGGCGAGCGGGCGAGCAGCCGCGAGGGCACTGCGTCCCCAAGCCCCCGGCCCGCGCAGCAGGGGAAAGTCTGTCCCCGGCCGCCCCCACCGCATCACGTGGCGGGGACGGGGCCAGGCGCCGAGCCCGCCCGCTCCACCCGCCCGGCGCGCGCCCACCTGGCCTGCAGGAAGGAGGCGCCCGGCTGAGCGCCCGGGCCCCCCGCCGCTCCCGGGTGCTGCCGCCTCCGCGCCGCGGCCTCCATGGCTGCCCCGCCGGCCGGCTCTCGGCCCCTGCCTTCCTGGGGAAGCGTCGGGCTCGGCTCGCCAGGCGGAGGCCACTGCACGCACCGAGCGCGGGGGCGGGCCGGGCCGGCGGGAGAGCGCGGGGCCGGCGGGGGCGGGAGCGGGAAGGAGGGAGGGAAGGAGGAAGAGGAGAACGGAGGAAGGGAGGGAGGCGGGCGGGAGGCGGGGCGAGCCCCGCGAGGGGAAGTGGGGGCGCGGCGAGGGCGCCGTCCAATGCGCGCAGCCGGGTGGCGGGCCGGCGTGACCGGATGGAGGCTGGGATTTGTTAGGGTCCCCTGCGTTGCGGGGGACAGGAATCTGCCTAGGCTGGCTGAGGCCCGGACATTGGGCGGGGGCGGGGTCAGGACCTGGGAAGAGACTAAGATGACTCGAATGCTCCGCTGGGCAGGAGGCGAGGCAGAATTTCTTGGGGGACAGGAAGGCGGGGGGTTTCATGTACTTGCAAGCTGTACTAGGCGCCTTCCTTCTTCGGATGAAAGATGTGTCGTCTTAAAAATGTCAACCCTGTGACTCTTGATGTTACGAGCTAAGTAATCGATGGGTTAGGAGGGTAGGACGCAAGGGAAGCAGCGAATTCTCTCCAAGGTGGGGTGGGGTGGTCCAGATTCCAGTCGTGGCTTTGGAAAAGTCTCTTCTGCTCTCTCTGGTTTCAAACTCGTGCTAACCCCCTGCTGTCCGCAACACTCTGTGCTGGGCGGAGCACATAAACCCTGCTCCACTTGTGCACACATTCGGGTTTATTGGTAAGTCGTCTCGGGAAAGTATTGTGAGGGCAGAGACATAGAGGTTGTGGGGTCACACAGGGCCTCAGGATGACGGACATCCTAGCTGTGACTTGGACTTCCCAGCTGACAATGAAGTGTGGGCAGGAGCTGGCCAAACACACAGGAGGCGGGGACCAGTGTTCTGGGTGAGGGAACAGCCTGAGGGGAAGCCCAGTGTCTGGAGAGAGGCTGGTGTTGGAAAGTTGAGTGACAGCAGCAGAGTGCAGGGAGGAAGAGCAGCAGTTCTCTGGGAGAGGGACAAGTGCAGGTTGGGCTCCTTTATCTTGAGAGCAATGGGGAGCAGATGAAGGATATCGGGTAGGGGAGTGGCACATCATATTTGCATTCTAGTACCTCCCATCCACAGTGTAGGGGTGGATGAGAGGAGGCAGGACTGGAGACTTGCACCTGTGGCACCTGGTGCAGCACATGGGTTGCAGTTGTTCTAGAGAGGGGCCTAGACTGCTAACAGTGACAGTGGGAAGGAGAGAGTTTGTGACATCAAGAGTCACGTGGGAGGTACTGTGGCTGGGACTCGGTACTTGGATGTGGGGGGTGAGGTGAGAAGAGTTCGGGCGGTGGCTAGGTTTTGCATCTGGGTGGATGGTGAAGGCCCCCCTGGGAAGTGAGTTGGAGCAGGTTTAGGGTAAATGAGGATTCAACCTTGCAGCCTGAGCAAGAGCGAGACCCCGTCTCTACTAAAAAATAGAAAGAAATTATCTGGACAGCTAAAAATATATAGAGAAAAAATTAGCCGGGCATGGTGGGGCATGCCTGTAGTCCCAGCTACTTGGGAGGCTGAGACAGGAGGATCGCTTGAGCCTAGAAGTTTGAGGTTGCTGTGAGTGAGGCTGATGCCACGGCACTCACTCTAGCCCGGGCAACAGAGCGAGACTTTGTCTCAAAAAAAAAAGATTCAACCTTGGGCACATTAAGCTTGAGATGGGTCAGGAAGGCTGTTGGATCCATGGTCTGAAGCTTAGGTGAGACCTGGGCGCCGGGCGACAGACTTGTGAGTTGTGGGAACATAAATGACAACCAGAACCTAAGGAGGCAGCATCCCCGTGAGCACAGAGAACAAAGGACCAAACCTGAGAACCATTTGCAGGGCAGATTGCCTGCACTTCAGTGTCAAACTGTCAAACTTGCTGTGACACAGGTAAATTGCTCAACCCCTCTCAGCCTCAGTTTACTCACCTGTAACAAGAAGTGGCCTATTGCACCTACCGCCTTGGGGTTGTGATGAGTAAATGAAGTAATGCACGAGAAACCCTTAGCCGAGAGCCCAGCACTGGTGGACTAGTCATTTACAATAGTCTCTCTCTAAACCTCATGTTTTCTTCCATGATGTGAGGGGTTGAGCTATGCCTGTTTCCATTCTCTTTTCTTTCCTGTATTTTTTCTTGGGAGAGTTTTATTCAGCTTATTCTTTTCCCCTTTGGTCAGAACTTGCACGTCCTGTCCGGGCTGTGGGAGGCTGAGTTGCATGGCTCAAGTCATTTTCCATCAGCCCCATTCTGGGCTCCAGCAGCCCACAGGCCACACCTGAGTCCCCACCCCAGCTCCCTGAAGCGCGCATTTGCTTTGTAGCTTTCTCTCATTTGATCCTCACTATGTCATAAGCTGAGCAGGTGATGTCCCTATTGTGCAGCGGAGAACACCAAAGTCCTGAAGTAGTGTGCTCAAGGTCAGCTATTGACAATGCTCAGGCTGGGTCCTCGGTTTAATTTGGATGAATCTGGTCCACAGATTAATCTAGATATACACCAGAGAAGAAAGATTGAGGCTTCCCGCTCTGACCCCAATCTCTCATCCTTTGCAGACTTTGCAAACCTGCTGGGCTCTGGAGGGAGGGGGACGAGGTGCCCATAATGTAATCATCAATTTAATATGCGGTGGGCTTCCAGCCATCTGTGCAAAGGAAGCCTCTCTGGGCCCATTTAATCCTCCAATCCCTTAAAGACCAACAAATCTGCCTTTTGCCTTCTGCCTGCAGCCGGCAGCTGCCCTCTGAGTAGAGGGGAGTATAAGCTGGCAGGGGGGCCAGGCCTTCCTGAATGAACAAGATGAGAATTCCCCCAGCCTGGTGGGATTATCAGCCCCTCTCCTTCCCATCCCGCCAGGACACTTTATAAACATCACATTCATTAGCTCTTAAAGTGCATGGAAGTTTGAATAAAGGGGATAAAGTTGGTGCCAACTCTTGGGCACTGAAGGATACGATTTTTAGGATCTTGTTTGCGCCTCTCTGGGGTCGTGGTCCCTGCACACCAGAAAGGCAACTGGTCTCAGCTCTCTGAGCTGCACTTTCAGTGACCGGCATCGAGAAATCTTTCAGATTTCTCTGAGAAGGTCCTTTGGGATTATCCAGCTCAGTGCTTTTGACTTTTATTTTCTAGTAGAGGATCTCACTCCTTTTCAATTATAGCTGTATCAGATCGTTTGAAATGCACCACCTAAGACCCTCTCAGCCACACCAGGTCTTTGCCACTTGTTTTATTCCAGCTGCTGCGACAGCTGAACCCCCTCCCCTTGATCTCACACCTTTGGCCTCAGAAGTGCAGGAGTGTCGGACTCTCTGTGGGGTGAATGTTTGACCCACAAGAGGCAGGGGTTGGCGGATAAATTCTTTTCTCTTCCTCTTTCTGGACGGACTGGTCTAAGCTTCCGAAGTCCACACAGCTTCTTTAAAGAAGGTCCCAGGAAGATCTAGCGTCAGTGGAGACCGAGCGGTGGCCGGCTGGGCAGGGCACACTTGTGCCTGCTCTCCCTCCTCTGTCCCCCTGCCCTCATTCCTCAATGGCCCTTCCCAGCCACTGCAGTCCCCCACATAGTGTTAGAACACACGCTGCTGCCTAGAGCTCTGCTTCTTAGGGAACCTGGGCTAAGACAAGGGTCTTACAAGGATGAGGCACATCAAAGTGGGGCTACTCTGAGTGGAGAGAAACAGGGCCCAGGTGCCATCCCTTCTCCCCCCAGAGTTTCCAGGGCCGTGGCTGAGGAGCCTCCACGGGGGTCCTTGAAAGGCCTTTCATCTCGTTCAGTCCCGTCATTCTGCAGCTGAAGAAAGTGAAGCCCAAAGTCCCACATGAGTTCGAGGCAAAGCCAGACCAGACTTGGGCCTCCACTCCTACTCCAGCACCCTTTCTGGCCTGGCAGTTTAAGGGCTTTTGAAAGATTTTCCTTCCCCAAAACTTCTTCCCACACGGGCCTGCCACCAGAGGCTGAAGGCCCCTGTTACACTGCAGCGACCACCTGGCAGTCATGACACACAGACCCCTGGACGCAGGCTGGGACCCGAGTAGGCAGATAGAGGAAGGGGATAGATATGGGGACAGGGAAGGAAGGGTCAGTTATTCTGGAGAAAGGCAGCCGGGAAAGGTCTGACTAGGGACCTCTGTGTGTGGGAGACAGGACTGTGCACGGTTAGAAGGCTGCACAAGGACCCCAGGGCACGGGAGCACAGGGTGGGGGGAGAGTGAGGGGCCACAGAAGGAGATGGGGACTGTCTTTCTGTGGCAACTGGTATTGCCTGTAGGGTACTGTCCTTCAGGCTGAAGTCACCCTCAAGGAAGCTGGGCGGGTGACAAGAAGTCACACTGTGGGGAAAGAGAAGGAGGTATTTGCCCCAAATTGCTTTAAGATTCTTGTGGTTGTGACTGCTCAAAACAACTGGAGACAGGTTGATGATAAGAGAGGTTTTATATTATAAGGATACTGGGGCATCTGAACACATTGACTACCACATTAGAAAAAAAATTTTTTCCTTGGGGCCACAGTGTGGCCCATGGCCTCGGCCAGCAGCTCCCAAGTTTGTCACTCTTTCATCCGAGACAGAGAAGTCAAATGAACCTGTACTCTTCTAGGTAGCCCAATTCTAAGTTCCCAAGAAGGGATTCAGATTAGCCCGGCTCGAGCCAGGTGCCTGCTCTGCACCAGGTGGTGTACAAATACAGCTGCTCCCTCTCTAACCAGACAGCTGAGGGCACGAGAAGGGGACAGTTCGCTACCCTGGGCTTGCACAGTTGAACAGTAGCCCTGCGGTGGGAGACTGTGCTCTTATCTCACGCCTTAATGGAAGAGATCCCTGCTTTGTTCGCGCGCGCGTGCGTGTGTGTGTGTCCAGACCCTGGCAGAAGCCTACCGCCCCCTTACAGCCCAGAGCTTCGTTGTTCTTGGCTACCCCCTACACCTCCCCACTGTTGCTGACAGCTAGGAGAAGCTGAGAGGATCCCAGGGTCTGCCACTGTCCCAGTGTCCTCCCTTTTTCCTTTTCATTTCTTTCAAAAATTACCATCTCTTGCATGATTCCTGTGTGTTAAGCCCTGGGCTCAATGCTTCGTGCACATTCTCTCCTGAACCCTTGCAGCAGCTCTAAGGGAGGGGGATAACCTTGGCCCCTGCTCCACCAGCCTGTCCGTGGCGTGGTCGTGGGTGACCCTGGGCAGCCTGTCCTTGGTGCCTGCATTCTCCAGAAAGCTCCACAGGGAGGTTTTCCCACAGCTATGGCGAGCCATGGATAGTATCTTCTTGGAAAACTGCTTAAGAATTGTCACCGCTGGACTCTGTGTGGTCAGATTTGGGAATGTAATCATCTGTTGGAGAGTTACAGGAGGCCCAGAGCTATTGGTCTTTAGAAATTTTCGACTCTTCCTGGAGGCACCTTCATAGGCCTCACCCTCTGAAAGTTGGGAAGCCGTTCTCTGAGGGGACAGCCCTGCCTTCGTGGTTGGCCCAGTCTAGCAGAGGAAGCCTGGGCTTTGAGGGGGGAAACCCTAGCCTTTGGTGCCGTCAAGGCTATGTGATCCTGGAAGAGCCAGCCGGGTTCTCTGAGTCTGGGTGTCTTTGCCTGTAAAACGGACATGATCACAGCAGCCCCCTCCAAGGTTACTGCTCAGAGAAGGTGGCAGAAGCCTGACAGCTCATACTCATTGTCCGTGGGAAGAGACGTGGGAAGGCAACATTGCATTCAGAGAAGTTCAGCACTGAGCCGACATGGAGGTCGTCTGGAGAACCTACTGGGTCCCCTCCACCCTTGCCAAGTGGCTCCGCGTCCCTTCCCACACCAGAGGGGTGGCCCTGAGTTCCTCTGTGGGCTTTGATTCCGCAGACAGAGTCTATGGTGTGGAAAACACCACCCATAGGTCTGGATTTAGAAGCCTCACAGCAGCCTTTTCCACCACACGCTCAGGAGCAGGTCCTTGGGATTCCTCTGGGGCCACCGGCCTGCCTGAAAGGTGAGTCCAAGAATACACTCCAGTAAATGTCTCCAGTCTCAGGTTTTACTGAGAGATAAACATAATAACTTTGTCACACCTTTTTTTTCTGAGACAGTGTTGCTCTGTCACCTGGGCTAGAGTGCCGTGGCATTATCATAGCTCACTGCAACCTCAAACCCCTGGGCTAAAGTGATCCTCCTGCTTCAGCCTCCTGAGTAGCTGGGACTACAGGCACATGCCACCACCATGCCCGGCTAATTTTTCTATTTTTTTTTAGAGACAGGGTCTCGGGTCTCACTCTTGCTCAGGCTGGTCTCAAACTCCTGAGCTCAAGTGAACCTCCCTCTTTGGCCTCCCAAAGAGGATGAGAAGTGTGAGCTGCCACAGTTGGCCACGTCATGTTTTTTTAATCAGCTTTACTGAGGTATAATTTACACGCAATAAAATTGTTTAATCTTCAGTACAATTCGGTGAGTTTTGGTAAAAGTATACTCTCACAGAACCAGCACCACAGTCATGATACAGGATAATTCTAATGCCTCAAAATATTCCCTGTGCCCGCTGTAGTCACTCCCCTCTACCACCCCCAGCTCCTGGCGACCACGGATCTTTCTATCATACAGTCTTACATTCTGTATAAATGGAATCATGCAGCTTTTTTTGCCGGACTGCTTTCACTGAGCATGGTGTGTTTGATACTCGTTCATGTTGTAGTATGTGTTAGGAGCTCTGTGCTTTTTATTATTGCGTAGAATTCTATTGTCTGGATATACCCAGTTTGTTAATCCATGCACCAGTGAAGGACGTTTGGGTTGTTTCCAGTTTGGGGCTGTTACGATAAAGCTGCTAGGAATATACTGTGTACCGGTGTTTGTGTGGACAGAGGTTTCATTTCTCTTGGGTAAACACCTAGAAGTGGGATTGCTGGGTCATTGGTAAGTATATGTTTAACTTTATAAGATACTGCAGACTGTTTTCCAAAGTAACTATGTACCATGTCCAGTGATCTTTAATGTTAAAAACCTCAGGTACTCTGCCCGGTACTAGCAGTCAAGAGAGATTGCTTTCTAGGCTTAGAGCGTGGGTAACCACAGCTACATCCTCCTGATGGCAAATCAAGTTGAGCGTTTAACTCCTCTGCCCTGGAGGTTCCTCATCCCTGCAATGGAAGAGAGAAACTCTAAACTGGGTCATCCACCCCGATCCTATCTCTCATGCTCCGTTGCCCTTCCATGATCTTCCTGTGTTGGGCCCTGGCCTGAGTGCCAAGAGCAGAATCTATACATAATGTATGGATTGTCTGGGAATTAAGTTTCCACCCAAAGCAAAAAGCCCTAGTTGTCTCACTTTAAATTAACTATTCATTTGTTTGGCTACAGGATACCCCATCAAACCATGGGCCAGTCATAATTCTAAATGGCCCCGCAGACAAAGCTAGACAATTAACCAGGGGCAGTTCTCAGTTACCCAATAAGCATTTGCTACGCTGCACCAGGATAAGGCCCACACAAAACCAATATGTCTTACAACCTTACTGTGCTAGCCTGACCACTGTGTGAGCATTGTCATTTCTCCTTGACAGATGATTAAACAGAAAGTTGGAGCTGTGAACTAACCCGTTCAAGGCACCCCGCAGAGGCCAGAGTGGACACCCAGGTCTTCCTGCTGCACGGTTCCTTCCCCGGTGAACCAGTTCTAACAGGCATGAAACAAGGCAGTCCAGTTTTTGCCCAGAGCATTCCTGAAAACAGTTGAAAACAGTGACCCCGGCATAAAACCGTGCTCTCTCCATAAGAACATTGCTTCGGTTCAGAGTTTGTTCCTGATTAAGGCATTGACACAGTGATGAAAATCTCACATAAGCAAAGTTACTACAAATAGAAACCCTTATAATAATTTGTTAGTGAAACTATGCTCAGTGTTTATGAGACAGACATGAAAGTATAATTACACAAGGGGGCCTATTCCGCTGCAGATTTTTTGTGCAATGTGACGAACTTTACTATGTCTTTAATATAATTTAAAACCAGTATGCTAACAAGAGTGAACAGTGAACACTTAATTAGAAATGCTTTTATGTGTGTTTAGAAACGCACTGGGAGAAAAATTCTGATGGTTTTGGTCTAAAGAGACATAAATGCTGAGGTTTTGTATGTGACTTATTTCTTTTTGATTAGGTTCTTACTCTCCATGAACAGGGTCCACAAATGGACGTCAGGGATCTTTGAACTGCCTGAAATTGTATGCAACATGTTTTGAGGATATATATTTTTTCTGGAATCCCTAGCTTTCATCAGATTCTCAAAGGCCTCTGTGATACAGTCACAAGTTTGAATCATTTACCTCTTCAGTTTTTTTCTTTCTTTTTTTTCCCATTGGCCATGCTAATCTTCTCTGTATCGTTCCAATTTTAGTACATGTGCTGCCCGAGCGAGCACATCTTCAGTTTCTTTCTGCTGTTGCAGTGGGAGTCAAAATTATTCCACTGACTTTAGAGGAGTGTTCCAAGTTGGAATCATTCTTTTAAAAAGTAGTCTGGGCTGGGTGCAGTGGCTCACGCCTGTAATCCTAGCACTCTGGGAGGCCGAGGTGGGTCGATCGCTTGAGGTCAGGAGTTCGAGACCAGCCTGAGCAAGAGTGAGACCTTGGCTCTACTAAAAATAGAAATAAATTATCTGGCCAACTAAAAATATACATAGAAAAAATTAGCCGGGCATGGTGGCACATGCCTGTAGTCCCAGCTACTCAAGAGGCTGAGGCAGGAAGATCACTTAAGCCCAGAAGTTTGAGGTTGCTGTGAGCTAGGCTGATGCCACGGCACTCACTCTAGCCCTGGCAACAGAGCGAGACTCTGTCTCAAAAAAAAAAAAAAAAAAAAAAGTGGCCGGGATCTTCTGCTTTTGGCAGTGTGATTGGATTAGAATCTCTGAAGGGCTTTCTCTTTATAAAACTAGATCTTGGAGGGGAAATGCTTTTAATGCATTGCTGGATATGCAAGAAGTAAGGGAAATCTCCAAGGTTCCCCCCACTAAAATCAAACACACAAAAACCATGGAGCGGAGGCTGGGACAGAGAACAACAGAGAGCAAAGGACAGGCTGGCTGTTGGGTGGGCAAATGCCCAGTCACCTGCCCTGGCTTCCCAAGACCCCACACTTACTTAGGTCTCTCTAAGGGATTGTGTATTGTCAATGCCTGTCCCTTCTGAGGTCTCCTCTGCATCACAGAGGACAAGCCAGGAACTGCATTTTCTAGACTCCTCTGCCACATGGAGCTTCAGCTGAGCCTGCAGATGAGAGGCTCTTGTGAGAGATTTGGAATGCAGGTGGAAGGCAGAGGACTCAACTTTCCAGAGGTGTTGCAGGCAGACTCTAGGCAGATGTGTGTTCACTGCCACTTCCGGGTGTGCTTCCCAGAATCACCTGCAATGGTGCTGCACCCTGAGTGAATGGGTGGGAGCTTCCCAGAGGCTCTTGAGATTAGGGTGGTCGCAGGACAAGCCCTTCAGATCCACCCACTTGGGTGCTACAGATTAAAGTGTAGTGAAAGGCTCCCTCACCTTTGTTCCTCCAGCCTTCCAATGGTTGTATAAACCTCTATTTCCATGTATCCAAAACATAGGCACTTGGCATGCCAATGATCAACTTCTTGCCTCTCAACTCTAAATTCACTTTTTAATGCCTGTTCTGTGATAATGGGCGAAACTCCTTTAAACGTATCTCTTCCTATGAATATGATCTAAACCTTTTTGGTAGAGAGCCCTGAAGGCCACTGGGGGAGGAAGCAGCTTCTGCTGCTGGCTCTAGTGCTGTACCTTCAGTGAGTGGTGTGGTGGAAGGACAGTTGGTGGTGCTCTGTCCCAGTCACACATCCAGGACACACAGTCCCTAAGTGACCTTGAAGCCTCTACCCAGCTTGGTGATCGCCTTCCTGTGGCCCTCCAACATGGACAGGGGTGCTCCAGGCCTCCCTTCCCCATTGGTGCCCTGACTCCCTCTGTGCACCTGTATGCCTGCCCACCTGCCCCCTAGGTGCAACTCAGCTGTGCCCCAGAAGGTTGCTTCTTGCCTATCCAGTGACTGCAGACAAGCTCTGGGCCAGGCCACCTTGTGAACTTCTCTGCCATCCAGTGGGCTGCAACCACGTACCCAAAGAGGTCTGAACCCCAGCTTGGGAAGGGATCCCTCCCCAAGTTTGTCCTTCCTTAGGTAGTTTCTCTTAGCCCTATAGTTCTCTTTCCATCTTGTAGTTACTCTTCTGTCATAGCTTAATAATTCTTTGTGTTAAATTTTCTCTGTTTAAGTCGCTGTATGGTTTCTCTCTCCTGACTGGACACAGATGGATATAGTTGGAATACATAGAGTGTATGGCTTTGGTTTTCCTAATAACACCCTGACTGATAAAGGCTAACATAGCCCTAGATCTGTAAACACTCTGGCACCCAGCCGAAGCAAACGTATATCTCCGGGGTTTACTACCCTGCTTAGGTCGTCAGAACTCATTTATTCATTCAACAAAGATTTGCTGAGTGCCTATTACATATCAGTCATTGTTCTAGAGGATAGGGATATAGCAATGAACAAAACAAAAGTCCTACCATACATTTTCCCAGAAATGTATTATCAAGCACAGAAGGAAACAAGCCACCATGAATGAGAACAGATGACAAAAAAAAAACACAAACATTTAGGTTATTTGTTATTAACCTAAGGTTTTTGTTACTACAGTTATCAGATAGGAGATATAAAATAACCAGATAGGAAATGTGTAAAAGAAATAAGAGCTTATTCACAGAAATAAGCGAGGGATCAAAAAGACAATAATAAATGTTGGTGAAGATGTAAAGAAACTGAACAATCATACATTGCTGGTGGGATTACAAAATGGTATGGCCCCTTTGGAAAACAGTCTGGCAGTTCCTTAAACTGTTAAACATATATTTAGAACTCCAATTTGTCTGGCAGCAGACTTCTCAATGTAAACCATACAGGCCAGGAGAGAGTAGGCTGATATTTTCAAAGTGCTGAAAGAAAAAGAAAACCTGTCATACAAGAACACTGTATCCAGCAAAGCTATTCTTCAAATATGAAGGAGAGATAAAGTCTTTTCCTGACAAACAAAAGCTAAGAAAATTCACCACCACCAGACCTGTGCTATAAAAAATGCTAAAAGGAGTTCTTCAATACGAAAGAAAAAAAAAAACCTCACTAACATGCAAGAAGACATTTAAAGGCATAAAATCCGCTGGCAAAATTAAGGACAAAGTACAAAGACAACCCCAGACTACTACACTACTATGATTGTGGTGTACAATTCACTCATAACTCTAGTATGAAGACAAATCTAAAAGACAAATCTATCAAAAATAATATTAGCTACAGCAACTTGTGAAGAGATAGACAACCTAAAATATGTAAATTGAGACAACAAAAAGTAAAAGTGCGGGTGGATGGAGTGAAAGTATAGAGTTTTTTTAGTTTTTTTTCTTTGTTTCTATTCTGTGTGTGTATGTGTGTGTGTGTGTGTGTGTGTGTGTGATCTAAGATAAGCTGTCATGTCTTTAAAATAACTTGTTATATCTATAAGATGTTTTTTGTAAGCCACATGGAAACCATAATACAAAAACCTATATTACATACGCTAACAATAAAAAGCAACAAATTAAAACATACTACCAGAGAAAAATCACTTAACCATAAAGAAAGAAAAGAAGGAAAAAAGGAAGGGTTACAAAACAACCGGAAAACAAGCAACAAAATAGCAGTAGTAAATCCTTACTTTTCAATAACACTGAACATAAATGGACTCAATTCTCCAATTTAAAGACACAGGGTGGCTGAATGAATAAAGAAACAAGACCCACCTATATGCTGCCTGTAAGAAACCCACCTGACCTATGAAGACACACACAGACTGAAAGTGAAGGATAGAAAAAGATATTCCATGCAAGCGGAAACCAAAAAAGAGCAGGAGTAGCTACAGTTTTATCAGGTAAAGTAGACTACAAGTCAAAGACTGTAAAAAGAGACAAAGAAAGTTGCTACATAATAATAAAGGGGTCAATTCAGCAAGAGGATATAACAACCATAAATATCTATGGACCCAATGGTGAAGCGCCCAAGTATATGAAGCAAACATTAATATATCTAAAGGGAGAGATAGACTGTAATGTAGTAATAGCAGGGGACTTCAACACCTCACTCTCAGTAATGGACAGATCACCAGGCAGAAAATCAACAAAGAAAGATCAGAATTAAGTTAATACATATCAAACCAAATAGGCTGAACTGACATTTACAGAACATTTCACCCAAATGCCGCAGAGTACATATTCTTTTCATCAACATATGGAACATTCTCCAGACTAGACCACATCTTAGGCCACAAAACCAGTCTGAAAAAATTCAAAAAAGTAGAAATCTTATCAAGTATCTTTTCTGACCACAATGGAATAAAACTATTACAGAAATCAATTACAAGAGGAACCTTGGAAGATACACAGACACATGGAAATTGAACAACATGCTCCTGAATGATCAATGACTCAATGAAGAAATTAAGAAGGAAATTTAAAAATTTCTTGAAACAAATAAAAATGGAAACACAACATACCAAAATCTATGGGATACAGCAAAAGCAGTACTAAGAGCGAAGTTCATAGCAATAAGCACTTACATCAAAAAAGTAGAAAGACTTCAAATAAACAACCTAATGATGCACTTCAAGGAACTAGAAAAGCAAGATCAAAGTAAATTCAAAATTAGCATAAGGAAAGAAATACTAAAGATCAGAGCAGAAATAAATAAAATTGAGACTAAAAAGATACAGAAGATCAACGAAATGGAAAGCTGATTTTTGAAAAGATAAACAAAACTGACAAACCTTTAGCTAGACTAAGAAAAAAAGAGAGAAGACCAAAATAAATAAAATATGAAACAAGAAAGGAGATATAATAAGAGACCACAGAAATAAAAAGAATCATTAGAGACTGTTATGAACAACTATACACCAACAAATTCTTCTATATGAAAACCTAGAAGAAATGGATAAATTCTTTGACACACACAACTTACCAAGACTGAACAATGAAGAAATAGAAAACCAAAACAAACCAATAACAAGTTAAGAGACCAAAGCTGTAATAAAAGTCTCCCATCAAAGAAAAGCCCAGGACCTGATGGCTTCACTGCTTAAATCTTCCAAAACTTAAAGAATGAATGCTAATTCTACTAAAACTCTCAAAAAAAAAATTAAACAGGAGGGAATACTTCCAAATTCATTCTACAAGGCCAGCATTACCCTGATACCAAAGCCAGACAAGGACACAACAAAACAAAGACAACTACAGGCCAATATCACTGATGAACATAGATGCAAAAATCTTCAATGAAATACTAGTAAACAGAATTCAGCAGCACATTAAAAAGCTCATTTACCAGGATCAAGTGGGACTCATCCCAGAGATGCAAGGATGGTTCAACATAAGCAAATCAATAAATATGGTGCATCACACTAACAGAACCAAGAACAAAAACCATATGATCATTTCAATGTATGCTGAAAAACCAATAAAATTCAACATCCCTCTATGATAAAAACCCTCAATAAACTCAGTAAAGGAAGAACATACCCCAAAATAATAAAGGCTATATATTACAAATCCACAGCCAACATCATATTGAATGGTGAAAAATTGAAAGCCTTTCCTCTAACATCTGGAACAAAGCAAGAATGCCCACTTTCACCACTTTTAATAATTGTAATACTAGAAGTCCTAGCTGTAGCAATTAGGCAAGAGAAAGAAATAAAGAGCATCTAAACTGGAAAGGAAGAAGTCAAATTAGCCTTGAATGTAGATAACATGATCTCATATTTAGAAAAACTTAAAGACTCCACCAAAGATCCATTAGAACTGATAAACAAATTCAGTAAAGTTGAAGGATACAAAATCAACATACAAAAATCGGTAGCATTTTTATATACCAACAGTGAACGATCTGAAATAGAAATCAAGAAAGCAGTCACATTGACAATAGCTACAAAGAACATAAATATCTAGGAATCAATTTCACCAAAGAGGTCAAAGATCTATACAAGGAAAACTACAAAACACAAGGAAAACTATAAAACACAGATGAAAGAAATTGAAGAGGACAAATAAATACAAAGATATTCCATGCTCATGGACTGGAAGAATTAATACTTTTAAAATGACAATACTACACAAAGCAATTTATAGATTCAATACAATCCCTATCAAGATACTAATAACATTCTTCAGAGAAATAGAAAAAACAATCCTAAAATTTATATGGAACCACAAAATACTCCAAATAGCCAAAGCAATTCTGAGCAAAAAGAACAAAGGGCAAAAAGCTGGAGGCATCACACTACCTGACTTTAAAATATACTACAAAGCTATAGTAACCAAATCAGCATGGTACTGGCATACAGACACATAGACCAATGGAACAGAATAGAGAACCCAGATATAAATCCATGCATTTACAGCCAACTCATTTTCAACAAAGGTGCTGAGAACATACAATAGGGAAAGGACAGATTCTTCAATAAATGGTGTTGGGAAAACTGGATAACTATATGCAGAAGAAGGAAACTGTATCTATTTCTCACCATATACAAAAATAAAATCGAAATGAACTCAAGACTTAAATCTAAGACCTGAAAGTATGAAACTATTAAAAGAAAACATTGGGGAAATGCTCCGGGACATTGGTCTGGGCAAAGATTTTCTTAGTAAGACCTCAAAAGCACAGAGAACAAAAGCAAAAATAGACAAATGTGATTACATCAGGCTAAAAAGCTTCTACACAGCTAAGGAAACAATCAACAAATTGAAGAGACAACTCACAGAGTGGGAGAAAATATTTTTAAACTATCCATCTGACAAAAGATTAATAACCAGAATATATGTGGAGCTCAAACACCTTGATAGGAAAAAACCAAATAATGCAATTTAAAAATGGGCAAAAGATCTGAATACACATATCTCAAAAGAAAACATACAAATGGCCAATAGGCATATGAAAAAATGCTCAGCATCACTAATCATCAGAGAAATGCAAATCAAAACCATAATGACATATCATCTTACCCAGTTAAAGTGGCCTTTGTAAAAAAGACAGGAAATAACTGATGCTGGTGAGGATGTGGCGAAAGGGGAACCCTTGCCCACTGGTGGTGGGAATGTAAATTAGTGCAGCCACTGTGGAGAATATTATGAAGGTTCCTTAAAAAACTAAAAATAGAACTACTGTTCCAACAAATTCCACTACTGGGTTTATATCCAAAAGAAAGGAAATCAATTTATCAACATATCTGCACTCCCATGTTTATTGCAGCACTATCCATAATAGCCAAAATACTGAGTCAGCCTCAGTGCTCATTGGTGGATAAAGGGCTAAAGAAAATGTGGTGTACACACACACACACACACACACACACACACACACACACACACACACACACAGAGGAATATTATTTAACCCTCAAAAAGAATGAAATCTTGTTATTTGAAGCAACATGAATGGAAGTGGAGGTCATTATGTTAAGTGACATAAGCCAAATGCAGAAAGACAAATATCAAATGTTCTCACTCACATGTGGGAGCTAAAAAAGTGGATCTCATGAAGATAGAGAGTAGAATGGTAATTACCGAAGGCCAGGAAGGGGAGGGGGAGTGGGGATGAAGACAGAGGTTGATTAATGTGTTCAAATATGCAGGTAGATGGAAGAAAGAAGACCTTGTGTTCAACAGATCAGTAGGGTGACCATAGTTCACATTAATCTATTGCACATTTTAAAACAGCTAGAAGAGAATAATTCCAATATTCCTAGCATAAAAAGATAAATATTTAAGGTGATGGGTATCCCAGTTACCCTGATTTGATTATATGAATGTATCAAATTATCACATGTACCCTGGAAATATGTGCATCCATTATATATCAATGAAAAATTAAAAATTAAAATACTTAATAAAAAATAAAGTACGAGAAAGCCTGAGTAGTCCAATAGCTATTGAAGAAATTGGATCACTAACTTAAAAAAATCAAGCTTAGATAGTTTTCAGGCAATTCCTAGCAGATTTTCAGGGAACAAATTACAGATTCAACGTGATTTATGATGGAGTTATGTCCTAAAAACCCCATCATAAATTGAAAATATTGTTAAGTTGAAAATGCATTTAATATACCTAACCTACCAAACATCATAGTTTACCTTAGCCTACTTAAACATGCTCAGAATACTCTAGCCTACAGTTGGGAAAAGATTTATATTCAAAATTTGAAGTATGGTTTCTACTGAATGCAAATCTCTGTAGCACAATCAGAAAGTAAAAAAATATTATGTTGGGGACTGTCTGTATTCTAATTTTAAACTTACAAAAAATATCAGAAGATGCAGTACTCCCCAATTCTATATGAGGTTAGTATAAATTTGATAAAAAACTAGTCAAGGACTATATGAAAATGAAAATAACAGACAAGAATCTCTCATGAACAAGGATGGAAATATTATAAACAAAATTTAGTAGACAGAATCCAACAGTGTATAGTAAGACAATTTATCATGACTAACCTGGATTCATCCCAAGCATATCAGGATGGTGTAACAGAAAAATCCATAATTTTAATTGATCACATTAATGAGTTAAAGGAGAAAAGTTATATGATTATCTAAATAGATGTAGTAAGGCATTTGGTAAAAGTCAACATCTTTTCATAATAAAAGCTCTTAGTAAAGCAGAAATAAAATGAAACTTTCTAATGTTAAAGGGTTATTTTCTTTCTTTCTTTCTTTTTTTTTTTTGAGACAAAGTCTCACTCTGTTGCCCAGGCTGTAGTGCCGTGGCGTCAGCCTAGCTCACAGCAACCTCAAACTCCTGGGCTTAAGGGATCCTACTGCCTCAGCCTCCCGGGTAGCTGGGACTACAGGCATGCGCCACCATGCCCAGCTCATTTTTTCTATATATATTTTTAGTTGGCCAGATAATTTCTTTCTATTTTTAGTAGAGACGGGGGTCTTGCTCTTGCTGAGGCTGGTCTCGAACTCCTGACCTCGAGTGATCCACCCGCCTCGGCCTCCCAGAGGGCTAGGATTACAGGCGTGAGCCACTGCACCTGGCCTAAAAGGTTATTTTCTGAAGAAATACAGTAGTCATCACTCTTAATGATAAACCATTATAAGCATTGTTCCTTTAAGAGCAGAGTAAGACAAAGACGTCTGCTATCATCCCTTCTGTTCAATAAGGCAAAGGCAGGACAGATATAAGAAGAAAAACAGAAACAACACTGTCATTATTTGCCATTTATATAATTGTATACATACAAAACCCCAAAATAATCTACAAATTATTAGAATTAATAAGAGCCCAGCAAGGTTGTTAACTACAAAAATATAAAAACTGGAAGAAGGTATTTGTGACATATATAACTGACAAAAATTAATATCCAGCATATGGGTGTGTATCTTAAAATAAGAAAAACACAAACCAGTAGAAAAATGGACAAAAGACATGAATAGGCACTTTACAAAAAAAAAAAGGAAACATAATTACCATGAAACATGAAAAGATGCTCAACTTCATCGACAATCAGGTAAATATAAATCAATGCCACAATAAGATACCATTTTACTCCAACTCTATTGGCAAAAATTAAGAAATGTACTAACACCAAATGCTGGTGAAAATGCAGCTCAGTGGAATCTCTCATACACCACAGGTGTAAATTGGCACAACTCTGAAAAACATTTTGGCAATATTTTGTAAAATTGAACTAGATATGTTGTAGGGAAATTCTTGCACATGCATAAGAATATTCATTGTGGTACTATTTACAAAAAATTGGAGGCTATCAAGTGTCCACCAATAGAAGACTGGAAAAGTAGTATTAATATATTCACAGAGTGAATGTACTACAGTTACATACATCAACCTGGTCAAATATGATGTGTGAAAAAGGAAAGTTGCGGAAAACTAAAGTCAAACTTTTACAAAGCTAAAAAAAAATGAACTAAATATTTTTTTAGTGATACAGATGTATGTGATAAAACGACATACTTTTAAAATAGCTGAGTGTGGTGGCATGCACCTGTAGTTCCAGCTACTTGGGAGGCTGGGGTGGGAGGATGGTTTGAGCCCAGGAATTCGAAATTGCAGTGCCCTGTGATCACTGCTATGTGACTAGCCACTGCACTTCAGCCTGGGCAATATAGTAAGACACTATCTCTATTAAAAAAAAAAAAAAGGAAAAGAAAAAAAATCAAGTAAATGATCCAGATGAAATTCAAGCTAGTATTACCTCTGGTAAGGAAGCAAGGTAAGACAGGAAAGGGATATACAGGTGCATGCATCAATAGGTAATGCTCTAGTTCCTAAGTGGGATGGTGGGTTTCGAATGTTCACTTTATGTTACATTTGTTCTTTTGATGTATCACATACTATCTATTAATATTAAAATTTTTTAAGGGGCCTGTAGTTTCTCTCTTTCACCACTACGTGGCAGGCTAGCACGTTAGTAAAATAAGTCCTGCTTGGGAAAGGCTGGTGAAAATGCAAATATACCTAATGGCCAGTAGCATCCTAATTTCCTCACAGGAGCATATATAAAATAGGGCTTTATGTTCTCAGCGTGTTTACGTGCACAGCAGCTCAGGCGTACGGTACTGGGGCATGGATCTTGCAGCCATTTGGCCGGGGCTTGTTTTTTCTTTCTCTTTGCCTGGTTACGTAACCATTTTGCAAACTTAGAAGTGTATCTGTTTGAATGTTGATTCTTATCTCTGAGAATTTTCCAGTATTTCCCAAGGTGTTCATTCCTAAATTAATAACAGGAAGCATGAGGGCGGGCCTTCATGGCCCTTTTATGGCTATTGATTTGGGGCTATGTTTTTCACCACTAGCGTTAGAACTACCGTTTAATGACTGTGGATGACACTGTTGTAATATATAAAAGAACGTTTAAAATTTGGTAACAACCAATGTTAAAAAAGCAACACAACAGTCATCAAATTCGCTCATAGAATGTCTGGTGCCAAATAGCTTGTTCACATGACGTGATCGATGTGACGCTGACAAATGTTGGCAGGTATTTTTGTTTTAGCAGCCAATGTTATGCCACCAGGTGGCAACAGCACAAACAGTTCCCCAGCCACCCACTTGAGGTCTCACTCTCTAGACCTGCCCTGCCGGCTACACGTGAGGCAATTGAGCACTTGAAATAAGTTGTGCTGTAAGCCTAAGACACACATGGATTTTGAAGACTTTTTTTTTGAAGATGAAAAAAAGTCAAATGTCTCTTAATGATTTTTAATATTGATTACACGCTGAAATAATGTGTTAGATTTGTTGGATTAAATAAAATATTTTATTAAAATTCATTTCACAGCCTGGGCAACACAGTGAGACCTAGTCTCTAAAAAAAAAAAAAAAAAAATTAGCTGGGCGTGGTAGCGCACACCGCTTGTAGTCCCGGCTATTTCGAGGCTGAGGCAGGAGGATCGCTTGAGCCCAGGAATTTGAGGCTGCAATGAGCTGTGATCGTGCCACTGTGCTCCAGCCTGGGCGACAGAGCAAGAGCCTGTCTCAAAAAAGAAAAAAAAAATCATTTCACCTATTTCTTTTTACCTTTTTAAAAATGTGGCTACTAGAAAACAAAACTACATAAGTGGTTTGCACTCTATTTCTTTTTTTTATTATTTGAGCATATTATGGGGGTACAAAAGTTTAGGTTATGTATATTGCCCTTGCTCCCCCCTCCATCAGAGCTTCAAGCGTGTCCATCCCCTGGACGGTGCGCATCGTGCTCATTATGTATGTATACACCCATCCCCTCCCCTCACACATCTGCCGGACACCTGATTAATGTTATTCCTAAATGTGCTCTTAGGTGATGATCAGTGAAACCAATTTGATGGTGAGTACATGTGGTGCTTATTTTTCCATTCTTGGGATACTTCACTTAGTAGAATGGGTTCCAGCTCTATCCAGGAAAATACAAGAGCTGCTATATCACCATTGTTTCTTATAGCTGAATAGTACTCCATGGTATCCATATACCACATTTTATTAATCCACTCATGTATTGATGGGCACTTGGGTTGTTTCCACATCTTCGCAATTGGGAATTGGGTTCGCACTATATTTCTACTGGACAGCAGTGCCTTAGACGTTATGACCAACACGGTATTTGTGTATTGCAGTATTAGTTATTACAACACTGCACCTGTGATCCCTGCACTCGCGCCTGGCTTCAGGGTGTGTCCGGTGCAGTCGCACAGGGTCCCCCCCCCCACTCAGGAGGGCCTCGCATGTGGTTTAATGCTCTGTCATTCCCTTGAAAACTTTAATTTTATCTTTGAATTGGTCTTCTAAGCGAAGTCTCATAAGACAATGGAGCACGTTCCAGGGGCCTGAAGCCTTGGTTCCTCCGCTGTCCGCCTCCTGCCCCCCCCCCCCCCCCAGCTCCTGTCGGGAGACTGTCGCCGCTTCCCGCCCCGGCAGCGGCCCTGGGGACGCTCGGGGTGCGCGCCCGACGTGGGGCGGGGTGTGGTGGCGGCCACCCCCCACTCCCCGGGGCTGGCCGGGCAGGAGCGGGTCTCTAGCACACCCGATCTAGGGCCTGGAGGCGGCCGGCTCGGAGGTCGCAATACCGTTGTGGGTTGCATTCTGCCATGGGTTTGGGCGTTGGGCCCACGGCAAGGGGAGACACGTGGCCTGTGTTTTTCAGAGGCCTCCCGCCAGGGGGCGCACGGTGGCGGCGGCCACGGGCCCGCGGGAGCTGGAACGCAAGCTCCTAGCGACAGGGATCAGCCCTCCGCGCCGCTGCGGGTCTGCGCCTGCCCCAGAGTGTCCGCGTGCGCGAGGGAGCGCGCGGGGTCTGACTCCGGCCTTGGGAGGGGCCGGCAGGGGAGGGGGATCCTCTCTTCCTCCTTCGTACCCTCCTCAGCCTTTCTTGTGTTTGTCTCTTAGGGGCAGTTCAAGGTGTCAACGGAAAAGAAACCAAACTCTGTAAAATAATTTTAAAGAGATTTATTCTGAGCCAAATTTGAGGATCATGACCCGGAGCCAGGCCCAAGAGGCCTTGAGCAAGTGGACTGGCTGTGGCTGGGTTCCAGTCTGCTTTTATACATTTCAGGGACACAGGGGTTACAGATAAAGTCATAAATCAATACGTGGGACTCATGCATTGGTTTGGCCCGAAAAGGTGGGCCATCTCGAAGCAGGGGCGGGGGGGGGGGGCTTGCAGGTTATAGGTGGGTTTAAAGATTCTTTGGCTTGTAATTGGTTAAAGACAGGAAGCTTTGTCTAAGGGGTTGGAATGTTTTAACATAGTTGCTGTTTATCAGAGATAAGCCACCAGACATAGGCTTGTGTAAATTGAGGGCCTGTAGGTTTGTCTTGCATACCCTTAGGCTTGTTAATGGGTTACAAAGGATGTCCCCCGGAAGGGAGGGGGGCATGATGAGGCATGTCTGACCTCCCTCCTCCTGGTAGGCAATTTAGGGTAAGGATATTCCTTTGGCCACGAGGGGGTCCATTCAGTCAGCCGGTGGGGGGTGAGCCTTAAAATTTTATTTTAGGTGACAAAGGCATCCTCTGAGGATGAGCTATTACAAATGAATTGGGTAATTCGGTAATGCCACGTGCGAGTTAAATGGCATGGTATCTGCATTTAAAACTGGTGTTGCACAATATGAAGATGAGTGGTAAAATTTTTGCTAATAATTTATTTTTTTTATTTTTTATTTTTTTTTTGAGACAGAGTCTCACTTTGTTGCCCGGGCTAGAGTGAGTGCCGTGGCATCAGCCTAGCTCACAGCAACCTCAGACTCCTGGGCTTAAGCGATCCTACTGCCTCAGCCTCCCGAGTAGCTGGGACTACAGGCATGAGCCACCATGCCCGGCTAATTTTTTTGTATATATATTTTTAGTTGGCCAGATAATTTCTTTCTATTTTTAGTAGAGACGGGGTCTCACTCTTGCTCAGGCTGGTCTCGAACTCCTGACCTCGAGCGATCCACCCGCCTCGGCCTCCCAGAGCTAGGATTACAGGCGTGAGCCACCGCGCCCGGCCTTTGCTAATAATTTAAAATTTTAATTTTTCTGTACTTAGTAAGTAGCAAATAATAATACTGTCTTCTGACAGTAAGTCAATGGAGAGATGGGTGGAAGAAAGGAAAAAGCTTTCTGCTGCCTTTTGAACAAGGGGCCCTGCATCTTCATTTTGCACTGGGCCCACCAATGATGTAGCCAGTCCTACCTCCTCCGTCTGCATTGCCAGCGTTCTGGGCTGTGAATACTCCTCTACGTCGTCCAGCTCGCTACATCCAGCACCCCAAGTTCAGCAACTCTTTGATTCCAGTGGGACCTACAACGAATTGATCTTACTATCTTTTCTGTCTTTCACCTCCTACCCGGATCCCATCTTCCTTACCCAGCTTAACTTTCATTGTCCACTATTACGGTCCCTCCTGGGAATACATCTTGAACTCCACTGCTTCCTCTCCCTTCCAATCCTTATCTGGCCAACCCCAGTAAAACCCAACTCTCTGCTCTGTGTGGTTTCTCATTCCCCACCGAGCAGCTCTGGGTTCTTCACGTGGCACTCTCCGGGTTCCAAAGGGCAGCGAGAGAGTAAGCCCCAACCTGCGCGAACTTTCCATGCCTCTGCCTTAGTCATAGTCTCTAAGTCCCATTGGCCAGAGCAAGTCACCTGGCCAACCCAAGCCTCAAAGGGTGGAGAAATAGAGTCCATCTCTTGATGGAAGAAGCTACAAAGTCACATTGCAGAGGGGCTCATGTACGGAGATGGGGAAATTTGTGGCCATTTTTTCAATCTGCCACAAACTTTAAAAGGAAAGTAAATCTTAATCTTTCTCCTCCTGGGAGGTATCTCAGTTTCTGCAAATATGACTATTCTCACCAGGAATCTGGGTTCTTGAGATAATAGGAAGGAGAGCAACAACTTTGTCAAGTCACTGAATTCTCCAGAATTATGATGATCTGGTCACCACACATAAGGTGACTGCTACTTAAAAACCACACACACACAACTTTTAAACATCTATTGAGTACATTGTTTTTTGCATGGATTATAATATTTGTTCTCCATAGCATTATGAGATAGGTAGCATTATTGAGCCCCTTTTATAGGCGAGGAAATAGAGACAAGTAATTGAAATATTTGCATGAAGTCACACAGGTAGGAAGTGGCAGAATCCAGATTTGAGTCCCAGTCTGTCTCAAGCCAGAGCTTGTAACCATTATGCTATGCTGTCTCTTAAAGTGGTTCTTTCTCTAAAATAAGGAAGATCTGCTTCAGGTGGCATAAGCATAACTATAGAAGGTCCCTGATTTAGGATGTTTTGACAATGAGCGATTTTTCAACTTTACCATGGCACAAAAGCAATACACATTCAGTAGAAATCGTACTTTGAATTTTGAATTTTGATCTTTTCCCGAGCTAGTGATACGCAGTAGTATACTCTCTCCCTATGCTGGGCAGCAGCAAGCTGCAGACCCTAGTTGGCCACTCACCCAGGAGGGTCACGGCTCACACCCTGCAGTGGACTGTGTTGCCAGATGACTTTGTGCAACTGTAGGCTAACATAAGTGTTCTGAGCACGTGTAAAGTAGGCTAGAGTAAGCTATCATGTTCAGTAGGTTACGTGTCTTCAATGTATCTTCGACTTGCAATATTTTCAAATTACAGTGTAACCTTAACCTAAGTTGAGGAGCATTTGTACTGTTTTTTGAGACATATTCATTCTATAACTTTATTACATGTCAACTACATACTAAGTTACCTTTAACAGATTAGGATAAAATAATTTTATGTTTTAATCCCATTGAGTCAGATGCAGAGAAATGCCATATAATAGCATAATGTTAGACCCCATATTAGATTGTAAAGATCCTAAATTTGTATATCAGCATTTAATTTACTTTTTTTAATTCTTTTTTCCTCTTTTTTGCCCCACCCCCTTTTAACTTACTTTTTAATCTTCACAGATTGTTCTAAAATTCAAAGAAAGATTTATTCTAAAATTTATTTTTGAATAGGTAGACACAATACAGTCATCCCCCCTCATCCAAGGGTTTGCTTTCCGTGGTTTCAGTTACCTGCCGTCAACTGCGGTCCAAAAATATTAAAGGGAAAATTCCAGAAATAATTCATACATCACGCCATTCTGATGGCATGATGAAATCTCTTGCTGTCCTGCTCTGTCCACCTGGGATGTGAATCATCCCTTTGTCCAGCGTATCCATGCTACATACACAACCCACCTGATGTTCACTCAGTAGCCCTCTCAGTTTTCAGATGAAAAAGCATACTATATATAGAGTTCAGTACAGTCCATGGTTTCGGGCATACAGTGGGGGTCTTGAAACACTGATCGGGGGGACTACTATACATAATTTAAAAAGTACACAACAGTGGAAAACAGTTTGGTGGTTTTCCACAAGTTAAACAGCAAATTACCATATGATCCACAAATTCCACTCCTAGGTATATGCCCAAAATAATTAAAAACAGGTTCAAATAACAATTTGTACACAAATGCTCATAGTAGCTTTACTCACAATAGCTCAAAGGTGGAAAAAAACCCAAATATTCATCGATAGATGAATGGATCAACAGCAAAATGTGGCGTAGCCATAAATGGAATATTATTAAGCTATAAAAAGTAATGAGGTATTGATCTATGGATGAATCTTAAATACATTATGCTAAATGAAAGAAACGAGATACAAAAGATCCCATATTGTGTGATTCCATTCATATGCAATATCCAGAACAGACAAATCACAGAGACATAAAGCAGATTGGTGGTTTCCAGTGGCTGGGGGGTAGGATTGCTTTACGGGTACAGAGTTTCTGTTTGGAGTGATGAAAAAGTTCTGGAACTAGACAATGGTGATAGTCACACAGCATCGTAAATGTACTTAATGCCACTGAATGGTATACTTTAAAATCATTACAGTGGTACATTTTATGTTATATGTGTTTTACCACCAAAAAAAAAAAAAAAAAAAAGCCCCGAAAGGGTACACAAGAATATAGAGTGAAACTAGGTCCTCTTCACACCCTTGTCTTTTAACACCCAATTTCTTTCCCCAGAAGTCACTACTGCCATTAGATTCTTCTATGTTTGTACTGACAAATTTGGTGTATCTACTAGCATATGTATTTATATTTAGTTGAATAATATTTTTACATAATTGTAAAATACTATTGCAAAATATACCTGCTGTTTTGATTTTTTGCTCTCCCTGCTGCCCTCAGTATAGAGATTGTTCCATATTACTACCAATAAAGAGCTATTTAATGTTCTTTTGTTTGAAAGTTTTTAAATTTGTTTATCCCCTTTTGATAGAAATTTAGGTAGTTTCCAGTCTTTTGTTTTCTTTTATTTTACAAATATCCTGTGAACAATTATCCTAAATCAGGGGTTAACAAACTACAACCCATGGGCCAAATCCACCACCTGTTTTCATATTACCTGCAAGTTAAGAATCATTTTTCACTTTTAAGTGATTGAAAAACATTTTTAAAAATTTATTAATTGTAAAATAAACATAACAGAATTTGCCATCTTAATCATCCATTTTTAAGTGTACAGTTCAGTAGTATTAAGTATATTCACATTGTTGTGCAACCAATCTCCAGAACTTTTTCATATTGCAAAACTGAAACTCTGTACCCATTAAACAATTCCCCATTTCTTCCTTTCCATAGTCCTTGGCAACCACCATTCTACTTTCTGCTTTTTTTTTGAGACAGAGTCTCACTCTGTTGTCCAGGCTAAAGTGCCGTGGAGTCAGCCTAGCTCACAGCAACCTCAAACTCCTGGACTCAAGAGATCCTTCTGCCTCAGCCTCCCGAGTAGCTGGGACTACAGGCATGTGCCACCATGCTTGACTAATTTTTTCTATATAGTTTCAGTTTTCCAGCTAATTTCTTTCTATTTTTAGTAGAGACGGGGTCTCGCTCTTGCTCAGGCTGGTCTCAAACTCCTGAGCTCAAACGATCTGCCTGCCTCAGCCTCCCAGAGTGCTGGGATTACAGGCATGAGCCACTGAGCCCAGCTCCATTCGATTTCCACGTGGCTTTTCTCTTTCTGAGTTTGATATTCTAGATACCTTATATAAGTGAAATCATACAGTATTTATCTTTTTGTAACTGGCTTATTTCATTTAGCATAATGTTTTCAAGGTTCATCCATGTTGTAGCATGTGTCAGAATTTCCTTCCTTTCTAAGTCTAAATAATATTCCATTGTATTGTATATATCACATTGTGTTTATCTATTCATCAGTCGATAGACCTTTGGGTTGCTTCTACCTTTTGGGAATTGTGAATAATTCTACTATGAACATGGATGTACAAATATCTGTTACCAATCTTTTGCTAGCTTTCTCCCCAGGCTGGAATGCAGTGGCATGATCATAGCTCACTGCAGCCTTGAACTCCTGGGTTCAAGTGATCCTCCTGACTCAGCCTCCCGAGTAGCTGGGACTACAGGAGCATGCTACAACGCCCGGCTAATTTTTCTATTTTTAGTAGAAACAGGGTCTCACTCTTGCTCAGGCTGGTCTTGAACTCCTGAGCTCAAGCAATCCTCCTGCCTTGGCCTCCCAGTGTTCTAGGAGCACAGGCATGAGGTGCCACATCCAACCTGTTTCCAAACATTTAGATCGTCCACAATGTGGCAGATTTAAAAAGTGGTGTGTACGAAAAAAATGGTATTTCCATCAGTAAGAATGGATTGAAATGTGAAATATATTTAAATCCCTGAGTTTGTAGTGATAAAAAAAAAAAAACAACTAAACAAACGCCAAATACCTCACTGTTTTTATCTGGAATATGCCAGGGAAACAATTCACTATTTTGAAAACAAACAAACTGGAAAGCAAAAGAAAAGAATCAAGTAGGATCCGTCTTTTCTATGTAAACCGTGTCTCAGGATAGCCAAAAAATTGATGTGAGAAAGTTGCTCTTTATTTAAATATTTCAGTTATTAAATAAAGAAGAAATAATGCCACTCTTAAGGATATCATGGATGTAGGCAATGATCATGAATGGTTGCAAAAAAGACAGAGACAAAGTGAGAAAGAGACAACTAGATGTCCTATGCTTCCTAACAGGAGAACACGGCACTAGTTCTGAACTATCTTGCCTAAGCACCGAACCTGATCAAGTCACTAAATCTAACTACCACTTACCAACTTACAGAAAATATAGGGATAAGAAGAACATGTTCAATGGCATACCAAGAGGATGCAGTCAGCAAAACCCAGACTGTACGAAACAGTCTCTACTGGGCAAGTGATCTAGTTTCTCCAATACATAAATTTTTAAAAAAAGAGAGAAAGAAGAAGGAATCCCTAAATTAGAACAAATTTAGGGACATAGCAAACAAATTCATTGTATAGATCTTATTTAGATCCTGACCCAAACAAAAATAGCATAAGCTATAATTTATGAAACATTTGGAAATTTGAACCGATTGGATGTTTAAGGATATTAAGGAATTATTATTAATTTTTTAGATATAATGATGGTATTTTACTTAAACATAATGATATTTTGATTATATATCATGGAAAGATATATACTAAAATAGTTATTGGTGAAATGATGCAATGACTGGGATTTCCTTCAAAGTAATACAATGGGATTGTGTGTGGGATGGGGTATGGATGAACCATGATTGACTATGAGTTTATGACTGTTGGATCTGGGTTAGGTGTATTCTACAATTCTTTCTACTTTGTATGTGTTTGAAACTTTCCAAATAAAAAAAACTCATTCCAAAAAAAAAGAAAGTGGAGTGAATGAGAGGAGAGTAATTGGAAACAACGTCTTTGGACAGTTCTTTTTAGGAATTTTGATTTTTTAAAAAAGCCAATAGCTAGCAGGGTCAATAGCAGGGTATATTTTAAAAGGAAATTTAATTATTCAAGTATTGCATACAGATGGAAAAGTGCAAAGCGCAATGAATCATCACTAAGTGAACATCCCCACATATGAAAACAAAAAGGTATCTCACTGATTTTTTTGGTAAACATTTTGTAGCAGTGTAATTTACATATAGTAAACTGCATAAGCATTAAGTATACTAAACCTGATGGATTTTACAAATGAGCTATCCCCACATAACCGATAACCTAAGAATAGAACATTTTCAGGATGCTAGAAACTTCTTCCTTGTCTCCTCTCCGTCACTACTGCAAAAGATAACCTGTCTTGTGACTTTCATCACCAAAGCTTAGTTTTGCCTTCTATATATTTATTAAAAAATCCAGTTAAGAAATTGTATCAGCTTCCTTAAAACACTATTTCTTAGCAAATATAATATACCAAGATGATGCAGACCTTGCAAATATGTCAAACCACATTTTTCTTTGCTTTTGTGTTTATTTAGTTTAAAATATGTTATTGTTGTTCTGTCCCTTATTTTTGTCTTCATAAGTGGTTTTTCTCTTAACCTGTCTTTTAATTTCGCTAAGTCTGATGACTTAGGGAATGGAAAAAGGACTTAGACAAGAACAAATAAAATCATGAGCCAATAATTTTGAAGCAACAAATTTACATTTGAGAACCTCTATTTACAATGATCCTACAAGTTCTGGTGTGTTGTGTTTTCATTATTATTCAGTTCAAAATATTTCCTAATTCTCATTGTAATTTATTTTGGACACAGGAATTATTTAGAAGTATTACCTAATTTTAAAGCAGTTGGGGGTTATATTACTTCTATGATAGATGTCTGGTTTAATTCTACAGTTGAAGAACACAATCTGTAGGATTTCATTCCTTTGAAATTTGTTGAGGTTTGATTATGTACCGGCAGGTGGTTTATTTGGGGGAAATGTTCAATATGTACTCAAAAAGAATGTGTTTTCTATAGTTGTTGGGTATAGTGTTTTTTTTTTGTTGTTCCTTTGTTTGTTTTTTTGAGACAGAGTCTTGCCCTGTTGCCCTGGCTAGAGTACAGTGGCATCATCAGAGCTCACTGCAACCTCAGCTCTTGGGCTCAAGTGATGCTCCTGCCTCAGACTCCCGAGTAGCTGGGACTACAGGCATGCGCCACCATGTCTGACTAATTTTTCTATTTTTTGTAGAGACAGGGTCTTGCTCTTGTTTAGGCTGGTCTTGAACTCCTTACCCTCAAGTGATATTCCCGAAACTTTGGCCTCCCAGAGTGCTAGAATTATAGATGTGAGGCACCATGCCCAGCCTGGGTATAGTGGTTTAATTTTGTCAGTTAGGTCAATTTTGTTAAGCCCATTCCTCAAATATTTTATATATTCATTGATTTTTTTTTTTTTTTTGTGCTTATGTTGCCAGTTACTGACAAAGGTAAAATTTTCAACCATAGGTTTGTCTATTTTCTTTATTATTTTGGTCTATTTTTACATGATACATTTTAAAGCTATGTTATTACATCATACAAAATTGTGATTATATCTTCTCATTGAAATTAACCATTTATTAATATTATTAGAAGTATTCCTCTTTATCTCTATTAATATTTATTCCTTTAAAGTTTACTTTGTTTTACATTAGTAAAGCTACAACAGTTTCCTTCAGGTAAGTGTCTTTTATATTCTTTTAGTTTCAAACTTTCTGAGACTTTAAATTTAAAATGTATCTTTTGTAGGCAGAATATACTTGCTTAAAAAATCCACTGTGGCAATTTTAGCCTTTTAATTGGACTATTTAGTCCATTTATATTTAATGTAATAACTGATACAATTTGGCTTAAAGCTACCATTTTATTATTTGTCCCATATGTTTTTTGTTCCTTTTTCCCTTCTTTTCTATTAATTAATTGTCTACTCTTCATTAGCATGTTTGTCACGAATTCTATCCACAATGATTTTCCTTCTCCCTGAAGAACTCTTTTTGGTATTTATTTTACTTCAGGTGTGTTATTCATAAATGCTTTTTTTCCCCTTGGTCTGAAATTTCTCCAAGTTTTTATTTGTTTGAAATATTTTTATTGTACTTTTATTTTATTTCTATGAGTATAGAATTCTGGGTTGGCCTTGATTTCTGCTTGGTTCGTCAGCCTTGTCCCACATAGGTAAGGCTTAGGAATTGACAAAGGTAAATTGCAAACAAATTTAGGCTTTCTTTTCTGTGGCTTCTGCCTCTTTGGGATCTTAGCCCTTAACATGACCACTGCCTTGGTAGCCCCATATGCAAACATCTTTCTTCCCAGCCATCAGGTTCTGCTAAACCACTCTTTCCCAGCTTAAGGAATCAGAAAATACCCCTAGAGAAAAAAGTGTAAGTCAGTATGGAAATTCTTTAGTGAGGGCCACATCTTGGCCTCTGAAGTCCTATCTGCTTTGGTTGCTCTGTGAACTTTGCAGGTTTTTTTTTTTTCAATCCCATTTTTATTGTTGCTCTCAGCAGTAGGGTTAATTTGATATATTCCAGTCTGTCATGTGTGTAGTAAGACATACTATTAATACAAAGCCATAGAAACAAAAACTGTATAATAATGACACAGGAACAGACACACCAATGAACAGATAAGAGAGCTCAGAAATAAAACCATGTGTGCAGGCAAACTTTATGGTGGCATCAGAAATCAATGGAGAATGATGGATTTCTTACAGATAGTTTTAGGAAAACTAGCTTATTATATGCAGAAAAATAAAAACAGATCCTTGTCTCATACTTTATTTGAAATGTGAAAAAAAGAATTGATAAGAGAAGAAAATATAGATTATCTTTGTGACCTAAAAATAGGGAAATACCTCAAATAAAAGTCCAAGAAAAAATCATAGGCTCATAATTTGATGGATTTGATTACATCATAGTTAAGCATTTCTGTTCAAGCCAGGTGTGAAGGTTCACACCTATAATTCTAGCACTTTGGAAGGCCAGGGGAGGAAGATTGCTTGAGGACAGGAGTTCGAGACCAGCTTGCGCAACATAGCGAGACCCTGTTTCTACAAAAAAATAAAAAAAATAAGCCAGGCATAGTGGTGCATTCCTGTAGTTCTAGTGCTACTTAGAAGGCTGAGGTGGGAAGATTGTTTGAGCTTGGGAGTTTGAGGTTACAGTGAGCTATGATTTTACCACTGCACTCCAGTCTGGGTGACAGAGTGAGACCCTGTTTCTAAAACAAAACAAGACAAAATAAAAAGAGAGCCATTGTACCAACCTGTGAGGACAATAAACTATGAACTGAGGAGTGTGATTAACTGAGTTCCAATTTTAAAAAGAAAATAAAACAAATAATTTTAAAAATTAAATAGAGCTAGCAAATTTATGAAAAAAAATGAAAATAAATATATGAAAAATTCAGAATATTTTTAGGAATCAAATATCAATCCATATAACAGTGAGATATCAGTTGCATTATCAAATTAGCAAGCATTTAAAAAATTAATATTATGGAGAGTTTGGTTAAATAGGGTTCCTCATATGTGGCTGGAAGTTATGTAAATTGGTAAAATTATTTGGGAATGCAACTGGTAATGCTTATTAATGTCCTAAAAAGGTTTATACTTTCTGTCTCAGTAATTCCATTTCTTGGAATCTAGCTAATGATATAATCTCAACAACTCAACAATCTCAATAATAGAACCATCAAAATGGTTTTTATAAAGATTGCATAATACGATGGGAAAATGCTTATGACACAATATTGAGGTTTTAAAAAGCAGAAAATGAAAGTGAATATTATATTAATAAATAAAAGTATCACACATGTGGCTACAAATATGTAAGAAATAACCAAACCCCACATAAAAGCAGGCCTCGTAAAAGTAGGCCTCCAGTTTTATGAGAAAGCAGATTAGGGGATTTTAGAGTAAGAAGCTGGTCTTGTTGAATGATAACGGCAACCATGCTGGTCAAGATGACACAACTCTTCCAGGAAATTCTTGCCCAGGAAGATAAGGTGGTAAACAAATAAATAGATTTATTGTTTGCTTCAATAACTTACCATATCTGGGCAAATAGTTTGCTCATCTAGCTCTTCTGTTGGGATAATAGACTGCTCATGTAGACAAATAACTCAATTGTATGAGTTTATTTATCCAGGCTTGCTTGGAGACCTTTGCCTCTCTGTGACTACTAATTCTAAACTCTCCTAAATATTATTGATATAAACTGTGCTCGATCCCTACCAGTTTCTTGCTTTGTAAAATCACCTTAAACCACTTGAGCCCAGACCCCCAAATCCTATAAATATCCTTCTCTGAAATCTCCCTCTGACATACTACAAATTCTCTGTCAAGGTGTTGTTCTCCCTTTCTGTAGTAAGTCTAAAATGAATTATGCCCTACCCACTTATTTTAAAATAAATACTAAAATAAGTACTTAGATTTACTTCAGTTGATCAACAAGTTTTTCTGGTATTCTTTTCAAGAGCTAGCAGT
Source organism: Lemur catta (assembly GCF_020740605.2). Classification (NCBI taxonomy): domain Eukaryota; kingdom Metazoa; phylum Chordata; class Mammalia; order Primates; family Lemuridae; genus Lemur; species Lemur catta. The sequence continues at coordinate 98,066,673 of NC_059128.1, forward strand.
AGACAAGAGTTCTCACAAAATCTGTGAACTTGAATGACAAAAAAATATATTTATTTTCATAGATCTTTAAGTTAAATTTATCATTTCCTTTAATTATGAATGTAAGCAACTGGTGACTTTGTCGCCAGTAAAAATTATAGGTATTTTCAGTTTGCATTAGAGTTGTTGCACATATCTCAAAATATCATTTATGCTCACCACTACTTTGAGATCACTGTAGGGTTGGAACCGTGAAGCCACTGAGATTTTGCCCTGGCCACAGCTTCATGGATAATGACAGAAGACCTGAAACTCCTGCATCAAAGATGAAAGACTTTACTACAGCAAAAGCAGTAGCCAGAGTGTCAGTGTATTTGTGCCATTTCTCCAAGCTCTAATTCCCACAGGCAACATGGAGAGCCAGGTGACACAAGCACATGAAGTAACTAGATCGTGTCACAAGAGAGGAATTTAGGGCCAAGGGCCCAGCACTTTTTGAGTAAGTAGCAATGTAGCAAGCGGCAAACAAGCCAGTCTGGTTGCCTAAGTGACTAGCTATAGAAACTGCTCAGTATCACGCCATGGATAAGTCTTGCAGTGTGGTGCACTCAGCAAGAATGTTTGGGGACACTCAGGACCCATGGGGGACTGCCTCTCAGCATGTGTTACTAGACCTTGTTATTCAATGCATTTCTAAAGGAGAGCATGTATGACTACATCATTTTGCTTTTATATTTTGATATACCTGGTTTCCTATATATTTTATTATATTTATATAAATACATTGTTCTGAGAAGGTGTTGGTTGGCTTAACCAGACTGCCAAAGGGGTCTGTGCCATAAATAAGGTCAAGAAACTGAAGATTTTGAAAAAACATTTTCACCAATAAATACTAATATAAAAAATGGTATACAACTCCATTACTAAGGAAAACCTCTTCAGAGCTCTCCTTGTCCGGAAGGCAGAGTGGGTAGGGCCCTGAGATCAACTCCAGGAGGCCAGAGTTTGGGTCTCAGTTGTAAGAACCCGATCTATTTATTTAACCTCTTTGTGTCTAATTTTCCTCATCAGCAACATGAGACGCTTGTTACCTAACTCACTGGCTCACAGGCTCCAAACGTAGAGGGACAGGCAGGTTCTCACACATTGCTGGCAGGAGAGTAAACTAAATATATTTTTTAGAAAGTAATTTGGCTATATATATATATAAAATATTCAAGTCCTTCAAACCAGTAATTCCATCAGTAAAAATTTATTATTGGGACACACAGACAAAAATGTAAGTAAGAAGATGTTTATGGCAGTGTTATTTATAATAGTAATATTTTTGTAAACATCTCGAATGTCCAACAATCAGGGCATGGCTCAGAGATTGCAACACATCTATTCAAATAAATGCAGCTATTATGAATTGTTATAGCAGAATGTTTGGTAACACCGGAAAATGCCCTTGATTTTATGTTAAGGGTGGAGGGGGGGTGATACAGAACTCTTTATGTGGTATGGCTCCAGTTTTGTTGAATGAACTATATATGTTTATGGGCTTAGAAAAAAGACTAGTTGGAAATTTACTGAAAATCTTATTGCTGGTGGTATATATATATATATATATATATATATAGTGATTCTACATATATACTTGAAATTTTAAAATTCACATTTGAAAATTTTTCCCAGTATTCCTCAATAAGCATGTGTTGCTTTCTAGTAAGAGAAGAAAATTATTTTAAAGAAAAAACTGAAAATTAAAGTTATTTGTGGGAAAGTGCTTTGAAAATCATTGTGCTGCACCAACGTGACATGTTGCTGGTGTGTTTCTGGGGCTTTAGAAGCACAGCTGGATTGGGGTTTGAATCAATCAGTTTGACGGAAACTGGAGGAGGATGAGCTGGGGGGGGGCGCTGGCTCTGGCGCAGGCGGCCCCTCTGCAGGCTCCGCGCCCGCCCCCCGCGGCGCCGCAGCTGCGAGTCCCGCCCAGCTCTAACCTCTGCCTGTTTTCTGCTTGTTTTCCTTCTCGCCCGGGATCCACTGCCCAGCCCGCCTTCCTCCAGGACGAACGAGTCTGTCTGGTCTTGTCTGCTGCGTGAATCATGCCTCAGAAATGGAAAAAGCCTCAAGGCCAGGGCCTGTCTCCGTGCAAGAGCTGGGCCCAGCCTCGAGTGTGACATCAGCGTGCGTGATGAGGGCTTTGTGGCAGCTTCCGGGCTGCAGGGCGGGCGTGGGTGTTGCCATGTTTCTGGGCCTCTTGGCCCAGGCCCTGACGGAATGCTGAAGCGATGCGGCCACACACAGGTGAGGAAGAAAAGGCCGCTTCTCCGGTGGTGTGACGTGAGGGCATCGCGTGTTCGCCCCGGAGGACGCTGGTGCTGACTCACCCTCCTCCCCTCCTGGTAGCTCCACTGTCAGAAAAACTCCTTCGCCAGGGAAGACGACTGAAAGGAGTGGACACAAGGCTCCTGCTAGAATGTTCATGGGTCATAGGGGTCAGCAACATACCTCATTTTAGGACCGAGTCTCCAGAATCAGCCAAACTTAGGTTTGGATCCCAGCTCCACTACTGCTTGGGGACATCACTTGATTTCGCCGAGCGTGGGTCTCCTCATACGTAAACTATGACAAAAAGCATTTGCATACACCAAGCATAGGCCAGGTACCGTTCTAGGTGCTCTTCTATGAACTCAATGTACACAACAACCTTGTAGGCAGTTACTGTCATCATCATACCTATCATACCGATGAGGAAACTGAGATACAGGGTGGTTAATTAACTTGCTCAAGGTCCCACAGGATCAGCTCTAGGATGAACCCATACCTAGTGTGGCTCCAGAGTCTATGCTTTTACTGACCATGTTTGGGAGCCTTATCTTTACAAGCTGGGATAACAACAGTCACTGCAATTCATTAGGAGCTTTCTCAGTGCTAGGCACTGTGCTAAATGCTACAGAGAAATTTTCTTATTTGCCTATCCCAATGCCTGGATGAGGCAAGGACTATTATTACGTGGTAACATCGGCCTGGCAGGACAGCCAACTGTATGCAAGGCCCTGTATTAAGGGCTGGGTCTTTAGGAGATTGCTACAGCGCAAAGAGCTAAGATGTGTCCATAAATAACTGTGATTCATGGTAGAATCATAGCTTGATGGAGCCGAAAGAGAGCTTAGAGGTCATCTGGTTTAAAGTCGTTTTTACTGATGACAAGAACTGACTTGCTTTGTTTATTGCCACAGAATTTCGGGAGAAGATTCGGTGAGATAATGATAAAAATAGCCAACACTTACAGGGTTTGGGTGCTGTGTGTGTATGCGTGTGTGTTTATCTCATTCAACTCTCCAGTCAGACAGGAACGGCACTATTATCCCCATTTCACAGATAGGGAAACCGAGATGTTGAAAGTAACTTGCCCAGCGCCACACAGCTAGCAAGAGGTGGACCTGGGATGCTGGCAGTGCCCATTCTGGAGCTTGTGAGCTGAACCCTGTGCTCTGTGTCACCGCAGTTACAGAAGGTGGTTAAAAGGCCTGGGAAGAAGGAGCTGGATTAGGTGAAGAGGAAAGTGCTTTGCAGACTATGAAGTGCAGTACAGACATGAGTTACCAGAACGAGGGAAGTGTCCCAAGAGGTATAAAGTGGTGTAGACCTCAAGGCAAAATCAAGGAAGATGTCCAGGATGAGATGGCATTTGCTTTGGATTTGGACCTGTGTTCCTGGAGAAGGAATGAGGAATTTCCAGAGTGTGTGTGTGGGTTGGTCTCTATACCTTCCCCATTACAAAGGATGACTCATTAAGTTAGCTAATTGGCACCTTGGCCCAGGTGAAGTGATCAGGACTACAGAAAGCCTTGGCTACCTAAAGTTGGGGTCCCAGCTGCAGAGAGCAGTTGGGCAGGTGCAACTGAGAGGGGGTAAAGGAAGTCACAGGTTAGTAGCAGGGGCAGGGGGGTCAGGCAGCCTGAGTTCAAATCTTGGTCATGGCCAAGCTGTTCAACATCTCTCTGTCTCAGTTTCATCATCTGAAGAATGGGAATGATAATGATGGTGTGTACTTCAGAGACTTGTGTAAATTTAACATGCTAATCTGGGTTAAGTGTTTACTATGATGCCTGGCACAGATAAGCACTCAATAAGAGCTATTGTTATTTCTGTCATAATCCCAGGATACCTGATTGGTCCCACTATCCAGGGAAGAACAGGGTCAGGACAAAGCAGACACACACGCCTACTTCAATCTACTTTGTAGACAAACCTAAATCTGGCAGGGGTGAGTTGGTTTGCAAAATAACCCAGACCAGCTGCCCCCTCTCCTTCACCATTGGTTTTGTTTTTGCCTGTCATTAGATTTGCTTTTCAGGGAAAGGCAAGGGGCCTGGGAGGCAGAGGAGGTAGAAGCCAGTGGCTGCCAGTCCTGTGCAACTGGGCTAACAGACTGGTCATCAGTGCTTTCTTGGTTGTCACACTGATTTCTGGCCACTTCCTTGTGTAGCTCCCTTGGAATTTCTGAACTCTTGTTAATTAGCCTCCCTAGTCCCTTGTGTACTGTGGATTTACTCTCCATCCTCAGGGGCAGACACATTCCTGCAGAGAAAAAGCAGACAGGGAGGAAGTCCTTTCTTGAGCAGGTTAATGGCCCAACAGAAGGGTGACTACTGGGGTGGGAGTCATGGGGAAGGGAAATCTGGGGCAGGGAAAATATGTCCTGGGGCACCCCTTCATAGGACCAGGCTCAGTGAAGGAGCTAGCATGTCCCCATCACCTCAGTCCTGCGAGGAAAGGATTTATTAACTCCATCGTACAGATGAAGAAACTTTCCCAGAGCCACGGCTAGCCCAGAGATATGGGAATCCCATCCAAATCTATCCAACACTGAGTCTCCCTATTCCTTTTTAGTACATGGGAGGGTTATAGAACGAAAACAAGCTGTCTTTACTGGTGCTTGAAAATTGACATTTTGCATGCACTTTGAGAAACTCCATTGACTCCATGCTGTAGGCTGGGCCAGCCTGGCTTGGAAAAAGGAATGCTCCATGGAAAATATAGTCAGTTCTGCTCACAGGCCACCATAATCCCTAGGAAGCAAAGTGCTGGAAAATTTCAGCCCTGCCTTTTGTCCAGGTAGAAGGCTGTACTTTGTTGTCATCAGCAAATCAAGTTCCATCAGGATATAGCTACTTACCAGTTATATTTTACTATTGCTCATTGGCTCAGTGGCTTTCTGTCCAGGGAGTGGGGAATAGGTCAGAAGCACAAGGAACTATTTCTGGGCTCTGGCCTTTGGGAAAGCAGCCTGTCCTGTTTACACATCCTCTCTCCAGATTTGCACAACCTGACCACAGAAATGTCATCCTCCAAGCTCAGGTAAACAGAGGCAACCAAAGTCTCCAGTCAGCTAGTGGCTATTGAGCAACCAAGGGGGCCCAGAACCCTGTACTAAGCAACTGTGATAAATATAGAAGAAAACAGCAGCCCAAGGTTAGGAAGCAGAGGTGTATTCCTGTTGGGGGTGGAGGCCACACAGTGCAAGTTCTGAGCTCCTTTCTGTCATGACTCTTGGGCCAGTCACCCCTCCTAGCACCCATCCAGTTACACCACCAAACTGAGGTGGGGAAGGCAAGAGGAGGTTGAAGGAAGCCTCTAATTCAGCAAGTAATGTCTGGATGAATCAGATCTCCTTTAGAAAACAAAACTGGAAGAAAGGGCCTGTGTGGGGAGTTAGCTACGCTCCCAGCAAAAGTTTGGGTCCCTCAGACAGGGGTCGTCGCAAAGGATGAAAAAATAGTAGGAAACAGAAATAAAAATAACATATAGAGCCAAAGATATAGTTTATAAAGTAAAGATTTATGAAGATAGACATAGTAGCCTGTCCGGAAGGTTACATCTCTTTCCGGGGAAATCTAACCCAGACTGAAGTTTTACACAGATACTTACAGGGCAGATATAGTTTTTTGGTTGCCAAGGGTAACAGAATTTACATAATAACAGGTAGTTTGATTTAGGGTCAAAGTCTTCTAAAAGGCTACTACAGATTTTTTAACTAACTTTATTTAGGTGAACAATGAGTTATGAAATCTTTTTAGGGCAAACTTCTAAGTTTTATGATAAGGCTATTACTTGAGTAAAAACGGAGACATCATGGCTCTGGTTATTGTGTATTAGAACAGAGATTTTAGATCATTTTCAGCCCTTGTTGCCAATGCTGTTTTTGTTTGATACAGTAAAGGAAAAAAAAAAAAAAGCAAATCCAATGTTTTTGTATGGAGCTGCAGATGGGTAAAGTTGTACTGTAGAATGAACGAGAGTATTTGAGAAGTGGCCCAAACCTCCACCAATACCTCTGCAACTGATGTGAGGCTTTCACTTCCTAGATTGGAATGGCAGGGTCCAAATAAAATAATTTATGTGAACTTTTTGAGCCCAGCCCCATCCCTGGAAGCCAAATACATATATCTGTTCTTTCTGTCGGGTAGATACTGTCTTTTGGGGTATGAGGAAAGGGAGAGGAAGTAACTTTCATACTGAGCTTTCTGCTACTGCTGCAGGGGCTTCATCACTTCCATTCCTACTATACTAATCTAAGACTTCTCCTCCTAACTAGAGTCCCTGCTTCTACTCTTGCCTCCTCGAGTTTATTCTCCACACAGCAGCCAGAGTGATCTTTTTTAAAAAATACATAAATAGCATCTTGTCACTTCCCTGGTTAAAACTCTTCAAATGCCCCCATCACAGAGTAGAATTTAAACCCTTTGTCATGGACTATCAGGCCTAATATAACGTGCATCCTCTGATTTCATCTCCTGTCGTTCTTCCTGTGGCTCACTCTGCTCCACTGAGTTTCAGTTCCTGAGCTCCCCAGATTGTTCCCTCCTAAGGGCTTTTTTTCCTCCCAAGACAGAGTCTCACTCTGTTGCCCAGGCTAGAGTGCTGTGGCACCAGCCTAGTTCACAGCAACCTCAAACTCCTGGGCTCAAGCGATCCTCCTGCCTCAGCCTCCCGAGTAGCTGGGACTACAGGCGCACGCCACCACGCTCGGCTAATTTTTTCTATATATTTTTAGTTGTTTGGCTAATTTCTTTCCATTTTTAGTAGAGACGGGGTCTCGCTCTTGCTGAGGCTGGTCTCGAACTCCTGAGCTCAAGCGATCCTCCCGCCTCGGCCTCCCAGAGTGCTAGGATTACAGGCCTGAGCCACCGCGCCCGGTCTCCTAAGGGCTTTTGTATAGCTATTCCCTCTGCCTAGAATACCCGCTGTTCTTGTCACCTGTCATGAAGGTCTTGTCTGACGACCCCAACTAAATTAGTCACCCCCCATCACTCTATTTCATTTGCTTCATAGCAAATAGTAATGATACTAGCCCAACCCATATTTGTCTATCATATACTTGTTTATTGTGTTTCCCCCACAACAACACAAGCCCCTGGAGAAAGGACTGGTCCATCACTGAATCCCTAGTGCTAAGCAGAGCCTGGCACAGAGCAGACTTCTAGTATTCGTTGGATAAATGATCTTTGCAAATCCTAACAACAATTCTGCGAGGTATGTGAGAGAACAGAGGTTCTGCCGGCTCAGGATTAGATTCCTGCGCTGTCTGAACACGGAACTCGCCGTCCTTCCCAGGAGACCTCGCCCCTTTGCACCGCGCGTGCAGTTCCCCTTTGAGCTCCATCTTTCTCACACACTTAACCCCCCCTCCACGGAGGGCAAGCTTCCACTCCCTTCTCCGAGCCTGGTGCTGTGCCTCTCACGTCGCCTCCCTTTTCCTAAAATGGACCCCCCGGGTGCGTGCAACCCGTCCTTGGGCCCCCGAGCAGGGGCAGAGAGGGGTCCCACACCGTCTATGGTAAAATGGGGTGGTCCCCCTAGCCCATCGGTGTTGCGCTCTCACTCTGCCTCCTACCCTTGCTAGGGGCCCTCAGGGCCGTGTGGGGGCAAGGAGGAGGCTCCAGGCGTCAAGGGCACTGGGGACGCCCAGGCCCGAATTGAGAATGGGCCAACTCCGCGCAGCAGAACCTTTCTTCACCAAGGCCGCGCTGCCAGCCGGTCGGCTTTGGCGGAGACACCCCACTTAACCGTCCCTCCGCTCCTCCCCTAGCCCCCTCCCGGCCCTGTCTGCTAAAGCTCGCCTTCCTCCCCGCCCCGAGTCCTTGCGCCGCTCCTCCCGGAGCGTTCCGCATCGCTCCGGGGGCCCACGCGTGGCTCTCCGCAGCCATTGACAGCGCCCGGCACTTCCGAGCTCCAGCGGGCGAGGGCCTGGGGCCTTCCTCCAGCCAGGGACGGCGAGGAGCGAAGAGCGGAGGCGGAGGCAGTTTTAGGCCTTCGGCCGGGTGGGCCGGGTCGGGTGAGACGCGCCCATCATTCGCCATCCGGGGTGCGCACCGCCTGCCTGGGATCCCGTGGGCGACCCGTAGCTCGGGCACGCGCCTGTCGCATCCCGCAGGAAGGAGGGGTCCGGCCTGAGGCCCGGGGCGGCAGCCGCCATGGAGATCCCCTCGGCCCAGGGCCGGCGCCTGGGGCTTTGGGGGCGGCCCTGACCGCCGTCCTCCTTCCCCAGGCTGGATCGCGGACGTGCCCCCCGCGGCACTCGGCCACCTCTGTGTCTCCGCCCTCCCGGGGCTGCGCTGCTGCCCGGGCGCGGCGGCGACGGTGCCCTGTTGAATGGGCTGTGAGGGCCCAGGTTTGAAGCGCTGGCGAACGCGGCCTCCGGGGGCGCAAGGCAGCAGCAGCGGTGGCGACCAAACGGGTGTTGGAGTTGGCGGCGGCCATGGAGGGCCTAGCTGGCTATGTGTACAAGGCGGCCAGCGAGGGCAAGGTGCTGACTCTGGCCGCCTTGCTTCTCAACCGGTCTGAAAGCGACATCCGCTATCTGCTTGGCTATGTCAGCCAGCAGGGAGGGCAGCGCTCCACGCCCCTCATCATCGCAGCCCGCAATGGACACGCCAAGGTGGTGCGCTTGCTGTTAGAACATTACCGGGTGCAGACTCAGCAGACTGGCACCGTCCGCTTCGACGGGTAGGTACATCCCTACTCCAGCCTCCTCTCCGACGCGTGTGGACTCACCAGTTCACGGATCCTCCTTTCCCTCACCCTCTTTAATGGAGGCACTCACTTCTCCCCTTTTGTGCCTCTTCCTGGCCCACTAATGCCCAGTTCGTCTTCCAGGGATGATACTCCATCCCATGTCTTGCCGCCCATCCTCATCAGCCCCTACCCCTCATTCCCTCTGTAGGTAGATAGCCACACCCTCGATCTTGAGATGTAGTAGATAAAGTCGTCTTCTCTACTAGATAGTCTGTGAACAAGCCGTTTGGAGGAGGTGGCTGCCTTTCTAGGTTTTACCTTTAGTAGTACTGGCGTTGTGACAGAGATACATTAACGAGGTCAGTAATAAACATTGAAGACCTCTGATGCGTTATCTGGACATCCAATTTTACCCCCTTCAAGTGAGTGGTCCCATAAAGGCTTCAGCGTGTTGCTGAAGCTTAATGTCAAAATAAGCACCTAGAACCAGCAGCCCCTGCAGCCTCCAGAGGGATTGTCACGCAGCCAGACATTTCAAGACGTGATTCTGACTCTTCTACATTGCTCGGGGTAGATGTGTTGGCTACTAAAATGGCAATGGACCTGGTGTAGATGATGCCATTGTTAAATTACATATTACCCTGTGATATGGATAAGCTGGATCATTTACTCAAGGTGGGGAGTTCAAAAATTCATGTTGTCATAGTTAAAATTTGCCCTTTGAGGTTAATTGTACATGTGTTTGGGTATGATAATGAACACAGAATTGTCAGGTTTGACATTACCCATTTTTCTGTGCTGGAGGATTATACAATGTTTTACAGATTAGAGCTGCATAAAGATATTGCTTCATTGATTGAATTTTTTTGTTGATTTGTGGCAGTACATAAGCTATCTTAGAATTTTTTTCTTTTGAAGTATATGGAGTCTTAAGTATAAAAATATGTATCATTAGTTTTGGTGATTAAAAACTGCCTGGTTAAAACCTGATTGAAGAAGCATTTTTTTCTTTAAGATGACTAGGGCAATGTTGAATTTTGGTTGATTCTTTTTTAAGTTTAAATAATAAAAGCTTTTTATTCTGTTTTAGATGAGTGGAAAATATTTTAGAGCACTATATCTTAATGAAATGAGAGCCCGTGGGGAATGGCTTATATCACTGGTACTACCTCTGTAGACGTTAACAAGATGGCTTTTTTTCACATTTACCAAAGATGGCCACCTGATTCATGTTTGCGCCCTCACTGGCTTCTATGTCCTCTCTGTAAGTCCTTGCATTCCCACAGCTAGAGGAGGAGTAAAGCAGAATGACCCTTGAACCTCCAGCACCATTCCAGCTGTATAGGCACATGCAGCCATTGATAGGAATCTCTGCAATAACAGCTGCTGGGAAGAACGCTGCTGCTAAGGAGCTTGCTGAGGCCTGTATGGATAAGGGAGAATAGTCGGGAAAGAAAATAGTTTTCTAGAGAATTCAGAAAGGCTTTACTTATTGCCATATTACTTGACCATCAAAGAGTAATTTTTTGAGATGGCAATGGCAATGAAAAGAACTTGATTAGAAATGTAGCACCGGGCAGGTATAGCAGCATACCTTGGTCAGTGTTCTGGACTGGCCAGTGAAATTAAGGGTTTTAGTAAGTAAACATTTATTGAACACCAACTGTGTGCCAGGTTCTGTGGTGGGGATTGGGTATGCAGACGTGAATAACATACTGTTCTGTGGAAGGATGACAGTCTAGGGGGAGAGAGAGAAATAGATACATAAATGAGTAATTGCAGATGCCATGCCATTTAGGGTTATTGAGGGGAAACAGAGGGATAGGAAGTGCTGGGCCTGAGGGGAATCAGGAAAGGCTTCACAGAGGAGGTGATGTTTGAGCTGTGTTTTAAATAACATGATGTGAAGAAGGGGGGCAGTAGCCTGGTGCATTTGCAATGGCATGTATTTCAGTGCTGTTGCAAGAAGGGACTCAAGCCAGGGCAATTAAGAAAGATTGTGGGAGACTGGAGAGGTGGAGGTTTTGATGATCTTTGTATAAACTACTAAGAGTAAGACTGGTGAAACTGCCATCTCAAACATTTCTAACATTTGTCTGCACCTTCTTGAATCTATATATTTGTTTAGCGTATGGATTATTACAATATGAATTTATTAGTGGCTATGTTAAAGTAGTTTAATATTTATTTTATTTATTAAATGCCTGTGATGGGGCTAGCCCTGGGTCATGTTCTGTAGAGTATACAAAGGAAATGTAAGGTTTCTACATTTGAGGAATTTACCAATTAATTAATGAAAGGGAGGTATTGAAGTTCCTGGCCACCTTTCTGCCCACTCACACCACTCTGTGAGATTACTTTGCAGTTTATCTCAGTCATTTTGTCATTTCAGAACCACCAGAAAAAGACAGTGTTATTTGCAAATGCCATGATTTCACTTTGCACTCACTTCAGACATTGTGAAAGTGTTAGCCTGAGTGGTGTTAACAATATGAAGCTCACTGACCCTTTGGGGGCTGGCTTTTGAAAATTACTTAGCCAGCCTCTCTCTATGTGAGCTTCTACTGGCACTTGGGACTCATGACTGTGGGGGGGGTCTAATAGGTTCTCTGTGTGTGCTGAAGTAGGTTAGTGTTTCCAATTTTTAGTCACTTGCATACTATCTTCACAATTTTTGGCCAAATGGTTCACTATCTATCCTGCTGTTTACTTAATATTTTTCCTTAAAATGTCTGTTGTTTACTTGATATTTGTCTTCAGAATGTTTCACTTCTTTTTAGCTTCATCCTGTGCAAAAGTTTCTGTGTAATTAGGGGTTTAATATGTGGTGTTTTGTGTGTGAGTGGGTGTAAGAGAGAGACAAACAGACATTAAAATAAATAACTTAAATTTTTTTAGAAGTCTATATTTCACCTAAAAAATTCTGTAATACCTTAGGAAATTAAAGTGGATTCATAATAGAGTCTCCAGTGGGAAGGGACCACCCGCTTAGATTAAGCTCCACATTGATATTTGAGTCCTTGTTCCCATTTTTAGGAATAACATTTGAGATTATTTTACTTATGGCTTAACATGTGAACACCAAAATTGACATAGAAGAGTGGACAAGAAGAAAAGTCACATGAGTGGAATGAAAGAAGACCTCTTAGTTGGAGAATGGGCCGCTGTTAAGAATGTTATAAAAATGGAACAGAAACAAAGAGAAGATGTCATGTGACCACGGAATATTGTGCTGGCCTGAGTTCTTCTGAGGGCCTCACTGCTCTGTGCCAGAGTTTGCGGGGACCACCTGTCCTTGAAGAGGTTTGCTGACATGAATGGGGAGAAGAGGACTTCTGAGAATTCTGAGGCTTTCTGTTGAGTGCTCTTACTTTTAAAGTCAGTTCTAGTACTAATACTTCTAATAAATATCCAGGTAGAGGAGAGGCATGAGGAGCATGCCATCATTTGCCTTCATTTAGAAAGTCGTTGGCAATATGTGTTTCAAGGAACTGCGTTTGATTTACTACGTGATTTGAAGGACTTTGATTAAAATAAAGTGCTGATTATTTACATTTAGTGAATTTTTATTTTATTTCCATTTCAAATGCTTGAACCAGACATTTCTGTTTCAAATTGGACCAGGAAATAGATGAGCTTAGCTTTGTGATCAGAAATGTTCTCTCTCATTGAGAAAAGTTTCTATCGCCTGATGCATATTTTTTGTTTGAAAAGGTGAATATCAGATTATAGTTTCTTGATTTTAAGATAAAATACATAATAAAGAATTTGCATTGCAATTCTGGATTGAGTCTAGAAAGATCATTGTTTTATAGTGCTTTTCCCATAGGAATTTAGTAAATGTTGCTAATGTTAATTTTATTATATCTTTATTTTCTGTTAAATGCATTTAGTATTTTGTTTTGAGACAATATAGTCTTATAAAATTTTAGCTAGATTTTATAGATGGAGTAATGCCATAGATGTTAGGATTATAATTCCCTTTAATCTGTTTAATATTTTGATTTAGATGTAGAAATTCTAACTTCACCAAGGCTAATGTTTCTGAAGGACTAGTCTTATTATAAAATATTCTGCAGTGAATTTTTGGTCATACAACATCTTAAAAATTTTAATTGCCTAAACAAAAATAGTTAATTGGAACTTTTGTCACATTATTATATAGCTCAAGGAAAACAATGGAAATTATTAGACTAGAGCAGCAAAAAATATTAAACTGACCAAATAGTTGCCATTATAAAAACCAAGTGAAGTACATACTTGTAATTTAATTTTTCCTGTTACAACATAGTCTGGGAAGTTTGAGATCAGAGAAATATTTTAATCACTTTTTGTCTCTTTTTTTCATCTTTAAAATGAAGGTAAGACTTAGAGGTTATTGCTAGAGTTAAAGATAATGTATGTGACTGTCAATTTTAATGTAATATTTCTTGAGTTTTAGATTTATATTCCTCTAGATTCATATTCCTTGGCATAGAATAAATTTATAGTTTAAAAGCCAGGCCAGGAGCGGTGGCTCCCGCCTGCAATCCTAGCACTCTGGGAGGCTGAGGCGGGTGGATCGCTCGAGGTCAGGAGTTCGAGACCAGCCTGAGCAAGAGCGAGACCCCCGTCTCTACTAAAAATAGAAAGAAATTATCTGGCCAACTAAAATATATATAGAAAAAATGAGCTGGGCATGGTGGCCCATGCCTGTAGTCCCAGCTACTCGGGAGGCTGAGGCAGTAGGATCGCTTAAGCCCAGGAGTTTGAGATTGCTGTGAGCTAGGCTGACGCCATGGCACTCACTCTAGCCCGGGCAACAGAGTGAGACTCTGTCTCAAAAAAAAAAAAAAAAAAACCCAGTGTGAGAAAACATTGTAGCTATGTAAATGTAACTATACATTAACTATGTATGTTTTTAAATAGATTATATTAATAATCAATTTGAAAAAATGCTCTTTAAATTGAAACATGTTTGAACAATGACATGTACTGTTTCCTTATATTTGATGCATTTTGTAGTATTCAGAGTACTTTTGTAGTTTTAATCTCATGTAAACCTTTTAGTTATTTATCTATAAAATGGGTATAATAATAGTATCTATCTAGGGTTGATGTGAAGAGTAAATGAGGCCGGGCGTGGTGGCTCACACCTGTAATCCTAGCACTTTGGGAGGCCAAGGCGGGAGGATCTTTTGAGCTTAGGAGTTCGAGACCAGCCTGAGCAAGAGCGAGACCCCATCTCTACTAAAAAATAGAAAGAAATTAGCTGGACAACTAAAAAAATATATATATATAAAAATTAGCCGGGCATGGTAGTGCATTCCTGTAGTCCCAGCTACTCGGGAGGCTGAGGCAGTAGGATTGCTTGAGCCCAGGAGTTTGAGGTTGCTGTGAGCTAGGCTGACACCACAGCACTCTAGCCTGGGCAACAGAGTGAGACTCTGTTTAAAAAAAAAAAAAAGTAAATGAGATATATTGCATATTAAGCAGCTAGTACATTGCTTGGTACATTGAAAGTATTTGATATAAGCTGTTTGTATTCATTTAAACTGTTTTTCTTTGAAGTTGTTTGTGCATCTTTTTCTAGTTTTTGTTTTAATTATATCTATTTTTAGTTAAGGTGTAAAATATCTAGTAAAGTGCATGAATCTTGTGTACAATACTGTACAATGAATTTTTTTTTTTTTTTTTTGAGATAGAGTCTCACTTTGTTGCCCGGGCTAGAGTGAGTGCCGTGGTGTCAGCCTAGCTCACAGCAACCTCAAACTCCTGGGCTCAAGCGATCCTACTGCCTCAGCCTCCCGAGTAGCTGGGACTACAGACATGCGCCACCATGCCCGGCTAATTTTTTTCTATATATATTTTAGTTGGCCAGATAATTTATTTCTATTTTTAGTAGAGACGGGGTCTCGCTCAGGCTGGTCTCGAACTCCTGACCTCGAGCGATCCACCTGCCTCGGCCTCCCAGAGTGCTAGGATTACAGGCGTGAGCCACCGCGCCCGGCCAACAATGAATTTTTAATATGTTTACATCTGTGTAATCACTTTCTAGATGAATGTCTAGAACATTTTCTCACTCTAAAAGTTTCCCTGTGCCCCTTCTTAGTCAATTCCTTGCCTTTCCCTTCCCAGAAGTAATGATTATTTTGACTTCTATCACCATGGATCAGTTTTGCTTGTACTTGAACTTCCTATAAACAGAGTCATACAATGTATACTCTCTTGTAGCTGGCTTTTTCCACTTAACACAATGTCTATGAGCTTTATCCATGTAGTTGTATGTATGAGTAGTTTCTTCTTTTCTAATGCTGTGTAGTATTCCATTGTATCAATATACTGCAGTTTATTTATCCATTTTCCTGTTAATGGATATTTTGATTGTTTCCATTGTTTGACTATTTGTGAATAAAGCTGCTACTACATTCTTATATATCTCTTTTAGTGGACACTTGCATTCATTTCTCTTTAGTGTATATATCAAGGAGCAGGGTCATAGGGTAGGTGTATGTTTAACTAATAGATATTGCCAAACAATCTTCTGAAAGTGGTTGAACCAAATTACATTCCTACCAGCAGTTTCCACCAGCAATGAGAGTTACATTTGCTCCACATCCTGGTCAGCACTTAATATTGTCCTGCCAGTCTTGTTAATTTTAGCTGTTCTGGTGGGTGTGTATTGGTAAACTGGTTTTAATTTGCATTTCTCTGGCAAGTAATTATCTTGAGCATCTTTTCATATACTTACTGGTTATTTGGATATCTTTTGTGAAGTATACTTGTTCAGTCTTTTAACTCATTTTTTAATGGGTTAATGGGTTGTTTGCCTTTTTGTTACTGATTTGTCAAATATGTCTATTTCAGATGTCTTCTGCCGGTGGGTGGACTCCTTATTCACTTTCTTTATACTGTCTTTTCATGAAGAGAAGTTCTTAGTTTTAATGAAATCCAGTAAACCATTTTTTCCTTTTATGGTTAGTGCTTTTTTGCATTCTGTTTAAGAAATCATGATCAACTCCAGGGTCATTAAGATAGTCTATTTTTTTTAAGAAGTTTTTACTGTTTTGCTTTTCACAGTATAGGTCTGTACTACTTCTCTAATTTTTGTATGTAGTGTGAGGTAGGAGTCAAGGTTAATTTTTTTCCATACAGAATATCTCATTGCTCCAGCAGTATTTATTATAAAGACTGTGCTTTCTACCTGTATTCACTGGAGTCTTTGTCATAAATTGAGTGATTGTATATGTGTGAATCTGTTTCTGGAGTTTTTTTGTTCTATTGATATATCATTCCTATCCTTGTGGCAGTGACAAAATTACTGTAGTTTGTCCTCCAACTTTATTTCTTTAAGATTGTCCTGGTTATTTGCATTATCATGTACTTGTTAGAATTGGTCTGTTAATTTCTACATGCATGTGCATGTGTGTGCACACATATACACACCACATATCCCTGCTGGGATTTTGATTAGGATTATATACACTCTATAGATCGTTTGGGGGGAGAATTGACATCTTAACACTTTGGAGTCTTCTGAATCATGAACATGGGGTATTTTTCCATTTATTTAGGTTTTCTTTCATTTATCTCAGGAGTGTTTTATAGTGTTCCATGTAGAAGTCTTGCATATTTTCATTAGATTTATTACTAGATATTGATACTTTCTGATACTGTTGCAAATGGTATTTTTGACAGTGAAAAAAATTTATTGAACCTTATAAATGTAATCATGACAATAAAACATAAGTGAATTTTAATTAAACTGTTTGCAAAAGGTATAGTTGGCAACCATTAAAACATTACTGATATAATGTCCTATTTTCTTGATTCATTCTTTAGTTTAAAAAATGAATTAACAATTTAATACATTTTTAAAAATAAAAATTTAAAAAGAAACTTCAGAAGGCTAAATTTTTTTAAGGTATATTTTACATACAGTAAAATGCACAGATCTAAATGTAGTTTGATGAGTTTTTTTCTTTAAATGTCCATGTGGCCACCATCTAATTTAAAATATAGGACATTTCGGGGACCTTTAAGCCTCTTCCCAGTCCATACTACCTTGTCCCCCATAGGTAACCACTGTTACTAAGAAGGCTTTTGCTTATAAACATTTTGTATCATTATTTGAAACTGAAGAAGTATTCACCTGAATTATTATAAAATGTTTATTTTCAGCAGAAGTGATAGAGGGTGTTGTTTTTGTGGTGGTGTTAATTGTGGTTGAACTATGATATTTATGTCTTAGTCTCTTTTGTGCTGTCATAACAGAATACCTGAGACTGAGTAATAAGAACAGAAGTTTATTTCTCACAGTTCTGGAAGCTAGAAAGTCCGTCAAGGCACCAGCACGTACAGTTGGTGAGGAGTGTGTCCTCCACAGGGGAGGATCGATGCATCCTCACACGGTGGAAGACGAGCCTGCTGAATGCAGCTGAAGCCTCCTTTATAAGTTCCTTAATGCCATCCATGAGGAGAGGAGCCCTCATGACCTAATCCCCTCTTAAAGGTGTCACCTCTTATACTCTCCCATTAGCAATACTTGAATTGTGGAGGGGACACATTCAAACAATAGTACGAGGGGAATTGTGCTCTTTTTCACTTCATGGGAGATATAATTTCACCAGTGTTATAAGGTTGTATAGTGAGAAGCTCACTAGTGAGGTTTTTGATACTGCTTTGATCAGCCTTTTCTTTAACACTTCCAAATACATTTATTGCTTCTAGCATAGTAGATCTAAATATCTCCAGCAAAAATCCACATTCAGGTCTTTTGGTCAGTAATAGGATAAAAAACTGGAAAATTAATGTTGGGAAAAAGTTGAAGGTGAAAAGATGGGAAAGACTGGACTCCTAGCAAGAGTCTAATTGTGTATGTTAAGTAGTAAACCTAGCACACGTCAGATGTTCAGTAAGTAAGTTGTGAACACAAAGCTACAAGTCCAATCGTGTCAGAGAAGATACCTCCTTGGTTTTCTAAAAATGCTATTTGCTTCTTGCTGTTAGTATTTTTTTTCCTATAATAGTATTTTTTTCCTATAATAGTTTGAGGAACATACGTAGATGTGGTATATACATGTCCATATACATATTTTTTTAATTAAAAATATTTTTTTTTTTTTAGAGAGAGGGTCGTGCTTTATTGCCCAGACCTGAATGTAGTGGCTGGATCATAGCTCACTGCAGCCTTGAGCTCCTGGGCTCAAGTGATCCTTCTGCCTCAGCCTCCTGAGTAGTTGGGACTATGGGTGCATGCCACCATGCCCAGCTAATTTTTCTTATTTGTTGTAGAGACGGCGGTCTTGCTGTTTTGCCCAGGCCAGTCTTGAACTCCTGGTACCAAGTGATCCTCCTGACTTGGCCTCCTAAAACGCTAGGATTACAGGCATGAGCCACTGTACTCGGCCTATTTTTAAAACTTCTAAATTGGCGTGTAACATAGAGAAAATGCATTAATTATAAGTGTATAAAGATTTCACAAAAATAAACATATTTGTTTAACATAGTCCCCTTTGTGTTTCTTGCCATTTACTACCTCCCTCCCAAAATAACCAGTACCCTCACTTCTAACACTGCAGATAGATATGTAAATATAATATTACAATATGTATATGCTATATTCACTTGACTTCTTTGGTCAGCATCATGTTTTTGTGATCTGTTCATAGTTTATGGAACAGTAATTCTTTGTTTATCATGCTGTAGTAGAGTAAGTATATTTGACTAGCTTAGGGGAAATGCTTCACCTTTTTTCTTCCTGAAACGGTTTCTAACACAATGTTAACAGAGGATTGGGTTGGCTTTCCTAATTGTGAGGAACTGTGATACCTGGAAGATACTAGGAAGGAAGAACATGCTATGCTTTTAAGAGCCAGTGGGCCAACTTGTTGGTAAAGAAGTTACAAACTTCCATATGTTTCCTCTGTATTTACTCTTGCTAGTAGAAAGTTGGTGATTCCTTAGGGTTTCTTTTGTTTTGTTTTTAGATTTATATATTACTCAATAGTAATAGCTAGCATTTATTGCACTCATACTAGGTACAAGTACTATGCAAAGTGCTTTAGTGAAATTACCTGTTTTTATTTTCACCAAAACTGATGTTTTATTAATGTTCTGGAGAGTGAGGTCTTGGTTGGTACAGATGAATGCATCCTTTAAACTTTTATGTGAGGGCCTGTGGCCTCTGTTATCTAACTGGTTTTTCTTTTCATGCGTAGGTATGTCATTGATGGTGCCACTGCTCTTTGGTGTGCGGCTGGAGCAGGACATTTTGAAGTTGTTAAACTTCTAGTCAGCCATGGAGCCAACGTGAACCATACTACAGTAACAAACTCGACCCCCCTGCGGGCAGCATGCTTTGATGGCAGACTGGATATTGTGAAATACTTGGTTGAAAATAATGCCAACATCAGCATTGCCAACAAGTATGACAACACCTGCCTAATGATTGCAGCCTATAAGGGACACACTGATGTGGTCAGGTACCTTTTAGAACAACGTGCTGATCCCAATGCTAAAGCACATTGTGGAGCCACAGCATTGCACTTTGCAGCTGAAGCCGGGCACATAGATATCGTGAAAGAACTGATAAAATGGCGTGCTGCTATAGTAGTGAACGGCCATGGGATGACACCATTGAAAGTAGCTGCCGAAAGCTGCAAAGCTGATGTCGTTGAACTGTTACTGTCTCATGCTGATTGTGACCGAAGGAGTCGGATTGAAGCTTTGGAACTCTTGGGTGCCTCCTTTGCAAATGATCGTGAGAACTATGACATCATGAAGACATACCATTATCTATATTTAGCGATGCTGGAGAGGTTTCAAGATGGTGATAACATTCTTGAAAAAGAGGTTCTCCCACCAATCCATGCTTACGGGAATAGAACTGAATGTAGAAATCCTCAGGAACTGGAATCTATTCGGCAAGACAGAGATGCTCTTCATATGGAAGGCCTTATAGTTCGGGAACGGATTTTAGGTGCTGACAATATTGATGTTTCTCATCCCATTATTTACAGGGGGGCCGTTTATGCGGATAACATGGAATTTGAACAGTGTATCAAATTGTGGCTCCACGCCCTGCACCTCAGGCAGAAAGGTAATAGGAACACCCACAAGGATCTTCTTCGATTTGCTCAAGTTTTCTCACAGATGATACATTTGAATGAAACTGTGAAGGCCCCAGACATAGAATGTGTTTTGAGATGCAGCGTCTTGGAAATAGAACAAAGTATGAACAGAGTAAAAAATATTTCTGATGCTGATGTCCACAATGCTATGGACAATTACGAATGTAATCTCTATACCTTTCTGTATTTAGTGTGCATCTCCACCAAAACACAGTGTAGCGAAGAAGATCAGTGCAAAATTAACAAGCAGATCTACAACCTGATCCACCTTGATCCCAGAACTCGTGAAGGTTTCACCTTGTTGCATCTAGCTGTCAACTCGAATACTCCGGTTGATGATTTCCACACCAATGACGTCTGCAGCTTTCCAAATGCCCTTGTCACCAAGCTCCTGCTGGACTGTGGTGCTGAGGTGAATGCCGTGGACAATGAGGGCAACAGTGCCCTTCATATTATCGTTCAGTACAACAGGCCCATCAGTGATTTTTTGACCTTGCACTCTATCATCATTAGCCTAGTTGAAGCTGGCGCTCACACTGACATGACAAACAAACAGAACAAGACTCCGCTAGACAAAAGTACAACTGGGGTATCTGAAATACTACTTAAAACTCAAATGAAGATGAGTCTCAAGTGCCTGGCTGCCCGAGCAGTTCGGGCTAATGACATTAACTACCAAGACCAGATCCCCAGAACTCTTGAAGAGTTTGTTGGATTTCATTAAGCGACTGGATATGTAAAATTGTTTAATGTGGTGCTAAAAAGTAAAGGACTTTAATCACAGACAATAGAATTATGTGTTCATAAATTCTACTTCTCTTTCCACTACCCTTCCTCCCAACCCATCCTTCCTTAGTTCTGTATTTGGTCTTCTTGCTTCATGTGGTAATTGATTTCAAACACACTTTAAACAAAACCACATTGTTTAGGTGTAACTTTTATCTAAGGTGTTTGGATATTGGTCACCTAACTATTTGTCTTTCTTTTTTTTTAAGGAATGAATATAAAATATTTTGTTTGTGTATCAAGGTACTTTTATGATTTCAAGTTGATAATGTTTTAAACAGCTGCTTACAAAAGTATTTCTGTTAAGCCTATGTCAGTGTGTTATCCATGCAGCAGTTTCGAGGATTTCATAAAGAAGAAGAACTAAAAAGGAACATTAAAAGTAATGGGATATCCGGGTGTTCTGTACATGCCAAACTGCCGTTGATAGTTTTCACTCTTCCATTATTTATGTGGAGTGATACAATGTATTTTAACATGGGGAGGATTTAAAACGTAGCTGCAGGTTAATCTGAAAAATGTGCTAATTTGATAATAGTTACAAATTTATAAAGTTAAATTCATTGTAATTGTTGCATTATTCTGGATAGTATATACAAAGTGGTAATAATCTTAAACCAATTTTTCAAAGAATATTGAATGAACTCCTTGCCTTTAGGCTTGAATTCTTCGAAGTCTGTTTTAATGTAATTTACCTAAATTGCAGCAGTCTGCATTTGATTCAGCTCACAGACTTATAAAAATCATGAGTGCTGTTTTCTTATGAAACAGATTGTCACAATGTAGTTAAACATTCTATTTTTGTCTCCTCTTCCCTTTCCTCCTGTGTCCTATCTTAAAATTTGGAAAATACTTTTCCAGAGGGTGTTATTTGTACCTCCCTAATAAGGTATTTATGACAGATGAAAAGGAACCAGGATATTTTTGAATTTTTTCACTTTCTTTACTTAGTCTGTGACAAGAAGTAGAAAAATCACTAGTGTGGTGTAGGAAATTAAGTATTTTTGATGCTAGTAATTCTCAATGCCACTTGAAAGGTATTTCTGAGAGCTGCAAAGTTTTCAACCACAAAATGTCACTGATTCCAACTGATTGTACAGAGGTGTTTATGGCTTTTTGTTTTATTTTGTTTTGTTTTAATGGCAACATTTTAACTGTCAAATGAGTATTCTGTGATTATCTTTTAAGCATCACAGAAATTCAAGTAAAGGATACACACCTATTTCTATTGATGTTAAAAATGATAATGAAAGTAAAATTAGCTGTGTCTGTAATTTTCTCTCTAGTGCCAAATGAATGC
Organism: Lemur catta; assembly: GCF_020740605.2. Lineage (NCBI taxonomy): Eukaryota > Metazoa > Chordata > Mammalia > Primates > Lemuridae > Lemur > Lemur catta. The sequence goes on from NC_059128.1 coordinate 98,088,858, forward strand.
CTTAGCTACACATAGTGCATGGTGCTGTAAGTAAAGACTTACAGCTTTTTTTTTTCTTTAATGGAAAGCATTATAATGATGTAGCAACATCAGATATAAACTTAAAAAAACTAATAAGATTTAAATTAACATTTTATGTATGGATAATGCTTTGTAAAGTATCTAAGAGAAAGGTTGCAGTTGGATTAGTATAAAATAATGACCAAGCCAAAATCAGCACCTAGGGCCTTAAATAAAATAGAGATACCCCACAAAATGAAATATTTGAAAGTGTGGGAGGGACAGAAGGGGGGACTTTAAAAAGGTTTCCCCTGAAGGACGCAAGATGCTTTTACAGTTGCTATAGGTATACTTGGTGTGTCTTCTTGCATCAGTTAGGAATGTTTTGATGGTAAATTCTGTCATAATAGATTTCTATTTTCCTAACCTGAGATTTTACAAGGAAGGTTTTAGGATGGTATTTGAATGAGCCCTAATTTGAAAATTACTGACCTTGATCCTCCTGGTATAAATCAAGGAAATCACCTTGCTCTTGGCAATACGCAGTGGCCTGAAAGAGAAAATGCACTTCCTCAAGGTGAGTGAATCATGCCTTTTCCACAGCTCAGATCAGACCCTTTATTTTTCAGACTACAAGGCCTGCTTGTTGGAGAGTCTGAGGAATAGTTATGATCCGTGGTATTCAGTTGGTTCCGTTATTAACATGTATGATTTTTAAACATCAAAACTTAAAATATCAGATAATGTTGCATGTTTTAAAAACATTTCATCCCTTTGGCTACCCAGAACCAGCACTATTTAAGACATTGCTTATTTACAAAGTGAGGATAATGATCATGTATGTACATATTCAGACATCAAAATTTAATGACACTCTGTTTTTGAGAAGGGAAGACAATGCTGGAGAAAGTAAAACTATGCTGAATGAAATGCTGACAAAGTTGGAGAAAGAAATTTGAAGACAGTGGAATAAACTATGAATTGTGCTAATGATAATTAGATTTTTTTGTTGTTTAGTATAGTAGTACACTGTGCAGTATCTTACTGAGGATCTAATTCTGTCTTGTAAAATCAATCCAATTGTGTATTGTGAAACACCTGTATAAAACCATTCTTGAAACAAGTGATCTACATGCCTTTTTTTTTTAATGTTTTTGGTAGAATTATTTTAAAATATGTTTAGCCAAACCCTTCCCAAACTTAACTCTTTTTTTAAAGGAAAACAAATAGGTAAGAAAGCGATAGTTCTATATCTTAGCCCTCTGAGAACTCTAGGCTGTCTGCATTTTGCAGCCACTTTTGTCATTTGATATTTATTATTGGTATACTTATGCTTTGACTTGTAACTCTTCCTTAATAGCATTATAAATTCAGTCAACTTCTCTGACCTGCTCAGTAATTGTCACACACATATATATATATATCTGGATGAACTAGAGGCCCAGGTGGGTGCTTTCATTTGTAAATCATGTGAAACTTAAGTGGGTTTTATGCTCTCAACAGAGTTGGTTAAACTGAACTCTTGAGTTTAGGTAACTGTTTAACTCAAAGGATGGGCAGCAAATCCATCCCCTCAACTGATGAAGGAGGGGGAACATTTTCACATAAGAACTGACACTGACAACGTAGCTTTTTTCAGTCCACTGTGGATTGCTCTAGTAGGCCACAGCCCAACTACCTTAAGGTTCTTTGCTGTGGGAACTTTAAATATAAACAAACCAAAAAGCAGACCATTCGCAAGCTTTGGTCTTGCTTGTTTCTGAGAAGGGTTCTATTTCATTATACTAATGGTTGATTAATAATTGGTAACTGTGAGAACTTAGGTATGAAAGCATTGTTTGAAGTAAAATACGATTTGGGGGCAACAGCTTCCTAAATACCAACTCTGTATTTGATAAGTGTTTTGAAACTTAAAATTTCAAGGGAGCAACAACACCCTGTTAAGTGTTTCCACCATAGTTGAGGCAGCTACTTTATGAATAAGATGACTTTAGATTGTTCAAGTGGAAGCATTTTTTTTTTGTTTGGAATGGGGTGGGGTGAGGGGTGAGTTGCTAGACCTTGGATTACAGTTTGCTGGTTTAGAAGCAGTCAGTCAGTGGTTGAACTAGTGAGTAGATGGATGAAAGTATAAAGGACTTGTTTTATGGTAGATTTTCTGTAAAAATCTTAAATGTTCCTTTTCAGGCTAGCCAGATGTGTCAATGCACAGATGACTATTCTGTTTTCTCACTGACTATACTATAACAAACATTAAAAGGGGTTAAAGAAAACAAAACTCTGCCTTTTGCTCTATGAAAAGTTTTTAGTCCAGAAGATTTTAAGCTATGTGTTCATTCCTACTATGAAAATGCATAGCTTTGTTCTGGATATCATCTCTTGAAAGTAGAAAGCTCCTATTATGTTTGTCACATTGCAGGGCTTTCTCATACATTTCTGGCAGACTTGCCCAAACCTTCATATGGGCTGGGTTGTACAATATCCCCTGCCCCAAATGTGGGATCTGAACTAAGCACTACACTGATAGTGGTGATATATTAATTTTTAAAACTGTAAAGTAAATGTCTCTAGTCCTAGGTTTGTGGTGTGTGCCTTTGTGTTAATGTGTAGGGAAGGGGCAGTGACTTGATGGTTATGGGGAGTGTATCTTGATGTGTGTGCAGGGCTGAGTATTGCTAAATTATTAACAGCTTTTTATTTAGGGGTGAGTCATGTGATGAATGGCCTAATCAGAAAAATGAAGGAGCGAAGATGCAAGCTTGCCAAGTGATGAAGTGAACAAGGTTTTGTATCAAATTTTTTATCAGGTGTTGTAAAATTTGTGCATGGCTTTTTTTGTTGTTGCTTAGTAACTGGTAGAGGAGAAAAGATGAGGAAAAATACTCAGCTTTCCTAACCAATCTTTTCAGAGGTACATAGTTGGGGAGTAAAATCCGACTGGCCTAATCTATTGAAAAAGATCCTGTCCTTTATAATATTTACCCCATCCTGCAGTCCTCCATGTAGAGGAACTACATTGTTGTATTCTAGTAATTCACTGTGATTTATAACAAACCAGTGATGTCATTCTGTTGTGCACTTTTGTCAAACCATTTATGTGACTTTAATAAACATAGTAAACTTGCTGACTGCATCAGAGGTCTATTAGTGATTTATATATTGCATGGCATTTTCTATTTGAGTTTGACATGTAGAATCATTTTTAATTTCATGGCATTTGACAGTCCTAATAGCTCAGCTAATTTTAAACTAACAATCTTGCTGTGTAAAAGGAAAAAATGGTGTTGTGTTCAGTAAATGTTTGAAAAAACTACTTTGAGGTTTGTGTCTTTATTGTTCAGTGTGCCTTAGTAGAGATGATCTTTTGTTGAGTTCATTAAAAAAATTGTCAAAGTTATACATGTGCATGGGAAAAATTCAGATACTAAAGAAAAATTCAAATAGTTAAAAAAAAAAGGCCCTGTCCCAACTCTCCCCACCCTCCCCCATTTGGACTCTGCAGAGACAATCACTATTAGTAGTTTTTGGAGTAGCTTCCTAGAATTTTTCTGTGCATATATAATTTCTCCTTGTCATTTTTTAAAATGCAAATGAACTTTTACCTTTCCTACACTATTCTGCATCTTGTCTTTTTCATGTAATATATTTTAAGCATTTTTCCATTTCCATATTAATAGTTTTTTAAAAAACAACTTCATAGCATTTAATTCTGTGGATGGACTTAAAATTTATTTAACTAGGTCTTATGGACTTTTAGGTTTTCAGTTTTTGATACTCCAAATAATGCTGCAGTGAACATCCTTATGTACAATATTCATAGGACAAATTTATTCCTAGCACTGGAACTTCTGCTGTAGTGACTATTTAAAGTCTTGACAGAGGTTATCAGATTGCCTTCCATCTCCCTACACCTTTATTGGCATCAGATATTACCTAATCATTTATTTATTTATTTATTTAGTTTTTGAGACAGAGTCTCACTCTGTTGCCTAGGCTAGAATGCCGTGGTGTCAGCCTAACTCACAGCAACCTCAAACTCCTGGGCTCAAGCAATCCTTCTGCCTCAGCCTCCCGAGTAGCTGGGACTACAGGCACACACCACCATGCCTGGTTAATTTTTCTATGTATATTTTTAGCTGTCCATATAATTTCTTTCTATTTTTAGTAGAGACGGGGTCTCGCTCTTGCTCAGGCTGGTCTCGAACTCCTGAGCTCAAACAATCTGCCTGCCTTGGCCTCCCAGAGTGCTAGGATTACAGGCTACCTAATCATTTAGTTTTTGCCAAGGTTCTTAATGAAAAATAGTATTTCATGGTTTAGATTTATTTCCTTTGTTATGAATGAGATTGAACCCCTTCATGTATTTCCTGACCATTTATATTTCCTTTGCTTTTGAGTTGTGCTATTTTTCTTACTACTAGTTAGAAATTCCTTTGAAGTTTAAGGAAAGTTTCTCTGTTATTTAACAATTTTTTTTTACTTTAAATATGGTAGTTTTCATATCAGAAGTTTACAGTTTTGTGTAGTCAATTTTTTTTCTTTTTTTATGCTTTGGACAGAGGAACATGTAGTCAAATTTATCATAATTTTTTTTAATGGATTCTGACTTGTATCCTCCTTGTAAGGCGGTCTCGATTCTAAGATCATACATCTTTTTTACCCATGTTTTCTCTACTTAAAAAAGAGAAGCTTGTATGGCTTCTCTTCCCTTCTTTCTCCTTCTCAGGTTTAAATTTGTGATGTACCTGGAATTTATTTTGATGTAAGGAACCAGTTAACCAGAAGCCTCTCAATTATTTCCCACTGATTTGAATTCCCATAATGTAATTGGATCTTTTTCTGGATTCTCTGTTTTTTTTTTTTATTTTTATTTCAGCATATTGTGGGGGTACAAAAGTTTAGGTTATGTATATTGCCCTTGCCCCCCCAGGGATTCTCTGTTTTGTTGATCTGAAAGTGTGGTGGAGTTCTGGGGAATATTGTCAGGGTTCAGATATTGGCTCTACCACTTCTTAGCTCTGTGACCCTGGGCAGGTTACTTTTCTACCTAAGCCTCAGTTTCTGTAAATTGGGGCAGTAGTATTATCTAACTTTCACTGTTGATGAGCAAATGAGATAGTTAAAATGCTTAACATAGTGCCCGACATATAATAAAGTGCCTGGTAAATGTTCAGTATCATTAGTTGGGTACGTATTTCTTCACTTGTGTTTTTTTTAGCAGGGGTGGGTGGAGGTAAATGATTTTTTTTTTGAGACAGAGTCTCGCTTTGTTGCCCGGGCTAGAGTGAGTGCCGTGGCATCAGCCTAGCTCACAGCAACCTCAAACTCCTGGGCTTAAGCGATCCTCCTGCCTCAGCCTCCCGAGTAGCTGGGACTACAGGCATGCGCCATCATGCCTGGCTAATTTTTTTTTTCTATATATATTTTAGTTGGCCAGATAATTTATTTCTATTTTTAGTAGAGACGGGGTCTCACTCTTGCTCAGGCTGGTGGTAAATGATTTTTTTCATTATTGTATATTTATTTTTCCAGATGAACTTTGGTGTCATTTTATCATGTTAAGAGATTATTTTGTTTAGCATTGTATTCGTAGATTAACATAGGGAAACTTGACATCTCTACAATTCCGAGCCTTTTTATCTAGAAGAAATATATGTCTGTTTAGTCAAGTCTTTTATGTCTCTGTCTAGAGATTTTTTAAGGTTTTTTTAATGAAGTTCTTACAAATATCTTCCTTTTATTATCATTAGTTTTTTTCATATTTTTATACTTCTAAATGTTTTTACAAAGGCACTTTAATGGATTGGACTTTTTTTAAAAAATAATTTTTCAGTTGCTGCTTTTGGATGCCCCAGATACACTAATCATCACTTTCAAGTAATGATAATTTTGCCTTCTTGTTTTCCAGCATTCATATACCTCATATTTCTATTGCCTAATTACACTGGTTAAGATTGCCAAGGGAATATTAAATGGTGGTATTGGAGCACATCCCTGGCACATGTTTGTATTCAAATTTAGATTTTAAGTAGCCATCTCAGTCCCTTTATAGAGATCTGAAAGAAATCATTGAGTGCAACCCTCTCATTTTATATAGTTGAGGATACAGGCCCAGAAAGAGGTGACTTGTTCATCCAAGTTCACACAAGGACTGAGCGTGTCAGAGCTGGGAGTAGGCTCTGGGGCTCTTGACCCATTGAGCAGTGTTCCTTCACTGTAAGACTCCCAGGTCGCTGCCTGCCTGGCTGCGATTCCCAGCGGGACTGCAGAAGTCACCTAGACAGGTTTTAAAGCTATTTTTGTTTCAAGTAATGTACACTGTATTAAAGTAACAGATGATCAGACAAAAGAAAATACTGGCAGGCTGGGCGTGGTAACTCATGCCTATAATCCTAGCACTCTGGGAGGCCGAGGTGGGAGGATCGCTTGAGGTCAGGGGTTTGAGACCAGCCTGAGCAAGAGTGAGACCCCTTCTCTACTAAAAATAGAAGAATTAGCCAGGCGTCATGGTGCACCTGTAGTCCTAGCTACTCTGGAGGCTGACGCAGGAGGATTGCTTGAGCCCAGGAGTTTGAGGTTGTGGTGAGCTAGGCTGATGTCACAGCACTCTAACCCAAGCAACAGAGTGAGACTGTGTCTCAACAAAAAAAAAAAAAAAAAGAAAAGAAAGAAAAAGAAAAAAACAAAATACTGGTAGTAGTATGTTTCTTTAGATATTTGATCCAGAAAATTTCAGTATGAGAAATGCAAACTTTAGGTGGCTCACAAAATCTTGGCTTGTTGCCAAGTTTAGACAAAATTCTATTTTCTAATTTGCCTTTGTTTTTTAAATTTGGTGTGCTCAGTCCATCAGAGAGGAGGACTGGGGTTTTGCTTTTGCCTCAACCACTGGGAACAAACTCTTGGAAATTGGCATTTATTGAACACCTACTGTATATCGGGTACTGTACTAACGATGTGCATATAAAAATAAAGATAGTCCTTGCCCTTGATAAGCTTGTTGTACAGCTAGATGTACCTATTTGACATTCGGTTTTCTGTTTTTCCTCTAATTTCCCAAATAAAAACTTTTGATATTTTTTGACTCTGGCTTGGGCCACCTTCTGAAAACATTTTAGAAAATATCACTGAGTTGCTGCACATCTTGTTCAATGCAGTGCCAGGGATGGAAGAACAAGGGACATACAAGACTGATTTAGAAAGGATGAACCTGTTAAGGAATGGTACCCCTATCTCCTTTTTAAAAAAAAATACCTTTCTGCTCATACTCTACTTTGAACCTGGTGACTTTGCTAGGTACAGTTTAGACACAAGTTTTAGAGCCCAGGTGCAAGGCTTCTAACCCTCTCTTCATGCTAAATCAGCAAAGCTCTGTTCCTGCTTCAGTTTCTGTTTTGGAACATGCTGTCCTACTTTAGCGTGATGTAAGAGCTAATAGAATAGACAGTGACACAAAAGCTCTCTGCAGATTTTAGTGTGGCCGATTAAGCTCGACTGTTCTTTGAGGAGACCCTAGCTGATGTTAATACTAATATAATTTGGGGGATTTTTTTTTTTTTAATGGTGAGAAGCAGTGCAGAATAAAGGGCTGGCACCCTGTCAGCTGAAGGTAAAAACAAAGACCAGTGTGGTGTTGAATGAAAACGGGACCATTCATTACTAATGGCTGTATTCCATGCCCAAGGCACATTTGGGTAATGGAGAGACCTGGCCACCTCTTTTTGGGGGTGAGGCATGGTTGCAGTGAGTCATTATGCCAGAAAAGGAACACGATTAAGCCAGCTGTTTCTATTATAGGCTGCTTGGCATCCTGGGGCTTGAATCCAGAAGGACTGACTCAAGTTTAGTGTCTTATTCTGGGAGAGTATTGATGCTAAAAGCTCTTGAATACTGATGGAGGTAGCAATCCGTCTTGTAAAGACCTCTAGGGAAGGAGAGGTCAACATCGTCTCAGAGAAGCTCTTCCATATTTCCCTGGGCAGAGCTATTCCATACTCTCTCTCCGTGTGTTCATTTTAGCACTTTGCTCCTTCCACCTGGATACCTGCCTTGTTAAGAAACACTACCTTCCTTAACAAAAGTAAAACCCAGAAACTCCGCTGTTTGCACCAGAGAGTGACCCCTTTGGGGTTTTTGCTGATTATTGCTGCCCTCAAGATAGGCCCAAGCGCAGCTGAAGGGCAGCTGAGATAGGCCAGACTCTTTAAGAAGCTGACACTGGAGATGAGGGAATAGCAGAATATTACGGCTGTACGTTGCTGGTTCTGTACGTTCCAAGTGTGTAGAATGACTGCATAGAAACTGAATCTATGAGGTCTAAGGTAGAATTTAGCCATTTGTTCTGATTGAAGCAGCCCTGGAACCCCACTTTTGAGAAGCTCAGCTCTGGCTACATGCTCTGCTTTAGGAGGCACAGTCTGCCCTACGAACTTGCATGCCCAGGCCATCTAATCCCAGAAAGAAGCAGCACCCGTGCTTAGATTTCTCCTTTCTAGCTCTCAGCTGGCTGGAACTGAGGGATGCCCTAACTGACACCCACTTTCCCATAGAACGCTGTGCAGAGGCCTCTCTTGCATCTACCCAAGATCTGCCCCACAGCTTCTGGGTCTTCTCTGAGGACCTGCCCCCAGCTGATTGGTAGGGGCTCGTGTGGGCAGGGTCTACTGGTGCACCATGTCAGAATCACCTGTGAGCCACCCGGGATGTCTTGCTCATCTCGTCTCACAACTCCTTGTGGAGGTCTGTCTCTTCTGCTATCCAGTGAGCCTAGAGCTTAGAAATCCTGACAGTCCATGGACCAAATTCTAAAACCATCTTCTGATGGTCATTTGGTTTACAAGAGTCAGACCTTGCCCCAGACATTTTTCTCCAGTGCACTTAAGTTTGTTTAGTGTCTAGGGTGGACCAATAATGCTTTTAAAGGACAATGCATTTAAAAGTTGGTTATATTTCCTGTTAACACAGAGCCTTAGCTCCTTCGTGTTCTTAACTATCTGATAGAACATCAATGTTCTATTAACGATAATAACATCCATCTGTGAACCACAATATGATTTTAATGTTAATTTGAGGTTGCATTTGGAGCTGCTTGCCTCTAAATGCCAAACTTGTCCTTGGAGACTGCTGTTCAATTTCCATTCCAGACAAAAGCCAATGTGCCCAAGTCCTCCAAGAGCCCCCTTAGGGTTCCGAGGACCCTAGAAAACTGGGCAAAATCTACCCCTTCCCCCAGCCCCACAACTTTCTGTAATAAGGTCTTCTAGATTCCGGGCTAGAGCCCAGTTAACTTGAATGGCACCGAGGACGACAGCGCAGATCCCAGTATTCACAGAGAGTCACCTGTGCATGTTAACCCCTTGTTTCCTCATTTTCTAGCCTATATGTTCACTTTGCTGTTGAGCTCAACTCACGTTAGACTCACCTGGGGAAGTCTGAAACAAACTTGACCCCTCTTCCAACCAATGAAGTCTGGTTCACTGTAGGGGCCGGGGCCTTTGCATCAGCATCTTTTACAGCTCCTAGGTGATTCTCATGTGCAGCCAGGACTGCGAAACACTGCTTTAGCCTGGGACTTTGCTCCCTATGAGATGGATCTTCTCTGTTTGCCCTGCCAGGCACTCCTAAGGCTAGTCTTGGACATTTATACTGCAGAGTAAATAGATTCAGAAAGCGATAGTTGATAAGAAAAAGAGGAGAAAAAGGATTGATATAACCCCAAGGCTAAAGCACTGGAATATGCAAGCCTATCAATTTCTATACCTTTTGATCATGTTGTGGGTCTTGGGGGAGGCCTGGGGGGAGGCTGTGGGGGACTGTGGAGTCCCGGGGATCAGGGCTGCCTGCCTCTGACTGGGGGTCCAGAGGTTGCAATTCAGTGGCCTCGGGGCTGCATCTGATCTGCAGATACATTGTTTGGTCTGCAGTGTGATTGTCCATGGCAATTTCTAAAAAAATTTATGCCAACCTGTAAAAATCAGGAATTCCCTAAGAGCGTTCTCTCAGATCTGATGGGGTTTGACCAGAAGACTTGGTGCAAAATCAAACAGTACACTTCTCAGTGTGGGGCTCATTAATGCTCATTTAGCCAGGCTCCCCATTCATAAGGTGATAACTGAAGTGGAATGTGATTTAATGTTTTCTACTGATTCTGTTAGAAAGAAATTTTTTTTTTTTTTTTTTTTGGAGACAGGTCTCACAACTTTGCCCAGGCTGGTCTCAAATTCCTGGGCTCAAGTGATCCTCCCGTGTAGCTGGGACCACAGGTGTGTGCCACTCTGCCCAGCTGAAAACTAGTTTTGATATTCAGATTTTATTTGCTCCTCATTAAGTCCTTGTGATGGTGGCCGAGAATGACAGAGTCTGGCTGGGGAGGCAGCAGTCCTGGGTTTAGTCTGGGTTTTGCTGTGGGGCCTAGGGCTCTCTCTCTGGTTCTGAGTGTCCTCATCTATGTGGGAACAAGATCAGATATTTTCTAAGCTTCTACTTATTGGGATTCCAAGAAGTGAATGGCACAAGAATAGAACAGAATAGAGATGCTTTGTTTTAAGAGCAGCCTGTGTGTTGAGGAGAAACTGGAAGTGAGGCCTGAGAGGGCCAAGCTGGAACTAAGGGCAGAAGCCACAGTGAAACATTTGGGTCCTAACCATGCACGCTGGCAAAAAATGGAATGGGCGACTTTGGGAGGGAGAGAGTGCTCCACCAGTGGAGATGTCGCACGGAGGCCAGGCGGCCACCTGGAGGGCATGTTGTAGGCAGCAAATCCCTTCCCAGCATTTAGAGCTACCAGGAAGGAAGCAGAGAGCCCCTCATCCACCTCCTCCCCTTCAAAGAAGAGCACGGCTCCCTACGCCACGCTCTGCCCACAGAACGGCATGTCAGTGCCTTGGTTGTTTTTAAACACTGTATTTTTAAAAAGTTTCTTAAAAATATTTACGACAGTGAAGGTCGTACTATGCACAGGGGGTCATGTGCCTTTGATTTGTACCCCTTTCGTTTCTACCTCAAAACAAGGTTAAGGCATAAATTACTCCGCTGGGCACCAGGCGTGCCCCTTGTCCTTGGGGCACCAGCATTGGTCATGCCACTTGTCCCGTGGGCTGGTGGATGAGATACTTGTCACTGAGGCTGCGCAGGCTCCAGGGGTCCTTGCACGGGCTTTATTCAGTGCATTCCAGAGAGGACCCTCAACAGCACCGGCTGGGCCCTTCTGCCGTGCACTGGTGGGCACGAGGGAGGGAGGGGAGGCAGTGTGTGTGTGGGAGGGGGAGGGAGGGGAGGCTCCCCACCCCTGCTCCTGCTGCCCGGCTGCAGCCAGGCCAGTGTATCTGCCGCAGTGGGAGACAAGTGGAAGTGGGGAGCCCCAGGGAGTGTGTCATCCATGCGCTTCGCATGCCAGGGAGTGTGTCATCCACGCGCTTCGCATGCCAGGGAGTGTGTCATCCACGCGCTTCGCATGAGGTACTCAGGAACAGATGAGCCCGGGAGGGGTGGCAGCCGGGAGCACAGGAGGTTGCGAGCCCGTGGGGGAGTATGTGGGTGGCAGTCAGTGTGGACGCGCGTGGGTGCAGCACCCGGCTGCCTCTATCTCAGGGCGGTGCCAGGATCTGAGTCCCACTTGCCCGGCTGTCACAGTCTCCGCATCCCAGAGTCTTTCTTCATCCCTGGCCCACAGCTGTTGCCACCAAGCCCTAGGGCTCAGGTTCATTCATGGTGAGCCCCGGGGGCGCCTATCTATGGGCAGGGGCAAGTGTGACTTGGGAACCAATGGTGGGGTGGGAGGACGAGGCAGAATTCAGCTCTGCTGTCCCATGGGTCCTTTTGGAACTAGAGGCCTGGAGTGTGTGCAGAGTGGGTTTGTATTTACAGTCTTCCTCCCTGCGTTTCTTCGGAGGATTGGGATGAGTAGGAAGTCCTAGCACCTTGGTGGCTGGGGCAACAAATGCCCTCCACGGAACCTGGGGGAGGCCTTGGGGTGGGCCTGGGGAGGAGGTCCCTTTAAATCCCTAGGGATCTGTGTTGGAGGTGTCCCAGCCTCCCGGTAGGGCCCTTTCTCTTAAAGCCGGCTTGAGTTCCACCGTAGAAGGAGCAGGCGCCAATGCTCAGGAGATGAGGTCAAGTGCAAAGCCAGCTGGCGTCCTCTCCGCTCCAGCTCCGTGGGGCCTGCGCCTGGGCCTGCACACCGCCTGGACGGGTGTCCTGGCCCCCGTCAACTCGAAGCCTCCTCTGGAGCCTCACTCCAGCACTTTGGGGGCGGGGTCCAGGCCAGGCTCCCTCCTGCGCTTGGCACTTTTGAAGAAGCCCAGCTGTGGGGAGGCAAAGGGAGAAGTCTCAGGGGTGGGTAGGAGGGACAAGGCCCACCCTCTCCTGATGTCCCTCCACCACCCCTCCTCAGGCTTCCTCCCTCCGAGGGCTTCCCTGAATGCCCCAGCTCACTCTGGCCACCCCCACCCCCAGAACGCCCTCTATGGTCTGGAACAGAGTGGATGGAGCTCTGGGAAAAAGGCAAGAAGTCATGCTGGCTCCCACCATCTTGCTGTGTGACCCTGTACCAGCCAATGTCCCTCTCTGGGCCTCCGTTACTTCATCCATAACAGGAGGAGGTTGAGACCAGCAGCTCTTAACCAGAGGTTCAGGGACAGAGAAGGGCTTTGGGAGGTTTGTTAGCAGCCTGATATTGTTGAAGAAATTTCGTGCAGTCGTGTGCGCTTGGTTTTTTTTTTTTCTTTTTCTGGTAAGAGAAGCTTAGTTTTCATCAGGTTCCCAAAGGGAGCAAAAGGGTCAGTGCCATAGCGTGAGTGCCCTCTGTTGGCCCTGACCAATCTGCCCACTGTGGGGAGGGGCCAGGTGCTGTGGCAGCCTGCAAGCTCTGGGAGGAGGCTGGGTGGGTGCAGCTCCCACGGAGAGAACGTGGCAGTGACCACAGATCCAGAGGCTGGAGCCCCACGCCCGGGCCAGCCGGCCAGGTCGCTGCTCCCTGCCCGCCCTGCAGGCCCTCACCTTCCACAGCGCCAGGACCAGCAGGGCCAGCAGCAGGAGGCCTCCCAGTGTGCTGCCCACGATGATCCAGATGGGGATCTGTGAGTCTTCCTGCTTGGAGACCTCAAACGTGATCTGCGAGGGGGTGGAGCCAGGCCAACAGCGTTACTGTTGTGGGGCGGGGGTGACAGCCTGGGCAGGGCAGCAGGGCAGGGCAGCAGGGCAGGGGACAGCGGTGGCAGTGGGAGAGCGGCACCCCCTTCCTCAGGGGGAGGCCAAGGGATGGGTGGCACAAGCCAGCTGAGGCCACGGGGCAACCAGCTGTGCAGGCACAGTGGCCACCTGAGCTGAGTGACCCAGGTGGTCCTGCCTCCGTGAGACACTCTGCCTGTGGCCTCGGGCATCCGGCTCTCCCTGGATTCTCTTCCTCCCACACGGGCTGCTCTTTCTTCTGTGCTGTTGTTGGTGTGCCCCACGGTTCAGTCCTTGGGCCTCTTCTTTCCTTACAGTCACTCCCTAGTGAGCTCAGGGCTGAGCTACCCACGAGTCCCAGCAGGCAGGTGCCTAGGGCCCGCAGCACTCTTAGGGGCCCATGAAAATGTTTACATGTCTTTTAAAATTGGAAGAAGAAAGCTGAATATAACCTAACCTGAATTAACATTCGTTTGTCTTTATACCAACACAGTTATAGAACATGATTTTTAATATTTCTCTGTGGAGCAAGGGGCCCCAAAGTCAAGAGTAGCTGGGGCCGAGAGGGTCATGCAGCAGCCCCACAAGGACTCCGCCCTGTGGCTTTCGCCAGCCACGTGCCGGCCACTCCCACCTTTCTGCCTTCCAGACGCACAAGGACTGTCTCCTCGCCCGCCTGTGACCGTGCCAGGCAGGCACCAAACTTTAACCACTCTCCTCGCCCCAAACCTGCTCCGGCCACAGCTTTCTCATCAGAGCACATGGCAGCATTGTCTCTCCTTGCTGTTGCTCAGCCCAGAAACCACAGGTCCTTGCTGGCCCTTGCCTTCGCACCCATACGGAATCTCTCAGCAGTCTGTCCACTCTCCCTTCAACGCACTTGAACGTGACCACTCCTCCTCCTCCCTCCCGCCGCCCACCCATGCAGGGCCTGAGCACCCTCCTCTCCTCTGGAGGCTGCCAGGGCTGCCCAGCTGCCTCCTGCTCTGCCTCCCTCTCCGCCACACCCCTGCAGCCTCTTCTCAGCACTGCAGCCGGCGGGGTGCTCTAAACAGGAAGGCAGACCTGGTCTCTGCTCGGCTCAGCACCCCGTCTCCCCGTCTCCCGCAGAGTAAAGAGTGGAGTCCTTGCCCCGGCCTGCAGGGCCCTGCACTCCTGGCCCCACGTACCTCACTGGCCTCATCTCCCACTGTCCTGCGCTCTACTCAGCCCCACCCTGGCCTCCAGCGTGCCCAGCACGTGCCTGCTGCAGGGCCTTGGTGCTGCTGTCCCTCCGCGCATGCAGATAGCCACCCGACACTCCTGCATGCCTCAGTCTCTGTCTGATGTCACTTTGCTGGAGAGGCTTTCCCCACCCTCTCTGTATCTCTCCACCCTTCTGTATGAGCGCTCTTCTGGGTAGTCCCTGTCACCACTCGATAATGTAGATTTTCACGTTCGCTGCCTTTCCTCCCACCTAGAGTGTCAGCGGCGAGGGAGCAGGAGCTTTATCTGCTGTGTTCACCGTTCTCTCCTCAGTACCTGGAACAGTGCCTGGAACGTAGCTGGAGCTCAGCAAGCGTGCTGAACGGAGGAAGCCCCCGCACAGCACGTCAAGCCCTGCTTTGGCCACTGACTCAACTCACTACTCAGCTCCAGGCAGGTCACTGCTCCCCTCCTGCTCTACCTCACACAGCCGCACCCCCCAGACCCGAAAGGTGGGGGCGGTGGGCTGCACCTCGCAGTGCCGCGAGGAGTGAGTGCGACAACATGGGATGTGCCTGTCACAGTGCTCAGCGCGTGGGCAGGGCTGAGTGAACGGCAGGTCCCTTGTATGTGCTCTTTCTACCCCTGACGGCTGGGGGCCTGCTCTGCCTCCCAGCCCTGGCACCTGGCACCTGGCACCGTGTCCAGCACACAGGGGCTGAATCTTGGGGTTGCTGGGTTTCTAAAAGGGAAGTGAAGCACCCAGAGGGTATAAGAGGGACTGGGGGTGGGGGTGGAAGGAGAATTCACTAAAAGACACGCACCAGTGGGGGGCTAGGGGTGGTCTGTGTGTGTGCTAGCCCGTGCCTGTACCACACCTCCCCTCTCTTGGATGCCTGGAACATTCCACCATATCTTTCAGGATTCCATTGCAAAGGACTATCTCCAGAAAGCTCTCCCGGGACAGCCCCTCCCCTAGGGCCTGTGCTCTCCCCTGTGCTCACACCACCATAACCTGTCATTGTTTTCTTGTCTGCCCGGTTCATCTCTCCTCTGTGGGGCCACCAAATGAGTGGACAAAAACATGCTTTTTAGGTGGGTCCCCTGAGCTGCTTCTGGGCCTCTGCCCCACTACCCCCCTGCCTGGCATCCCCCCAGCCCGTTTGGTTAAGGGCTGCTTCCGACCTTGCCCGCTTTGTTCTCCAGGCTCCCTGGGGGTGGGGTGGGAATTCACTGGGCCTCTGAAGCAGGACGGTTCACCCTGAGCCCGGGCTGGAGTCTCTGGGACGTGGCCAGTGGAGGGCAGCAGTGTCCCACGCCTGGACGCCCGTCTCTTCTTCACAGGCTCGGGTTTCTCTCTAAGACCCAACTTCCTGTTGTCCCAGGAGAGCATCTCACACAGCCTCACCCCTTCCTGGCCCCTGAGTTAAGCCAGTGTCCTCTGTAACAGTCTGGTTTCACCCAGTGAACAGAGCCCCAGTACAGAGGCATCCTTTGGTCTTTGCAAATTCAGTTCACACCAGTCTTCCAAAGCCCACGTCATTTGCAATTCATTACATCTGAGGTGTGGATGGACGGAGAGGAGAGGGGTGGGTGCTCATTTCAGGCTGCCAGCCTGCCCAGGACGCAGCCTCACTGCTGGGGGGCGGCAGTGGGTGAGCGCCCCTGAGCAGATAGGCCTGGGCTCCAGTGTCAGTTTCCTCTCCTGCTCGTCCCATGGGGCAGTCACGGTGCAGAGGCACAGAGCCTGGTGCCCCAAGGCACAGGGCAAATGCCTACTTCTGTGGCCCTCCCCAGTGTTGCCCCCAAAGGCCTATTTGTCTTGCTGCCCTGACTGCCGGCAGGTCTGCCTGACTCTCACCTGCTGGAATAAGCGGGCAGGGGTCGTAGGAAAACTCAAGAGGAGGGGACAACCCTTTCCAAGCTGGCTGGGCCCAAGCCAGGTCTGGGACTCACCTGGCGGCTAGGATCCTCCTCGCGGAAGATGAAGGGACTGTGGAACTGCCTCTGCAAGGCTGCGTTGACAATGATTTTCATGGACTTGAACTTGAGCTGTACAATTAGAGGCCTCGTCAGAAGCTGGCTCTGGAAGATTCTTTCCTGTCTCCTCCCCTGGCAGCCCCAGGTGGACCTTCCCCTTTCTTCCTTCCAGTCTAGTCCAGGGGCGCTTACTTACTGCTTTTAGGGACCTCAACCACAGGTTCCCCAGCAGATGGAAATTGATTTCCTGGTTGGGGGCCAGCCTCACGTTGCAGTTGATGGAGACTACATCAGAGTTGCTGTGATTCTGAAAGAGAAGATGGGTCTTGGGGCTGAGCAGCTGGGTTGTGGGGAGCATGGGGAGGCAGCCAGCCCGGCGATGACCTGAGAACGTGCGCAGGGGCTTGGGCCCCCGGGGAGATGGCTCAGCGGCACCGCTTGACCGGCTGGGGCTTTGCTCCTGGGGGTTGGGGGACTCATGGGCTGGAGCTGCCAGGGGAATTTGACTGGAAGACGAATTAAGGATGGTATATCTGATGCTCCATTTGAAGTGCATAATGACCAGGCTGGGCGTATTCCAGGAACAGAACTTGGGTTCAACATTAGGGAATCTATACATGTCACTGCCATATAGACATTAAAAGAAAAAAATGATGTGATCACTGCAACAGTTGCAGAAAAAGTATTTTAGGACATCCAACTTCTGTTCATGATAAAAACTCCCAGGGAACTTCCTGAATCTGATTAAAGGGTATCCTACAGCAGGTATGATATTTAATAATAAAAAATTGTAAAAGGTTCTTTTCAATTCAGGATCAAGACAATCCTGATGATCTGTTATCACATCTATTTACCATTGCCCTGGAGGTCCTAGCCAGAGCAATATGACAAGAAAAACAATTTATAAAGATGGAATGGAAAAAACTGACATTAATAGAAAACCCAAAGAAATCTTCAAACAATTAGCATTGATTAGGTTAGTTATTTGTGTTGCTATCTTCTTGCCACCCCAAACCCAACCATGCCCAAATCTTTGGTGAACTGTGCTACACTTAAAAAGTGCTATGCATGACGTACTTGTTTTGTAAAATTAAAGCAGCTACTGAGATTTTTGTCTGGGTAAAGAATAGTGAAAGCATGCTGGGAAATTGGTATCTAGAGGCAGGGGCAGCCTTGGGAGAACATCAACCTGGAAACTAGCAGGTGTCTTGGGAGGGCTTTGGGAGTTGAAGCTGAGCTGAAGCTGAGCTCCCTCCAGGGGCAGGAGGCCCCAGTGGACATGGTCAAGGTCTCTAGTGCAAACCATGTGTGTGTCCCAGCCTCCACCTGGTTTCTACCCCTTACCTCTGCCTATCTGTATCCACCTGGTCCTTTTAGCCCAGGTGCAGGTCCACTATCCCCAGCCCTTTCTGCTGGCTCACCCAACACGCCCCAGGCTGTGGCCTGGCTTCTTCAGCGCTCACTCTGCATGTCTGTCTGCCCCAGCTCCTGCGAGATGGTGGGGGACACATACAGGGCCAGGAGCATCTTTTCCTCGTTCTATTTGTGCTTGCTTTGAGGCTGGCACATGTAGGTGCTCAATAAGCTCTCACTGACAAGCTATCGGATGAGGAGAGAGATGGCTCGCGAGTGCAGGTGGTACTCCTCTACCCTGTGCCCCAGGGCTCCTGCTTTGGGGGACACTCACCAGATGTGGGGCACGACTCAAGTCTTCCTCCGTTGGGGTGGGCCGGTACTCAGTGCTGTTGCCCCAGATGTTACAGGATGTGTTCACCTGCACCGGGGACACACACACACACAACCTCACAAGCAGCTCCAGCAGACTTGGGCTTCTAGAGATGTTTCTTTTCTCCTCTTCCCAGAGAAGGCCCAGCAGTCCTGGCCCTGGGAGAAAGGAACTGGGGTCTGAGGACTTGAGGACACACCTAGGGGTTACATCTGTCTCCTTCTGGCACCCTCCCCTGGGCCAGCCACCAAGGGCATTGGTACCTGGTCGGTGAGGAAGTCCCTCAGCATCAGCAGGCGGTTGCCACCCCTGGTGGCAATGGGAACGGTGACCTTCATCGTCATCCCATGGATGGGGAACAAGCCCAAGTTCTGGATCTGTATGCAGAGGGGGAGGCGTCAGTACACACAGCGGCCGACGGAGGCAGGTGAAGAACGAGGTCCACAGGGGCCAGCCAGCCCTTGGTACAGCCATTGCCCGAGCCAGGTGTGGGGACTGGGCCCACTCACGGCCTGGTGTTATCACTGTGGAGTTGGCTCTGCCACTTCATGGCTGGGGACCGTGCATGAAAGCGCAAGCCCTGAAAGGGGACGGGCTACTGAGGCTGAGGACAGGTTGGTGGGGCTGTGAACCTGGACAGCAGGGTCACTTCCCTTTCAACTCCTCTTGGCTGAGGGGGATTCTGTTGAGGCCAGGGGTGGAGACGGTGACAGCAGTTATGCGTCAGGAGAGAGAATCATTAATCAATCAAGGATATAAATGGTGAGTGTGTGATAGTTCCTATTCCAGCCGTGACACAGTCTGCGCCAGAGCAGCACGGATTATAAGCAGTGCTTTGCAATTAGAAAGATGGGGAATCTAACCCTGGCCCAGCTGCCACGGGTGAGCTGTGTGGCCTTGGGCAGGTTACTAAACCTCTCTTGGAGCCACGCAGGGTTCAGTGTCTGAAGTCCCATTTCCGGCTGTCCGCCTGCCCTCAGCTGTCACACAGCTGTAGGAGAAGTTGATAAACTTACAGCAATTCAGGGGAGGGGGGCATCTTGGGGCCCCCGTAGCAGAGACTGCCCAGGTGTTTCCTCATTCTCACTTTCCCTCCTTGCTTAGTGACAGAACTGAGACAAAAAACCACATTCCCCAGCCTCCCTTACAGCCCAATCTCAATCACAATGTTTTGGATAATGAGAGGTAATTGGAAGTGTGAGGAACTGCCAGGGAGGTTCCTTAATAGGGAGGAGGCCTGCTCTTCTCTTCCTTCTTCTGGCTGCCTGGGATGAGAATGCAATGGCTGGAACTGCAGCCGTTTTGGACTGTGAGGTGAGCTGGAGGCCAGTGATCTCATGTCACAGATGGTGGAACAGAAGACCCCATCCTGGATGGCTCTGTAAGCTGGCAACTCTGGACTTCTTTTATACGAGAGAGTAAACCCTGATGTGTTTAAACTACTGTTTTTTAATATTTTAAAAAATTTCAGCAGCCACACCTTATCTTCACTGCTGCATCCCCCCAATCCAGTCTGGTTGTTTTTCAGATGAGGACTGAGAGACCCAGAGAGGGGAAGTGACTTGCCTAAAGTCACACGGTGAGTGGGTGGCAGGGTCGAGGCTGGACTCCAGGCACTAGTGAGGGTTCCATATTCCTCCCCTCCCTAGTGGGGCATTCCAAGCTCCTGTCCTTCACTCTCTGCCCTGGCTCCCCTCCACCCTTACCTTGAAAATACAGCTGAAGGGAGGCCCCAGGCCATCGTATCTCCCCAGGGAGCTGTTGGGCTTGACCTCGTAGTGGCTCAGGCTGCTGGTCCTGCAGAGACAGAGCACAGGGCCGCCGTGAGCTCAGTCAGTGCTGGCTGGATGGATAAATGAATGAACAAGAGTGTGGGCCTATGCCTGCCTCCCTCTAGACCACAAAAACAGATTTCCTCTTGTGTCCATTGGGAGTACTGTGTTAGGAAGGATTCTGAGGTTCAGCAGGAATAAATGCTGCCATCAGCCAGCAGTGTCTGCCCCGTGTGAGGGTGGCATGTGTCAGAAGAGCCCATTATTGGCCATCCCTGCCCTAGCCTCTCTGTCTGGGGCGCAGCCTCTTCTCAGCATGACCTCATGCTCTGTGCCTGCTTCCAGCCTCTAGGGGCAGTTGCAGCGGGAGGGCCTGACCTTCCTCTCTGTGTTCGCTCTTATGTCCTGACTTCTCCATCTGCCTGTGAGCTCTGGAAGGACAGGGCCCACTTCTCCCTTCAGACTGGGCCAGGGGCACACCAAGGGGGTGGAAGGTGGGAGCGGTCTAGCCTGCAGGGAAGTCTCTTCTTGCTGACATTGTTTAGGATTGCTGGTGCAGGGTGATGGTCAAATCAGATTGGCTTGCAGCAGGTCTTATTCCTGTTTTCAAATTCTCTGCAGAACCATGCACCCTCCATGCCTATGTCGGGGTTGGGGGGGATACCTCCTGCTACCCTGCCCTCCCCTCTCACCCCCACTGGGGGGTCCCTTAGGGACCAGGCCTGTGTCTCCTCCTCCCTCTCCTTTGGTACCCACCATGGCCAGGGGCTGCACTCTCTGACCCACCAGAGACACACCTGTCTGCATCTCATTGTCTCTCAGTGCTGGGGCCAGGCCTCAGTCCTCCCATGCCTCCCTGCACCTGGGCCCCCAGAGCCCACCTACCTGGTGAAGAGGACATCAGCCTCGTATTTGAGGTGGAAGCGCAGGAGGGCCGTATTGTCTTCCTTGGTGCTGTCCTGCTCGTCACTGTCACTGCGAGGAGAGGCAGGCAGCAGGGTCAGGAAGGAGCCCATCTGCCTGCTCAGCCAGCACATGCAGTGGGAGGGTGTGAGGCAGACGGAAGAAGGAACATGCTGCTTCCCTGGGGCTGGTCACACCAGACAGGCCAGCGAGGGAGCCTGAGGCTTCTCCCAGGACAGAAAGGGCTGGGAGCGGGGAATGGACAACATCGGCTTTCCTGCTGCCTTCTCAGGTGCGGCCCCCCTGGGCTGATGTGGGGTCAGGAAAGGGCTTGGTGGGAGCTGGGAGGCCTGCGCCTGGCCTCGCCAGACTGCCTGTGTGACCCCTCGCTCAGAGCCCCCATCTGCTGGGCGGGCCAGTCCCGGGCTCCCTGCCAGACTCTCGGGGGGCTGTGGGAGACGACACCTGTGGGAAAGGCGGCCGGCTCTGTGCAGCCAGGTAGGGAGGACCAGGAGCTCACAGTCGGGCAGTTCCTTTGTCCCTGAATGGACGGGGGGCAGCTCCTACAGGGCGGCTGAGGGCACTTTGCAGCCGTGAGAATTCTCGAGAGTGAAATGCAGACGTGGAGGGGGAGTTTTGTTAAATGTGTTTCCCTTTGTATCAGAGAACCGTGCGCTACCAGGGCAAATAATTTTAGACATAAAAATATATGGTTCCTGCTTGATATATGCACCAGGTTTGATTCCCTTTGGAAGCCTGACCCAGGATAGGTGTTAGTTAGACAAGGGATCCCCAGTACACACAGACATCCCCCTAAAGTCCCCTCCCTAATTCACAAACACCCACAGCTGTGCCAAAAACACAGCCATGCAAGTGCATTCAGGTCCGGGACTGTGATTTCTAAGAGCAGGGAAGAGCGCAAGGGAGGCCTTGCAGACTTTGTCGCCTGGCAAGTGCGGATTCTACCAGAGCTGCCGCTGGGAAGTGAGCACACGCTGGCTGGCGTGTGGTCCCCAGCACTCCTGGCACCTCCCACCTGTGTGTGCTGGAATGTTGGTGTTTGCTTTGCTTGGGGTATTTATTTCTCAGCTAAGGAGTTTGGCCATTTATAAGGCTCCAGAGGACTTGGAACCCCTCCCTCTTCCCCCACACAGAAGTAATTTTGTGAAAAAAGAAAAGTGTGTTTACTACTGACACGGGGTGATTCATGGTGTCAACAAATAGCAAGCTACCTCAGGGAGGCCTGGGAGGGAGAAAGACAGAAAGACCACACACAGAGCAAGAAAAGTTCTCTTAAAAATGGAAAAACTTCCAAGAGGAGAGGGGTGATGAGGACAGGAAGAGCACTGGATGAGGTGTAGGACAGCTAGCGTTCAGCTTCCAGTGGTGCTATTTCCATGCTGTGTGTCACTGGGAAATTCACTCAACCTCTCTGAGCTTTCCTTTTCTTACCTGTAACTTGGAGGGTGGGGAACAACCCCTGCTTTGCTGATCGTAAGGCGTGCTGTGAGGACTGACTGTGATATACGGACAGTGCTTTACAGGTGGTTTGAGATAACTGCTATACACAGTGCTATATAAAGCTAAGGGTCTGGCATTATTATTTCTCATCCAAAAGAATGAGAACGGTGGCAACCCAGGAGGCAGCACGTTGGCCCACACTCTCGGCTGACCCTGGGCCCCTCTGGGGCAGTGAGGGACAGGGCTTGGAGGTGGGATTCAGAGCAGGGAGAGGCAGCTTCTAGCGGTGAGACGAGAGAAAACAGGGCTGAGGAGGAGCAGGCCTGGGGGACGAGCAGCAGCAGACAGGCCCTGACCTGCCCGCGGCGAGCTGGATTTCCAGATGGTGCAGGAAGACGGATTTGCTGAACTCAAAATCTAGACGGAAGGCCACCTGCAAGGAAGTGGTTGCATGTCTGGGCCTTGCTCGGAGCAGCTGTGGCCTGTCCCCCACACCCCCCTGCAGGCTTGCCGGGGGCAGCTGAGGGGGACGTAGCCAGAGACAACAGAGGAGCCGGATCCTCCCTCCTCCTCCTCTTCCGCTTTTAATGAAAGGCAGCTAGAGGGCAGCAAATCCAGCTCTCCATGCAAGATATCTGGGGTGGGGGCCTTGGGGGCAGGGATGGCCATCACCGTGTCCCACTGGACGTGGGGCCAGAAGCGAGTGGTGGGACGGCCACACCTGCCCTTGCCCTTGTGGTGGGGGAGGAGGGGAAGGCCCAGGAGGGGTGAAGCCTGCACGGCCACCCGGCTGCACCCTCCTGCCACATGCTGACCAGGGTCCTGTGCTCCCCTTGCCCTTTGCCCAGTGTGGAGCAGGGCCCCCGACTGTGGCCTTATCACATCTGACCCTCCTCACCTGCTCAGCATTACTGGGCCCCCAGCATTATTGGGCATCTGCACAGATCCATTCTGCTGTCCCCACGTCTGACCCTCGTGAGACAGCAGGAGCTCCACTCTCCCAGGGAGCCGCTGGGTATAGGGGGGAAGCCCGTGCTGTGTCCTGCTGCCCCCGCGTCCTCCCTCCAGAGCTCCCGGGTTTGTCGGTGTGTCCACTCGGAAACCACACCCTCGACTTACATCTCACTGGGGCGGTTCTTTTCCAACGAGCCCTAACCCCACCCCCCACTTCTTCCTCTTCCCCAGCCTTGCACACTCTGCTCCTGGGAACACGCTGCTGTCCAGTGGGCTCCTGCCCCAAGCTCCTGTCTCTGATTCCCCGTACAAGCAGCCTGGCCTCCTTCTCCTGCCCCAGCACCTTCGGTGGCTGCCACTGCCCATGGCTGATGACGAAGCACCCCCGTGGTCTGGTGTCTCCTGCCCTTTCCCAGCTAACTTCCTTCTCCCTTCACACACCGACCCTCTTTTCATATCTGGTTTTAAGCACACGGTCGGCAGGTGCTCGAGAGGTGGTAGTTTCTCTCCCACCCTGTCCACACACAGCACGAGGCAGAGGCTGGGATCTGAAAGACTGAGGAGGAAGGACGGTGGGATTGGCCAAGAGGGGTGGGAGCGGTGGGGATTCCCTCCAAGAAGAAGGGGGCTGAGTGCTCTCTCGGGTGGGCTGCCAGCCCTGGGGGTGGCTGGTTAATTAGGCCATTGGAAAGTCATTTCATGGGAGAAAGAACTAATACATTCAAAAGCCACCTCAGGCCTCTCTGCCCTTCCCTCATCTTCCCTGTTCACTCCAGTTGCTCTCGCCTCCCCGTGCCCCTCAGGGCCCACCCTGGTCCCTTCCCGCTCCCACCACCCCCACCGTCCCCACCGTCCCCAGCCTCAACCTTGGCCTTGGCCCGGAAGAAGGGGTAGCTGACGTTGCAGACTTTCCTGTGTAGTCTCCGCTCCTCGTTCACGCACTCGATGCTGCCATCCGAGTCCTCCTGGGGTGGGTGAAGGACACCACGACAGCAGTTAGGCAGGGCCGAGACCGGGTCTGGGGCCACCCTCGCCCCGCCTGCCCCCCAGCGGCTGCCTGCCCCCCACCCCACGCTGAAGCCCGGAGCACGGGTTCCTGGCGCGTGCCGGGTTCCGGGGAGAGTGGGCAAGTGCTCACACGCGTGCTTCGTCGTTCCCTCTGCATTGACGGAACGCAGGCCTTGTCCCCTGCACAGGTGGGACGCAGAGGCCCAGAGATGGCGAGTGACTAGCTCAGACCCTGGAAAGTGGTGCGGAGCTGGGATCTGGAGCCCACTCCAAAGCCTGTGCTTTTTCTACCTAAAGCGGAGGCAGCGACGCTCCAGTCTCTGGCTTCAGGGCTCTGAGTGACCGCTGTCTTTCCGTCAGAGGGACGGGAAAGGATCCTTTGAGCCACTAAATGGGGGTTTCAGGGCCTCGCATGACTTTGTAATCCAGAGAAACAGTGAGCAGGTTGTGGGCTGAGTCCCGGCAGGGCTGTGAGGGACTTTTCCCGGCTCTAGTCCACCTCCCTCCAGGGCAGGAGGGTAAGGAGACAGCTCCACCCCCGTCAACCCCTCCCCGCCCCGTCTAGGTCTGGACTCTGCACAGCAGGTCACTCACTGGCTGCTGCCAGTGAGGAAAGGGGGGCTGAGTTCAAGGGGAAACACCAGCAGGCTGCGCTGGCCTGTCTGAGCTGGGCCTGCAGACGGTGTCCCCTCGACCCAGGTCCAGAGGGAAGGGACTCACACAGTGCTCTAGCTTGATGCTGCTCATTTGCTTGCATCTCATTAAAAAAAATTTAAATTAGCACACAATTGTACATATGTATGGGGTATAATGTGATGTTTTGATACACATATACATAGGTAATGATCAAATCAGGGTGATTAGCATATCCATCCCCCAAACATTTATCAGTTGTTTGTGATGGGGACATATAAAGTCTCTCTTCTAGCTATTGTGAGCTACACAATACCTTAGTGTTGACTATGCTTGTGTCTCATTTTGCTCATCTGTTAAATGGGCATGATAGCACCTACCTCATCTAGTTGTTATGAGGATTAAATGACACAAGGCACGTAAATGCCGTACCTAGTTCGAGGCCCAGACTGCCGTTACGGTGACTGTACCTGCTGTGGGCTCTGTGCTGTTGGGCACGGCTGGGCTTGCGCACGTGTGTCTGTGTAGACTCTGTATGTGTAGGGCTGCACGTCAGTGCATGTGTGTGCACGTGCCTGCTGCGTGCACACAGAGCATGTGTGTCCTTGCATGTATATGTAGGCTGGTGTGTTTTTGCAGGTGTGTGATCAGACTAACACGTTCATATTTGGCTGAGAGGGGTGTTTCCTCCACTAGAGCTCACCTTGGCTGGGTGTGGGGGAGATGAGGAGAGGAATGCCGGCCTCCCAGCCGCGAGTATCTCCTGGGCTGGGGACAGGTGGGGGCGCCCCGTGAAGGAGGCAGGGCCTGGGCTGGCCCCGCACACCTGCCACTGGGGTCGGGTACACAGCACTCCGTACGCAGAACACGTCTCCCACTTCTCTCTGCCTCACTGATTTCCACAGGCCTCTGTGCCTCGGAAACAAACCCCATGATTCCCTCCCTAGGGTTATAAGCAGACACAGGACTGGCCTTGCGAAGTCTGGGCCTGGGAAGCTGGGGAAGGTGGATACAGGTTTGGGGCTTGATTCCCTCTGAACACCCCAAATTCAGGTGGACACAGAGTCCATGGGCAGGAGAGGACCTCAGAAGACCACCAGATGGGTGTCTCATGGTCGCTCTGGGCAGCAGAGAGGGGGTCGTGTCAGCCCAGAGCTGGGCCTCGCAGAAGGGACGGTCTATGGCCGCAGACAGGTGGCACCTGGGGGTCTGTGTGCGAACACGAGGAGCCCATCGAGGAGGAAGGGAGGACACAGGCAGGCGGCCCTTTGCTTGTCCGGGCGGCCTGGCTCCACTCAGTGCCCCTCCTGGCTGCAGGCACTGCTCCTGGGCATCTGGCTGGCTGGGTGGGGGGGCGGGTGGCACTGGGCAGCGGTTCCGAGGCCGAGAAGGGGACAGACTGGCCACTCCCTGGCCCGCCCTGCACTCTGGGCTCCACACTGACAGGGAGGTCCCTGAGGACAGAGACTGTGTCCCAGGGAACCTGGGATTCCCCAGCACCCACACGTGACACTGATGTCCTAGTTTACTCAACAAACATGTCTTGAGGGCCTTGTCTGTGCTCAGCCTGGCCCAGGCCTGGGGACAGACACGCTGAGGCAGGGCACCTGCTCTCCGGGAGTTGACAGTTTGGACAGGGCGGCACTCAGAGCACACGCAGGGCTGTGCGGGGGAGTGCGCAGGGCTGGGGGGCCCTGTGTGGTCTGTGGGGGCTTCAGGACACACACCCCACATAGCACAACAAGAGGACTAGGCTCTGTCACAAAGTGCAGGCTTGGGATCTGGCTGCGGGGTGGCAATTCTGCTCTGCTGCTTACTAGCTGTGTGGCCACTGAACCCCCATCCATGCCTCAGTTTCCTCCTCCATAAAATGGGGATACCGCTGCCACCACCACTACTGCTACCACCAGGACCACCACTACCTCCGGACATTGTCGGGAGGGTTAAATGCGTGTGGAGTGTTAGCACAGTGCTTGGACGTTGTAACTGGGCAGCATGTGGACAGTCACCAAGTAGGACCAGAAGCTTGTCCGGCGGAGGAGAGGGGGAGTGCCAGGTAGGGCCATGGTGGGAACCGGCAGTGACCTGTGGGGGGTGGTGAGGGGAGAAGCGGCAGGTGGTGGGTGGGACGGGCCCTGAATGCCACAGTGAGGAGTCTGGAATTGGTTGACACAGCAGCTGCGAATGACCGGAAGTTTTAAGGTGGGGAGCAGCCAGTTCTGATTGATAAAAGGCCCTTCTGGGCACGCTTCGGGGATGGATTGCAGGTAGGTGTGTGTGAGTTTTGGTACATGCGTGGTGCATATGTGTGCCCCTAACCAGGGCCAAGGACAGGGCTGAAGGACATTCTTCCCTGTGTCCCCAAAGGGCTCAGGCTCCCCAGCCAGCAACTCTCAGCCCTGGCCCCATACTGAAACCCCCTGGGGAGCTTTAAAAGCCTCCTGCTGCCAGGCTCCAGTACAGACTAAATCAATTCCTATCTGTGGGGGGAGCGTCAGGAATTTGAACCCCAGCTGATTTCCAAGGAGCAGCCAGGATCCCTCCTTTCCTTTTGTGTCAGGCAGGCCGGGCAGGGCGCTGAGGTCTTACCCTCTGGATCAGGCTGGCAAACTGCAGGTTTGGGGACTGGGAGATGTTCAGGACAGTGCTGTAAGCGTTCTCGCCCCTGTTCTCCAGCGTGGCCTCCACCGCCACCCGCCGGCGCATGCTCTCTATGATGAAAACTGTGGTGTCAAAGGACAGCGTGTACGTGGAGCAGTGCTGTGCAGGCCTCCTCAGCACCCCCTGGCAGTACTCCCTGTGAAAGCGACGCCAGGATCAGGCAGGTGGAATGGGGAATGCAGGGGCGAAGCGGACCCCCAGGTTGGAACAGAGAGGCAGTCAGGGGTGCTTGGCTGGCCTCTGTCAGGGGAACAGCCACTGGGAGAAGAGGGGAGATGGGTGGCAGGGCTGGAAAGAGCTCCCCCTTCAAGATCACTTCCTGCCCCCAAAGCCCCGGCCTTCCCACCATGGAGATCACAGCCTCCTCTTATTTGACCTCATTACCCATGTATCACTCCACTCCTCATGTTTCCTATTTGGCCTTGGCTGCCAGGAAGCTCAGAGCTAAACGTATTAATGGAGATAATCCTGATTGCTAGCCTAGATGGTTAGAATATTTGCTTCATTATCCTTCTGCGACAGTTGGATGTGCTATTTTTGTTTATTGCCTATGTCATGGAATATATGTCTTCTATTTAAATCTTCTCATACTGGGATAAAAGTTGAGCATAAATTACTGAAAAATATTAATATATGACATAAATTTAAGATACGATGTTCCTTATTTTTCCTTAGATGCTAGTTTGTTTCTTCCTGGGGATTGTGGGTCCCCCACTCATTGTCTGCTCACCCCCTTGGCATTCTTCCATCGCAAGGACTGGAAAACCCAGGCGTTCGGCCAATGAGGTCACCTCATCTGGGGCTTGGAGGACAAGCACCCAGAACTTCAGTCCCCTGTCTCTATCTTTCCCCTGTTTTGTAGTGTGGCTCCAAAGGAAAGCTTTCTTTTCTAAACAAAATTTGTGGAGATTTGATTAGACTTAGTAGTATTCATTTTACAGAGGAGGTAACTGAGGCCCAGCGAGGGGAGGGGACTGCCTCGAGGTCACATGGGAGCTAGAGGCAAAGCCTAGGCTAGACCCCAGACCCCAAGTTCAGTGTCAGACCCGTGCTGCCTGTGAGAAGGCCATGCAGGAAACAGTCCAGGGCCCCGGGAGCCCAGGCCACGAGCAGTGATAAGGAAGGAGCCAACTCACATGGCTGTGGGCAGGTCACTCCGGGCGTCCAGCACGAGATCAGGGACACAGTGCTCGTCCTCATTGCAGCCGTTCCAGAAGGGCACCTGGGCCAGGGAGAGCCAGGTGTGGGTGGCTGGCTGGGGACCCGCAGCCTCCAGCCCTTGTCTTTGCTGCGGGTCCCTCACCCCGAAAGCACATTGGCTTCTGCCTCTACCGCTCTGTCGTTCCTGCCCCTTCCCCAGACACCACACTGCTTTTTCTTGTGCTTTTGCACAGACAATGCCCTCTTTAAAAGGCAGCTCAAAACTCAGCTCCTCTTGGGTCCCCTCCAGTTCTGAACTGAGCTGGTGGCACAGAGCTCCCCACTCACCCGCAGAGCAGCTCTGGTCAATAGTTACCACCATCCACTGTGTGTGGGACAGGGTCTTTGGCATTGGGGATACAAGATGAGAAAGACACAGCTTCTGCCCTTAGCTCATGGGGAAGATTAGGGTGTGAACAAATAACTGTAGTGTGAAATGTGCAAAATACCAAAAAAGAACTATGTGTGAGGAATAGAAGAGTCAGAGAGGAGAAACAATCATTACATTTTGGCCTGTAGGTAGTCAGAGATGGCTTCAAGGGAGTGATAGTAGGTTATCATTTTGAAGGAAGATCAAGTGAGCTGGGTGGCCAGGGGGACAGGGAAGTCCAGGAGGAAGGACGAGCCTATGCAAAGGTCCTGGGGCAGAAGCGGCATGCTGAGTTTGGGAGATGACGGGCAGTTAGTTCAGTGTTGCTGTAGTAAGAGACGCGAGGGTGGAGGAAATGGAAGATATGGGCAGGGGCCGGTGCTTACAGGACCGTGGGGTCGTGCCTTGCAACTGATAAGGGTCACCGAATCTTTAGGCAGGGAGTGTCCTGCCAGACCTGCATGCAGAAGGCTCCCTCTGGCTGCTGTGGGAGCAGGGACTGGGAGGTGGAAGCCAGAGGCAGGGAGACCACTAAGGAGGCTGCTGCACTATCCAGGTGAGGGGTGCACTTGTGTTGGGGGGTAGCGGGCGTGGAGAGGAGAGACCAGGTTCGAGACCTCAGAGGTAGAATTAATAGGACCTGGAAGTTGTCAGGGCTAAGGGAGAAAGGGGTCCAGGGTGTTGGCCCAGTTTCTTTTGCAGGTGCCTGGAAGGATGGCGATGCCATTAATTTATAAATGCGGGGGTTGAGTTGAGGGGTTCAGTCTGGGGGTTCCCGGGTGATGTGCTCGGCAGGAGGCTGCATATTCAAGCCTGCAGCTGAGGGCCAGCGACTGTCACTACCAAGAACACAGGCCAAACCCAGGGGTGGGGAAACAGATTTCACGAAGCCACAGGTATCTTAAATTCATTAACTTTTCTCAAAGGAGAGCTCCCTGCCCTCCCTCAGACCTGGGTGCCAGGACCTCAGCTCAGTTCTGTTGAGCTCGTGGTCTGCAGCTGCAGCAGCCGCCGGCACACGGGACAGCAAAGCCACACAGAGGGGGCAGGGCGGGGCCACTCAGGAAAGAGTGTAGCTTCAGATGGGGGCTTCACTGTATTCTAGCACCAAAGTTCATGCTGGTGAGTTCAAGTCTCCAGTGAAATACTCCCTGCTCCAGCCAGTGCGCTGTTTAGGAAGTTTGAGAACTATGTAACAGCCTTCAGAAAAACTCCTATCCAGCTGATTAAAACAAAGAATTCGATGTAACAAGCAATTGCTACACTCAATTATATGGAAAGGCTTACTCCTTAAGAACAGGAATTACAGTATTAGAACAGAGCCGGGCGTTTAGCAGAGGCTAAGTAAGCATCTGTGGAGTGATGGGAAGAATGTGTCTCATTTGTAGGGGGCTAGAAATCCCGATGAACAAAAGTTTTAGGAAATTAGCTACTCCCCAAGCCCTCCATATTATGCTCCAAACTCTTTTTTAGCTCTATTTCTCACCTCTTTACATAGCCCTTCACCCTGCCCTTCCATTCCCTGCCTTGGTGACACTGCCAGCTCTCCTGGAACAGAAGCCCTTCCTCCCCATCTCTGCCTGTCAGAGTCCTGTCCACCCCTTAACGTCCAGCCAAAAGCCACCTCCTCCAGGAAGGTCTCCTGCACTTCCACTGATTGCTAGATTATGCTTCCTCTGTGTGCACGCTGCCGCTGCCTGGCCTGTGACGCCGTCACCTCCTTTCATGGAGACCCCCAGCGTCAGAGTGGGGATCGTCCTGCACGTCAGTCTGCACTGCGGGCTCCAACACGCTCGTAGAATGAGTGGCAGGTACTCATTCGTTCACTATGGCCACTTTGTAATTACTGTGATAGGAAAAATGTGACTTCGTGTGCCCAGCCTTTCCCCTCTCCTGGCGCACTAAGGAGGGACCCGGCTTTGCCAGCCGGCAACGCAGACACAAACGCAGGAGAAAAGGGGCAGGTGTGAAGGGGAAGGTTTGGCGGAGCAGTGTGGGAGGTGTGGGGTGATGGGCATGAATCAGAGGAGCGGTTCCCAGGCACTGCCGTGGCCCTCGCAGTCCTTGCGTGGTGTCCTTGAGTGGTGTCGGGGAAGTGCAAGTAAGAACGGGGGTAATCCTGACATCCCTCACTGGCGGGACTCGTGTCACTCAGAGCTCAGTGACTGCATCTCAGAGGTCAGGGCTGAAGAGCACAGTGGTGCATGTCGAAGCTGTTTCCTAAATCCTCAAGGCCCCAGGCATTAGACATTCCACTTTATAAATTTTGCCTGCTCTCCCGGCACAGCCCTGGCGTCTGTGACGGAGGGAGGTGGGTGACTGGGAACTCAGGTCCCTGCTGGCCTGTGGTTCTCTGTATCTCTCCAGCACCCACTCAGCGCTCCCCTGAGAAGCCTGGTCCTTACCCTCCTGGAATCGTCCAGCTCATCCCCAGCGTGGGCCACGGGGAGGGGAGGGGGCCGCGTGTGGGTTTGCTGGGACGGAAGGTGGGAAGGTGTGGCAGGGGAAGGACTCCCCAGCTCCTGGCACACGGTGGGTCTGGGCTTTGGGGAGAAGGTAGGGTCGAGGTGGCATGTCCCCTGGATGCCAGGATGTACCGAGACTCTGAGGGTAGTGGGCCAGCCGTCGTCCAGCATGGGACCGTGGTCGGGGTCCTCCAGGGAATACTCAACCAGGAAGGTCACCGGCTTCACATAGTCAGCAGTGTCCTGTGGGGTAGAGGAGAGCAGGGGTGAGAGAGGAGAGAACATCATTTTCTGGGCCGGGACCACTGACACTGAGCTAGAACTTGCACCTGCAGCTGCCCTGTCGGCCATCAGGATGAGTCCGCGGTGGGTGCAGGTTCCCCGTGGGGTGTGTAGGTGGGTAGAGAATGTGCCACGAGCAAAGGGCCCCTTGGCCCAGCTTATCCCAGCCCAGCTTCCTGGCTGTGTCACCGAGCTCCTGCTCATCCTTGGGGGCCAGGCTCCCGTCACTCCTTACCTCGGCCTCCAGGAAGCCTGGCAGCACCGCCCCGGCCCCCCCCCCACACCCCCACACCGTCAGACCTGTGACTGCCACTGCTCACGCAGCATCCGAACCATCTGCCTGTGCGTGTCTTCCCTCCCCAGCAAGGAATAGGCCAGCAGGCTCTTAGCACAGGCCTGCCACTGTGATCAGGGCTTAACACTGTTGGATTGATGACTGAACAGACAGGACGGTCCTGAGCATGGATGGTAAATGAAGGGGGTGCTCCGATCTGCTTAAAAATCTGCCCCTGGAACCTGCGAGCCCTGATACGAGTGGCTTCTCTGTACTAAGGCAGTGGCTCTCAAACCTGAGCTGACATCGGAATCTCCTGGGATGAAAACATGGGGTGCTGGCCCCACCCCCAGAGTTTCTGAGTCAGTGCGTCTGGGATGGGGCTGGAACGTGCACATTTCCACCAGGCCACCAGGTGATGAGGCTGCTACTGGGGTAGGACCACGGTGTGAGAACCACTGCACACATACATCAGAGGGGGCCACGGTAACAGACCCACGGGCTTCCCACCTGCTCGCGTCTCTGACCTCTGGCCATTGAACAACTGGGGCCAGGTGGGCTCTGAGTGCCCGGGGCATGCAACTCTGATGTAAGAGCTAGGACTTGGGTAGCTGGTGTTTCTGGATGGAAGCAAACTTCTCATCCTCTTCCTTAGCAATAAAATAGGGCACCTGCTCATGACACTACTTGTCCCCGTCTTTGTTCCCTCTCCCAGCTGGTCCATGCAGTGTCCACCTCATGTGGTCTTCATCTCAGCTGATGCCCACTTGTCCCTCCCTTAGAGTCACGCGCCCTGCTCACTGACTCCAGTTCTCTCTGCTAGGCCACACCACACCCACCTCCCTCCCCAGCGCACCTGAGAGCTGGGGACGAGGGGTTTTGGGGGGAGTACAGCGAGGTAGTGTGTCCCAGTGGTCTCTCTCTGGGGCATGAGGTGGGGCCTGGGGTGGCCGAGGTCTGGAACACTGTCCCCGCTGGCCCCCTGAGGGCCACTGGGGCTCAGAACCAGCCTGGCTCCAGCCAGACTCTCCCACAGCGGGTGCTGGACCCCCTTCCTGCAGGAGCTCGGGCTCTGCGTGTGGGGCTGCCAGGCTCACCAAGACGTGGAAGTTGATCCGCTCGCAGTGCTCCTGGCCAGAGGACAGCAGGACAGCTCTGTTGGTGAATCGGTCCCCGCCCTCATCCAGGTGGGCCCTCGGCGTGTACCGCCTCTCGTCCATGGTGGCATTGTATCTGATGCCTGGGGGAGGGGAGACCACCAGACCACAAAAGTGGAGCCACATTGCCACCCAGGACTGTTTGCCTCTCTTTTAAGATAGCCTCTGGGAAGTCTGCCTCCTCCAGGAAGCTCCCCCAGGCTGGCCAGCGAAGAGCAGCTCTTCTCCCCTCATAGGGCCAGTGTGGATGTGAGAAAGGGGGGAGGATGGAAGCAGATGAGGGCCAGGGTGGTGCTGCGTTGAGCCTCTGCTGGCGTCAACACCCTCTCCACCTTCCCATCACCTTCCTTGTCCTGGCCCTGGGGTCCCTGTCAGGGCTGGCAGAGCCTCTGCTGTCGTGGTTCCTCTCCCACTAGCGAGGGCTGGCCAGGCCCGTTCCGCCGGCTCCTCAAACCTATGACTCTGTTCTGGGGTGTAAGGCCTGAAACCTCCCCTGTGTCCAGCCAGACTGCTGGACTCCCACACCCCACTTGCTCCGCTGCCTTCTGATCCGAACTCTGCACTCAGATTGTTTCCCTTTTCTCCCATCCTCTCCCTCCTTGGTCACCCCTGCTCACTGCCACCCTCACCCTGGCACGAGACCCCCTCTTTGCCCCTTGGAATTAGAGCACCAAATGGGCATCCAGCAGTCATCAAAGTTGTCACGCTAGGGTGACCTAGCACTTAGTGTCCATTTCGGGGAAAGCCCAGGCTTTGACACAGAGTGACTACAAAGTCCAGGGGGGAGATTGAAGCTGGGGTGTGGGGGGGCCTGGCTTACCAACAGTTGCCGTTTGGAAATGGGGAGCCAGGAAGACAGGAGTGAAGCAGAGGAAGGCGGCCAGGCAGGTGGCGTCCCTGCCGCTGCGCTTGCAGTCCCTGTGGAAGATGTTGATCTTGGCTGGCTCAAAGTGGAGGCTGGCGTTGATCTGGACCACAGGGCGGGACCTGGGGGAGAAGGGCCAGTGAGCCGGGCGGGGCAGGGGCTCAGCCTGCCCTGCTGCGACCATGGGGAGGGGCAGGAACCAGACAGCAGTGGGATCTGCAAAACCACCACTGGAGGGTGGGGTGGGGGGCACAGAGGGGCTCTGGATGGCAGGGAATTGGCCAAACAGCACAGGGGGATGAGGGCTTGGCCATGTCCAGCCCCCGAGGCAGCCCTTGGTCATTTTCCCAGTGTCTGTACACGCTGTGGACTTCTTGCCCCTCAACACCTTTGACAGCAGGGGCTCCCAGCCCTGGGTGTGTGTTCAAATCATCTGAAGAGCTTTAAAAAGCTCCTGATGCCTAAGCTGTCCCTCAGCCGAATTAAATCAGAATCAGGCATTGCATGTTTTAAGCAGTGCTCAAATCTCAACATCTCTGCACACCCCCTGATTGTGTTAAAATGCAGATTCTGACCCAGAGGGTTGGCCTGGGTTCTGCATCTCTACTCAGCTGTCAGGTGATGCCCACAGGGACAGTCCACGGACCACACTTTCGAGAGCAAGGTGTTGAAGCTCCCAGGTGGTTCCAGTGTCAGCCACTGCTCTAGAGATTCCCCACCATCCACCCCAACGCTGCCCCATCCAGGCGGCCAAGGAAATACGAATTTACCCTTACGTTGGTCTAAGTCAAGCCTAATTAGGAAAGGAAACTTACTGCCTCTTTAAACCATGAGATTATACAAAAAGAATAAAAGTCGTGTGATTTAGATGTTTCGGAGTTTCAACGTGATTATTCGTGCCAATACTCTGTTCTTAGCGTAAGGATGACGGGGCCACTGTGCTGGATATCTGAGCCTTGGCTCAGATAGGTTCCTCACCGTACCTTGGCAGGTCATATGACCTCGCTGATGGGGGCCCAGGAGAATCAGGGAGGTGAGCGAGGTCACCTCTGACAGTGTAGAGCACGGCGCAAACATAATAGCTTACATCAGCGGTTCTCCACTGGAATCGCCTGGGGACTTTTAACTGCTGCCTGGGTCTCTCCCGCAGAATTTCATTTTAATTGGTCTGGGTAAAGCCTGGGCAATGCTGTTTTAAAAGCTCCTCCGTGTGACCATAAAGTCTTCCCCGAGGCCTCTGGCCCACAATTTCATCACTATGTAGGCAGCATGTGAGTCTAGACTTAAGCAGCTAGTGCTTGATCAAATCCCTTTGTGACACTGAGTGTCTTGGGGCCTGCGTATGCACGTGTGTGTCTTGTTTCCTGTGAAGAAGTGTACGCGACACCTTAAAGCCCTGCTGGGCTATGTCCACCTCCTACCCCAGGCCTTGGTCACTGTCTCGCTTTCTTGGCTGGAACCAACACAGTGAATACCTTTACTCTGGCTTTCAAGCCCAGGCTGCTATTCCTGCAGCCACCACTACCAAAGATCTAAGAGCCCCCCAACGCAGCGCAGACCTTCAAAGAGACACAGGCCATGAGCCTGTATGTTGGCTGGGCTGGACCTGCAGAGACCCTGGCGTCCTGGTGCAGCCCTGGGAGTTTGGGGCAGCAGATGTTTGGCCGTGACAAGCAGGGGATCTGGAGGAGCCAGCAAGTCTGCGGCCGCCCTTCCTCCGCTACAGCAGCTGTTTCCCGCTGCTGCTCTGGGGAGTCTGAGATGCTGAGCAAGGAGCTGCTCTTACAGTGAGGCGGCTCGATTGGCATCTGCCCGCCTTCCCTGCTTCCCTCCTGCTTCTGGGCCGGAACCAGAGGCTTTTGCCCCGGGCTCTGTTTTCTAGGGCACCTGGACAAAGACATTATTGCCCCACCGGATCGTAATGTTTTTGAGAACCAGGAGGACGTCCCTCCTTTGTTCTCCCTGCGAGATCATATATCTCTGTTTCAAGCCTTTGGGAAGTCGTATGAAAAGTATGATTGCATTTATATAAAATCATAAGCAAGTGGGAAACAAGATTGGGAGGAAATATGCCAGAACATTAATAGCGCTATTGTTAAGGTGATGGAATGCTGAGCCATTTTTTTCCCTTTATTTCACAAATTTTCTTTAAGTTATTATATTTATGGTGAAAAATATCTCATCAATGTAGGCGAAAAAAAGCTCAACATTTTTTTGCCTCAAAAAGTAGGCAAGGGTTGGTAAAATGTATGGGCTCTTAGCATTAAAATGAGGTCCTGAATAAAGGAAGCGAGGCCTCAGAGGGGCTTTGGCAGAAAGCAGTCGCTGTATTACATATGCATTCCTCCATGCAGGAGACGGGAAGATCCTCCCAGCTGCTAAAATTATGATCCATTTGTTCCTCTAAGTACCTTGAAAAGCTGAAGTGGAAGAAATGCCCAAGTAGCCAGAACTTTAAGGGCAAATTCAAAGTCCTCTTGGACAGGACTTCAAGATAATTTATAGTGATTCTATGAAAAGGAAATTTGTAATCAACATGGGATAAGAACAGTGTGAGTTTGGCTGATGATGGTTAAAAACAAGAGACAAAAATCCTGAAGTATATCTGTTGTTGTTGTCTTTTTTTTTTTTTTTGGAGACAGAGTCTTGCTCTGTCACCCAGGCTACAGTGCAGTGGTGTCATCGTAGCTCACTGCAGCCTCAAACTCCTGGGCTCAAGTGATCCTCCTGGCTCAGCCTCCCAAATATCTGGGACGACAGGCATGTACTACCACACTCGGCTTATTTTTAAGTCTTTTGTGGAGAAGGGGTCTCAAAATATTGCCCCGGTTGGTCTCGAACTTACACCTCCCACCTTGGCCTCCCAAAGCACTAGGATTACAGGCCTGAGCCACCGCGCCCAGCCTTGAAGCATATCTTTTAAATCTTGTATCCATCATGACCCTCAGGAAACCCCAACAGTCAGGAGAAGTGGGGAAACCAACCACAGAATCACAGCGTTGCCGAGGGCACCCACTGCCAGGTCGACGAGCCCATCCTCATTGAGGTCCAGTTGCCCGTGGATGCTGCAGCCAAAATACTGGAGGCCTGGAGCCAGCTCTGACGCTGCGATTCTCTGCAGGGAGTGGAAAGAGCATGTGCATCCTGTGAGCCTGAGTGCGGGCAAGGCAGCCGTAAGGGGTAGGCACGATCAGGAGCCATGGGCAGAGGCTCTTTGAAACCATCAAGAAGATTCTCCAGCCGAAAACGACCTCCTCCCCTGTCCCGTCATGAGCATCTGAAATTCCGACCATTAAAATCATTCTTTTGGGTTAACATAGGCAAAGAATTTATGACTAAGATATCGAAAGCAAATGAAATAAAAACAAAAATAGACAAATGGAACCCAATTAAACTACAAGGTTCTACACAACAAAAGAAATAATCTAAAGAGTTAACAGACAACCTACCGAATGGGAGAAAATATTCACAAACTGTGTGTCCAACAAAGGACCAACCTAGAATCTACAAGGAACTCAAACAACTCAGCAAAAAATAAATAAATAAATAAAAATAAAACAACCTCATTAAAGAGTGGGCAAATGACACGCACAGGCATTTTTCAGAAGAAGATATACAAATGGCCAATAAACATATAAAAAATGCTCAATATCACTAATCACCAGGGAAATGTAAATGAAAACTACAAAGAGATACATCTTACTCCAATTAGAATGGCCATTACTAAAAAGTCAAAAAAAACAATAGATGCTGGTGTGGATGTGGTGGCAAGTGGACACTAACACTATTGGTGGGAATGTAAATTAGTCCAACCTCTATAGAGGTCAGTATGGTGATATTTCAAAGAACTAAAAGTAGATCTACCATTTGATCCTGCAATCCCACTACTGGGTATCTATCCAGAGGAAAAGAAATCATTATATCAAAAAGATACCTGCACTCTATATGTTTATTGCAGCACAATTCACAATCACAAAGATAAAGAATCAACCTAAGTGCCCATCAACTGACAAGTGGATAAAGAAAATGTCATATGAATACACCGTGGAGTACTACTCAGTGATAAGAAAGAATGAAGTAATGCCTTTTGCAGCAACTTGGTTAGAACTAGAGGTCATTATCCTAAGTGGAGTAACTCAGGAACAGAAAAACAAATGCTTCATGTTCTCACTTATAAGAGGGAGCTAAACTATGGCTACATAGGGACACACAGAGTGGTATAAGGGACATTGGAGACTCACTGGGAGGGGACAAAGGATGAAAATTACCTATGGGGTACAATGTATACTACTTGGGTGATGGGTACACCAAAAGCCCAGTCTTCACCATTATATTAATACAATATATACATGCAATGGAATTCAACCCATACTCCCTAAACCTATTTTTTAAAAAACACTTAAGAAGAAAAACAAAAAGAAAAATCCCTGGGAAGGGTTCTGATTAGTCCAACTTGAGTCCATTTCCCACCCTGTGGGGAGGATATAGAGTTCTGGTTTTTTAGAAGATGACAGAGAAGGGGTGGTGGGCAGAGAAAACAGTGGGTAGTACAAGTGACACTTCACTTCACAGTGGGAAAGACGGATACCTCAGTGACTGGAGTTGGAACCAGTCTGGCTGGTTCCAACCACCAGTTGGAACCACTCACCATTTAGAAAAATATTAAGCTGAATTTCTACCTATCTCCTTAAACCAAATTAAATTTTAGATAAATTAAAGATTTGAATGTAAAATTTAAAAATATATATATTGTGTCTTAAAAGAGTTCCCAATTAAGTGCAAATACCTGTTACCTGGAAGGTAACCCATCAGCATCTCTAACCTTGGTATAGTTATTAGACTGTCTTACTAATGAAATATGTGGGCAACATGATGACCCTCAGGCAATGGGACCTAAGAGGGGTCAGTGGTGAGGGGAGCAAGGTTTCCGGCACGAAGCATTTCTAGAGGAGAGTGAGCCCAGATAGGACTTCTCCACTTGCAGTCGATTGCATGTGCACATGGGAAAGGGAGGCTTGGGTGCCTGGGATTTGCTGTGGTTGCTGTACTGTTGGGGGGATAAAGGTAAGCAAAGACAGGGTGCAAAAAGGGGTGATGGAAAGTCCTGAAGATAAGATGCACCCATTTCAAAATTTAGACTGGAGGCAAGTATAGCTAGGATGGATTGGAATCCCTTCCTGTATGAGAACACAGAGGAAAGAAAGTCCTGAGCCGTCTGACCACACGCGGCTGCCAGGACGCCCACAGCCTGTCTCTGCTGTACCCCTTTCCCGGGGGAGCCCGACCTGCTTAGGCGTCTTTAGGATGCTGCCTCGGAAGCCGTGGAAGATGTAGATGGCTCCTCTGTGGTTGTCCTCCAGAGGGGCTCCCACCACCACGTCATTGTAGGAGTCTTGATTGAGGTCTTGAACTGAGGCGATGGAGGACCCGAATCGGGCGTTCTGGTAACTGTGGGAATCCTTCAGCGTTCCGTTGTAGACAAACCGGCTCTGCAAAGCCAGGGCCAGGCAGCGTCTTAGGGGAACTTGGCAAGGCCGTAGGGTCCTGATTCCCTCTGCCTGCTGCCGGGGCATCCTCTCCCTGCTCCATTTCCCCAGAATCCCCTCTCCCACTACATGAGCCCAGCGACAGAGAGGCTCCTATTTTCCCCAGGCCTGGCCCCAGCAGATGGGCACTGGTCTGTTACTGACCCATTTCCCTCGTGGTCGGAGCAGAGGTCAGGTGCCCCCGAGACGCTGGATGGCCCCTGCCCAGCCCTACCTGTCTCAGGTCATAGACGTACACCTTGCCTCGCTCACGGCCCTCGCTGAAGTACATGGGTGCTCCCACCAGCAGGACATCAGTCACACCGTCACCATCGATGTCCACCGAGGTGATCTCGCTCCCAAAGTAAGAGCCTATCTGCAGCACATGACGGGAGAGGGGAGTGGGCTGGCTGCCCCCTGGCACAGCCGGGAGCCCAAGCCTCGCCCGTGGAGGAAGCCAAGACCATCCTTTGACTCAAGTTTTGGTGAACAAATGGGCCCTCCCTTCCTGTGCCCTCCCTCTCTCCTGGAGTGGACACACTGTTTTTGGTTTGTCCCTTTCCCTTCTTCTCCTTCTGTTGCTCATCCTCTCCCCCACTCTCCTTTCTTTCCATTATTTAACTTTATTCTGTTTGTCAGTGATACATTATAATGGCAAAAATAAGGAAAATATTAAAAAGATATAAAGAAGAAAACAAGTCACCCATAGTCTCAACATCCAAATATAACCATTATTAATGTTTTAGTGGATTTTCTTCTAGTCTTTTTTCCTGAGATGTGTTGCCTGTGTGTGTGTGTATATATGTTCTTATTTGTACAAGTTGGGATCATAATATCTGCATAGTTCATAGACTAATTTTTTAATAAACAATGTATCACGAGCATTTCTCCATGATGTATATTTTTTTCTACAACATAGTAATGGTGAGTCCACGATACTCCAAATTACCCATGTACCATGATGTATTTAATCAATCCTCTATTGTTGGACAGTTTGCTTATTTCCATTTTTTTTTTTTTTTTTTGACACAGGGTCTTGCTCTGTCGCCCTGGGTAGAGTGCAGTGGCGTCATCATAGCTCACTGCAGTCTCCAACTCCCGGGCTCCAGTGATCCTCCTGCCTTAGCCTTCTGAGTAGCTGTGACTGTAGGCACTTGCCACCATGCCTGGCTAATTTTTTCTATTTTTGGTAGAGACAGGGTCTCGCTCTTGCTCAGGCTGGTTCATTTTCAATTTTTAACATTAGAAATCACTTTGGGATTAGTGTCTTTGATGGTGAGTTACGACTTCTTTCAGTGCCTGTGCACTTGCTGTGTTCCTCTCCTGCTTGGGGTGCAGTGTTCCTCACTTTGGTGACAGCACCAAGCACCCCCTCACCAGAAATCTGAGGGTCCTCCCTGGCTCTACCCTTCTTTCTCCCACCAGCAAACTCACCAGCAAGTCCTGCCTGGCACGTGCCAATACCATCTACTCCCCGCTGCTTCTTCCCCAGGCTTCCTCCCAGCCTCAGGCTGGCCCCTCCAACACACCCCCACAGCAGCCACAGTGGCCTCTAACAGCTGACCGTGCGGCCACCTTGCTTTAGCGATAAAGTCTAAACTGTTCAGTGTGACCCTGCTAGACCAGCCTCCCTCCCCAGTCTCTGTCTCCGCAACCCCTGCTCCCAATGCTGCACTCCTGGCTCCTGCCAAACCCAGGATTTTCTCTTCTCCAAAAGCCCTAGTTACTTAATCAATGCTTATTGGATCACTGGGTTGCTTAGGAAAGAGGAAGTCACCCTGCCCACCTGGGTGAGATGCTCTACAGCCTTAGGATAGCACGTGAGCCCCATGCTCTTAGGAGATAGTCATCCTCATTTTACAGGGAAGAAGTGGAAACTCAGAGAACGGCAGCTGCTTGCCCAGGGTCAGAAGGCTGGTCACTGCTAGGCTGCTTGGAACTCAGGTCTGACACCCCTGCCCACGGCTCTTCCTGCCCCCGCAAGCTTTTGGCTCAGAGTGTTTTCAGAAGAAATCGATACTCAAGCACTAACAACTTTTAACTAAGGAGAAAGATAAAAAGAAACCAGAAGAGAGAAAAACGGAATAATACGTACAGGGCGGGGAGAGGGAAGAGATGTGCCTACCTAAAGTAATTAAGAGGCAGACAGGGAGCGAGGAAGGGAGGAGGGAGGGAGACATTTGTCTAAATATGTGTCCTCAGCTATGTGGGTCACTGCGATTTGGAATCCACTTAATTTAGCTGCCTTCAGCACTGCGGTTTCTCGTTCGGATGTTGGAGGCGGAACTGGGCAGGAAAAATGTCATAAATTCATCAGCGAATTCCCTCCAGCTCTCAAGGTCTAGCCTTCGATTCCCAGGAGAGCTGGCCCTGGGTGGAGTGTGGGTGAGCAGGGCGGAGGTTGAGAGCCCAGCCGCCTGGTCGGCCAGTGTCATGAGACAGGAGAAGGAATAGCAGCATGGTGGTGCTCTGCAGCAAGAGGGATGCAGGCTAGACGCGGGGAGGAACGGGCCAAGGGCAGGAGGAGATGCAGGGGCCAGGGCTGTCCCAGGCTCAGCAGAGCCAAAGGGAGCTGGAGACGACAGGGAGGGGCCCAGACAGCGCTCAGCTGGGCCCCAGGGCCATGGATGCTGCCAGTCAGGAGGAACTGAGGTCTGGTTTGGGGGTCGCTGAGGGTCAGGAAGTGGCACAGTGCAAGACAGCGCCACCGAGAGGCCTGGGTTCTCAACTTGACCAGGCCACAAATCCTCCATCCTAAAAGAGCCACATTCCTTCCCTGAGCCCCAGTTCTCGGCCATCAAAATGACTTGGATTGGAAGCCTGATTTCTCCACCAATGACTCTTCTCACAGCGTTCCAAGCTGCATCTGTCACTGTCCAACGCGAGACTCTTCGCAGCACAGTCTGCCAGCCACATCCCGGTGGGGCAGTGGCACAGGCAGCGTTCCCATTATGCACTGTCACCATTCCAGGGAAAGGGGCCCCATGGGGCCTTCTGTGCGTGGATGCATAACTCTTGCCGCTGCCTTCAGGCCTGTGTTCCCTGCCCTTCCGGTTGGCCGACCCGCCCGCCCCAGCCGCCCCCTCCATTACCTGCTCGCCCCGCAGAGCCTGGTGGATGGTGAGGCTACTGTTGTTGTGCATGGTGAACAGGATGACCTTGCCCGTGTGGTTGAACCGGGGGGCTCCAGCCACGTACACCCGCCCCTGCCTGGAGGACACGACCGATGTGACTGTGTATCCTGCCACAGGAGGAAACAGGCTGGTCTCTGGTGCTGCGTCCTCGGCAGGTCTTGCCAGGGCCGGGCTGGTGGCTCAGCCGTGCCGGAGGATGCGCGGCCAGTGATGGGGGCGGGTTCAGGGCCGGCTGAGCAGGTGCAGTAATTGCGGGGGACAGCGGGGAGGCCTGGGAGAGGCAGGGCCCAGGAGAGGGTCCTGGAGGGTGGGGAGGCCTCCCTGCACCCCACTCCATGCTGGAGAAAATAAAGGAAGTCAGGCGGGGCCGCTAAAGACATTACCAACTTGAAACGTACACATCCCTCCTTCTCATGCTCACGAGCAAGGTGGAGCAGGGAGCAAGGAGCTGGGGGACCTCAAGCCACACTTCACTGACGTGGGCAGACTTTGTTTCCCATCCCCACCAATCTCCACTCCTGGGGGCCGGCCAGCATCCCCTTCATTACCACAAAGCGCTGCTAAGTGGCTCACTGGTGACTGGAGTGTTAGCTGCGAAGGCGGAAGGAGTTGCTGCGCTCCGCACATTTACACAGGGTCTTAGGGATCCCTGCAGCCCCAAAGCTTCGAAGACTCCAGGGAGGAAGCTCCCAGGCTCCTCTCAGTCCCACACACACGCCACGCAAACAAGAAAGAAATGGAAACCAAGGGGCTCCGGGAACCGAAAGGCTCTTTTGAAAAGGCTGCCGATCCCGCTGTGTCACTGTGCTCGATCACCGTGAATCTCGAATCTCCCACCCGGCACCCAGGAGGTGAATGTCTGGCACCCCCAGCCACTGTGCTGAAAGTGGGGTCCCAGCAGGTGTGCGAGGCCCACGGCATCCCAGAGTCCCACCTCCTGCCAGACGATCTTGGATACTGGATCCCAGATTTCACATGGGTGCTGGGCCTTGTTGACAGTTCCTGGGGAACAGGTGTCTCTTTCTGCTGTGTGCATGTGTCAGTTCATGTGTGCACATATGTGCGTGTGTGCATATGCATGTACACGTGTGTGTGTCACTGTCCCTCAGGTCCCACTGGCTGCTTCCAGAGTGGCTGCAGGATGTGCAGATTCAGTGCCTGGCTGTGTGGCGTGCAGCAGGGTGGCCT
Organism: Lemur catta; assembly: GCF_020740605.2. Taxonomy (NCBI): domain Eukaryota; kingdom Metazoa; phylum Chordata; class Mammalia; order Primates; family Lemuridae; genus Lemur; species Lemur catta. The sequence goes on from NC_059128.1 coordinate 98,132,768, forward strand.
ACTCTGGTTCCAGACACGTCTTTGACTCTTGGCAGTGTGTTCTGGGAAATGGGGATTGATGGGTCCGTAAGATCGGGACCTTGCACAGAGGGTGGCTAACGTGGCCCCTGTATTTAGGGCAACCATAAATACATGGAAGTGGGGTGGAATTAGCAAAAATTTCTTCTGAGCTGTGCCCTCAGTGGCACTGCTGAAAATGTTCTCAGCCTTGGGCTTTTGGGCTTCCTCAAAAGGAGGGACACTGGGCAGGCCTGGCAGAGCTGTGGCCGGCTCTCAAAGCTCATAGGGCTTCCTGCTTCCCAGCCATCGGCTGGCTGTGCCCTCCCTTCCCAGGTGGCCCTGTGGCCAGCAGGAGGGGCCGTTCCAAAGCTGGGCCAGCCTCCCTGAGGCCTGATGAGACGGTGGGGCAGAGCCCCAGACAGAAGTCCTTACTGCTTCCACAGGGCCAGGCCTCCCAGTCTCCTCCCCCGTAGCTCCCTGTCTTGCTGGGACACATGGGGAGGAATCTTCCAGCAGGGATCTCTGCCCCAGCAGAGAACCCAAACAGGCCCTCACCGGATGACTCCCAGAGGGAGGAGGCTCTCCCTTGGGACCCCTCAAGGCGGTGACTGTGGTTAAGGCGGGACAGCTGGGCCTCATGAGTGTCCTTGAGCCTGACTCCACCCTGCCAGGGTCTTCTGGGAGGAGAAGGAGGCCAGCTCTGCTAAGCAGGGGGGATATGCACCCTGCTGCACCCTCACTCAGATACCTTCAATAGCCCCTCACTGCCAACGTGAAAAAGCTCAACCCCCTTAGCCCGGCATTCGAGGTCTCCTGCTGCGCCAGCCCTAACCTGCCTTCCCCTCCCTGTCCCCACTCCTTCCCCGTGCTCCATCCATACTGGTCTATTTCCCAGGTCCTGAATTCACCTGGCACTTCCCACACCCCCTGCCATTGTTGGGCCCTTTTTAGCTTATTCAAAACTTTTCCTTTCTTGGAGACCCGGTGTAGGCTCCTGCTCCTACACAGCGAGTCCAGAGTGTGCCAGCCCGCTGGACCACAGCCACCCACACCATTTCTCCCCCTCACTTGGAATTAACCCCGTGAAGCCCTGGGACGTTGCTGGTGTGATCTGCCTTGCTAGTTCATGCCTCGTGGCACCTGCGCCTTGCACCCCTTCCTCGGTTTCCTCACTTTTAGTGCAGTGCTGCATACTTGGGGGGCATACAGTAGGCCACTATCGATTCCAATTAAAGGGGTGCCGGCCTTTGTCTTTCTGACATCTGTCCTAGTGTTTGAGCATTTGCTAAAGCAAGGACCCCAACCCCTGCCTCCTTTCTTTGTGCTTTTATCTAAGCCCTTACCTCGCCTGTGTTATGATATTCTGTGCACATGTCTCTGTCCCCCACTGGCCGGGAAGCAGCTTGAGGGCGGGGGCTGTGTCCTGCTCACTATTGCACTCTGATAGCATCAACCACAGGCACTTGTCACACAGTCCAGATTTAACACCTTGTGAATGATATGGAATCCAGGCCCTAGGGCCAGGTGCTGTTGGGAAAGTTCTCGGGATCTACACCTCTGGATTTTCCAGGACAGTCCCAATTCCAGCATTTTGTCCTGTTCTCAGTGCAGAGTCTCAAAGTTGGGGTTGGAAAATGGGGTAACTGTAGTGCAGGCAGCGTCACAGGCAGGGCGTGTGGCTGAAGAGGTGAGGGACAAAGGTGGGGACGGGATGAAGTGCCTGTTACACCCGGGCACAGTGCTGGGTGTGGTGGATGCCAGGCCGGAGAGGAAACGGCCCCTGAGTTGCTCTGCAGGGTCGGGTGCTTGCGTGTGCTGGGGGTTCTGCAGCCCTGGGTCCCGTCCTTGCCCACGGCCCGCCCCCATCCCCTCACTCCGGGCTCTTACCCAGGTATGCACCGTGGTTCTTGAGCTCCTCGGGGAACTCTTTCAGGTAGGACTCGCGGTGAGGAATGACCTTCCCGCCACTTGTTTCCTTTAGCACAGCTCCGTTCCAGTCATAGGCGCCGACAGCTCCCAGCAGAATCCCATCCTGGCATTGGGCAGGGGACACGCATCAGCTCCTGTTCCTGCTGGCCCCTCGCTGGGAGCCACACCAGGTCCCGCAACCAGTGAAGCATCCGCCAGCGACCTTGGGCACCTTTTCCTGGGGTCACTGTCGAGCAACCCAACTTCCAGCCCAGGCTCTTGGCTTTCGAATGAGACAAGGAGACCCTCTTGCCCCTTCCCAGCCTTAGCACAGAACGGGTTAAGCTGATCTCGAGGACAGGAATTTAGGAAAAAAGGAATGTTCTAGAAACAAACTCCCAATCCAGAGCCAAACCTCCATTCCTCCTTGGGCTTCAACACCCTCTAGGAACTCTCTGGTCATCATTCCCTCCTTTCAACACTCCTTCCAGCTGTGGCCTTGCACCTGTCCTCCTTCAATGTCCCCTTTCCGTGTCCCAGTTGCTTCCCTGTGGCTAAATCCTACTCCCTCTTCATTTCTTCAGCAAATATTCACTGAGGTCTATTTTGCGCCAGGTACTGGCTTGGAGCTGGGGATACTGTCCCTGCCCTCACTGAGCTCAGAGATACTAACACATAAACAAACATGCAGTTGCACACAAGCAGTTGCAAACTGCGATAAATGCAATCAGGGAAAACCATGGGGAGCTGTAATTTTGATCACAATGGGGGTCAGGGAGAGGCTTTTTGAGGAAGTGACGTTTACCCAGACACCTGAAAGCTGGGTATGGCCGAGCAGAAGGGCTGGAGAGAGGCCAGAGCCTTTGCTTTCAAGGAACTGAGCACTGTTTGGTGGGGCTGGAGTGCTGAGTAAGAGGGGCAGAGAGGCTGGACAGATAAGCCAGAGCCAAGCCCCGAGGACGGGGGCTTGTTTCTCATGGCTTGGAGGGTGCTGTTCTACCCACTCACTGCAGGACAAGTGATGCTGCAAAGCTTAGCAGGAAGACAGGAAGCTCTGGCTACCCGAGGCGAAGTTTCCATGTACCGACTGCACGGCTATTTCCTGCGGACCGGGTCCACTCACTCTCTGGGCTGCCCCTGCACCCCACCCCTAGCTTAGACAACCCACCTGAATAGTGGGTACAGGAAGACAAACAGCAAGCACCTGGAGGAGGAAGAAAGTTACCAGGGACAGTGAGGGGCCCGAGGAAGGTGGTGGAAGCAGGGAAGGGTCACTTTCCCGGATTGCCTTGGGGATGACAGGGCTGGGGGCAGATTGTCTGTATCCCAGCTTTGGGTTTTTAAAGCACAAGCAGTAAAATCACCTCTCTATCCCGTTAAGCCCTCCCTGAACCCAGCTGGCTGGCTGGGTTTGAGGTTCCCCACCACTTTAAAGAGTAAAGTTTATATTATCAAAGGGTTAAAAAATCCTAACCCTCTAGAGGTAGAACCGACTGTTCAGACAGAATGTTTCACGACTGTAAATAAGCTGGTCTTGGGAGAGGCTGTGCCTTTGGTTATGTCTAACATTGCACTTTCTAATTAGCCTGCTTCCTCCTCCTCTGTGCTCCAGCCTCAGCCTAGGAGGCTCTGACAGTCTGTCAGGGCCAGGATTGGAGCCAGGGACTCAGACACTCACTGTCCACAAAGTCACCACCGACATTCCTCGTGCATGGGTGTGCCCCATTCTTTCTGCAGTGTTTTCTCACCCAGCCCCCTATTTGGGCTTACAAAGGCCCTGTGAAGCCAGAGGACAGAGGTTCTCAATCTGAACTTGAGAAATCAACATCTGAGGTTCAGAGAGGGGAAGGGACTTGCCCAAGGTCACACAGCAAGTCAGAGGAATGGCTGGGACTTTGACCGGGGAGATGGGTTGGGCAGAGAAGAAAATATCCCAAACGCAGTGTGGCTCCTGCTTCCAGTTTCCCACCTGCACCCCCCCTGGGAGGAGAGCACTGTCTGGGCTTGTCTGTCTTCCTTCTTTCCCTCCCTCTCTGCCTGCTGAGTCCAAGTTTGTAAGTGCAGACCAAGCTTCTCCCTACATGGAGAGGACTTTGAAGATGAATTTTGGGGTCTGCAGGTGACAGGGAGCCTCTGCAGTGTATGGAGAAGGACTGGTTCAGCGCAGGTGCCTGGGATTCAGCTGGGGGGACCCTCATGCTGACTCCCCACAAGCGGGGTGGGTTGGCAATTCCTCTGGGACGCCTGGATCTGGCAGTGCTGGGCTGAGCGGTCGCTCTGGTCTCTCACCTGTGCCACTTTAACCCTGGCAGCAGCTGCAGCCTTGGGCCCTCGGTGGGAGGCCCCCTTCCCCAGAGTGGGTTTGTCAGGGCCAGGGGTACCTGCCTGAGGACAGGGGCACCGTGGGGAGTGGGCGAGTCGAGGCCACCAAAGCAGACCTCAGCATACCACAAACTCTTCCCAGCTGGAGGAACCCAGACATTTTGAGTTTGGAAAAAATCTGGAAGGGCGGGGCAAAAACAAGAGGGCCCTGACGGGGGAATCCAGGCATGTGGGCCCAGGGAGACAAACAGAGGGCATTCTGGGTCAAAGCTGCGTCCCATGCGCTGCAGGCCTGGCGTGGTTTCCCTGAGTCATGGCTTCCTTTCCTGGGGCCACCGGAGCCCCCACCAGATATCACCAGGGTGTGCCTGGGTGGCCTTGCACGCGGATGACCCTTCCCACAAGCAATTTTCCTGGCACTTCATGCAGCCATGAGGTTGGTCACAGGCTTGGTAGCTGTCAGAAGGTCTGAGACCAGCTGTGTCCTCCCCCAGGACGTTGTTACTCTACCTACTGGAGTGCATGTAGCACCCACCGTCTGATCCTGCCAGCTCAGCTCTTAGCTGCCCTCTGACCTGGTTTCTGCACCCCTCTGCTGAATGCTCCCTGGGCGTGTGACCCTGTCTCCGAAAGCTCCGTGTCTAAGCCAGGGTTAGGCCACAGCCCCGGCACCGGAGGCAGCATGGTCTAGGGCAGTGGTTCTCAATGGGGGGTGGCTTTGCCTCCCAGCTGATGTTTGGCAATGCCTGCAGAGACTTTTGGTTGTCATAGTTGGGCAGGTGGTGGAGGTGCTATTGGTACCTAGTGGGTAGAGGCCAGGGAGCTGCTAAACTTCCTGCAATGCACAGGACAGCCCCACAACCAATGGTTATCCAGCCCCAATGTCACCAGGGCTGAGGGGGAGAATCCCCAGCCTAGTGGTTAGAGCATTACAGCATGAACGCTAGAGCCAGACATTCCTGAGTTCCATTTCCAGCTCCAAAGTTTCTACATGTGTGACCTTGGGCACATTTCTCTCTCTCTCTCTCTCTCTCTCTGAGCCTCAGAGTCCTCAGCGGTAAGATAGTTTTGCTGTGAGAGTTAGCATTTTTAATTCTTAGCACGGTGTTTGCAGCCAGCGAGTACTTGGTACATGATAGCTCTGCTTATCTGTGAGTTTACCCGTAAAGCATCTCCCAGAAGGCTGGGAGTCAAAGAAGAATGAGATCCCAGGGTCAGGTCTGTGATTATGGTAGCATGTGAAAAGTGCTCTGATGGAGTCAAGGACAGGCTATTTTGGGAGTCCCAGGAGCAAGTGACCTCCTGAGTTAGGGTGTGGATGTGTAGTGGGTTAGGGAAGGACCATAAGAAGACCTCACTTGATTTATTAGTAAGTCTCAAATGTACACTTCCAGTTCCAAGCCTCAAGATTCAATTTCACAAATATTTGCCAGATATCTACTGAAATTTGAAGTTCAGAGAGGTTAAGTGATTTGTCTGAGCCCACACAGCCAGACAGTGCTTTCCTCTTGCCCAGCAGTAATGGAATTAGGATACCAGATGCCAGCATTTCTTCCTTCCAGCTCTTCTTGGCTTCTTTGAAGCAAGACTGAGGAGCGGGTGCAGGTAGCTGCTGGTGGTCCCGTGGGCTAGTGTGATGGGAGACCCCCTAGAGGGCACCGAGGCTGTCCTCCTCCTCCAGACTCCTGTGTAGTGAGTGACTGCAGAGGGGCGAGGCTCTGTGCCCAAGAGCCACTGCTAAGGCAAGTATATCATTTACAGGGTGGATTATGCTCTCACTAGTTGCTCCAATTCTGTCCTTAGAAGCCTTGTTTCAATAGGCTTAAAGTGGAGCAGAGCAAGTGATGCATGGCCGGGAGGTTTAGGTGGGGTGTGGGCAGGAAAGGCCCAGAAGTGGGCCCTCAGCCCTTCTATGGTCAGGACGCCCTCGCCGTGGGCCGTGCTGGAAGCAGCGGCCGGGGTGGGGGCAGGGGGTGCAGTGCACCGACTCTCATTCCAGATCAGAGGTTGGTTGCCTCTGGTCACGGGTCCTGGGAATGAGGCCCAGGAGTGGAGTGCTGGGCACCAGGGCACGTCCTGAGGACATGGGCTGGGCTTAGGAGGACCCCAATGAACCGGAAATGATTCCTGCCACTAGAAGTCAACTGGCAAACCATCTGGAACAGCATGCCAGAAGACCCCATCTACCATGGCCTGGCCTCCTGGGGAGGAGACCAGGGGACAGCCTTGCCTTCCTGCCTAAGCTGGCAGGTGGAGGAGTCCACTGTTTAGGGATATGGGGGTTCAGGAGGGGTTTATAGCCTCTAGAGATCAACTCCTCACTTTGCCATTATGGGTCAGTTTCTCTCATTTTTTTTCTTTTTCTCGAGATGACTGCTCGCTCTGTCACCCCGGCTAGAGTGCAGTGGTGTCATCATCACAAGGCACTGCAACTTCAAACTCCTGGGCTCAAGCAATCCTCCTTCATCGGCCTCCAGAGTAGCTGAGACTATAGATGTGCACCACGATGCCCGGCTAATTTTTCTATTTTTAGTGGAGACAGGGTGTCGCTCTTGCTCAGGCTGGTCTCGAACTCCTGACCTCAAGCTATCCTCCCGCCTCAGTCTCCCAGAGTGCTAGGATTACAGGTGTGATCCATCCCTTCATTTTTGATTGAATCAGATATGTAAAATTAGTTGAAATGCAAAACCCTTCAGGAAGATTACACCTTTAAAGCTTCAAACCGCTAAGAGCCTTAGATAATAGCCAATGCCCTTCGCCAGCCAGTCCACAACCCCAGGAGGGCCTGGGATGGGTGATGGCTGAAGAGGCAGGAGGGTGGCACGGCAGCTCATTTGCTGTAGGAGGCTCCCTGGCCTTGGTTTGTTGCAAAACTGAACTGGGCGCTGGTCCTGTGAGACTACCACGTGTGGTGTGAAAACAGACCTCACCCTTAGGTAAAAATAAATGATCTCTTCCCACCTTGAGTGAGCGACCAAGGTTTGTGTGCAGACAAGATCTACCCTAATAAAGCTGCTTCCTTCTGTAAACTTTTGGAGTTGGGGATGACTTATGGACTCCAGCGGGGGAGGGTCAGTGCGCGACTCCTCCTGCTGTATCTGCGTAGGAGGAGTTTCTCTGCAGCTGTCACCCTGGAGCATCCAGCATTCACAGTCTTCGCCCCCCACGTCTGCCCTCAGGGCCCACGGGAATCATAGGCTGTTCAAGTGTACTCCCCTTTTGGAAGTATGGATCCCTTCTATAAGCTTTCTGGCATAATCACGCTGCTCCTGCTTGATTACCCAGCTTGACAGGGAGTTCACCACCCCGGCAGGCAGCCAGCACTCACAGAAGCCACTCCAGCTCTTAGCGACCTTTGCATTCGTTTCCAAATGCTAATGGAACCATTGGCTTAAAAATCCATTCTAAAGTCTCTCCAGGGATCCATAGCTAGCCTTCCTGATGGTAATTTTTGGAATAATTCTCTCTCCCCTTTCTACATATCAAGACTAGTTTCCAGCTCTCTAGTTTCCCATTGGTTCTGACCTTCTGCCTTCAGCCTTGTGGCCTGGGGCCTTGGACTCTGGGGGTGTCCAGGTGATGTCTTGGGGTGTCCTCTCTACCCTGGGCTCTCGTCACTCCTTTCTCTTGTTGTTTTCACTCTTGCTAATTCCAAGGCTGGTGTCCTTGCTAGATAAGATGGCAGCAAACCAGGAGATGTGGAGCCAGGCCTTTCTTCTGCGTCTGGGAACATTCTACTAGAGCCCCTGCCCCAGGGCGAGAGACCTGTCCTTCTACTAGAACCAAACTGGCCCAGGGTGGCTTCAGGCTCCCTCAGCACGTTTCCAGGCAGCAGGTGTTTGAGGCCATCTGTGCATACTTCTGCTGGACAGGGCTCTTGCCAGCTTGCCCAGGACCCACAGCCCCCGACCCCTGGAGAGGTCTAAGAGCCGAGGAGCTGGACCCCTGGGGACAGGAGAGCTGTGGCCAATCATGATGGCATCAGTGGATGGCACTGGCAGACTTCTGTGCTCTCCAATAACCACTCAATGGCCCGTTGCTGAGCCAGACAGACCACCCTCATTGTGCCATTCCTTTGGATTTGGAAGGGTTTTTTTTGATTGTTTGTTTTTAATACTAAAGCATCTCAGATTCAAATGTGATCATTGTCTCTTTAAAAGTCCTATCAGATGGAAACCTCAGGGGCAATAGGAAAACTAGTGTGTGTGGGGAGAGGCAACCTGGCTCCTCTGACTGGGGGAACAGAGAAATTGCTGAGTGCACGTAGAAGGAGCTGCAGAGGGCAGTCATGACCTTGACTTGACCCTAGTAACAAGCAGGGGCTCTGAACCTGGGATCTCCCCACTCTGGAAGCTGAGGACCCCACTGGTCCTGCGAGGGCTCATCTTGCTCAACACGCCGAGCTGCCTGGGCCATTTCCAAGGCTCAGGTCAAGCTTTGCTGAGTCCCTGAAGCCCATCTTACTGTCCCCTTCTTTTTGGGTTCCTCGGTCCCTGGACACACATAGATTGCAGTATTAGAAGCAGAAGAGTGAACTTATTATCTGAGAGTCTTTCTCCCCAACTAGGCTGTGACCTGCTGTCAGCTGAAATGTTACTTTAATGTCTATCCTCAGTGCCTGGGACGGAGCCGGACACAAGGAAAAGATGGTTGGAGAACGGACAAAGGAAACATCAGGACATTCATTTTCTCTCACTGTCCCTGACATCAGGGCTGGACTCTGGTCTGCGCCCAGATTTCTCTCAGACTGTGCACACAACTCTCTGCTCTCCTGCTCCCTGCCACCCATGGCTGCTGAACTCCTTGTCCTCCAGGGTCCCTCTCCAGTGCCACCCCCTCCCCAGATCCTTTCCTGACCACCCCCTGCCCCATCGAGGCCTTTCCTTCTGTGACACCCTGATCACACGTGGCCTTGGTTAGCATTTGATGTGGACATGTCTGCCCCACCCGCATTGAGCAGGGGCTCTTCACAGGGGCTCCACAGCTGGGACCCTCCTGCAGGTACATGCTTTTACCTAGGAGACTCCTACAGTTTCTTCCAGCCTGCTCTCAGCACTAGAGACTGCTGTTCTACATTTGTTTGCAAGTTGACTCCTGGTGGCAAGAATCCTGTCCAGTTCCTTTTCGTACTTCAGCTGCATTTGACAAATGCTTGTTGGATTTAATGAAATTGCATTTCCTTGTTGCATGTTCTAATCGACTCTGACCCCAGAGTCTAGAGACCTGGGCTGGTCCTGCCGGAGCACATGACTCACTGCCTGCCCTCATGCAAATGGATGCTGTCACCTCTCTGTGCCCGGGCTCTTGACCCTTGAACTGTGGGTCCTTAAGGGCAGGGCTCTCACCTCTAATTCCTCCAGGGCCCAGCACAGACAAGGCTCTCAAAAGATGGGCTGACCCAAGCACCTAAAGCAGGGTTATTAGCACAGCCTGCTGACCTTGCAGAGCTGTGCTGTGCATGAAATGGAACAGGTTAAACTGCTGTGCATATGTAGCAGGGCTGTCATCATGAGAGGGCAGTTGTGTCATCTTGCTGTATTCAACACATGGGCATGAAACTGTCCACATACAACGCAGGAACCTCTGAGCATGAGTCACGTCTCTGTCAGCTGCCTGCTGCGTGCTGTGTGTGTGTCCCTCTGCCCTCCAATTTGTGATTTCTGACTCAGACCGCCCCCGCCCCCCCCAGCTCGCTGGTCCTGCTCTCTCATGGAGCAGCTGCTCAGGGTAGCGGGGAAAGTGTGAGCCTAATCCTTTTCACACTAATTTGACTTCAGCAGGTCTTTTAACCTTCTCATGATTCAATTTCTTTATCTGTGACCTGGGAACAAGGAATCCTGCCCTGCCCGCCTCACAGAAGAGTTAGGAGAATGCGGTGGGATGATGAAAGGGGAGTATAGCTAGGGTGGACTAACAGGCCTTTTCTGGCAAATTAGGAGGCCTAAGTACAACCCTGTGGCGCCAGCCCAGGCAGAGCATGCGCGAACACACACACACACACACACACACACACACGCACCTGGGACACCTGTCTGTCTGCAGCACACCCACAGGAGCACATACAGTCAGTATGTTTCCCCACGTGGGACTTTACAGTTTTATAAACAAGGCAAGACTTCACAGTTTATAAAGCATTTTTACAGACATCGACTCTCTGTCCCTCTGACAAGCCTGTGAGGTCTCAGCCCCGTCCTACGAGCCAGCACCAGATGAGGCACACGGAAGGTGAGGGACTCAGAGTCCCAGATACCACCTGCTGCTGTGACACCACGTGGCCCTCCCTCTGTGGCCAGGCCCCCCTGGACTTCTGCAATCTGACGCAGAGTCTGTACAGAGAGGGGGAGCACACGGGCCACCTGCCAGAGCATAGCTGGGACAGCTGGACACCCTCCCATCATTGACACAGGGATGTGCCCCATGCCATGGCTTCCTTGGGCACTGGCGCTGTCAGAGGCACCTGTCCTTGGTTTTGCCATCTGACCTAATTTTTGCGCAGGGCTCTCTAGACTGAATGGGACCCTTCTTCCTGGAGGTGGAAATGCCCCTCTCAGCACCTGCATAGTGAGGGTCACCAAGCACCTTCCAGGTGGGTATGTGGGTTTATTTGTAGTCCACTCACTTCTGTAGAGGGCTTGAGGCAATATGAATAAGTGGAAGCCCTTAAACATGGGAGACAGAGAGACCCCGAGAAAGAGAGGAAGCAAGGGAAGGAGCCAGCCCATTCATGAAGGTGGGAGGGCAGACCCGGACGCTGGGGCGGGGAAGAGCACGCATGCGAGAGACAGAGGGCGGCTCTAAACCTGTACCTCCACCACGTGCGAGGAAAAGCCTGTCTGGGACATCTCCAGCCCAAAGGAGGTTTCGTTCTTGTTGGTGCCTACGGCAGAGGGACAGAGAGATGTTAGGTTAGCTCTCCGGCTGGTTGCTTGGTGCCAGACAAACCTGCAGCTCCAAGGCAGCTCCTGTGTCCCAGGGTGACGTCAGGAGGCGGGGCTGTCTGTCGGGGGCTCTGGGGCTGGGGCCAGTCGTGGGTCAGCCTCATCCACCCTCCCCAGCGCCCTGCACAGTGAGGGGCACAAAGCGACTTCTAGGGGGCCACGTGGGTTTATGATTAGCAGCCTGCTCACTTCTGAGAAGGGTTCGGGACAAGTTATACTGCAGGGCATGTACACTGTAGGACTGCTGAAATCGGGGAAATCAAGAAAAGTACATGGGAATAAATAGTGCATGGGACATTTCTGGCAAGAAATGCCCACTTTGTTCATTTCCTCTATTCACCAGATTGGGTCCCAGGTGCCTTTGGATGGTTCCCAGACATCAGATCGACCCTCTGAGGGAGACCTGTCACCACTGCAGATTTGCATAAGAAATCCCACGTGTGCTGAAAGTCTCTCCCCACAGAGCGGTTCCCTGAACATCCCACTGGAACGCATGTTCTCATCACCCAAGGCCACCGTTTCAAGGAGAAATGCACGGTTTGGATATTGAAGTTCTGTGTGGGCGTCAGAGCTCATATTCACAATTAGTGTTTATCTACCCTTGTTTATGAGGGCCATTCTTATCTCCTTTTGGGTGTGTGAAGTTCACCATTTCCAATGCACTGCGGACTTCTCGGGCTTTGAGTCACTGCTTCTATTTCTTTTTATAATCCTCCACGTACACAAAGCCCGATATTGGAAGGGCTCACTATAATAATATATGGTGCAGAAGAGATCTATGCAAATCAAAAGTGGAGTTTAAATCACCAGCAGGGAGGCATTCTGAAGGAACCCTGCAAAAAACACGCTTTCAGTGGAGTGGGAGGCAGCGGTGTGTGTGGGGGTTGGGGGTTTCAGACTGTGGAGTCAGGCCCAGCTCGGTTCAAACTAGGGCTGCCAGATAAAATATAATTGAATTTGAATTTCAGACAACGAATAGTTTTTTGGTGTAAGTCTGCCAAAAATATTGTGTTTTATTTTTGATAAATCTGGCAACCCTAGTTCAAAGCCCACCACTTTCCCAGGCTGTGGGAGCGGTAGCAGGTCACTCCTTGGAGCTTCAGTTTCCTCGGTGGTAAAAATGAGAATATCAGCAAAACCATCTTTCAGGCTTATGCATAAAGCACAGAGCCACCCGTCCAGCTCGGAGTAACTCTTAAATGTTGGCATTTATTGTTAAGGGAGGGCTTGTGCTAAGCCATTCCATTTTGTGGGATTGGATTTTGCTCTACGGTGCAAAATCCAGGAGAGCAGACCCCTCTCGGCACGCACTGCTCACCTTCCAGGCTGAAGATCCTGTCCCCCAGGGCATCAACAATGTCCTTGAGGGCTGCCTCATCTGTGACGTTGAAGAAGTGCTTGTCATCAGGGTCACTGGCGATGTACTTGATTTCGTTTAGAAAAGTTTCCGGATTGATCCCCCTGCGGTTGTAGTAGCCCAGGACCTGCCGGGGAACAGGGGCAGGAATGACAAACCAGAACAGGGCCCGACATCCCCACACACCCCACACGCCGTGACGGTTTTTGGTCATCATGGGTGCTCCTCGAGGTGCCACTGCATTTTCAAACAGCCTGTTTTAGGGAAAGATAAGGCACCTGGGCTAAGCTAGGGTTCTGGGAGTGGGGAGGCCTGGGGGTGTTTTTCTAAGGTTTCAGAAACTTCCTAGCAATGGGAGGGGAAAAAAAAGCCAACAAACCCCCAACTTTTGGGGGTAGGCCGAGCAGTGCAGAAAGGAGATTCTCAGCTCGTTCTTTAGAAGAAGATGAAATGAGAAGCCCCTGGACACTACAGGCCTGGACACTCATTACATTGCGTGGAAAACACCCTCTTGGAGTCCCCAGGGTCTGGTGGCAAAGTCTCGGGGGTATCCCGCAGCCCTCGGGCAGGGCAGCACTCACAGCCACAGCGTATCTGGTCACGTTGTCCCTCTCGCTCTGCTGGATCACCTTCTCCAGGTCCGGGCTGTCGTGGGACTCCCCGTCCGTGATGACAATCATCACCTTCTTGGCCCCTTTCCTTCCGCCCTTCTGGAAAGCCTCTGAGCTGGAACCCAAGCACAGGCAGGGTCGTGAGAAGGAAGTGGATACGGGGCGGCCCCAGTGCTCCTTCAGAGGGGCAGCACAGATACCAGGACCGAGTCCCCCTCGGGCCACCCAACAGGTGTTAGAACCTCGTACTAAAGAATTAGCTGCATTGAGATGACCTGGCTACTTTTCACCAGCTGCTCAGATGAGTCTTGGATCTGTTGTCTTTAAAAAGTGACTTTAAAAAGCCCTGTTGGAGTCCTGACCTTGCTGTTTTGGGCAGGTGGAAGGGGTGAGGTGGACCTGGGAGAGGAGTTCAGGGGCAGACAGCAACCTTTAGAGGAGCTAAGCTATTGGTTCAAAAACCAGCTGCACATTAGAACTCTTGGGGGGAGTTTTCAAAAAATATTGGCCAAATGCAGTGGCTCATGCCCGTAATCCCAGCACTTTGGGAGGCTAAGGCAGGAGGATCGCTTGAGGCCAGAAGTTTAAAACAAGCTAGTTAACATAGCAAGACCCCATCCCTACCAAAAATTAAAAAAAATTAGCCAGGCATGGCGGCATGTGTCTGTAGTCCCAGCTGCTCAGGAGGCTGAGGCAGGTGGATCACTTGAGCCCAGGGATTTGAGGTTATAGTGAGCTGTGATGATGCCACTGCACTCCAGCCTGGGCAACATAGCAAGATCCTGTCTCAAAAAAAAAAAAAAATTGATGCCTAGGCCCCACCTTGACCTGTGAAATCAGAATCTCTGGGGAGGGTTGGGGAGGGTAGCCTGGGCATCAGTGTTTCTCAAAAGTTCTAATGAGCATCCAGAGTTGAGAACCACTTCCCTAAGTACTGAAAAAGTGACGTGCCAGGGTGATTCAACATCCAAACAATGACCCATAAAATACATGTGACAGAGCCTGACAAAGTTCTGCCTTCTCCCATGAGGGCTGCTTTGATCCTATTTTAGGAAATATTAAATATCAAATACCATGAAAAATATTTATCTTGCTCACTTTTTATTTTGTTTTTCAGTGCCTGAAGCATGAGCTTGGCATCCGGCTGACAGGGGGGCCATCCAGCTTGGGGGACAGCAGTGGCGCAGTGACCCTGAACGTGGCAGGGAGGCTCTTGCAGCTGGCCATCGGGCTACAGAGCATGAAAAACCACCACTGGCTCTGGGTGCCTCTGTGGCCGACCCTCCTTTAGACCACAAAGTTCTGAGAAGCACAGACATGGCCTCACCCAAGAGTCTGGCCCAGCAGGTAGAAATTTCCAGTAAGGATCTAAAAATAAATGTTACTCTTAGACCCCATGGTCATTCTTCCTGGGTCTACCCATGGCAAGGCAGGACAGCCCACGGATTTAAGCTCTATAGTGACAGGTTAAAGGGCCACAAGGCTTTGGTTACCAGAGGTATCTGTTGTTACACGGCAAGCTGATGAGCTGATGTGCATGATGTAGATGTTGAGGAATTCACAAAACCTGGAATAAATTAGTTCAGAACATCTTCAAGCTACCAGTGAAGAGAAAAAACATCTACCATCCTCTTAGCAGTGCTGTGATATTCTGGATGTGTTGACTTAATAAAAACCCTTTAATTTTAGTACGAGCTGTGGACTGAGGCTGCAGAGGGACTCTCCACACGACTAGAGCAGGGTTTGAGCTTGAGCCCAACCCAGCAGAGGGAGAACTCTACTATTCTCTCAAAGGAGCTTCTAGATGCTTCCATGACCTCATTGAAGGGCCAGGGCCAGGAATAAAACTCTGTGCAAAAAAAGTATAGCAGGGGAAAAACAGGTTTTATTATATATGGAGCCAAGAAGAATTTCAGGATCATATTTCCATGGAGTGGAACAGCGTGACTGCCTATATGAGTCTGCGACAGCGCGAATGTCAGCATGAATCATCAGATTTTAGACTGTGATTTTGTACTGGGTAAAGACACTTGGATTTGTTCCTTTGTAAATTAGATTATAAATTCCTTGAGAGCAGCGAGATCTTTATACTCATAACAGTTTCCATGAACTTAGAAGTCACAGTGACCTTCACAGTGAAATTTAGGCCACGTCATGTCTGCTTTCTGCTCAAAACCTGCACAGGCTGCTCTTTCTCTCTGACAGTGGCTCGCTGGGCCCTCTGTGGTCTGGCCCTGTCCCTCTCTGAGCTCCTCATCCCGCTCGCTCCTGTCCCCCAACACTGGGCCCTTCTGTGCCCCTGGAAGGGGCCAGGAACACTCCCCTTGAGCCTTTCTCTGAGCTGCTCCCTCTCAGCTGTGCGCCTGGTCACCTCCTTCACTGCCTTCAAGTCGCCTCCCTGGGAGGCCTTTCCTCACCACCCCGTTGAGGCAGACTCAGTACCTGCCCTCTGCACTTGCTCCACCAGCTTTACCATGCTCCAGTCCCCAGAGCTTCTGTCTCCTTCCAGCATCCTGTGCTGTTTATTTGTTTGCATATCGTCTGCCTCCCTCTCCAGAACGTCAGCTCCATGGGGGCAGAATTTTTGATCTGCTCTGTTCACTGATCTAGCCCTGGTGCCTGAAACAGAGGCGCATAGTACGCGCTTGATGGAAAGTGTTGCGTGGACAAAGCGGGAATCACACCGCATGGTTCAGGGGCCCTCACTCCTGCCAGGCCACACGTGGCTGCCAGGCCGCCGCCTTCACGGGCACATCTGATGATAACATTCTCGTACCCAATAACCCGCAGTGGCCACCCACGATCATTTTAACCACAACATCAGCACCCTCACAGTCTGGCTCCCTGCCGTCTCTGCAGCTGCGTGGCTCACTACTGCCCAACACAACCCCCATGCCATGGTCAAAAACAGCACAGCTCTGTACCTACACGTTCCTTGACTTTCCCCCTCCTCTGCCCTCATCAGGATGGAATGTCTTGTGTGGCACATCTTCCCTCCACCTGTCTCTGCTGGAACCCCATGGTCTTGCCAGGAGGGTCACATGCCACTGTCTCCTGGACCTCTTCCCTGTTCCCGCCACGGGGGCCCCTGCCTCTCTCATCCTCACCGAGTTAGGGTCAGGGTTAACACTTGTCACGGCTCCCTTATGGGGCTGGGAGCCACCAAGGCCAGGGGCCACAGGGTACCATCTTTGTAACCCCTCAAGTCCATGGCCTGGATCTTTGCCCTTTAGAGGATGCACAGAACGAAGAATGCATTATGAATAAACTAAGTGAGGAGAGGAAACTTTACATCTTAAAGGCACTGGCTGCAATTTGGGCCTGAACTGGCAGGCTGGGAAGGTCAGAGTTTCAAGCTTCGCTTGAGGTGAAGATTGCAACTCCAGTGGTGCTTATGAGTCACTGACGGTTCTACTACCTGGTGAGTCACACATGTGTGATTGACCGCAGGGTGGTGGGTTACAAAATGGGACCAAAACAGTGGGCTTCATCCCTGTGTGAGCCAGTTGGCTCCGCACTGAGAAAGTGAGAGCCAGTGGTCGCCGCCTTCCTGCGTTGCCCCAGCCACTTCAAAAGGGCCCGCTGGGAGTCCCAGGTCTCACCCCAGTCGTGGCACAACCGCAACACGGAGGAACACTCATTTAGGAAAAGCCTAAGCAAGTTTCATCAGCAAACAGAAATACCCTAGTTGAGCAGTGACTTAATCATAGAGAGTTGTGAGGTTGGAAAAATCTTAATCTTCTGACCACATGAAATCCTGATACTACAAAATAGCTCTTACATTTTGGAATTCTGCTAAACACATTGACTAACCCTATATGAAGTGGGATTATAAGGTAACAGGACTGTGGTCCCAATGAATATAGCAGAACTCATATTCACAGGTATAAAATTTAAACATTTAATATTTAAATGCCTTTGACATACTCACCTTAGGAGCTTAGCTGTTGGCTCAAGAGATCTTGGGGGATCTCTTTAAGATTGGCTAATTTCAGTGGGGGTGAGCACAACATTTTGAGCAACAAGAGCTCAAACTGGAATAAGCACATGGCCTTCTGCAAGGACAATGTCTAGAGATAACATTTATTTGGGTGAGTGAGTTCTGGTGTGATTTTTAAGAAACCAGCCTCATTACTCTACAATCTCAGGCATGAGATTTAACTAAGTTCTTCACACTCCGTTGATGGCCGACACTCCACAGGGAGATTCTGCCCTTATAGAACCTACATGCTTCTAGCAGGGCGTCTGTGGCAGGACACACTTTCCAAAGTTGGCTGTAACGACATCCCCCGTCCCAAATGCTCTTCTGCAGTGTAACCTTGCTGCTGTTCCTCTACCCAGAGGCCAAGTCGAATTCTCTTTTCCTTGAATCTGGGCTGGCCTTAGTAACTTGCTTGACGCATAGAATGTAGCAGGAGTCACATGCTGGGACTTTGAGGTCATAGGCAGTCTCCCTGTTCCTGCCTGGGGCTCTTAGGAAGCTCCCTCTTGGGACACTCCCTCTCAGAACCCAGCTGCCACACTGTGAATAAAACCAAGCCCCATGGCCGTGTGCGGGTGCTCAGGTCACCGGCCCTAGTTGAGCTCCCAGCCAACAGCCAGGGACAATTGCCAGCCATGTGAGCATACCATCTTGGGCGTCCAGCCCAGCGGAACCTTCAGAGGACAAGAGCCCCAGCTGACCCCAGACTGCACCCACGTGAGAGAACCCAAGAGAGAATCAATGCGCTCAGCCCAGTCACCCCCCAGAACTTGGAGGAACGGATACATTATTGTTTCAAGGCACCAAATTTTGTGGTAGTTTGTTACACAGCAAAAGGTAACTGGAACAGTATTTGAGATCTAAAAATAAAAAAAAAATTTTTTTAATTACCGAGCAAATTCGATGCCAAATGCCGTCCGAGTCTCTGTGCCTCCTCTCTGCTCAATGTGGCTGGCAGCTTCCACCACATCCCTTACAGACCTGTAGTCATTGAGATGAAACTCATGTACCACGTCTTCTCCGTACTGAACAACTCCAACCTGCGATTTAGAGGACAGGGCAACAGAACATCGTGACTCCCTGAAGCTTAGACCTTTGGTGGTAGGGCCCCGGGAGTTGCCTCTCTGTCTATGACGGATGGTTTGGGAGTGAGGAGGACTGAGGACCTTCCCCAGACAGTGACTGCAGCTGAAGGGAAGCGGATGGCTTGGTGGGACAGGTGGGGCGTGCGTACAGAGAAAGGAGACTTTGCGATTTAAAGAGAGGCCCAACAATTAACGTTTCTTTCTTAGAAAGACAAAAGTTCAGCGTAGAATCAAAATCTAAAATATTAGGACCAGTGTGGGTGGAAGCCCATGAATCTGAGGTTCCTTAAAACCTGGAAGAGAAGAGGTTCTTTTATCCCCGAGGTTGATAAAATGTTGACAATATTAAACCTTCAAAATGAACAAAAACCGTTAAAGACCTATGGTAGGAACAGAACAATGAAACATTACTGTTGGATGGGCCCACAAAGGTTGTTTGCTACAAATGTCCTTCTGATGCAGGCCTGTCACCCTGATACCCTAAAGGATGGTCTTCCGGTGGTGGGGAACTTGTTAGTTCATGAGAACCTTCACTCCTTTTTTAACAGCTCCAATTCTTCCAAATCATTTCTTACATTGACTTGAAATCTGCCATCTTATAAATTCTATTCATTGGTCCTTGTTCAGCCAAAACAATGGGGAATAAACCTACCCCCTCTTTAGCCAGGCAGCATTTCAAATATGAGCTGGCAGCTCTTACCTCCTCCCCCTCTGCCTTCTCTCCAAGGTCAATACGCCTAATTCTCCCTGTGCCTCACCAACAGGGCTTGAGAGTCACTCAACTGCCCCTGCCCTCCTTCTCTCTTTCTCTCTGGCTGGTGGCAGTCTTTGTAGGTGGTGTCTCTTCCAGAAGACAGAGTTTGACCCATGAAGTGAGGTCTCCCCTAAACTGTCCCTTTATGTGCTCACCAGAGGTGGGTGTCCTGGGTTGCAGGTCCTGGTATTGGCTTCCCCCTATCTGTTTCACCCACACCTCCTTAGTGCATGCAGAGATGTTCCCTCAAACTCCAAGGCAGCACCTGTCAGGGTTTGGGGGCCCTCTTCAGGAGGAAAGAGCCCCAGAGATGCTCACCTGGATCTGCCCCGGGCCGATGTAAAACTTCTTCAGGATGTTGATGAGGAAGTGCTGAACCTCCACCCAGGGGTAGATGCTGTTGGAGCCATCCAGGACAATGACGATGTCCATGTAGGTCTGGCACCCTGGGAAGTGGGGTCACAGTTAGGGCTACCCAAGGAGCCAGTGTCTGCAAGTCTCTGATTCTCCAAACAGTTGTTCAAAGGATGACAGAAGAATGACTCTGCCACATGTGTGTCATTCCTGGTGCTGGGGAGCTGTCCTTGGGCTGGACATTTATTTGGGCAACGTGAATGACAAGCCCAGGAATTCCTGGCTCTGTTCCACCACTCTCCTGGCTGTTTGAACACAGCTTAAATTCAGCCTGACCCTCTCTGCTCCTAGGCAGGAACTGACCTGACCCCCACTGACTGGCCGATGCTTCCGAGGTGGCCAGCGCTGCACAAATCAGTTGTCACTGTCATGCGCAGGCTGGCACTGCCACTTACAGCCTGAATGAATGGAGTTCCCTCTTTAGGAGGCAGATATAATGTCATGGCCAGGAATGTGGAATCCAGACTGACCCCTGGCTTTGCCACTTTCTAGCTGTGTGACCTGGGGCCACTCACGTAACCGCTCAGTCTCAGTTTTCTCTAGCGTAGAAGAGGCACAGTGATGCTGGAGAGTCTCCACGAGGAGTCAGTGAGAAGATGCGCTAAAGGGCTGAGCACAAAGCAGGTGCTCAATGAACCTGAGCTGACCCCATTCTTTATGTCATTAAGCAAACCACTAAGTTAACCTGGTACTGACATCCTCAGGTCACGCTCTCACGCCTTTATCTCTGCCTCTGAACACAGAGCTTTCTTTATATTCTTGTACTATTAATACCAAATTAAAAGGAATAATAAAAACCAACAAAGAATATTAATAAAACATCAGGACCATAACAAATGTCAAAAAGCCCCATCTCTTTTAAAATCTAAGTAATGTATCTCTGTTTGTCAATGCTTCGAGCTGCCTTGAAATATTGCATATATGCTGTGTCTGGGCATCTGCTTATTTTGACGGGAGAATTTTCAGACAGTTATAAAATCTACTTTGCAATAATGCTGCGGGAGCCTTTTGTGTGTTAACCATTCCAGCAGTTCTCGCATCATGACAGGGTGCCATATTGGAGTTAGGGCTCACCAGACAGAGGAAGGTGGGGTGGCTTTGACCCAGGTGCCTGTTGCATTGTGTTTCAGAAGTGTGTGGGTGACTTAGCTGTTCAGCCACTTCTTGTCCCACCTGCATGCTGTGTCCAGCATGTGATGACCTGACACTTCTGGTGTGTCAGAGCCTGATAGATTTGTCCTTTTCCAGTTGGGTTTAGCCCGACACACGTGGACTGAGCACCTGCCATGGGCTGGAGCTCTGCAGGGTGCAGGTGGCCACAGAGGGACTGAGACAGAAACTCCTTGATTCGGAGGAGTTTATGATCCAGTGGTAGGGACCAGGTTTCTTTTATTTTTAAGCCAGTTTTACTATCAGAATGCATTTATTATTATTGATTTCTTTCTTACAAGTTCCAATTTTTCTTAATTTTTAAGACACCTTGGAAAGAAACTGGCTTTAGGTCTGTGGTTGCTAAACTTGGCTGAATACTCCCTTGGGGACTGCACGCGTGTGTGCGCACACACACCCACACCCACCCACTGAATTACAGCCTACATGGGGGTGCCCTGGAATCTGTATTTGACAAGCTCAGAGTGATGCTGCTGGTTGGACAGGTAAGGAGGCCTGCACAACAGGAGATTCGGGGACACTAGGACGATCACAACTTGGCCTGGAGGGAACAGCAGCTCTAGGGGCGGTGACAGTCACTAGAGGACCCCTCACATGCCCTGATCTCGGCCTGCACGTCTGCCATGACTCTGCTTTTCCCTCTGCCATTTTGTGTGAACAGAATCCACGCCTTCTCGTCCCCTAAGAGGACCACTCTCCCACCCCTGCTGGGGAGATGCTTCCTCCTCTCCCCTCCCCCCAGCGCCACCTCCCTCCTCTGACAGCCCTGTTGTTTGGAGGGAGGCTGCCGGCAAGCTGGAGGTGCTAATCCCCTCACCCTCCATAAAACGGGCAGCAGCTGCTTGGGTGATGGTGTTTGGCCCAAAGGAAATAGTGAGGCTCAGAGCCAAGAAGTCTGGGCTTGTGAGAGGCAAGGTCTGGGCATTAATTCCCCAGGTTTTCTCGGCGTGGGGAGTCAGTGGGAGGTTTTGTGCTCCACGAGGCTCTGGGCAAGCTGGACAGAACTCCCTGAAGCCCAGGAGCAAGGGCTGGGTGGAACTTATTATCCAGAAGATTTCTGTTCTCCTTGGCCCTCCACCTATAGGGCTACTGCACTGCACAACGTCAGGGGCGCCATTCACACTGTAGTCTAAGTGAACAATGCGCCCAGAACTGTGCAGTGCGTAGCTTGCTTGCTGGTGGTAGCCCAGCCTGGCAACCTTCACCATGCTCAGAGTTTTTGCAGTGAGCCCCCTTGATGCCAGGATCGTTTTCACAACCTTAGCTCATTCACTCCCCACCAGCACGCAGCCGGGGAGGGCAGGCCAGGATAACAACTCCCACAGAGGCCCAGAGAGGAGAAGTGACTCGCCCCAGGTTGCTCAGGGACAGGGCAGGGCTACAGTACAAATACTGTTTTAAGAAACAGGACAGCAATGGTCAGAGCCCCAAGTCTCTCTGGACTGTCCACTGCTCAGCCCGAGGCTGCAGATTTGAAGCCACTTACTTTGGAGAGCTGGGGCCACGGTCTTGGAGAACCTGAAGTTGGAGTTGACTCTTGAACACATCCCTGTGGTGTAGTAGGAGCTCCCACACTCATGCGACCAGAGGGGGCTGCAGGCCTGTGAAGCACAGTGCAGACCCCCAGTCAGCGACAGGGCCTCAGAGAGGGTCCAGGTCCAACGGCCTGAGGCCCAGCTCCAGGCCCAAGACAGACCAGGGGTTAGAGGGTCTTCTTTGAGTCTAACGGAACTCTCTCTTGCTGTTATGTGTATTATTAATAGTTTCCTTCGTTCCAGGTATAATGGAGCAAAACTAACCTGGAGTCCCCTTCCATTGTTTTTCCAAGTCCCCCTTCTCCATCCCCTCACTGAGGGTTCCTTGCCCTGCCTGCCCCACCCCGCCCACCGCACAGCCTGGGGAAGCCTTTTCATCCACCAGAGTGGACCCTTCACGGGTCACTGGAATAATCCCTCTGTTTCAAGTGGTCACCTGAACGTCTTTAAGGGCCAATTTCCAGGACTGGGTCTCAACAACATGCTGTGGTTCTTACTAGGGGAAAAAATGTCGCTGTTCTGTCTGTGAAATTTGCTACCAAACACATTGGCGTCAGCCTCTCTTTGAAGGACTAAGAGATGAGTCCCTCTCAGAGACAGGGTCCTTAAAAATGCAAGCCCAGCTGCATGCCACCATTGCTGCCCTGCTGTCACGAAACCCACGGCTAAATTTCATGCTATAATTTACTGCGGTTTAGGGGAGTGATCATTCTATTTGCAACCCCTTTCTTTAATTAGCTTTATTTTTTTTTACCCAGATCTTAAAGGTTATGTTTTACTTGTATCATTTGTTGAAGCTGCTGTAAATTATTTTTGTAAGTAGGGGGAGGATAAAGAATGGATAGATGGATGGATGGATGGATGGAGAGATGATGGATGGACGGATGATGGACGGATGATGGATGGATGCAGGAAGAGATGGATGGGAGAATGAGTGAATCAATGAATGGGTGACTATTTATAAACCAGGGACTCAGTCTACCCACAGAGGCCCCCATGGGTGTATCCCACTATTCCTCTCAGGCCTTCATACCACCTTGTGAAGTAGCCGAAATCAAGCTAGTAGGAACGTGACAAGGAGCCTGAGAAGGAAAGGGGTCAGAGACAAGGCCCCTGAGGGCTATGTGTGTGGACAGGGCTGGAGGGTCCTGCTTTGCCCCTGGCTGGGGTAATGAGGGGCTGTGGGCTGAATGTACATCAGGCACCCCACGGCAGGGCCACTGTGTTCTCAGGTCCCCGTGTGCCCCAGTCATCTTGCTGTCCTGCTGTCCAGTGCTCCACACCCCAGATGTCTCAGCTGTCAGCAGAAATGGACTGAGGGACAAGACTGAAGAGTGACACAAGTCCCTCATCTAAAAACAGGTGGTGCTTTTTATTGGGGTTTCCAGGGTAATTTTTCTCTGAAGTCTCTTCTTGCAGCTGTTCCTAGGAGCTGTTAGTCCCGGAAGGATCCTGTTTTGGACCCCAAATTGCCCACACTCGTGGCGGTTGGCTGCAACGTGGTGGCAAGGAGCAGGCAGTGCCGATAGGTCACACCACCTACACTTGCTCCACATGCTCGCCTGGGCAGGCTACAGAGCCCTGCAAGCACCGTCTTTCCGTCCCCAACGTCACGTCATACATTGCTCATTTGCTCATCTATCCTCCGACCAGAGTATAATCTCCAAGGGCGGGCCGGATCTCTGTTCTGCTGAATCCCAGTGCCAGCATTGGCTTCGTACATACTAGGTGCTCAGAAAAATTGTTGTTTAAATGAATGAATGTTTCTACCACCTCAGTCTAGTCACTCTCTTCTTTTTCTTTCTTGCTAAGACCTGCCTCTTCTTTATAAACAAAACAGAACCCCCCTCCAGCCTTCTCCATCGAATCCTGGATAGTCCAGAAGGCCTGTCGCTCTCTACCCCTTCCCTTGGACGTTGCAAGTCTCTGTGTACTCACCTGTGTCTTCCCTTCCCTTAGGTTGTGTGGTGTAGCCTGTTTCTTTTTCCAGACCCAGCAGAGATTCGGCCACTGCCCCAGAACACTAGCTCCCCAAGGGAAGGGACTGGCCCGCATCAGGCTGTCTCTACTTATTTTTGATTCGCTCAGTCCTCTTTGGTGCCTGCACTGTCCCCCGCAAAACACTCAAGGCCCAGCAGCTCCCAGTGGTGTGAGTGGGGGCTGGGGGAGGAGCGGTTCCCCAAAGCCTGGTGGAGGGAGTGGGGGCGACTGGGTGTGGGGGGCACAGGAGCCTGTGTGAGGAGATGCCCACCCCCGCCCTCCACTTCTGACCCCAGGCAGCGGCAGGTGGCTCTTACCAGAAAGCTGTTGTCCTTGGGGTTGGTGGCCAGGCTGAGGCCGAGGCGCATGTTGTCTTTCCGCTCGGACACATTGGACAGGGTGACCCTTCCTAGGTGAGGGGAGAAGCTCAGCCTGCAGCCCCCTCCCGCCCACCCTCCGCCCAAAGCCTGCTGCCGCCACTGGTCACCTGAGGTGCCCATGGCAGGGGAGGTGCCAGGGAGAGTCCACCCTGATTCTCCCTGCCCCCTGGGGACCCCAGCTCTCCTGCATGTCAGGGTACCCGTCACTGTTTACTGAGGCCTTCCCCAGACATGGCTGATTACTTCCTCACCACTCCCTGTGAGATGAGGAAACTGAGTCTCAGAGAGGCCAAGCAACCTGTTCGAGGTCACACAGTAAGCACACAGCGGAGCCTTCTACCTCCTGGGCCAGAGCTTTTCCTCCAGCCATCTGACTGGGCCCCGACAGCCCCCCACGGTGGCCCCCCCAACACACCATGGTGCCCCACCCGGGCTGGCTTCCTCTGTGCCGTGTCCCCTCACGCTCTCCTTCAAGCCGACTCCCCCTCAACGCTGACCAGTCCTGGGTCCTACTCTCTGGTGCCCAGTTCTCTCCTCGTCTGATAACTGACATGTGACAGTGGAGAGGACTGTCTCACACAGGCTCTCACAAGAGCCTTCCAGAGGTTCAAGGCCTTGCTGGGAAGCTCATTCTGGAGTGGCTGCCAGGACAGGGTTACCAGCCAGCCAGGTGTAGGGACAGGGTTGGCTCTGTGGCAGATGGGAACCATACAAAATTATGTCAGTTTAGGTTTCACTGGACCATCCCACAGCCCTGGAAGGGAAGTGAGCTGGAATGCCCCAGAACTATGCCGGTGCACATACGGGAAGGGGTGCCGGGAGGAGGGAGGTGCCCCGACCTGCTGTGAAATGTCATCCCCACTTGCGGGAGGGGCAACTCCTAAGGCTTGGGAGGCCCAACCAGGAACGGTTTGGGTTCTGCTTTTTGGGGCTCTGCCGGCTCTTGGGGGCTGCGAGGCCCGCTGGGGCAGGCGCCAGGGGTGGGCGCCCAGCAAAGCTCAGCTTGCGGGACACGCAACTGTTTTGTGAGCTGGAGGATGAGGGAAGCTGTGTTTTTTGTCTTTTCTTTTAGGTTTTGCTCAGTTTTTAGTAAGGCTTCTTTTGAAGTCTGCCCCTGTTGGCGGTGCTAAGTGCCTGGATTCTTTTCTGTTTTGTAGGCCAGAGAAAACAATAGAAAGAGCCCTGGAGTTTGGAGGTGCCTTATCATCTGCAAAGTGCTGCATACACCTGCCGTCTCAGGCCCCACTTGGTCCTGGGGAGGCCCCGTGTCACCATTCCCATTTTACAGATGAGAAAATGGAGATGTAGAGAGGGTTAGTGGCCTCCACAAAGTCACTTGCGGGTAAATAAAACAGTGGGGACTTTAACCAGATCATCTACATTTCGTCCTGAGTCCTGCATTTTTCTTTATCTGATGGCATCATGGGTGGTAGGACCCAGAGGAAGCTCCGAGCTCAGTTGGATAACCTCTACTCCCTGCCGGCTGGAGAATTCTGCCCTTTATTTGTTTAGGGACAGGACCCATCCCTCACGCCACCCTGCCGCCTCTTTCCTCCCTGTCCCCTGGGACCGAAGTCCTTAGTGAAGGGCTGCTCGCTGGAGGCAGGGGGTGTGGCAGGAAAGACCCCTGCATGGGAGTAAGAAGGGCTCAGGCTCACGTCTGTGAACGGGGAGACTGACGCCTTCGCCAGCAGGTCCTGGGGCACGAGCCCCTCCTTGCACAGGGCCTGGCTTCCGGAATCACATCACCTCCCCCAGCCCCTGCTCCTCATTTAAAACCCTGACTCCACCCAGGAGTTGGGAAGAAGCCTCCCGTGGTGGACTCCTTCCCGCTGAGGTGTGGACGACGACATCCACTTAGCCTTCCCTGGACAGGGAGGAAAGAACATTCCTGGCACCGTGTGGCCCGGTGCCTGGAAAGGCCGTAGGAAAACCCAGGACTCAGGTTTCCCAGCCTTGCGTTTTCCACTGTGGGGATAAACTGACAGATGTTCTTTCTGCCCTGCGTTTTCTTCTCAGCAGGAGGGAGAGAACCACCCCTCAAATGAAGAGTGATTTTCCTCTGTCCCGACTCACTTTGCTACCCACTGCCTCCTGAGCTTATGCTCCAGCTCAGAAGTGTTTTCCAGGCTCTGATGGCTCTATGTCTCCTCCTCCCTCTGGAGGGACGTGGGGTTCATGTAGGAAACCAGAGCAGCAGAGAAAACGGATGGCATCACGGGCAGTGGGCACCAGAGCTCACGAGCTCACATGGGCTGGCTCACATGTCCATGTCCCTGCCTGGACCACAGGCTTTGCTCAGTTGCCTGGGCCTAAGCACAGTGCCCACCTCTCCCCCGACCCCTTGCTGCCCTTGTCCCACCCACATGGCCTTTCTTTACGTTCTCCAATGGAGCAAACTTGTTTCCACCGCAGGGCCTTTGCACTTGCTGCCCCTCTGTCTGGAATGCTCTGTCTCCACCTGACTCCTTCTTGCCATCAGGCCTTTGCTCAAATGTTACCTGCTTGGAGAAGCCTTCCCTGAGCTGCTTGCTAGGATATACCGCCCCCCACTCCGCCACCCCCAGCCTCTTGTTACAGCACCCTGGTTTACTGCACAGCATTGTCCCTACCTGAAACTATCTTGCTTCCTAATTTGTCACCTCGACTATTGTCCTCTCCTGGCTGAGCCCGTGGTTTCTTGTTCCCTGCTGTACCCCAATAACTGGTACAGAGCTTGGTACACACTAGGTGCTCAGTAAAGGTTGGAGGACATATCAGACCTGGAATGGATTCTAGGGGTTGTTGAATCCACCCTCCTCACTTTACACATGAGCAAACAGGCTCAGAGAGAGGATGTGACCTTCCTGTGGACACACAGTGAAACAACGGTGCAGCTGGAAGGGGACTCCCAGTTTGGCCTGTCTGGGAAGCTGTGCTGTCAGGTGGTGGCAACTGGGAACCACAAGCCACCAACCAGCGACCACCTCACTCAGACTGTTTCCTCGCTGAAGTTTGGGCCCCGGCTGCACTGGGTTTTGTGCTGTTGCAGATGTGGACAGTGGGAGCCTCCGGCACCACGTGACAGACAGCTGACCGTCCCGGGGATCCGAGTTCTCTGGGCTTTCTGTTGGATGCCGGCCTTTCATCCCTGGCTTGTCTCTTGAACCTCTGCCATCTCCCCCTAGGGGGCCCCTGCTGCCCTTCCCATCCCCCACCCTCCCAGGGAGCCCACCCCTGCTCTAGGGCAGGGGCTCCCCTCCTAGAAGGGGGTCCTGGACCTGGGGAAGGCCATTCCTCCAGGGCAAGGCCTGGAATTGCAGCTTTTCAGCACAAATGAAGAGCAGAGAAACAGCCCAGCAGCTGTCTGACCTACAGGACAAGGGGAAGTGCTTTAGTGGACTGGTGTGTGCACTTTAGTGGATGCACACGCATGCACACACTCAGACATGCACATGTGCATACATATACACATGCATGCACACACAGACATACACATGTGCACGCACACACTGATAGACACATGTGCACACATACATGTGCACGCACACATGCAGACACGTACATGCACACACCCAGACACACGTGCACACAAATACATGTGCACGCATATACTCATACACATGTGCACACACATATATGTGCACACACACACTCAGACACACAATGCACACATACATGTGCATGCACACACTCCGACATACAATGCAACACATACATGTGCATGCACACACACTCAGACATACACATGTGCACACATATACCCAAGTAGATTTTACGAGGGTTTCAGAGGCTGAGGGCTGCTCACAGCATCTCCCCTGCTTCCGCTCCAGAGTACGCCTGGAAGCTCTGCAGTGAGGAAAACCCTTCATTTCAGAAAGGCAGTGCTGTGCAGTGGTTAAAGGGAGCCCGTAGACTGCCTGGATTGGAATCCTGGCTCTGCTGCTTGCTAGCTGGGTGTCCCCTGGCAGATCCCCTCACCTCTGTATGCTGTCATCCCCATCTGTTCCATGGTTAAATCCCATATGGGTATCGCAGGGATTAAATGAGTCGAAATGCGCCTGGCACATGGTGAACATTACCTAAGGTATATGAATGTTTGCTATTGCTGTTATTTCAAAATCAGAAAGAAGACAAGAAATATTTTTCTCCTACTGGGATAGAAAACCCTCCGTTGAAGGGCAGTGGATGATCCGGGCATGGGAGGCCTCTGCTGGGATCCTGGCCAGCCCCAACAAGCTATGTGACTATGGGAAAGTTGGTTCCTCTCTCTGGCCTCAGTTTCTTTATCTATAAAATGGGGGCAGTGATATCAGCAGGGTCACCTCACCACTGGCCGGGAGGAGCCAGTGTGATTGTGGACATGGCTGTGCACAACAGCCTGCCTCGTGCTAGACAAGGGTTGGCCTCACTGTGGAAAGACCGCGGCCCACGTTACCCAGGTTGAGTTTGGTGCAGTTCCCGTCGGTCACCGGACACTTGTACACGTCTCCCGTCTGCTGGTGGCCATTGGTTTCCAGTGGGGCCCCCACGACCAGCCTGGGAAGGAAGAGAAGACAGTCAGAGACGCTGGGGGAGGTGGGCCTTCCCCACAGAGGATGGACCTGGTGGGCAGGGCGGAGGGGAGCCCTAGAGCCCTAGAGCAAATCCACATGCAGACCCTCGGGCTGGGACCTTTGTCTCCCTGGGGAGGGATGCTGGGCTTTCAGCATAAAGTCACGGACCTGTGTCCCATTCCGGGCCCTTGTCAGGGTCTGGAGAAAGTGAATTGAAGATCACACAGCCCTGCAACAAACGGGCTGGAGGCAAGGCACTGGCAGAGGAGGAGGAGTTGTCTGAGCTGGGTCTTAACAGACGAATATGAGTTTGTCAAATGGTGAGGGGGGTAATGGAAGCCATTCAGGCAGAGGAATGATGCTTCTAGAGCCATCTGTCATTACCTGCAGGCTCTCATTCCTCATCTTACGTGGAAGCCTTGCAGCTGGTGACCCAGGTGGGCCACCCAGTCTTTGCTCAAGGTGGACAAGGCAGCAGGTGGGCTGAAGGGTAGCCAGGCAGCCACACAGCTGGGCTCCCTGCCTTGAGCCTGCGCCTTTGTGACCTTCTTTGGAAAAAGAGTCTCTGCAGACGTAACTAAGTTAAGTATCCTGAGTTGAGATCATTCCGGATTATCTGGGTGAGCCCTCAATCCAACGACAAGTGTCTTTATGAGTGACACACGGAGGAGACACGGCGAAAGAGAAGGCCATGTGAAGGCGGAGGCAGAGGTAGGAGTGAGGCTGCCACAAGCCAAGGGGCGCCTGGGCCACCAGCAGCTGGGAGCCTCAAGGAAGGCTTCTTCCCTGGAGCCTCCGGAGGGAGTGCAGACCTGCTGCCGCACTAATTTGCGGCTTCTGTCCTCTAGAGCTGCGAGGGAATACATCTCTGTCCTTGTAAACCACCCCATGTGTGATAATTTTCACAGCAGCCCTACACACATACATACATCTAGGGACAGATGAGGATCCTCTCCTTCCTGGCCTGCCAAGCCCGGTGGCAGTGCCCTGGAGGAAAAGCCTGTGACCCTGGGGCCCCGGCTGTGGCCAGGGAGAATCCCACCTCAGACCGGGGCCCCCAGGCACGCTCCTTAGGGCTCCCCCAGGCCCCACCCCTCATGTCGGGCCCACCAGGGGGCAGCACCATCGGGGGCCCAAGTGGCCCGGGGATGCTGACTGGAGCGAGGCCCTCCTGCCCGCCTGCCCACTGGGTCCGCGTGGGTCACTCTGGCGCACTGGGGCCCTCCAGGCTTGGGTGCCAGCCCAGCTCTCTGCTCAGGCTAGAGGCGAAGAGTGGCTCAGGAACAATAACCCTCCCCAGGAACAGTGGTGCTGTAAGGGGAGGCGGCACCAAAGCCCAGAAGCCTTCCAGACCCCGGGGGATAGAGAGTAGATGACAGTAGAACTGGGGGCACAGGGACGCTGAGACGTCCTGGAGCCCTTTACACCCTTTCTTCCAGCAGTTTCCCTCTGCCTGGCAGCATGGCCCAGAGGGGAAGCCACCACCCGTTCCCCGACTCAAGATGTTTGCGAGGAGCTGGGCGGGAGGTTCGGGCTGCGTGAGACTCCAGTGGCTTCTCATGGTCCAGCGCTCCCCTGCCCCGGCCCCTGCCCACCTCGGCGCTGTCAGAAGGAAAGCCGGGCCTGAAGTGGGAGCGCACAGAGCTCTGTTTGAAATTAAGAGTTATGAAATAAGAGCTGAGGTTTCTCCCCTGGGGAGCCAGATAATGACAGATTCTAAATATATCCCCTTATTAAGCGTGCCTATTTTTGACTGGCAGGAATTAATTGGATCCATAAAATCTGTTTGTCTAGACGAGGTGATTTTTGGCTACTTAATTCTGCGAGTGATGGTGTGGTCAAGGTCACTCCATTCTTTCCAGCAAAAAAAAAAAAAAAAAAAAAAAAGACAGAGAGAAAATAACGTAGGTCAGTAGGGAACCTGGGCTCTGAGCTTGCTTCCCCAGCAGCCCGAGTTTTCAGGGTCAACCTGGTATGTGACTAAGTCTTCCCAAGGGATGAGTTGCAGTCCCCCCTGGGTGCCACTGTCAGGGGGTGGGGGCCATCTGGGAAGGGTGCTTTCCAGGAGCACCTCCCAGGGAGTCTCTGGGAGAGTCAGGCATAGCACGTTCTAGATTACAAAAACCACGGCCATTGTCTAGAACAGCTAGCCCCATGTGTCTTCTAGAAAGCACCCACCAGCCGACGCGGGCAGACTCCTCACGACTCTTCCCATTGGACAGAGTGGACTTCTGAGGCCCAGCGTCCTACTTGGAGGGCCCCCGACAGACGATGAGATCCTTGCACTGAGGATCCACGGGCTGGGTCGTCATCCCGGTTCTGTTACCAGCTTCCTGTGTGGCCTTGAGAAGTCATTTCACTTTCCAGACCTCAGTGTTCTTGGCTGTGAAATGGAACCAACAATTCCCGCACTGCCTACCTCCCAGGGCCACTGGAAAGTCACAGGAGTTGAAGGCGTTGAGAAATAGAAGAGGCCGTATCTAGGTAAGTTACGCACGAAGACTGGTGGCTTTGTAGAAATTGTGTGTCCTGGCAGTGGCCAAGATGGGACAATCTCGCAGTAAATTTACGAAGTCACTTGTGACCCCAAATTTGCAGCAAGACTGGGCTTTGTCCTTTTCAAAGAACAAGGGCCGCCCCCGTACATCCTGTCTCCGTTCTCTCAGACCTCATGTCCCTGGGTGTCCTTAGCACCTCATGAGGTAGGAGGGCAGGGCTTACTGTCCCCACAATACAGATGCAGAAACTGAGGACCCGAGACGGGAGCTGACCCAGGCCCCACAGTGTGTTCACGGCAGGGCTGGGACTGGCGTTCTCCTGGGACAGCTTCCTCCGTGCTGCCTGTGAAGGGAGGGCCTGGGTCAGCCCTTCTCTCCATTTTCGGGTCTGGGCATTACGTGCGCCTGTCAGGCTTGAGGTTTTGAGGATATGATTCAGTCTGTTTGAGGGGATAACTGCCGAAGCGCAGGGAAAATGTTCACGTCACCACTGAGACCAGCTAAATTGCTCTCGGGGTCTGGCACCCCAGCCACCCCCTGCGGCCTCAGCCTTATATAGCCATCTGCAGCCTAAGGGCCTGTCGTGCCTCTCGGGGGCTGGATACTCTATACGTTCTGGCGTGGGCACCCGTCGGCTCGGCAAACCCAAAGGTCGTGGTGAGCATCAGGCGGTTTCCATGGGCTGTGTGCCATGAGTCACCGGCTGCGGGCTCCCAGCGTTCTTCCTGTGTGGGCGCAGGGAGTAAGGCTCGGACCGACGGGAGAACTGGCAGCAGATGTTCCAGCCACAGCCCCGTGGGACCCCTTCCCTGGTGACCGCCCTTTAAGCAGGGTCTTGTCAAGGGAGGATGCTCCCCGTGGAGACGGCCACCTGAGGAAGGCTGAACATGGCCCTGCCAGGTGCTGGGCTCTTTGGCTCTCAGCAGGACACAGGCTAAGAGAAGTGGCCCCTGGCTCTTGGGCCTTCCCACCTGCCTCACTGCCTCACACCCTCCCCAACAAGGCTCCACAGGGACTCATCCCAAATTCTGCTTGTCCTTAGCTCCATCCTTTTAGGCAGTTTTGGTCTCCAATCTTTTAAAATTGCAATCTCTTGTCAGAAGAAAGATGACATGTATCCCCAATATGTGTAAATTTATATGTAAATTATACCAGTGTAAACTGTCAATTTGTATATTAAATATTAGTAATCCTGTTTTTTTCAGATAAAATATAAGCCTAATAGAACTCGAATCATTTTATTTCTATGCCCCAATACATTGTCCAGCATCCTCTGCACAGTGTGCAGACCCCATCCTGGACCCCATCCTTTTATGATCCAGAACAATTCCCACCTGCTCCAGGAAGCCCTCACTGATGACATAAACCAGCACGTAATCCCTGCTGCCTGGTGCGGCCAATGTAGTCGCGTCATGATTTCTTGAGGTCTGAGATGCCCTGATCTGTCCTGCAGCGTAGGGTGGTCTTAAAGGCACTCAGTGGGGAGGCACCCACTGACGGATCGGACCTTCGTGTGACAGGCTACAAGCAGCAGCTTTGGGAGCTTTTTGGTTGTGCCTCTAGCCTAAGAGGAGCACCCAAACTCAATAGCTGGAAAAAGGGTTGCTGAGAAACCAAGTCCTAAATATTTTCCGTGCATAGAGGTTCCAGGAAGCGACCCTGCTTCCATTCTAAAGTCCATGTGATTGCTTCCCTGGCTTCCACTGCCCCCTTCCCAACGGTTTTCATTTTTGTTTGAGGATCCAGGGAATCTAGCTCTATTCCAAGTTCCAGGGATGGAGCACATAGCTCAGTTTAGGCCAGTTTAATCCCACAGCTGCAGTGATTGAGTCAGGGTGGGCAAATGACTTAAATCACCCCAATCGAGTGACTCTCAGGACTTCTGCTTGGCATGTAGGGACCAAAGTGGTATCTTTCCTCTAGATGCCCTTGTGTGTGAAGGCAAGGCCTGAAACTCTTGGCAGACGTTTTGTGATGATGAGGGTATGAGCTGATGCATTGAGTGGGGAGGGATGAGAGAAGCAGCAAGAGAAGGAGCTAGAGTCCTTACGATACTCTGAACCCCTGGATCAAACTATACCTGAAGCCTGAAGTACCATTGGACTTTTCCAAAATACGAGCAATAACTACCTTTTACTGCATTAGTCTGAGTTTTTAGGTATTTATAACCAAAAACATTCTAGCTTTTAGAGTGTATAAGGCCCAAAAAAAGCACACACAGTTAAAGTTACCCTTAGAAATCCCATATATTACCGTGCTAGAAGAGAAACATGGCATCTGAGACTGATGAGGGAGGAGCAGATTGACATGCCCCAGCTCTCGCTCCATCTGGGGCCTATCCTTGCTGAGGGAGTTGTGGGTGGAATTGCCAGCACCGTGTATATTACTTCTCTCTTGTTTAACCGAATGCATAAAACCGTCCCCTGGCCCAGCCTTGTGGGAACAGAAACCCTTTTGTTCTACGTGCATCCCATTTACAACAGCTGCTCAGACAGGGCACCCTGCACTCCAGATGTTGCTGGTTACCTGGAAACTGGCCTCGAGACCATCAGAGCTGGGAGGAAACGTGGAGGTTCCGTGGGCCAGCCTTGGGCGAGCCATCGGGGCCAGGAGCAGGTAGAGGCAGAGCTGGCTGGGTGCACGGCGTCCTGACTCCCAGGGCAGTGCTTGCCCCCAAGCTACAGAGGGCAGAAGGCCCAGAAGCAGGGGCTGGGACTCTAGGCCGAGCTCAGCCTTTCCTTGGCTGTGTCTGGCGAGGCAAGTGTGAGCAGCTTAGCTCCCCAGCAGATGGGTGAGCCTGAGGCCACGGGCATGTAAAGGCCATTAGATGTTTGGGGAAGGATGAAAGGAACCTCCGATTGACGGGCCTGTGTCGGCAGGAGGTCCTGAGCCCAGAGGCTGGCATGGACTGCCTAGGAAGGGCAAGAAGTGAGTCCAGTCCCCTCCCCGGCCATCCTCATGGTCCCTCTTTGCAAGGCCTGGGCCCCACGTTCCAGAAAATCCAATTATTACTAATTATCCTTTTCATTTTATTTTATTTTTTTATTTTATTTTATTTTTTTTTTTGAGACAGAGTGTCGCTTTGTTGCCCTGGCTAGAGTTGAGTGCCGTGGTGTCAGCCTAGCTCACAGCAACCTCAAACTCCTGGGCTTAAGCGATCCTACTGCCTCAGCCTCCCGAGTAGCTGGGACTACTGGCATGCGCCACCATGCCCGGCTAATTTTTTCTATATATATTTTAGTTGGCCAGATAATTTCTTTCTATTTTTTTTAGTAGAGACGGGGTCTCGCTCTTGCTCAGGCTGGTCTCGAACTCCTGACCTTGAGCGATCCACCCGCCTCGGCCTCCCAGAGGGCTAGGATTACAGGCGTGAGCCACCGCGCCCGGCCTATCCTTTTCATTTTAATGAATCACTTTCAGTGTAATTTAATTGCACTTGATTTTGATCACTGGCAGGGCAGTTTGTATTTGAGGCTCAGAACATGGATGTAAGGAGCCTGCAGAGAGACTGGTCGGTTTCAGATCCGGGACTCCAAATCCAGTGCTCCTTTCACCATTGTGAAGAACTAGAAAGCTCAGTGGGGCCTGTCCCCCAGGGACTCTTGCCTCTCTCATCTCTCGTCCCATTCCCTTCCTCACCTGTTCCTCCCCCTCAGCACCCCCAACCCCCACCTCACACCCACACTGGGCATTTTGTCCCTTTTCTCTCCTGGCTTCATTTTGCTTTTCTGAAATCATGTAGGGAAATCAGGGAGAGGGTTTCACTTGAGGAGCCAAGAACCCAAGGGAACAAAAGAAAGACCATTCCTTTAGAGAGGTCTTTTCTCTCTCCATGGAAAATGTAATCTCCTCCAGCCAGTGTGAGCATGGCGGCTGGTGGGTCCAAGGTGGGGCTGGGGGAGCACTGGCCACAGCAAGCCTGAGTGCCTGCCAGGTCGTGGCTCTGGGGCTGCACTGGCTGGGGTTTGTGTAGGGAGAGCCTGCCCAGGGACCCGCTGGCACCTGTGGGCCTTCCTGGGCTGGCTGCAACAGCTTATGGTTCACCTTGGCTCACATACCTGGCAAGGCCTGGACTCTTGGAGGCTGGGAATGTGAGGACCCCTCTGTTGCACATCCCTTACTCTTCCTGCCTCCATAAAACCCTCATCCAAGATGGGAAACCTTTGTGTGTGTTCTAAAACAAATACATACATGTGATGATTAATTTTATGTGTCAACTTGACCGGGCCACAGGGTGCCCAGATATTTGGACAAACATTATTCTGTCTTTGTGAGGTTGTTTTTGGATGAGATTAACATTTAAATCTATAGACTAAGTAAAGCAGATTGCCCTCCCTCACATGGGTGGGTCTCATCCAATCAGGTAAGGGCCTGCATGGAACAAAAAGGCTGATCATCCCCTGAGCAAGAGAGAATCCTTCCTGCCCACCTGTGAACTGAGACATCAGCCTTTTTCTGCTTTCAGACTTGAACTGAAACATCAGCTCTTCCCGGACCTTGAGCCTGCCAGCCTTTAGACCGGAGCTACACCATTGGCTGTCCGGAGCCTTCAGCTTGCAGACTCACCCTGCACATCCTGGGACTTGCCAGTCTCCATAACTGTATGAGCCAATTCCTTGAAATCAATCTCATACATATATCTATAACACACACACACATCATATTGATTCTGTCTATCTGGATAACCCTGAGGAGTACACATACATAGTGTTTATTATATTCTAAGGACTTTCCATATATTATTTCACATGGCACATGGTCCAGGCCCTCATTCATTGATTCATTCCTTGATTCATATACATTTATTCCATAATGCACCAAGCCCGGGGCACGGTGGTGAACATGACATCATCCCTGCCTTCAGGAGGCCTCCAGTCTAAGAAGACACAGGCAGGAACAGGCAATTCCAACACCGCAGTGGTTGTCAAAGTGGTTCCCAGACCAGCAGCCTCCCCTGGGAGCTTATCAGACATGTCACGTCTTGGGCCCTGCTCCAGACCACCGACAGAAACTGGAGGTGGGGCCCAGCATTTGCGCTTTAACAAGCCCTCCAGGGCATTCTGATGCACACTGGAGTTTGAGAACCTTGAGAAGCACTTATATGGGGGAAGCAGAGGCAAGACCCTCACTAGGCTCAAAGCCCCCAATCCTTCCCAATAAAAATCCTCCCTCTTCACCATGTCTTCTGAGGCTCCATGTCACCTCACTGCTGCCCAGCTCTCTGTCCCACTCTTACCAGGGCTGCTGTGAGTGCTGTGCACAGTTGGGTCTTCTCAGTCATCATTTAGGGTTCATCTCCAAGGCCACCTCCCCAAAGAGGCCTTTCCTAACCACCTGTCACTTCCCTTCTCACCAATCTTGCCTTGTCTTCCTCAAGTGCTTTGCAGTAGCCGATGCTGGATTCTTTGTACACCTTTTCATTGTCCTTTTCTCCCTGTAGAATTTAAGCTGCCAGGGAGCTAAGACCTTGTCAGGTTTGCAGCTGCAGATACCCCAGCACCCAGAAAACCATCTTGCACAGAGTAGGTCCCGAAATATAGCTGTTGAATGAATTAGCAAATCACCTGGCTTAGTGGGATGACTGTAACTCGAGGGCCTGCAGCTTGGGACCACTGGCCACAGGCCCACTTGCTTTTGTCTTCTGATACCTGTTGGTCCAGCTGGGAGAATAGAGCAAGCACTAGTGGAGGAATCAACAGACTCCACACCATGGCCTGAGACAAGGCCATTAACTGACCTGGGCCTCAGTGTTCTCATCTACCAAATGGGACTGAACATACCTGGGCTGCTTACCTTCTAGGGTTTTGAGGCGCAGTAGTTCCCAACCTTGCTACTCATCAGAATCACCAGGGGAGTTACCAATACAAGTTCTGGACTCCACTCCAGAAGGTTCTGATTCAATCAGTCTGGGGCAGGGCCCTGTAATCTGTATTTTTAGAAGCTCCTGGATGTGCAGGCCATGTTGGGATCCCTTGTTGGAGAAGTGACTGAGGAAGCAGATAGGAGGCCCTCTGGACAAGTGAAGAAGCACTTCTGCCCTGGGACCATCCACTACATATGACGGTCATGACCACAGTCACCCATTTGACCATCCAGGTCACCCTGGATTGGTATTTATTTATTTATGAGTCCAGCTCTCTTTGGGCTGGAGTGCAGTGGTGTTATCATAGCTCACTGCGACCTCAAACTCCTGAGCTCAAGCCATCCTCCTGCCTCAGCCTCCTGAGTAGCTGGGACTACAGGTGTGCACCACCACGCCTGGTTAATTTTCCTATTTTTTGTAGAGACAGGGTCTCACTCTTGCTCAGGCTGGTCTCAAACTTCTGGCCTCAAGCAATCCTCCCACCTCGGCCTCCTAGAGTGCTAGGATTATAGGCGTGAGCCATCGCACCTAGCCTTATTTATTTTTTTTAAAGTTTGCTTTGTTTCTTTTGGTCATAATAAAATATGTAAGAAATACCTATTTTCATTGGTCCAAAAAAGTATTAACTTATTTAAAAAGTGTGATTATCCTGGGCATGGTGGCTCAGATCTGTAATCCCAGTGCTTTGGGAGGCTGAGGTGGGAGAATCACTTGAGGCCAGGAGTTCAAAACCAGCCTGGACAACATAGTGAGACCCCACCTCTATAAAAATTTAAAAAATTAGCCAAGTGTGGTGGTGCATGCCTATAGTCCCAGCTACTTGGAAGGCTGAGGCAGCAGGATCACTTGAATCCAAGAGTTTGAGGTTGCCGTGAGCTATGATTGCACCACTGCACTCCAGCCTAGGCAGCATAGTGAGAGTCTGTCTTTTTTTTTAAAAAAAAAGTATGATTAAATTTCTTTTAAACTTGAAAGTCTTCTCCCTCCCCTTCTCAATCCAGCTCTCTATAGGAAACTACCACTAGTGACACGGGGTGCAGAAAACCTAGAAGACAATCTAGAATTTTAAAATGGAATCATTCTACATATGTGGTCCTAACCATGCTTTTTTCACTTAATTATTTCGTACATGGACACCTTTCCATGTCAGTATATATCAGTGCCCCCCTTGGACACTGTGACTAGGGCCCCTGCCCTGGGTCCTGCTCCAGCCCTTCTCTGGCTGTGCCCCTTCCTATGGGGTGAGGAGTCCTCGGCGTCAAGGAGACAGGGCATGTAGAGCCACATCCTCCCCCTCTGAGTGCCTGGGATGCTGGAACCCCTGCCCAAACAGCCCGGGGCTGCCTCCAGGGCCTGAGCAAGCCTCTCCCCTGGATCCTCCTGATGGAGGTCACGCCACCAACAGTGGCAGCCAAGGAGTGGCTGTCTCCCACGGGTGTGGACAGAGCTGGGCTGTGCAGGCTAGAGTGTCCACGCGTGCAAGGCCCCTTGGTTATTGAGAGGGGGCTGTAGGTGGGAAGAAAAGACGGTGGGCTGTGGGCCAGAGCCTGCCTTTGCTTTCTTGCTCCAGGCCCCTCAGATATTTGGGGCGGAACCAGTAGAGACAGATAATATAGTTCTGCCTCATTCTGTAGGGTGGTTGCATAGTGTTGTACCTTTCTTTTTAACCATTATCTTGTTGATGGATATTTAAATGGTGTCACCTCTTTTCCTATTGGTAGATGTTTAGGTGCCTTAACAATTTTCCACATTACATACCTTTTATCAACACTAATAAATAAAATGACCTCCATGCACAGGTAGCTGTGCTTAGCCATGAAACCCGTAGACACAAAGCCCACGCATTTTACTCTAAAGGGTGGAGTGGAGGCGGCCCCACTTGTCACATGTGCACAGCCTGTTGACAAGCGTCATCACAAACGCTGATTTCGTAAGCTTGGCTCTCTGGTTTGTCGCTGGCAGCTTTGGGGTCCACCTCAGCTTACATCCAAACAGCACTTTTCTCCTAAGTTGCAGAAGGACTTAGAAGAGAAGAGGGAAGCGTGAGGGAAAGTGACCGCAAAGGACCTCAGCTCATTTGAAGGGAAAATGAGAACCTCACCCACTAACAGTGGCCACCTCGTGCCATTTAGTTAAAGGGGGTCAACCTCTCGGCACCGCTCCCCTCTCATACCCTAATGCCAATCTCCCAGGGCTGCCTGTGGCTTCCCAACATGCTTGCATTTTCGCCTTCCTGCCTCTGCACGTGCAGTCGGCCCCCTCACCCCAGACTCTCTGACCGTCCCATTGCCTCTGCCCTGCAGTGCCTCTTGCTCCAGGAAGCCCTCCTTGGTCTCTCAGCTGACAGCCCTCTCAGCTCCTATGATGCTGTTTGTATTTTCGTGTCGGTGTCTTTTCTCCCCTCTAGATAGCAGAGACAGACCTGGATGCGTCTTTAAATCTCCCCCCAGTGCTGCTCAGAGTATCTTGGCCACAGTCAAGGCTTAATAATTGTTCATGGGGTGAATACACAGAAGGCTGCTCATTTTGCAAGAACGAGTCTCAGGAAGGTGGCCGTGGTCTGTTCTCCCCCCAGAGAGCTGAGTGTACAGTATAAAAATCCCCCCTTGTCTTTTCAAAATGCCTGATAAACCCTGGCTTGTTTTTCCAAGTCATGTTCAGGGTGTTTTTTTTCTTGCAGTTTTATAACAGCTCTCTCCTCCAAAAATGAAACATAAACACAGCCCTAGTTTGGACAGATGTTTCTCAGTGGAGCGTATAGCTTTAATTTCTGGGTATGTGTGAGTCTCACAGCTCCTCAGCTATCGCTCGGGAGCGAGGAAAAGGCCTCAGCATTCCCTGCTCTCCATTCCAGGCTGGGTTGCTTCCTTTGGTCCGTAATTAGGACAGCGACACTCTAAGTGTGCCCAGGACACACACCCAACAACTGTGCACATCGTACCCTGAGCAGGGAGGTGGCCAGCCAAAGACAGCCGCGCCCATTTGACTGGAGGAGAAAGTAAGGCCCAGAGAATGCCAGGACTGACCCCAAACAGCACAGCTGGGCAGAGGCTGAGGCACACCTGGGGCACTCAGGACCCAACGTGTCCACCAGCCACGTGCACTTGGGTAATGTAGGAAAAGGAGAAGCCCCAGAGGTGGGAGGACAGATGCTCTTTTTCATTCATGAGCCCGTTGACATGTAGATCTTTGCTCTACCCCCACTGGGGCTACGGGACCTGGGGTGAGTCACCTAACCCCTCTGGGCCTCGGTTCCTCATCTGTAACGTGAAGGACTCGGACAGGTTCAGTTCAAAGAGACAGTTAATGAGCACTCACTGGGCGCTGGGCTCTGTGAACAGGAAGACGGATGAAGCACAGACCTCACCCTTTGTCTGGTGGGGGCCGGGAGACCTGCACCTGGTGACTTCCGTGCAGAGAGCAGTGCCCAGGTGTGGTGGGCACAGAGGAAGGGGTCTTGCTCAGCCCTCTGGGAAGCCTTCCCGGAGGAGGCAACGGCCAGACGCTTGCACGATGGGTGGGTGTCGCTCAGGTGAGGAAGGGCTGGGAGAGTCCCGCACAGTGCCAGTGCTGACGTGCGTAATTTCTCAGGTGCCCTCCACAGTGGAGGCTGGGCCCATGATGAACCAAGAGGGACAGACAAGTCCCTCCCTTCACAGAGCTCATGGCAGAGTCACCCTCAACCCAGGCTCGTGCCGTTCACCCCTGTTCTTCCTGCCCTCCCCTCACCATGCAGAGAGCTCTCCTGAAAGTGGCCCTGAGCACAGACAGATGGTTAGATGTCTGCATGGGTTGACAAGCATCACACTGTCCCCTGGTCTGGTTGCCCCCACCTGCTTTCTGGGGGTCCCTAAATTCGTGCCACTGGTCACCCCTTTGGATCCAGACATTGAGGGTCATTCTCAACGTAAGCCAGGAAAGGAGTTAACCAACCCAAGAATCCAGGAGAACTCACAGGCCTCTCAAAAAGGATTAAGTCAGTGATTCCAGCACCTAGCTGGACATTACACTTACCTAGAGATGTTTAAAAATATAGATTCCCAGGCACCACCTCTAGAGAGTCTGTCTTGGCAATTCCTAGACTTGACTGAGACATCTAACCATCTCTCTGTGCTCAGGGCCACTTTCAGGAGAGCTCTCTGCATGGTGAGGGGAGAAGGGAGGGGGTTTGGAAGCCAGGGAGGCGTGGCTGGGCAGGAAGAACAGGGGTGAATGGCACGAGCCTGGGTTGAGGGTGACTCTGCCAGTGTGATGCTTGTCTGTATCCTTTTTTAACTTTCCTGCATGATTCTATTCTGCAGCCAGCTTTGGGAGCCCATGGATTATATCAATATTATCAGGTAATCACAAGGCTTTGGAATAACAGGAAACAGTTCACATGGGGACAGGGTGCAGGATGACCAGCTAAGAAATAGTTAACAAACACTGGGACATGCAATCACCTATTTTGAAAGTACTTTACGTGAATAAGCAAATAAACTGATGCACAAGTGAATGTTTGGAGGGTGTTTATTATGTACCAGGCATGGTGCTTGGGGCTTCCCCTGGCATTAACTTAATCTTCACAATCACCCCGAGGCAGAGAGACATCATTCCCATTTTGAAGCCTAGAAACTGTGACACGGAGAAGCTAAGTCACCCAGCTGGCTAAGGGGCAGCTGTTTGGCCTCACTTTCCTACCCAGGCCTTCCACTCCCTCTGGGAGGTAGACGGGGTGCAGGAGAGCTGAGTACATGGACGCCCGCCTTGCGTTGTGTCAGGGAATCACGGGTTACGCAGACTTCTCTGGAATACTTTCTGTCTGCTTCAAAGCTCAGGGTTATTTTCCTCCCCTCTCTCTGAATTGTGACTAACGGCTATTCTTACACAATTATTCTTATTTTGAGAAGCCATAAAGAAACAGAAAGGCTAACTTGAACCATTGGAGGCTGAAGTCTGTCATTACGTTTTTGGAAACATCCTCCTCCTGGGTTACAAATCATTGGCTCAGCAGTTGAGAGGTGGCAGAGGAGACAGTGCGGAGAGGAGTAAGCTGCTGTCACAGTGACCCACTGTCACAGAGCGAGCCATCCAGGGGTTGGGCCAGGCCACCGCCCACCACTCACCTGCCTTAACACCCAACATTGCTTCAGCTGGGCCCTTCCAAGCTTTGCAAGGAGAAGGAAAGGACAGGACATCTCAGCCTCTCCCGTACAGGGGTCATAGTCCCCGGGCCCTTTATAACAAGGACGCCCAGCTTCAGGCTTTCCTGAGATTTAGCTTGGGTCACACCCAGAATATCTAGAACATTCTCTCCTTCTCTTGCTGCTTCTCCTTGTGCGGGCCTGTGCCATGCACCAAAGATGCAAAGATGAACGAAAGGCAGGCCCTACACTTGGGGGGGCTCACGGTTTCCCTCCCCTTGTTACTCTCTTGTTAGCTCTTTCTTTTCCATCTCATCTTTTTTTCTCTTTCCTGTTCCCATTTCATTTTCCATTTCTCTTAACTGGTTCCATTTCTACAACTCTCTTTCCATATTTCTCTGCCTTCTTGGCCCAGGGTGACTCATCACAGCCACACCAGGAAGAAAAGAGTCGAGAGGGAAAGGAGGGAGGATTTAGGAATTCAGCAGGGTGAAATCTCATCACGATGGCCTCAGGTCAAGGACAAGCATCGGTCCTTGGCAGTGTATCTGGGTGCTTCAGCCGTGTGGTGCAAAAGAGAAGAAAAGTATTTGAAAGGTTGTGAAATCCCAAGGAGCCTTGGATTCTTCCTGAGTGAGTCAGGGAAAGTTAGAAGAAGGTATTCTATCCAAGCCTGGGGAAGACAAGGGTGAGGTTAAGGAGTGATTGATCACAGTTAAGATTAGTGAGAAAGCTTACAAGGATTTGGTTTTCTAATATTATATAACCTTAAATAATGCCCACTGCACTCCAGTTTTCAATAAGAAGTGCTGTTTTTCTCATTTTACAGCCTAACTGAATGGAAGCACACGCTGCCCTGAGTTAGCGACATCATGGGAAGCCGCCATGATTGGCAGGGGGAGCCATTAGCGGGCCACCTGGCTCCCTCTGGTGTCGGTTATGATAACTGCAGATCAAGTGCCAAGGAGCAAGTAAAGACAGAGGACCAGCCTTGGAAATTCGAACCCATGGACATATAGAAAGCCGCTCTCAAGATGGGGGGGAGGGGGGTGCTGCAGCACGCGTGTATTGTCTGCCTCGTGCGAGGAGCTGCCCTTTTCTTTCCTGTCTTGGCCTCAGGAAGGATGTTGGGGTCACGGAGT
The DNA here is from genome assembly GCF_020740605.2 of Lemur catta. NCBI lineage: Eukaryota > Metazoa > Chordata > Mammalia > Primates > Lemuridae > Lemur > Lemur catta. Next base: position 98,176,365 of record NC_059128.1, read on the forward strand.
GAGCGGCATTGGCTTCAGAGAAGGAAGGGAGGTGGGGAGCCCACAGGCTGCTGGGGTTGGGGAGATTGAGGGTGGGAGGAGGCGGTGGAGAAGATGCTGAGTTGGCAAATCCCTCTGGCTTCCCTGAACTGCCCGAATGAAATTTATTTTCTTTCTTGGAGGTTAGTAACCAGGAGAATTTCTTTTCAATGTTTCCACTACTGAGACTGTGGGTCTTACCCCTAAAGCACGCAGTGGTTGGCCCCTGCCTTTCTGAGTTCAGCACTAAGGATGCTTCGTGCCCTGAGGACCGGCCTGGCTTCCATCTCTGGCTGACCACGTTGTGTGGTTGCAGAAGTTATCTCGGCCCTCGCTGACATGTTCCTCAATGCCTGGGACTTTCTGTGTTGGTTAGTATTTAAAATAAAAAAAGGAGAGAGGAAGAGGCAGAGAGAAGAGGAGAGAAGAGAAAAAAATCACCTAAGAGATGCAGGGGCCTTGGGAGCTGTTTCAGGCTGCATCTTAAATACACACACTGCCCCGGAATCTCGCTTGGGTCTCCCTGGTTGTCTCAATGCTGCTTTGTGCTTTGCAGGGCCTGAAGGTGCCCCCAGCTCCCCAGCGAGGACAAATGTCTGCACTTCCACTCTGCAGCCCAGGCTGTCCTAGTTCATGTGTGCTGCCCAGGGTCTGCGGTGGCTTGGCCGGGGGCCCTGGGCCGACATTTCCTCACAAGTACAGTTTTTCCTCTTCTCTCTCTCCTTCTCTCTCTCTCTCGTGCATTGGGTGGGTTCATCTTATCCTGGGCTTTGCTTCTGTAGTGATTTATCCTTTAACCAGAATGAGTCACGGTGCCGGATTTTATTTGTTCCAGGAGAAAATAGCAGAGGGCATTTATGCGCTGTGGCGTTGGGAGCCTGCTCTAGAGGTGCAGGCCAGGAACAGAGCTCAGCACGTTCTCCAGCAAGACTTGCACAGCAGTGACGGCCGAGGCTGCCGCAGGCCTGACCACCGGCCCTGTCCCTGATGAAGGTCAGGCTTGGATAAGATGTGTCTTTCTGCCCAAACAACAGGTCCCGGGAGCCCTTTCCTCTGCCTGGACACCATATCCCCTGTCGGGGTGGGGAGGGGTGGCCCAGCATAGGGAGCTAACTCACCAGCCCCCCGGTAGACACTATACACACTGCCTCCTATTTCTTCCTCACAAGAGCCCTTTGGGACTCACATCACCACACCCATTTCACAGATGGGGAAACTGGGGTCCAGAAAGTAGACGTGAGATACTCAGGTCCCATGGCTTAGAAAGTGCCAGGCTGGGAAAGGAACCCAGCTGTGTGAGTTGGAAGCTTGAACGTTCCCAGTAGTGAGAAGGCGGGAGACCCGTGTGCACCCTGAGATCACTCTACGTTTGTGGAAAAGGCCCACATGTGAGAGCCGGGAAACCTCAGGGTTGGGAGAGGAGAAGGCAGGGCTGGAGGGCACCACTCCCGGGCCTAGGCTTGATAGCTAGTTTTTTAAATTATTTTATCTTATTTTTTTAATTTTTTAAAAGTTTTAAAAATTAAACAAATTTTTTTTTAATGGTCAAGTGAAGAGTGGGAGTGGAGATAGCTGGTTTTTGTGGATTTATTCCTCATGGATTAATTTACCATCAACCCCACATTGCACCATTAGTGGGCCTCTGGTTTTAGATATGGGAGACGCTAGTGAAAATGCAAGCTCATTACCCAGAGAGGTCAGTACAAAAGGCCATTATGAAAGAATGAATGCCTTACCCAAGTGAGAGTTTAGTTTAGGTGGATATCTAGTAAATCTTGAGAAGTGGAGTCCAGGGTGGTGGGTGGACTAGCCCTTTGTCAGTTTTCACCTACCTGCCTGTTAAGCTGGTAGAAATACCAGAAGCAACACTGGGCTGGGGTGGGAGACCTAGGTTTCAGTCCTGCCTTGCCCACTGAATTGCTGTGTGACCTTGGTCTAGTCTCTTTCTACCTCTGGGCTTCAGTTCCCTCCTCTGTAAAATAAGGGGGTTGGGGCAAATAATTTCTAAGACCCCTCCCAGCCCAGGGGAGATGCCACAGCTGGGGGAGAAGCCCTGAAGGCCAGGCCCACCCATGGGCTTGCATGGTCCCCCTGTGCCTCCTGGGCCTCCTCCAGCCACCCTGGCCACCCTGTCCCCCTCCTGCCCCTACCAACTCACCTCTGCCTCTGGGGACCAGGGCCTGCTGAAGACTATAGTAATGGTGGCCCTATCTTCAGGCCAAGGAACCATCCCCTCTGCCTGGGGACTCCATAAGTAGAAGACTCTGTGTCATAGGGAGGTCTCCGGGGAGAGACAGGTATCGACTTGTGCCAGGCAGGTCCATCCCAACCCTTGTCCACCCCAGGGGCTGAGGGTGCCCATGCACTGCGTGATGCCAAGCCTCTGGGAGGTGGCGGTGAGGGGTGTTGGCAGGATCTGCGCTCAGCAGTTGTGGGTGATTCGCTTCCCAGACTGGCGGGATTCTGGGTCTCCCTCCCCCTGACTCACAGTCCATCCACAGGACACCTAATCCCGCAGCCCTTTCAGCATTTGGCCACACAGCCCAAAGTTAAGTTATTGCAGAAGAATCCCAAAGGACCCTTCAAAGACGGGAAGGCTGTCTAGGATTCCCTATGACTCTGGGAAGCCAAGCCACCATGTCTGTCCCTCCATTGCGGGGTGCAATAAGAATGATGCTTAAAAAGCTCCTTTTTCCCCAAGAGAAACTTCTGTTTCCAACAGGAACACCCCAGGCTTTAGGAGACAGAGGCTCTCGTATATTCTGCAGGTGCCAGCCCGTCTCCTAATTCCCTGTCTCTCCCACTCTGCAGGGACTCCCTTTCTCCATTGTCTCTGGGCCCAGGGCTCTGCCCTCTCACTCCCCTTGTCCCCTTCTTTGTGCACACACTCCCCCCACCCCTACCCCAGCCCCGGAGCCTCCAGCCACTGCAGCAGGTAGGCAGGGGCTAGGCGCCTGCCCTCCCGCCCCGTGGGGACAAGGCAGGCTGGTGAGACTAATGGTATTGGTGGCTTCACACAGAACCAGGGAGGGCATGGGGACAGGGCAGCCTCCCCTTGCCTTGGCCACTCCTGAACCCCATCTCTATCAGAGACTTGGGTGAGAGAGCAAAGAGGGCAGGGAGGCCGGAGGGAAGGGCGGGGAGGCAGGGACTGAGGGGGAAGAAAGGAGGAGGAGGAGAAAGCTGAGAAAGGAAGGAGCAGCGTGGGAAATCCGGAGATCAGGGCGAGGAAGTGGGTGAAGAGGAGGAAAAGGGAGACAGAAAAGTAGGAGACGGCAGAGGAAGGCGCAGGGGGGCAGGGAGGGGCCCGGTGGGTTCCATGAGGAGGGGATGAGCAGCTCCCCTCAGAGACATCCCTCCCCGTCCTCCCGCCCCACCTCCAGCCCCTGCTGTCTCTGGGCTCCCCAGGGCCCCATACGTGGGGATGGCTACACGGTGCAGGGAGTTCTGTCTCTGCCTGGCGTCACCTGCTTAAGACACTGGGAATGGACATCGCTGGGCCTGTGGAGTGTGGTTCCCAGACTGGCAGCACCAGCGCCACCTGGCAAGTTCTAGAAAAGCAAATTCCACTCCCCCTAAGACTTATTGAATCAGAACCTCTGCAGGCGGGTCCCAGCAATACAATTTAACAAGCCTTCCAGGGGCTTCTGATACGTGCTGAAGTTTGAGAATCTTTGCTCTGGAATAGTTAATTCCAGACATTTGACACACATGAAGGTGAACCCTTGTAAGGACTCTAGACTTTTCTGTGTGTTAATGTGTGTCATGAATATTCCGTCACCTGCCCAGGGCTCTGGTCCTGGTGGAGGGTGTCTAGTGCTGCCAGCTGCCCAGCTAGACCCTCAGCTGATCTTCCTTCTCCCTGCTGTACGGAGCCCTTGGGATGCACATCTGGGTCTCGGCCTGGTATCCCTGCCAAGCTGAAGGCCCCTGTCACCCGCTGCAAGCTGGCCATCTGCACCCAGATGATCCTCGGATACTTCAAACCAGTGAGTCCAAAGCCTAGCTCACCTGTTGCCCTAAAGCCTGCACTCTGTGGCTGGACGTTGATTTGTGTTAATGACATCACTATTGTCCCAGTCAGCAAGATGTGTCCTCAGTCATCCTTTGTCCTTTTGCATCTCCAGCCTTGCTTCCTTCTATTCTTGCCCTAGCTCACGCTACACTAGCCACATTTGTTGTTCTTTGAACATTCTAAGCATGTCCCTACCTCAGGGCCTTTGCACTTGCCATTCCCTCTCCCTGGAATTCCCTTTTCTCAGATGTCCATGATTATCTCAGATTCTTCCTGTCCTTCAGGTCTCTGATCACCGTCACCCTGTCATCGAGGCCTTCCTTGACAGCCCATATAACGTAGCAGCCCTCACCTCTGGCCACTGCTCCCAAGCTCACTTACCCTGCCCAGTGCTTTTCCATTGCACAGCTCATTACCTGACAGATGATGGACAAACTAATAACATGTTTGCCCCACTAGAAGAACAGCTCCATCAGGGTAGGGAACTTGCAATTCTGTTCATCACTGAATTCCCAGGACCTATCCCAGATGCTCAAGAAGTATTAATTAAGTGAATGAATGAACTATTGATGCTTATAGAGCACGCCCCTTTCTCAAGCCCCTACCCCTGAGCTAGAGCATCCCCTCTGCTCACCTAGACATTGGCAGCCTTCCCACCAGACTCCTCACCTCCAGGGCCTCCTCCTTCAAGTCCATCCTCCACATGGTAGCCAAACTGATCACCCGAAATTACAACTCTAGTGAACCACTCTCCTGCTCTAAAACCTCCCATGGCTCTCCATTACCTCCCAGATGCGGTCCCCTCATGCTGGTACTATCTTTATCCTTCCAGCTTTCAGCCTCACCTCTCTGTTTTCTGTACCTTCTCCTACAGTCCTGTGAGACAGCATCCTTTCTTTGCACGTGGTTCCTTCTTTCTCACCTCTGCATTCTGTGCATGCTGTTCTGCCCCCTCCTTCCCCGTACTCTTCTCACCCACGTCTACTCTGGATGTCAAAATCCTGCCCTTCCGGAAGCCCCTCCTCACAGCCCTCTCCCGCTTTGCATGGACTCCTGTGATCCTTTTCACGCACCCTTCTCCCAGTACTCAGCGTTGGGCCGGGATTGTGAGTGCACTGCATGCCCTTGACCTTGCCCCACTCATTTATGTGCATACATTTAGTGCTGGGCCCTGGGACAGCACAGCCTCGGCTCTCATGGGGCGGCAGTGTGTCTCGGGGGAGGTGCACAGCAGCCGAGGACTGTAGGCTCCTGGCCAGCCTCCAGGCCGGGGCTGGTTCTGTTCTGTGTGACCCGGGGCCTAACCAGGCCCCTACCCTGAGGCAGGGGCATAGACAGATGTGGGCTCCTCACCTGCCTCTGACACTTAATTATGTCAGCTTTTGGAGTCTCGGTTGCCTCGCCTGTAAAATGGGGACAAGCCTACTTCCCTTACAAGTTGCTCATGTCCCTAAGCCTGTACTCAGGGAGTTCGTCATGGCCTCCTACTCTTAAAGGTCACTGAGTCCCAGAGGATCCCCTTTTGGAGCTCACTGGGGACTGTCCAGCTTCTGTTCCCCAACACCCTTGAGGGAAGGAGGCGAACTGCGGGGAGCTGTGGCTTGTGCTCTGGCCAGGGCTGAGAGCTTCAGTGACAAGTGGGGAACTCGTGGGGACCAGCTCTGTTTTCTCTCAGCACCGGGCAGCTTCCTGCTCCAGGGGACCAAAGGCTCGGAGAGGCCCTCTGCAGACCCTGCACCGGAGCTTCTGGGACATCAAATGGTCTGAAAACCAAGCGACTTAATAACTTCAATGTAAATGCAGTAGAGTCATGTGGATTAAATTTCTCTGAAAACACACAAGGGCTTAAAAGGCAGGGGCAGAGAACACTCAGCCCAGGAGGAATTTGTTTTCTCTTTTCTTTCTGTGCATCTGTGAGCGTTGTTATTGCTGCTGAAACCAAGGCATGTAGAAAACTGTTCAAGATGTCTAAAGCATCGGTGCACAGTCAGCTTGGCCTCATTTGAGTTTGGAATTGGTGCACAGTGGGCAGAATGGGAGAGGTTAAGAAAATAAAGTGGTCACCCCACCAGGCCTGTCCCCTTCATCCTCCAGCCTTTTCCTCGGGGTTTGTGCCCTTAACATTCGGGGGGCTCACAGCTGGGTAAACAGGACACATCCCACTGGCTGTGGTGGGAGACAGCTGGTGGGTCCTTCTCTGGGGCAATGCTGGGACCTGGATTTTAGGGGAGTGATGTTCTTCCCCACTGGCATCTCCCTATCGTGTATCCTCAGGAGGTCCCAGTCTCCCCACTAGAGTCTCCCGGGGAACTCTGTAAAAAGCAGATTCCTGGCCTTCTCACGGGCCCAGGAGGTATAGCTCAAGGTCTGTGAGCTCTGCCTTGCAGGCTGGAAGCCAGGTCCACACCCAGGAGGCAGGAGGAGCCTGGGCCGGAGGGAGCCTCTCAACCAAGTCACCTTGCTTGCTTGGTCTGGTTGCTTACTGGCTGCAAGTGACTCAATCCTCATTTCCCGTTTTGTTGGTTACAAAATACATTCACATTTTGGGTATTCGTTGATCTTGCCTAGCACCCTGAGACAGGTAAGCACATTCTCGTTTTACACATGAGCAAGGGAAGGATGAGGGAGCTTCTCCCAAGGACTTCCTCCAAGTGGCAGAGGGTTTGCACTTCAAACCTTTGCTCTTGCCCTTCCTTTGAGGTGCCTCCTGGCATGGAGCTGAACCAACACACCCCACTGGTGTCACACATAATAGTCAGCCAGTATCTCCCAAATGACAGTGGCATCAACCTCTCTTTTCCCACAGTCAGCACCCCCAGGGTCCTGGTCTGAATAAGATTCTTGGACTGCTGCCTGCAGGACAGGGAATTGGAGGCCAGTGGAGAAAGCAGGGAGGAGAAGCAACCCAGTAGGACATGCAGTGGGGAGAGGGATTCCAGAAAGGCCCAGGGTGCTCCTGTGCATTCTGCAGGTGGCTTGGCCCTGTGGCTCCCCAAGGCCACTCTCACTGTTTCTCTCAGTTCAGTGGTGGCAGTAAACACACTGAGGTTGCACGGCTGCAAAGTGACCCTGCCCACCCGGGGCACCAGTTCCCTCCCACGATGCTCCTGGCTGCATTGGGATCAGCAAAACCCACAGGGAGTTGGTTCTCTCATATCTTTCTGCTCCTCTAAGCCCAATCTCTAAGACACTGTTCGAATGCCCCTCTTCTATGAAGCCTTTCCAGAGACCCAGGCACAGAGATTTCTCCTTCCAGACTCTGGCTGGGTTTCCGCTACGAGCAAGACGCTGTGCAGGCTGCTCTCGGGCTGCAGGGAGGTGAAGCTGGTGTCCAGGGGAGAGATGGGCTACGGGCCTCAGTGGCTCCATTACAAGGTGGGAAGTGCTACGTGCCAGCGATGAGAAGGCTTGGGGAGGTAAGGTCATTTTAGGGTAGGAGAAAGATCCAGAAAGCCTTAGGAGAAAGTAGCCTCACAAAGATGACTATAATTAAGACCAGGTCATATTTTGTTTTGCATTGTTTTAAAATCATTTCAAGGACATTAATGTTGCCCCCTCAACTGCTCTATGACTTACTTGAGAGTGAAACCATGTTTTACTAATAACAATGTTTTGCAGAGTCTAGTAAAATTTATTAACAGATGCTCAATAAAAAAATATTGGTCAAAATAAATTCTATCTTGGAAAAGTCAGTTCCACTTAATCTTTTTTTTTCTTTTTTAGACAGAGTCTCGCTTTGTTGCCCAGGCTAGAGTGAGTGCCGTGGCATCATCCTAGCTCACAGCAACCTCAAACTCCTGGGCTTAAACGAGCCTACTGCCTTAGCCTCCCGAGTAGGTGGGACTACAGGCATGCGCCACCATGCCCGGCTAATTTTTTCTATATATATATTTTAGTTGGCCAGATAATTTCTTTCTATTTTTAGTAGAGACGGGGTCTCGCTCTTGCTGAGGCTGGTCTCAAACTCCTGAGCTCAAACAATCCACCCGCCTCGGCCTCCCAGAGTGCTAGGATTACAGGCATGAGCCACCGCGCCCAGCCCCATTTAATCTTTAACCCTTCATGCCATGTAAACAATACGGATGTCATGCATCTTATGTTTGGTCTGATTGAAAGAGATTCAAATCATTCAGTCTGTCAAAACATATTCTTTGAGCACCTACTAAATGTTAGGACTAGCACTCCTGATTTCAGGAAGAAAGATAATGAAGTAGGTAGTTACTATCCAGGTTGAGAAATGCTATGAAAAGGAAAATACAGAATTCTATGGGGGTAACTAATCTAGCGATAAGAAGGGATGGTCAGAGAAAGTTTCTCAGAGGAAGTGATACCTAAGTTAATAAAGGAATACAAAACAGGACTTTCAATTCCAGCCATAAACTACTATGAAAGCTGAACAAAATATATAAAATAACTATTTCCAGGCCCTGGACAGCAATCAAAGCAGAGCTCAACACTTGTGAGAAGGGAAGTACAGGAGCTGAACCCACACTCACCCCAGGTTTCTCTCGAAGGACATTTTCCTTGCTGCAGCACAGGGAAATATGGGACAGAGAGTAGCAGTCTTGCTGGATGGAGGAAACGGTGATTGCTGTTTGGTCGGCAAAAATGACTGAGATTTGTGAGGGGCAGGTACTAGAAAGGAGAAATCTACAGAAAAAGTTCCCAAAACTCTGTTAAAAGTTTCCTTCAGGTTCTTGGCTAACTCCTAAACTGTGTATGCATGGTATGAGACTCTAGAAAATCTATCAGAAAACAGCCACTGGGAGCAAAGATTTTAGAGGCTACCCCCAGTGATGGGTGGGAGGAGGTGTTGGGGTTCATGCCCAGCCAGAATGGAGAGACCTTAGTGAATAGTCTGGGTTTTTATTTGAGACCTCAGAAAATCTATGTTCTAGGAGTAAAGACCACATCTTAGGAATAAGGGCAAAACTAGATTAGACCTGCCCTGACCAAGGCCCAAAGCATGCCTTGATAAGATCTAGATGATTTCATTAAACTTCTACTGCCTATCAGAACAGTATGTAGCATCTTTTAAAGGAAATTAACATAATTTATAGCCTCTACTGTGTAACATCTATAATATTCAGCATAGAATAAATAACTTACTAAACAAGCAAAGAATCAGGAAAAAGTGACCTATAATCAACCATGAGATAAAATAGTCACTAGAAGCAGACCAGAGATGATACAGATATTGGAGTTAACCAACAACGAATTCAAAAGAATTATGATTATGTTAAAGACAATAGAATAAAAGATGGACAAATGAGATAAAGATAGAGTATTGTGACAGAATTAGAATCTGTAAAAAAAAAGAATCAAATGGAAATTCAGGAGCTGCAAAATAAAATATCTGCAATAAAGAGTACATTGGATGGGTTTAGCTGCACACTGGATACAGCAGAAATCAGGATTAGTGACCTTAAAGACAGATCAATAGAAGATCTCTAAAGTACAGTGAGAGAAAAAATGGATTAAAAAAACCAAACAGGGATATGAAAAATATGGCAAGATGTCCAAACATCCACACAATTCGAATTTAAGAAGAAAGGAGAGGCCGGCGCAGTGGCTCACGCCTGTAATCCTAGCACTCTGTGAGGCCGAGGCGGGCGGATCGCTCGAGGTCAGGAGTTCGAGACCAGCCTGAGCAAGAGTGAGACCCCGTCTCTACTAAAAATAGAAAGAAATTATCTGGCCAACTAAAAATATATATAGAAAAAAAAAATTAGCCGGGCATGGTGGCACATGCCTGTAGTCCCAGCTACTCGGGAGGCTGAGGCAGTAGGATCGCTGAAGCCCAGGAGTTTGAGGTTGCTGTGAGCTAGGCTGACGCCACAGCACTCCCTCTAGCCCGGGCAACAGAGTGAGACTCTGTCTCAAAAAAAAAAAAAAAAAAAAAAGAAGAAAGGAGAGAAGAAATGGAACAGAAACTATATTTGAAAGAATAAAGGTAGAGAATTTTCTAAATCTGGTGAAAATATCAACCACAGATTCAAGAAGCTTAGGAAACCCTAAGCAGAACAAAGGCAAAGAAAACTATACTTAAGTACATCATAGTCAAACTGCTGATATTGAAGACAAACAGGAAAGCAACAACAGGAAAATGACATATTACATTTAAAAGAATAATGGATAAAACTGAAGATTTACATCTCAACAGAAACTGTAAGGCCAGAAGACCATAAAATGACATTTTAAAGTGCTGAAAGAAAAACTGCCAACCTAGTATTCTATAACTAGATAAGATATAATTCAAAAATTAAGGTGAGACAATCAAACAAAAACAAACAACAAACCCAACTCCCAAAGCTGAAAGAACCATTGTCAGCAGACTTTTACTACAAGAAATACTAAATAAAGTTCTTTGACTAAAACGAAATAATCTCAAAAAAGAGCACAGAGCTGCATGAAAAAAAAACAAAAAAACAAAGAGCACCAGAAAGGGTAACTATGTGGGTAAGTAGACATAAATATTAGCAGTTTAAAGTAACAACAATAATAATATCTTACGGAATTTTTAGTATATACAAAGGCAAAATATATGACAAATATAACACAAAGGATAGGACAGGTAACTGGAATTAAACTATTGTAAAGTTCTTCTGTTATTCAGGAGGTGGTAAAAGTACTAATTAAAAGTAGATGGTAAGAAATCAAGAATGCATATTGTAATTTCTAGGGTGAGCCCTAATAAATTAATACAAGAAAGTACAACTAAAAAACTAATATCAGAGAAAAAATATTCAAAATGCTTGAATAATTCAAAAAAAGTTCAAAAGGAGAAATAAAGGGACAAAAATAGGTGGGACACATAGAACACATATAGCAAGATGAGAGACTTCAACTCAGCTATATTAGTTATTGTGTTAATTGTAATTAGCCAATTAAAAGGCAAGATTGTCAGGCTAGATTAAGAACACTATATGCTGTTTAAAAGAGAAACACTTTAAATATAAGGACACAGAAAGGTTGACAGCAAAATGACAGAAAAAGAACACACAAAAATTGACCAAAAGACAGTTGGTATGCCTATAGTAATTTCAAACAAAGTGGACTTTAAGGCAAAAGCTATTATTAAAGAAAAAGAAGGACATTTTATAATGATAAGTGGATTAATTCAACAGGAATATATAACAGCCCTAAATTTGTATGTGCTTAATCAACATAGCTTCAAAATATATAAAGCAAAAGCTGACAGAACTAGAAGGAGAGATAGGCCAATCACCAAGATACCTGGAGATTTTAATATATCTCTCTCAGAAACTGATAGAATAAGCAGACTGAAAAAATCAGCAAGGATGCAGCTGATTTGAAAAGCACAACCAAATTGGCCCAACTGATATACATAGAAAAATACTTAACTATAGAATTTCACTTTTCAAGTTTGCTGGGAATTTACTAAAGTAGACCACATATCCTCAGTCATAAAAAAATATTAACAAATATCAAAGGATCTAAACTATACCATTTCCCTTCTGACCACTGTGAAATTAAATTAGAACTCTTTTAGAAAATAACTAGAAAATCTCCAAATATTTGGAAATTAAACAACACATTCTAAATAACTCATGGGTCAAAGAAAAAAATCACAATGGAAGTTAGAAATTATTTTAATCTGAATGATAATGGAAACATCAAAATTTGTAGGATGAAGCTAAAGCAATGTTACAGAAAATTTATAGCCTTGTATGTGTAAATTAGAGGAGACAAAGGGTCAGAGAATGAATAATTTAAATAAGAAGCTAGAAAAAGATAAAATAAATTAAATGCAAAAAATAAAAGGAAAAATAATTAAGAGTAGAAACCGATGAAAGAGAAAACAGAGATTCAATAGAGAAAATCAAGAAAGCTCCAAATTGATCCTTAGAAAACGTTAATAAAATTGATATACCCATAGCAAGACTGATCAAGAAAAAGAGAGGCAATACAAATCATCAATAAGAGGAGTGAAAAAGAGAATGTCACTATAGATCTGACAGACATTGGAAAGATATAGGAGGCTAACATGAATAATATTTTGTCAATAAGATTTGAACAAAATGGACAAATCAGTTGAAAAATACAGCTACCAAAATTAACACAAGAAGCAATAGGAAATTTGAATAGTCCATTATCTTTAAGAAGTTGATTAAAAACCTTACCACAAATAAAACTCCAGATGCTGTACTAGTGGATTTCCCACACATTTAAAGAAACAATAATATAGATCTTTTATGTTCTACCAGAGAATAGAAAAAGTGAGAACACTTTCAACACATTTTATGAGGTCCAAATAACGGTGATACCAAAACCTGATAAAGGCATTACAGAAAGGGAAACTTATAGGCCAATATATTTCATGAAACAAAATAGAACCAAATACCTCATAGAAACAAAATTCCTGAAAATATATATGGGAAAGTACATGGTGACTAAGTGAGGTTTATCCCAGGAATGTAAATTTGGTTTAATACTAAAAAAATCAATCAGTCAATGTAATTAACCATATTAACAGAATAAAAAAAAACCCATATCTCAATTATTGCAGAAAAACGTCTGTTAAAATTCAACACCTGTTCACAATTTTTAAAAACACAACCTCAAAAAACTAGGAATAGAAAAAAACTTTTTAAATCTGAAGGTATCTACAACAAATAAATGAATAAACTATGGTTAACATCTTATTTAATTATGAAATACCCTCTGATAATGAAAATAAGAAAAGAATTTTCAGTATCACCATTTCTATTTGACTTTGTACTAAAGGTCCTAGCCAGTGCAATTAGGCAAGAAAAATAAAGATATGAAAAGTAAATATGAAGAAATAAAATTATAATTACTTCAGATAATCTGATTATATAAACAGAAATCTAAAAGATGAAGTGTCACAAGAATGGAAAAACAAGCACCACATGACCTCACTATCAAATTGGTATTAACTGATCAACACTTAAGTGGACATATAGTAATAACATTCATCAGGTGCCAGGCAGATGGAAGCAGGGAGGAGGGGATGGGTATATTCACACCTAATGGGTGTGGTGCACACTGTCTCGGGAATGGACACGCTTGAAGCTCTGACTCAGGTGGGGCAAAGGCAATATATGTAACCTAAATATTTGTATCCCTGTAATATGCTGAAATTAAAAAAAATTAAAAAAGAAAAGAAAAGAAAATCCAAAAGAATCCACAAGCAAGCCAATAGAAATAATGAATGACTTTAGTAAAGTTACTAGATATAATGTAAATATACAAAAATAAATTGTATTTTTATGTAGTAGTAAAAAAGATTGGAAAATGGAATAAGAACATTTCATTTTTAATAGCATAAAATATAAATATATATGAATTAATGTTATAAAAGATATACAAGACTTATACTAAAAATTTCAAAGCATTATTGAGAGAATTTTTAAAAAACTGAATAGAGGGATATACATGTTCATGGATTAAAAGACTTGACATTATTAAGATTTTATTTCTTCCTAAATTTATATATAAAATTAAATCTATAAATTCAGTATAGTTCCAATAAAAATTTCAGCAAACTGTATTGGAGGAAAATTGAAAAGCTGATTTAAAAATTCATATGAAAATATAAAGGACCTAGCATAGCTGAAACAATCTTGTCAAAGGAAAACAAACATAGAGAACTCACACTACTTGACTTCATGACTTATTTTAAAGCTACAGTAACCAAAGCAGCTTTTTATTTGTGCAAGTTTAGATAATTAGACAAATGGAATAAAAGTGAGTGAAGAATTAGGTACACATATGTACGATCACCCAATTTTCAACAGAGATTACTCTGGAATAAGTGGGAGAAATAGTCTTATAACAAATGGTGCCAGATCAACTGAATATCCATATGAAAAACCCCAAAAATCTTTAAATGTCAAACTTCTAAAAGAAAATGGAGGAGAATATCTTCATGATTTGGGGAGAAGCAAAGATTTCTTAAACGAAACATGCAAAGAACACTAGCCATAAAAAGACTGATAAATTAGACTTTATTAAAGCTAAAAACCTCTGTTCATCAAAAGATACCAGTAAGAAAATGAAAAGGCAAGCCACAGACTGAGACAAGAAGTTGCAATGCTTCTATCTGACAAAGGATTTACATACAGAATATATTTTTTAAAGTCCTATAAATCAACAAGAAGAAGACACGCAAGACAATTTGAAAAATGGGCAAAAGACCTGGTCCAACATTTCACAAAAGGGGATATCAAAATGGTCAACAAATTTATGAAAAGTTGCTCTACATCATTAGTAAATAGAGAAATGAAAATTTAACCCTCAATGAGATACCATGACACACTACCAGAAAAACTAAAATTCAAATGACTGGTAATACCATGCGTCAGTGAGTATGTGAACAACTAGAATTCTTATTTTACTAGAGAGAGTTAAAATTGGTAAATCACTTTGAAAAAACTGCTTGGCAGATCTTACTAAAGGTAAACATGCCTACCCTGTAACTCAGCAATTCTACCCCTGATTACATACCCAATAAAAATGAGTACATAGGCCTATCAAAAGACATGTACAAGAATGTTAATAGTGGCTGTATTTGAAATAGCCCAAAATGGAAACAGCCCAAATATAGTAGGATAAATAAATAAATTGCCATATTAATATGTTAATATTAATACAATGGAATATTACCCATCAATGAAAAAGTGTGAAGTATGATATTAATACTCTGAACATATTAAAGCTCACAGACATAATGTTGAGTAAAATAGGTATGATTTCATCTATATGAAGTTCTGTATTATTTCATCTAGATGAAGTTTAAAATGGGCAAAACTAATCTATGGAGTCAGAACAGTGGTTACTAGAGGGGCACTGACTGGGTGTGGGGAGTGGGCACGAAGGAGCCTTCCCGGAAGCTGGCAGTGGTGTCTGTCTTGTCCCGGGAGGTGATCACATGGGTGTACACATACCTAAAAGTTCATTGAGCAGCGCACTCACGATATCTATACTTCATTGTATGTAAGTTATGCCGCAATAGATAGTAAGTAAGATACTTCTTTACTAAAGAACATGAGAATTAACCAGATCTGGGTGGTAGGGTGGGAAGAGCAGGGAGGCAGGAGAGGGCACCACAGGAGAGAGGAAAAGCATGTTGGAGGAGGTCTGGGGAACTGGAAACCTGCAATCAGGCAGTGTGTCGCCAGTGTTGGAAGTGGAAGGGGAAGAGGTTGGGACGGGGCTCAGGGGTCAGACTGGGAAGAGGGCAGCATAGAACACTGATGGCGGTATTCATGCAGTCCCTTCACTCTGCAAGGGCTTCTCGAAGGGTCAAGCAGAGGCCTGGCCCTTTCTATTCCAGGAAGGCAGACAGGCCTTCCCTTTTGTCAGCTACAAACCAATCAGGGAGGGCACAGCGATTAGCACTAGCAGGATCTTACCAGGGTGATAAAAACATTCTAAAACTGATTTGTGGTGATGGCTGTACAACTCGGTAAATTGACTAAAAAAGAAAATCATTGCCTTGTACACTTGAAATGAGTGAATTATATGATAAAATATGCTGCAATAAAGTTACTTTAAAAATTGAAGGCAAATTCTTCCCTCCTCTTGATTGCCGATGCCCTGAGGGGATCCTGAGGATCTTTTATTTTTATTTTCTATCTTTATGTATTTGTTTTTTAGAGACAGGTCTTGCTCTACCACCCAGGCTGGAGTGCAGTGGTGTGATCATAGCTCACCACAGCCTTGAACTTCTGGGCTCAAGGGATCCTCCTGCCTCAGCCTCCCGAGTAGCTGGGACTACAGGTGCACGCCACTGGGCATCTTTCAGGCCCTCTTCCACCACTTGGTCTCGCTTTCCCTCCCCTGGCCCCTCCCCTGCCTGTGTTTCAGCTCGTGAGCACACACACATCCATCCCAGCAGCTCTCCAAGCAGACAGGACCAGAGAGCTGCCCCCATTGATGAGACACCAGGGCCCAGAGGGGGATGGGAGGAGAGTGCCTGCTACCTGTGAAGTCACATGACCCAGGGAAGGGGGCATTCATTCCCATTCGCCGACGAGAAGACAGAGTGCCTGGCAGATTGGATGCTCAGGCTTTCGGAGTCAGGGGCAGAGCCTGTGCAGCCTCTGACCCGCCCGGACAAGGAGTCAAGTCACCGGGAATGGAAGACTCTGCACGAGAGCCAGTCAGGCAGCCCATGGGCTCAGGGGCAGAACAGAGGGGCCAGGTGTGGGCAGCAGCTGTCACTCACCACTTCTTGCCACTGATGTCATGTTGCTGCACCGTGTAGCCAAAGAAGGCGGTCCTGGAGCCAGCGATGACCCGGGGCTTCCTGGTGTCCATGTTGAAGGTGTCCGTGAACCCTGGGGTGGGGGAAGAAGAGAGAAGCAGGGGAGTCAGACAGGAGGAGGTGCAGCTTCCAGGGCTGTGTTGGGACCCACCGGCAGGTCAGCTGCCTTGGAGGGTCTTGGCTGTGGGGGCAGTATGTTCCCCCCTTCCTGTGGTTGACATAGTCCCTGACTGGCAGAGCCCACGGTCCGATGGGAGAGGGTCAGTCCCTGCACTGGGGGAGCCCACACACTGAGAGCGGAGGCATAAAACCCGCTCTCAGGGAGACCCAGTCTGAATGAAGACCCAGACTCTCCTCCAGAGAATTCCTGGGCTTGCAGGGGGAGACGGATTTCTCCTTCCTCATCATCCTCCCTCAAGCCTGCTCCTTGCAGCTGCTGTTGGGCTCCTCTCCCTTTTCCCTCCCTCTCCTGCTCTCTCTTCTCCTCCCTTTCCTTCATCTCCGCCTGCTGAGGAGTCAGGGAACTGACTTCCCACCTCCTCCCGGCCGAAAGCCTGGGGTCCCATGGGCTCCAGCACTGCTGGCCAGCCCCTTTCCTCTGATCCCGTCGGCGCAGCTGTGTCTGGCTCCGGCAGCGAGGGGCTGCTGCTTGGCAGGGGCAGCAGAGACAGAGCAGAGAGAAAGTCCTGTAAGCTTTTCGCCCTGGCCCCCAGAGTCTCCCCTGTTTGGGTAAGTCACATGTCAATTAACTAATTCTTCCTGGCCAGAAGCCTGTATTGAGCTACATGCTTGACCTCTTTGGGCAAATCACAAGAAATAACATCTCACACCTGTGTAGTGCTTCGGGTTTCTGGATCTGCTCCCAGCTGCCATTACCCACCCTCACAGCAAGCATTGCCCACACTTGGCAGGTGCACTTGGTACAGCACCAGAGAGGTTGAGAGCTTTGTCCAGGGACACATAGCAGGTTGACAGTAGCACCACAGCTAGGACCTCAGATGCCTACTCTGTGAGTCCTTCCCTCTGTGAGGCATTTTCAGAGCACGTCTGGCTTTGATACCCATCCAAGCCACACCTCTGCCCACTCGTAGCCACTCACAAGGCTACCGAACTTGGGACCCGTGGGATTTACAGGGTGGGATCCTGCCACAAGCCAAGACTTTTAGATAACTGAATCAGAGTAGAAACTTTATCACTGTCGCCCCTTTCACACATGGGGCACTTTATAAGTTTCAAAGAACATTGGCATGTATGTTACCATTCGATCTCCATGACAACCCTGTGAGATGGGCAGCAGGCGCAAAGCTGAGGATCAGAGAGGTTTTAGCACCTGCCCAAGGCCACAGAGCCTGCTGGACAGGGACTCTGAACCTGAGGCTCGGACCCTCCAGCGCCCCACTCTCCTTCCCCTGGGCACCGGCCCCCTGGTCTGAGTGTTCAAGGGTGATGTCGAGGGCACCTACTTGAATAGGGCCTGCTGTCCAGAAGCTAATGGTTCTTTTTTTTGTCCAGCAGACAGACACAGTGGCCAAAAGTTCCATGATTGGAGTCATAGAATTGGAGTCCCTAGCAGTAAAGCCAGAGGACCTACGAGTAGGGAGGTTAGCCATGTGTTATCTCACTTACCCATGCCAAGTGGTTATTAGTGCTGCCTGGAGCGCTGAGTTAAGTAAGACTGTGAAGTCACGTCTGTGCCCAGGGGGCAAGAGTAGTGTGTTGATAAGCAGCACTGTCACGGGTACAGGGCAGGACAGTGGCAGCAAGTGACTACGCAACTGCCAGCCCCATCTTCAGGATTCCTAACCTGCCACTTGAATTTAGTGTCATGGCCCTGGAGTGGGGCTGGGAGATGAAGGGAATGTTGACCCACTAGCGCCTTGTCGACAAAACCCACACTGTGAATGGACTTAGCCAGGTTAGCGGCAGGCAGCTTTGGGAAGGGGACTCTGGTCAGGTGAGCACCAGGTGATGAAGAGCACAGGTCCTCGGCCAGTGAGGCATGTTATGGAGGACAGACAGACACTAGTGTCACCTGTGCAGAGCTGGGAGGTGGTGGGCACAGAGGGGTCAAAGAGGTGCAGTTGCAGTTGCAGAGGGAAACTCACCCTCTCTCCAAATGCATCGTAGGAATGAACACACACGCACGTGCGTGTGCACACACATGTGCAGTATGCACTCACACACAGAGATGCACACATATACGTGCACACACACACACACACACACACACATGCACAGGCCACACAATTTCCCTGATTGTGGGGCAACAATGGCTCTCCGGTGCCCCCTGGAGATTAGCTCCTCCCTTCCTGCATGGGACCCCTGCAGGGGAGGTGTGCTGAGCAAGGGGGAGGCTGCTCTGGCTGCCAGGAACTCCAGACCCCCCACCACTTCCAGACCTGCAGGGGTGAGGGCCAGTGAAGGTGAAGCCGTCAATGGTGTGTCTTTTCCACCCACGCCCTGTATCAGCGCTTCCTGAGCAACCACGGCCAGAGGGACTTTTCTGAGATATATCAGATCCTGTCACTTCAGCTCCATCCCCTCCATCGAGGGTTTCTCACCCTACTCACAGCAGGAGCCAGACTCTTTGCTGCACTGCATGGCCTGCGAGCTGTCACCCCCCCCAACACCCCCCATTCCTCTGCTGCCCCAGCCAGCTGCTCTGGCCACACTGCCCCTCTGGCTGCTCCACCATGTCAGTCGTGTCCTTGGCTCAGCATCTTTGCCCTGGCTGTTCCCGCTGCCTGAAATGCTCTTCCCCCACCCCCATGTCATCAGGGTCTCTGTTTCAATGCCATCTTGCCCAGCCCCAGGCCTCCTGGCACTTCCTGTCCCCTCACTCTGCTTCATTTTTCCTTCCAGCACTTACCCATACTACACGTCACATATTCACTGGTTCATTGTCACATGGCTGATATTTTATAATACCCTTATGTTCTCTAAGTGCCATGAGACTGCTACATTCTCCTTGCTGTAGCGTTAGTGCCTCAAACACAGGTCTAGCTCACAGACACTGTTGACTGAGCAGAGACCGGGACCTCATTTGCCCAGGGCATTCTCTCCCCTCAGCAAGGCAAGGCAAGAACACTTCCTGAGCACTGACATATTCCAGACGCTACTCCAGGTATCTAACCGCTCCTTTTACATCAATCAATGAAATCTCACCCCAGCCCTGTGAGGCGGATTTTATCACACCTCTGAGAGGTTAAATAATGTGCCCCAAATCCCTCATCCAGGGAGAGACTAGCTGGGAACATCACTAAAGAGCTTGGGGTGCTGGGGTGACGTGTTACCCTCTCTAGCTCAGCCCTTCGTAACGAGGGCCCGCTGAGGAGAAGGGACGATTCTTTTCAGAGCATCTCCCCTCCCTGCCTTAAGTCCCCTCCTCTGCCGCTGGGAGAGGCAAACGGGAAAGCTGTGGCCCCAGCAGGGCGCCCTCGAATGAGCTCTGTCTAGGACCAGTCCTGCCTCCTCCCCACCCCACCCTCACTGGGGGCAGGATTAGTGAAATCTGGCCACGAGGAAGAGGCATTAAGTTACAAAGTGCTGGTTTCTTCCCCAGAGACCAGTCGGCATTTGCTTCTGACCAAACGGAACCAACCAGAGAATGAATTTCCTAAAAGTGATGTCAGGTCCATCTGTGTGACCTCGGCTCCCGACAGGCTCTCTGGCCTTCCCCTCTGGTGGTGGGCGGTTTTCATGCTCAGGGAATGTACTCTTATTCAGAGATTTATGGCCCCCAAATACCAACAAAACAAAACAAAGTTGTTTTTGATGGGAATCAACAGTGGGATCGCGGAGACGCTGGGAGCCTGGCTGGGCGGCTTGCCACTTCTCTGTCCTTATACTGATGACAGAGGGGAAAAACCCACGGTGCCTGGGCTGCTGTCTTGTGCACTGTGGCCAGAGCTACGTCAGCCGTCACTCCCTTTCTCAGAATCTTATCTGTCTTCTGAAAAAAGCATCAGTCAGTCCCAAGAAGGGACCGAAACCACAGCATCCCGCTCACAGGTTTCCATGCCACTCTTGCAGGCTAAGGTGAGGCCACCACCTACCAGCAGGCGGGGCGGTCTCGGTCCCGATACTGCAGCCATGGGCAGCTCAGCAGCGCCATGGGGAGTACTCACTCCAGCCTAAGGAGGGCCCTGCTGTGCCCGTCCATTTTCACTGCCTTCCCTTCCCCCTCCCAGATGGCTTCCCAGGGATCCTGGGAGAAAGTCCAAAATCTCCCGCACGGCCCCAAGCCCGTCCGCCTCCCCAGCCTGGTCTTGTGCGAGTTTTGCCCTGGGCCCCCTTCCTGCTCCCCACATGCACCTTACACCTTTGCACATGCCATGTCCTCTGCCTGAGCCTCTGGTGAGAGTTCCATCATCGTCACATGTCAGCAGAACTGTCACATCCTCCCCTTGCCCCCCTAGGAAGCCTCGCTGACCCTCTGATTGCATCAGACCTTGTGTAATGATCTCGTCACACCTCCCTAGTGGGTGGCCGGTTACTTCCCTTTTCTAACCACAGTTATAGTTGTACTTGGTGGATATGATTATCTGATTATCCGTCTCCCTGATCAGGCCCCCGGCGCCATGAGGGGAGAACGGGGTCTGTTGATGACTCATTGCTGGATCTAGCACTTAGTGCAGGGGCCGAGGGGCGAGCAGGACAAGAAGAGACCATGGACCCTTCCGGCTTGGCGAGTGGCCCGTGGGAAGCACATGGAGAGTAAGTGCACATAGCAGAAGGCCATGGCTGTTGGAGAAGGGAAGGACCTCAGGGGGCTGGGTCATTGGGCGGCTTCTGGAGCTGTGACTCTGGCCCTGAAGGGCAATGTGTAGGGATAGGTGAGGTGGCCCAGAGGTGGCAGCCAGGCTTTCCTGGTGCGAATGTGGAGCCAGGGAAACAAAAGAGAAGCATCTACCTGGGCAAAGGTGTCGGGAATTGCCTGGCTCCTCCTGCCGTTGAGCTGGGTTCCTTGTGGGTGAGGCAGGCATGGAGACAGTGGAGGTTTTGAGTTCAGGGAGGGCTTGGTTAGAAGCCTGGCTCCAGCGTTCATTCACTAAGTCGGTGACCCTGGGCCTCTTACTCTTCCTTTCTGATTCTCAGTTTACTCATCTATAAAATGGGAATAATAGCATCTACCCTGAAGGGTGGCTGGCAAGACTAGATGGAGTAACTAACCCATGGCAGTGCCTGGTACATAGCAGGCACTCAATACATCTTGGTTGAATTGAACTGAATCAAGATCCCTGTTCTCTGAGCTGCCTCCGTGCCTATACCCATGGCTGGGGGGCCTTTTCTCTTCTCCTTCTCACACCCCCAGGGCCAGCTCTGAGGACACCTCTGCTGCCAAGTGATCCTTCCTCCGGGGCCACATGGCCCTCAGCATGGGCTGTTCCCTGCCTTGCATTACCGTTGTTTCCCCATCTCTCTTGCTCTTTCATCAGGTTACACACTGCCCAAGGCCACACCCTTGAGTGGCTTTTTATCTTTTCCCAGTACCCAAAAGCTGCAGATAGACTTGCCTGCTGGATGTCTCCCCTTCTCGGAACCTGCTCTCAGAATCAGCAACTGTTAGCTTCTTCCTGCCTTAGTTTACTTCCTAGCTCCCTGACTCAGGTACTGACAGTCTCTTACCATTTACATAACGATAATAAAAGTAATAGTGTACAGGCACATAGCACTTCCTAGGTACCAAGCTCTGTTCTAAATTTATTTAGTGCTTGCATCAACCTTTTAGGGTAAGTGTGTTATTATCCTCATTTTACAGGTGAGGAAACTGAGGCACAAAGGCGGTCAGCACCTGGCCAGGGTCACACAACCGGGAAGCCCCACGGGTCCCGTGCCGTCCTGCCTGCCACCATCAGGCCTTCCTCTCCCCTTTGAGCCACTCGCTCTCCTCAGTCACTGAGTCCTTCCTGGAGTCGTCTCACCCAGGCTTGTCCTGTCACCCCACCCTTCTTGCACACTCACCCCCCTGGGTCCCATGTCCTCAGGTCCTGCTCACTGGACAACTGGTTGGTGACTCCCTGACCACGACAGGAGGAGCACAGAGACCAGGGATACCGCAGGATAGAGCCAGAGTCAAGGGCCTTGAACGCCTGGATGAAGGCCCAGATCTGAGCTGGCGGCCAGAGGAAGCCACTCTGTGGAACCTAAGAGGCAACATCTCCCACAGCCTCCCACGGCCGGGCCCCAGCCTCTGCCGGTCCCTGAGGTCTGCTCCTCGGGTCACATGCACCTGTGTAAGCAAGAGCTTTCATTTTCCTTGGCTGATAGGAGCTGGCTGGGGTGAGGGAGGCTGGATTGATCACCAAGATTCTCTGGTATTATCTCCCTCTTGCCAGTTTTACTTGGGCGCCACGGATCTGCACGTCTAAAAGCAAATCACAGTTGGGGATGGGTGGGGAGGGAGAAAAGGCCATAAAATTAGCCTAAGCAAAAAAGATACTGCAAAGCGAACCTCCTGCTGCTATGGAAACAACACAAGCCATTCCAAAGGGAGAAAGAAGTGCGCTGTAGATGCCCGGCTGGCTGTTTCACTTCCCCTGCACTGCCAGCCCTGCTGCCCTGGTGAGTGACGAAGGTGTGGTGGTTCTTGCTGTGAAGCCATTGTTAAAAGAGACATCCAGGAAGGCAACACCAGGTGTGGGGCATTGCTGGAGCCCGAGGACCCTAGTCTAGGCTCTTGTAATAGGAACCAGTCAGGTAGCAAAGAAGGGTCGGGGGATATGGTCCCTGCATCAGAGAAGTTTCTAGCTGGTTGGGGGAAGAAGGCCTCCACTGGAGAAGAGGTATTTCCAGCTCGGGGAGCCCTTTGACTCTGGAGAGAAGTGAGGAATCTACTTTTGGGAACCTGCTGTCCTCATAGGAGACCTTCCCCTGGGAAGTCCCCAGGCAGGTGGGCAGCTGGGCCCTGCCCTTGGGAATTCCCAGGCAGGTGGGCAGAGTGTGGAGTTCCTCCCCATGGGCAGCTGCTTGGCTGGCAGCAAAATCACACTGGACTGTGAGCTAATCACAGGCAGCAACTCTGCCTGCGTCTCCATGTGGAGGGTGTTTAGTGAATATTTGAGTGAAAAGATTAAACACTCACATTGAGCAGAGCTACTTCCATAGATCTTCTCCATACCCCAGGACTCTGAGCAATGTGAGCTCAAGAACTGGGTCCTATTTATCTTTTTGTCCCCAGCACGGGGCCTGGGACACAGAAGGTGCTCAGGAAAATGTGTTGAATAGAGTAGAAAATTCGGCTCTGCCCAAGCACCACCACCACCAGCATCGCCAGCACCAGCAAACACTGTGGAGCACCAGGTACGAGCCAGTTAAATGTATTCACACATTTACCCCTCACAACAATCCTGTGAGACAGATATTATCACGGTCTCTATTTTTGAAGTGAGGAAACTGAGGCACAGAGCTTCCATAACTTGCTCCAAGTCACGTATCTAGTGGGTGGCAGAGGGCAATTGCAGACAAGTGGTTGGGCTCCAGGCTACAGCGTTATCCCAATTCTTCACTATTCTGTATCCACACCCTTAGCCATATGACTTTGCAGTTCCTGCCACTAAAGGGGCAGGGTACGTTTCCCCCCACCCGCTTGACTTTGAGCTGGGCCACATGAGGCAGAAATGAGAGTGTGGCAGCCCCAACCTGGGCCTTGGGACGCCTTGTCTGTGTCAGCCCGCTCACTTGCACATCTGCCGTCAACGTGCGAAGCCAGCCCACCGACCCCAGGAAAAGGATGAGAACCGTTTGGAACAGAGCTGCCCCCGTTGAGTTGCCCCAGCCAAACCCAGCTAAGATCAGCCACCCCTGGACTCCTGATCCAGCCCCGTGAGACCAGCAGAGCCACTCACTTGGGCTTAGCTTGGATCCGCTGACCCCAGACATGTGAACTAAATGATTATTATTGTGTGTCGCTGAGATTGGGGGGATTATTTGTTACATGGCATTATTACAGCAACTGATAACGGGTACAGCTTAGCTCTTAAGTGATGTACTACTGGAGAAGAGGGAAATTTCACACAGTGATTGGACAAAGACCCGAGGAGAGGGCAGCTGTGGATCTGTGGGGATTCATGGTTTCTGGGGTAGTGCCCCGATCACTCCCTTCCCAAGGTCTCACCAGGAAAGCCCAAAGGCAGGCAGGGCTGGGCTGGGACATGGCCCATCAGGGAGCAGTGTGGCCTAGCAGGCAAGTCTTGGCTTCTCTCTGCCTCAGCCACGCACCAGGCCTGGTGGCTGGGTTGTCCTGCCTCGTTCAGGGAATGGCAGACACAAACCAACAGGCAGCCAGACAGCCCCCTTCTGGGCTCCAGGGCCACTCTGTGCAGAAAGGTGCCCCCACGGTATGAGGGCCTCCTTTACCTCATTTTCTCTCTTTCCACTTGCCGTGAGGCATGAACTCCCCACCAGACAAGTCACTGCCGGGTCAAAGGTGGCTTGCAGCAAATATGTTATCAGGAGGGGTAACTTGCTAGGATTTTATTCTGAAGAGCAAGCAAGGGTCTTAGAGATCAAATAGCCTATTGGTCTCCAAACTCTGTTTTTCTGCAGTGAATCCCATATTTTTTGAACAAAGAGGGTTCACAAACCCTGTAATATCAGGGTTAGGAGTAGGCGGTGGGGAATACTTTAGGTCTGCAGTGGCAGACCTAACATACTTCCTTGGAACCTTAGGTTCCCTGAAACACAGTTTGAGAACCACTCTGTTGGGTTTAAGACTCTTGTTGTTATAAGTGGGAAAACTAAGGCCCAGAGAGGGGTGGTGATTTGTCCAATGTCACCAGCCTTTCTTCATGTTCATCTTTACCCACCACCACTCCTGTGTTACCCTGCTCTACAGCCCTTCGATTTGTGACCTCTGGGGGGTCTGCGGTGTTCCAGGTTCCACGGTAGGGACACCAAGTTGAGTAAGACCTGGCTTGTGGTGTTCAGAGCCTGCAGCCAGGCTTAGGAGGCAACAGACGTGTTTGTAAGTCAACAGAGCCTGAAGGGAAGCCAACAGAAGTCTGGACTAGGGTGGGGTGATCCGGAGTCTAATCTCAGCTTTGTCATTAACTTGGCTGTGTGTCCATAGAGAGTCACAATGCCTCTCTGGGCCTCGGTTTCCCCATTTGTAAAATGAGAGGGTCTGGCTCTCTGACATCTAAGGCCCACCCCTGGCACATGTCCGGAAGGTTCTCTTGGGCAAACACGCAGCTGACTTCCAGTTGTCAGCACTCGAGCATCTGTCTCGAGTCTCCGCAAACAATTTAGAGCTGGAAGCCAGGCAGAGTGGAGGAATGCAAACTCATCTTAATGTTGGCTGGAGCCAAACACAGTGAGGAAGGGAAATCTCCAGGCAAAAATGATAATATTTTGCATTCCCAAGCCAAAGGCATGGATTAAAGACAACTATCCTCTAATGCTCTGCATCATCCAGGCCCAGCTCCCTCTTCCCTTGTTTGCACCATGGAGACTTGGCCACAGGGCCCTCCTGCTGGGGCTTCTGGACACACCCAGATGGCAGAAAGATGGCCCCTTGGTGGAGGTCCAGGCAATGTAGTCACCTTTCCGCAGAAAACCCAGCCTAGCCGCAGTTCTGGCCTATGCTGCCAAACCTCCACACGGAGATCCGGGGCAAGTGGCTGGGGGTGGGGGCCATGGCTCCCATCAGACCCCTTTTAATTCAAAGAGGGAGGACGCCAGGCCATGTGCACTGACTCCTTGAGATGTGACTGTGTGGTTTTGGAATGACTGAGGCGTCTCTCTCCCTGGAGTCTTCTAGGAACGGGAGCAATGACCGCCTCGGTGAGGGGATATGGCTGGAGGGCAGAGTGCCAGGGTCAAAGGTCAAAGAATGGAATTCCGACTGTTGGATGGCTGGTTTCAGGATTCAGAGAAGGGGCCATGGGAGTAGAATGCCCCCTCCTGAGAGCTAAGACTGCTGGGGTAAGAGCTTGGCTGGGCATCAGGAGACTTTGTTCCTCCCCTGGATTCTGCTACGGATGGGCTCTGTGACCTTAAACAAGATACTTCCCCTCTCTAGGCCTCAGTTTCCCCTTATATGAAATGAGAAACCTAGACCAAGGGGTCTAAACGCATTTACAGTAATGATGTTCTGAGTCTGTGTGCACCTCCTTCTCTGGATTCATTTCCAAATCCACTTCCCTTCAGAGAGGAGAAACATGCAGGCCAGCACCGGGGCTACCCAGAGGCAGGCAGACGCCATCACCTCTGCAAGTCCCTGTCAGATTGGCTTCTGGGACGAGGACATCCCCTTCCTCTCCTCCAGCTCTTGGGTCCAGACTAGTGTCCCTCAGCCTCAAGGCACTTATGAAGGTGAGCTGCAGCCCCTCCCCACAGTGGCTTAGTGCCCAGCCAGGCCTGCTCTGCTGCTAGAATTGGAGGCCGTGACTGGGACCAGCCTGGTGATGCCAAGCCAGCACTCACCACTGGGCCCCAATGCCCACTTGTGCTTTGGGGCAAACTTGCCCAAACTTGGGTCTTTCTAGGAGAGGGATGAGTCCCTCCTCTTCACTCTTGCAAAAGACCACACTGTCCTAGCCTTTCTGATCAACTCATCAGCGTCTTAATTTTCTGCCAAATGATTCGTGTCTCTCTGGTAACTGGGCATTATCTTCTGCCTTTTCCTCTGAAGGAAACCCTACACAGTCCCTCCTACTTCATAGTCCTGCAATCACCAGTCTCTCCAGCCGGCCACCGGCCTTCCTGTCCCTTCCCACTGTGGCAGAAGGAGTTTGAAGCCCTGTCTCTGCATGGCTCTCACATCTCGGTCCCTGGCCTCCGTGCGGGCCAGAACGCAGCTCACTGGGAGACTGGGCGTGTGTGCGTGTGCACAGCCAAGCGATTAACCGGAGAGCACAAGACGGGGAGGGGTAACTGGAGGCTTATTTCTCCCGATGGAGGCCAGAGAAAGGAGAGGGTTAAAGGGGCGGAGGGTTTCGTCCATTTGAAGGCTGGACAGAGACTGGCCAGAGACGGGGAGGGAGAGGGAAGGCGGCAGCGCGGAGGCTTCCATGGAAAGCCGTCCTCCCTGCCCACGGTATGAGCACACCACTTGTTTCTTAGAGGAATCTCTCAGGGAAATTATCTCATTTGCGAAACAGCACGTCCTCAGTCCACACCCTGCGCTGCTTCTGGCATGAGTGGCTCTGTGCGCGCCAGCGGTTTGAAGCCAGGCCCGTTGCCCGGGAGCCGCGGCCACACTGCCCACCTGCCCCAAGTGGACGAGCCCCAGCTCCGCGTGCACTTGCATGTCCTCCTGAACAGCGGCCCCCAACCTCTTTGGCACCAGGAACTGGTTTCATGGAAGACAATTTTTCCAGGGACCGGGGTCGGGTGGCGGTGGGCGGAGCTCAGGCGGTGAGCGCAGCCAGTTTCCTAACAGGCCGTGGACCAGGGCTTGGGGACCACAGCTCTCAAACGTTAAATGTGTGGAAAAAGAACACGTCAGGAATCAGAACGCTTCCTTGTGTGTATAAGGGGGTTAGATGTCGTCACTGGATGATTTCCAGGGTCCACTTTAGCGGAGAGCCTTGCAGACTCAGCGGGCCTTCCCAATGGAGATGGGCTGCCCGGGATGCACTTGTCACGTTAACTTGACATTCGTCGGAGAAGGACCTAGGTAGAGGGACACGGGGCAGCCTTCCCTTTACCCACTGCCCTCTGCCAGTCAACCTCCCCTCTTTCCAGCCAGGCCCAGGCCTGTCCTCATGGCACAACTTGGAGCTGCCAGCCCTGCCCTGCCCACCTCTCTCCTACTTCAGTCTTGCCAACTCATCAGGAGCCTTACCTGTTCCCTGTCCCAGCTCCACGGTGTCATATTCTGTGCTCGACGAACGAATGCTTGCTTACGGGTGACTTATCACGGCCACCTCCCCTCAGCTCTGCAAGGCACTTGCAGCTCTATATAAGAAGAATTCTCCAAACTGGAAGCAACGACACAGGGCTGGGCGGCCCGTGCAGTAGCGAGGGCCCCTTCGCGGGGCTGTGGAGGAGACCAGCGCGTGCTGGGGCAGGGGGCATGTGGGCTGCCACAGCGACACTCACATAAGCACCCAGAGAGGGGGAGGCGGGACGAACAAGTGTGGTGAGAGCCACGGCCACCCTTTGTGTTTTTCCCTGAGAGATCAGAGTATGCCAACGTGCTGGTTAAGCAGATGTCAGGCTCATGGAAAACAGCCCTAAAAATTGGAAACAGCAAATAGAGCACTGAAATTTGCTGTAATTAATGTTGTTTTTCTTCTGAGTCCTGGACAGCCATCTCATGCCTTCAGTGAACACACGGACCACCTCCTTCAAGACCAAGAGTCCCAGTTCTAGGAAAGCCAGCGTATTTTTGTCTCACATCTTATTGTTTTCCCTAGGTAGGAAAATTGATCAAAATGGACCTCTTTCTATGAAGGATATAAAAACACTCATATTGAGATTATGAATTTCTTAAGTTCACTTAAAGCACAATAAAGTCTTGATCAATTAAAACACGTATAAACGTACACCCAAATACACACACATATACACATATACACACATATACCCACAATATACACATGAATGTACACTTATAACCATACATAGGCCCACATACACCCAAATACACACACATACACACACACACCCACCATATACACACATATAACCACACATATGCCCACGTACTCCCAAATACACACACAAAACCCCACCCCCCCCAAACATTCTCTCTCACACACACACCACAAGCTGTGTGGAAAACTGAAGTCTCGAGAGCTGTGACCGCAAATACACATCTGTAGGATGTTGCCAAGACAGGATCTGGCCCAGCATGCGGGGCCGTGGGCTGCTGCCTTCCTCCCTCCAGCTCAGAGTGGCCCAAACCACACCCCAGCCCCGCCCAGGCCTTGCTCCAAGTCCCATGATCAACTGTCCAGCCGCCTACAAGACATCTTCACTTGGATGTCTTGTAGCATCACACACTTCCCGTGACCAAACAGGAGCCCGGGTTTTCCCTCCTGAGCATATTTTCTCCAAGTCTCCCCATCCTGAGAAATGGCGTTACCCCCACCTGTTTGCTCAAGCCAGATGCTTGGAACTCACTCCTCGTGATGTTCCTTTACTTCCCGTCAGCAAATCCTGCAGGTTCTGCCCCTCCACTGCCCTCAGATGTGTCCACTCTTCTCTGTCTCCTTTGTTGTCACTCAGACTAAGCCATTCTCATCTTGTGCCCGGACCTGTGCAAGAGTCTTCTAACTGGTCCCTCAATTCTAACTTTGCTCGGTGCCAAGCTGTGCTGGTCACAGCAGCCAGAGTGATCTTTTCAAAGTGCTGATTGGATCCAGGCCCCTCGAATTCCCCCCGGCATTCGGAATAGATACCTGCAGGGTCTGCCTGCTCCCGCGCCATGGTCTCCGTCACTTACCACCTTCCAGCCACACTGCCTTCCTCTCTGTGCCTCAAACACACAGGCTTTCCCCCACCTCGGGGTCTCTGCACTGGCTGTTCCCTATGCCTGGAATATTCCTACCCAAGATCTTTGCTCAGCTAGTTCCTTTTCAAACTCCAGTTTAATGTCCTGGCCTCTGACAAACCTCTGACCATGCTATGGAGAACCCAGGCTTCTTCCTCACAGCATCTGCTCTATTTATCTTCAATTAAAAATAATTACAGGTGGTTATAAGAGCTGTTTGCTTACTTGCACACTGGCTGCTCTTCCACTGGAGTTTACATTCCACAGTGGAGGGGCAGTGGGGCTGCAGCCTGCTCTCAAGGGCTGACTCTCTGCAATCTTCCCAGTCAGTGATGTCGTGTTGGTCGCCTTGAATTGACCATGGTGGGGGGGATTTACAACATGTAATTGGCAAATGCTACAAACAAGAATGATGGCTCCATCTCACCCCAAGAGCCAGAATTAGTTGGTAAAAATTTACTGGCACTCCCCTGCAAGAGACTGTGTCTGTCCCCCCACTTTACCCTCAGCATCTAGAACACAAGAGGTGATCAGTATACATTTGTTCATGAGACAGAAAAAAAATGAATAGAAGTGTTCAGGCCTCTAAGACATTAGCCTGCCAACAAAGGTTTGCAGGGGAATGTGATTCTCAGAGCCTCAGGCAGGAAAGGCACTTAGTGTACTGAATTTTGGCTTCAAAAGTCCTAGTTCTAATCCCAGCATGGCTTCTAACTTGCTTTGCAACTCTGGACCAGTTTCTCCCCCTTCCTGGCCCTCA
Source organism: Lemur catta (assembly GCF_020740605.2). Lineage (NCBI taxonomy): Eukaryota > Metazoa > Chordata > Mammalia > Primates > Lemuridae > Lemur > Lemur catta. The sequence continues at coordinate 98,206,852 of NC_059128.1, forward strand.
GTTTCCGTATCCATGAAAGGCACACATAGGACTAGATGCTTTAAGTCCCTGTGTAGAATTTAAAGACGCCCATTTATGTACACTTTTACCACTTTCTTTATCCCTCCACTCCTGAGGTCATGATACTACACATCTGCAGAGGATGATGTTTACACTGTAGCTGATGTAAGTTACGCAGTGCACGGTCGATACAGCTGTACGTGGCGGGCCTGCCCACTCTGATTCTGGCCTCAGGCCATTTCAAATGGAGCTGAATTGGACAGCAAGTCCCTCCCTTTCCTGACATACTAACCAGCTCAAAGGGCTCAGACAGTTTGGTTTTGGTTTTCCCACTCCTAAGCTTGTCTCCTGCTTGTCATGGGTGTGTGGATCAAGAACCCTGAGCATCCGGGATAAGCCCCAGTCCAGGGAGTATCCGGGTAAAGCAAGAGCACGACAAGGCTCAGGCTATGCAATTTGTGGCAGGGCTTTCCCTCAGAGGAGAGAAAGTAGGGCTCTGAGGACCCAGAACTACTGGGCCAGTCTGCTCTGCTCTTTGAATGCAAACTAAAAAAAGGAATTGTGGGGGCGCTCCCTTCTAAGCCTGCAGGACCCGCCCTACAGTGGATGTACCCACGCCCATCTGAAAAGTTCTCCGGCTACACGGAGCTCAATATAGATCCACCAGATGCCATTGGGTAGGTGGGGTTGGGGGACTTTGGGGAGTGGAAGTGTTTTGGTTCTCTGAGGGTCATGCAGAAGTCCTTTGGGCTTTCAGTATAGGTTAATTTTTCATGGTGTGGTGGCAAAAATCTGTAATGCCTACTGGCACTTTTAGGGGCTTAGAGGAGTCAAGAGCTCATGACTCCATCTACCTTTGCTAGAAAACAAAGGACTGCCCTATGAGGTGGTGAGCTCCCCATCACTGGACAGATACAAGCCTAGGATGGTCACCTGTCTGGATGTTCAGGCTCTGTTAAGGGCCCTCCTGGACAGACACTTAGTGCCGAGGCCTCGCTGGGAGCCTCTGAGGCCCAGGACCCCCCATGAATGTGTGAGTGAGGAAGGGCCAGCCATGCACTGGGTCTACCCATGCTCCAGAGAAAATTGTTTTAAAACGGAGTCCCTGTTGTCAGACTTTTCTCATGTTACATCTGGCTTTATAACCAGAGTGGAGGTTCCGGCTCAGGAAATGTTCACAGAAGCATGGAAGCACGGCCTCTGCGGGGCTTATAGAAATAAGAAGGCCACACATTTGTTGTAGAGGAGATTGAATGGAAGTCTTGAGAGCTTTGAATTCTGACTCTCTCGTTTAGCAGCAGATGTATGACCTTGGGCAAGTCACTTGACCTCTCAGAATCACAGTCTCTGGAGTTAGTCTGCCTGGGTTCAAATCCCAGGCTGTGACTTTATCATCTGGGTGATTGATCCTGGCTATGTTACTTACCTTCTGTGTTAGCTGGGATTACTGTTGCCATTAACATTTACTGAGTGCCTCATCCCCCGCCAGACATTTTGTTATTGGGCAGTACAGCTAATTTTTCATATTAATCCTACAAGGTTGGCATTATAATTTCCATCATACATTCTAAAGAGAGGAAGTGACTTAGTAAGTGTCAAGGCCAGTACTGAAACCCCACAACAGTGGAACATACTCCTAACATGGACCTCGTTGGCTGCAGACTCAGTCTAACCACCTGTACAATGGGTTTCATGTCATCTCCCAAGTCGCCAAGGTAGATTCTGGTTTGGTGGTTCCCAGGGATTGAACAGTAACCTGGGTTCTGTATTCAGCCCCCACCATCATCTCTGGGCACTCCTGGCTCCGTCTTGGGTACTAAATAACGTGGCCACATTCTGCAGTGTATGGATGGTGTCTGAACCACTGCCCTTTTGTGGGAAATGAGGCATTTTAAACTTCTGCTCCAACCCCCCATGTTTCCTGGGAGGTCCCATTATAGACCTGGGTTTTCACTGTGTCAAAACCAAGGCCTTTCCCTGTCTCCTGTGTCCTCTCTGAGCCATGGTAAGTGGTGGTGAATGGCCTGGAGCCTGCTGTGAACCAAACTGCCCCTGTCTTAGAGCCCTCCCTTCCAGAGGCCCCTCCCTGATCCCCCCGCTTCAGCAACCCTCCTTGTCCTGCCCACCCGTGAGTGATGCCACCAACCTCTTCTGGCCTGGCAAGAAAGCCTTTGATGACAAACGGCCATGGAAATGTCAGGACTGAACGTGTGCCCGCCTAGTGGACTGGTGTCTTAACAAGGGGACTGGCTGATCGAAAAGGGGTGATCGATCAGTGAACGGGATTTCGGGCAACTGTTACAGGCTGGTGGGGACATTTTCGTGGATGGATTGATTCATTCTAGAACTACGTATTACTTGCCTCATCTGGCCAGGCACTGCCCTGGACCAGAGGCTGGGTAAGCAAACAGCACAGACAAAGTCCTTACTCTCCCTGAGATACATTCTGTGGGGCAGGCGATACACAGCGTGAACAAATAAACCGCTAATACTCTCAGCAACGTTACAGGCCTCACTGAGACTCAAACCGGGTGGGAGGGGAGGGGGGCGTTTCTGTCGGTGAGCACAGGCAGGGGAGGTTGAGTCTGGGCAGGAGTGGCAGGCGGGGCCTCGGTGGAAGAGGATGCTGGGGTGGAGGCCGGCAGGGAGCGGGAGGGGCTCTCTGGGGAGGGCACAGCAAGTGCAAGGCCCCAGGCGCCTGGTGCATTTGAAGGACCCCAGAGGCCGTGGGTGTGGGCGGAGCCGGCAAGTGGGGGGCGCGGGGGATGAGGTCAGGAAGGCAGGGGAGCCAGATCACTGGGGCCTCTTACTCAGAGTGACGAGGGGATCCCTGGAGGGTTTGGAGCAGAGCAGGGAGGTGACATGATTTGACCTACATTCTGGCGGCCTCCCTCTGGCTGCTGGGTGGAAAAGCCTTAAGGGACAAGGGCAGATGCAAGGAGACCAGTTAGGTGGCTGTGGCCACAAGCCATGGGAGCATTTCTGGGGCCCCCCACGGTTCCCCCCACCTCTGCCTGCCTCCCGGTCCCTTGGGGACTGAGAGGTGGAAGACGAGGGAGGACCAGAGCCTCCACACCAAGGGTGATGCGGGGCCAGCCCGGGGGTGGGGGTGAAGGCGCTGGTTTAACACGTGCTGGAATGCGGCAGACCCACGCTGAGAGGAGAGAAGAGAGCAGCACCCGCCATCACAGTGGTGACCTGGACACACTCGGGACCATCGTCGGGGCCCCTCGCCGAGCCCCTGCTGGCCTCGCCGTCAGCAGCAAGCACATTCCACAGCCGGTGTTTGGCTTGTGGTCTGGCCTGGCCCTCGCGTTGGTTTCTTCTGCTCTAAAAGGCTTTTAAAATCAGAATCTGAGTTCTCTGTAAGTCTGGGGCATGAATCACTGCTCTGGGGCCCGGAAAGGGGTGGAGGAACAGGGTGCCCCACTGAGGCACGTCTGTGGGACAGCTCCCAGCCAACAGTCCCCGCTGCCCGAGGGCCACCTCCAACTGCCCACGAGCACCGCAAAGTCCACAGTCCGGCTGACTCAACTTCCCCTCTCATCCTCCCACACCTCTCCTCAGCGTGGTGGCACTGCCCTTTGGCCTCCCAGTCACCTTTCCTTCTCTGGTGACCGGGCCCTGTTAGATTCTGTCACCCACAGGCTCACTGCTCTTTCCTCTGACCTCCTCACTCTGGTGTCCCCCTGCCAGGTCACCGCTGTAGTCGCCTTATCCTTCCACCTGCTCCCCATTGTTTTCCTGTCTGCGTACGACCTTCCCCCACCCCCTCAGAGAGTGCCTCCAAACACAGATCAGAACATGTCACTACCCTCCCTCAAAAACCTTCTGTGACTCCCGTCTGCTAAATCCAAATGCCTTAGTTGGCACTCAGTTCCCCCTCGGTGGCCTCAGCCCACTGCTTCATTCTTGCTGGAACAAGCACGAAACACGCTCCAGCATCCTGCCTACCCAACATCAGGCAGTTTGCCCAGATGAACTCTCTACCCACCCCCTTGCTGCCAGTGCCAGTCTGCTCACATTCACAAATAACGTCTCCCCCACCCCTCCAACCTCAGGGTCCTTTATCTGACTCTCTCACAGTCATTACTTCCTCCTTTGTATTGTAGCTGTTTATCCAGAAACCTCCTCTCTCCTACTAAACCATAAGCTCCCCGAAAGCCAGGACTTACCTCCCCTCAGCTTTTATCCCTGGGGGCACCTCACAGGGCCTGGCTCATGCTCATCCAGCCTACTGTGTTAGGACCTCCTGGGGTTCGTGGGCAAAGAAATATAAGACACACATACTGTCCTTAAATTTCTTTTACTTGGACAGACAGTTCTTTCATTCCTTCAACACATATTAACTGAGCACCTGCTATGTCAGGCCCCGTGCGGGAGCTGAGGACACGGTGGTTGGTAGGAGATGTGGTCCTGCCCTCAGTGCTCCCAGCGCAGGGGGGATGTCCATGCAGCTGGAATGCTGTGTGCTGGGGGAAGTACAGGATACCTGGAGACCACACAAGTGGGGCCTCAAGCTCTGGCTAGGGAACCGGGTGAGGTTTTCAGGAGGAAGTGGTGCCCAGGTGGAGACTACATAGGAGGCAGCCAGGAAGATGGAGCGGGAGGGGAGGATCAGACCCAGCCAATCAGATGCATGAGTGGAGGCCAGGGAGAGCTCCGACTGTCTGAGAAACCAAGAGGAGCTCAGTCTCACTGGGGGTGCTGTGGGGTGTGCAGGGGCCCCTGCATGTGGTCCTACTAGAGGCGAGTCCTGAGCGCAAGCCAGGGTCAGACACTCAGGGTCTGGTTAACGCTGAAAGAGTCTGGACTCAACCTAAAGGTAGTAGGGAGCCATTGATGGTTTAAGGAGGGGAGTGAGACACAACTCCGTGTGTGTTTTAACCTCACTTTAGCCGCTGTTGAGAAAGGTCTGGATGAATGGGGGTAAGAGGGACAAGGAAGCCTGAGTTTGGGCTGGGCTTTCAGGGCGGCCCCAGGGGCCCTTCTGCTCTGCCCCCAAGCCGGCTCCCCGTTCTCCCCGATGGAGCACTCCCTCCCCACCCGGCCTGGGCTGGGCTCTGCCAGTGTCCCAGCCGGAGGCAGGCTCTTCTTCCACCTGAACACTCACGACAGCCTCAATAGGCCCAGTGTCACAGGGTTGGAATGACCCTCACGGTTTCACCCAAGCCCTGCTGGACCCCCCCACATCCCCTGCTGTGGGCACTGGTCCTTCTGTCCGTGGGCAGCTCTCACTGGGATCTCCGGCCAACTCAATCTTTCTGCAGCTCCTCTTTGGTTTTCCTGCTCAGGGGCCAAAGAGTGATCAAGTGGCTTATGGCCTGTGGGGGACACAGACAGTGTCACCAACGAATAACTCCCTACTTGGAAATTCCACCTTGCGCTCAGCTTCTCAGACTCGGACTCACATGTCCAGCCCATGTGGCTGTGAGTCCCGTGGAACTCCAGGCTGGAGCAGTTCCAGAAGAGCCCAGGGTCAAGAGAACTGGTTAAATCTCGGCTTTACCGCTGCCGGGTGGCGAGACCCTGAGCAAGTCATTTCCCTTCCCTGGACAGCGTTTTCTCTCCTGCCGGATTGGGCTTGGGTTTAGATCGCATTGGGACTCTCGATCTTCACTGCCCGTTAGACTTATTGGGGAGTTTTTAAAAAAATGCCACTGGTGGCCCCACTGGGGAGAGTGACAATGTGTTCTGGGGCTGGGGTCTGGGTAAAGATCTTGCTTTACGTCTTTGTTCTCATGTTTACCCAGAATCAAGGACCACTGGATTTGCTGGTCCCTTCTGTCCCTCCTAGCACTGATCATTTATAATTCCGTGACAGAGCAAGAGGGGAGGCTGGAGTGGGCAGGTGGAAAGGAGTCACCCCTTATTTAGAAGTGACAGCCCAACAGGACCCTGCCACTACAAATACCTGGGGCTACAGAAAGGCCAGTACTCTAAGTCCCAGCTTCTCAAATTTGTCAAGGTGGCCACTCCAGAGCAGGTGTCCAATGCTCAGAGGTGTCCCCCAATAGGTTCTCAAAGGAGTCTTGGGGAGGTAACTGGAGAGGAGACAGAAGCATCTTCTGAATTCCATGGCTTAACAAGGAGCTCACGGCCCTGGCTGTGCACCTTTAGAACTGCTCTGTGGACACCCCTGCCCTGCAGCCTGTGGGATCTGTGGGCCCCCTCCCTCCTGTTCCTTGAAGCAGAGACTGTGGCTTGTCCATCTGGAATTTCCAGAACATGGAGGTGCCTGGGGCTTAGTGGGGCTCAGGACATGCTGGTGAAATGGACAAGCCACTCCGTTCCTTCATCTGTAAGTGGGATCATGACATCTTCCTTGCCAAATGACCGGCCGTGGGAGAGCCATGCAAGCAGGGCTGGCTTCGCGGGCACTTGACCTGTGTGGTGGCTGAGAGTGCCGCATTCAGAAGGCCCCTCGCTTGGTTTAACGCCCTGCTATGGCCATCCTGAAATTTTTAAACCTGGGACCTCACATTTTCTTCCTGTGGGCCTCACAGATCATGTACTGGCTGCATGTGTTGTGAGTGGTGGGAATAAACTCAGAGAAGAGCTCTCTCTACAAATTAGTCATGGGACTTCAGGATTACCACTGTCACTGAATACAAGGGGCTATGTGCTCTAGGGAAAGAGCAATTCCACGAGAAGAAGAGGAAATGAGATGGCTTTGTGGCCTTCATCCTGGAGGAGGAAGAGGCAAAGGCTTGGAGTGCACCAGACTGAGGAGAAGGATGGTGGGGATTGGGGACACCCCCAGAGGTCTACGGAGAATCATTTAAATGACCTTGTACTACCTGCCTGCCAACGATGTAGAAAATCCACCATTAGAACTTCATTTCTTTGGCTGAAGCATTACATACTCCTTAAGTTCTCCTGCTGGTTGTAGCAAATTAGGTTCCTAACCTCAACCTTGGTCAGAAGACCCAGCCCTGAGTCCCCATATAACCTTGGGAAATCACAGGAAATCACTCAACCTTTAAGAGCCTCAGTTTCCCTATCCATTTAATGGGTACATCAGCCTCAGCAGGACCTCTGGCCACATCTGGCCTATCTTGATGGATAGAAGGAACATACGGGAGCACTCTTTGCAGACTGTTAGGAGTTGTACTCCTTTGCCCATTTCATGATTTTTCCGTGGCCTTCCTGAGGCCCCATTCTCTGATCTATAGGAAAGAAACGGGCCCTGGAAATCTGCAGAGTCAGGATTTCTGCTAGTCTGGCCCAGCCGAGTGATGCTGCCGGGGGAAGAACGCTGTCAGCCCCAGCTGTGAATGCAGAAACCCCTTCTCTGTGTCATCCTGTTTGGAATCCCAGAGTGCGTTGCTACAGCAACTTGCCTAACTCACCCCACATGCCACGTGGAAAAACCTCTGCCCACTTTAGAGTGGCATCACCCAAGCCACAGGCTGGGTTCTTCCACGTTATAGGACGAGGCTGCCCATCATCCATAAAGGCTGGCGTAGGCGTCTCTGACTGGTGATGGAGCAGGGGCCCGAGTGGTTGGACCATGCCAGGCATGTCCCCTGCCTCACCTGCTTCCTCTGCTGGCTGGCCCTGCTGCCTGAAGTCCCACCACTAGCCCTTTATTCCCCTGGCTCAAGGCACAGCCCAGTTAAAATGGAAATCCCTTTGGGTAGGACACGTCAAGTTGTCATCAGTCATTAGCGCTGTTTAGCATGAATTAACTCATTAGGCCTGAAGCTCAGAGAACATTCATTAGGGGAAGGCAGCAGGTGGGGCAGGGTGGAGAGGATTGGCAGACCTTGACCGCAAGGATGAGCTGGAGTGGGAGCCCTGGTGCCTTGTACTGGGCACTTGGGGCAGGTGGTAGAGCCCTGTCAGCCTAAGCCAGGGGGTGGCAGGGAGTGAGGGCAGGTGAGGGACAGAAGCTCCCACATAATGAGGCACCATGTGAGGACCACTTCTCACCAAGCTCGTACCTTATGGGAGTCATCACGGTCTACCTGAGTCTACAGGAGGAAGCTGCCTGCCCTGAGCCAGTGCCCCTGTGAGGGTGGCTCATTCCCCCTAAAGACAGCTCCTTCAGCAGGGGGATCTATTGTCCTTCTGTGTCCTCAAGGCCCATTCCCCAAAGACAGTATGGTGCGTGGATTAAAAGCAGGTATTTTGGGAGAAGCCAGATCCTGACAATGCCTCTTACTCTGCTGACAGATGGAGCCATTTACCTTCTCAGGTGTAAGCTGGTGATTGCAGTAGTGACTTCATCCAGCTGTAGCAAGGCCTAACTGAGATGTGAGAAAGGGCTTGACACAGTGCTTGGCATAAATCAAATATAATAATTGATGGGGAGAAGAACAACTGCTCCTGCTAACAGAAGGCTCCCTGGGTGCCAGACACTGCTCTGAGCACTTGACATGAATAAATCACATATGGATCATTTAACCACTGCAGCAGCCTGTGAAGTCGTTATTCTGCCCATTTTACAGTTGAGAAAAATGAGGCCTGGGGGCTCATTTGGAGTCACCCCAATTGGAAAGAATTTGAATCCAGGCGGGCTGGGTCCCAAGCCCATGCACGACTGATTCTTACCACCGTCTGGTGAGTGTCTCAGTGACGCAGGAACTGAGAGATAATAGGAAGGGGGTTTGGCCACACTGGCTTTTCCCTCCAGGTGGGATTTCACACCTGGTCTTATGTACTCAGTATGAAAACCCTCCATGGAAGTTTTTGGAGCTCATTTATTTTTGCTTTACAAGATGACCAACTCCAGTCTCCCTCCTGCCCTTCTTCCCTCACTGGTAATAAACTTCTAAGCATTCAACTAAGAATTCGAATAGTTAGGATGCACATGAAGGGGTTGGGAATGGTCCCCACCTGGTCCACAGCCGCTCAGAGCAAGCACTCCATGCTGAAGGGGGTGTGGGTGTGTTGGGAGCTCATAGTAGCCTGGGGAAAGTAGTTTCAAATGGCTACGAGTCTTTGGTGGTAGCCCATGGTTGGTGGGTTGGGGGTGGGTGGGGAAGGGGACTTAAGTGATGAGAAACAGCAGAGATACCGGTGTTGAAATGTATTAGAGCATTTTAAAAGCTTGTTTTGTAGCTGACCCTTTCAGAGTCAGCCAGAGCCCATTACTGCCCGGGGAGGTTACTAGTGGATCTTAGAACAATGTTGAACTTTGAATCCCCAAGTAAGATCTTGAAGCCTATGGTGAGATGCCCAAAGCCAGGCATTATGGAGAGGAAAGAAAGAGCTTTTAAAATCCCCCAAACTCCCTACTATACAGCAAAAACCAAGCCACACCAGCTCATAATATATTTTTGTCCCCAGCAATGGGGGTGGGGGTGGGGGAGGGGCTCAGAGGGAGGGGAGGATGGAAGGGAAGTTTCCTGCTGTTGGGAGAAGAAGGAGGAAGCTCCCACTACAGGAGGGAAGAAAAAGAGTTTCAGAGAGGACAAGATGAAGGTGAGATACTGTCTGAGTTCTGGGCTGGGAATGATCCCATCTCTGGGAGTCCACTGTCGGGTAGGGAGGGGGCATGGAGAGTGAGGAGAAAGGGGGACTCTACCCCCAGGGCCTGCTTGTTGGCACCCAGCAAGGTGGGCAATGGGGAGGCAAGGAGACAAATGTCACCTCTTTCCTGCTCTCCCAAGCTGGAGAGCAGGGCTTGGACATTTCCAGTCTAGCACTGTGCTTCTTCCACATAAGGTTTTCCTGCTGAACAGGACCCCACCCACGTGAACACACAAGGGCCAGGCTGAGTGGTACGGTCCTTCTCTTCTCCAACACCACAACACACCCACACTGAGATCACACTGAGTTCAAGGCAGCCTCAATGACATAAAAAAAAAAAAATCCCCAAGTTTCCATTATGCTCAAGATTTTGGGCAACCTTTTTGGGGGGAGGAGCTAGTAAAGTCTCCCTTTATTTAGAGCCCTGGCATTTGTTATCTCCTGTGAGCCTCCAGTATAGTTCCTCTAGACTTCTTTTATGAACTTGAGTTTGAAAGTTACATCTCTGTGTATCCTTAGATTCTTACTGAATGGTCAGTACCTTGAACAGTGATGATGATGATGACGATGATATTGGAGAAGAAAGACAGCCTCCTTGAGTGCTTATTATATGCTTGGCACTTTCCAAGCACTTTGTGTACATTTGTTCATTTAATCTTTGTGATACTCTATAAATTCTATTATTAGCCCCACTCTGTAGGTGAGGAAACTGACACACAGAGCCATGTAGTCAGTTGCAGAGCCCTGACCAATCCCACGCAGGGAGACTTCAGGGCCTTCCCCCCCTGAACTGTGTCTGATCTTGCTTTGTGTATTTATGGAGGCTGGCAGATAACAGGTGCTGAGCAAAGATTGTGCTTTTAAAGAATCATCACCTTTGCTACGCATATGATTTTAAAGTTCTGGTCAATGGATCTGCTCTCTCTGAATGTCAGACCATAAAAGTCTTTGGATTTGTTTACTTCTTTTATTTTTTTTCAGGCTTTCTTGATAGTTTTATCTACTCCATCATGTTGTTCAGACTGCAGCGATTGTTCCAGAAAGGTAGAGGCTCTGCACTCACAATATCCTTAATGAGGACTCACTCCCAACTTGGCCTTTGACTGGTCCCCTGTCCAGCCAAACTGCCATCACCAGTAGGCAAGCTTCCTGGTAGTCCGCACACTGATGCACAGATGAGATATCAACAGCAATCCTGTCCTGGAGCCAGGGGAATGGACCCAGTGGCCCCTGAGACCCTTCCAATCTTGAGTCCAGACTGCTCAGAGTGGTTTTAAAATAGTCACCTTTTTCTTCTTTAACTAGTCCCAGGAAATAACACTCGAAAACACAAACATTCCTACTTTTAGCCCCATGTACACTCTACAAACTCCTTCAGGGCCAAGTTCAAATGCTGTATCTCCTCCAGGAAGCCTTCCTTGTTTATCTGCTGAAACTGAACTTCTCTTGTCTGAGCGCTCACCCCTTGATTTCCCCATGCCACTCACTCCCTAGTGTCTGCGTTTAGCTTCCCCGGTCTTGCCCTGTCCTCAGTTACCAGCAGGGCCCAGAGTGCACACACGCTTCCGCCCCACCCCCAGCTCCTTGCAAGCAGATGTCGTTGTTCCAGCATTGATTGATATATTTAATGAATCTCATATTTCAGGAACCCAAACTGACCAGACATAACTCAGGAGTGGTTTTCTCCATATAAACGGAGCTCTGAGTCATAAATCCTGTGTCTTCAGAGGGCCTTTAACATCCCTGTCCTTCACCATTCCCACCCCCCCCCCGCCCCCCCCTTAGTAACAACATTAACAAGCATGGATTAAGCCCTACTGTGCACCAAGTCCTGTGTTAAGGGCTTTTTTTACTGTGCCTCACTTAATCATCCAGACAACTTTACAAACTCAGAATGTCTACCTCCATTCCTCACGGGAGGAAACCTGTTGGAGGGGGTGCAAAAACCTGTCCAAGGCTGTACAGCTAGTGGGCTACAGAGCCAGAACTGGAACCAGGTCTGATTCCAAAGCCTGTCTTTGCTCTTTGCTTCCTGAGGTCCAGACTGTCCCCAGCTCCTAAGGCAGCCACTGCATCTCGGGTTCTGATGGAGCCACCTATCTGGAGTCACACAGGAGTGTCTCTCTTTTCCTGTGGCTGCATCTCCTGGCAATTTGAGGACAGTTTCTGGAGTAGTCCCCCCTCCTGTCTAAATACACCTAGAGTGGATTTTGCTTCCTCCTGCAGCTGGTTTCTAGGTGTATGCTGGCCTGGAGGCAGTTCTTCCCCTACCCTCTTCCCCAAACCCCCACAACATAATGCATCAGTGTTTCAAAACTGTGACTCCACAATCTGAACTGAGCTCCAGTAGTCAGAGGCACCGTTCAAGTTCAAGTACAAGCTCTGCCAGAAGCTCTGCTATAGACCGACAGGAGGGTGCACTTGTTTCTCGTCGTACCCAGGGACTAGGGCGAGCGAGTGCGGTCTGGGGGGTCTCCACCTGTGCTCCCTGAAGGCACCTCTCCCGCTATCACCACATCTGACCCCCACTACTGGCCCCAGCTGGGGCCTGGAGCCCATGCAGAAGAGAAGGCAAGGTCGGGCGCCCACATCAGGCCAGTCCCAAGGCGCTGGCCCTTGTCAGAGCCCTCGGCCTTGAGAGGAGGGGCCCCGAAAGCTTTGCCTTGCGCAGAAGAGCACCGCTGGCGGCCGCCCCCGCGTGGAGGGTCTGGCCGGACCGGGGTACCCTAGTGCGGGGAGCCCAGGGCCGGCCTCTCGCTCGGGCCTCACGCCTCTCTGGCCGGAGGCTCCCGCAGCGCCCTGACACCTGGAATGCATTAGGCGGCGCGCGTCTGGGCGACAGTGTCTTTCCCCGGATTATTGAATAATTGCATAATTCCAAGCGCGGTTTAGGGGGGCGATGCCCCATCCCTATGCCGGGTGTCAGGTAACGTTTCCGGGGGTCCTGGACTGCGGGCCTCCGTCCTGCCGCCTCCGGCCTGGCCCAAGAGGACTAGCCACAGCCTAGGAGCCGATCGCCCCGGGCTTCGCTCTGTCCTTGGCCGGAGGGACTCTGGGCAGCTTTCCCTGCCCTCCAGAGCCGCCGCGCCCGGCCTCCAAACTTCGGGATGCTCCGCCGCGCCAGGCAGGAGGCAGCCGAGGCAAGCTGCTCGGCGAGTCCGGTTCCCTCCCCAGCCGGAATCCCGCGCCCTCCCAGCTCCTGGGACACCCGAGTGCCACCGGTGGCGGCGCGGGAACCCCCGGTGTGGCCCTCGGAGGCACCCAGGGCGCCCAGTGGGGCCGCCAGCCCTCGCCGCTTTCAACTCAAGCGTCCTCAACTCTTCCCAAACACTCCGAAGAGTCCGGGCTCTAAGTACCTCCGCGCATCTCCCTCTTTTGCGGAGCTTGGCAGAGCCGCTAGACTGCAGCCGTCCCCGGGGGACTTACGTCCCCAAGAGCGGCCAAGGTCCGACCCCGGGAGGCGCGACGCGTCCCGCTCCTGGCAGCTGGACCCGAGGCCCCGGCGGCCCAGCGAAGGGCTCCGAGAGGCGAGGGGAGGCGAGGACGGCACATACCTGGCCACAGGCTGAGCGCCCAGGCCACCACGAGGCCCCTGGGCAGGTCCATGGCCCGCGGCGCGGCGGCGGGGTCCCGTGCGGAGCGGCGGGGGGCGGCGAGCCAGAGCGGCAGCCTCCTCGGCGTGGCGCCTCGAGCCTGCGCTGCGCGCGGCGCCCTGACAGCCGGCTCATTCAGAGGAAGTGGGAGGGCTCGAGCGGCGGGGAGGGGCGCCCCGACACCACTCCGGCTCCGGCTCGGGCTCCAGTCCGGTGTCGGCCCCTCTGCCACCTCGGCGGGCGGCGTGCTGCCGCCTCCACGCGCCTCTGCGTCTCTCCTTCTCCCCCTGCCCCACCTCGGCCTTAGGTGAAAATCCCAGAGAACCGCTCCTGGGAACCGCCTCACAGTGTAGCACCCTCCTCCTCACCACCGCCACCGAATGCAGGGTCCGTTCAGGGGCAGTGGTGCACAGTTCCATTTCCCAAAGAAGAGAGCTTCACAAAGCTCAGAGGTGTGCCCAAGGTGAGGCAGGTACACCTGCTGTGACTCAGGTCTCTTTCGGCCAAGTGGAGTGGATGCCATTCAAAGGCCCACTCCGAGACACACCGCTGTCTCCCTGCACCCTGAGGCTTGAATTGTAAAGGCCCCACACTGCTGCGTCTGACCAGGGAGTAAATGCAGACCCTCCTCCGCCTCCACTTCCCCCGACCTCCAAAGTACCCAGGGGAACGTGCACCCACTTTTTAAGGTAACGTGAAACTCTTTGGAATCCAGCCACCTTCCTTCCCAGCCCCTCTAATCACTGACAGTTAAATGCAATGCACATTTATCCCAAGAGCTTTAAGTCAGGGCTGGACTGCAATCCGTGGGTGCGGAGGCAGAGGGTAGGGTGGACAGTGAAAGGGGAAGGCTAGAGCAGAGGACCCCCTCACTGTCTCAGAAAAGTCTTCCTTCACCCCCTGTCCCCTGCCCCGCCAGGTCAGTCCCCAGGTACGTGCTCATACCCCCACCCCCACCACTCTCCTTCATCTTGTCTTCATTGTACTTAGTAAAGAAACTAGACATCAGTTGATGTGAGCATTTGATTAACTTTTCTATCCCCATCCAGACTGAAAAACACCATTAGGGTAGAAATCTCTGGTTCACGGCTCAGTCCTCAGCCCCCCAGTACCCAGGAACAAAGTAGGTAGGTGGATGGGTAGATGAGTGCAGGTGTTGTGTGGGGGCACAGAGGGTGGCGTTTTCTGTCTAGGAGGTACTGGGAGGGGAGGTGACATTCAGGCAGGATCCCTGAGGCTGAGTTGGGTTTTGAGAAGGCCCACGGTCACATATGCATAGTAGTGGCATTGTGTTTGCCTCCTGACATAGCTGCCCTGGTTTCTACTTCAATATCTTCACTTCTCTGACTCAGCCGCAGACTGGGGGAAGCTGATTCCATCCCGTGTGTGTGTGTGTGTGTGTGTGTGTGTGTGTGTGTGTGTGTGTCTAGGGAAGCATGTGGTTCAGGCTAAAACGAGTCAGTGTGTTGCCATCCCCAGGCCATAGTTTAAGAAAAGGCAATAGGCCAAAGGAAAAAGATTTTCTGGGAAACAAGCTTTCTTGCTTTTCTAAAAGAGCTCCTAGACCAAATGAACGAATGAACTAACTCTCTCCCCTCCTCTCTCCTACCCTTGCCTCCTCTCTCAAGCTGCGACAAGGAATTTTGTAGGCTCAGAAGTTGATAGGGGTCAAGATGGGAAAGGGGAGTCTGGCCTTGGAGTGAGGCAGACACTGGATGACAGAATGGAGACATCAGTTCCAGGAGGAGCTTGTTGAGCCCCTGAAAGAAGCCACCCCTTAAGCCCACTCCCCTCAGGCCTTTCCAGGTATGTGACCAGTGAGTCCCCATTATTGTTTGAGCCAGTTGAACTGGGACACTTTGAACCTAGAACATCCTAACTAATAACCGCTCTCTAATGGGCTGCGACCCGCTTCCCTGCCTCGCACACATGCAAGCTCTCCCTAGTGGGTCTGAGCCTCCAGGTGCATAGGGATTACCTGGAGGACTTGTGAAGAATGCCAATTCCCCAGGATCCGGGGGTTCCGGGGGGCACCCCAGCCCCCTCTGGTGTGTGGGTGGTCTGCACACCGAGCTGCACGAGACCGCACGCTGCTTGCTGAAGGGGTGCTCTGTGGCAGCTGTGTGGCTGCTGGGCTTGCTGGAGACAATTCTACCATTCATTAACTTCCATCGTCCTCATCAGGGGGCTGGGGCTTCTGAAGATCAGTTTGTGGGCCTTTGTGCAATAGGGGCGGGTCCCTCATTTGTCCTTCCAACCCGTGCTCGAGTGCCTACTGTGTGCCCTGTGCTCTGCAGGAGCACACAGGGGGAGAAGCACACACGGGAGAAGCTGGTGATGGAGCCGAGAAGACAAGACATAATTGCAGATTTATTTATTTAATCATAATCTATTATTTATAATTCATTTAAAGCCATTTCTTATATAATCCTTATTAAACATTCTTTAAATCACAGAAGGCAGCAGCATATGAGTGACAAATGTACAGTCCAGCATCTAAGGCTAGTGAAGCCCAGAGAATTGGATGAAGGGTTCTATGGAGATGTACATAGTGCCTTTATTTATTTATTTGTAATTTTTTATTCATATGCTGTAAAACAAACCATATGATTCAGTAGTTTTTAGTGTATTCACAAGGTTGTGTAACCATTACCACTCCTTTCATAACGTTTTCATCACCCCAAAATAAAACCCCGTAACTGTGAGCAGCCACCCCCACTCCCTCACCCCAGCCCCTGGCAACTGCTAATCTATGTTTTGTCTTTATGGATTTACCTCTTTTGGCCACTTCGTGTAAATGGAATCGTACAGCACATGACCTTTTGAGGCTGGCTTCTTTCACTTAGCGCAATGTTTCCAAGGCTCATCCATGTTATAACATCTATCGGCATTTCCTGACTTTGTCTCTCCTGCCAGCATCCCATCGCGTGGATGTGCCACATTTTATTTATCCATTCATCAAGCAATGCCGATTTGGGTATTTCTACTTTGGGCTATTATGAATAACACTGCTATGAACATTTGTTTACAGGCTTTTGTGTGAACATGTGTTTTCAGTTGTCTTGGGTATATACCTGGGAATAGAGTTGCTGGGTCATAGAGTAATTTTATGCTTGATCATTTGAGGAACTGCCAAACTGTTTCCCACGGTTGCTGCAGCATTTTGCATTCCCACCAACAATGTATGAGTGCTGTATATATAGTGTTTTACTATTTTTGATATACTTTTCACACCCTTGATCTCATTTAATCCTCACAGTAGTCTTGCAAGAAATTATATTTATTTTGTTTATAGATAAAGACATATTGGTGAGGATTCTTTCAGTTGTGAGTGACAGAAACTCAACACAAACTGACTGAGGCAGAAAAGAGAATGTACAAGCTCATGTGACCAGGAAGTGCAAAGGTGTATTGGCTGCAGAGATGGCTGGATCAAGAGTCTCAAATTGGCTGGGCGCAGTGGCTCACGCCTGTAATCCTAGCACTCTGGGAGGCCGAGGCGGGAGGATCACTTGAGGTCAGGAATTCGAGACCAGCCTCAGCAAGAGCGAGACTCAATCTCTACTAAAAATAGAAAGAAATTAGCCAGGCGGGGTGGCGCATGCCTGTAGTCCCAGCTACTCTGGAGGCTGAGGCAGGAAGATCGCTTGAGCCCAGGAATTTGAGGTTGCTGTGAGCTAGGCTGATGCCAAGGCACTCTAGCCCAGGCAACAGAGTGAGATTCTGTCTCAAAAAAAAAAAAAAAAAAAAAGAAAAGAAAAAGAAAAAGAAAAGAAAAGAAAAAAAGAGCATCAATCAATGTTACTGCTTTCTCTCTGTCTTCTCTTGCTTTTCCTTTGCTCTGTTCTCCTTTCCTGCAGCAGACAGGGCTCCTCTGCATGTTTAGCAGTTCCCAGCTTATACTTTACAGCTTCTAAAGGGACAGAGACACCCTTCCCTCCTTAATTCAGCAGAAAAGTCGAGGGCTTTGGTTCATGCCCACCCCGGAACCAATCCTGGTGTCTAGAGGATGTGGTACTATGATGGGTCCAGTCCGGGACACACACCAGCCCTGAGGAGCTGGGAAGAAAAGGGCACGTGACTGACAGCCCCACCAAGACTACCTATTGCAGGAGAGGGGCTCCCTAAAGGAACCAGAGAAAAAGGGGGTGGCAAACGACACTGGACAGACAAATCCACGGTTCCTAAGTCCACTTAAAAATCTAAGCTCAAAGCAGCAATAGATTCACCCAAGATCCCACAGCACCTACATGGCAGAACTGGGATTGGAACCCAGGTCTTCTGACGCAGATTCAGAACTTGTCACCACGTCTCAGCTGAGTAGAGGAAGCAGGGATTTCAGGCCAGGACTGCAGGAGCGTGGTCAGCCCAGAGAGGTCCCATGGGTGGCTCTTCTGGTTCCCAGGCTTGCAGTCTGAGCACCCTCCTCTGGGGGGTCCTGGCTTCTCTAGGAAGAAAAAGTGGGGGGGAGGCCATCCTCTCTGGAGAAATCTAGCAGTGGGGGGGGCACTGATCACCGAGGCTTGGGCTCAGCCAGGACAATGCACTCTTCTTCCAGAAAAGGACTTGGAGTGGCCTGACCTGCATTCATTGTGGAAAGGCACCTGTTTCTACTTTGTCTGCATTTTCACCTCTCTGACCCGGGGTGCTCAACTGCCCTGGTGTGCCTGGGACTGAGAGGTGTTCCAGGGTGACTGTACTGGGGTACAATCTCTGGCAAACTGGGACAGAGTGGTCCCACATCTGTATCTTAGGCCCACTGCCTCACTTTCTCCAATTCTTTTCCCACACTCACCCCACCTCCCCTCCAGGTATCTCTCTCTTCCACTCTCTGTTGTTTCTCTCCACCCTTCTCTGCTCCAGGTTGCCTCCAATGCAGTCGCTTTCCTATCAGTGCGGGGGGCTCCGCCTTGGGGCATCCCTGGCTTCCAGCTCCTTTCTGTCCCCATAGGCCCCCTCCTGGGTCTGGCTTCCTCCGTGTGCCCTCAGTTGGTTTGTGCTTAGAAAATGCAAACTTTTTTTTTTTTTAAGATAAACTTAA
Organism: Lemur catta; assembly: GCF_020740605.2. Taxonomy (NCBI): domain Eukaryota; kingdom Metazoa; phylum Chordata; class Mammalia; order Primates; family Lemuridae; genus Lemur; species Lemur catta. The sequence goes on from NC_059128.1 coordinate 98,224,963, forward strand.
GCAAACTTACAGTTCCTGAGAAGGTATATCTTCTGCCAAAAAATGATACAATAAATTCCAAAGCCAAAAACAAAACAAAAAAAAATGTAGAAAAGAAAGCCACAGGATTGCTTTTTTTATCTGCTGTTTGAATGATGTGCCAGTATTGTGTGCGATGAGTGGTGACTGCATTTGTCAAGCACGAGTGGGCTTAGAGGGCTTCCCCTGGTTTCTGTTTGTCACGCCAGATCTCATCTCTGCCAACAGAGTGAAGCAGGTTAACTCTGAAGAACTATGTTTGCACCAGTAGCGTGTGTTTGCCGTATCATGCTCTACTTCAAAGTCCAATCTGAAATGTTGGAGCGGGGGCATGCTGCCATTCTTCCTAATCCTGTGCCTGAGGGTCAGTGACTGGTATTTTTATTAGGATCAAGTCCTGTATACAACCTATACTGAGTCCAGAAAGTTATTTTGTGATCTCCATTTCTCAAGCCACAAGTATGTACAGCATTTGCAGTAAAGATATCAAAGGGAAAGAGAATGGCCACAGCACAAACAGACACGCACGATGGGTAGGGAAACATCTCTTTCAAGAAAGAGGATATGAAAGGGTATAAAGAATACAAATTGCCTTAAAAGTCTAGAGATGTCAGCCAGCATCCCAGTGGAGAGGCCATTTGTGATGGGGCTTTGGTGGACTAAACCCTTGGCATTGGACCAGACTGGAAGAGCCACATCAGAATCAAATGTCACAACAACAACAACAACGTGAAGACTAGGCTTCAACTGAGCACTTACTGTGGGCTAAATGCCACTCTCACATCATCTCCTTTAGTCCGCAGAGCCACCCAGGGTTCTTCGGGACTTCCATCCTGGCCCTGGGCTGCCCTGAGCTGTCTAGGACAACCCATGAGAGTTAGGGTGTGCAGGCTGGGCTTACCGAGGACTCCTGGGAAGCAGTCATGACACTAGAGGAGATGTGGAGCAGAGCAAGGAATTCCTGTGGTGCATAGGGTTCAGGGTCAAGGGTGCAGTTTGACAAGGGAGCAGGAGCTGAACCATTCTCTAAATGTATTTATAGTGCACCACCCTGGGGATGGAGCAAAAACCAGATGTGCTTCTTGACTCCCCACAAAGCTCCTAATCTAGGAGAGGAGGCAAGTGTGCACAGTAATCACCAAAACAACAGCTTCCGTTTATTGACCACTTACTGAGCTGGAAACGTTCCTTGTATCCTTTCCTTTAATCTTCATGACAATCCTACAAAACAGTATGATTACTACCTGCCTTTTACAGAGGAAGAACTTGAAGCTCAGAGAGGTGAGGTCCCAGAACTTATAAAAGGCAGACCTAGGATTTGAACCTGGTCTCGCCTGATTCTGGATTCCGAGCTCCTAACTGCTCAGCTTCATTGTTTTTTGGAGCTGGTTGATAAATGGGACTATGATAAGGGCTAAGATAGAAGAGTGAGCAAAGTGGGGAAGCACAAAGGAGGGCCAGAGAAGGAAGTTACATCTCAGTGGGCCCTGGAGATAGGAGGATTTAGGGGCAAAGTGGGCACTTTAAGTAGAGGAAACTGCAAACATGTTGGAGTTGATGCAAAAGAGCGCGTGTTCTAGCTGTGTCCATGGAGTGGAGGACAGTCAGAGGTGGCAGAAGTGGGAGATCAGAGTCAACCCAAGTTTCAGTTTCCAACCCCCTCAAGGGTCAGCTCACTCTGGTGTATTTGGGGAAAGGGAGTTTTTCCGCCTCTCTTGACCCCTGAGTTAGCCGTTCCGGAGCCTATTCTCCGGTCTGAGTCTGGTCAACCTTATGTCTCTCCATTGGCAGGGGAGGCAATGCACAGACTTGCCCGCTCTCTGCGGGCTCTCTGTGGGTGTGGGGGGAACACATATGCACACACATTCACACGTGAATGCATGCATGCACACACGGCCGCCAGCAACAAATAACCTCTTCAGATCCAGCACAATCCAAATCCATGTTAAAGAAGAGAAGCAATTCCCTAAGTAAACTTCAAATGTACAGATTACTCGTACACTTTGAAGACGCCATTTCCCATTATTTCCTGGAGCAGTGTTGGTTCCTTACAGTTCTGTCTTCCACTTTCAGACGACGCCTCAGGGTTGTGAGTCACTGTGGCCATGTCTCAAATGCCAGGGACAGAGCCCCTGAAGGACTCTCTTTGGCTGCAAAAAGGCTTATATAAAGCTTTTACATTTTTATCCTTTTCTTTTCTTGGGTCAGATAAAATTCCAAAACGGTAAATTCTAGTATTTTGGGGAGGAGGGGTGATAAAAAGATAAGTGTGACAAAAATAATGTGGGGTCACACCGTGGGGCATTATTAATGCCATAGTGAAGAGTGCGGCCTTCATTTGGTAGTAATGAGAAGATTTCGGGGATTTTTCAATGAGGTGGAGGAGGGGAGGGGAGTTCCGTGTCCAAACCAGCCAGAAGGACAGAAGTCTGTGGCCCTTCTGCCAGTTCAGGAAGGTTCTGTGGAGGGAGTGCCACCTCCCCCTGGATCGTCTATCAGATGAGGTCCCCTCACACTTCCCCAAGACCTCGTGTGCTTTCGTGGGCATCACTGGGCTTCCATGAAGATGCATCTTTTTCCCACCTTGGGCTCTGCAGGTACTGTTCCCTCTGCTCCTCACAGGGCCCTGCACCCCTCAGCCCTTCTGCCTACTGGCTCCAATCCATGTCCTTCAAGGCCCTAGATAATGAGGCTTACTCCTGCCTTCCTTATTTTCTTTCCTGCCTCTCTCCAAAACAAACCACGCACTCCCATCTGGCAAGTCCTCAGCATCCCTGGAACACGAATACCAGGACCTCAACCAGCAGTGGCGAAGTGCTGACTACGGGCCAGGCCCTGTGCTGGGTGCTCTCGTTGGCCCCTCCCAGCCCCATGGTGTGTAGTGGGTCTTTCTATTCCCACTGAATGGGTGGCATTGCAGTCACTGACCATATTCTGATATATTCCCTTGGCAGTCACCGCTGCTGTGAACGCTGGAGCCTCCAGCCTCTGATTACAAGCCTGAAGGTGTTTTCCAGCCCTGGAGCCCTCTCAGCAGGCTGGGAGCATCAGGTGTCACCGATGACTGCTGGGAGCTAGCAGGGGAGCACCAAAGGGACAGCTCTGGGGTGTTTTCCACAGTGTCCCAGGGGTGCCAGTGGTGCTGTGCCCCAGGCGCCCACAGTGGGAACCTGCTCACTACTGCAGCCTGCATGGCTTCCTTCCTCGTCCACAGTGCTTCCTGGGATCAGTTCCCATAAAAACTACTTACACTTAAACCCTGTATCCGAGTCTACTTCCAGGGGAAACCAAGCTAAGGCAAATGGTTTAGAGAGGTGAAGAAACTTGCCCCAAGCTTTGTAGCTAGGAAGCGGCAGAGTCAGGATTTGAATCCAGGGGCTCTGGGTGCAGCACTGACAGTGCCTCCAGATTCGCTCCCTCCTGTCCATGAACCTGGGGTATCTGGGAATGCTGGGAATCCTGCCGTTAAGTTTCTGGCTCTGGGCACGCTCTTTTTTTTTCTTTTTTTTTGAGACAGAGTCTCGCTCTGTTGCCTAGGCTAGAGTGAGTGCCGTGGCATCAGCCAGGCTCACAGCAACCTCAAACTCCTGGGCTTAAGCAATCCTTCTGCCTCAGCCTCTGGAGTAGCTGGGACTACAGGCATGCGCCACCATGCGCGGCTAATTTTTTCTATATATATTTTTAGTTGGCCAGATAATTTCTTTCTATTTTTAGTAGAGACGAGGTCTTGCTCTTGCTCAGGCTGGTCTCAAACTCCTGACCTCGAGCGATCCACCCGCCTCGGCCTCCTACAGTGCTAGGATTACAGGCATGAGCCACCGCGCCCGGCCTGGGCACACTCTTTGAAAAAGAATATCGCCCTTGGGAAGCTGATAAGCCTATTAAACTAATATCAGCCATTCCCTCACAGTGTGAACTTATTTATCACATCCTCTTCTTCCCCAAGGTCCCTGAAAAGAGTCGAACTCTAATAGGCAAGAGAAAAGTATATGATCTAGCAGGCAGTGTGGTCAGGAGCCCCATCCCGCATGCAGCTAGGGGGCCAGGAGGAGAAAGCAGCTCCTTAGAAATGCAGCTGTGAGGGTGATGAAAATTAGCTAGTTTAGCTGAGAGCAGATCCTAGCCCTCTGGGCTGGCGTCCCCAGCCTGGAAGGGAATGCGGAGATTTCTGAACATCATAAGTTGCATAACTGATCTTGCAAGTCAAAGAGGAGATGATAGGAGAGCACATCCCAAGACAAACCACAAAAACGTTCATGACACTGTGACCAGTAATGAAATCTACTGTCTAATCTCCACCTCCAGCCAGCCTTGCTAGGCAGCCTTGCTAAACCCAGTGGCCAGAATGCAAAAAGGATGCCGTCTCCCTTGGCCTCCCCTTCTGCCACAGGACTGAGGGGCTAGCCTTGTCCCTGTGATGAAACACCTATTCAGACTGGCGCAGCCACCAGTGGGTGCCTGCTTGGAGACTGCCTGTCTATGCTTATTTCTGCAAAGAGGATGAACTTCCTGCTCTGCCAGGGAAGGTTATCCCAGACTGTCCCGGCTGCTGCTGCTCATTCCCAAGCATGTCCTGGAAATAAACATCTCGCAAGCAATTTGCAGCTGGGGGCAGAGGCCAAGTGGTTATGTCGGGGGAGGCACGGTGAGTGTGGGTGTTTCAGCTGATGTTTAGGTAACGCATGCTTCTGTGAGCATTTTCTCTCTGCTGAGCATTAGTGAGGAAAATGTGGGTGCAAGTGTTGGGCTTAAGACCTCTTGAGAACTTCCCCCTAGTGAAGGCCAAAAATCAAGTATTGTCTGGAGGATTATTGTAAGCCAAACAGAGATATTAATAGCATTTTCTTTGGTCTTTGCAGAGCCTCACAACTGACTGCAAATGGCTGATGGCCCCTGGAGTTGCTCATGAGGTTGTTGGGTAGAGTGTAGCAATTTAATGTAGGCTCTGAGGTCAGAGAGACCCAGGTTAGAATCCCAGCCTGGCCCCCCAGCAGCAGGGTGACTTGCAACTGACCATTATTTCACTACCTATAAAATGATAAGACAGCGAGCTCTTCTAGAGCATTTACCAAGTGTCACACACAGTTCTAAGCTCTTGACACACATAAGCTCATTGAATAATCACAACTCTATGAAGTTGATGCCATTATTATTCCCATTTTACAGATGAGGAAATCGAGTCACCAAAAGGACCATCACTTGCTCAAGGACACTCCACTGGTGCATGGCAGAACCTGAGATGACCTCAGGCAATCTGGCTGCAGCGCCCTTGACCTCTCTGTCTCTCGGGTCACCGTGAGGAATCAAAGAAATGCAGCCTATAAAGGGCTTGGCGCAGTTCCTGCCGCGTGGCAGGCTCTCAATGAATGTTAGCTTTTATTATTAACAACATATGAAACAGCATAGAACAGCCGGTTGAGCTATCCGCATCATTTGAGATGCTTAACAATGCCTGACATTTGTTTAGCTCTGTATATGATTCAAAGGGCTTTCCCGATTGTGTCTCCTGTAACCCTCCCCGAAACCCCGTGAAGGCAATGTGGCAGTGTAGAATGGGCACGGGAGGGGGGTGGTCAGCGGCGTGCAGAGGGTCCCACAGCCCCTCAGGTCATGCCGTCCTTCAGCAAGTCTGTATTGATATCCAAGAGCCTGAATTACACACCGTATGAGATGCAAAAAAATGCTGAAGGGTCATCCTATGTGACCCTTTAACATATTAAATTCAGATTCTATTTACACAAGCTTGTTATACTCAACTGTATGAACTGCAATACAAAAACAATTTATTGATTATTTATACTCTACCCTTTTTGCAATAGAGATCTGAAAGGATCACAACAAAAACAGATACTACGAACTTACATAATCATCTGAAAATAAAAAATAAAAATAGCAGACCAAGAGTCAAACAATAGAACTAACATTTATGTGGCATTTTGCAGTTTGTAAACATGTGTGCTCTCATTTCAACCTCACAGCAATCCACTGCTACATGTAATTGTGCCATAAAACTTGGACTTAGGAGAACTATTGTAATAGAGAATAATGACTATGCCCAGATTTCCTAAGCTTATTGGCTTCTGACTGTGTGTTTTGTCAGTTACTAAGAGAGTAGGGTTAATGTCTCCCACTACATTTCGGCAACAGACTCTGGAGCTAGAATGCTTAGTTTCAAATCTCAGGCCTGATACTTAATAGTTCGGTGATTTTGGGCAAGTTGCTTAAGCTCTTGGTGTTTCAGAATCCTCACCTAGTAAGTGAGAATGACTACGTCATGCAACAGTTGTGAGGATTAAATCAGCTGACATGTGTAAAGTGTTTGGGAAAGTGCTGGGCACATCAAAACTTAGTGCTATTTGCTTATGTAAAAAATAAAACAAAAATTTTCTCCCACAAAGATTGTAGAATTATGTCTCTCCTGGTAGCTCTGTCAATTTTTGCTTTATAGATTTTTTTTTTTTTTTTTGAGACAGAGTCTCACTCTGTTCCCCTGGCTAGAGTGCCGTGGCATCATCCTAGCTTACAGCAACCTCAAACTCCTGGGCTCGAGCGATCCTCCTGCCTCAGCCTCCCGAGTAGCTGGGACGACAGGCATGCACCACCATGCCCGGCTAATTTTTTTGTATATATTTTAATTATTTGGCTAATTTCTTTCTATTTTTAGTAGAGACAGGGTCTCGCTCTTGCTCAGGCTGGTCTCGAACTCCTGAGCTCAAACAATCCGCTCGCCTCGGCCTCCCAGAGTGCTAGGATTACAGGCGTGAGCCACCGCGCCCGGCCTGCTTTATAGATTTTGAGTCTAAGTAATTAAGTATATACAAATTTAGAACTGTCATATTTTCTTAGTGACTTGAACCTTTTATTATTATTAGTGTCTTTGTCTTTAGTAATGCTTTTTGCCTTAAAATCTACTCTGTCTGATATTAACACAGTTCCACTGCCTTTCTTTTGATTAATGTTTGCACGGACTATCTATTATTTGCCATTCTTTTCCTTTCAACTTTTCTACATCTTTGTGTTTGAGACCTATCTCATGTAAGCAGCATATATTAATAGTTGTTTTTAAAGTCAATCTGTTGAACTTGCTTTTTAATTGGAGCACTGAGCTCATTTACATTTAATTTAATCACCTGTATACTTGAGTTTAAATTTACTATTTTAGTATTTTCTATTTGTCCTGCCTGATTTATGTTCCTTTTTCTTTGTTTGTTTCTTTTCTTTTTTTTTTTTGAGACAGTCTCACTCTGTTGCCCGGGCTAGAGTGCCGTGGCATCAGCCTGGCTCACAGCAACCTCAAATTCCTGGGCTCAAGCTATCCTCCTGCCTCAGCCTCCCGAGTAGCTGGGACTATAGGAATGCGCCACCATGCCTGGCTAATTTTTTCTACATATTTTTAGTTGTCCAGCTACTTTCTTTCTATTTTTTTTTTAGTAGAAACGGGGTCTTGCTCTTGCTCAGGCTGGTCTCGAACTCCTGAACTCAAACAATCCACCCACCTTTGGCCTCCCAAGTGCTAGGATTATAGGTGTGAGCCACCGTGCCCGGCCTCATTTAAATAGGTTATTTATAATTACTCTATTTCCTCTATGTAAGGTTGGAAGTAATACACTCATTTGCTGTTCTCTAACGATTCCCTAGAGATTCTATCATGCATCTTTGATTGATGAAACTCTAATGTTAAGAAGTACTTTATACACCTCTCAGACAATGCAGGGGCCTCGGGACATTTGCACTGCAGTTGCTACCCTCCTGAGTCAAATACGATTGTTTTTGTTTATGTTATCTATATTTTAAACACTATAAGAAATTATTTTTTGCAGCCAGCCAATATTTAGATTTACCCACATATTTACCATTTTTGTTGCTATTCCTGCATATCTCACTTTCCATATGGGATCATTTTCTTTCTGCCAGAAGAATACCATTTAGTGTTTCTTTCAGGATTGGATTTTATAGTGTCAAATTCTCTCAGTTTTTGTATGTACGAAAATGTTATTTCACTTTTATTCCTGATAGATATTTTCTCTGGGCTTAGAATTCTAGACTGGCATTACTATTATTATTATTGGCACATTGAAACTGTCTTTCCATTGTCTTCTGATTCTTGTTGTTTCTTTTAGGAAGTCAGTTGTCACTTTACTCACTGCTCCTTTGAAAGTAAAATGTCTTTTTTTCCTATAGCTGCCTGTAAGATTTTTCTTTTTGATTTTGGCTTTGAGAAAGTTCACTATGTGTTAGGCTTATTTTATAAATAAGTTGGTTTCTTTTACTTGTGGATTTAAACCTGTCATCAGTTTTGGAAATTTTTCAGTCATTACCTCTTCAAACATTGTATCCATCCCATTTTCTCTCATCTACCACTGGGACTCCAATTAAACATTTGTTAGAATTTTGAACTGTATCCTTCTTATCTCTTATTCTATCCTTGCATTTTTCACTTTTTCCTTCCTATGGTTCCTTCTAGACATTTTCTTCTTCCTTATCTTTCAGTTTATTAAATCTTTCTTCTGTTGAGTCAAAACCCATTCTTTAAATTCTTAATTTTGATTATCTAATGTTTTAGTTTGAGAATTTCTACTCGGTTCTTTACAATTCTCTGTTAAACTTTTAAATCTTGTCTTTCATCTCCTCAAACATAGTAAACATTATGATTTTAAAGTCTGGGTCTGATACTCTGGAGTCCTTATGATCTGTTTCTATTGGATATTATTTCCTCTCATGCTCATATATGTTGTCTTGTCTCCTCATGTGACTGGTTATCTTTGTGCATAAGTCATTGTACTTGAACATTGTAAAAAATAAACTGAGAATTTGAATTTTATCTTCCAAAGATGATTATTTGCTTCTGTTAGGTTCCTGAGGCCATTCAGGTCCCCTTAATACTGTTAATACTGTTAATAATGTTATAGAGATTGAGACTTTCTTGGGTAGATGTTCAGAAGCTGGGTTACAGTCTATGTGATGTCTAGTTTACTGACAGTTCACCCTCACTCTTAGAGTAGATCCCTTTAGGGTTTAAAAGTGTTAAGGGTTCACCATGATCCCCACTTTGGCAGACCTCGAACCACAACTTTTCCTTCTACCCACAAATAATGCTAAAAATGTTTCCCAGTCTCTCAGCTGCACGTTTCAGATTTGCAAATGCCTCCAGAGCAAAGCAGCCCCAAATGCCAGGCTCAGGCTCACTTCTTTGGGCTTCTTTCTCCTTTCAGATCTCAGCCCAGTAATTTTTTTACTGCCTTAATAGCTTTCTCATACTTTCAAGCTGATTTTTTGAAAGTATTTTGAACTCCAGTTTTTTGAGTTCCCCTTAGAGGAAGAATTTATCTAGATAACTCAAGCTGCCAAAATTGCAAGTGAAATCCAAAATATGACAATGTCATTTCCTTATAACAGCCTTTAATAATATCTCATAAAACTCAGTAAGTATTTTTAGACAAATCTAGAATTTCTAATCCAAAATCAGCTACTGCTGCGTTAGTGATTTTACCTGGCCTTATCTAATAACAGCTCAAGGACTAGGAGATTTATTCAACAAATATTTATTGAGCGTATTCCATGTCTCAGGCACTGATCTAGGGAGGGCAGACACTCTTCCTTCTCTCACAAAGTTTCAAGTCTAGACAGAAAGAGAAACAAATTAAAAAAAAAAAAGCTACACTCAAATGCGATGAGAGAATGAAAAGAAAATTGAGAGCAATCGATTGCAATAGGAAGAGAGTGAGGGTGCCAAATAGAAGAGGAATTATATCAATTGTGATGCTTTATCTGCAAGCACCAGAAAACTGGACCCAAATGGGCTTAAATAATGAGTGGATGTATTATCTCTCACAAAATAAGAAGTCCAGAGGTGGAGGAGCCTCAGACAGAGGTCATCACAACTCTGGCTCATCTTCCGTCTCTGCCTTCTCATCGCTCTCAGGCTGGTACAAGATGGCGGCTAAGGTTCCATTGATCTCCTCCAGTCATGGTGACATCCAGAGGGGAAGAAAGGAAGACTTTGCAGAAGCCCCCAGCACACCTATCCTCATTTTTCATCGGGCAGAATTGGGTCCCATGCCCATTCCTATGCCAATCACTGGCAAAATGAATAAAATTACCCGAATGACCTAGACTAGTCACAATCTGTTCTTGGCTGCAGATGAGGCCATATGAATTTAAGTCATTGGTGGGAGAAGCTAATTCCTCAACAAAATTGGGACTCTGTTAGGAAGGAAGAAGGAAGGAGCAGAATGGTTTTGGGGCACACATCCAGCAGTATGTATCTCAAGGGGTTGGGAGGTAGGACATCACCCAAGGACAGTCACCCATCCCACAATTTCCCTAGAGTCTCTTACATGTGCATTCTAACATGTTAGTCACAAATTGCCCTGTAAACCAGGATTAATAGCTAGCACTATGGAGTGGTTCTGTATGTTAACTCATTTAGAACTATGACAGTCCAGTGAGGTAGGTCCTATTCTTATCCTCATTTTATAATGGCAAAATGGAATCACAGAGTGTCAAGGAGTTTGTCCAAGGTTATATGATCAGTGGAGCCGGGATTTAAACCCAGTTCATCTGGTTCTAAAGTTAATGATTTTAACCTCTTTGGTAAACTGTCTCAAACCAGGTAAAGGGAGATGAGAAAACTGGGGTTCATTACCAGGCATGGTGGTGTGTGCCTGTAGTCCCAGCTACTTGGGAGGCTGAGGCAGGAGGATTGCTTGAGCCCAGGAGTTTGAGGTTGCAGTGAGCTATGTTGGTGCCACTGTACTCTAACCAGGACAATATACTGAGAGCTTGTTAAAAATAATAATTAAAAAAAAAGAAAATAGAGGTTCAGAAATGTGAAGTTAGTTCATTCACCTGTTTATACACCCAATAAAACTTTGCTTTAATGCTCTAGCTGCTAAGCTACTCTGTACGAGTGAGTTATTAACCAGACACTGCCTTTGACCCTATGATGCTTACAGACCAGTGGGATAGTAAATATCAAAGGCTCACTGTGAGCAATTTGGCACAAAAATAAAGACTGTAGGCTGTGGCATCAGATGCCAGCTTGCTGGCTTACTAGCTGTGGGATCTTGGGCAAATTTCTGGTTTTGATCACCTCCTCTTTGCCCCATTGGTGAGGGGAAGCTTACCACCCTCGGGTTATAGGAATGGCTAAACACACAACACCCAACACGGGATGGCTGAGACCCACAGCAGTTTATTAGTCGCATGTACTCCCAGCCTAGGGGAGGAGACAACTCATGCCACACAGGGCCATGCAGAGGCTGCTCTTGCGAACCGAGGGAACGAACAGGGCCTGTGGGATGCAGGCTTTGCAGTGTCAAGAGAGCAAAGTGCCTCCTGGTTCTTGCAGGAGGATGTGATTAGGTTTTTGAATAATTCTGTGGGCTGGCAGGGAACTGAACCCCACTATTCAGGGATAAGCAGAGATTTCACCTAGCCCACCTGCTGAGGAGGGTTGTTTAGCTAGGAGATCTTGTCCATGGGAGCAAAGTGGTCTGGGGACTTTCAGTTAGGCCATCTGAGGCCTTCTTGATGTCACCTGATGTCAAGGCAGCACATAATATTATATCTTAATTTCAGGCTGTTAGTTATACTACTGCTTCTTAACCTTGCTCCACCTTTGTTTTTTCATCTTAAAATGGGAATAATAGTGCCTGCTTCATTGGTTAGTTGTGAATTTTGAATGAGGCAATTTAATACAGGTACTGGCACATGGTGAGTGTAGCTGTTACCTGAATGCCAGACCTGGGCTAAGTGACTTGTATTAGGTCATAGGGCTGACAAGCAGTGAGCTCAGATTTGACATCCCTCTTTCGTTTCCAGTTGCTGGGAAATTTCTACAGCACTGAACTGAGAGCTTTTTAATTTGGAAAGCCTTAGTTTGTTTTTCCATCCTTCTGTCCTTCTCAACATGAACACATCCATCTACTTACTTGTTCACTTATTAAACAAGCATTTATTGAGTGCGTGCCACGTGGATGGTGCTGGCACTATGAAGACGGCATTTTGAAAGCCCACGGTCTGCTGGAGGAGACGGCCGTAACATGGGTGCAGTGCAGTGTGATGGGTGCCTGTACCCCAGAGGTCAGTGCCAAGGACAACTGAGGGAAGAACCCCTGGATGTGAGGTGTGGGTTGTAAAGACCCTGGGGTTATGCTCAAAAACATCCCATTGGATGGAATATCTTCTCTTCCCTCCCCCATGACAGCTGGGGCTGATGAGTCCTCTGTTACCTAATGGAAAGGGATTTCCCATTGGGATCCCTGGCTGAGAGTGACAGTCTCTGAGTAGGCCAAGACTTTCCCAGGAGACTCTTTCTGGCTCCTAATCTGTAGCTTCCACTCACTGGTGGGTGACCTCAGGCAGGTCCCTTCCCCCATCTGGGCCTCAGCTTCTTCATTTGTAGAAAGAGGACGTTGGGCTGAGTGGTCTGGGAGGTTCCTTCCGGCTCTACTCGAGGACATGTTTTTAAACTCCGCATCCCACAAGACCCTTACTCTATGGAACCACAGCTGTTCCTGAACCTGCTCCCACTTTTCTCCCGCACCTCCCAGTTTAACTGCCACACGTATCCTTCAGGTCTACACGACACACTCCTCTGGGCAGGGACCGGCTTTTTCAGATAATTGCTTCCAGGAGGAAAGTGAAATGAGACGACAGCCACGAAAAAAACAAAATCCAGTAGAAACCAAAAGGCCACTGCTTGCCTCTTTGTCTGTCTTTGAAGGCTGGCACATTTCATTCATTTGGGCAGCCTAACTTTTTCCTAAACAGGGCTCATGTTTCAATCAGACTGTGCCACGGCCTGGCGGTTCTGTTTCTTTATTCCATGCTTGGTGCTCCTCGGGGCTTCAGAAAGGAGAGCCAACTTTGCAGTTTTCTCCAAATCCACTTGCCCAGAGATCATCCAAGGCTAGACAGGAAGATGGAAATCAGAGCATTTGATACTTCCCATGTTGGCCCAACCACAGCCCTGTGGGTAAGGCACCAGGCAGGCAGCTGGGCTGAGCTGGGCGAGGACCCAAAAAGGACGCAGGGAACTTGCCTGCGGGTGTAGGAGGTGGGAAGGAGAGCTTGGCACCAACCTCTCTTGCTCCTCCTGTGTGTCTGGAGTCTGGCTGGGGTCAAAGTGTCACAGGGGCAATGCTGCAGGACTCTTGCCTGACCTGTGCTCCCTCTTCTCTCTGGGGGGAACACAGTTTCTTTTCATCAATGAAAGCGACCGAGTTCCTAGAGGAGAAATGATTGAAAAAGATTTCAGATTGTCCAGACCAAAGGGCGTGGTACATCCAAGGCCAGACCCCTGAAAGTCACAGGGAGGGTTTCCATGCGTGCCCGTTGCCCCTGGGACATCAGGAAGAAAATTACAAGCCTGGCACTGCCACTGATGAGCAATGGGCCCTTGGGCCAGTTGCTTTATCTTGCATAGATTATGCAAAAGTTCATTTCAGATTACATAGTACTGTGAGGGGGTCAGGATCATGGTCTCTGGAATTAGACCTAGTTTGAATCTGGCACCACTTACCAGTAATGGGACCTTGAGTAAGTGAGTTAACGTCTCTTACCTTCAGGACTGGCATGACAGTTGGGTGAGTTACTGCCTGGCAAGAGCGCAGCACAGGCCCAATGTAAAGTAAGCACCCAGTAAATAAGTTATGAGCTCTCAAGCTGATGAAAGTGATCAGCCCGAGTGCTCAGCTCTGCTCAACTTTCTTTGACTTGCTCTTCCTGGGACAGAGATCAAAACACAAGTACAGCAAAAGTGCAGTGAATGTTCAGGAGCCAAAAGTGGCTCTTCACTGCCCAAGGCTGCTATTTCCTCTCCAGGCACCTGGGCAAATATCTGGCTGCCCATCAGAGGGCCAGAGGCTCTGCTGCTGAGCGGGAGGCAGGGCGCCAGGAGCGGCCAGCCGAAACCCAGAAAGTGTCAGTGGATGGTAGGAGAAGGGGGGGAAGGAGCTCATGAGTCCATCTCCAAGAAGATTGACCTTGTCCTCCTGTTGTGTTGCATGCCCATGTCTGGTGAACCAGAAGGTGATGGTGTGTACAGTGAGTATGCACACACGGTCAGTATGGCAGGGAAAGGAGAAGGCATGGCAGGATGGCAGGTGCTGAGGACAGTTGGCACTCCATGACCATAAACCGGAGACTTCTGGCCATGCTGCCCACAGTGGCTCTGGTGAATGACCTGCCAGGCCAGCAGTGGCCCCAGGGATCCTTCCAGGAGCAGTCATCTTAGTGGACTCGTCCAACTGCTGAGGCAGTGGTTGTGAGCTGGCTGCTTCTCTCTGGACCTTGATCTTCTCTTTTGAGAAATGACAGAGACCCCTTTTTCCTGCGTTATGGCAGACTAGATACCGTGACTGACTCTAGCAATGATATAGTGGATAGTTCTCCATAAAGCAGAAAAGAATATTCTTAATGGCACCACTAAGCTGGCATAGAGGTAAGAGGTCACAAATGAGGGAAAATCAGAGATCTTTGGAAGAAGGTTGGTGTCAAAACTCTCTTTTGAACTGTGGGTGTCTGTCAAAATTTGAGGGGATCAATAGCTTTTAATTTATGGTTTTACAGGAGCAGGAAACAGGATAAGAATCCTAGGGGCTATCCAAGATGGAAAATCTAAGAGAGCTCTTTGTACAAAGCTACAACCTGCCCGCACAACTTTATCTTCTGTGTGTGTAAGACTGGATAAGAAATAAGGCAAAGCATGGAAACTGTTTTTTTTTTTAATATTATTGTTATTGTGGATGGAGAGAAAAAAACCTGTAAATTCAAAACTATACCTTACTCTCTATGTGGGTTTGTAGTCCAAATTCATGCTATCAGCCTGGGCCAAAATCCTCAAATAGAGAATTTAATTTTAAGTGATCCTAGGTTGAAAAAAAGCAAATATAAATAATCTCTGGAGAAACTAAAACCTAGCCCTCAAAAAGTTCCCAAAAATAAATTTCCAAAGAAAATGAGCAGCGTATAGTAAAAACAAAATGAAGCAAAACACACAAGAAAATAAGGCACCAAAAGAAAGAGTCAGAAGAAACAACAAAAAGCTGAAACAGATCCACAGAGACTTCATAAACTGGACTTACCAGACAGAAAAACTATATTTAATATTAATATATTTAAAGAAATAAAAAGTATCTTAGAAATATGAGTAAGAAACAAAGCAGGTTTGAAATAGAATTAAGTAGGTCCAGAATTGAAAAAGTATAGTAACTGAAACTAAAAACCCAAATGAATTGGTTAATGAGCAGATAAAACACTGAAGAGAGAAGCTGAAGAAAGAATTTGTGAATTGGAAAATAGCCTCACAGAATTAGCCAGATGTAGGCTAGCAACACAAAGAGCTAGACAATGTGAAGGGAGGGAGGTGTTAAGAAACATGGCTGATAGGATGAAAAGTTTTGGTATATTTTGAATTGATTTACAGAAAGAGGTAATAGAGAAAATGGGGGAGGAGACAATGTATTAAAGAGATAAATACTACTAATATTTCAGAATTGTTGAAAGCTTCTAGTCCTGAGATCTAGAAAACCTAACAAATTCCAAAAAAAAAAAATAAATAAACACACACCCCTAGACATACATAGTGAATGTTATGAGAGCAGCCAGAGAGAAATGACAGACTGACAGCTGATGTCTTAACAGAAACAATGTGTTTAAAAAAATAACTACTCATACAGAATTCTATACCTACTGAAATTATGTTTCAAGAATTAGGGTAAAGTAAAGATATTTTCTGACAAACAAAAACTGAGTTTACCAC
This sequence comes from Lemur catta, assembly GCF_020740605.2. Classification (NCBI taxonomy): domain Eukaryota; kingdom Metazoa; phylum Chordata; class Mammalia; order Primates; family Lemuridae; genus Lemur; species Lemur catta. The sequence continues at coordinate 98,240,747 of NC_059128.1, forward strand.
AAAAATCCTTTACTAAAGTAAATTATAAAGTATGCACTTCAGGCAGGGAGGAAAATAGTCCCGGGGGAAGGTTTAAGATGTAAAAAGAATGATGAGCAAAGATATTTGCAAATGTGTAGCAAATAAAAAAAATCATTTGCATCCAATACCAGTAGTATCAACTCATTTGTATAGGGGACAAAACAAGCTCGGACTGAAGATACTAAACAATAAAGTCAAATGAAGTGGCAGAGATAACAGGAGTAAAATAAGATCTTTATATTATTTAATAGGAAGGTAGATAATATCTTTAGCTGGTAAATTCAGTATGCATGTGAAATAAACTAACGCAGTCGCTAAAATAAATAGACACAGAACATAGAACTTAAAGTAAAGGGGAAAAGGTAAAAACCCTTAATAAATGCAAAAGAAGACAAGAAATCAGTAGGAAAAAGACAAAAAAGCAAGAAAAAGAAATAGTTCATAAGAAGATATTGGGAGTAACTTCAAATACATCAGTAAACACAATAAATCTAAACAGACAAAACTCAAGTTAAAAGAGAAAGATTGGCTGGATGCTGTGGCTCATGCCAGTAATCCTAGCATGTTGGGAGGTTGGGGCTAGAGGATTGCTTGACTCCAGGAGTTCAAGACCAGCCTGGGCAATAGCAAGACCCCATCTCTGTAAAAAATAAAGAAAATTAGCCAGGTATGGGTATACCTGTAGTCCCAGCTACTCAGGAGGCTGAAGCAGGAGGATTGCTTGAGCCCAGGAGGTGGAGGCTGCAGTGAACTATGATGACACCACTGCACTCCAGCCACAACAGAGTTAAGACCCTGTCTCAAAAAGAGAGAAAGAGAGAGAGAGAGAGAAAGATTGTCAGACTAGATTAAGAAGAAAATGTCAATCATATTCTGTTTACTAATAACATATTGAAAACAAAAGAACAAATAAATCAAAAGTCTCAGCATGGAAAAAATATGCTAGGGAAATGCTAACCAAACTAAATATGGAATACTTACATTAATAAAAGACAAAATAAATTATAAGATCAAAAGCACTTTTAGAGTTAAAGAAGGACAGTATACAATGATAAATAGATTTACCAAGAAAATATGAAAAATTTTAATTTGTATGCACATAATAAAATATCCTCAAAATATATAAAACAAAAATTCACAGATATACAATGAAATAGGTAAATGCACCCTCATAGTGAAAGTTTTTTTTTTTAACATACCTCTTCTACTATCTATAGAGCAACAAAATTTTAAAAATTAGTAATAGCACAAATATACAAGTTTTGATCCTGTGGACATATATAGAAGATTGCACCTAACAATTATAGAACACAGAAATTTTCAGCTGGGCGCAGGCTCACGCCTGTAATCCTAGCACCCTGGGAGGCTGAGGTGGGAGAATCACTTGAGGTCAGGAGTTCGAGACCAGCCTGAGCAAGAGCGAGTCCCCTGTCTCTACTACAAATAGAAAAATTTGCTGGGCGTCGTGGCGAGCGCCTGTAATCCCAGCTACCTGGGAGGCTGAGGCAGGAGGATCACTTGAGCCCAGGAGTTTGAGGTTGCTGTGAGCTAGGCTGATGCTACAGCACTCTACCCCAGGTGACAGAGCAAGACTCTGTCTCGGAAACAACAACAACAACAACAACAACAACAACAAAACCAAACAACCAGAAACTTTCAAGCATGCATGACAAACATTTAGGAAAACTAACTATATACCAGGTCACAAAACACATCTCAATAAGTTTCAAAGAATTGTTATCATGAAGATTATGTTCTCTAAATATGATGCAATTGAGCTAGAAATAGATTACAAAAAGATTATAAGAAAAAGCCCTATACATTAAAAACATTTTAAATATCCCATACTACTTGTTAGGTAGCTTGATTTAATCACTGTATAATGTATGAATATATTAAAACCACATTGTACATCCTAAATATATATACTTTTTATTTGTCAAATTGTACCTTAGTAAAGTGGGGGGCAGGGGTAGGGGAATCCCATACTACTAAACAATTCATTGATCAAAAAAGAAATCACAAGGGAAATTAAAGTACTTATGACTGAACAATAATGAAAGTATTATGTATATAACCTTATAGAAAGTTTTTCCTACAAAGTAAAAGTATTTATAATACATAGCTTTAAATTATATCTTTAGAAAAGAAGAAAGACTCATTGAATATACTAAGTATCTAACATACCCAGGTATTAAGAAACTCCAGCTGAACAATCCCAGAAAAAATAGAAAGAAAGAAATAATAAAGAGAAGAGCAGAAAATAATAAAATAGAAAATCGGGTCACCAAAATGTGTATGTGGGTTTCTCCCCACAGACCAAGCAGTTCCCCAGTGGACACCAACTGGGTGTCCTATAATTTAACTCAATTCTCACACTATTTACCTAGAGATAGCACCAGATTCCACAGGGTGAGGTCTCAGTCCTACAAGACTGGCCCCTACTTTAGGTGCCGATCATAAGTAGTAGGTTGTTATCTATACTCCTAACTGGCTATAAATCAGTGGTTTCCTCAACCTTCTCCTTGGGTTTGATTAATTTGCTAGAGTGGCTCACAGAACTCAGGGAGACACTTTACTTAAATGTACCCATTTATTATAAGGGATATTACAAAAAATATAGATGAACAGTCAGATGGAAGAAATGTTTAGGGCAAAGTATATGGGAAGAGATGTGGAGCTCCCATGCCCTCTTTGGGTGTGCCACCCTCCCAGCACCTCCATGTGTTCAGCAACCAGGAAGCTCTCCAAAACCTGTCCTTTTGGGTTTTTATGGAGCTTTCATGATGTAGGCATGACTGATTACATCATTGGCCACTGGTGATTGGCTTAATCTTCAGCCCCTCTCTACTTTCTGGTATTGGGGACAGAAGCTGAAATTTCCAACTATCTAATCACATGGTGTGTTTCCCTGGCAAACAGCCACCATCCTAAGGTTATCCAGGAGCCCACCAAGAGTCACCTCATTGTAAAAAAAAGTTGGTCCTATCACCCAGGAAATTCCAAGGAATTTAGGGTCTCTGTGTCAGATGCTCTGTCTTAGCTTATTTAGTGTTGCTATAACAATACACCTGAGGCTGGGCAATTTATAAAGGAGAGATTTATTTGGCTCACAATTCTGGTGTCTGGAATGTCTAAGTTCAGGCAGCTCATTTGGTAGGGGGTCTCATGCTGCTTCAATTCATGGAGGAAAGCAGAAGGATAGTGTGTGTGTGCAAAGAGATCACACGGCAAGAGGGGAAGCAAGAAAGAGAAGCCTACGGAGCTAGACTCTTTAACAACCAGCTCTCGTGGGAACTAATCTATTCCTGTGAGAGCTAGAACTCACTCACCCCCTCTAGAGGGCATTAATCTATTCATGACTCAAATACCTACCACCGGGCCCTACCTCCCAACACCACCACATTGAAGATCAAATTTCACCATGGGTTTTGGCTGGGACAAACCATATCCAAACCACAGCATGTTCCTATTAGAAAATTAAAAAGGTCTTAGAAGCTCTGTGTCAGAAACCTGGTTCAAAGACCAAATATTAGAACAAGATTCTCCTAGCACTCCTATCTACAAAGATTTTAGGAGCTCTGTGTCAGGAACTAGGGCAGATACCAAATGTATATACTATATCACAATATAACAGTGTACAATGTAAACAAAATCCAAAGTTTGTCATTTGAAAAGATTAATAAATAGATAACTCCTGGGCAAGACTGATGGAAAAAAAAGAGAAAGGAAAGACAAATTCCAATATCTGAAATGAAAATGTAGGCATCATTATAGATCCTACAGATATCAAAAAATAGGAAGATATTATGAATAATTTTATACAAATAAATTAGAAAATTTAGAATAATTGAACAAAGTTCTCAAAAAATAAAATTTATCAAAACTGACAGAAGAAATAGAAAATCTGAATAATCTTATAGGTATTGAATAAATTTAATTGGTTATTAAAAACCTCTCTAGAAAGACAACCCCAGTACAAAATGGATGTACAGGTAAATTCTTCCAAACATTTAAAAAAGAAATAATTCCAGTCTTTTACAAATTCTTCCAGAGAATATCAAAGTAAGGAACACTTTCTAACTTTTTTTTAATAAGGCCTGCATAACTTTGATATTATAGCCTGAAAAGGCTAGCAAAAAAGAAAAAAATAAGAAAAAAAAAAAAAAAGAAAAACCAACATCTCTCATCAACGTGTTTGCCAAAGTCCTTATCAAAATGTTAACCAATAAAACCTGGCAATATATACAAAATGATAATACATCATAATATTTGGAATTTATTTTAGAAATATAACCCTGGGTTAATATTAGAAAATGAGCTAGCAGGATATCAGTAAGATGGTAGAATAGGAGATCTCCAGTTGCCCCCTCCCCCACGATAAACAAGAGTCTGGCCATCCATGGACAAAAGTGCCTTTGTGGGAACTTTGGGATCCAGATAGGAGGTTGAAAAATTCTGGAGGAACCCAAGACTGAGGAGAAGAGACACTTTGAGTAAACAGGCCTGCATCCTGGCAAGCTTGCTGAATGTGGTCCCAGCTGAAAACTGAAAGCAACCCTGCCCACCTATAGACTCAGCTCCATCCTTACTTGGCTGTGGTCCTGTAACTAGCCCTACCAATCAAGGGATCCAGTAGGAGTCACATCCATTCATAACCTCGGTACTCTGACCTTGGTTTTGTCCACCTGGAAATCTGGCAAGAATTTGTGCCTCCAATAATAGGCCACAGAACCAATTGCAGACTACCATCAGCCATGAAACTTGGCTCCAGCTGTGCTTAATGGTGGTCCAAGAGGTAGTCCCATTGGTTCAGGGACTCAGCAGGAGAAGTTCTGTATCTGCTGAAATAAGTCCATAAGACAAAAAGAGGCATTTTACTTCTTCAAATACATAGACATTAGCACAAAGTTATGTGAATCACAAAGAATCAGGCAAATATGACGCCTCCAATAAAGTTCCAGTAACCAACCCCAAAGAAATGGAGATCTATGAATTGCCTGACAAAAGAATTAAATATAATTGTTTTAAGAAAGCTCGGTGAGCTATAAGGGAACAAAGATAGGCAGCTCAACAAAAATCAGAAAAACAATGCATGGACAAAATTAGAACTTAAAAAAAGAGATAGCAATTTTTTTAAAAAAAGAACCAAACAGAAATTCTAGAGCTGAAAAATACAATGAATGCAATGAAAAATACAACAGACAGCTTCAACATCAGACTCAAGCAGAAGAAAGAGTCTGTGAACTTGAAGTCAGGTCATATGAAATTATCCAGTCAGAATGGAAAAAATGAATTTTAAAAAGTGAAAAAACCCTGCAGGAACTTACAGGACACTAGCTAATGAACCAACATATACATTATGGTAATTCTAGAAGAGAAGAAAGAGAGAATGGGGGAAAAAGCTTATTTAAAGAAATAATGGGCTGAAAAATTCCCAAATTTTGGAAAGAAAATGGACATCTAGATTCATGAATTTCAGATGTCTCCAAACAGGATCAACCCAAAGAAGATTACAGTGAGACACATTATAATTAAATAAACAACATAACTTTACATCTCAAGGAACTAGAAAAAGAAGAACAAAATAAGTCCAAAGTTAGCAGAGGAAAGAATAAATATTAGAGTAGAAATAAATCAAATAGATAATAAAAAACAATGGAAAAATAACAAAACTGGATTTTCTTAAAAAAGTAACAAAATTGACAAACTTTAGACCAACATACAACCTACCAAAACTGAATCAAGAAAAAGTAGAAAGCCTGAGCAGACCAATAATGAGATTAAATCAGTAATCAAAACCTCCCAACAAAGAAAGGCCCAGGACCAGATGGTTTCACAGGTAAATTCTACCAAACATTCAAAGAAGAATTAATATAGATTCTTCTTAAACTCTTCCAAGGATAGAACAGGGCATACACCCAAACTCATTTATGAGAGTAGCATCACCCTGTTACCAAAGCCAGACAAAGACTCCACACGGGGAAAAACCCTACAGGCCCATGTCCCTGATAAACACATACATAAAAGTCTGCATTAAAATACTAGCAAACTGAGGCTGGGTGCAGTGGCTCATGCTTGTGATCCCAACATTTTGGGAGGCTGAATTGAGAAGGTCGCTTAAGCCCAGGTTACAATGTTCCATGATCATGCCAAGGCACTTCAGAGAGAAACTCTGTCTCTGGGGAAAAAAAAAAAAGCAAAAACAAGAAACCTAGCAAACTGAATTTAACAGCATGTGGAAGGATTATAAAAACATAACCAAGTGGAATTTATCCCTGGGATGCAAGGGTGGTTCAATATATGCAAATCAATCAATGTGATAATGATATACCACATTAACAAAATTGAAGGAAAAAAAACACTATCATCTGAATAGATGCAGAGAAAGCATTTGGAAAAGTTCAACATCTATTCATGATTAAAACTCTCAACAAAATAGTTATAGAATAAATTTACCTCAACACAATAAAGGCCATATATGAAAATCCCACAACTAACACTATAAACAGTGGGAGAAAACTGAATGCTTTCTCTCTAAGACATGCTATAAGGCAAGGATGCCCACTCTCACTACTTCCATTCAACATAGTACTGGAAGTCCTAGCCAGAGCAATTAGACAAGAAAAAGGGATAAAAAGCAATCAAATCTGAATGACAGAAGTAAAATTATCTCTTGTTTGCAGATGACATGATCATATATGTAGGAAACCCTAAGGACTCAATAAAATAAATGTTGGAGCTAATAAACAAATTCAGTAAAGTTGCAGGATACAAAATCAACATACAAAAATCAGTTATGTTTCTATACACAAACAGCAAACTATCCAAAAAGAAAATGAAGAATATAATTCTATTAATATTAACAATAGCCATAAAAGTCAAATATTTAGGAATTTTTGGGTAGACCTAACCAATGAGGTAAAAAGACTTGTACAGTAAAAATTATAAAACATCAATGAAGGTAATTAAAGAAGACACAGATAAATGAAAAGACATCCAATGTTCTTGAATTGGAAGAATTCATATTGTTAAAATGTACAAACTACCCAAAGTGGTCTATCTTCAGTGCAATCACCAATGGCATTCTTTACAGAAATAGAAAAAAAATCCTAAAATTCATATGTAACTACAAAATATCCCAAATAACCAAAGCAATTTTGAGCAAGAAGAGTGAACCTGGAGACATCACACTTCCTGATTTTAGACTATATTATAAAGCTACAGCAATCAAAACAATATAGTATGGGCATAAAAACAGACACATAGACCATCAGAACAAAATAAAGAGCCCAGAAATAAATTTTTGCATCTACAGTCAACTGATATTTGACATGGGGGCCAAGAACAGACAAGGAAAAAATAGTCTCTTCAATAAATAGCATTGGAAAAACTGGAATGAAATTGGACCCTTATCTCACATCATATAAAAAATCAACTCAAAATGGACTAAAGACTTACATGTATGACCTGAAACTATAAAATTACTAGAAGAAAACATAGGAGAAAAGCTTCTTGACATTGATCTGGCAATGATTTTTTGAATATGTCACCAAAAGCATAGGTGCCAAAACTAAAAAACCTTCTGCACAGCAAAAGAAACAATCAACAGAGTGAAAAAACCTAGAGAATGGGAAAAAAATATTTTCAAGCTATATATCTGATCAGGTGTTAATATCCAAAAAATGTATATATAAAGAACTCAAACAACTCAGACAAAAACAACCCCATTAAAATATGGCTAAGGATCTGAATGGACATTTCTCCAAAGAAGTGATACAAATGGCCAACAGGTATATGAAGAGGTGCTCAACATCCCTAATCATCAGGGTGATGCAAATCAAAACCACAGTGAGGCATCACCTCATACCTATTAGAATGGCTATTATCAAAAGGACAAAAGATAACAAGAGTTTGTGAGGATGTGGAAAAAAGGGAACCCTTGTACACTGTTGGTAGGAATGTAAATTGGTATAACCATTATGTAAAACAATATGAGAGTTCCCTAAAAATTGAAAATATAATTACCACATGATCCATCAATCCCACTTCTGGGGAAATGAAATAAGTGTCTTGAGGAGATATCTGTATCCCCATGTTTGTCACAGAATTATTCACAATAGCCAAGATGTAGAAACAACCTGTGTTCATGAATGGATGAATGAACAAAGAAAATGTGGGGTGTGTGTGTGTGTACAGGAAATGGAATTATTCAGCCTTTAAAAAGAAGGAAACCCTGCTATTTTCAACAATGTGGATGAATCTGGAAGGCATTATGTTAAGTGAAATAAGCCAGATATAGAAAAACAAATACTGAATAATCTTATTTAGATGTGAAATCTAAAAAATGTCAAATTCATAAAAGTAGAGAATAGAATGGTGGTTACCAGTGGCTAGGATGTGGTGGAAATGGGAGATGTTGGTCAAAAAGTGCAAAGGTTCAGTCATGCTGAATGAATGAATTCTGAAGATCTCCTGTGCAGCATGGTGACTATAGTTAATAACATGTATTTTATACTTGAAACTTGCTATCAAAGTTGATCTTCAGTATTCTCACCACACATGCACACACACACATTCACACACTCAAAAATTGTGACTATGTGAAGGAATGGATGTGTTAATTAGCTTGATTGTGGTAATCATTTCTCAATGCATATGTATATCAAAACGTCATGTTGTGTACCTTAAATATAAACAATTTTTATTTGTTCAGTATACATCAATAAAGCTGAAGCCCCTTCAGAAAAAGAAAATTAATTAATATAATTTACATTACCATAAGAAAAAAGAAAAATCATATGATAATCTTGATAGATTCAGAAAGCACATTTGACAAAATTCAATATCCATTTATGATAAAATCTCATATCAAATTAGAAATAGAAAGGATCATTAAACTGTTAAAAAAAGTATCTAAAAAATCCTACAGCAAACATCATGCTTTATGATAAAATATTGAATACTCTTCCCCTGAGATTATTAACAAGACAAGGATACCTGCTATCTCATTTGTTCAACATTGTACTGAAGGTTTGACCAAGTGCAATAAAGCAAGAAAAAGAAATAAAAGGCATAAGGATTGGAAAGGAAGAAATAAAACTTTATTCACAGGTGATATGAATGTGGACTGGGAAAATTTAAAAAGAATCTACTAACTATTGAAATTAATAAGTGGATCTAGGTAGACTATTGTATACAAAGTTAATATTTAAAAATCTATTCCGTTTCTATATATCAGAAACAAGTAGGAAGTGGATATTAAATATGTGCAAGATCTCTGCGCTACACAATATTATTGAGAACAAACTTAAAATTCCTAATTTAAAGGAGGAATAGACCATGTTCATGGATTGAAAGACTTATTGCAAAAATGTCAATGTCTTCAAATTAATCTATAAATTCAATGTAATTCCAATCAAAATCAGTGTGTGTTTGCTGAACATAGACAAGTTGCTCCTAAAATTCATATAAAAATGAAAAATGTCTGCAATATTTAAAACAATCTTTAAGAAAAACTAAGCTGGAAGACTTTCACTACCAGGTTATAAGAGCTGTCATCATAAAGCTATAGTAGTTGAAACTGCAAGATAGATATACAAACAGACTAATGGAACAGTTTAGAGAGTCCATTAACAGATTCATGCATATTCAGTAACCTGATTTGTAATAAAGGCAACACTATAGTGTAATATGAAAATGGATTGTCATTTCAATAAATGGTGCTATGTTGATTGATTATCCACACGCAAAAAAAATGTTTTTGGTTTGCTGCTTTTTAACACACACACAAAAACAAATCCAGAGGGATTGCATATCTACATGTGTGAGGCAAAACAATAAAACAATTTGGAAGAAAACATTGGAGAATATTTTCATGGCCTTGGAGTAGGCAATAATTTTGTAGACAGGGCACAAACAGCACTAGTCATAAAAGGGAAAAAAATGATAAATCAAACCATATGTAAATGAGAACTGTTCATAAAAAGACAGTGAAAATGTAATCCACAAAGTGGTTTATCCAACAAAGTGCCCATACCAAGACTATTATAAAGAATGCCTACAAATCACTAAGAATAAAACAGACATCTCAATTGATTAATGGGTAAAGTATTTGATGAGTGGACACTTTCAAAAAAGGGTATCCAAATCACCAATAAATATATACAAAGGTGCTCAACTTCATTAGTTATCAGAGAAATGCAAATTTAAACCACAATGAGAATAAATTTGTACCCTTATTTCACACATACACAAAAATTAACTCAAAGTTAGACCTAAATGTAAGAGTTAAAACTATATAACTCTCAGAAGAAAATATGGGTATAAATCTTTGTGACCTTGGGTGAAGGAATTATTTCTTAGATGTGAAAACAAAAGTACAAATGATCAAACAGAAGATTGTTAAGTTGGACTTAAGTAAGATTAAAAACTTTGAGCATCAAAGAAGTAAAAGATAATTCAGAGAATGGGAAAAAACTGAAAATCATAAATTTGATAAGTGACTTGTATCCAGAATACATAAAAAAGGCCACAACTCAAAAATAATAATAAAGACAAATAGCCTACCTAATTTTAAAAATTGGCTAAGGATTTGAATAGCATTTTTCCAAAGAAGATACACAAATGACTAATAAGCACAGGAAAAGATGCTCAACATCCCTAGTCATTAGGGAAATACAAATCAAAATCACAATGAACTAGTTCTTAACATCCACTAGAATAAGGATAAAAATAGTTACTGACAAGTATTGGCAAGAATGTGGAGAAATCAGGACTCTCATACATTGCTGGGGGGAAAGTAAAATGAAAATGGTGCAGGGACTATGCAAACCTGTCAATTCCTTGCGGAATTACCATAAGACCCAGCAATTCTATTCTGGGTAACTATCCAAGAGAAAAGAAAATATGTCTACACAAAAACATGTACATGTATGTTCATAGCAGAGTTGGTCATAATAGCTAGGAAGTGGGAAAAAACAGATGTCCACCAACTCATGAATGGATAAGTTGAACGCAGCACATCCATACAATGGGGTATTACTCAGCAACAAAAAGGAATGGCGTACTGATATATATTATGTACATAAGCGAAAGAAGCTAGTCAAAAAGGACCACGTATTTTATGATTCCATTTATATGAAATGTTGGTAATAGGCAAATCCATGGAGACAAAAAGTACGTTAGTGATACCTAGGGCTGGGGTAGGAGGAGAAGCACAAGAAGGAAAAATGGGGAGTGATTGCTAATGGGTACAAAATTTCTTCTTAATTTTTGGGATGATGGAAAATGTTCTAAAATTAGATTATGGCAATGTTGCAAAACTCTGTAAATATACCAAAATCTATTGAATTGTATGCATTAAATGGGTGAATTTTATTGTCTATTAATTATATGGCCATAAAACCACTTAAAAAACACACACAATAAGATACATCTTTATCCCTGCCAGAATATTGAAACGAAAAAGACAGAAAATATTAATTGGTAGCAAGGATGAGGAACATCCAGAACTCTCTTCCATTGCCAGTGGGAATATAAACTGGTACAGTCACTTCGGAAAACTCTTGGGCAGTATCTCCTCCTAGGTTGAAGATACAAGCACCCTTCGATTTGGCAATTCCACTCCAAAATATATTCCCAAAATACATGTACTAGGATGTTATTACCCACACTATTCCCCATAACCCCAAACTAGAAACTACTAAATGCTCACGAACAGGAGACTGCTAAATAAATTGTGGTATATTCATACAATGTAATACTCTGTTGCAATGAGAATGAGTGATCTACAATTGCACATAACAGTATGAAGAAATCTCACAAACATAATGTCGAGTAAAGAAGCCAGGCCTCAAAGAATATATATTCTATAATTTCATTTAATGAAGTTCAAAAATAGGTGGAATGAATTGGACTTGGCCGTGTGAGAAGAAGTTGGGTTAGTGTTTACCCCAGAGGGTAGTGACTGGTAGGGGGCATGAGGGGATTTGGGGGATATTATTAATGCTCTATTTATTGATCTGGGTGCCATATCAAGGAGTGTGTTTAGTTTGTGACAATTCAGTATGCTCTTCTGATATATGTACTTTTCTAATGTGCACCAATTAAAAAGTTTAAAAGTTGTCAAATAGAAAAATAGCAAAAAAAAGGACCTAGGAATAATTATAACAGAGATTGGCTAGCCTTTTATGGATAAAATTATGAAACTCTATAGAAAGACATTAAAGAAGACCTAAATAAATGGTGAAATAGGCCATGTTCTTGAATAGGAAGACACAATATCATCATGATGTCAGTTCTCCCTAAGTTGGTATGTAAATTTAATGCAGTTCCAATTAAAATCCCAAAAGTATTTTATTTCCATTTAACAAGCTGATTCTCAAATTTATATGGAAGAGCAAAAGGGTCAAGAATAGCCAAGACACTCTGATTTTAAAAAGGAACCATCAAACCAGGTGGTGGATTTATCCTGCCAGAGATCAGGATTCATCATAACGATATGATAATTAAGGCAGTGTGACATTAGCATAGGGATGGAACAAAAAAGAGAGTCCAGAAATAAACCCTCACATATGTAGAAGCTTGATCTATGACAGACCAGATGCTGCGGATCTGAAGTGCTAGGACAATTGGTTATCCATATGGAAAAAAAGTGAAATTAGATTCCTACCTTACACAGCACACAAAAATCAATTCCAGATGGAATGAAGGCTTAAATATAAAAGGAAAAACTATAAAACTATTGGAAGATAATATAGGACAATATATTTATGACCTCAGGGTAGGGAAAGACTTCTTACTTAAGGCACAGTAAATACAAACCATAAAGACAAATATTTATAAATTTACCTACATTAAAATTGAAAATTTTTATTCATCCAAATACCACAGAAAGAGAGTAAAAAGGCAAGCCATAAACTGGGAAAAGCTAATTGCAGCACAAAACTAACAAGGTTGAGTAGCATCAAGAATATATAAACATTAATCAATAAGAAAATGACAATTTAAAAAAGGCTAAAGATTTTATAGAAGAGTAAACATAAATGCTTTATAAGTACAGGAAAAGAGGTTCAGCTTCATTAGTGATCAGAGAAATGCAAATTAAACCACAAGGAGATACACTTACACCCTAATGAGACAGGCAAAAATTTAAAAGTCTGACAATACCAAATATTGGTGATGATATGGGGCCATGGAACTCTCTTCCACTGCTCATGGGAATATACATTGATACAACAGTTTGGGAAACCATTTAGCATTACCTAGTAGAGTTGAACATGCATAAATCTGGAACTCAAATTCTACTTCTAAAGACACTTTTGCACATGTGCACCGGGAAACACTTTAAAGAATGTTCACAGGAGAATTGTTTGTACTAGCCACAAAATGGAATCAGCTCAACTGTCCACCAACTGCAGAATAGATAAATAAATTCCAGCACGTTCAAACAATGGAACACTATATAGAGATGGAATGAACAAACCACAGCTGCATAAAAGCACAGATGAATGTCAAAACAATACTGAGTGAAAGAGATAGGTCAGATTAATTCATGCAGCATCATTCTCTGTGTGTCGATTTTTATTTTTTAAAAATCATCCATTTTAATGTATACTTTTATGGTTTTTGACAAACGCAGCCATATAACCACTATCACAATTTATATGTTCCGTCCTCCAACACTGACATCTACCACAACATGGAGGAACCTTGAAAACATTGTGCTAGGTAAAAGCAGCCAGTCACAAAGCACCGTGACTGTATGATTCCACTTATATGAAACATCCGGAATAGGCAGATCTATAGAGACACAAAGCAGACTAGTAGCTGCCAGAGGTTACGGGCAGAGAGGAATGGAGAGTGACTGCTGATGAGTACAGGATTCTTTCTGGGATGACAAAAATATTCCGCAATTAGATAGTGGTGACAGTTGCACATCATGTGAATATATTATACTAAACACCACTGAATTGTTAACTGTAAAAGGATAAATTTTATAGTATGTAGATTATACCTTAATAATAATAATAAATACATATTGAGTGGTAAAACAATTTAAAAAAGTAAAGATAGATTAACTCCGAGTCAAGACGTGGTTACCGCTGGTGTGTGTGGAGTGGGAGTTATTGCAGGGAACTGGGAGGACAATTCTAATATACCGGTAATGTTTCTTTTCTTAATTCGGGTGATGTCCACATGGTGTTTTTTTGTTGTTTTTTTTTTTTTTTTTTTTTTGTGACCCTATAAACTATACACCTATCTCTGTGCTCTCCTATATGTATGGTATATGTTACAATAAATAATAATTATAAGGAGAGGGAGATGGATTAGATGATCTCCAAGAGTCCTTGGCCCAGATGGTCTCTGGCTCTGTGGAAGGGACAGAGGCGGGGAAGCAGTTCTTAGGCACAGATGCAGAGGTGCCCCAGAACCGGGAGCCGCAATGCGCCTGTCGTTGGTGTGGACTTTCAAACAGAGATGAGCACTGCCAGGCTGGCCCCGAGGCTGCCGTCTCCAGGAAGGCCTCAAGGGGGCGCTCATCACCTTGACTCTCGGCCAGGCGCACTCAGACATGTGGTGCTGTCAGCCCCTCCTGCCCCCACTCAGAGACTCCACCTTGGTGCAGGGGAGGGCATTTGAATGCGATGGGTGAGCCTAAATACTACATGGTTGACTTGCAAGGAGAACTCAGTGCTCGTGCTGAGGTGCTCACATTCTCCTCCTCAGGGGGACCGAATGGTGGCTCTCGTCACCAGCAGGAAATGGCCCAGTGTGCTCACAGTGAGAACAGGGGACCATCCCTCTCACACTGGGTGACCTTGCAGTGAGGCTGGAATCCTCATGGTCTCTTGGTAAAATTTCCTGCATCTCTCCTCGAGAGGGGTGACACGACCTTCGTTCAATCAGCAAATATTTATCAGGTGCTTCTACGAAGAAGATCCCGTGCTGGGTGCTAGGGAGACAGCACTGAACAGAACAGAGCTTAACGTCTGACTGAGGCAAGATGTAACCAACAAACCGACAACTAAAGAGAGTTACAAATTGTGAAAAATGCAATGGAAACTCATCTGTTCCATTCACCCATGAATCCCAGATGCTAGAGGAGGGCCTGGCACGGGTAGTTTTGGTGAATAAATGAATGACTAGAGATTGAATGAGATGCATTTGTTATATCAGTGAAAATGCTGCCAGTCCAGAGGCAAAGGGCACCTCTCCCCTGCACTCCCAGCATTGCCAGCGTGGGTCTGGGTCACCTTTCTCTGCTCTTCTGTGATCGGCCAGCCCCTTCCCATCCACTCTCATATCCTTTCTTTGGACATTTCCATTAGGATACAACTCAGTCTTGCCAACATGGGGGTGAGTCTGTCTCTGAAGGTGACTTTGGTGATTAAGTTCTTGGGGCAGGATGGCCCTGAGGCTAGCAGCGCTGACTACGCTTACTTGGCTATACACAGTGCAGCCCAGCGGGTGATAGAACAGCCTGGAAACGAGATGGTGATCGCACCCCATCTGGGGAAGTGCTCAGGGAGCTCGGAGGTGCTACTGCTTTTACAGAGCAGGGCACGAGCCTGTCCCGAGTGCCGTCTGTCCTTGCCAAGCAGGAGTGGGGATTCTGGACCATGAGGCAGTGAGGAGCCCTCAGTCTGCAGAGAGGACGACAGCAAGGGCCAACGTCCTTGGAACCGCAGAGATTAATCAGAGAGTGGGAAGGTTGCCGCTGATAGGCAAAGAGGGAGGAGGGAAAAGGAGGGCATTCTCCAGGCAGCCAGCCAGGGAAACTTTTATAGCACCAGGTGGAAGGAGCCCACTTACTCTGCTGCTACGAACAGACCCTTGTCTTCCAAGAATGCAGGAAACCATCTAGTGGAGGGGCCAGGCAGAAAGCCCAAGCAGCCTGGACTAGAGACACCAAATCTGCCGTGTTTCTCGGCAGCACAGAGTCCCTCTCAAAGGAGAGGTAAGGATGGTCTTTTTTGAGAGCTGATTCTGCCCAGTTCTCCAGGAACCAGGGAGAGTGAATGGAGTCAGCATTTACGTGTTCCTCCCTGAGAGGTCACAGACTAGCTGGTCAGACCGGACTAACCATGGGACATGCACATCCATGAGACTGGGTGTAAGAAGCTGCCAGGACGGGTGGTAGAGACTGAATGAGCTGCAGGCCCCGGGGGCAGTGTTGCGTGATAGTTAGAGTGGGGTCCTGGCTCACAGAGCCAGCTCTGAGCTTGAGTCCCAGGTGTGCCACTGACAAACCATGTGACCTTGGTTGGGGAAGCTACTTAACCTCTTCATACCCCTGTATCCTCTTTACCTGAAAATGGGAATAAAAATAGTACCCACTGGGGAGTTATGACGCATCTAGGATTTACATGAGGTGATCTCTTAGCATAGTACCTGGCATGTGCTAAGCCTCAACAGATGTTAGCCACTATAATAATAACTATTATACTGTCTTGGTTCAGAGAAGGGAGACAGGGCTGAGGAACCTGGGATAAGGTTCATGGAATAGGCAGAATGACTCCCTTAAAGGCAGAGTTAAAATTGGACAGGTGGAAAGGATGACAGCAGTGGGGGAAACTGAGGCAGGGGCTAGGAAGGAGGGGGTGGAGGTGGTAGCTGGTTGGTGAGGAGCCCTCCAGGCTAAGATGCAAAGATGGAGCCAGGGACACTTGAGGGATGGGGAAGGGTAGTTGATGGGGGTGAGGGTGGGCCTCGAACCTCCACCTAAAGGGCCTTTCGCACCTCAGCAGAGGCAAGGACTCCCTGCCACCTGCTGCAGGCTTCTTGAAAGTATCATCACCCCTCGCTTCCTGAGATCACCCCATCACATGCGGTGGAGGCATGGGGCAGTTGCCATTTTGGCAAGAGCATCCTATGGAGAATAAAGAAGACTCTGGGTTGTCCTAGCCCAGCCTCTAACTGGATGTGTGCCACCATGCCAGCTCCTCCCTTCTACAGACCTCAGTTTCCTTACCTGTAAGATGGGGGGAGGGCAAGTACCTGATCTCTCTAAAGTTCCTGCTACTTTGTGATCTCTGCCAAGAAAACCCACCCACCTCTAACCTTGCTGCTCCTGTTTCAAAGACTTTGGAGGGTAAAGCTTCAGATGTTTTGTTTGGTTGGAGTTCACGGAGAGGTTGCTAGGAACTGACCCTCACTTACTTTTAGGTTTGGAAATTAACAAGGCAACTGTGGTCTCTGGTTCTGAATTTCAGGATTAATATTTTTTTAAAACCTCTTTAAATGCAGATTGGCTCCAGATTAACCCACAGGCAGCTGTGGGACGGTGGAGGAGACCTTGGTCTTGGGGTCAGTGGATGGGGACAGAGTGTTGGCACAGCCGTTCACCATCCACTTGAGCTTGGTCAAGATACTTAACTTCCCTGAGCCTCAGCTTTCTCGTCTCCGAAATAGGGTTAATGGTCCTTTTCTCACAAGGTGGAAGGGCAGATAGCATGTGACCGTGGACATGTGCTGTGGAAGTTAGTCATTACATTCTTGTCTTGTTTTTGTTCAAAGTCTTATTGAACTTTAGATATCACAGTAGTCTTGTGAGCCAGAACAGATAACTACTGTCTCCATTTCTAGGTTGGGAAACAGACTCTAAAAGGGCAAGAGAATTTTGCAAAGCCACATAGCAATGGCAGAGTAGGATTAGAAAGCCCCTTTTGTACCATGACAGCCCTGCTTCAAATCTGCATTTTCACAACCACTGTGCATGGAGACTTTGAATTCTTGTCCTGTAGACCCAGGTGAGGCCAGGCTAATTTTTTGCAGTGGACAGTGGGTGGAGTGTTCTCTGGCATCTGTGCTGTTGGGCAACCCTGGCAGCCCCCCCATGGGAGCCCCTCTCAAGTCTGGTCCATGAGTAAGAGCCCCTCCCCCAATCAGAGATGACCATGGCCCAGGAAGGCGAGGCAGGGCCATGTGGCTGTTGACCACAATCACCAGCAGGCCCCTGATTCCAGTAGCTGTCCCGGAAGCTGCAACCCAGGCCTGTAATTTACAGGTTGGACCTGGACCAAGAGCAACCCCACTGCTGAATCAGTCACTCAGTTGGTCCTATCGTGTTATTTCTTGGCTCCCTGGCTGCCAGGCTTTGCCTCCAAGAAGCAGTGCTCAGGAGCCTGTCCTGCCGTTGGCGTGCCTGGGGGCCCCCACAATGTCCCTGTCCTGCTCTCTGGAGCTTTTGTTCATTCCTGGAGGAATCGTGTCCCCCACTCCCCACCCCTTCCCCCCAGCTCTATCCAGCCTCCCTCACCCACTGCAACCTTTCTGGCTCCATCCCACTGGCTGAATCATGCATTTCTTCTCCCCAAAGGGCCTCGGCTGGGGTTTGTGCCAGACAATCTGACAATCTATGCAGATAACTGCAGGGCACTTTCCCACAAAAAAATGGGAAAATGGCCCAGAAATTAGAGAACTTGCCTCCCTACTTCACCCTCCTCCACTCCCCCCCCCCCATTTTGCAAAATGCCAAAGCTAAGCCAAAGGGGAGATGGTTCTTAGGAGGACAGAATAGGAATTCTGACTACCTCCAGGAGTGCCTTTGGTTCTGAGGTGGGCAAGAAGCTGAGCATCTCTTCCTGGACCCCAGTGCCCTGCAGAAGAGGCTGAGGACTGCTTCCAGGGCCCTGTCTGTCCTGCCCACTCCTCCCCGCAGCTTCTTTCGGGCCTCAGGCACCCCCATGGCTGCTCAAGCCCCACCGGTTCTCCATGGCCATGCTGCCTCTCAGCATGGGGCCCCTGTACACGTTACTCCTGGAGTGTTCCTCCTCATCTGTTACCTGACCAACACCTGCCCATCCTCAGACCTTAGCCCATACGTCCCCAAGCCCAGCTCAGTTCCAGTCCTTCAGGGTCCCCCTCACAGCACCATGAGCCTCCCTATCATGGCAGTCATGGTGCAATTGCATGTTTGTCTGTGTGGTTATTTGATTAATGTTGGTCTCCTCCATAGGAGCAGGGAGCTTGTCTACTTTTCGCTACTCCCATATGCCCTATGGCTAGCACCCTGGGGCCAGTGCCCAATCAATATTTGTAGAGCGAAGGGAGCAAAAGCTGAATCTGCCTGGTGCTAAACTCCTGTGGTCCAGGAGTTTCCAACAGAGGTCACATAGGGTACCAGGAAATAGGGAAGAGTTGAGGGCTGTGGGTGGCTCAGTCCCTTTGCAAGTATGCAAAAGACACATGTGTGCACCCTCGGAAGGTGTGTGTGCATGTGTGCATTCACATCCAATGTATTTATATGTAGGCAGCATCCGCGGCCCAAGCTCCTGGCAGTGCATAAGCCCCTCTACCACATACCTGACAAAGGGTCACACAGTTACTGCTCTGTTGCTCCATTGCTAGTAGCTATTAGCATTGCTAAAACTCCTGTTTGGCTCTTCTTCTATGAGCAGTCTTTGGGTTTTTTCCAGGTCCAACTTGATCAAGAATCAAGACTACCATGTCCTTCAAGAGCAAATTCAGTCCCCAGAGCATTCGTGGAAACTATAAAGCTTAATGAAGATTTCTGTGGTGGGATGAAAGCGAGGTAGTAGTTATGCCCCACAACATAACAGTGGAAGCCCCCAGATGTCCTTTACATGTTTGCTCTCCCCAAGGTTCCCCTCCCTCCATGCCTCAGTGGTGCTCTTCCTCCACCCTTTCCCTGTATAGCTCTTAACTACTCAGTCCAGCAGTTCAGCTCTGGCCCAAATTTGCATTCACCACTAAGGAAAAGAGCTCACGGTTTCCAGACCTACATTTCCCAGCAGTCATTTAACAGTGGCGACCACGTCTTGTTATGCAGGATTTCCTTTTCAGGGTTTATTCCACTTTTAAGCCCAGTTGCGGGTCATTATTCTTCTCTATAGCCCCATGGAGTGTTTTCTCTGAGAAGAAACGGTAGTAAATACAATTTTCTCCATTTTTTTAAGCAAATCTTGTAGCCCATTACATTTGCAGGATGAATTTGTTATAAAGTTCTTTCTTATGCTGAGCTGAAATCTGTTTCCCTGGAACTCATACCCCCTGGAGAAATGCCTGTGAAGTCCATATTCTTCTTCACATATGTCTTTAAATACTCACATCAATTTCCTCTAAAAAACATTCCTCGCTTTATTCAGGGCTTCATTCGCAGCTGTGTGTGTCTGTCCTTTCAGATTTCATACATGTCCTTTTCCAGTTGTGGCTCATGAGAGTGCCTGATGCTGCCATATTGCGTTTATCAACCAACTCCTCTTACCCTCATGTCAGGGCACGTCTGAGCACACTTAGCTGAATTTTCACTTGCTATTATAAACTCTAAGATACAGTTTCCCAAAATGAGATGTGAGATTGCCACTTGCTTCTGAGTTGCCTGTTGGAGATCATTAACAATGCAGATTCTAGGCTTCATCCAAGCTCTATGAAAACCAATTCTCTGGGGCTGGGAAGCCTAGGAAGCCTAGGAAGTATGACGCATGGTCAAAACGGCAAACCAGAGCTCTAAAGAACCAGAGATGTGCCTAGTAAAATTGGAACTCCTTGCATATTCTATTGCTCTATTCCCCAAGTAGATTTGGCAAAAGAAGAATGAAATTCTTGATGGGGTTGGTGGTGAGAAGGGAAGTGGATTTTATTTTCTTCTCCAGTGAGAGGAAGTTGTTTATCAATTAATAGAATGTTCCTTTCCTAGGGCTTTAGTAACATCATTTCTAGAGCTACTGGAGTTTCCAAAAATGCTCCAGATGCTGATAAATTGAGCTAATTCCAAACCCATTGGCCAGTTGCTCAGCCATACTATGCGTTTGTTGGTGTAGACACTGGACATACTTCAGTGAGTAAAACAGACGAACATTTTGCCCTCGTGGAGCTTACTTGCAAGTAGAAAAGGAACAATGCCACAAGGTCAAAGAGGAAGAAAGGAGATACCAGCAGATGAGTGATGTTTACTCTTTTGGTGCAATAAAATGCGGTGAGTCATAGGTTAAGCCATAACAGGAGAGATGATCTGTGAGGGAGTCATGAAGGAGAATTCCAAGGGTGCAGGAGGAATGGGGGAAGTGCAGATTCTAAAGACGATTAGGCACTGTACCAAGGAGAGGCTGGATCTTCTGTCAGAGTAGAGGAGGCTAGGACCTATCCAGTAGACTGGCAGCCTATAGACTGGTAGTAGTTGTAACTGGGGGTGTGGGAATACAGGGAGGGAAGTGAATGTCAGAGTGAAGAGGCGGAACCTGATATTTAGGACAGTGACTCATCAAGCTAGCTATCCAGGGAGATGGGGTTTCAGTGTGGGTGCAGGCAACCTGGACACAGCTGGGGAAACTCCAAGCAGATCCTCTGTAGGTTTGGCTCATTCTTATGTAGTTCCGTGTCTACCGAACGTGGTGCACTGGCCCATCCCCTGACAAACGGGGCATACCAGAGTGGAGGGCCTGGCTTGCGGGCTCACTGGAGGCACAGTGAAGCATGGGTTCTGAACACCTTACGGGGAAGGGACATCACACACACATGAGGACATACACATACACACACACACATGCATTGTGTGCACGGTCACTCTCCTTCCTTTGCTGTGCTGAGTTGCTAAGTATGAGTGGGGGTTAGGTCAGGGTGATAGAGGGTGCTGGGGGGTCAGTGGGCAGATCTGCCATGCAGAGGCTGGAGGAGGGAAGAGTATTTGCTGCTTTCTAACATCTGAGCAGAAGGTCTGTGACAATAGCATTCCGGTCCAGCTCTCTGCTTCTCCTAGTCTGCAATCGAGCTCTTCACAGTGAATTAGTAATAACAGCATCAACAAAGGAGAGAGCTCTTCAAATAGCACTGAATTGGCATTTGTCCTCCTGAAGAGTGGAAAACACATTTTTGAGGCCAGATTTTTTTTTATAGCCAGGAAGTCATTTTAACCAAAGCAATGAGCCTAGTGATGTGTTATTTTTGACAATAAAATTTTGTGTTCATTATATTTCTGCAGTGTAATCTTTCCATCCTTGGGTAAATATTTGTCTTGTACCCACTCTGTACCAGACACTGTTCTAGATGCTAAGGATACAGTTGAGTAAGGACGATCCGGCCCACCTGGAGCTTATGATCTAGGGCAAGGTCAAGCCCGGGCGCAGAGAGGCTTTGTGTACCCAGCAGAGCTGGGACCCTGTGGACTTTCTAGATGTGTGGCCTTCCCTCTACCCTCCCAGGTGATGCTCCAGGAGACACTGCTGTGCCCTGCGCCTGTCATCACTTACAGAGAACGAGGTCGTGTTGGTGTGGGGCTCAGGGACACGGGTGGTGAGAGGTAGTGGAGATCTGAGTCCAGCGCTATCTGCTCCCACCCATCAGAGTGCTTTTCCTCCGCCCACCCCCCTCCTCAGGGGAGAGCCAGCAGACCAGGCTCTTCCCCGCTGCAAAGATGGAGTGGAGAGTGATCCACTTTGGACGTGGCCAGCCTCAGCAGTCACACACATCTAGGGAAGTTTCCAAGGTCACTGCTACAATCCCAGTTCTACTTCCTTCACCAGGCTCCTCATGATATGGCCTCCAAGTCTACCTGCCCTCGGTTTTTCTGGTCACCCAGCTCCATCCAACAAATGTGCTGATGCCAGCTGTGTGCTGGGCAGTGTGCCGGGCACTGGGGACACGGAAGTAAACCAACCAATGAGTCCAGTGTGCACAGAACAGACATGATGGCTTGAGGGAGAAAGAGCAGAACCCTGCGGAGGCCTAAGGCCAGGATTGCTTCACTCTGATGGGGAGGCGAGCCCATCGTTACACTGGTGCCTTCTCTGGAGGAAGATCCTGCAGGGAAGGGACTAGCCTCATCGCGTCCACTGTGGCACCCCAGCTCCCAGTACAGAGCCTGGCATGTAGGAGATGCTCACTAAATTCTTGTTGAGTAGGTGATTCGATAAAGCAAGGCTGAGGTCCTTGGGCCTGCCCTTCTCTCATGCCCTTCGTGATATGACCAAGCCAGAGTTTGCCCTCTGAGGGTGCTCCAGAAAGACATGGCAGCCACCACTGATGTAATCCCCAAGGGTCTCCTTATTAGTGAGCTCAGAGGAGCAGAACTGGGTTACTCACCAGCCTTGTTTCCAGAGGTGATTGGCAGCAAGGCTGATGAAGCTTGAGTTTCAGAGCCTCTCTCTCTCTCGCATGGGCCCGGCCAAGGCCAAGGTGTTCTTGCTGGGGGTGCAGGGAGGAAGCAGCAGCCCAGCCGTGTGGGATGACTGCCACCTCTGCCCTCATGGTGCCAGTACCTCCCCATGCCCATGGGCTCCCTGACACCCGCCCATCGGGCATGTCGTTGAGCGCTTGGGCCCTGCTTTTAAAGCCCACAGAGAAGAGTCTGAAGAAGACACTACCATGATCCCAGCGTCACCCGGCTCTGTGGGCACCAGTCCCCAGGTGGGGGTGATAGTGGAGGCATGACCCCTGGGCATAAAGCACTGGCCAAGCAAGAAACTGCAGGGCAATTTTCAGGTGTGAGATTATTAGCAGGAGGCCACGAAGCCACCTTTTCCAAACTATCAGCACAAAACACATTTTGAAAACCCAGAAGACTGGATTACCTTTCTTTGTTCTCTTTAGAAAATAGATTTTATAAAATCACTATTATGGAGAGAGGTGATCACAGAGTATGCAGTGAGAAATTTTAAAATACAGCAAAAGAGTATCAGTATCACAGAGTCGTGTTAGGTTGTCAGGGATCACTAACACTAAAAATATTGTGTTATTCTTCTTGATTTTGTGATGTTTGTGTTATTGGTCATATTTAAAAAATTTGCAGTTTGTGATTTCTCATTCTAAATAAATAATCTCTTTTATACCTGATTTTGTATTTGTAATTTTGTATATTGTTTTCTTAAAAGATCATCTCTCCCCCAAATTGTATCAGCTACAGAGGATCCAGGTCCACACAACCTGGATATGTCTGTGTGGCTCATGACCTGTGCTTATCTATTTATGTAAGTATCGCCCTTGAACCCACCACCCACCACCAAGAAATAGAATACTTATAACTGGCTTTTCCCATCTCATCTTCCTGCCTCCCCCTGCTGAGATAACCATTGCCCTGAACTTGTATTCATCAAATTCTTACTTTACAAATATGGTGTGTGTACAGAAATATACATACATATATACGGTGTGTATACATGTGAAACAATTTACTAATATACTTCTGAGTAGTAAATTTTTTAGTTTGGTTTTGTTTTTATCTTGATAAAAGTGGTATTATGCTATCTATAATCTTCTGTAACTAAAGTTTTTTATTCAATTGTTTACTGGTAAAATTCACCCATATTATTGTGTAGTTATGGTTCACCTATTCTGATTTATGTAAACTATTCTACCACAATTTATTGATTCTCTCCATTTGATGGGTAGTACTGTTTTTTGTTTGTTTGTTTGTTTAGCTTTTTGCTATTATAGTGTTGCTCTGAAAATTCCTGTATGTATCTTCTAGTCTTGGGTATAAAACTAGAAGTGGAAGTGTTGGGTTTGAAGAACACGTGAAGGTTCAAATTCACAAGAGAGCAGAGGGCCCAACTGTTTCTTAAAGCGGGTGAGCCATGTCATACCCTCTTTGACAGCGTGTGAGAGTGACTACCACACAGCTGTAAAAAAGGCTTGGGGAAGACCTCTACGGACTGACATGGAGTGAATTCCAGAAGATATTTTTAAATGACAAAAAGAAACGTGCAAAAGAGCATATATAGCAGGCTACCTTTTGTGTACAAAAGAAGAGAAATGAGAAAACATGCATATGTCTGCTTATCTTTATAGAAAGAAGCAGAGGAAAGAAAGGCGGAAAACCATGAGGCTGGTTACTTACAAGGGAAGGGAGAGGGGTGGAAGGGATGTAGCAGAGAGTGACAACTCTCTGATATACCTTTTTGTATAACTGTGACTTTGGAAGCATATAAATTTTATGCATATTCAAAAATTAAATTAAATTTAAAAGAATGTAAAGGCGGAAGGTTTTTTTCCCTCTTCCCATTTTTTTTTTAACACACTGAACCCAACTGTATTTCAAATAACTACCATAACCACACAGAAGGGAAAAAAGGAAAAACAAATCCAAGCGACTCGTGAGGACAGCATTTGACTGCATAACGTCAGACTTGGGCAGGATGCAGCGGGGGCAGGAGGAGCACACAGTTGGTTTTGTTGGAGGGGTGTGGCACAGCCATTCTGCAACCGTTTCAGGTGTATTATAAGATTGATCTAATGAGTGAAGGTTGCTGTTAGGGGGAGCCAGAATTCTCCCTGTGGAAGAAGGGACAGATAAATATGGACTGAAGGAAGGCAAGAAAGAAAGGGGATAAATTGGAATTGGAGGTATCAATGTAAACTCATGACTTCTAAAATATGTACATGTATGTGTACTTGCACAGGAGTGTGTGCATGTAATGTGTGTGCATATAGATGTGTGTGCATGTGTGTCTAGATATGTTTGCATGTGATGACATGTATATGTTTCCTAACTCTGTCTGCTGCAAGGGCCTAGAGGCAAAGACATCTGGTAGCAGTGAACACACCTAACCCCTAGGCCTTAGTCTCCACTGTTACTCCCTAGTAAAGGGAACCAAGGCTCCTTGGAGAAAAGATTGATTCCAGGGCTGGGGCAGGGTAGGTACAAGATAGGCCCAAAACATCTTATTATGCCAGAAAGGAAGAAAGTGCTCAAAAAATGATGGGGGCATGTCACAAGTTCCCAAGAACCAACCTGAAGGGATTCCCACCGGCCAAATCTGGAATATTTTGAACACTCTAATAATTTGGAATTATAAATTAATTATAAACTACTGGAAAAGAAGTGTTAGGGTCCATAGCCATGCTAAATGATAAATAAGTAAATACATACAGACAGACAGACACGGGAGAACAGGGAGGGCATTAGTGAGAATGCAGAATGCTGCGTGCCCACTGGCAAATGTGGAGGGACTGCTGGAGCAGAGACTGGATCATGAATATAGGCAAATAGAATTCAATAACATACAAAAAGAATAGACCGGGCGCGGTGGCTCACGCCTGTAATTCTAGCACTCTGGGAGGCCGAGGCAAGCGGATCACTCGAGGTCAGGAGTTCGAGACCAGCCTGAGCAAGAGCGAGACCCCGTCTCTACTAAAAATACAAACAAATTAGCTGGCCAACTAAAATATATATAGAAAAAATTAGCCGGGCACAGTGGCGCATGCCTGTAGTCCCAGCTACTCGGGAGGCTGAGGCAGTAGGATCGCTTAAGCCCAGGAGTTTGAGGTTGCTGTGAGCTAGGCTGACGCCATGGCACTCACTCTAGCCTGGGCAACAAAGTGAGACTCTGTCTCAAAAAAAAAAAAAAAAAAAAAAAGAATACATTTCACTACCAAGTGGGGTTTATTTCCCAGGGATGCAAGGCTGGTTCACTATTTGAAATCAATGTAACCCCCATAGTAACAAGTAGAGAAGAAAAATCACATAGTCATGAGAATTGATGAAGAAAAAGTATTTGACAAAATTCAACACCCATTCATAATTAAAAACTCTTAGAATAGAGAGAAACTTCTTAAACTTGATAGAAAGAATTTACAAAAAATCTACTGCTAATATTATACTTCATGGTGAAAGACTGGTTTCCCTCTAAGCTCCAAAACAAAGCAAGGATATCCATTGCTACTGTCATTGCAATACGGCAAGAAAAGTAAATAAAAGGCATACAGATCAAAAAAGAAGAGATAAAACTGTCCGTATTTGCATATGATGATTGTCAATGCAGAAAATCCCAATAAATCTATATACATACACACAAACAAACCCAAACAAACAAACTCATAGAACTCATAAATGAGTTCAGCAAGGCTTCAGAATACAGGATAAACATATACAAATCAATTGTATTTCCATATACTAGCAATGAACACATGACACTGAAATTAATAATACCATTTAGAATCACTCAAAAAAAAAAAAAACAAAATAAGAAGTAAAGTAAGTGTAAATCTAACAAAACAGGTACAGGACTTGTATGGTTTAAAGTATGAAACACTTATGAAAGGAATAAAGATCTAAATATATCAAGAGACCTATTGTGTTCACAGATTGGCAGACTCAATATAGCAAAGATGTCAATCCTTCCCAAATTGATGTATAGGTTTAATGTAATACCTATCAAAATCCCAGGAAGACATTTTGTAGACATAGACAAGATTGTTTGAAAATTTCTATAGAAAGGTAAAGGAACTAGCATAGT
The DNA here is from genome assembly GCF_020740605.2 of Lemur catta. NCBI lineage: Eukaryota > Metazoa > Chordata > Mammalia > Primates > Lemuridae > Lemur > Lemur catta. The sequence goes on from NC_059128.1 coordinate 98,267,962, forward strand.
TAAGACAATTTTGACAAAGAAAAGGAAATTGGGAGAAATCAGTCTATCTAAGCTCAAAACTTACTATATAGCTACAGTAACCAAGGTTGTGTAGTATTGTTGGAGGGGTGAACATGTAGATCAATGGAACAGACTGAGAACTCAAAAACAGACCCACACTAATATACCCAGTGATTTTTGACAAAAGTGCAAAAACAATTCAATACAGAAAGAATTGCCTTTTCAACAAATGGTGTCAGAGTGATTGAACATCCATACGCAAAAAAACAAACCCTTGATATAAACCTTATACCTTACATAAAGATTACACTTAAATGTAAAGCATAAAACTATAAAACTTTCAGGAAAAAACATAGGAAATTCTTTGCGATCCAGGGCTAGACAATCAAGGAGTTTTTAAACTTGACACTAAAAGCATGATCCATAAAAGGAAAATAATAATAATTTGGATATCAGCAAAATTAAAAACTTTTACTATGAAAAGTACTCTGTTAAGTGGATGAAAAACAAACTGCAGACTGGGAGAAAATATTTGCAAACCACGTAACTGGCAAAGGACTACCAGATTATCTAAAGTGTTCTCAAACCTCAACAGTAGATCCCCAAACAACCCAATTAGGAAAAGGGCAAAAGATATACACAGACATTTCACCCCCCCCCCAAAAAAAACAAAGATGGCAAATAAGCACATGAAGTGAGGTTTATCATCATTAGCCATTAAGGTAAAGCAAATTAGAACTACAATGAGATCATCACTATGCAGCTATCAGAATGGCTAAATTAAAAAAATATATATAGATGGTGCCAAAAGACTGGATCACGCATACATATCTGGTGGGAATGTAAAACAGTATAGCCACTCTGGAAAACAGTTTGGCAATTTCTTTAAAAACTAAACATGCAACTACCGTGTGATGTAGGCATTGCACTTCTGAGCATTTTCCCCACAGAAATGAAGACTTCTGTTCACACAAAAACTATACAGGAATGTTTATAGCAGTTTTATTTGTAATAGCCCCACACTGGAAACAATCTGGATGTCCTTAATGGGTGAATGGTTTAAAAAAAACCCAAAACTGTAATACATTCATAACATGGAATACTATTCAGCAATGAAAAGGAATGAGCTATTGACAGGTGCAACAACTGACTGAATCTCCAGAGAATCATGCTGAGTGGAAAAAGTCAGTCCCAAAAGGTTACACACTATATGATTCCATTTACATAACACTGAATGACAAAATTATAGACATGGAGAACGTGTGACTCTCCAGTGGTTGCCAGGGGTTAAAGAGGAGGTGGGGACAGAAAAGAAGTGGGTGTGGCTCTAAAAGGGCATCCTGTGAGGTTGGAAACACTTGTGTAATTGTGATTGTATCAATGTCAATATCCTGGTTGGGATAGTGTAAGAGTCTGACAAGATGCTACCACTGGGGGAAACTGAGTAAAGGGTACACGAGATCTCTCAGTATTGTTGCTCACAACTGCATATGAATCTACAATTAATCTACACATCTTGTAGTTTTCTGACGATGGGGAGAAAGAGAGTGTTGGTCAAAGTAATTTGAAAGGTTAAAGGTGTCTTGCAGATTGAACGGATGCCATGGCTGCTGAGGGTGACCTAATGTACCTCTGGGACTGGCCAGGTGCTGTGGGTCACGGCTGTCCTGTAACAAACCAACCCTCAGCATCAAGACAGAAGACCTGGGTTCAAATCTTAACTTTGCCACTTACTAAATCCTTGACCCTGCTCCTCTCCTCCAGTCCTAGTGATTCAGACAGGGCTGGCCAGTCCTGGCTGGCCACATGTGGACACAGGGCTGAGGTCTGGCCATTCAGGGATCCATCATTCTAGCCAGAATGATGGGTTCTGGTATCAGGCTGTGATCAAGGCAAGGCTAATGAAAGTCTTCCACAAGCTGCCTCCTCTTCTTGTTCCTCCTTCTTTCCCAAGAGCCATCAGAAAGGGCTCTCTCTTTTCCTCTGGGACCACAGACTCTAAGAACAACATGGGAACTGCCTAGGGCCTTCGTCCCAGCCACCTGGAAGAAGCAGTAACTTGACACCGTTAGAGTTCCTAGATCCAGCTAGGCCTGAAGCCAGCTACTACAGTAAATATCCTTTTTTACTTATGTTATTAATAATTTGAATGAGGATTCTGTCACTTGCACTTGAAAAAGTCATGATTATTATTTCCTTTAACCACTTTGATCCCATTTTATCTCTAAAAAAAGTATGATAATAATAACAATCTCATTGGATTGTTGTTCTTAAATAGATCATGCATATAAGTCTTTGTTCCCTTCTCCACCCGTAACCAGTTGGTTGGCTTGGGTAGCGTTACTGAGAAGATTAGAATAGAATAGACTAAGAAGTTATACTTGGAGGGAATCTTAAAGGTCATCTAGACCACCCATCAATTCTTTATTTTTTTGTTTTTTGTGAAGAGGATGACAACCACTTTTTTTTTTGTACAGGGTATGGTTGGATCAAATGGCTTGGTGAATATCAAAGATTTTTGCATGAAATGTAAGAAAATAGTTATTATTTTACAAGGAGCTTGCGGTCTGGCAACAGAGGTAAGGAATATTTCAAGAACCCTCTAGACAGAGGTTTTTAAACTATAACGTACATAAGAAAAAGCTGAGGGGTTGGGCAGGCTGATCAAAAGGCAGATCTCCCTCTTACAAACGCCCAGGTCAGTCTGGTGCCACGCTCTGCGAGTGGCTGCACTAAGCGACTAGAGAGAGGGTGGGAAGACGTGGAAAGAGGGCACTTCAACACCTGCTGCCAACCCTCAGAGAAAGGGCCAGGATACGATGGCCTGTTCACTAGGAAAGTTCGGGAAGGGCAGCGGGTCTGGAGTCCGGATGGGCACCGGGAGCACGGGCTTCACAGGTGGGGTTCTGCCGGGAGCAGCCCGGAGCCAGGCGTTCAGGTGCAGCGCACTGACCCAGGTGTGCTCCCACGGAGCACTGCGGGGAAGGGGTGAGGTAAGACCCGCAAGGGGAGGAAGCCAAGCAAGGGGTCCACGGAGGGCGGAGTACCCCCCTCAGCCTGGTCTGGGGGGCCGCTCGGAGGGGCAGGCATTGGTTATGGGGTGAGGTGAGTGGGAATCGCCCCACCCCCACGTCCAGCTCTCCCTGTGGTGGGGCTGTTCCAGGGTGCAAGAACAGTGTTTTCAAGGTCACGGGTGCTAGCGGTTACCAGCAAAGCGCTAAGACGCGGGAGGATGGGATGCTGCGAGGGGGCCCGGGTAGGGATCCGGTGTTCACTACCTCGGCTCTGTAGTACTTCTGGGATGGACGCGTTATCTAGCGGGGGCGGGGGGCGGGGGGTAGGGTGGGGGGAGGGGAAGGGGGAGGAGGAGGGCATTTCAGAATCCTGAACGGAAAGCGCCGTGGGATGGATTCACCGCGGCCGGAGCCGCCACTGTTGTGTTCTTATTTCTTATATTCCTAGCAAAGCGCAGATGAAAGTCCAGAGCACGTTGGAATGTCCCCACCTTCCCGCAACCCCTCCCTCGCAGCCGCCCCACCACACACACGAAAATGAAATATTTTTAGCTGTGCTCATTTGCTGTCTGTCTCTCCAGACAGGGTTGCATAAGAAGGGGCTGGTTTCCTCCCCGCGGGATTGCAGGGGGACGGTTAAGCTGCCCTCGCGGCTGGTAAAGCCATTTACGCTCAGAGAAGCAGCCAGTGTGGCTTAAAGGAGTTGGCAGGTCCCAAGCCTCGTAAAGGGAAAACCTGACGAATGCCAGGGAGCCAAGGTGACTTCATACGGGGCTGGGGCTGATGGACTGTGAGGAATAACACACAAGCCCTCCCACTGCTCCTGCCTTCCTGGAATTCTAGAATCACAAAACATTACAGCTGTGAGAAGGACCTTGGAGAGCAGGTCATCTGGCCTGAGCTGGTCATTATAAAGATGAGAAAACTGAGGACTTACAGTGAGGGAAGGAAAGGGACTCATACTTGTGAAGTGGAGGCACTTCTAGACCCAGGCACGGGGCTGGGCACTGTTTCCAGATTGCTCCATGTTAGCCCTGCAATGGCTCCGTGGGGTGGGATTATGACACAGCTTTTACAAACAAAGGCACAAGTTCAGAGATGGAACATGGCTTTGCTTAAGTTGCACATCGAAGCAGAGAGCTGAGATTAGAACCCAGGCCCATGCAGAGCTCTCGTTTGTTTTTCTGTCTTCAGGGTGAGCTGGGGAACAACTTTCTAGCCAGCGGTGAAAGAGCTGGTACCTGCAGCTTTCTCTGTGCCACAAGCACGACATCCATGCACTGCCCTGTCCTGGTGCTTAGAAGGAGGCCTGACTCACACTAGGTGCTCAACAAACATCTGTCAAAGGAGCAAGGCAGCAAGTGTTGATTACGCACCTCCTTCATGTGACATTTTGTCCCATGGGAGACAAAATAGTCCTGGCCCTTGAAGTGCTCTCATTTGTGTTGATAGGACAGCGTGCACACGTGGAAAATGCTGGAAAGTGATGCCAGGTGATGCAGACACGCATGCGAGCTAGTGCTGTCCTGTGAGCCTGGGTTCAGGGCAGCTTTGGGGGTTGTATTTCACCATGGCTCCACTCTCCTGCACCCCACCCCCAATGCTCTGTTCCTCATGCCTTCCCAACCAGGGCCTCACCCCGAGACGGACTCCCTCTGCTTCTCCAAGTCCAGGTGTCCTGGTCCCACCGGCCTTCAAGGCTTAGCTGAAGTGCCATCTCCTAGGGGATCCTTCCCTGATGCCTTCAGCTGGCAGGGATTCCTCCCACTTCTGAGTTCCTGTAACACTTGACCAGTACCTGTCTTGTGAGCATGCCTTATCTCCTTTACTGACCCCCTAGTGGGTGTCAAGTTCACCACTGTAGCCCCAGACACACTGGTGTTCCCTGACTGTGTGAATGGAGACTGGATGGAAAGACCCGTACCAGAGGGACAGGGTCACCTGATGCTCTCTGGAGTGGGTGGTCATCTTCATGATACGATTCAAGGAGTACAGGAGCCCACTGCCCTGATCAGATACTTCCCAGTGTGGTGCTGACCCTCGCACTTACTCTTAGCCATTTACTGCTTTGAGGTAAGGTCGTTATTACCTCTGTCCCCCCTGGCTAAATGAAGCCTGGCCTTAATTTCAACCCATGTGTGGAGCAAGAAGCAACAAGCTCATCCCTGTTTGGTGCTTATAGTTACAAAAAAAAGGTGACACTGCTATAAACACCTCGGTATACTATCCTGGAAAAGTGGTTTGCAAATTGTGCTGTGAGCCACCCATAAACAGCTTATTTCTATCTCTCTTACTAGGTTTATGTTTTCCCCATTCAATTTGTTGGAACAAATTTCACATTAAGAAGTTTATGGATTCACAAGATGGAAACATCACATTCTGTGTCCCCTTCTGCCTGTCATTCTGTATACCTGGGTCCCTCCAGCCACCACGGGTGCCTGGACCTGTGTAGATAGCATTCAGAAAGTGACCTCAAAGTTTCCGTCTCCTTCTGGCCAGATTGCAAGCTCTTGGTGGATAGGTGCCTCCCCCACCCCACCCCAGCACACTGCCTGGCTCCCAGGGGGCATGGAACGTTTCTTCTTCAGTTTCTTCACACAAAACGGGGAAATTGGAATGGATGGATTGTATGGTTGGAGATATTGGAGCCTTTGGTGAAGTTGTTGATAAGCATTTGACAGATATGTTTGGAACACTGTGGGAAAATAGCTATGGGAATATAGAAAACCAAGTAAATGGAGGTGAGTGGGGACTGGGGAGAAAACCATTATTAAGTCTAATCTTGGCCCTGGTAAGAGGACATATGCAGGCCCTTAGAGAGGCCAGTCTCACGTCCTGACTCATGTGGGACCTGGTGCATATACATGGAGGAATATGCAGCCTCCACGCCCAAGTTCCATCCTCACTGCTCTGGAAAGCACCCACCCCTTGGCCATCCCTGGGACCCAGGGCTGTGCATCCTCTTTAGGAGAAGTGGTTCTGAAGAGGACTCCCCTGAAGTGGGCTTGGGGCCATTTGATCAGGAAATTGTGGAGTCCCAGGTATTCAAAGTGTGGGCTAAAGGGGAGGGGTATGAGCCCCAGGTAGGGCCATCCCTTTGGCCCTGAGAGTGCCTCAATCTCCCTGGAGAGATGCAGTCAGAGGAGGTGGGGCCCAGGGCAGGAATCCCGATGCCCAGGTCTAAGGGGTGAACTCCAGTGGGAGACAAAGAGGAAATGCCAAGGAAATAAACACAGTCACTACCTGACCCATCAGGAACAATTTCTACATAGGTGTAATAATGTAAATAATGCTTACTGATTTAACTAAAAATTGTGCTTCTAGAAATATGGTAAGTGGGAGAGTCATAGGGAAAAGTGTTAAATCCCAAACTACCATGACAAGAAGGCAACAGGTTCTGTCAAAAACAAACGGTTCAAGAAACAGCAGTATAAACACACATATATATTTCTTTCGTAAAAACCTGGCTGAAACCAGAAGAAAGAACTAAAATAATTGAAAGTTGGTGTCATTAGGGAGAAAAACCAAGGGCGGGGGACAGGAGATGACAGTTTTTTATGGCTTTTCTTTTAAAGAGAAAATATCAATGTACATCTTTATTTAGAAGGTACAGTTTCTGTACTTAACTATTTGTTACATCTATATCCTGGTTATCTGTTGTTGTAAAACAAATTATAGAACTTAGTGGCGTAAAACGATGGCCTTTTAATTAATTCAGGCAGAGCTCAGATCAGCAATTCTCTGTTCTGTGTGGAATTGACGTGGGTTACCGGGTAGGAGTCAGGGTGATGGGCCCCAGGGGGTCCAGGACGGCCTCGCTGACACACATGCTGGGACCATGGCACAGAGGAGGGCAGAGTGAGCTTGGTTTGGACTGTTGGCCTGAGTGTCTCTACATTTGCCCTCTCCAGTACCGAAGGTGTCAGGGAACTGCCACGGAAGAAGGACTTCTATCATAGCTCAGAGCTCCCAGTTTCAGTGTTCCAAGATGGCCAGGTGACATTCTAAAGGTTTCTCGTGAATTAGCCTTAGACTTCGCAGTCCATCACTTCTGCCGCATTCTGCTCAAGCAAGTCACTAAAGCCAGCCCAGGCTCAAGGACAGAGGCATTCGACTCAGAGTCGTAGCAAAGACTTTGTGGCCATTTGTAGTTTCTCACAGCTACCTTGCTCCTCCTAAGGATTTGAGATAGTTTACATTATTTTTTTAAGTGATAAAAATATTTAAAGATTTTTTTTAAAAAATGAACTCGGAAAATCTGTTCTGGCGCTGCCTATCTTTTCGGCTGTTCTTGTTCATGTCACTGAGCAAGACCTCTTGCATGAGGAAGAACAGAAGTGGCTATGCAGGCGGGCCGGTCTCGCTGTTGATTTCGGAGGAGAAGCGTCCAACGTCGCACTTTAAGTATCACGTCTGCTGTAGGATTTTTGTGGGTACTCTTTGCTCAGATTAAGAAAGTTCATTTCTATTCCTAGTTTGCATTCATGAATTTTAACACTATTTTTGAAAATAATGTGTATGTGTATTTTTATTTAATACTTTGATTAAATAAAAATTTAAAAATAAAAGGTGACTTTGGTAGCCATGAGGAGGATGAACGCAGGTGATGAGCTGAGAGGCGAGGAGGCCAGGGGAGGCAGGGGAGGTGTGGGACAGAGGAGCTGCAGGTCTGGGTTCCCCAAAGACTCAAGCTCCGGGGGACCGAGGGGTCAGCTGAGGACAGCAACACCACAAGGCAGAGGAGGCAGGCGTCCTGGGCTGGCCACGGGTGAGATGTGGGTGTGGAGGCTCAGTCCTGCCTTGGCTGTGGTTGCTAAGTTGGCCGGGTGAGCCCCTCCGAGGTCTTCCTGACTGTCACTGAGGCACCTTCATGACAGCTGAGGGAGGGCTCAGGGTTTCCATGGCAACAGGGCAAAGAATTCCAGGAAAGGAGAAAGAAAACCACAAAATCGAAATCTGGCTCTGAAATAAAAATAGCCAATAGTTGAGATTTTTAAGAAAGAGGAAAAACAAAAACAGTGTTTGGTGCATGAGTCACACTGACTTCTCCCAATTACCAGCTCTTAGGCTCCAAATAAAGCTTCCGATGGAGGAAGCTTGGCATGTCCATGGTGGCGAGGACACTGAGCTCTGACCCCTCCCGCCAGCCTCACGTTTGGCTCTCTCCTGTGGAAACAGTCACCCTCCCTGCTTGGAGCTGTATGCCTCCTCTGGCATATGGAGCTGGGAGAACTGGCCCAAGTGACATCCCTTTGGCCTCAGTTTCCTCCTCTGAAAAGCGAGGGGGCTGGACTGACTTCCTGCTTTGACGTGTGTGTCATGCTCTGGTGTCGGAAAAGTGTCAGAGGTCGCTATGCCCTCGCCCCGACACTTAGACCGTCTTGTTACATGTTAGGGGTGTGTTCTTTTGTCAACAGACTACAGAGACAGCCCTGAACCCTGGCAGGGGCTCCCATTCAGAAGATTAGGTGGCAGTTTTGAGTTGGAAAACTTGCGCATCCTAGGAGTTTGGAGGAAGAGAGAATGCCATCTGTGGGCAGGCCTGGGCTGGGAGGCTTCGTGAGGAGAAGCCTTCAAGCTTGGAAAGTAGGATGGATGACCACCTGCTTAGGTGGGTTCAGGAGAGGGTGTCCAGATGCAGGGAGATGGACCAGATGACCCCTACAGAACTCCCTGCCCTGTCCATGACTTTGGGACAAGCTTGGTAGCAACTTTCCCCCACATCTGGGTCTGCACCACCTTGCTACATCCACACATGCCCTTTCTCTGTAATGTGCCAACTTCCTAACTTCCAAGGATGCTCAGATGATTGGCCATAATCGAGAACTCATGTGGTGCAGGAGGTTGTGGCCATCATTTCACTCAGAGCACTCAGTTGGGACTGAGGGTAAGATGAGTGGCAGGAATCTCCCAGACCCTTGGTTGGTCTCAGGCCATCCTGCTGAGCTGAGCACATCTGGTACACAAAGTCACAGATGCCATGTTCCTGGAAACACTGCCCTCAGGGCTCAACCCCTGCAGGCTTCCATTCTGCAGAGCCACCTGCAGAGACCCTGATGCACACAGGCCAGGGTCAGTGGGCCTTGCTGACAAAGGACATGGGCATAGTGACTGAGAGCCTCCTGCCAGGCTGGAGCTGGAGCACCAGGGTTTGAATCCTGCCTCTGCCTCTTGCCAAATGAGTGAGGGTGAGCAGGGTCCTGCAGGGAACAGATGTTTGAGAAGGATTTGCAGAAGGGGCTACTGACAGAGGTGTGTGCAGAGGTGAGGGGACCCACAAAGGATGGGGCAGCCCCAGGGACTCCTACAGAGGGGACCAGAAAGGCAGGAGCCCGTGAGGGAAGTGGTGATGGCTGGAGCCCTGGGAGAAGGCCTGAGGGGGGAGCTGTCGCCAGAGGAAGAAGAAGGCTGCCCTGTCCTCCTGCCAGTGCCCCCAAGGGCTGAGTCCAACTAGGAGCCAGAGGACAAGGGAGCAGGTAAATCTGCATGGATAGCTCAGCTCCCCGGGCACAGAGCAGCGGGCAGAAAGGTCGAGGGTGGCTCTGAAGGGCAAAGATCAGTACACATGACCTTCCTGTGCCTCAGTTTCCTCATTTGTAAAATGGTGATGATAATAAAACCTATGGCATAGGGCTATTGTCAGAACTAAATGAGTAAATCTATCTATCCATCCATCCATCCATCCATCCATCCATCCATCCATCCATCTATCCATCCATCCATCCATCCATCCATCCATCCAACCATCTATCCATCCATCCATCCATCCATCCATCCATCCATCCATCCATCCATCCATCTACATATCTATCCAGCGTCTGGAGCAGTGCCTGGCACACAGGCGTGATGCATAAATGTTTGCTCTCACCCATGTTATTACCATGCTCCCACACATGTTTGTTCCCTTCCTCTAGGCACCCAAGTTTCCTTTCTCTCTTTTAGTCCAATCTGAAGCTGCTGGCTGGCTCTTGGGAAGGGCCCAGTAATCAGTTCTTTTCACTATGGTGTGTGTAACTGGCAATGGCTTCAGGAGCTACCTCCGCCCGGGTGCACTTGCACTGTGGAGGAAACACTGCATCCTCCTAAGGGTGTGAAGCTCAGGCCTGAGCAGCCTCTTCTTCCTGCACTGTACAGGAATGACCAGAGGGGAAGATGTTGGGGAGTGTGGGAGCTTCCTGTGGCCCCTGCCTGGCGACCGAGCACCTGATAGGAGAGGTGGCCAAGCTCTGCCAGTCAACTGCTTGCCGTTTCTGGAGAAGCCAGCTCTGACCCTGAGCATCTGTGTGAGGGCCCTCAAAGCTGGGGCAGGGCACCTTCAGTGCCCAGAGAGTGGGGGCCCCAGACAGAGATGGCCCAACCCCAGGGTCCCCAGGAGGTTGGCGGTGAGTCTGAGATTTGAACCAAGAGGCCTAACCTCCAGGCCAGGGTCCTTTCTTCACCCTCCACTGGTTACTCGGAAGTGCACACCCTTGAGTGGCCAGAGACATCCCTGGGTGGACGTCTGACCTCACCAGCTGGCCCTGGAGCCACTCAGCCTTTCAGCCAGAGGGAAATGTGTGACCCAGAGAGGGTTCAAGTGTGACTCAGGCTGAGATGTGGACTCTTTGGGATGCTGAAGCCCCTTCTGTTCTCAGCTCTGTCTGGCAGTTGTGGCCCCCTGTCGTGGGCCGGGTGGCCTTGGCTATGATCCTCTCCCCTGTTCCCCCCTACAGAGGTTCCCCCCAAGTGAGGCTTCAGCTGACCTCACAATGCCCTTCTCTCCACCCCACAGCCTGAGCCCCTCCTCCAGGTCATTGGTCATATGCTCTGGGACACACATGGGAGCTGATTGTTTATACAGTGTTTGCTCACAATGGCAACAAGCACCCCCTCTTCCGCAGCCCTTTGATGGCAAGATGCTGTCACACTAGGAGGGGCTACAAAGTAGCTGGCAGCAGACAGCATCCAAAACACAAGCTCAGGCCCATGAAAGCATCTGGAAAACAAGCTCAGACTCCAGAAAGTATTAAAAAAAAAAAAAAACAACAAGCTCAGGCTCAAGCCCTTTCCCCAGCGCATGACTCATTGGACACATAGGCCTTGCTCTGTGGTGTCAGGGTCATCCCCTCTGCCACATCTCGGCCTTGTGAACCTTTGCAATCCCTGACACAGCCCTGCTCACAGCCCAGGGGCCCCAGGTTTCAAGGCTGACAGGCGGAGACTGTGGGGCATAGAGGATCTTACAAATATAAACGAAATCCCGGGACATTAAAGTTGAGAGGTTCTTAATTTTGCATGAATATGCAGTTTTCTTGTGGCTTGAGCTTTCATCAGATTCCAAAGGGGCCCAGTGTTAATCAGTGCAGACAGGGGACGCTGTGACAACAAACAGCCCCAGACTCTCAGGGGCTGACACAATGGTGAATTTTGAGACCACTGGTTGGAGTCCATTTCCTGTCCCTGTTTTCCTTCCTTGATATCTGGCTGACCATCTAGGTAAGAACAAACTGAACAACAAGAGCCGAACGTAACCGAATGTTTTATTAGGTTACCCCATTGTGCGGTGGGCACACAAAGAACCAGGTGTTTCACGAAGCACCGTCTTATTGGATCTTGTGAGGCAGAGGAGGAAACCAAGGCTCACAGAGGGGAGTGACTCATCCTAAATCACCTGGCTAGTTGTGCAGTCAGATGCTATGCTGAGATTTGAACTCAAGCCCACCCCAGTGGCTACAGCGACTGAAGCCAACCACATGCATCATTTCCAACCACATTGCTACTAGTTCTAGTATTTGTATTGTGCTTTTGAGTTCATGCAGCATTTCCATCCATTTGGCAAATATTTGCTGAGCACCTCCTGTGTGCTGGGTGCTGTTCTAGCTGCTGTGGTTCAGGGCACAGGGAAGAGTAGAGAATGGATTGGAAGTGGCAAAGAGAGAATCGCTGCTCCAGGGACTGGTGAGAAGACAAAGCTTAACTGGATGGAATGGCACCCGGTGGAGGATTGAGGCTCCATCGCAGATTGGCCAGGCCATTCATGAGCCTTCCACAGCAGGCCAAGAGACCTTGCCTCCCAGGCGGGGGTGCAGCTGCCTGAAAGGAATCCCGGAGACATCTCCACACCACTGAGTCTGGGCTGCATTTGTTTTTAAAACTGTGGAATCACATTCACCATAATTATCTCTAACAGCATGGGATCTGGTTCAGAGAAGATGTTCCCCAAATGTTTATGGAATGAATGGGATAGGAGTGAATGGATGGATGGATGGTGACTGAGGCTGGGCAATGCCCTTCTACCTTCTGGACCTCAGTTTCCTCATCTATCCACCAAGGTGATGTCTAAGGGCCCATTCCCCGCTGACATCTGATGACTAATGTGACAACATTGTGCCTGTGTGGTTGGAAACTATGCTGGCCACGTCTGCCCAGACAGAGCCCGTGTCTCAGTCCCCAAAGCTGACTTCTACATTGTTTGGGTGATTTTTCCCCAGAGACAACTGCTGGCACTGTTCCCATGGGGACCGGTCCCAGCAGCATTGTTGTGGCATAGCTGGGGATTTTCCAGGGCCCGGGGTAGTTGGGCTTTAAGACTCTGTGGCCGGGCAGGGTTCATAGTCAGATGCAGACAGGTGTGACTCTAGGAGCACAGACAGGAAACGTTTTTCCCCAAATACCTCTTCTGCTGCTACCACTTGGGATTCCACTGGGTTCAGCATTGCCTCTTTCTTTTGTGGGTCCTCTGGATAAATGCCAAAAGCCTTAGCAGAGTGATGGAGGTTTTAAACACAATTCAATTCTTGCTGGCCTTATGTGTGCCAACCTCTGCACAGAGCCACTGGGGTAGATACAAAAGTAATAATAGTGAGATTAATATAACTATTGTTTTTAAATTTTTTTTAAATTATTTTATTGATATGTAATAGATGTACATATTTTCGGAGTACATGTTATAATTTGATATATTCACCTAATGTGTAAAGATCAAGTCAGATTAATCGCAATATCCATCACCTTAAATACTTCTTTTCTTTGTGCTAGGAACATTCGAATTATTCTCTTCTAACTATTTTGGAATGCACAATAAATTAATGTCAATTATAATCACCCTTCTCATCAATCAAACACCAGGTCTTATTTCTTCTAAGTGTATATTTGAACCCATTAATTTACTTCTCTTCATCCTGGCCTCCCCCCTCCCCTTGCTGGCCTCTGGTAACCACCAATCCACTCTCTATCTTCATGAAATCCACTTTTTAGCTCCCACGTATGAGTGAGAACATGCAATATTTGCCTTTCTGTGCTTGGCTTGTTTCACTGTTATAACATAATGACCTCCAGTTCCATCCCTGTTGCTGCAAATGACAGGATTTCATTCTTTTTATGGCTGAGTAGTATTCCATTGTGTGTATGTACTACATTTTCTTTATGCCTTCATCCATTGGTGAGCACTTAGGTGGAGTCTGTAACTACTGTTTATTGAGCATTTACTATGTAACACGCACTGCATACATTGCTTACTTTAGCCCTTGCCCCAACCCTAGGAGATATGTAATTTTTGCTTCATTTTACAGATGAGGAACTTGAGCCAGAGAGGCTGAGACATTTGCCCGATGTGACCTCATTGGATCTCTCCTGCCTGCACAACCACTATGCTATAACCCCCTGGCTTCTGGTGGTTTCTGTCTAGTGGGGAGAAAGATATGGCAGCTGCACAGAGTCAATGCTAGGGGGAGGCAAGAGCAGTGGGCCCACGGGGGAGCCAGGTGCGGGTGATCAGGAAGGCTGAGGAGATCTTATCCCAGCTGGCTCTTGAAGGCTGAGAAGGATTTTCTATACTGAGAAGGAAAGAGGGCAGTCAGGCCCGGGAGAATGACTGGAGCCAAGCCACATGCAGGCTCTCTGTTGGCCGGCATCGGGGTGGGCGAAGGCTGCAGTAAATGGAATACGAGGCGTGACTAGTGTGGCAGGTCCTGGGAGGTGACAGGGAGCCAGGGAAGTTTCTGCAGAGTGAGAATCTGTGAGGTCTGTTTTAGAACACTCCCTCTCCTGAAAAATTGTCACAGACCAGAGGGAGCTAAGGTGACAGGATAACTCAGTGTAATAAGGCATCCTGGATGGGTCCTGGAACAGAAAAAGGACATTAGGGGCAAAGCTAATGGCATCCTAATAGATGTGGAGTTTGGTTAAAAGTAATGTACCAATCAATGTTGGTTCCGTAGTTGTGACAAATATATCAAAGCATGTTAACAACATGGGAAGCCGGGAGAAGTGTCTATGGGAAGTCTCTGTACTATCTTCGCAACTTTTCTGTCAATCTAACACTATTCTCAAACAAAAAGGTTTATTAAAATAAGAAGTAAATTAAAAAAAAATTACTCCCTCCGCAGGCAGCATGGAGGATGGAGTTGAGTGGCGGGTCTGGCTGTGGGGAGGGTGTGCAGGAAGCCGCTGCTATCCGGCTGGGCCAGGGGGCTGGGGCCAGAAATGAGGGACACCCAGACGGTGGGTGAGACAGAACTTGGCAACTTGTTGGTTGTGAGGGCTGAGTTTGAGGCCTGAGTCAAAGGTGACACTCTTGTCCCCAGCCCAGTGACAGGCATGGAGGTGACTTTCTGAGGGGAGGGATGAGGTTGCCATAGACCGGCCTGCACACCAAGCCGGACACCACTCTGAGCATGCCCATGTTCTGCTCATGACGCTGTTTATGGGGTAGCTAGATTCTTCACAAGGATGCCGCCCGAACTATTGGCCGTGAAGGACAGGGATTTGGGATTTTGGTTTTTAAATGTATTTCCAGTCCAGTGAAGATCAGTATTTTGGTCTACACCCTGTTCAATGAGACAAGTGCATGGAGCATGTGCTTGGACGTCAGGCATTTCCCAAGTGCTGTAAAAGTTTCTGCATGTTTGCTTTTCATTTCTGTCTTTATCTCACTGCAGACCAGCAAACACACAGTTTATGGACTGGCACTGGTCCACTTTAAACCCCATAACTATTTAAGCGTTAAGGACTTTGATTCTCAATTTACAGACGAGAAAACTGAGACTTGAAGAGGTCTATAAGCTCTCCGAGGGCTCATGAAACTGGTAAATTTCAGAGAGCGGGAATTTAACCTGCGGCCTGTCTGCCCCTAGAGGTGATGCTCCCGCCACCTCCCGTGAGCTGCCAGTGCTCAGGCAGCCCTGTGGCCTGGCCTCCCACCTCTCTGCCTGCAGGTTGTTTCCAAGCTGTTCTTTACTCCTCTTCCCTGGAGGCTGAATCACGGGTTGCTTTGACTCAAGGAAAGAAGGATGTGGAGGGGAGTGCCTGGAATAGCCTTTGCCAATGGTGACCTCAGGGCCTGCCTCCCCGGGGGCCCACAGGCCAGAGCATGCAAATAGCTCTAGCCTTGGAGACCTCACAGAGTGGCCAGGAGCACTGACCCTGACCCTGGCATCATTCCCAGTCTCTGCTACTGACAGATTGGAAAGAGAGGGTGGGTCACACAGGGTCCCATCCAAGGACAACCCCATCAGTGAACCCAGGCAGCACTTAGCAGTAGCTACTAATAACAGCAATGGGAAGATTGGAGCAGCCATCACATGCCGGACAAAGGGCTAAGTGCAGGGGTATTCACTTTTGCTCACTATCGCTCTGTGGAAGAATAAGGCAGATGAATTCTCCTCCATTCTGAGAGCAAAGCTGGGCTTTGGGCCTCTCTCCTCAGGGCTGTGGGCAGGGATGAAAGGGAAGTGGGTTGGAAGCAAACTCCTTTTCAGGCTCCTGAGACAGCCTAAGCTTATGGAGAGGATGGTGCTGGAGAAAGGGACAGCCAGTGCCTCTGGCAGGCCAGTGGTGACACAGGGTGGGAGATTCCCCAGCCCAGGGAAAGGGCTCGACGTCTGTGGTTTTGTAAGTCAGGGAACCCTCCCTGAGATCCACTCCCTGGGCAATGGCTGTGCTATGTGCCTAGGGAGGCCTCCAGCCTCTTCAAAGATTTAGTTATCAAATAGTCACCAAAAACCCACTCTGTGGCTGCACTCACCTAGGTTCTGGGGGTACAGAGATAAACAAGGAGGACTTCTAGAAAACAACAACACACTTCTTGCACACTTCACAGAGGCAGAGTCTACCTTCTGCCTCCTGGCTGCGATCGTCCCTCTTTCCCTGAATTTGCACATTCAGCCTCTGCTTGCATGTCCTGTTCCACAGCAGAGGGACACTCTCTTGCCCAAAACTTTGATATTCAGTGGCTCCGTTTCATCCAGGGATAGAGTGCATACTCTTTGTCAGAGCACGCAAGGCCATTAGCGTAGAATGAATGGTGTCACTACCGCTTGCACACACTCCTGGCCCCAGCAGGTGCACGTTTTCCCCTCGCTCTCTGCAGGCAGGCTCAGCTCCTGCCCTGCCAGACCCACTGGCAGCGCACATGCCTCGTGCTCTGGCAGCACACGCCACTCCTTACCTTCCAGTCTCCACTCCTTTCCTCGTGCTGTTTCCTCTGCCACAAATGAGCTTTGGATTTTCCATTTCTCTGTGTGTTGAAATCTTATTAATCACTCAAAGCCCAGCTCACCTGTCACCACCATTGGGGACCTACTCTGATTTCTATGGTCAGAGGAATGCTTACCTACCCTCCATTCCCAGCCAACCCAACTTACACACACTCACTGTAATTGCCTAACTTCTAGCCAACACTTTCTGTTTCTTCTACAAAACGCACTGCTAGTGGCCTGTCCTCTAGTCAGCCCTCACACTGTGTTACCGCCAATGTGGCATCTGTTTATCGAGGCAGGGTATTAGGGTTCTCCAGAGAAACAGAACCAGTAGGGTTGATAGATTGATCGATTGATTGATTATGAGGAATTAGCTTACACAATTACGGAGGCTGAGAAGTGGCACAATCTGCTGTGCAAGCTGGAGACCCAGGAAAGCCAGTGGTGTGATTCAGTCCAAGTCCAATGGCCTGAGAACTGGAGGAGCTAATGGTGTAACTCTCAGTCCAAGAGACAGAGAAGATGAGATGAGATGTCCCAGCTCGACAGGCGGGCAAGGAGCAAAAGGGGCAAATTCCTCCTTCCTTCAGGCCCTCAACAGATTGGATGATGCCCACCCACCCTGGGAAGGGCAATCCACTTTACTGAGTCCACTGATTCAAATGCTAATCTCATCCAGAAACACACTCACAGACAGGTTCACACATAATATTGAATCTGGGCACCCTTGGGCAGTCAAGCTGACACATAAAATTAACCACCACGTGCAGTTGTTCTCAAACCTGTTTATTTGGGTTGTTCTTTTTGGTGCCCAGGATGACAGATCTAGACAGGCTTCACACATAGCCAGGTCAGACTGGAGCAGGAGGACAGAAGACTTCAGAGGGGATGGCTCCAGGACAGAGGAGCCAAAGTTTACACAGTGTATTTCGATCAGTAGAGAAATGTTTGTTGTTCTGGCCCAAAGTTAGGGGCTGAATCCATCACAGGTTCATAGAGAGTAAGCAAATGAAAGGGAAAAGTAATTACTAACTACTGAAACAGAAAACAAAAGCTGTTCAAAACAAAGAATATATAATGGTAGTACACTAGGTGGTCAGCTGTGAACAATATGTATTAAAGAATCGTGTCAATAGAGAATGGAGATTTAAGTAAAAATTTCAATGCAATCCTATCAAAAGGATAGGAGTTTGGGAAATGTGTGTGTATGCACATTATGATTAGGGAAGAAGTGTAAGACGGCTGAATTGTCATCTTTGATAGTTAATGGCTAATGTCTAAAATGGAAAAATCAAGAACTGATGTCGAAGAGATACCTGCACTCCCGTGTTCATTACACCATTACTCACAGTAGCCAAGATAGGGTGAAGGGGAGAAAATATCATTTCTTTTCTTTCCTTTATGGAGCCTTAGGTGAAACACTCTCCTGAAAACAAAAGTCAGATCAACAGGGAGAAAACCAACAAAGGTTTATCGATGGCTGCTGTCCCCATCACGCAGGAGAGGCCTCAGTTCAAAAGTGTTTCTCTCTCAAGACAGTGGCTTCGGGGCCTTGCTTAAAGGGCATTTTAACAAAGAGCCATGAATCCTACAGTGAGGGACAAGACCAAGAAGAGAGCATCTTTAGGCTTCCAAAGGTGGGAAAAGGTGGGAAGGCAAATTTATGGGAAGAGCAAAGCCTGCTCTTAGATGTCCTGGTGTGAGGTCTCTGAGCTGATAAGCAAGCAGCGTAAAGAAGCTGCCACTGGGCAGGAAAAGGCGGAGAGGAGGGAAGGAAGACCTCCTGTCCTTACAAACCGCTGTCCTGACCTCAGGCAAATGACGGAGGGGCAGAGTGCCCCCCTGTGTTTTAACCTTCTTTGGCTTTTAGTTATCAAATAGTCACCAAAAACCCACTCTGTGGCTGCACTCACCTAGGTTCTGGGTATTTTAGAGAGGAATATTTTGGTTTCCTTCAATGGAATCAACCTAAGTGTCCATCAGTGGATGAATGGATGAAGAAAATGTGGTATACATACACAGTGGAATACTATTTAGCCTTGAAAAAGAGGGAGATCCTGTCATTTGCAACAACATGGATGAACCCAGAGGACATTATGTTAAGTGAAACCTGTCAGGCCCAGAAAGACAAACACTACATGATCTCACTTTTATGTGAAATCTAGGAAAAGTCCAACTCATAGAAACAGAGATTAAAATGGTGGTTACCAGAGGCAAGGGAGGGGGGAGATTGGGGACACATTAGTCAAAGGACACAAAATTTCAGTTAGGAGAAATAAGTTCAAGAGATCTATTGTACATCATGGTGACTATAGTTGATAATAATATGTCGTATACTTGGAAATTGCTAACAGAGTAGATTTTAAGTGTTCTCACCACAAAAATATAAGTATGTGAGATAATGCATATGTTAAACAGCTTGATTTAGCCATTCCACAATGTGTACATATGTATAAAAATCACATTGTATATCATAAATATATGTATTTTTACTAGTCAGTTAAAAATAAGTAAAAAGAGCAAAGGAAAAATCAAACATCAGAATTATGAGCTTGTTATATAGAAACATGCAGGTAAATGCAATCCAAAAAGTGGTCGCCCCCTGGGTGGTGGTGGGGGTGGGTCTGGAGACTGGTGTTTTTGTTATAAATTTTATGTTACTATTTGACATTTTAAAACTAAGCACACACTTTGTTTTATTAGGATCAAAATTAAAATGAAAAACTTTAAATATAAATAAAAGATAAGTTGGCCGCTGTCCCTCCTGGGTCCCACCAGGAAACAGTGCTGAAGCTCCGCCCCCCGGGCCATTCATTCCCCAGGGAGGATATCTGGGCATCTGCTCCAACACAGCTGCTGCATCTGGTCTTGGTTTATTTGCACGACTCAGAAGCACAGGGTAAACTAGCTCCTCATTAGAGGCGACATGTCCCATGTTAGGTGGGGCGGTGGAAGGCATTAGGTGGAAGGATGTTTGGGAAACACTTGCAGGACGGGGTGAGGGTGTTTGTTTTTCCTCTGAGACCCAGACACTTCTGGTAACCATTGTTCCCAAGTGTGGTTTTTTGAAAACTCATTCTTTGCAAATTCCACGGGCAGCCCAGACTGATTCGTCCGTCTAGGAATTTGAGGGGCCAAGAGCAGAAATAACATTTTATAGGAGAAGGGGGATCAAAGCCAACAGGCTCTTTGCAGAATCCACCCAGGTCTCGCACTTTTGGGATCACACCTCGTTAACGGCGGCCCAAGACTTACCAGGTTGATTTTTAATAAGCTGCCCTTCAGTGTGCTCTGGCTTTTTGTCAACGTTTTCCAGGCAAACTGCTATTTGTCCTGGAGCTGGGATAAGTCTCCAGTGAGCCCAGGCAGGACCCGCCATAAAAGAGGTCTTCTGCTTCACCCACATACATGGCTCCTCTTTCTTGATGTCCTTGTCTCCCTCAGGCAACTGCTTAGATTTCTCTAATGCTTTGCAGTTCATAAAGGACCTCATTCGACCTACCTAATATCAACATGGCATGGACAGGGATTGTTTATTCCACTTTGCAGGTGGAGAAACTGAGGCTCGGAGAGGTTTAGGGACGATAGTACAGCCAGAAAGCAGAGTTGGGAATTAAACCCAGGTTTCCCGAGGTCTCAGCCAGTACCATTTCTCAACACCTGACACCTGAAGGTGCCAGACCCCAGTCCTGATGCAATGGCCCTGCACGTTCACCCTGGCACAGCACTTGGGCTAGATCACCTGCCTGTCTGCCTTAGGTGGAGCCAGGTCTCCATGCCTCTCAAGCTCCTGTCCCCTCCCCAAACTCGACCTCTTTTCTAGAGTCTGAGTTTCAGCTACAACTATCAGATGGACAGAGTCTGAAGCTAAGTCACTCTAGAGGATGAATGAATGTCCCTCCATCCCTCCGAGGTCAGAGCAGACAGAGCCCTAGGTGTGATGTCAGGTACAGATTTCAGCTCTGCAACTCAACAGCTACAGCCTTGGCAAACCTTAAGGCACGCTGGGCCTGTGTCCTCGTCTTTGAAATGAAGGCTGTAATTCCCACCTCCATAGGATCTTTATAGATCAGATAACCAAAATGATTTGTCAACTGTACAAAAGGAAGGGATTACTAATATCAGCAATAATGATACCTTCAACCCCACACCTTTCCTGTGAAAGATGTGTCATTCTGCACAGAAAGCCGATTACTGAGACACCAAGGATAGCCAAGGAAGAAAGGTAGTTTATTACAGATGATGTCACCTGGGAGACAGAAGAGATGCCTCAAATCCATCACCACAACCAACTGCGGGGAGAGCTTTTGATAAGGTGTTCAGGAAGGTGGTTACGGGTATCAGGCAGGTTGTGTTGGAAGCAACGTGTGCAGGAGGTCTAATTGGGAAGTCGCAGGTTGGTGATGGGTGGTGAGTCTGGCACTGTTATCCTGGGATGAGTCTGCTGTTTCTGGGAGACAACTTGAAAGGTAAAAGGATTAGTTGGAAAGATTATAATGTTCTGCTCTTTGAGTGCTACAGGCCTGGGAATCCAAAGTGTGAGAAAGCTACAGGGAAGCATAGATAGGTGGGGGGAGTCGTTTTGTGTTTGTTTGTGGAGCCAATCACACAAGGCTACACAGTGACTTGGTGGAAGGGTCAGCTCTAGATCTTAGCTTTGCTTGTTCCAAGTTCAATGTTTTTCCATTTGCCAGAGTCAAATATTTGCCTCCCCATGTAAATACCCATTGAGTGCCTGGGTCAGTCCCTAGCTCTCAGCCTTCAGAGAGCAGCCAATAAATTCTTTCATTAAAAACTTGTATTTCTTTCTGCACTGGCATGGGAAAAAAACAAAACAAAACAAAACAAAACAAACTTGTATTTCTTAGGATGTTTTTGGCTGCAGGTAACATTACATATCTAAGATATGAAGAAAATGTACGACATCACACAAGCAGTCCAGTCCCTAGAATCAATGAATTCAGGGCTCAGTGCCACCTTCAGCAAGTGGCAGGGTGGATGCAGCAGTCCCAGGGGATTCATGCAGAGCTCAGAGAAGAAAAGGGGACTCCCTGCCATGTGTGTCTTCTTATTAGTGAGGAGGCTTTTCCAGGAGCCAGCCCCCTTCCCCATCAGAACTCCCCTTAAGTCTCCTTGGCCAGGGCTGTATCCCATGCCCAGATTAAACCTATCACTGGCAAAGGGTAAGGAATTAACAAGACTGGCTTAGTCTAATCAACATCCACTCCTAGGGTGGGCCTGGGGCTGGGCGTCACCTTCCAGAACACATGGGAAGGTGAGCACCTAAGCAAAATAAGTGCTCTGGCAACAATCTAGAGCAGAGCTATCTGGTAGCACTTACTGCAATGACACAAATGTTCTATATCTGTCTTGCGCAATACAGAGTAATACGCCAACTCTATTGGGTATTGCAGGTCTAGAGGGTGTGTATTTGAGTGTGCCTGTCTGTCTGTTGGGTAGGTAACCAAGTGTCTGCTGCAGAGTTAATATAGAGCTCTACTGTCCTGGAAATACTCACATTCTGAATAGGGAATAATATCTTAAAGGGAAAGATGAAAGATCTAATGGTGGACTTCCGGGCTGGGACGTGGGGATGAGAGACGGGGGAAAGAGCTGTGGAGAGAACTGGACACCCCACCTATGACATCTCTACAGGAGGACAGCTGCGGCTCTGGGGGCCAGCTGTTGCTGACTTGAAATTGCCTCTCTCTGAGCGCTTCCCAAGTTTCTGCAAGCTGGGAGTCCCGGCAGGGCCTAATCAGCTCTTGGGAAGAAGGAATGACTTCATCAGGATTCTTTCCAGTTTCTGGTCTTTGCTGTATTTTTAAGGGCAAAATGCCATCACGCAGACCCTTTCCAAAGGTCCAAATAGCTTTCAAACAGGACAGAAAGGGGCTTCTGCTCTCCAGGAAAATCCTCTATCCCAAGTCGTAAACAGCCCGGGTAACCCTACCCCAGCGCGCCCAGGCTGTAAATGCTGGCTTTGTTCCGGGTAGGGCCTGGTGGAGGCATTAAGTCTGAGGGAGCGACTGCTCTCTCTCCTGGGTGCTGCATGGCGGGGGACGCCAGTGATCCTGTGCCAACCAGAGCAGCCCACCCAGGTGGCAGTGGAAGGGGCTGTGAAGCCCATGGGCCCCGAGTACACAGACACAGGGTGGTGGTGAGCTCGGCCAAAGCCGGAGGGCTTCATCATAAACACCCTGTTCTGCTACCAGGCAGCCCACCTCCCTGAACAAACACTTCTACGTTCCCGGGGGTCTCTGCTGGCCACTCCAAGTTCCTCCCCTGCTCCTTCCTTGCTCCTCTCTTGTCCCAGCACTGACCCTCCTCTGGTCACAGGCTAGGACCCCCTTCCTTACCTCTTTGCCTCTGCTTAAAACGTCTCCAGCTCATCTACCCCATGGCTCTGTCAAGGTCCCAGTCACAAACTGCCTCTTCCTTGAAGTCCTACCAGATTTCTACCCAGAATGGAGCAATTTCCCCTCTGTCTCTGATGACCCATGTGATAGGTTTGTTAAATTAAACTATAGTCTGCCTTGCTGTAGAGTTCACAGTGCATGTCTGATATCCCGCCCACGTGTCTCTGGGTCTATCCCTTCTTCCTGCACCCCCACCCACTGCAAGGCACAGCGTCCTGTTAGAACAGGGTACTCGGCCTTCTGAGTGAAGATTCACTGTCTTTCACATTTTGCATCAATGCAGTATTAATAGCCAGCATTACTGAGCACGTACTATATGCCTGGCCAGAGTCTAAGTATTTTATGAGCATTAATTCATGCACCCTCATGATAGTCCTATGAAGTAGGTACTAAAATTGCCCCATCTTACCAATGAGGAAGCTAAGGCACAGAGATGTTAAGTAACCTGCTCACAGCCAGCAACTGGCAGAGCCTGGATTTAACTCCGGACAGCCTGGATCAGAGCCTGTGCCCTTTAACCTCCATCCCCCTCTCCAAGTGATTGTGAACTTGGGGTCTGACTCCAGGGGTTCGAATCAGGGCTGTACCTTCCCTAACCGTGTAACTGTGACGGGGTTACCTGACTCTCTGTGCCCCAGTTTCCTCATGTGAAATACAGGTGATAACAGTATGTACCTGCATCATAGCACAGTTGTGTGAATTCAGTGACAACATGTGCAAAAAGGCTTTGCACAGTGCCTGACACATAGAAAGTGTGCTCAAGGGAGAGCCCCGTGCTTACTATTCCTGCTGTGACACTTGGCCTCAGAATGGTCCCAGCCAGCAGGTTGAAGCCCAGGCATTGACGTCTGATCCCAGGGAAGTGCCTGGCAAAGTCGCATGAAGCAAGCCCACGGGAAAGGGCCACCCCTGCCCAGGACCCTGGCAAGACATCTGTGTGCTGTGGGGTGGGGGGTGGTCCCAGCAACGCCCGTCCCCTCCCTATCCCAGCTCCCCAGAAACATTCCACCCTCATTGCCACAGAGCTGTATGGCAGGATCCCAATATCAGAAAACGAGCAAAGCGACCCAAACACCCAGCACGCAACAGTAGGGCTGCATCAGGGGCCCAGAGTGACAAGATTTCTTCCTATTGTTTATGGAAGGAATCAGCCACACCCTACCCAGGTGGACTGTGGTCTCTCAAGGTCTTCCCCGAGGCAGGAGAATTGAACTAGCGTCTATAACTGCCTCAAAAGATATTTGTGGAAGCACAAGGCCTAGAGGCAACAAGCGGGAGGAAAAGCAGTTGCTGTGTTAGGCTGGTGGCATAGTGATGGGGGCGTTTCTAGAACATTCTTTAATGGTGTTGTTAGATCACCATAATTAAGTGAGCTGATATACTTAGAGCCAATGCAAGCACTACGTGTGCTGGTTATCAGTGTCTGTCAGTAGCAGTGAGCTGGCTCTCCGCCATTGCAACTGGAAGAGTCCTCACTGCCCTGTGGTCTTCTAAGGCTGGCGTGGGGGAAGGCTGGACAGCTGGCTCTGCCACGATGGAACTGTCCATGGAGCCAGATCCTGTGGCCACCATCCCTCAGACCCTGGCACCCGTAACACGGGCCAGCTCCGACCCAGACAGCGTGTCCCCTAGGCTCCCCACTCCACAGGCAAGGACTGGAACTAGCTGCCCTGCAGGGTGCAGGGTCCTGATGAAGCTGGACACAGAGGCTCCCAGTGACCCGGCCACTGCTTCTTTCTTCCTCGACCCATTGGTCTCAGTTGGAAGATGGCCACTGACTCATGGTCGTGGCCGGCCTTGCTGTGCCGTGTGCAACCAGCACCTTTCTCGCTCAGCCCGTGGCAGCCACGCCCCGGCAGTGGACTCCATCCATGCACACTGGGCTCGCTCCAAGCAGCTGGACCTTCCAGAACCTACAAAAACCTGACACCTTCTTACCAAAGAAAACCCCCAGAAGTGCCAAAACCGAGAGCGTGGCACTGTCGGTTACAGTAACAGCCGCTATTTGTTGAGCACAGGACAGGATTCCTTGACCACTGAGGGGTGATGCGAAGCTGGGCCCCAGCCAGGAAAATGCTCCAGCCACTCAGCCAGGGCCCTCCATCCGCAGGGGCTGCTGCCATTGGACAGGAACAGAGCCCAGACCCGGGGCTCTTGCTCCCCAGCCACCCCGCAGTCCTGTCAGTAAGGCCTCTCCTCCCTTCCTCCTGTCTACTGCTGCCCAGGGTAGCTGCGGGCAGCGGCTGAACGTGAGCTCCCTGACAACCCAAAGCCCTGTGTTAGCTCTTTATTGCTACATAACCAATTACCCCAAAACTTGAGCAGCCTAAAACAGCAAACAGTTACTGTTTCACCGGTTTCTGAGGGGCAGGAATCTGGGGACGGCTCAGCTGGTGATTCTACTCAGGGGCTCTCACAGGGCAGGCTGTCTGTGGGGCTGCAGCTCTCCCAAGGCTGGTCTGCAGCTGGAGCTGCTCAGCTGGGGGCATCAGCTCCTCCTGCCCCATAGGGCTACTCGGAATGTGGCAGCTGGTCTCCCCCAGAGTGCAATGACCCATGACCGAGACAGAGAGAGAGAGACGGAGGGAGAGAGGGAGAGCCACTGAGACGGGAAGCTGTGGTCTCTTGCATAACTGAGTCTTGGAGGTGGTCACACCTTCCCTTCTGCCATCTTCTCTTTGCACACGGACCGACCCTGGAAGCACCTGGTAGTGGGAGGAGACCGCAGTGAATGTGACTGTCGGAAGGTGGGCCATCGGGCCAGCTTGGAGGCCCAGGAGGGTTTGGAGTTGGAAAGGGGAGGCAAAGGAAGAGTACCACTAAGGCGTTAGAACCGTGAATGGTGACGTAATGGTTACATTTGACTGGAGACTCACCCAGGAGACTCGTATTTGAATAAGGCAGTTGGGTCACAGGGCTCCTTGACCTCTACGGGAACAGGATGAAGAGCTGAGTTTGCTCTGAGCAGATGGAGGGTGGGGCGTGTTTGGGGATTAGAACAAACAGAATCTGGAGATTTGAGAGTGACGTGGGCTGGCCCTGGAGGCTCCTCAGTGGGGCTGGCCATGCGCTTCCTGGGCTGCGTCTGCTCTCGTGGTGACTCACTCCCAGGATGCCCATGGGGTCTGAGGAAGTGAGACCAGTCTGCTTACAAAAGGGGGTAGCTTTGGAGCAGCGCCTTGAAGGAGGCGAGGATTTGGTCAGAGACGGCGAGGACAGCAGAGCAGAAGGAACCGCAGAAAGGCTTGGAGAAGAGGTGACAGCAGGCATCTTTCAGGACACCACCTGCCATCCTCGCTGCTAGGCAGGCCTGTTCCGTCGTACCCACTGCCTTCATGCACCTTTCCTCTTCATTCTGCCCCTCCGAATTGCAGGTTTCTGTAAATTGCCAGCAGGCTTTTTAATTTATCTTTTCCAGGTGGATGTTAATGTCTACTCTGGGCTCTGGAGCCGTTCCAGGCCTCGGAAGCTTTGCCCAACCCCCATCTAGTTCACTCCTTGAACCACCCCCTCACCACCCTTCCTGTTCATCCTCAGCTGCCCCACATCTGGCCTGCCTCTGCTGGAAACTCCATCCCCAGGGAAGAAGCAGGAGCGGCTGCTGCAGCCAGCAAATTCCTGAAGCGTGAACAGGTTGGTTTTCATCAAAAGATCTGAAAGTCCTGGACAGCCAGACACCTCTCTTTGGGGTAATGGTATTTGCAGGCCCCGAGGCTGTCTTCCAGCTCCTGTGCACCGCAGCCCTCTGCCTTCCGACGCTGACAACTCAGAGTCCCAGAATCCCCAAGCCAGGCTCTCTGAGGCCTTTTCCACCCTCCTAGAGACCTCCAGGGCATGGGGCCTTAATAGATGAGACAGAATTCAGTTCCTATAAAACAGCCAAGAAGTCCCAGCAGGTCCCAGGCTCAGGCCCCAAGCAAATGCAGCCCAGCCTCGGGCCAGGTTCTCCAGGCACGGCCAGTATCCCACTTCATTTTCTGCCTCCCGTGACAGCACACCCACGGCCTTCCCTCCTGCCAGGCTGGTCAGCAAGCTCTGCCCCTTGGGGTCAGTAATGCTTGATTTTATGTGTCAACTTGACTGGGCCATGGGATGCCTGATGTTTTCACCTGTTTTCTGTTGTTATAACAGAATAGCTGAGACTGGCTGGTTTATAAAGAAAAGAAGTCTATTTAGCTCACGGTTCTGGAGGCTGGGAAGTTCAAGAACATGCCTTTCTGCTACATCATAACATGGCGAGAGGGCAAGTGCAAGAGAGCCAGAAACAGCTCACTTTTATAACAGAGCCACTCCTGAGATAACAAACCCACTCCTGTGATAGTGACATTAATCAGTTCACAAGGGCAGAGGGATTAAGTTTCCAACACATGAACTTTTGGGGGACACATTCAAATCATAGCATGAGAGATATCTGATTAAATGTTATTTTGGGGTGTATCTGTAAGGATGTTTCCAGAAGAGGTTTGCATTTGAATTGTTGGACTGGGTAAAGCGGATGGCTCTCCCCAGTGTGGGTGCGCATCACCCAACCTGTTGAGAACTTGAGAACAGAAAGATGGAGGAAGGTTGAATTATCTCTTTCTGCCTGATTGCTTGGGCTGAGACCTGGAGCTTAGACCTTGGGCTGGGACTTACACTATTCACACTGGTGTTCAGGCCTTCTGACTCAGACTGGAATTTACACCACTGGCTTTCCTGGGTCTCCAGCTTGCAGATGGCAGATCGTGGGACTCTTTAGCCTTCATAATTGTGTCAGTCAATTATTCTAATTATCTATCTGTCTATCTATCTATCTATCTATCTATCCATCTATCCATCCATCTATCTATCTATTCATACTACTGGTTCTGTTTCTCAGGAGAACACTGACTACTGCAGTGCCCCTTAGAAGGGTTAGAAAATAGGACCTAGGAGATCAGAGTTTAGTTCTACCTCTCACTTGTGGGCCAACTTCTGGCAAGTCAGTTCAGGTCCTGCTCTTGGGGCTCCTGCCCTCCTATCTCATAAGGTTGTTGAGAAAATGTAACACAGAGAATGGCCTAAAAAGGGGTAAAAATGTTTTCAGTCTCATCCTTTTTCAGAACTAAAACCTGCATCCCTGTCTCAGGCCAGTGGTCGGGAGAGGCAGGGGAGTGTCCTTTTTTCTTTGTGTCACAGGGGATGGCTCCAGGGAATTGTCCTGGTAGAGGTCAAGAGATTGTTTTAGCCAAAGTTGGCATGAATCAGACGCATCAACTATACCTAGACATCAATAGCCTAAAGCTGAAAACCGCCCCTTTAAAAGCTCTGTATTCCTGCTCAGAGGCAGGACATTGGTACTTTAAGATGGGGGCCTGCCAACCTCCTCATTTGCTGGCAAATTAATAAACTTCTCTTTCTTTCTCCTCAAACCACTTGTTCTTGGTCTTCTGATATGGCCGCAGGGACAAGTGCCAAATTTTTGGTAACAAAAATGAGTCAATGAGATTATATAATTGTGAGTACCCACCTTGCTGCACCATTTGCAGGAGTTTGTGCTTCCTTGGTCCAAGACTCACCACCCATGATACCAGCATTTGTACAAAATTCAGTGCAGGCCACACTTTCAGTACCTCCCGCCAAGCAGTTTGAAGGGGGTGATGCTTCTAGACCAAGAGGAATAATCAATTGCATTGACATTTGCAGCATCACAAAGAAGGTCCAAATCCCCTCATGGGAACCCATTTAGAAAGTTGATGGTTGATGTGGGACCAGGCTGCCTCCGCCCTTGTTCACTTTCACTCCCCACAGGTGACATCAATGAGAGTAACCCTGGTTTCTAAATGAGAACCAGGTAAAATCTGCATTTCCCCACTTTTCTCTCTACCACTTTTCACACCAACCCCACCTCTGAAGCTAGTGAGGAATCTTTCCTCTGAGAAGCCAGACGACTGTTTTGGGGTGCTGGGTGCAACATTTCTGCTCACCTCTGGATGGTGAGCCTGTGCAGCTGCGATAATATTATAGAAGCCACACAGGGCTCCCTGCGCACAGGGGCCTGGCCGCCTGGCAGGGTCTACAACACTGGCTGCAGGCTCCAAGTGAGTTTGCAGGTGGGTCGATTTGGGATGACATGCAGCACTGGCCTTTGCATCCTTGGCTCCTGGGTTGCTGCTGGGCAGGACTGGTTTGAAATCACAGGAGTTATGCTCTGTGACCACTACTGTCTACCTCTTGCAAATGAAGACTCTGGTTTTAAGTGGGTGTGATCTGGCAGATCTGCCGGGTCTGGGCAGTCAGGTCCAGGCAGGTCACTAAGGCAAGAAGCAGCAAGCAGGCACAGTAACTGAAGCATTATGTCAGCATTCACTCATTCAAAACATATTTTATGTATTATGCATGAGACCCAGATGTATAATGGCGAGTATGACTGCTGGTCCTGCTGTCACAGAGCTTACGTTCTGCTGGGTGAGACAGGCAGGTGGACCGGCAATTGCAGTGCAGTGGGACAAGCACTGCTGTGCTGTGGGAACTCATGAAAAGGGGCACTGATATGTTGAAGTCCTAATCCCTGGTACCTGTGAATATGACCTTATTTGGAAATAAAGTCTTTGCAGAAGTAATCAAATTAAGGTGAAGTCATTAGGGTGGACCCTAAGCCAAATTGACTGGAGTCCTTAAAAGAAGAGGAGAAGAGACACACACAGAGACCCTCAGGGAGAATATCACATTATGTGGGAGGCAGAGATTGCAGTGACGTGCCCACGAACCAAGGAACACCAAGAAATGGCAGCAATGCTAGAAGCTGAGAGAAAGGCATGGAATAGATTCTTCTCTGAAGGCTTCAGAGAGCATGGTGCTGCCAACACCCTGATTTCACTCTTCCGGCCTCCATAACTGTGAGAGAATAAATTTCTTTGCCTTACAGCCATCCAGTTTGTGGTATTTTGTTACGTCAGCCCTAGAAAACTAATATAAGCACTGAACTCAGAGTGGTGCATCAGGGAAGTCTTCTTGGAAGAAGTGACATTTAAGGGGAGAACTAGAGGGTGGTGTTTTCACCATGGCCTTTTGTTTGTAGGAACAGTTCTTCAAACTAAATCAAATAGATGGGTTGGTGATGAGGGTGTGGGCTTAAAAGGATAAAGGGCATCTCATGGAACCGAGCACAGAAAGAGCAGCTGGGTCTCACTGCACCTGAAGCCCAAAGTATGAAGGCCATGATTTGCACTGGTTAGGGGTACGTGACTTCCCTCTTTCTTTCCACCTCCTGTTTCTCTTTGTGGTGACTCCACCTTCTTCTCCCTGCCTCCCAGGTGGCTTCTTCCACTTGGTAGGTCCCAGTGTACGTGTCACTTGCAGAAGGGCTTCTGTAACCACACTAGGCAAGTGGCCCCTCATTGCTCCATCCCACCACCCTGCTTATCTTTTTTTTTTTTTTTTTTTTGAGAGAGTCTCACTCTGTTGCCCGGGCTAGAGTGCTGTGGCATCAGCCTAGCTCACTGCAACCTCAAACTCCTGGGCTCAAGCAATCCTCCTGCCTCAGCCTCCTGAGTACCTGGGACTACAGGCATGTGCCACCATGCCTGGCTAATTTTTTTCTATATATTTTTAGCTGTCCAGATCATTTCTTTCTATTTTTAGTAGGGATGGGGTCTCGCTCTTGCTCAGGCTGGTCTTGAACTCCTGACCTCGAGCAATTCTCCCGCCTCGGCCTCCCAGAGTGCTAGGATTACAGGTGTGAGCCACCTCGCCTGGCCACCCTGCTTATCTTATTTATAATACTTAGCAAAAGCCACCATTATCCTGTTGATTTATTTGTAAATTCATTTTTCATCCATCTTTCTCATGAAATTAGAACAGTGCCCCATTAAGAATTCAGATTTCTTCCTAAGAGTAAGGAGTGATGGGATCTGAGCTGTGTTTTTTAGAGATCCCGGGACTGCAGGTGGAGGATGGGTCGAGGCCAGGGGACCCGGCATAAGCCTGGCACAGGGTCAGTGCTCAGAGATGACCCCTGTGAGCGCTGAGTCAGCAGGCCCTGGTGGAGTCCAGTCAGGAGGTGACGGACGGAGGGCAGCAGGTGACTCCTGAGACACTCGGGAAGAAGAATGGAGGGGACGTGGTGCCTGATTAGACGTGGGGAAGACGGATGGGGGAGAAAGCAAGAGGGACTCCGAGGTTTCAAATATGGCCGTGGGGTGGCTGGCAGAGGAGATGACCACTGCACTCCTGGATGGGGGGTGTCGGAGATGTCTGAGGAGGGGGCACAGTGAGGTGTCGGTGAACAGCTGTCACATCTGTAGTTGGCCTGGAGTTCCAGAGGGGGTCTGTCTGGGATACTGATGTGGAAGTCTTTTGCCTGGAAAGAGTAAGGAGGCCGTGGAGGTGGCTCCCAGGGAGCTCATGCATGGAGGGAAACGAGAGAATGGTCTTGGACAGAAGCCTGAGGAACATCAAGTTGCAAGGACGGAGCGGAGGAAGAGGAGGCGGCAGAGGAGACGGGGCAGCCGAGGCGAGAGAGGGAGGGCAAACCACAGGGGGGCTCACGGGATCCAAGCGCGGAGAACTTGACAAGGAGGACGTGGCCAGCGGTGTCAAATGCCATCTCGGGGCCAAGTAAGATGAGACAAGGAATATATCCCTTGAAAGTATGGACAAGGAGGTCGTCGGTGATCTTGGCAAAAACAATTTCATTACCGGAGGTGGCGGCAAAAGTCACACCGATGTGGGGAGCGTGGGCTGAGCGCGTGTGGACAGCTCTGCCCAGAAACGGGGCTGGGGAGGGCAGGGGAGAAGGAATTCAGAGATGGGGAAGAATGAGGAATCGAGGGCGGCGGCAGAAACACAGGTGCCAGGGCTTGGGAAGGCGCGAGGGCTGGGAGCCAGCGGCCGAGGAAGAAGAAGGGACAGAGGAGCAGTGGGGGAGGTAGCTCTTCCAGGGAGGGTCCTCGGCCCAGCAGCGGGGACAGGCCTGTGCGCGAACGATCCCACCAAAGCAGCCCAGGGGGCGCCGAAGGGCCGTGGGAGCTCAGAGGCCGTGAAAGAGGCTCAAGTCTCACAGCCCCGCTGGGCCCTCCGCATGTCCCCGCGTCCTTCGGAGACCTGCTCAAGTTCACTCCCTCAGGGAAGCCGTCCTGAGCCTCCTGAGAGGGACACAGCTCCAACCACATCCACGCCCAGCACGCCTCGCGCCCCCCACCCCCAGACTCTCTTCTATGAAACTGGAATCACAGAGCGAAGAGCATCACTCTCTTCCATTCATGGGACCCATCATCATCTACCCGTGCACGGTCTCTCCCACCGGCCTCCACTCCCATGTGTTTAATATATATCTTTAAATGTTTAATATATGTTTTTAGATATGTGGGAAATACACAGTGCTCTTCTATGTGTGTATGTTTTTAATTGATATGAGCGTTACTGTGTATTAGCTCTCACATCTTACACTTTTCTCTCAAAGCCAAGTTTTTAAAAATCTATCCCTATTGCTATGTGAGTTGCACCCACCTATGACACAGATTCTGCCATACACATCAACCACAATCAGCTTAGAATGTTAAGATTTCTGCCAAAGTGCTGCTGCTGCCAACATTTTGGGGGCAAACATCCTCATCTATCGTCTTCATGGAATTAGGAGACAGTTTCTCTAGTATATCCAGAGGTGGGGCTGTTGGCCCATGAGCAAGGCGCAAAATTCATTCTCTGAGTACTGCCAGGGGGATCTTCAGAACAGATGCTCCCTGTCGACGGTCCCCCCAGCAGGGCATGAGGGCTCCCGTTCCCCCAATTCTCCAGCGATGTTTGATATTATCCAACTTTCCAAGTTTTCCAGTAGTGTGGGTGTAAAGAGGTATGTCATTCTGTCTGAAGTTCTATTTCTCTGAGGGCCACAAGCTCACACATTCCTTCAAACACTTCTTAGCCATTTGGCATTTTTCTTCTGTGAATTGTTTATGCCTCTCCTTTGCCAATGTCTTAATTGGCATTGGGTTGTGTTGTCTTCACTTGTTGATGTGCAGGAGTTCCTTATGTCTTTTTCTATATCTAGTTTATTTCGGTCTTTGAAACTATTTTCCCCCTCTTTGTCATTTGTTTAATTTGCACATTGTGTTATTTACTGAATACAAATTAATAATTTCGGTGTAGACGAATCACTGCTTTTCCCTTTTAAGGTTTCTGCATTTGGAGCCTTGCATACAAAATCACTCCCCACCCCCTAGTCACAGATATTCTTAGACTGTCTTACTACTCTTGGTATGTCTTTTATAAGTTTTTTAGGTTTACCTTTTGCATCCAGCTGGTATTTATCCTTGTTATAAAGTTTTACAATTGGATCCACAAATGTTTTGTTAATTTTATACTTCCCTAGATGATTTATAAATTTGTTGCTACCATGACTAGATGTTTATTTCCTACATTTTCTAACTTATTGCTATTTTAGTAGAGTACTAATGAATTTTGTAGGTTGATCCTGTATCCAGCTATCTTGAAGAATCATTTATTTTAGTTCTATTAGTTTGTATGCTGATTGTTAGTTTTTATTTGTATATAATCAGATTGTCCACAATTGATAGTTTCATCTCTTCCATTATGATAATGATATTATAATTTCTTTTTTCCTATGTGATTGCATTGGTCAGGCCCTTCATTACTATGTTGAATAAGAATAGTCACCCGTGTCTTGTACCTAAACATAAGAAGAATGTGTTTGCAAATTTAAACATTTTCTTAAGTATGTTTGCCGTAGGATTTTAACACAGAGCCATTCTCAAGTTAAAGAAGTCCCTTTTTACTTTTGGTATCTGAAAATTTTTATCATAAAGAGATATTGAATTTTTCAAATACTTTTCTTTTGCATCTATTGAGGTATCATGATTTTTCTCCCTTAGCTTATTAATGTGCTGAAGTACGTGGGTAGATTTCCTGACACTGGACCATCCTTACATTACTGGAATTAACCCTTCTTAGTCATGATGTGCTAGTTTAAAAAATAATTTACTAATATTTTATGAAGCATTACAAGTAGGGTAATAAGTGAAATCATTTATAATTTTCTTGTATTGTCCTTGTAAAGTTTCTTGGGTCTTGTAAAGCATGTAATTGTTACTATGAAAGGAAATAGAAAAATTATAATCATTCTTCTATTTTCTTCCACTAATATCAAATTGCCATCTGCTGCCTCTTACTATGCCTTTCTGTGTGTACAGTATCTTTTTGTTTCAATGTCAAATCATAGTTGCTTTTAATAGAACTTTAAATAGCAATTAAGCTGAATGCATATGACACAGACAATGCAAAAACAATGCACAGCAGAAGTGCCAGTGACATGAATAGCCATGACCAGGTTCCTGCACGTACAATTGCATCACAACAGCCACCAGGCCAATAGCAATCATAGGCTCCATTGATTATAAACACATCCTGGTTACAGAAATGTTAAAATGTGCTTTTTACAATAGATGAAACATGGTAATATAAAGAAGGAGGCAATTATTATCCAACAGAAATGAAGCGCTAAATTGTGCAATACTAGATACTATTTACACTCATGTTTGTTTGTTTTTTTAAGACAGAGTTTCACTCTGTTGCCTGGGCTAGAGTGTCATGGCGTCAGCCTAGCTCACAGCAACCTCAAACTCCTGGGCTCAAGCAATCCTCCTGCCTCAGCCTCCCAAGTAGCTGGGACTACAGGCATGTGCCACCATGCCCGGCTAATTTTGTTCTGTATATATTTTTAGCTGTCCAGATCATTTCTTTCTATTTTTAGTAGAGATGGGGTCTCGCTCTTGCCCAGGCTGGTCTCGAACTCCTGACCTTGAGCCATCCTCCCACCTCAGCCTCTCAGCGTGCTAGAATTACAGGCATGAGCCACCGTGCCCGGCCTATTTACACTCATGTTTACAGAGATGACACTGGGTCCCTCACCCAGCAACCTCATGTAGGTCTGAGTGTTCTGCAGGGAATATGCCCTGGGCTGATGCACCTATCTCTTCGTACTTGTATGACCAATGGCACATGCTCGAGATATGGCTGTTCTAGGGTCACTTAGAACATCCAGGGTACAATAAGTCACTCTGGGGCTGAGGTCAGAGGTCAGTCTGTGGTCAGGGAGTGGTTAGTTCATGGCAGTGAGGGGTGGCCCTTGAGGGTTGGGGTGAATATTAAACTATGGTTCATGCTCAGAGTCAGTCTCTAGGGGGGTTAACTCTGTAACTGGTTTGTGGTCAGCCTGTGACTGAGGTTTGGAGCTGGTTTGTGGCTGGTTTTAAGAGTTTATGTGTGGCCAGGGTTGAGGTCCATGGCCGGTGTTAAGGTCAGTGTGTGGCTGGAACCATGGATCAGAGAGCAGCCCAAGTGGGGCCTGAGGCTGGCCTTGGCCCCGTGAGCAGCTCTCACTACCCTACATGCTGCAGGGAGCCCATGCCTGATCCCTTTGGCCAAGCAGCCTCTGCTCTGGGAGTCTGCGCATTGTGTACCCTGGCCAGGTCCATCCTAGGGCCAAGGCAAACCTTGGCACTTCTGGGGCTGCCCTCCACTCTGCTCCCACATTGCCCTGCTGGGAGTCAGCGCTGCCCAGCTCACCCAGAGCCGGGCACCCCAGCCTGCCTCCCCAGAGAGGATGGAGGCTAGCCAAGGAAGAAAGGAGTGGCCATGGAGGAAAATGTGGCTGTTTGGAGCAAACCTGAAGGTGCTCTAAGGTGCTAGCCAGTGGCACTGCTATGAGGAGGCACGGGACCTGGGTTCAAGTCCTGCTTTTCCCACCACACAGTGGGCAATCTTTGGTAAGTCATTTGCTCTCTTGTAACTTCAGTTTTCTTGTCTGTAAAATAGGAATCCGAATTTCTGTGAGGATGAAATGACATAAAATGCTGAAATGTATTGTGAAAACTGTAGAGTGCTATTACAAAGTAGGGGATGGTTGTGATGACAATGATGATGGTGATAATCATGATATGGTAATGATGATTATGATGATGACAGCTACAAAAGGTAATCATTACGGAGCCCTAGATCTTACAAGAGAGCTGGGAAACGTCATTCTGCTGGGAACTCAGGCAGAGGAAATGGCACGGTGAACACATGGCCTTGTCTCAGCCACAGAAAGTATCATTATCTCCATTTTACAGATGAGAATACTTGGACTTGAAGATTGTATGATTTACCCAAGGTCGCATGACTCAGAGCTTCTTTAACTCTTATTGTAGGACTTGTGCCATGACACCCTGGCCTCAGTAAGGAGTGTTTCTGATCGCTGCTTCTTCCTTTCCTTCTCCAGAAACATTCTCCTGTTGTCCGCATCCCAGCACAATGATAAACACGACAGCAACAAGCGACTGAATGCTTGCCCTTGGCCATGCACTGTGCTAAGTTCTGTAGACAAATCGTTTCATTTCATCTTCATAACAACCTTGCAAGGTGGGGTTGATTTAGGCCTAAAGATCCCAGGAGAAGATGTTACAGAGGAGGAAACTGAGGCTGAGAGTGGGAGTGACTCACCCATAAGTGGCTGATCCAAGACATAACCTCAGACCTCTCTGGCCCCAAAGCCCACGTTGATGCCACTGTGTGATACTGAAACTTTGCCTGAGTTCTGGGCCTTAGCCTGTTGGTGACATCTTTGTGTAACTTTGGACTTGTTTATTTTCATTTATAGAAAATGAAAATGCCTACCAAGCCTCCTTCTGGGGGTAGTTGAGGATAAAATGAATGGGAGAACATACTAAAAAGGTCAAATTGTTGCATAAATGGAAGGGATTTTTAATATCCTCAAAATTCTCTGCTTCCCTCCGCTCCTTCTCCCCAGTGTCCTCACTCTTCAGCAACAGACTTAGGACAAAAGTGATGATTATTCTGAGGGGCACAGGCAGGGTCTGTCCCTTGGAGGGGCCTCCCCTCCCAGCCTCCGGGGTTTTTTTTTTTCCAGTTTTCAGGCTGTTTCCAATGACCCCAAGAAGACGGCCACTGTTTCCCTCCACAGCAATGGAAATAATTAGCTCCATTCTTCCTGTTTGAATAGTCATGCCTAGTTGGGCTCTTAAATATGATCTTCGCAGCGCCTTTGCAAACCCTCCCAGGTTCTATTTTTACTTCTCTTGCTGGAGGAACGCGATGGAAGGCCACTCCAGCACAAAGAGCCCTAATTAATTTCCCCTGCCTTTAAATATTTCTTCAAAGTGTGTGTTTGAAAAGGACATTTAAAAAAACAAATTCCATGACTCCGGAGGTGGATTCCAACATATTTCTCACTGCTTTCCACTTGGAAAGCAGCCTTCCCCCTGCCGCCCGGTGGCCTGGCTGGCGTGTGCTGGGTGGCAGCTGGGCAGTGCTCACTGCTCCTCCTCCACCAGGATGGGCTGCTGCCTCCATCCACCTCTCGGACGGCGGAGGGCCGCTCAGGCCACAAACCCCCTTCAGTTTCAGAGTCTGAGGGCCCGGGGAGAAGACGGTCCTGGACAAAAGCCCGCAAAGGTGAGAAGTAGGTAGAAGGGGGCTTCTGAGGGCCGGAATCATGAAAACACAGCACTGGGGCCATCGGAAAAACCATTAGAGGAGATTCCTTTGCCCTGAATCCCAATTCCCAGAATGGCCGCAGAGCCAAACCATACATGTTGCATGGTGATTTATTGTCAATCTGGCTGTCCTGGCTTGGAAATGGTAGTCCTCAAACTGCCTGTGTCCTCATAAGGTCAGGGGCGGTCTGAGCCCAAGATCCCAGGGCAAGAGAAGCTTTCGTGATCTAGAACACAGGGCTGGGGGGAGGAGCTTTTATCCTTGGGGAGAAATTCTGGTTCTCAAGGTCCTCATTGAAAAAGAAGTTGTTTTGAAACAGCAGATGCTTCTTGAAAACACACAGAAAAATTTCTCCCCTTTCCATCTCTCAGCGGCCAGCGGGTAGGCGCTGGCTTCCTGGAACGCATCCTCAACCTAGGGAGACACCATCCGAGGGGCGGCGCCCACACGTGGGAGCCCTGTGCCTGAGATCCCGTCAGTAATGCTTCGTGCTTTAGCCTTCTAGGCATCCCCGGCAAGATGCAAACCGTCTCCAGGCAGCGCATAAGAGGCGTGAGTGAGTGGCAGCAAGGAGGAACAAGTGCCTCTTTTCCCTCTGCCCTCTCCACTCTGCCCTCCTCCACCTCTCCTCTCCTCCCCCTGCTCCTCTCCCCTGTCTTGGGGATTGTATGATTTACCCAGGGTCCTCTCCCTTCTTCTCCCCTCCCCCATCATTCCCGCTCCCTCTGACTTGCCCACTCCCACCCCATTTTCTGCTCCCTCCCCATTTCCGTTTCTAGCCTTTCTCTCCTCTCCCCAGTCTCTTCTCTCCTCCTCCCTGTGGGCCAGCTCCCTCACCCCCAACCTCCCCAGGAAGCAGCGTCCAGTCTCTTTCCTCCTAGGTGAGTCCAATCAGCAACACTGCAGTCTTGCTGCTAGAATTGGAGTCTTCTGGGCACAGCTTCAGCTGTGGCTAGAGAAACATCCTTGGGCTCCCCAGGGGCTCCCTGGTAATGTTGCGATGCCCTCTCTCTTTCTCTCATTTCTGATGAAGTGCGGATGGGGCACTCCTGAAGGAAGGAGAGGCCTTATCTTTATAGCCATAAACACTGAGCAAGACACAGAGCAAGCCAGCTGTGCCTGGTCCCCAGACCCTGGGCCTCTAGGCCCCTAATTCGGCACCCTGGGAAGACCAAATAGTACAGGAGGAGGAGCCTGGGCTATGGCTCTGCTCTGCAGCTGCTGATTTCAGATAACATGCACCAGTCGCCCAGCTCCAGGCCCAGGCCCGTGTATGCAGGGTCACAGGCAGAGCATTCAGGGCCCGGGCAGCCCCTCACAATGGGGGGCCCTGACCTGGATGTGCACTCCTGGACATGTGCACAGGAGCCCTTGCTGCAGACCTGCTCTGCTGTGGCTGAGCCACATCCCAGGACAAAAGCATCCTGCAGGGCACCTCAGGAGAAACTCAATCCCAGTAGCCTGCAGAGAATGTGGCCAGGACAGACAAGAGCTCAGAAGACTGACTCTTCAGAAATGTACAAATGCACACAAGCACACATGCACAGCATGTGCGGTCTGGAGTCCCAGAAGGAAAAAAAAAATAAGAGCAAATAAGGCAAAAGCCATATTTGAAAAGACAATAGCCAAGGATTTACCAAAACTGTCAGGCAGGTTAATTGTACATTATTATAGGTAATTCTATATTAATAATTCTCTTGTAAACCCCAAATACGTAGGCAGTCTGATTTTAGAGGGTACAGTCTTACCATTCTGATATATGGCCTGTATAAATTCATTATGAATATTTATCTTTTCATTACCAATACTGATCATTTGTGCTCTTTCTCTGCGTTCCTCGATTAGTCTTTCTAGAGTTTTCTCAATTTCATTAGTCTTTCAAACAACCAACTCTCAACTTTGTTGATTTTTCTTTATTGTTTATAGTCTATTTCATTAATATCTGCTCTTTTTTCCATTATTTCCTTCCCACTATTTTCTTTGAGTATAATTTGCTATTCTTTACTAATTTCTTGAGATGGATACTTACATAAGTGATTTTCAGCTTTTCTTCTTTTCTAATACATGAATTTAAGGCTTTACATATCTCTCTAAGCAGAGCTTTAGCTATATCTTCAGATGAATGTTAAATAAATTGATTCAAGCCTTTCATTTTCTCTAATATAGATATTTAAAGTTATAAATTTTGATATATAATATTTATCATGTCATTCAGTTCAAACTATTTTCTAATTTCTATTGTGATTTTTTAAATCCATGTATTACATGAAGCATAATGCTTACCTTTAAAACATTTGGTTATTTTCTAGTTATTTTTTCATTACTGATTTCTAAATTTAGTCCACTATGGTCAAAGAACATATTTGAATTATTTATGCCATTTGAAATTTGTTGAGATCTACTTTAGGCTAGCATGTGGTCAATGTTGACAAACGTTTCATGTGTACTGGAGACGAATGTGTTTTCTATGGATGTTAGGTGCAGGTGCTGTGTATGCAATTAAGTGAATTTTGTTACTTACGTTATTAAGATTTGTGTCCTTACAGATTTCTTTTTAATTGCTGTTCCATCAGTTACTGAAAAAGATATAGCAGAATCTCTCCTTATAATTGTGATTTTTGTCTATTTCTTCTGTTCTGTTAATTTTTGCTTTATATATAATAATTTGAAGCTATGGCATTAGGTACATAAAAATTTAGAAGAATTGTATCCTCCTGATGGATTTACACTTCCGTTATTATGAAATGTCCCTCTCAGACTCTAGAAATGCTTCTTGCCTTAAACTCTACTTTCTCTTGGTTACTGTTTACACAGTATATTTTGCTATCCATTTACTTTCAGCCTCACTATGCCCTCATTTTATGTTGAACCATATGAAACTGCTCTTTTGGTAAGTCAAAAATGGTTGAATATTGGCACATTCATGTGGTTCAACTTAGTATTTAAGCTAAGTGTCTTGTAAGCAGCATAGTTTTTTTTTTTTATATTCTAGTC
Organism: Lemur catta; assembly: GCF_020740605.2. Taxonomy (NCBI): domain Eukaryota; kingdom Metazoa; phylum Chordata; class Mammalia; order Primates; family Lemuridae; genus Lemur; species Lemur catta. The sequence goes on from NC_059128.1 coordinate 98,308,318, forward strand.
TGAAAAGCTTTGCCTTTTAAAGGGAATATTTAGTCCATTTACATGTAATTGAAGTTTTAGTTCTTTGGTTGGTATATTTCGTTTTATATCTACCATCTTTACTACTCATTTTCTATTTTTCCCATCTGTTTTATGTTCATTTTTCTTGCTTTCTTTTGGATTAATAATACATTTTTCATTATTCCATCTCACCCGTTAGCTTGTCAATTTTACATTCTTTTACTATTATTTTAGAGATTGCCCTAGATAACTTACTAGAGTCTAATACAAAGTAGTACCTTTATAAGTTCCAGACAATGCTAGAAGCTTAGAACATTTTATCTCCATTTATTCCCCCTTTTTGTGCTATTATTATCATTCATTTAATTTTATATATGTTTGGAACTTCACAATACTTTATCATCTTGTAAAGTCAATATTTATTTAGATGCACCCATGTATTTACCCTTTCTGTTCTTCATTCCTTCCTATGTTTCTTTTTTTTCAATCTGGGATCATTTTACTCCTGCCTGAAGAATTTACTTTAGCATTTATGTTAATGCAAGTCTACTGGTACTGAATTATCTTGGTTGTTTCGTGTCTGGAAATAATTTTATTTTGCCTATACTTTGGAAAATACTTTCACTGGGTATAGAATCCTAGGACGTAAATTATTTGTATTTTAGAAATTTGCAGATATTCCTTTTTCTTCTGGCTTTCATCTTTATATTGTGCTTTTGAAGGTATGCATCTTTTTACCATGGACTCCTTTGAAGAATATTTTCTTTATCTTTGGTGTTCAAAGATTCACTATAATGTTACTAGGTGTGATTTCTTTCCATTCATCTGCTTGGACTTCATAGCACTTCTTGAATCTCTAGCTTGATGTCTTGACATTGTTGGAAAATTCTTGGTCATTATTTCTGTATTTCTTTAAATACCACTTCTCCATTTCTCTTGTCCCCTTCTGAGACTCCAATAGTATGTACATTTGAACTTTCCACCATGCGCCATAGGTCTCTTATATACTTTCTAAGTACAACTTAACTAATCCTCTTCAGCTGTGCCAATCTCCTGTTGCACCATCTATTGAATTCTGAATTTCATGAATTACATTCTTTTTTGGTTTTAGAATTTGTTTGATTTTTTTTATAGATTGCACTTCTCAAGTAAAATACTCCATCTTGTTATATCTTTTTATGAACATATTGTCATAGTTATTTTAAAGTTAATATCTAATAACACCAATATCTAGGTCACCAGTGGATTTGTTTTCACAGTCTGTTTTTTTTTTTTCTCTTCTGTTTTTTTCCTTTTGGTCCTGTAATTTGGTATACCTAGTATTTTTTATTTAATACTAGGAAGTTTATATTAAAATTTTGGATGATATGATCATCTTCTGTAGAGGATTCACCCATTCTCTGGCAAGCAGCTAGAGTAGGAGCTATCTCTCTACCTCATGGCAATCAGGCCTGAACTGACTTGAAGCTTGGTTTAGTCTTTGTAAGATTTGCTCTTCCTGGGGTCAATCTTTCCTCCCAGAGTGTAGCCCTCCAGTGATCCCAGGTTCCAGGGGTGTTTCTTAGGTCCCTCATTCTTAGAAAATAGCAAATTCAAATTTTGTCTCCCAGGGACTATGGAAGTTTTTCAGCCACCTTTTGCTTCTTAGCCTCCCAACCTGCACAGCTAAGGACTGACAAATACTACACCTCAAGGAGAAAGATGCCAACTGTTAGGCATACTTTTCTGTGCCACTGTTGTCTCTTGGACCTTCGCTCCTCAAATTCTGCCTGCCTTGCAAGCCTACCTGGGGTGGGGGACCTGCGACCTCAAGACCACATGTGTCCCTCCAGATCCCCAAGTGTGGCCCCTTGACCAAATCCAAACTTCACAGAACAAATCTGTTTATTAAAAGGATTTGTTTTGCAAAATTTGGATTCAGTCAAAAGGCCACACTGAAGGATCCAGAAGGCCACATAGGTCCCCAAGGCCAGCAGTTCCTCACTCTGCTCTCTGCCTCTTTGTGAGTAACCTCTGCCAGGCCCCTCAGCCTCTTGTCCTACACCAAATGTCCCAAAAAGAAAAGTGATGGTGAAGTGTTAGGATCTTTCAAAAAGCTTTCTGTTTTCCTCCAAAATCTTGTCCCCTTGAATACTGGCCACCCTGGGAGTCCTACAACTCTTCAAAGAGATTTTAAAAAATATTTTATCCAGCTTTTTAATTTGATCTCAATGAAAACTTTGGTCTGACACAAGTTACTCCATCATAGCCAGAAATCTAACTCTTCGTGTTTTAAAATCTTATTTTAATGATTTTCAGGTTAATAGAATCTATTATTTTCCCTAATCTGTTTTTGAGGAAATAAGTCGTAAATACTTTTGTGTACTTTCTGCTGAGGTTTATCTCCCCAATCATATTCTAATAATTGAAGTTTACAATTTTATTGCATTTATGTTTTAAAAAGTGCCATCCAAAGCACTATCTTCTTTGAACCTCATCCCAACCCTGTGGAGTAAATAGCAGTCATTTTTCCTGTTTTGCAAATGAAGACACTAAAGTTCGTTAAAATTTATTTAACAAAGAAGTTAAATAAATTCTTCCAATGCTGGTAATTAAATAGGGAATCCTAACTAAAATGTAGCTCTTCTGGCTCAAAGTCTAGCTGCCATTCATGTTTCTTTTTAATCATAGTCTCCCTGAAGCCAGAACTTTTTTCTGAATCCTCCACAGGGCTCACTAAAAGTCTAAGTATACAGTGGATGCTCTGGTAATACTTGCTGAATTGATTTATTTTGTGTAGCAGCAGCTGATCAGAGGCGGAGGCTGCTAGCCTGACACCGGCCCTTAACTGTTGCATCAGATTTTATTTGAAAAGGAACAGAGAATAATAAATCAAATTCTGGTGCCAAAAGGAGCCCACAGGAATTTATGAGAAATACAACATAAATTCACTAAAACTCTTACTCAGTATTTATTCTCCTCTGTCTTATATTTAGGCACATCTGGGTATAACTAAATCAGACAAATCTGCCACTCTCGGGCAGCTTAACCCTCCTCCCCTCCCCATCAAATCCCCCCCAAAACAAAAATAAAGCAAACTGACATCATATAACAGTTGATGGGGCCTATTATGGTCTAAAATGACAGGCATGGAAATTGAAACCATTTCTGAAATAAGTCACTCAAATTCCAGGAGTGGGAATAAAACCTTTATTTTCAAAGTCAATTCTGAAGCATTTTGAAAAGAAAAGAAGAGCTGTCTGTGGAACATTGCTGCAAAAGTCAGGAAGAACTATAGATGTTTTGAAGCAAATTACTGGTGAGTTTGTCAAAGTTTGGAAAAGGATAGCTTCACCTCGTTCTAGGTCGTGGGAGGCCTCAGCAGGGCTTTGTAAGTTACCCCGCTGAGACTTACTCAACTCTTGACAGAGCCTTTTGCAGGGTTTGGGGAAAATATTTTTCATTTGTTAAAAAGCGTAGATGAAATTTCTGTTACTTGCTCACTCAATAAAAATATCCAGACTCCTGTCACAACTTCAGCCTAATTCCCCTGTGTCCCCAGCACAAAAACCGAAACCCCCGAAGAGGGTCAAAATTATCAACATTGTTTATAGAATGAGCTGCTGGGCAGAGAGTCAAACTTCGCTGACTGGATTTTTTAAAAAAATATTTTAATCAATTTTATTAACTTTAGTGAGGCGTAATGTGTGCATGTGTGTGTGCACGCAGGAAAATGTACCCATTTAAAGTTTACAGAGCAATGAGTTTTAACAAATGTATACAATCATGTACAACCTCAAAATCAAGGTGGAACACTTCTGCACGTCCGAAAGTTTGCATATGCTCTATCCCAGTCAAGCACTCTTGCAACCAGTGCTAGGCAATGACTGATCAGTTTTGTTTTGTTTTCACTATAACATAGAACTGTTGTTTCTGGAGTTTCATGAGTTTCAGACAAATGGAACCGTAAGTGTGTATTCTTTTGTACTTGGCTTCTTTCATTCAACATTATATTTTGAGATTCACCCATGTGGTTGCACATGTCAGTAGTCATTTTTTTTTACTACTGAACAGTATTCCATTATATACATGTACCATAATTTATTTATCCACTCACAGTTCATGCGCATTTTGGTTATTTTTAGTTTTGGGTTTTTATTAAGCTGCTACGAACATTTATGTATGGGTCTTTGTGTAGACATTTGTTTTCATTTCCCTTGGGTAAATGCCTAGGGGTAGAATTGCTGGGTCATATGATAAATGTATACTTAACTTTATAAGAAACTTCCAGAATTTTCTGAAGGAGTTATAACATTTTCACTATCACCAACAATGCTCCTCCACATCCTTCCCATTCTTGTGTTGTCAGCTTTTAAATATTAACCATCCTAATGGGTTTGTAGTTATATCTCACTGTGGTTTTAAATTTTCATTTCCATGATGACTGATGATGTTGAGCATCATGTTTATTGGCCATTCATACACCTTTTGTGAAGTGTCTCTTTGGATATATTGAACATTTTTTGTTGTTGTTTTTGAGTTCTAAGAGCTCTTTATAAATTGAGGATGTAAGTCCTTTTCAGATATATGTAAAATGAATATTTTCTCCCAGCCTGTGGCTTGTCTTTTCATTTACTGAAGATGATTTTCAAAAAGCAGTTTTTAATTTTGATGAAGACTGTTTTGGACAGAACTGTGTCCCCCTAGAATTCATATGTTGAAGCCCTAGTCCCCAATGTGACTGTGTTTGGAGGTAGGGCCTTTAAGGTGGTGACTGGGATAAAACGAGGTCATAAGGATGGAGCTCTAATTCAATAGGATTGATGTTCTTTCAGAAAGAGGAAAGCACCAAGGATGTGTGTGCATAGAGAAAAGGCCACGTGAGGACACAGTGAGAGGGTATGTGTCTGCAAGCCAAGGAGAGAGACCTCAGAAGAAACCAAACCTTGATCGTGGACTTCCAGCCTCCAAAATTGTGAGAAAATAAATTTTTTGTGTGTAAATTACCCAGTCTGTGGTATTCTGTTAGGGCAGCCCTAGCAGACTGATAGAAAGATCAAGTTATGAATTTTTTCTTTTGTGGTTTTTTTTTCTCTTTTCCAGCTAGGAAATCCCTACTTATCCCAAAGTTGCAAAGATTTTCTCCTGTTTTTGATAGGTTTTGTAGTATTATCTTCTACTTTTAGGAATCTTACCCATTTTGGGTTCATTTTTGTGTGTGATTTTCAGTAGGGATTGAGGTTCATGTTTTTCCCACATGCATATCTAGTTATTCCAGTGCCATTTGTTAAAAGATTGTCCTTTCCTTTAATCATTTATTAATAAAAGCAATTATGTTCTTTAAAAGCTAAGTGGCTAAAGTTAACTTAAAAGTAGAAATGGAGTATACAACCTGAATCCCTGAATTAGTCTTTCTCTCTGCCTCAACCACTAGTAGATGTCCTCTGATCTCTGTACAACTCATGTACAGGGAGCCAAGAACATGAGTTGTTCAACGGGAAGTGGCTTGATGATTGTGTGACATGCTGGGGTTTTATTCCCTGACTCTCTGTGGGTGTGCCCTCTCTGTGACTGGTCAGGAGGCACAGTATTTTTCATTAGTACGCTTCCATATTTAATGTCATGGAAAGCATAACTCTTATTTACTGCTTTTTGCTCTGCATGTGCTTATCAATTTAGGAGTAAGTAGCCAAAGCATTTTATTTGCTCATGCTCTTTGAAAATCATCAGTCAAAGCAGATCACAACAGGTAACACTAACAACCCTAACGATGAGATACCATTGACAGACTTCAGGAAACACATTCATAATATGTATAAGGCTATTTAGGTTTTTCTCTTTCTTCTTGAGTGATTTGTGCCCTTTAGCAATTGTCCATTTGATCCAGGTTGTTGATTTTATTGGCATAAAGTTGTTCATTGCTTTCCTTTAGTAGGCTGTTATTTTCTCTAGCACCTGTAATTATTAGGCCTTCTCTTTCATTCATTTTTGTTAGTGTGCTCTCTCGCACTCTCTCTCGGATAAACCTCCTCACAAGTTTTTCAATTTATTGATCTTTCAAGTCAGTCTTTGGTTTTGTTGAGTTTCTCAGCTATTTGTCCATTTTCTGTTTTATTGATTTCTGCTCTTTATTATTTCTTTCATTCCATTTACTTTGGGTGTCATTTACTCTTCTTTTTCTAGTTTCTCAAGATGGAGGCTTAGAATATTGATAAAAAAAAATTCTTCTGGCCTAAATGAAGCATTTAAAGACAGATATTTTCCATTAAGCACTATCCTACCAGTATCCCACAAATTTTGTTATGTTGAATTTTCACTTTCATTTAGTTAAAATATTTTTAAATTCTCCCTATGAATTACTCTTTGAATCAAGTGTTATTTGGAAGCATATTGTTTAATTTCCACATATTCTGGGGTCTTAGATATCTTTCTGTTATTGATTTGTGGTTTAATTCCATTTTGATCAAAAAACCATACTTTGTTTTCAATCCTTTAAAATATATTCAGAATTTTTTATGGCACAGAAAATGGCCTATCTTGATACATGCTCCACGTGTACTTGAAAATAATGTTCATTCTGTTGTGGCTGTTATTGTTGTGTAGATATTCAATAAATGCCAATTAGGTCAAACTGGTGATATTGCTCAAGTCTCCTCTATCTTTGCTGATTTACCTACTACTTGTTCTATCAGTAATTAAGAGGGATATTGAAATCTTCAACAATAATTGTGGATCTGTCTGTTTATCCTTGCACTTCTGTAAGTTTTCTTTCATGTATTTTGAAGCTGCATTAGTAGGGGTACACATATTTAGGATTTTTGTGTCCTCTTGATGAATTGTATGCTTTACTATACCTAAATATTTATTTTTATCTCTGGTAATATTCCTTTTTTTTTTTTTTTTGAGACAGAGTCTCACTTTGTTGCCCGGGCTAGAGTGAGTGCAGTGGCATCAGCCTAGCTCACAGCAACCTCAAACTCCTGGGCTTAAGTGATCCTACTGCCTCAGCCTCCTGAGTAGCTGGGACTACAGGCATGTGCCACCATGCCCAGCTAATTTTTTCTATATATATTTTTAGTTGTCCAGGTAATTTTTATTTCTATTTTTAATAGAAACGGGGTCTCGCTCAGGCCAGTCTCGAACTCCTGACCTTGAGCGATCCACCTGCCTCGGCCTCCCAGAGGGCTAGAATTACAGGCGTGAGCCACCGTGCCCGGCCTATATTCCTTTGTTTTAAATGGTACTTTTTTGATACTAATACAGTCAAATCAGTTTTCTTGTGATTATTGTTTTCAAGGTATATTTGATTGTATCCTTTTACCTGCAAACTATTCCTGTCTTTATATTTAAAGGAGGTTTCTTGTAGACAGCATATAATTGGATCTGCCTTTTAATTCTATCTGGCAATCTCTGACTTTTAAATTGGATATTTAGACCATTTGTAGTTAATGTAATTTTTAAATTTATAATTGACACATAATTGTACATATTTGTGGGGTACAATGTGATGTTTCAATGCATGCATACATAGTATAATGATCAAATTGGGGTAATTACCATATCCATCATTTTAAATATTTATCATTTATATGTAGTGACAACATTCCAAATCTTCTCTTCTTGCTATCTTGAAATATACAATACATTGTTATTTGCAATAGTTACCTTAATGTGTAATAGAACACTAGAACTTATTCTTCCTGTCTAACTATAACTTTGTACTCATTGACCTACCTACCTACCTCTCTCATTCCTCCTTTCTCCACCCCCTAGCCTCTGGTAATCAGTAGTCTACTCTCTACTTCTATGACATAAACATTTTTTAGATACCACATGTAAGATCATGTGTTTATCTTTTTGTGCCTGGCTTATTTCACTTCACATAAAGTCTTCTGGACTCATCTATGTTGCCTCCTGCCAGAATGACAGGATTTCATTCTGCTTTTTGGCTAAATAGTATTCCACTGTGTGTGTATGTTTGTGTGTATGTGTGTGTGTATATATATAAAACATTTTATTTGTCCGTTCATCATTAGGTGTGCATTTATGTTGATTCCATACCTTGGCTATTGTGAATAGCACTGCAATAAACATGAGTGTACATACGTATCTTCAACATACTGATTTCATTTTCTTTGGATGTATGTATATCCAGCAATGGGATTTCTGGATCATATGATGGTTCTATTTTTTTGATTTTTTGAGGAACCTCCATTATGTTTTCCATAATGGCTGTACTAATTTACATTTCCACCAACAGGGTGTAAGAGTTCCTTTTTCTTGGCATCTTTGCCAACTAATGTAATTTTTGGTATAAATCTTGTTGCTTTTTGCCTGTTTGGCCCATCTACTCTTTGCTCCTTTTTTTCTTTGCTTTATTTTTTGGTGATGGCCCTGTGGCTTACAATATATATCTTTAGCTTGTCATAGTCTACTTTTAAATAAAATTATATACTTTTACATAAAATCTAGGACCCTTAAAGCACTGTACTTTCATTTCTCCTTGCCATTTGTTACATGATTATTATCATACATTTATTCCATTGTCTTTTTTTAAACCTTCAAAATAAGAAAAAATATTTTATATTTACTAACATATTTACTATTTTTGGTGCTCTTTCTTCCTTTCAATAGATCCAGGTTTCCATATAATATCACTTTATTTTTGCCTGAAGAATTTCCTTTAACCTTTCTTATAGTATAGATCTGCTGAGATTAGACTGTAGCAGCTCTTGTTCATCTGAAAAAGTCTTCCATTTGTCTTTGTTTCTGAAGAATATTTTCAATGAATATAGAATTCTAGGTTGACAGGGTATTTTTTTTTTCTTTCAGCACTTTAAAAATTTCTTTCATCATTTCCTAATAGGCATAGTTTATGACAAAAAGTTTGTGGTATCGTTATGTTTTTTTCCCTCTGACATAGAGTATCCTCTTTCTCTAGCTGCGTTTAAAAGTTTCATCACTGATTTTCAACAATGTGATCATCATATTTTTTTTGCTTTTGTTTTTGTTCTGTTTGGGATTCACTGAGGTTCTTGGATCTCATCAAATTTGGAAAAGTTTTGCCCAATGTTTCTTTAAATATTTTCCTGTCTTCTCTCCTCTGAGACTTTAGCTACATATATATTAGACTGCTTGATGCTGTCCTATAGGTCTCCTACCACCTCTGCCAACACCACCCTACCTAGCAGACTTCTTTTTTCTCATCCTTCTAGATCCAGCCCATGATTTCCACCTCCACAAAGCCTTCTTATTTCCCACTTCTCTGTGCTTGCATACAAACATTTGCACAGGCATATGTACACACATATTTGTGCATACACACATGGGAACACATGTGCATACATGCATGTGCACACCCACATATGCACATTCACACACATGCAGCCCTCCCACAGCTACACTTATGTTTTATCTCTGCCCACCTGCTTCTCCTGTTAAAGTGGCACTTCTTAAAGACAAAGATTCTGCCTTATACATTTTTATGGTATTTTGTCGCCAGACCCAGGAACATGATAGAAGCTCAAATAATTGCTGAATAATGAACTCACTTCCACCTTAGGAATTTATCTGCCAATTGGACCAGAGCACTCACGTCAGCCAGTCCAGTCATCCCCTTTTCCCTACTCACTGCTAATTAAAGACGCCAAATTACCCTGTGAAAATTCAGTGAAGGTGACAGCCTCTTTGCCAATGCCTCTGTTCTTTCTACACGTCCCAGCACAATGGGTTGTGCTATGTGGTTCTTAGTTACATGGTAACGCACTTGAGGCTTCACCTTGGACACCTTATTTAGATTTATGCCTCCCCAAGTCTCCTAAGCTTCTCACCTTTTGCACCATTTTTAGGAAGAATCACTTCTTCAGATGGCTCCTTTGATCATTTGCCTGTTGTGAATTGGTGGTTTGATACCAAAGAGTGGGACACCCTTTTCCTATGCTCTGTCCCAGTGCTGGAGACATCTCCTTATACCCCTAAAATCAACAACCAGAATTATAATTTTGAATCTACTACTCATAGTTGTAAGACCCTCATTAAGTTACTTAACCTTTCTGAGACTGGGGTTTTCATCTATAAAATGAGAATATTGATGGCAATTAATTATAATGATAATTCAATCATAGGGTTGCTGGGGTGATTAAATGAGATGAAGTATTTAAAGAACTTAGTATGAAGCACATGGTAAGCCATTCAATAAATGTCCTAATTATTATTATTATTAAGCCTTCATACATTCTCACCCTGGTCCTTCTGTCTCTCACAGGACACTTCTAGAATGTGTTATGGGCTATGAAACAGTTGGAGGTGCTTAGAGAGAGAGAGAGAGTGTGCCTGTCATTAGTATTGAGGGGGTAATGTTTTGTGAATTCTAACCTGGGAGCGGACACAGTCAACTTCATTTGCTAGTTTAGTGGGGAGACTTAGGAACCGCAGACCAGGAATGTAATCTATTAGGTCATTAAATATGAAATGTCTGATTTCAAATCAAAAGTTTAGTTTATTATATCTCAAACAAGAAGCAGTACAATTAATCAAAGTATGCACCTAAGCTATTAACACAGTTTTGCCATCTTAACCATAGCTTGTTTATGCCAGCAGCGAAGAAGCCTGGAGAGTAAGTGACATCACGAAAGGCATTTTCCACAGCTTGTTGAGAACTGAATACTTTTCCTTGCAAGAAGTGGTCCAAAGCCTGGAAGAAGTGGGAGTCAGTTGGTGCAAGGTCTGGTGAATACGGTGGATGACGGAGAGTTTCCAAGTCCAGCTGCTATAGTTTGAACAGTACTGTTTGTGCAACATGTGGCTGAGTGTTGTCTTGCAAGATGATTAGCAATTGACCAATCTCAGCTGCTTAATCACAAGCATCATCATCATTTTATCCAGTTGGTTGCAGTAGACATTCGCTGTAATCGATTGACCAGGTTTCATGAAGCTGTAGTGGATAATATCAATGCTGGACCACCAAACAGACACCGTTAGCTGTTTTTGATGAGTATTCAGTTTTGGACTATGTTTTCGGCACTTCACTTTATCCAACCATTGTGCTGAATGCTTGGGATTGTCAAAAAGAAGTCATTTTTCAACACATGTCACAGTACGGTGTAGAAATGTTTTGCCTTTATGTCGTGATAGCAAAGAAAGGCAGGCTTCGAAATAATTTCCCTTCTGATCCTCATTTAATTCATGTGGAACCCATCTATCCAGCTTCTTTACCTTGCTGATTTGTTTCAAATGGTCCAGTATTGTTGGAATAGTAACATCAAACATTGCTGCTAATTCATGTGCAGGTTGAGACGGATTCGCTTCTACTACAGCTTTCAGCTCATCATTATCCACCTTGGTCTCAGGTCACCCACGTGGCTCATTTTCACAAATAAAATGACCAGAATGGAACTTCTCAAACCATCAACGTACAGTGCGTTCATTAGCCACATCCTTCCCAAACACTTCGTTGATATTTCAAGCTGTCTGCATTGCATTGTTTCCACAATGTAACTCATATTAAAAAATAAGACAAATTTTCGATTTATCCATGGTTTCACAAACATAGCTTTAAAAAAAATTTGAAAGATAATCACAAGCCAAGCCATGCATTTGAAAGAATAAGGATGTACCTTCACAATAAAATAAAACAAGAAGTATCAAAGTGAAATGTCAGAGATATCAACTGTCAAATTTAGTACTTAAGGAAATCGGACATTTCATACTTAGTAACCTTTAATACAAGAATTATATGGATTCCAGAACTCAGGTCATTTAAGAACACTGTATGTTCTGGAAACTTGGTCTGCAAGACTTGTATGGGTTTACACAGAACATTAGGTTCTAGGAATGCTGTGTGATTCTAGAGACAATGGCTTGAAAGAACTTCTGATGATTCTGGAACATTGGCCCATAAAAATGTTATATGATTTACAATTTTGGCTTTTCATAATATTATGCCATTTTATGACCTAGTGTTTTTCTGAAAACTTGACTTGTAATAAACTTATGTGGTTCTGGAAACTTGGTTTATTAAAACATTATGTGATTCCAAAGCCTTGGCTCGAAAGAAATATGTCTGATTCCAGGACCCTAACTGTCAGAACAGTACTATAATAACACTATGATTTCAGAAACTTGCTCTACAAGAATATTATATGATTCTGGAAGCCTTGTCTACAAGACATTCAGTGTAATTCTGGAATCTTGATCTCTGTGTACCTCGGCCTGTAGGAATCTTAATGGAATTTAAAGCTTGTTCTGTAGGAAGCTCATACATTTCTGGATGCCCGATCAAAAGAATCTCATGTGATTTTGGAAGGTTGGTTTACTGGGTTTTATGATTTTGAATCTTGGCTTGTAAGAATCTTATGAGAACCTGGAATCTTGGCCTGAAGGAATGTTATCTAATTCTAGAACCTTGGCCAATGAGGCTCTTCTGTGATTCAGAATCCTTGGCCCATAACAGCACAGCATTTCAGAACTCTGGCCAGTAAGAATATGATACGAGTATGTAATACTGTCCTGTAATAATGTGGTGTGATTTCAGAGCCTTAGCCTTTATGAGGTGTGATTGTGAAACTTTGGTATGTCAAAAACCACTGATTGTCTTTTAATATCTGTTCTTTCTTTTGGCTATAGGCCACCTCCTTTTTAGCTGTGCACATGGCCCCCTGAAAGAAAAACTAAATTTCTCATCTTCTCTTGAAGCTCAGTTGGACTAAGCTCTGGCCAATGACATGTAAACAGAAGTAGCAGAGACATTTCCTGGAAAACATTTATATATGGAGGGGCTATGCCCTTCTTCCTCCCACCCTCTGTCCTATTGGCTGAATGTGGACCTGGCTCCTGCACCCACCTTGAACCATAAAATCACCTTGGCAGGGAAGCCACGAATGGTGGAACATCAAGATTGAAGGAGCCTGAGCTCCTGACACTGTGAAACCCATCCAACCCTACCTGATAGGGGAGAGAATTAAAATGCCTCACTAGGCTGGGCGCGGTGGCTCATGCCTGTAATCCTAGCCCTCTGGGAGGCCGAGGCGGATGGATTGCTCGAGGTCAGGAGTTCGAGACCAGCCTGAGCGAGACCCCGTCTCTACTAAAAATAGAAAGAAATTATCTGGCCAACTAAAAATATATAGAGAAAAAATTAGCCGGGCATGGTGGCACATGCTTGTAGTCCCAGTTACTCGGGAGGCTGAGGCGGTAGGATCGCTTAAGCCCAGGAGTTTGAGGTTGCTGTGAGCTAGGCTGATGCCACGGCACTCACTCTAGCCCGGGCAACAAAGTGAGACTCTGTCTCAAAAAAAAAAAAAAAAAAAATGCCTCACTAGAGCACTTTTATGTTGGATTTTGTGTCAGTCACAGGCAAGCCCAATCCAGTGTTTTAATCCAAAGAACAATAGGTGATTCTGAAGACTTGGTTTCTGTCATCCTGGCATAACTGCCTATAAATCTTACAGAATTCAGATACCTGGTGCTGGATTACCTGTTGTTAATTTAGCATCACTGCCACCCTCTTGGAGAGGCCAAGAACTGCATTTCCTGGAATCCCCTTCAGTATGTTTCTGGGTTAGAGTTCACCTATGAAGACATTCATGGGAGATTTGGAAAGTGAGGAGGAGAGGAGAGACAGTGCTGGGCAATAGCACAGGCAAGCTGTGGCTGCTATGCCTTAGTGCAGAGGTTAGCAAACTATAGCACAGAGGCCAAATTGGCCCCCTGCTTGTTTTTATAAATAAAGTTTTATTGGAACACAGCCATGTTTACATATTGTCTATGGCTGCTTTCAGGCTACAACAAAAGAGTTGAGTAGTTGCTACAGAGACCACATGTGGCAAAGCCTAAACTATTTACTATCTGGCCCTGTTCAGAAAAAGTTTGCCAACTGTTGCTATGGAGTACGTGGTTAGGGTTCAGTAACTTCAATGTAATGAGTATGTATTGAGCATCAGTTGTCTGGTGTGGGGTGGGGAACCCTTGTCCAAAGACTGGGTGTCATTTAAGTGGAACAATAAAGTATATCCAGGTAGCAATATCACAAATTTACTTACGTTACCTTTGGATGTTCAGAGAAATATATAATTTTATTTTTTTCTTCACTAATTGATCTCATCTCCTCTAAATCTCTATCCACTGGGTAACAGAGGCAAAAAAAAAAAAAAGCCCTACAATTTAATCTATCACAATAACTCTTTTTTTCTTTCTTTTTTTCTCTACCTCCCCCACCACACCTGGGCTGTAGAGGGATGAAAGCAGATCAGCCACAGCCTCCCAGGGGACCATGTCCCCCAATAAATTTTAATTGCGTACAATAATTTATCTTTTCAAAGCTATGCTTGGTTTCATTCAGTAAAAATATATGTGGTGTGGCAGTACAGGGGAGAGAGGGTTCTTCAGATTGGCACAGCATGTGACTTCTGAAATTGCTGACCTCAGCTGCAGAGGGGCTGCTGGTCCTGGGTGCTCCCAGAGCTAGTGACTGTGAGGAGGTCCTGGGCGCTGCCCTGGTGTCCACTGCTGGAGTCTGCGGTGGCCGTAACTCATGGGTTGCTCTCCCTTTTTCTCTGCGTGGTCAGAGTCCACATTGTCCCAGCTGATGTGGCCCCACTTTGATTCTTTCTTTCTGTTATTTTGATTAAAGCCTAGTCTTCAAGTTTACTTTAAATGAATAGGCCTTTACCTAGAGAGAAGAAACTCACAAGTTTATGAATATAACAAAAAAGTCAGCTTTAGACAGACATCTCCCAGCCCTCCTAGACCTAGCAGGCGAGAGGAAGGGGACTCATTAAGAGTTTTCACACTCTAGATGGGGCACTGAGTCCCCTAAGAGGGGAACAGGGTGTCATCCAGCAGCCTATAGATGCTCATGGATCTGGGGCTCACTCCGATCAGGGAAGGAGAGATGGCCAGGAGGGCCTCATTTCTAGAAGGTCAGCTGGCTAAAGTCCTAAGGTGTTAATGGTTTGGAAAACCATTAATCTTTTTGTTTTATTTTATCTCAGAATAGTGTCACACTCTTACGTTTCAGTTTTTGTGTCTAAATTCAAACATTTGCATTATAATTGAATTGTATTAAGCTATTTAATGCCCATAGGCTTCTTAAAACACAGGAGACAATTCAATGACCAAAGGTAAAGTCTAGTCACAATCTAAGAGAGAACACAGTAGAACTGGGAAGGAAAACCCCTTTCTTCTGCTATGTCTCCGTAGCACCCTCTATTGACAAATCTTAACTTCGTGCCAGCTGGCAGAAGAAAAATATATAAAGGGCTCAGCTCCATTTTTGCAGAGCTGGCAGTGAAGGATGAATTTAGAACTAAGAGTCAATAAATTGATAACTGGAACATCTGAGATATGTCTATCCATAATTATAGCAGAGAAACTACAAATTTTGAAATATTTATTAATTAATTTTAAACTGACAGCAATATGCCTATTCTGTGTTAACATTTTATAAGATATCTGTATTTTTCAAGACAAATAAAATTAGTAAGAAGAGTGGCATTGTTTTACATTTTTTAAAATTTCTTTGACGTTTGGCTTAATAAAAGATAGCTGGATTCTTCTATGTGCTTTTGCAGTCAATCTATTGTGATATGTTGCTTTGGTTAAAGTATATGAAGAAAATCCTGCTTCACACAAGTGTGTAATTAGAAAAGGGAGAAGTATTTTAACAGCTTTTCAAGATAATTGTGAATATTCTTCTTTGACCATGCACCGAAGTGCGACAAGTGGTGGTTTCTTAAAGGTTAGTTGCAATGTGGATTTTGAAATCACATCAATAAACTTTTCATACCCTGTACCATTCGAATCCATTTGTCAACCTTGCACTTTAAGTGGATCTTTGCCTCTGCATGATTTTGAAATATCATGCATTGATCATTTGGGAAATATTGGTTCACTGAGTTGTAGATCTTCTGAATGTTGACATATTTCATTATACAATACCTAAAAAATAACATTCCTTAACGTCACAACCCATCACAATGTATTGGGAAGCTGTCAATCCCCCAAACCTGTATTTGCCACTGTGGTAAAAATTCTAATTTGCACTTGAATTTCATAATTGGCAACAATTATTATCAATTATTTTCCTTGAAGCAGTGGGCTTCCTTCATTTATTTTGAAGGTAATGTCTGCCAAATACCCAAGTGTGAGTAACTACACCTTATGTGTTTTCCAAGTAAAGATGTTGTTCAATGAAAAAAGTGCCTAGCTTAGCTAACAACTCAAACAATTGCACCAACCCTTTTCCTCTAAACAACCACCATACTTTTGTCTGCAGCAGAAATGCTGTTTGCCTTTTCCCCATCTTGTCACACTGAATCAGAATATTAAAATGGCATGTACTCAAGGATCAATATTTAATAAAATGAATAATTTCTAATGCTTCATCAAGAACATTGTTAAGTAAAATTGGCTTTTTTTTTTTTAACTGCAAGTGCATGGTGGTAAGAAACACAATCCATGAGCACTGGTACAGTGGGGCTTCACTGCCCCAATTCATGCTAAAGACCAGCAGTTACATCCTCTTTTCTTTTGTATCATGGGTACAAATTTTAACACAGTAAAAAGATAAAATAGTGTTTTAGGATCATTATAAAAATAGTTGCGACTTGTCAGATCCCCTGAAAGGTCCCAGGAAGCTCCAGGGTTCTGTGGACTGTACTTTGAAAACAGGTCTATTTAAACATTTTATAACTAACTATCATGTGATTCCAGGGTCCTCATGTTCCTTTGAATAAGAGTCCTGCTGGCACCAAGTAGTACTATTTTATTTTTAAGGGCTAGCGAGACTAGCACAGAAAAGACATGTGCATTAATGATGAGTTCACACCAAGTGATGTCAAGACATGCTATATAAAATAAGGTTTTCGGTAGTCTGGATAGAGGAAAAAGTGATGGGAGAATTGGATCATTATACAACACAAGATATTATAAGACTAAGCTGAACTCAAAGGAATCTATATCATTGTAGTCAGTACCACAATCATCATGCCAGTAGTGATTTAGTTTCAGCAAAACAACTTCATCTATCTAGAGCTAATCATTTTCCACTACTAAAGCAAGACCCTTCTGAGTACTTTGCCCAATGCCCTGTGAAGTATGAGGTTTTTTAGTCTTGCTGGAGAACAAGTATGTTCCTGGCCGTGCATGAGCTTCTGGTACTGTTCCCTCTAACCCTTTCAGGTGGTTCTTTCCCTGCTCATGGAGTTCCCTCACATGCAGGTGCTGCTCAGTACCCTGCTGAATACCTGAGGGGACCCTGTGTGGCTCTTTGGAACCCTTTCTCTATGTGGCCCTCTCCTTGCCAGTACTGTGCCCTGTGAACTCTAGCTGCCTTGGTCTCCCAGATTAAGTTCCATCTTCTCAACTCAGGAATCCACTGGGATCCACCAGTTTTCCTTCTCCCTGCACCGTGGCCTGGAGACTCCCTCAAGGTAGCAGGCTGGGGCAATCACAGGACGTACCTCGTTTGTCCCTTGTGTCTCAGAAATTACTTTGTTGCCTGAGGTCTTGCATCTTAAAAGTTATTGTTTCATATTTTTAGTTATTTCAGGTGGACCAGTAAATCCAGTCCCTTACTTCTTCTTGGCTGGAAGCAGAAGGCCCCAGATGACCCAAATCTCATCCTACCACAAACACCCACGTATTAGGCTGGCCCATCCTTAACCATGTAATCTCTGGGCTCATCTCTGGTTTGCAGTACCTTGCCAAATGCAGCCACCAGCAAGGAAATCACACTCCTAGCTTTCTGTCTTCAAACTTCGTTCCCTGGAATATATTCCAAATAACCACAGGCTTTACCAAACGCTTCTCCATTGCACGGAAGAACTTTCCAGCCTCCAGCATGGGTTTCCTCACTGCAGCCACTGAATCCCTAAGAGGATACTGCATCTTTTCGTTGTTTTCTTGTTTTGTGTTTGTTTATTTCAATGGGACCCTACTTCTAAGTACAAATTTCTGCATCAGTCAGGATAAGATAGGCCAAGCTGTGCTAACGGTAGCCCCCAAATCAACAAGAGTTGACTTCTGGTTCACGCTAGCTGTCCAGCGCAGACCGGAAAGGAGGGAGGCTTGCTCATGATGGTCACTCAGCACCCAGCCCCCTGAGGCAACACCTGCTTTCACAGTTGTGAGCAGGAAGCGGACATAGCCAATTGTGTACTAGTTCTTAAAGTTTCTGCCCCAAACAGTTATTCGTCACCTCTGCTCACATTCCACAAGTCAGGGCAAGTTGTATGACTTTGCTCAACTTCCAGAGAGAGTAGAGGTGTGGGGCGCTGCCATGTGCCAAGAAGGAGGGAAATGGGAATGTCTTCGACCACCCCCAGTGCCTGCTGTGGGTGTGTGTGCATCTCTTTGCTCCCTCTGCTCCCTCTTTGGTCATCAACAACCAATATGTGACTTGTTGAGTAACGCTTGGCTACCCAGACATATTTAACAAGAAATGCCTTGTTCCAGAACTCTCCTGGGATGTCATAGTTTATTGAAGAACAAAAGAGACTTTTAACTACCAAGGCAATGTGAGTTCAAAAAGCATCAGGTTGGACTGATGGAGATGACTTGGGAAGGCCTCCAACAGCGGGAGGCCTCGTAGAGCCAAAAGTCCCCGCAAACCACAGTGACCTTGGCCTTAACGTCGGAGGGAGGCATTCTCCAACATGCCTCTCACTTCCTGGCTGTGTGACCTTGAGCAAGTCATGTCCCCTCTGTAGCCCTCACCCTTCCCCCTGTAAGAGGGGGATGATGTGAGTGGAAATTTCCAGAACAGTGGTTGACTTGTTCCCTTCCCCCTGGCTGGGAAACGTCTCTCCCCTGGACCGAAGCCTGGGGCTGATTCACAGTCACTATCAGCGTCGGTCTCAGCCGCCCGGTCAGTGGATTGTTTATCTTGGTGTCTGAGCCCATTCCTGACATTGCAGAGACGCAGACTAGGAGCAGGAGGGGCGGTGGGTCCGACCCTCAACTTTCTCCCCTCTGCCCTCCTTCCTCCTCTCACGCTGGGGGGCTTGTGGGAATGACTGAGATGTGACTCCAAGGCCAGCAAGGCCAGTTTCCCAGGGCGGATCCATGATTCCCATAGAGACCCTCCTGTTCACTCCCAAGCAGGCTTCCCTTGTAGTGACTCTTAAATAACCAGCTTCTCTTCAGCTCCTGCGCCTGCCTCTGAGCTCAGGGCTCCATTCCTCCCCGAAGACAACTGCAGACATCTCCCCTCTGTCCTCCCTGCCCTAGTCTCTCCCTCCACCCTGCTCACCCATTCTGCCAGGATGACCAGCCCGGGCTTCCCAGCGAGAGCGCCCCTTCCCGGAGTGCTGCCCGGTAGCCTTCGCGCCTGCCCAGTGACGGGTTGAAGCCCCACTAGGACTCCAGATCCTCATCCCTCGCCTCTCCCCAACCTTCTACTCAGACCAAACAGTCTGTGGAGCCACTCCTGAGCCTCCCTGCCTGGAATAGTCTCCCCATCCCTTTCTCTGATGATCTTAAGTGCATCTCAGACCCTGCCTCTGTGACCACCCCAGCCCGCCCACGCCTTCCTTCCCTGAGCTCTGTGGACAGAAGGCTGTGCAGGGCAGCGGTTAGAGCAGGGGTGCTGGCAGCCCAGGCCCTGGCTCTGCCTCTCCCGAGCAAGTGTCCATCTCTCTCTGGGGCTCAGTTTCCCCATCTGTGAACGAGAGATACTGAGGCTACCTTCCTCAGGGGGTTACTGGGAGGGGTGACTGAGAGACGAGATGGAACAACGTGCAGTGTGTGTGTGTGTGTGTGTGTGTGTGTGTGTGTGTGCGTGTGTGTGCGTGTGTGTGCGTGTGTGTGTGTGTGTGTGTGTACGCGCACGCGCACGCGCCAGCCCCAGAGGATGCAGGAAAGCAGCAGGACCTGCACCAGGGTCCAGAAAAGCTGTCAAGGCCAGGGACCACCCAAAGGAATCGTAGAAACTCATCTCAGAGACAGTGACTGGTTTGCTCCAAGACTTCCCAGTAGTCGGTTTAAGATCCCACCACCCAGTTGCAATCTTTTGTACGGTTGTGTGTGGAATGAGTTTCCGTAAGGTGAATCCCGGCTTAGCCACCCCAGGGTTTCCAGGAACCTGCGGTGGGAGCTGTCAAGGTGGGAACAACCGACCACCTCTGGCCCAGGTCGCTCGGCTGCTGTGTTGGTTTTGGTAATTCTAGAGCCTGGGGTGTCCAGATGGGCCACCAGAAGCTGCTGTTGGCCTCCTGCCTTCCCTGCCCAAGTGCAGTATATTTGCTTCCTTTCCTGCAGCCTGCCTGCCTCTGACCCAGTGCCTGGTGCTCAATAGGTATTGAATGAATGAACTAATGTGACTTTGTAATGCTCCTGATCTTGCCTTCTACCTGCCCCTCTCTGGTCTTAGGATGACCTTTCCCTCCACTGACCTTGGCCTTGACCTTGGCTGGTATTTACAACCCTCTGTCCACTCCATCCCCTAGCCCCTTAGAGGAGGGGATGCTCCTCTAACACTAGCTAATATTTTAGGCAAGCGCTTAGGATATTTCTCCCTCTCTCATTGGATCTCATCTTATCTACCTGATGAAGCTAAAAAATAATTTATAAACAGCTTTATTCCAGAAAAGACTCAAAGCAGTTTCTACATTTATAAAAATATAACAAGGAGTGAAGTAAATACAAACTGGGATGTCTAGTGTAATTGCTAGCAATAGGCCAAATATCTGCAGCTGAGCTTCCTAGCAGTCAATGCAAAGAGAGCAATCTGATCAGTTATAGAAGTCCTTAGTGTTCATAAGATAAAGACAAGTCAAGAACAGAAGCGCAACTGTGCTTGGAATTATGCTTCCTTACAAAGGGACTCTGTGTGAATTAACTGCATTGATAATTATAGCCTCCATAATTACAGTGACCATAAATATAGCAAGAAAGTTTATAGCACTGTGCCCTTTATTTTAAAAATACAGAAAATACAAAGACCATCTCAAACACACACAACTTCACCATCTACAATGGCAGTTAACATTCTTTTCGGAATTACTTTAATCAATAAAAGAAATAAAACGTCTCACATAAAGTCCTCTGTCTCCTCCCTATAACCTTCCTCTCCCCAAAGGCAACTGCCATGGTGAATTTGGTGGTTATTCTTCCAATTTAAAAATTATTTTATATACAGACATCTGTTCCATAAATAATGTTAACTATTGTTTTTAATCTACATAGTCATATCCTACAGGACGTTTCATTCAGTCACTTGCTTTTTTAGCTTAAAAGTATGTTTTTTAAATCAGTCCCTGTTGATACACATCTAAGTCTTTCAAGTTCTGTAGGCTATTTCATAGAATGATTATACTACATTTTATTTGTCTATTCTCCTATTAATAGACATTTAGACTAGACAGTGTTTTTCTAGTAAAATCAAAGCTACAAAGAACACATTTGCAGTGGTGTGCTGGTAAATGTTTAGCCATCAGCTCTCCTGCAACACTTCTGCCATGACTGATTTCAACCCACCAACAGGACGGCACTGAAGGAAGAGTAGGGAAGGGTTTAACACTGTCAGTCCTGCGAGCCGGGACAAGTCAGCTCCATGACACTACTGCATAACATCTCCCTGTGCATACATATGAGCACTTCTCTAGGGATATATCTCAAAATGAAATTGCTGCGTGCGTTTTCAAATTTACTGCTTCTTACCAAATTTCTCTCCAAAGTGACCTTGCTAATTTACACTCCTTCCAGCAGCATATGAGAGTATTTGTGCCTCCATATCTTTCCCAATACTCAACACTTTCAGACTTTTCCATTTTTGCCAACATGATGAGTGAGGAATGGTACAACCAGTGAGGCTGGACAACCTATCACATGCTTATTGATAATTGGAACTCCTCTTCTGCAAATTGCCTAGTCATATTCTTAGCTCATTTTTATCTTAAGTTATATATATTTTTCTTATTGATTAATAGGAGTTCTTCATATATCACGATACCTTGTCTTTTATATGAATGGCAAATATCTTGACTCTGACTTGCTAGTTTTTTCTTTATTGGTTTGTGCTTTTTGTTAAAGAATCTCTTCCTCTTCTTCCCCAAATCATAAAAATACTCTACTTCTTGCTTCTTTTTTACAAATAACTTTTTTTCTTATTATGTAAGCAATACAGATTCTTTGCAGAGAAATTAGAAAATATATATAATCAAAGAGAAGAAAAATCACTTACAATCTACTACCAGAAATAACCACTGTTAGTACGTTGGTATATTATCTTCTGGTCTTTTTTTTTTTTACTAGCTGTTTACAGGATACCACCAAGTCACGGGGCATATTGCTATGTAGTGTGCAGTGCTCTCAGAATTTGCTTTAGCACTTTTTAATTTTATCATTCGTTCTTTTGGGCATTTAGATCTGGGTCTTCCATGCTTGTTTTTTTATTGTTGTTGTTTCTTTGGGTTTTTTTGTTTGTTTGTTTGTTTGTTTGTTTTCTTTATTTGTCTTTTTATTGGCTGTCTGGTTGCTTTAATGTGTCTGTTCTTGTGGCACCAAAACCTGCTACTGTCTTGAGCATGGACTTCCAGCTCCTTCCTGCCTGCTCCCACTTTGGCCCTTGGCTAACGCCTGGCTGAACCAACTCAGGCCTTCTGTGGGGCAGGATGAGGGGACCACAGGGAGAATGGAATGGGAAAAGCCCCAAGCTGGTCATTGGGTCACTCCATTCCAGCCCCAGCTGCTCCATAAAATTGCGGGTGACCATGAACAAGCCAACTCAGCTTCTCTCAATCTTGAAGAGCTTGGTGAAGGATAAAGCAACCCCATCTTGGGTGCTAATCTGCCTTGTGGAATTCTGATTAACCCCAGTTCCAGAAATGCCTCTAAGATTTCCTGCCTTTAGGTCAAAACTACCTTGACCATAAGTCCTGCCCTTATGCAGATTCCCATTGCATTCTTGCCTTTCTGTGAGGGGTCAACTTCAATTGTCACATATTCCTTCCCTATGGTATGGGGGGTGCATGTAACAGGGAGGGGATCTGCCATCTCCTCTTGCTACTGCCCAAGACATGGCTTCTATTCTTCTGTTTATAATGTTACCGCCCAGCCAGGTTCTATTGCCAGCTGCACAGAAGGAAGCCAATACACTGAGTCAGCAGGTGTTGTAGTGGAGAAAGAATTTAATATTGCAGGGTACCGAGTGAGATGGGAGGAATTTATCAAATCTGTCTTCCTGAGAATTTGGGAGCCAGAGTTTTGTTTTGTTTTTTGTTGTTATTGCTGTCTTTTAATAAGCCCTTCAGTCTATGGCAGAGGCCAAGGTTTTTGAAGGTAGTTTGGTGGACAAAGGCCTAGATAATTAGGTCTGCTGATTGGCTGGGGATGAATTCAAAGGGCTAGGAAGCAGAAATTGTCTTCTTGCGCTGCGAGAAGCAGCGAGAGACAATTCCTGCGTAGAGACTCACAGGACCTGTTGCATCAGTACATTCCCAGGTGTGGCCGCTGGTCCAGTTGGCATCAGCTGGTCCCCCTGAGTGCTGAGTCTGGAAAATACCTCAAAGGCCAGTCTTAGGTTTCACAATGGTGATGTTACATATAGAAGTGATTAGGAAGGCTATAAATCTTATGGCAGCTGGGGATACACTGCTCCTAAGCAGTGAGCGACTACAGAAGGCGAAGGATGAAACGATGATGGCTAACTTTTAGCTCCACCTACACTGCTGCAGAAATCAGATGTCTGCCAATGTTCTTGCCAAATGGATCTACATTAATTACTTTAATACAGGCAGTTTCAGTAGGTGCCTATTACATGCTTCCTTCTGAGAAACTGGATTCGTCAGCCTCTTTCGTTGGCCTTTCAGCTTTCTCAGCATTGGAGGGCAGGTTTGCATAGACCTGCCCACCACAGAATAAGCTCCTTTCTTCCTGCTTCCTGCTTCCTGGGGAAACAAGCCGCACTTGTAGGTTTTCCAGACCTGGGAGAAGGTAGAGCCAGCCACAAGGTGGGTGGAGTGGTGCCCGACCTGAGTGTGCTGGGTTCTCTGGAAAGAAACTTACTTGCGGATTTGAATCGGATTCTTTCTTACCAGCTTGAGCATGCAGAGTGGCTCAGACCCCCAGAAGCAAACTTAGAGGACCCCTCTGGGACATGATGCTCCAGTGGGTTGATTTAGGTACTTTCCCAGCTTTGTCACTGACTTGCCTTGCAGCTTTGGCAGGTCACTCACCCTGGGCCTCAGGACCCGTTCTGAAAACCAGGGGGTCCATTAGTGATATGAACACAGCATTGAATTTCAGCCACACACCTGACCAATTTAAGCAATTTATTTAACCTCTCTGAAGCTCAGTTTTATAATCTATAAAACTGGAACATGAGCAAGTGACTTCCCCTCCCCAGTCCTCAGTTTCCCCATCTGTGAGAGGAGAGTTTGGCCAATCTGATGACCAAGGCCTCTTCTGGGCCTGACAGTGTGTGATTCCAGAGCCTGGGGGACAGAGAGGGAGCAGATAGCCCTGTGTTCCCGGCCAGGTCTCTGCACCTCCCAGCCTCCCCCCAACCCCCACCTGGTCCTGCAGCAGTGTCAGGTCTTGATTTGAGCAAGGAGTGGGGGAAGGACGGCCATCTGGCTCTGGGGCTCATATTCATGAAAGGCCCTAGATGTCATCACCAAAGAAGGTTATAAAGAGTCGCTGTCGTATAAGTGAAAAGTATTAATCTGTAACCATAAACATTTAAAATAAGCTTCAGTCTTTGTAACTCTACTTGTCATTTTTCATTTAAGAAATATACCTTGGTCTAAAGAAATGGAGTGGCCCTGACCTCTGTCCCTCTCCCAGGGCATCTATCTCATATGGTAGCATCTATCTCATAGATAGCATCTATCTCATATGGTTTATTGTAAAAAAAAGTTAATGAAATGACCCAAGTGCAAAGTAAAGCCTGCAACGGGTACATTCTGACCACCATTCTTGCTGTCACAGCTGAGTTGTGGGATTCTGGGGTCACCGGAGAAGAGATAGGTGTGCTATCCACAATGGCCAGCAGGTGGTGCTGTCTCAGAGCAAATCTCCTGGCGGACGCTCTGTGGGCAGGTTGTCTCCAGGACGCAGGGCGTCCTTTTGGTGCCAGAGTACCTCTGAGATGAAAGGGGCTCTGGAGAGTCCAACCCCCTCATTTTTCAGAGGGGGACACTGAGGCTAAAGAGACCATACTACTTTCCTGCAGCCACGACAGAGCCAGGACTCGAACTCCCCACCTGTGAGCTACCCCCAGCCCCCAGGATGGGTGCAGGCTGCTTAGTAGGCAGAGCCCCCGTAAGAGTCAGGATGACCGGCCTCCTGCAGCGTGCTGGGTCTGTGTCGGGGGGGAGAGGTGGTTCTCTGACTCTGGGGCGGAGAGGGGGCCAGGCTGCCCACCCCTTGGGCGGCCCTCCGTGGAGCTCCTCACTCAGCCTGTCCCAGCACTCATTTGCCAAGGGGGGCGGAGAGGCCAGCCGTGGGAAGATCCGAAGGCATGACTGAAAGAGGGACAGCTCACGGGGCACGGAGCCCGGTGCTCTCAGGGGACTCACTCTGTGCGAGGGCCTGACCTCCAGCCCAACCCACCAGGCACCTAACTCTCAGGGGCCTGGAGACCAGGACACCCAGTAAATGACCCCCAGGGGCACTCCTTGCAGGCCAAGACCAGCCTGGAGCTAGGGGTGGCTCATCTCGTCATTGATCCTTAGCCTTGGAGCCCCCGCTGGGCTGTGCGTAAAGACGTGTGGCAGCTCCCCCGGCCCTGCCCCAGCTCTGCCTCCCCGCACCCCTTCCCTAGGAGGGAGTCCCGTCGCTCAGACCCCACCACCCCCACAGACCTGGGCCTAGACCAGCCGCCTCACACCTCTGAAGGCCCCATGTTGTCTCCTTCTTCCACAGAAGCGCAGCCAGGTCCCCAGACCCCTGGGAGGGCTCCTGGGCAGCCAAGGAGCTGGGCAGCCAGGGCCCTGGGAGAGGGACAGAGGTCGGGGACATTCCATTTCTTTAGACCAAGGTATATTTCTTAAATGAAAAATGACAAGTAGAGTTACAACGACTAAAGCTTATTTTAAATGTTTATGGTTACAGATTAATACTTTTCACTTATATGACAGTGACTCTTTATAACCTTCTTTGGTGATGACATTTAAAGTTTAAATTTGGGGCCTTTCACGGATATGAGGCCCAGAGCCAGATGGCCATCCTTCCCCCTCCGCCCTCAAATCAAGACCTGATGCTGCTGCAGGGCCAGGTGAGGGCTGGGGACGGTGGGGCTGGGGGTTGCAGAGACCTGGCCAGGAACACAGCGCTGTCTGCTCCCTCTCTGCC
The DNA here is from genome assembly GCF_020740605.2 of Lemur catta. NCBI lineage: Eukaryota > Metazoa > Chordata > Mammalia > Primates > Lemuridae > Lemur > Lemur catta. The sequence continues at coordinate 98,334,589 of NC_059128.1, forward strand.
CCCCAGGCTCTGGAATCACACACTGTCAGGCCCAGAAGAGGCCTTGGTCATCAGGTTGGCCAAACTCTCCTCTCACAGATGGGGAAACTGAGGACCGGGGAGGGGAAGTCACTTGCTCAAAATGCTCAGCAAGTGGGAGTTGGATCCAGCCCAGGGAACCAAGGCTCCTGACTCCCAGACTGTGTTCTTCTGGCTACACTTTAGTACAAATGGAAAAGAAAATCACCCACGGAAGATTTAGGCCAAAACACCCCCTTGTTCCCCTCTCCTCACCTAGGCCACCTCAGGCCTCCTCTCTTCTGATGCTTGATCCATGACCCTTGACCGCGACGATCACAAAAGTACTCCTTTTCATCTGCTTACCTTTGGTATTTGGGCACAGAGGAAACCTGGTTCTATCTAAACACTGGCGCAATCCAGAAAGGGCATTAAGCTTCCAAGGGGCAGAAATGGCCATAGGAGGGATGGGGGGGCAGGGCCTTGTTGCTGGGCAACCAGCTTCATCTGTTGCCTCGGTGACAGCCCCATCAGAGGGAGGCCGTGTACAGAGTGTGTGCCTACGAGTCTCTGGTCTTTTTAGCACCAGCTGGCAGGAGCCACCCCCTCTCCCATTGCAGACAAACTGCCTCTTGCACATATTTGACGGCCCTAAAACATGGTTAAGACCTTTCCTGCCTCACTTCCTGTCTTCCCCATCATTCTCATCACAGAATCTCATGCTTCATTCAGCCACCCCAGATTGTCAGCCTCTCTGATCACAGCATCATTGATCCTGCCACCAGGCCTTTGCCAGGGTAGATCTCCCAACCGTGTGCATTGCTGGGGTCTCTGCCTTCTAGAGGAAGACCAGAGAGAAGGACTATGCCCACCCAGGAAGCTTGGTGATTGCAGAAGCTGTCCCAGTGCTGGGCTTCCTGCTGTCAGTCTTTGGGTGACTGAAGAAGCCAGAGAGAGAGACATTCGCTCATTCTGCAAACATTCAGCCTGCACTACTTACACATTAGGCACCGTGCCTGTCCCTAGGAACACGGGGCACACAGGACAGCTCAGCCCTGCAGCTGGGGCTAGCAGAAGAGTCGGACAAGTCAAGGGACAGTTACACACAGGTGGATGAGTCCACACAGAGGAGATGTCAGGGAGTTGTGTCAGCACAGAGCAGAGGCATCTCACCCACACTTTGGGGAGAGATGGGAGCTGTAGGTTGAATAATGCTCCCCTGAAGATGTCCATGTCATAATCCCCAGAACCTGCCAATATTACCTTATGTAGCAAAAGGAGCTCTACAGATGCGATTGAATTAAGGATCCAGATATGGGGAGATTATCCTGGATTATCTCGGGGGCCCTAAATATAGTCACGGGGTCTTTATCAGAGGGAGGCAGGAGGGTCAGAGAGAGAGATGTGAGGATGGAAGCGAGAGGTCGGAGTGATGTGGGGAAGGGCTACGAAGCGAGGAGCGAAGGTAGCCTCAGAAACCAAAAAGAGCAAGGATCGGATTCTCCCCCGAGCCCTCCAGGAGGAATGCAGCCCTGCCCACACCTTGGTGGTGGCCCCGTAACACTCGTGTTGGACTTCTGACCTGCAGAGCTGTAAGAGAATACATCTGTGCTGTTTTAACGCACTGAGCCTGTGGCCAGTTGTCACAGCAGCCACAGGAAGCGAATACTAGGTGGAAAGCTTCTCGGAGGAGCTGATGTTTAGAAGTGTTAAAGAATCAGGAGTGAGACCAGCAAGGGAGCAGAGGAATCAGCTTGGGCGAAGGCCGAGGTGAGATTGCTCCAGGTTCTTCCGTGCCCCACGAGTGCTATGATGAGGATTTTGCCGGGGACGGGGAGGGAGAGGAGATGAGGAAGGAGAAGAGGGCAGGGCCAGCTCATGGAGGGCCTTACTCCTTACCTGGGGAGGAGGTTGGATGTCTCCCTGGAGCAGTGAGGAGCCATCGAAGGTTATAAGCAAGGGTGTAGCTGAGTTTTGGGGGAATCTTAGAAAGGTCTCTGGCTTCCAGAGGGAGAAAGGATTACAGGGGGCAAGAATGGATGGATGGGGGAGACCACGTTGGAGGCTGAGCAGTAGTAGTCCAGGAGGGAGAGGGACAGGGCGGTGACGGGCTGGACAGGCGGTGACATGGGCCAGGGCAGGAGGAGCCCAGCAGCTGGGTTGGTTGGCCTGGCACTGCCTGAATAGGGGGAGACAGAGAGGAAAGAGCCCAGTCACAGAGGTTTTGTTGTTGCCAGTAGGTGGAGCCATTGGTCATATTTGGGGAGCTGGGGGGAGCGGCTGGCGGACAAGGGGACTGGACTCAGGCACGTGCGGGAAGGACCCTCCGGGGGTCCCTGCCTTGTTACTTGTGGCAGGTGGGCATACTGCTGAACAGAAATCCCATCCGGGCTCTGTCTAGGCTCCCAAGCAAAACCCTCGAGAGGTCGGGAGATGTTTACCTGGAAACCAGGGAATCCCCCCAGCGCACCTGCGGCTGCCAGGGCCTGGGCAGATCTTCACCTCCTCCCACAAGCAGCCCCCAGCCGGGGCAGCTGCCTTTCGCAGACCTAGCCAGAAGGAGGGTACCAGAAACGCGTGCATTCTGAGACCCTATGGCCGCTGTTGCTAAGACTGGGGCATTGGGCTGGGTTAGGTCCTGGGAGGCATCCCTCCCCTCTCATCTCCTTTCACTCCGGATTTCCTTCCAAACACAAGCAGAGAGTCGGCCCTGGTCTTGGGGCTGTGGACTTGTTGACCTCCCACGTCTTCCAGTTCCCCGACTGTCAGGGAGAGATGGGGGGTAAGGTGTCCCGGTCACACCCCGTGGGACCTGGTCTTGGGTTAGGGGCTATGAAGTCTCCATCAGCAAATGACCAGGCAACAGACGGGGAAAAGATGCTCAGCTTTATGAGAAATCAAAGAAATGACAACGAAACTGCAAAACTTCCTTCTGTCCAGTGATGGTGCATGTTTGATGGTACGCTGGGGTGTGAGTTTGTATGATGTGTTTGCAGAGCAACCTGAGAATCTGTAGCCTAAAAAATGCTCATTCCCTTTCGCCCAGTAATTTTTCTTCTAGGAATGTGTCCTAAGGAAATTACCAGAGTTGGGAAATGAAAGATTTATGTACAAAGATGTGCATCAGGGCCTTGTTTATAACTGGGAAAATGGAAACAATCTTAACTATTTAGCAACATGGCAATGGTTGGAATTTAGGAGCCCTCATAGGAAGGAACGTTGTGGGGCCTTAAAAAAAAGATGTTTGCAAAATAATTTAATGATGTGAGAAAATGATCATACTATAAAATACTTACATCATGAAAATTTGTCCCTTATTGGTATAAGCTCAACTCTGCCAAGAAAATTGCAAAGACACTTTAGGGCAATATGCCAAAATGAAACCTTGATTGGCTATAAATTTGGTGCTTTGAGTGTTTTGTCTTGTTTTGGTTTTATCATTGCTTCTCTGTAATTTTTGGAATTTTCCACACTTTCTACAATAAGTAAATATTACTTTAACAAGCAGAAAAAAAGTTTAATTTACCAAGTCTATTTGGAAATCAAGAGCTGGCTGGTCCACTTTATAAGCCTGAGGGTTTTCTAGAACAGTTGATAGTAGTCCTGTCTAGCAGGACTACAGGTTCAGAGGTCCCCACCCCACCTCTGAGGCCCAAAGGGGGTAGTGAATGGGTGAGCCAACAGCGAGAGCTGGTGATGATGGTGACAAATTGATCACCTGGGTGCTCCTGGCTCTGACACTAAGTCACCCAGTGCCCTGAGGAGTGAGTTGAGCTCTCCAGGCCTCATTCTTCTCCTCTGTGGAATAACAGGCATCACTCTGCCCTGCCATTTGCTGCCCACGCCCCATGTGACAGGCCAGTACCAGCACTTCATCTACATCATTGGTTTATCTTCTCACCCACTCTATGAAAAAGATGCTGTTCGCACTTTATAGAGAGGAAAGTGAGTAAGCTGATAGGTAAGTTTCCTGGAGTCCCATAACTAGGAAGGGGAAGAGCCAGGGTTCCTTCCCAAATAGTCTAACTCCAGGGCTGCAAGAAGCGGCCCCCAGTGTTCAGGGCCAAGGTCAGAGAAGGCCACCCCTGACAGCCAGCGAAAGGCAGAGTTGGGATTTGAAGCCAGGCCTGTTGGACTCCAAAACACGTGACACTAAATCCAGAAGTGTGTTGGCTCAGAAGGGAGAGAATTGCACAGTGGTGGCACTCTGAGGCCCACCCTGCTGCACAGCTGGGGACTCGGGTGGGCGGCCCCTTTCCCACACTGTCAGCCCCCGGGCAGGCCACGCTCTTCACAGGCGCCTCTCCCAGGCCTGGGATCTCCCCGTCACAGCCACTGAAGACCTCGTCTCAGGGAGGCCCTGGGACACTGTGTGGGGAATGGAGGAGCAGGACAAATCATTCCCTTCCTCCACGTTTCCCTCCCGCCAGAGTTGGAGAGGATTCTAGCCGGGACCTTTCTTTTTGCAAATGAGCAAACAGAAGGACCGAGAGAATAAGTTCCCTATTCAAAGTGACCCAAACCACTTATGGCAAAGCCATGGTCAGAGCTCACAGTCCCTAACTCCCAAACCAGTGCTCACTCAGCCTCGGGGCTGGAGGTTGGGCAGTGGGGAGGGAAGGCACCCGCTCCATGGGCAATGGCAGCCCCCAGCTGGGATGCGCCTCCTTATCCTGGGTTGCCGCCTTGCAGGTGTCTGGGTGCAGGTGTGTGTGGCTGCAAGATGCTAGCAGAGGGGCCCAGCTTACTTGGCTGTGGTGATAGGAGATTTCTGCTTTTCCATCTTGGTAATATTTGTATGATATTAAATTGTCACAGAAGAAAACAAGAGAACGCCTTTGCTTCACAGTTGCTTTGGTCACATTCCCGATGGAGAGCTCTAAGAAGTCAGGAGGGCGGAGCGATGCTGCTTTGATTGCATGTGGCAGAGTCCAGGAGGAGGGGTGCAGGGGCTGGGGTCCCGCACAAGGGTCCATGCTGAGGGCCAGGCTTCAATACGAGTGAGTTCAGTCTCAGGGGCTGGGGGCAGAGAAAGGAGGGAAGTCCAGAAAAAGGGAAACCCACCCATCTTACCATCTTCCTACAATGCCTAGTAGTAACCAGCAAAACCCAGAAGCTACCAGCAAAACCCATACCTACCCTTTGGCTTTTGTGTGCCAGGCAGGAAGAAAGATGGGGTGACAAGAGCTGGGGCCACCAGGGAAGAGCAGGGCCCATGTCTCTCTGAGCCCCAACCAGTGGCAGGAGACAAATGTGGCAGGGCTCACCCAGGCTTCGAAATAACAATTGGGAGGGATCATTGCTGGGAGGCACACCCCCCTTTCCCAAAATAGGTACGGGTCCCTACTGTGCCCCACTCACGGCCCATAAGGATTCCCTTTTTTGACATAAATGTGAGCCTTTAGGGGAGTCTGCCTTCCCATCTAGAAGGACTACCATGCTCACAAGTCCTCAGATGTAAGGGTGACAAAGCCAGGAGCCACAGGGCTCAGGCCAGAGATGTCGGGACCAAAAGGACACCCACATGCAGCCCGACAAGAGCTCAAGAGCTTTGTGTGTGGAGCAGGCTGCACCTCAGTCCCTGAGCTCAGCTGGCTTGTCTGCTTTCTTTCCACTACATCATCTTCATTCTGCAGAGAGCTCATCCCACCAGATTGGTAAGAAAGCCCTTTTGGTTGCTTATTTGGGGTCCCTTCTGCCTTCCAAGATGCCATCAGGACCTGAGGCATTTTCTTGTGACAACGGCTGCTGGCATCCTCTTTGCCCAAACCCACATGATCCTTGGCATGGAGCCACCTCTGCAGAGGCCTGACCACTTACGTCCTAGAGTGCGCCTTGTGGGCCCCTGGCCTCTTTCCCCTTCCTTGTAAGGGGGGGGCTCACCAGAATCTTCTCCCCTTCCCCCTTCCTCTCAGACTCAGCCCCCTCCCGACCTTGCTCAAGGACTCTTGGCATAACCATTCCCTTTAACAGGCTTCCAGCTCTTGGAAGACAAAAGCCAAAGGGTAGGTATGGGTTTTGCTGGTAGCTTCTGCTTTGGTCTGGCCCTAAACACCCCCTAGGGTAAGGAAATGCAAAATTTAGTTGCCTAACTGCAGTGAGGCCAGAAGAATATGGGAATACATAGCCCAATAAATGATCTCATCCTGCTTGCATTTTCCTCCAACACTAGGAAGGGGATACATAAGGAATTATAGTATAGAATTTAGTCCTGAACAGAACGCTGGCAGGGTTTCAGAGGAGGAGCTGAGGTTCAGGGGCTAATCCATCCAAGGTTACACATCTGCACAATGGCAGTGCTGGATGGGAACCGCGGCCTGCCCTGGGCATGCCCCGCTTTGCAAAAGGAAAGCAGCATCACAGCCAGAGCAGCAGTGAGGGCTCAAGACAGGCCGGACACTGTGCTAAGTGCTTTACATGTAACCCGATGAAGTAGGTGCCATTCTTTTCATTATCACCTTGAAGCACAGAGAGGTTAAGTAATTGTCCAAGGTCACAGAGCTGCAAGGTGGCAAAGCCAGGACTTGAACTCAGGCAGTCTGACATCAGAGTTTGCACGCTAACCAGGACTCCACAGGTCTCAGTCCCAATCTTAGGCAAAGACAGGGTACAATGAAGATGGTGTCAAAGTTGCCTGGCATTACACACCACGGGGCCCTGGTTGTGTTCCATGGTAATATGTCTGTCCAGTTAGACTTCGGAAGGCCCCGAAGACATACCTTAAGGTAAGTGGGGGCATTTGGGCACTGTGGTAGGCCTTTGGGGTGTCCTGAAAGTTAGGGGACCCCTAACCCCGTGGCAGGCAGGACAGCCCGGCAGGTACTGTGGGCACCTCATGGAGTGCAATGGCAGGGAGGGTTGGCACAGGCACAGAGGCTTCTGCAGGGGTGAGTAGTGAGCTGGGCTGGCCAAGGCCAGGGGGAGGGCAGACGAGGAGAAGCTGACAGGTGAGCCTGGTTCCCTGATCTGCTGCAGGGGTGCACTGTGGGACTCGGGGGGACCCCATGCATAACTCATTCTCTGCCAAGCCCAGTCCCTCGGAAAGCTGTCTGCTGCTGCCACTGCCTCGAAGGCCCAGGGGTCCTGCTGGAACCCTAAATGGCTGAGAATGTAAGGGTGGGGAGGAGTACAAAACTCCCTTCTCCTGGACTCCAGACAGAATGTGGTCTGCAAGATTCAAGGGAAGAGTGTGGATTTGTGGCCACCACCTCCTTCCTAGGCTCTTGTCGCAGCTGCAGGAGAGGTGCAAGGAGCCAGATGGATTTTACAGCAAATCCAGCTCTGCCTTGACTTGCTGTGTGACACTGGACAAGTTACTTCCCCTCTCTGAGCCTCAGTTCCTTCATCTCCAGGTCCCAGTACCCACCTCATGGAGGTGTGGTGAGGAATAGTGTGAGATAATGCATGAGAAAGTGACTAATGCAGGCCACTTAGGAATGAACATCTTTCTCTCTCGCCACCATGTTATGTTCGATCTTAGCCAGTAAATATTTACTGAGCGACGGCCGCAGGCTGGACATCACTCTACCTGCTTCGAAGGAGGGGTGAGTAGGTGGGGGCGCTAAGAGGTAGCTGGGCATTACCAGAAGAGCAGCAGCCAGACGGCCAAAGAGCAACCGGGACCCAGTGACTATTCACGGTGGCAGGGAGTTTTATTAATGCTTCAGTGTAGAAATCATCCTGTGTTTTGTTTTGCCTCACTCAGCATTTGCAGGAGAAAAAGTAATAACCGGGTGAATTTCCGGGCCCTCGGCAAGAGGAGTGCTAGCCCTCCAGGAGTTTGAGGTTCTCGTGTCCCCAGAGAATTACAAGCCTCCGAGGCACGCATGTTAGCAGCTGTGGTCAATCTTTCTCCGCGTGTGGCGGGCAGCCCAGCCGGGGCTGAGTGATTTGGAGCAGACTCGTGGCCCCACGCCCGGGAGAAGGGGGCAAAGTTGGCAGTGCCAAGCCGGCCCGCGGGACGAACTGAAGGAACAAGAGGGGACGCAGAGGAGACAAGCTTGGTGGTGACAGGATGCAGATGCCCCCCCTTCCCCGGCCTTCTCTGTCTTTAATCCTTTCCCTCTCTGGGCCTTAGTTGCTGGCCTGGGGCAGCGATGTCTGAGGTTCTCACCGGGACAGTCCGTGAGCCCCAGGCACGGGGACCCGTCCACGTGCAGGTGCAGTTCCAGGAGTGGCCGTCAGAGGGCGAGCGCGCATCCTTCTGGGGAACTCGGGGCGGGCAGGGGAGCGCTGTCACCCAGGCGCGCGGACACACACACACACTCACGGGACTGTGGCTCCTGGCACCTGCGTCATCTCGGGTCCTCTGGTAAGCAGACGTGGAAATGTCAGGAGTGCGAGAGGTTTACTGGGGGTTAAACCTGCGAGCGGAAGAAGGATGGGCAGGGAGAGCCTCCGTCGGGGATGCAGGCCTGAGAAAGTCGCCAACACGCCGGGGAGACCCGGAGCGGGGACCGCCGGCTCTGAGTTCCAGGCCCTGGCACCCTTGCCGCGCTCGGTCGCCGGCTGGGGGCTGCCTGGGGGTGCCCGGGCCCCAGGTGCAGGAGACGGAAGCTGCGCGCCCACCTGCGCTCCTGCAGCCGCTCTGCGCGCGCTTTCTTCCAGGGAGACGCCCCCCGCGGCCGGCGCGGCCCCCTCTCTCCAGCACCGTCCACAGACAGCGCCAGGGCGCGTTCTCCTCTCTGCTCGCTGCGGATCGGGGCCCTCTCTAGCTGTCCCCCCCAGGGCAGGGCGCCTGGCATAAGCAGGTCTTCTTACTAATGGACTCCGAGTGACGGAGAAGCCCGGACGACCCGAGGTGCCCAGAAGAGCTGGAGCCCCAGCCCTCCCCACGATGTTGTGGGATTTGTGCAAGTTAGCGCCCACTCTTCTGGGTTTCCCATGGCGAATCAGAATAACCTTCCCCGCTAGCCCCCAGGGACAGGATGCAAAACGGGGATGTAGGAGGGGCACATTTCCGCCAAGGGAATGGGGCACAGAGGGCAAAAGAGGTCCGGTGGTTGTTAAGGGATTTGTGCCCCCTCGTGCCCCAGCACAGCTTCACCTCTGCGTACTGGCTGGGTCCCAGGAAAGGGAGCTTCGAGAGGGTTTCTTTTCCCCCCAGAATCAGTCAGACCTGAGGGTGCTCGGGGAGATAAGGTGGGGGGAGGACAGGGATGCAGGAGTTGGGGAGCTCCTGTATATGCCACACTGCGCTGTCCCCCTCCTCCCAGCTCCTCTCAGGCACCATGACGCCCCATCTGCCATTCTGGAGCACTTGGGCAGCACTTCCCAGCGCCACTTCCCAGGTCCAGATGGTCACCCATCCCTCCCTCCCCCACTTTCCTACTGCCCTCACCCCAGCCCCACTCAGAACAAGGGCCTGGACAGAAGCCGACACTGCCTCCCAGCACCTTCTCCTTCCAGCTAACTGGTGCCCAGTGGGACAGGGAGAGGGTCCCCAATTGTCATGGAGACCAGGCTTCCCCATCCTCCCCAGCCGTCCTGCAGGGAGGGAGACAGACAGCTGGGAGGGAAGGTGAGGGCTGGACAGATATCCAGATTCAGATAGTAGGAGAGCATGCAGAGAAACACACACACACACACACACACACACACACACACACACACACACACCTACAGCCTGAGAGAGGTGGGCAGAGTATACAACGTTTGTTGTGACTGTGATCTGCTATCACGCACAGGAGTGGGAAAGTGTAGACAAGTATGCAGGTGTGTGCAGGGCCAGATGTCTCTGTGTGTGTGTGGAGTGTGTTTCGGTGGGTGTGAGTGTATGAGACCATGGTTATCCTGCTAGTGTGTTTGGTGGACCTGTGGACCTTTGGTGGACCTTTTTTTTTTTTTAATTTTAGGCATTTTTATTAAATGATCATTTCCTTGAATTCGTTTTTAAGGCTTCTTACGAGAACACTTTTCCTTTTCCTAGTACAATTATCATGACTAATAGGGGTTGAACTCATTAAACATTTGCAAATATTTTCCCTAATTATGATAGGTTTTTCCTATCAAGTTAATCAATTGCAGAGCACCTACTATTTGTTAGGCACTGGTTCAAGGTCATGATCGTACAGCAGTAAACAAAGTTTCTGCCTCCAGGGAGGTTATATTCTAGCAGAAATGGATTTTGTCATGTCCATCATTATACTTTTGTTCAAGTCCCAACCTTACTTATCATTTTTAAAGGCCTCTTTCCTGTGCAGCCTTTATTGAACATAAAGATTAAATTTCTTGTACCATTCTTACAGGGATTCTCTGTTGTGTTTTCTTGAGAACTGTGGCTGTGAGTGCCCTGTTCCCCCACAGGCCTTGTCCCCTCTCTACCTCAAAAGCAGACCACTGGGACAAGCTCCTACCCAATGAGTACTGGGTCTCGGGAACCAAGGAGAAAGGCTTTAATGATTTTCTCCTTCAGCTGCCCCTTCCCGTGCCCTCATGTCTGTCTATCAGGGCAGTCTGGCTGGTACCCAGCACTACACAAAGGTGAACTTTGAGTGCTGGGCACTGGGGAACTACGGGGTGGGGGTGAAGGAACCTTGGGAGACCCAGGAAAGAGCAAAAGTCCTGACACAAACACCCCTCACCTTCATGATAAGACTGTGCTGCCCCTTCCCCCAAGACACTATGCTCCCTCTACAAGGATTATATTTCCCCCTTGAACTGGGAGCCTCTCTGGGATAGGTCATGGTTTTCCCCCCATAAATCAGGAGTTCCCAGGATGTAGGGCTTGTGTCTTTACATTCTTATTGGAATAAGGTCCCCAGATGAAATATAGGAGGCCCAGTTACATTTGAATTTCAAATAATAAATGATTTTTAGTATAAATGAACCCCAAATATTTCATGGGAAATATTTATATCAAAAAATTACTCATTGTTTCTTGAAATTGAAATATAACTGGGCATCCTATGCTTTTATTTGTTAAATCCGGCCACCCCATACTGGATGCCCCTCAAAGACACAAATAGTTTGAAAGTGAAAGGATGGATAAAGATATTCCATGCAAATAGTAACCAAAACAGAGCTGGGGTACCTATACTAATATCAGGAAAAAAATTGACTTAGGTCAAAAATGGTCACAAGAGACAAAGAAGGACATTATATATCTATAAAAAGGTCAATCTATCAAGAAGATATAGCAATTATAAACATATACACACCTAACAACAGAGCCTCAAAATATATAAAACAAACATTGACAGAACTGAGGGGAGAAATAGACAGTCTACAATAATGGTTGGAGGTTTCAATACCCTACTTTCATTAACGCATATAAAAACTAGACAGAAGATCAATAAGAAAATAGAGGACTTGAACAACACTATAAACCAAATAGAGCTAATAGGCATCAGAGCACTCCACCCGACAACCACAGAATACACATTCTTCTCCTGTGCACATGGGAATATTCTCCAAGATAGACCATATGTTATGCCACACAAGTCTCAATAAGTTTTTAAAATTTAAATCATCCAAAGTATCTTCTCTGACCACAGTAGAATGAAACGAGAAACCAATCACAGGAGGAAAACTGGAAAATTCACAAATATGTGAAAATTAAACTATACACTCTTAAAAACCAATGAGTCAAAGAAGAAATCACAGGAGAAATGAGAAATTATAAAATACTTTGAGACAGTGAAAACAAAAATATAATGTAGTTAAGACTTCTAGGATTCTGGAAAAGCAGCGCTTAGAGAGAAATGTATAGCTATAAATACTTACATTATAAAAGAAGAAAGATCTCAAATCAATAACCTAACTTTACACCTTAAGGAACTAGGAAAAGAAGGGCAAACTAAACCCAAAGCGTGCCGAAGGAAGAAAATAATAAAAATTAGAACAGAGGTAAACAAAATAGAGAATAGAAAAGCAATAGAGAAAACCAATAAAAATAAAAGTTGGTTCTTTGAAAAGATCAACAAAATTGACACACCTTTTGCTAGCTAAGAAAGAAAATAAGAGATAAGATTCAAATCACTAAAATCAGAAATGAAACTGGGGACATTACTACCCACCTTACAGATTATAAGAGAATATGAACAATCAAATGCCAAAAAACTAGATAATCTAGCTGAAATCGACAAATTCCCAGAAAGACATAAACTACCAAAACTGACTCAGGAAGAAATAGAAAATCTAAACAAACCTATAGGAAGTAAAGAGATTCAATAAATAATCAAAAATCTCCTGACAAAGAAAGGCCCAGGACCTGATTACTGCACTGGTGAATTCCACCAGTCATTTAAAGAAGAAGCAACACCAATTCTTCCAAAAATTAGAAGAGAAGGGAACTTCCCAACTCATTCTATGAGGCCAGCATTCCCCTGATCTCAAATCCAGACAAAGTTATTACAAGAAAAGGAAACTATAGGCCAATATCCTTTATGAACTTTAGAAGGTCTACGTTCTAAACAATTGCTGTATTTATTGTTGAATGTGGGGTGAGTGGGACACGGCAAATTAACACTTTTTACTACTATTTAATAAACATTATTTTCAACACATGAGTCAATTTAGAAGACTCCCAATTACACAGTGGCCTCTGACACACCTAGACCCAACTGTTGTGCAGGATGTTTAGAGAATAATTTCATAGTACTGAAATATTTCAAGGTTTTTTCTGGCATAGCTTGCATCTTGGTAGATTCAGAATTATCAGTGATGAGAGACTCTGTAAAAATGAAGAAATAGAACTGGAGTCGCTCAACTTGGTCACTCCTTCTAAAGCAATGGGTCAAACTATATCAGTGTTCTTCACCTTTCAGCCATTTCTCTGGTTTTTGCAGAAGAAAAACTTCAGACGGTGCCTGCCTTCAAAATAGAGTAAAAAAAATCTTCCAGTGAAAATATTTTGTTTTGTTTTGTTTTTCTGGTGAAAATATTTTATTGGAAATTTTTGACTACAGAAACTTGTGAACACTATTATAATTGATCCTAAAGAAAGATATAAACAGTGTTAAAATTTCTGGGATTTTTTTGTGGAGGGAAATTTTTAGAATCTCTACCAAACTTATCCTTACAGTTAAGATTTTCCTAATTATTTCTGTATCTGTTGCTTCATGTGAGAGTGACTTTTTAAATTTAAAATTAATTAAAAAGTGTTCTTTAATTAATTATGAGCAAAGATAGATGGACAGATATGACTTTGTCTATTGAACATGAATTTGAGAAGATCAATTTTTAGATTGTCTTTCATAGATTTGCACAAGCTGTAATGTTATTATTTGCTACTGTGACACACTAATATGGAGACATAAGTTTTTCCCTATTTTCAAAAACACATTAATGTAATTAAAAGGTATTAATCTATTATGATTTTCCTTCTTTGTATTTTTATTTTTAAATTTTTCATTGGCATGAACGTGCATATATATAGATGGAGTTCAACAAAACATTTTCTCTGTCTGCATTTCTTTTCTAGCCATTTGTTTTATTTCTTTTATTGCAGGATTCTGACCGAAAGTAAGCTTGTTGTATACAGGAAGGGATGACACTGCTCCAGGTGTCAGATGCACCAGGAGGGACACTGATTGGCAGAGGTATCAGGCCCACCCCAAGCTCCATGCTTTCATGCTCCCTTCTGGAGCCTTCAGTCTGGGCTAGGATTAATACCTGTTTGGGCTCCGTTGGGGCACCCCAGCCCTCACTGATGGTTCCATAGTTTCCCCCTCTGCCTGGGCCTAGCTGCTTCCTCTGCCATGTGGTTCCAGGCCCCCAGCCAGCAGGGAGGCAGACCAGGGTGAGAGCAGAAGGGAGCCTCAGGGTGTTAATTGGTGCTAATGAATTCCTGCAGCCCCATCTTTCCTCTGCCTCTGTGGGGAGGCATCTGACAGCAGAGCCGCCTTTGCACTTGCATACTCAAGTCAAGCAGCCCCCTTCCCTGTACCCCAGGTGCCCTGCCTGGATGAGGGCAGGGGCAGGGGAGAAAGAGGATGTTAATTATAATAAAAACAGCACTGTCTCTGTGCCAGGATCCTTTCTAAGCACTTTTCATGTCTTTTACTCATTCAATCCTCATTATGTGGTAGCTCCTATCAGAAATCCTATTGAACAGCTGAGACTCAGCTAATGTGCATTGAGTTCTCACTTTGTGCCAGTTTCTGCCCCAGGCCAAGGACCTTCCCCTGTGATGTGGCTGCCACCATTGTCCCCATTTGATAGAGAAGGAAACCAGGGCTCAGAGAGGCTAAATAATTAGACCAAGATCACACAGCTAGGGAGTAGGAGAGGCAAGATTTGGACTCATAAAGCCTTATCTTCCTCATGACCACCCAGAGCATCCTCTCTGAAAGGACTCCTACTTGAAATCAGGTCTCTGAGCTTACGGGTACCAAAAAGGGAGGTGCTTGCAGGGATGCTAGTCCTTCCTCTCCCCTGCAGCCTTGGGTCACACCTGCCAGGAATCCAGACACTGGGTGGAGTCTCTTCATGGCCCTAGATGCTTTGCTTCCCTGGGCTGCTGCCTGTCCCCTGCCTGTATTCCTGCTTCACAGGTCTCCTCTGTGGTAGAGGGGCAGATGAGGCTCCATGCTCCTGACTTTCCTTCCCTGGCCTGGAATTTGGGACAAAACATCATCCTGGGTGGGGAGAAAGCCTGGACTGCCAGATACCCTGGGGGTGAACTGGGCACGACACAATGCTCAGGAGTCCCAGGTGTGGCCTCTCTTGACTATTGATTTGGTGCGTCCCAAAGGGAAGTGTTCGTTCAACAGCACAGCATTATGTGCATCACACACACACTCTCTCTCTCTCACCTTGACCTGACCTGCCTTGCAGCAGCGCAAGAACCTGAGGTTGCCTGAGAAGAGACAGCAAGTCCAATAAACAACTCAGATGAGCTGATTCCCACATTCCCTCTTAGGTCTGAAGTTCTCTATTCTTTGAGTCTGAAGTTTCAGTTTTCTCATCTGTGAAACAGACATGCTAATAGTACCCATCTCTTGGAGTTATTGTAAGAATTAAGTGAAACGGTGCATGCCACATGCTTAAAAATAGTTCTGGCTCACCGTAGGTTGTAGGGGAGCCTGAGATCCCCTCCAACCCCCCTTTAGCTCTTAGTCGCAGCTGGATCCAGAAATCGAATTAACACCAAACAAGTAACAGGAGAAAAGCATACACATTTCATTAGTACAGAGAGATCTTCACAAGAGTCTGAAGTGGCCAAAGCAGGATGCTTTCATATTTTTTGACAAAGAATGACGAGGTCGGGAAGAAATGACAGGAGAAGTGGGATCTGGCTAGGGGCAGTAAATTTCTAGGGGAGTCATTAGGAAATATGTGGGGGGTGTGAAACTAGTGGAAGATCAGCGTCTCTTGGGTGAGTCTGTGTACTCAGTCCATTGCAGCCCCCAGTTCTCAGTCTCTGGCGGTAAGGGCTATTTTCCCACCCTGGTGCAGGGAGGGTACTCCTCCCAGGGGAATCTTTATGGCTTGCTGCACGCAGGAAGCGTCAGTCAGCTGGCCCTTTCTGAGACTACAGTTTCTCCAATGAAATAATCAATATACCAGTTTGGCATGTTTGGGGACGGCACATCCTTCCTGAAGTCCTATGGAAATGGTGTCCACGATCAGCATTTGTTGTCACGAAGCCAGTCCCCAGTGATCTGGCAATGGGGCCACCCTGTGGGGTGCCCTGCAAGGTCAGCTGGGAGTCAGGGGGGCAAAGCTGGAGGTTGAGTACAGGCCACTGAGTCTTTCAGAGCCTGCTTTGCCACTGCCCAGCGGTGTGACCCAGGGCACGTTATGCCTCTCCCCTTCCCGGTGCTCGCCCTACCCCATGCTTCAGTTTTCTCATCTGTAAAGTCAGGGTGGTTATAAAAAATGAAGTGAGATAATGTGCGTAGAGGGCTTAACCCAGTGCCTAGACATAAGTTGTGGCTATCATTGTCATTACCACTATTACTGACATTTACCTTCTGAGAGGCTGTCATTGGGGTGGGGGACAAAGAACAAGTATTATCGTGGTTTGTAGCTGAGGACAATAGGACCCCGAAAGTCAAAGTGACCCACCGGAACTCCCACTGCAGATTTTTGGCACAGCTGGGATTTTAAAACATAATAGTACCTGTCCCTTATGTCAATAAACCAACCTGCCATCTACAAACTGTTTACCCCAGCCTGGTACCTGGGTGATTTTGCCCCCATTTTTTTCATAGACTTTATTTTTTTCATGCAGTTTTTGGTCCACAAGAAAATTGGGCAGAAAGTACAGTGAGTTCCCGTATGGCCCCTGCTTCCAGGCAGGCACAACCTCCCCACTGTCCACGCAGGGCAGGAGAGGGGCACATCTGTTACAATGGATGAACCTACACGGATTCGTCACTATGCCCCAAAGCCCACAGGTGACACTAGGGTTCACTCTTGGTGTCACATGATGTGTCTACCATCACAGTGTCCTACAGAGTAGTGCCACTGCCCTGAGAAACTGTTCATCCCTCTCTCTTGAAAACCCCTGGAAACCACTGATCTTTTTACTGTCTCCATAGTTTTTCGTTTTCCAGAATGTCGTACCATTGGAATCATACGTACGTAGCCTTTTCAGACTAGCTTCTTTCACTTACTAACATGTATTTAAGGCTCCTTTGTGTCTTTCCATGGCTTGGTATCTCACTTCTTTTTGGCACTGAATAATATTCCATTGTCTGGATGTATTAATACCACAGTTTATTAATCCATTCACCTACTGAAGGACGTCTCGATTGTGCCCAACTTTTGGTAATTTGTAATAAAGCTACTATAAACACCTGTGTGTAGGTTCTTGTGTGGACATAAGATTTCAACTCCTTTGGGTAAATACCAGGGAGCACAATTGCTAGATCACATGGTAAGAGTATGTTTTACTTTGTAAGAAACTGCCACACTGTCTCCCAAAGTGGCTGTACCATTTTGCAGCCCCACCAGCAGTAAACGAGAGTGGCAGTTGCTCCACATCCTTGCCAGCATTTGGTGTCGTCCGTGTTTTCGAGTTTGCCCTCATTCTGCAGATGAGGGGACTGAGGTGCAGAGAGGTAAAGACCTTGCCCAGGGAGTGGCACATGACCCTCCCACTTCACCTTCTTCCCACACACTGAACCCTCACAGTGTGCAGACTGATGTGTATTCCTTGGCTGCGGCGTCATTGTTCAGTGGGACTCATGGCCTTCCCAGCAGACTTTGGGAAAGGTCTCACCTGCAGAGAGGCTAGTCTGGTGGGTCACCCAGGCAACAGGCCTTCCAGAGGTGACAGTGGAACAAGGGTAAAAACGTTCAGGGTCTGCTATTTCTCCTGCCTTCTGTGGGTGGCTGGCGGGAGTGGTAGGAAGAGCTGGGCTTGGGGTTGGGCACGGGGTGGAATCCTGACTTTGCCACTTACTACCCGTGTGACTTCATGTGAGTTACTTAGCCTCTTCTAGCCTAAATGAGTGCAACCTCATGGGGTTGTGGGGAAGAGCAAAGGAGACTGCATATGCAATGCCTGCCTGTAAACACAGCGATCTTTAGAGCTTAGACCATCTAGCTACATGCACAAGGGATGCTAATCTGTGGTTTTCTTTTCCTGTGATGTCTGCATCTGGATTTGGTATCAGGGTAATGCTGGCCTCATAGAATGAGTTAGGGGCTATTGTGGGTCATGACCATGAGGTTGTAAGACACTGAGGGAAACTTCTGAGGGGTGCTCTCACATTGAGACAAGATCAGGGTCTAAGATGCTGGGAACAAGCAAGGTGCCCACAGGTGGTCTTGCTGGAGGAACCCCAGATAAGAAAGCTAGATGCTTTCAGACTCTCCTTTTGCTGTCTCCTGGAGTACAGTGACGGCTTCGGAAGACCTGGCTTGCCCCAGTTATGCCGAGTGGAATGTTCAGCACGTTCCCCTCAGGGAAGGGAAGGGCAGGGCCTGTGTCCAAATGGTGAGAAAATCTTGGTGGTGCAGCAGAAGGAGCCCGGCATGGAGCCAGACAGACCCACAGTTGAATCTCGTCTCTAACACTGCCTCTCGGGATGACCTTGGACTTCAACTCTCTGCGCCTGAATTTTCTCATCTGTGAAATGGAGACGAAACTCTGTCTTGGGCACGGTGAAGACAACTGGGACAGTGGCCCTAAAGCAGCCAGTACGGGGAGTGCTCTGGTCACCTTTTTATTCTTCATCTTGGGTTCTTATTTTTGATGAAGGCAGAAAGCACTTAATCAGGATTTTGTTATTTTGGAAGTCAATGCCAAGGAAATGGAGAAGAGATAATGGACAGTTGACATGTAAAAGCCATACCCCCAGGCTGTGGAAGAGTTCTGGGACAGTGATGAGAATGGCAAACATCTCTTTAAAGAGCTGCTCGAGATCATTTAAACCTGTTTCTTTGTAAGTTCCTGATGAGTTTCCCTGACACCTTCCTTTCCCACTCTGCCCCAGCCGCAGGGGCCCCCACGGTGAGTAATGATGTAGCCAGCATTAAACACTTGGTAGCAGGGAACTGCAGAGGCAAGCTCCATGTCGTTTCAATACAAACAGGTCCTGTCACCTTTCTCTCATGGTGGGAGAAAAGGAATTAGGCGGGAATGGCATATGTAATGAGAAAAACATGAAGAGACGGTTCCTGGACCTGAACAGGCAAAAATGGTTCTTGGACCCTGCAAAGAATCTTCATGTGCACTGTTTGGACAATAAGCCAGTATGTTAGTATCTCTCCTCTCCCCATTATTCTAAACCTAAATCACAATACCTCATATGGGCCCAAAACTTTATATTACATTTTAAAATGAAATTGATTGTATAGACACAGGTGCTACACATGCAAAAAAATTTGCCCAAAGCCCTGTACTCACTGAGGGCAGCTGTAACCAGGGAGATGAACCTTGTCCCTGGGAACTAGCATTTGGAACATCTTTGAGCAGGGAGAGATTTTTGACAACCTGATCCAAAGCCTGCTTTTTCCAAATAATAAGGGACAGAAATGCAGCAATGACAGGTGCCTCAAGATACTTAGCCCCAAGGAAGAGGTGGGACATGCTGGGGAGCTCAGTGCAGGGAGAGGCCGGTGTGGCTGGAGTGGTGGCTGAAGGTCCCTCTGGAATGAGAGGGCTCTCTGCTGAGCCCTGGGGGAGAGCACTCCTGGGAGAGCAGACACAGAAGGACAGGAGTGAGCAGGACCTAGGGGACACTGCTGGGGACTGGTCTGGCTCAGAGGACATCTGGGAAGGGGCTGCAAGTGGATCTCCCAGACCTTCCTCCCAGTCTTTGAGGCCCCACCCTTGCTCTCGAAATCAAGGAGCATCTCTCCCATGAGGCAATCAGGACACTTGCCATTCCCCAAACTGGGGGCACATTCAGGTTCAGCCTCAGAGGGACGAACGAGTGTGGGTAGTCCAGGATGGCACCTGGAGCCACTAAATAAATCTGCCTATGACTTTAAGCCAAAGCATGAAATGTCAAAGCTCCTGTCCCTTGCTGGAGCTGTTTCAGGCCACTTGCCCCTCACCTTGCTTTTGCTCCCAGCCATGCTTGTAACCTCCTGTCTTCAGTGGAAAGATTTGAAAATCCTCCAGCCCAGGTTAAAATTCAACTATGTTGTTCAACCGCGTTGCCAGAGAGATGGAAGGTGAAAAGGACTCCCTCGTATCTGTTTTGCATGCTTTATCTGACAGGGCCTCTCCACACCTTACCATGCAAATCAGTGGTTCTCAAGCTGAGGGTGAGGGGTGTCAGATTGCCCCTCCACCCCCCAGTTTCTGAATCCATTGGCCTGGCGCGTAGCCCGAGAATTTGCATTTCTAACAAGCTGATCCTGGTTTGGGGCCCACACTTTCAGAACCACTGACTAGGTGTTATGTAAGTTTAGAACCGAAAGGACTTAAAAACTGGAAATCTGGTTCCCAAGTCCCGAGTGGCTCTACACAAGGGGCCGCTCACGCCCTCTGTGGGTGGTTGGCAGCGTGGCAGCTGTTTTCCGTTGGTGGGGCGCTGTTGGCACCTCATCAAATGTTTTCTAGTTGACAGTTCTTGAGTGGATGGGCTTCTGTAAACTATGTTCGTATGTGGCAAAGCTTGAGCTACAGCCCAGGTCTCCTGATTTCCCCTCTCACCCTTGAGGAGCCCTAATCCACAGCACAGGGAAGTTTGGGACTTGCAGGTAATGGTGGACAGGAGAGGTAAGAATTGATGGGAAATGGGGTTCTGCCCTGGGGAGGGTGGCTTGCCTTCAGAGGCAGGGAGGTCTTGGGCAGATGCTGGGGTTGTGGAAAGTGCAGCAAAGGTGGAGTCACACCTGGGTCCCAGGCACACTTTGGTGCATGTTAGCCATGAGCCTGGGCAAGCCAGGTGGTCTCTGAGCTTCAGTTTCCTTTCTGAGAAATGGAGGTGATAATAGTTGCTTATTCTACCCTGACTAGAATATTATGAAGACTGAATAAAAAGCAGAAGGGTTGGGGCAAAGGCAATATATGCAACCTAAACATGTGTGCCCCTGTAATATGCTGAAATGAAAAAAAAAAAAGCAGAAGGATTGAATGATGGGCACACATTGTTCATTTGCAACAGTAATAACAACATTTATGGAGTAGATACACTGCCCAAAGTGCTCTCTGTCATTTCTATCTAGTAACAGCCCTCTAAGACCAGTGTGCTTATTATCTCTGTTTTGCAGAAGAGGAAAGGGAAGTGTAAGGAAGTTCAACAACTATTCCAATCACACAGACTACAAGTGAGGGAGATGGGATTTGAACCCAGATATTATGGCTCCAGAGCCAAGCTCCTAACCCCTACACTATAGAAGGGTACAGGGTATTCCTGGGGCATATCTGCCTCTGAGCTGCACATGCACTCCCCGCAGTGACAGGGCCTGTTTGTCATCATGGCCCCAGGGAGAGCTGGGAGCAGAGAGGCTTCCCTGGGGTCCCCTCACTGAGCCCAGGTCTGCGGCTCCTGCCTCCCTGGTCCATTTCCACACATGGCACCCACGCACACACACACGTCTGCACACACAGTCCCGCACACTCACAGGGTGGGGCAGAGCAAAGAGCTTGCTGCTCAGCTGAGGGTGTCCGCCAGCTAAGCATGCAACCCTCAGAGGCCCCAGACAAGCCTGCCCTCAAGTGGCTCATGGATCAGCCCCTCAGACATGTTTTCAAAGATGACACCCAGACCAGGGCCCCCACCTGCCCCGGCATCCCTCACGCCAAAGTCAGTATCTATTGTGTGTTGTGTGGGGGCCATGGAGAAAGGGCAACAGGGACAAAGGGAGAAAGAGACCAAGAGTGAGACAAAGAGGAGAGACAGAGAGAGATCCAGAGACAGAGAGATGGAGACAAACACAGAGAGGTGAGACGAGCAGGAGGGCAAAAATAAGCGGCCAGGGTGGGGCGGGTGGAGCTGGAGGAAAGACGGGGCAGAGGGAAACCGTGAGGGTCAGGGGAGGGAGGCCGAGAGGAGAGCCCCTGCCAGCATGGAGTGGGGGGCTGTGAGAGGGGAGGAGGCAGGGTGGGAAGCCGGCGTGGGGTGTTGGTGAGGAAGTGGGGAAGGCACAGCCAGGCAGATGGGAGGTATGGAGGGGGATGCGGCAGAGCCACAGGCTGGGGTGGCAGCAGAGGACAGAGGCCAGGAAGACAAAAAAGAGACAGAAAAGGAGGAATGGGAACAGGAGAATCCTATACAGGGAACGAGGAGACAGAAGCTGACTAAGTAAGGCACTTGCTATGTGCTGGAATTACCAAAAGAGCCAGTCTCTGTCCTCCAGCAAAGCATGCCTCATTCCCCAGAAGACTGTCAAACACACAGACAGGACATGTTAGAACTACGCACAAGGGCAGGGAGAAGGAGGCTCGGGGGTCACGGAAAGCAGCACAGAGGCTGGGCATTAAACAGTCCTGATCATGGGCCTGGAAGGCTTCCTGGGGGAGGTGACATCTGAGGAAAGAATGAGGAAGAGTCAGCTATATGCTGAGAGAAGGGCCAGGGAGTGGTGAGACAGAGAACTGGGGGTGCAGGGGGTGGGGACAAGTCTTGGAGGACCCTGTTTGGGCCTCATCCTGAGGACAGTGGGCAGCCCCCGATGGGTTTCAAGCAGGCAGATCTGGGTGTGCATGAGCTGCTGGGGGCAGTGGAGGAGGGAGAGCGGACTGAGTGGCACAAGGCAGGAGGCAGGAGGACGAGTCAGAGAGTCAGAGTGGTGCAGCGAGGGAAAATGCTGCCCTAGGGCAGTCACAGTGAGACAGAGTAGAGGGAAGAACACTTGAGAGAGACAGGGACAGTGCAGTCTACAGGGCTGGGGAGCCTAAGGAATCGAGTTGGCCAGAGTGTGGCCATGTGCCCTGGGTGGCATGAGCAACACAGCTGGGGAGGTTAGAAGAGCACCTCCCTCTTAGGGGGCTCCACGGCTGTGGGAATCTCCCTCCTGCCCGCTGGGACAATGCAGCACCCACCCGTGGTCTAGGGTGGGTGCTCATATCTGTGGGTCTTTTCCAGGACAATGCAAGCTTCCTGTGAGCAAGGATCAAGCCCTCCTCACTCTGAATAGGGGCATCCAAGACAGGACCTGGGCAAATGCTGGGCAAAGGAACACACTTGGCAGGGCAGGGCCTCATGTCGAGAGACCCTCATGCCTTAGAGTGGGGAACTGGGACTTGAGCCAGGGGGTTATTAAGGCAGAAGCTAAAGGTGCCCGTGACAGCCTTATGGGATTGGCTGGGCAGTCAGCCAGCATCTCTTATGTGTCAGCCTTGTGATTAAAAAAAGAGAAAGAACACATGGTCACAGCCCACAAAAAGAGACAGGAGCAAATGTATTTCATTGTGATTATAATACAGTGTGAACCAGGCCACTGTGGAGGTAGCGTCAGGAGAGCTACATAGAGGAGATGACAGCTGAGCTGGGCTTTGAAAAATGAATAGGAGTTTGCCATGCTAAGAGAGGCCGGTAAAGGCCCTGGAGGTTGAGGAAAGAGCATGGCCTAAAGCACTGAGGCATGGAAGTATCTAGAAGAGACCAGAGCTAATACTGCAAACTCTTACTTACTCCACAATTTGTAACACATCCTTTCAGCCTAGCCAACCTCTCATTTCACCTGCAGCTCAGAGGATGGTCTGAGACAGCTCAGACTGGAGCTGTCAGCATCCCCCCTCAAGTAAAAGATGGAAGACTTTCCACTTTCTGCCCCGAGACAGTCTCTGAAGATGAGGGGTCTGCTCTGCCCACCCAGAAGCACAGCCCTGAAGTCCAAGGAGGTAATTCTCCCAGAGGCGGCCCTCAGACAATGCGGAAGTGGGGTGTGGATAAACACCCTGTGCCTCTGGCAGCCAATGTTGTATCCATCCCAGTCTCTGGGGAACTGAGCCCCCCTCTCATGGGTGCCTCCGGCAATGACCTTGAGACCACAGCTTTATTTTGGCTTTTCCTCCTTCCCAACCTCACTACCCACCCCCACCCCATTCTTCCACTCCTGGGATTACTTTCCAAGTAAATCATCTGCATTCAACTCCTTTCTCAGGCTCTGCTTCGGGGAGGGAGGGATACAAACTAGGTTGGGCCATGTTGCTGGGGACCAAGGGAGGACCGTGCTGAGGTGTTGACAATTGCATCATGGAAAATGCACATGTTTCTGAGTATCTCCTACAGGCCGAGGCCTTGACATGGGGGCCCAGAGTTCTCTGGCTCTTACCTCTGCCTTGCAGAGATGCCAGCAGCACATGAGGGATCAGACACATTTTCTCTCTGCCTTTGGGGTGTGTCACGTGGGCTGGGGGCAGCAGATTGATGTTCCTAATTACATTTGGCTCAAGCTGATATTAAGTATTTGTCTCATTCTCAGAGCCCACAACAACGGCGGACGGCGGGAAAGGCGCCAAGAGGCATGCTGGGTAGCTCAGGATGACAATCTGGGATTTGAAATATCTGTTAGAGATAAAAGGAGACAAGTCGCAGCCATGGGTGCAGGGTGAGTGGTGCTCTTGAGTTGCTCTGTAACAGTTTCCAATGGGGGCTTAGGGCTGGAGGGGCCCTGGAAAAGTCTTGAGTTCTATCCTCCTACCTAGAGGCTGACCCAGACAGGGAATCTCACTACTTCTGATGCTGGACAGCTCGCTGATGGAAAATGCTTTCTTGGGCCTAATTTAAATTTCTTCTGCTGCAGGATGAAGGTCTATTTTGCTTGATGAGTTCTTGGTGGCATTAGTATTTTCTGAGTTCTTACTGTGTGCCCGGGGGTACACAGGAAAAGAAGGCAAGCCCCTGTGTTCAGACGCTAGCTGGCTCTCCATTTGTGCCCACAGAGAGCATGAAAATCACACCAGACACTCAGAAGTAAACGCAACAGGGAGAATCTGAGGCTGGAGTTGTCAGGTGAGGTGGCAAGGAGGTGGGGCTGTGAGAGGTGGGGACATCTGGGCTAGTGCAGGAGAATGAGGAGGGCATTCCTGGCAAGCAAGCCATGTGGTCAAAGGCATGAGGTCCAACATGGGGATACGCTTAGGAAGAGTGTGGCACAGAGGTGATGCCTGAGGCCTGTGGCAACATCTGCTACCCAAGAGACCCAAGTCACTGGAACTCCTCTGGGACCCATAGCTGCCTACCTACCTCCTAAGACATGTGTGAAGCTCAAATAAGGCAGCAGGTATGAATGGACCCCGGAATTCACAGATTCAAAGCACAATGCTGGCCTTGATTTAAGAAGATTTCCATTCAAGTCCTCGCTCTGTCACTGTGTGATATTGGGCAAGTCCCCTCCCCTCTCTAACTCTGTTTACCCATCTGCAAAGCGCAGATGGTAATTTCTTCCTCATACTGTTGCATTTAGGGTTATGGGAGAAAATGTAAATAAAAATAGCATGATGGTTCACAAAGCATTTCCCCGAAGCTAGTCACTCTGTTATTACTGCTCTAGTCTAGACAGTGGTCTCCACGGTGGCAGGCGTCCGATCTCTTCTCTGATCCCCCAGCACCTTCCCAAAGCAGGTGCTCATATATGACGTTGTCGTAGTTGTCCCGGTGAATTGCACCGTACACTCACCGAGGAGCGGGAAGCCAGCATTTCCGTGCTTGCCGGGAGTTCGCGGTGCGTGGAAGACCCCTCTGCCTCCAGCCCTGCCAACCCCTCCCCTCCACGGTCTCAGCGGTTCAGTATCTGCCGAAACCGGTTCTCTCCAGGTATTTGGGACACTCCTTTCTCAAGACTTGCGAGGTCAGCTTCAGGTGTTTGTCACTCAAATCCGTGCAGCAGCTCCAAGATACAGTGTGACCCAGGTCAGGATTAGTCCACTTCACAGGACAGGACGCACCTGTGCTGTTGCCCTAAGAGTAGCGCCGCGCACTCAAGGGTGGTGCAGACTAGAGCAGGGCCCGTCCTGTCTCTAGAAACGCACCTTTAAAAACAAGGGGTTCCTTAGGGAGCTTGCGGCGAAGTGGAAAGAGCGGGCGCCAGGAGAAAGGGCTCAGCGGTGCGGTCCTGCGCCCTTGTCTAAGTCACTTCCCACTCTGGTCCTCAGTTTCCTTCTCTGCGAAATAGGCTAAAAGGGCCTTCGGGCAAGCTAATCGCTGCAGGAGTTAGCTTCAAAGGAGTGCTTACACAAGCCCGTCTGGCGACCCGGCGCCCGCGGCCTGCGAGAGGTGGGGTGCGGGCAGGGCTGGGCTCCCGGCTCGCGGCTGCCACGCCCCTCCCGGCCTGCCGCGCCACGCGGCCCACGGGCCGACTTTGCGAACCTCCAGGGGGCGAGCCCGGCCGTCTTCTCGGGCCGCGCGGCGCCACGGCCGTCCAGCCTGTGACTTCACCAGCATCCCCGAGCCAGCGGGGCACCCGAGAGCCAGGGCCGCCGCCCACTCCCCCAGACGGCAGGTGCCAGGAGCCAGCCTCGCCCAGCCGCGTGGCGTCCGCGGGCCCGAAGGGGTTAAGGCCGCCGGCCCGAGCGCCTGGCCCGGGCTCAGGGAGCGGCAGTGCCCGGCCACCGGCGACCGAGTTGGGAGGCGCGGGGCACGGCGGCGGGAGGGCTGCGCTTCCTCCTCCTCCTCCCTCCGCCTCCTCCTTTGTAGCGAGTTCCCGGCCCCTCTTCCTCCCCCCGCCCCCCAGCCGGGCCCTCTCCCTCTCTCCCTTTCTTCCTGCCTCGCCTTCCTGCGGCGAAGGAGGCTCATCCATTATAAATGCACATTCGGGGCTGACATCAGCGCCGAGCGGCGGGCGAGCGCCGAGGAGCGGTCCCTGCGCGCTGCCCGCCCGGAGCGCGGCCCCAGGCTCGGCCGAGCCGCCGGCGGGGCGCGGGGAGCGCGCCGAGAGCTGCCGGGCCGCGAGCGCGCCAAGCCGCGCCGGACCCCTTCCCGCCGCCGCCTCGGGCCGCAGCCGCCCCCGCACGCCGCGCCCGCGCCCCCGCACCGCCGCGGAGTTTCTGCATGACTGTCACAAAGGTAAGCGCCGCTCGCCCGCCGCGCCCGGACCTGGCTGCGCCTGCAGCCTCCCCCCCGCCCCCGGCGTGGGCTGCGGGGGGTGCGGGGGTGTGGGCGTGGGGAGGGGGCGCTGGTGCGGGGAAGGTGCGCCGTGCGCCTCTCTTGCTCCCCAAGTCGCTCGAGTCACTCCAGCCCCCAGGGGCTGCGGAGACAAGGGGGAGGATGCCGCTTCGCCAGCCCCTGCGGTTTGGACAACGTCCCTGCGCGCCCGGCCCAACCCAGGGACTGCATTTTTAACCCTTGTTTGGGATGCTGCATTTTTAACCCCTGGAGAGCTGTTTGGGGCCGCTACTTCCGTGGTGTCCCTCGGTGGAGCGCGCCGCGGGGAGCGCGTTGGCAGGGACTGTGCTGAGCAGTGGATGTGGGAATGGGCTTCCCTCCCTGAGGAGGCCGGTGGAGGGGAAACCTCACCCACCCCACCTGCCGGCCTTTGCCGCCAGTCCCAGGAGCGCTGGCTCCAGTCCAGCGCCACTCTGGAGAAGGCGCTGCCCAGTCGCTACCTGCGAAAGGGAAGGTCCGCGGTGGCCGGCTTGAAGATACGGGGAGGGAATGGAAGGTGGGCATCCTGGCAGCCCCCATGTTGGAGGAGGATTCCTGGGCCTTGCCACAGGGGCCCAGGCATTGGAGAGACTTTGGGGGCTTCTCTGTTGTCGGGAAGAAAGAGTTAAGAGCAAAGCAGGCGGGGCAGTGGAAAGTACCTAGGGTCGAGGGACCAGGGGAGACCTGAGTTCACTCCTCAGCTCTATCCCAGACACCCTGGGTGACCTTGTGTGTGTGGGAGGGGGCTTTGGGCCTCAGTTTCCTCTTGTGTACTTTGAGGATGATAATATGGGTCCTGGGGGTGGTGACAGGCAGCTGAAGAAGCAATAAGATCAAGGGTGTGAACCAACACTCTGCAAAGGGCTCACAGCCTGCCCTTGGCCTTGGCTTTGGGTTTGGTGATCCCTGCACCCAAGGCCAGACTCTATCCTTTCCAGCTACCCAGCTGGCCCTCAGACCTGGGGAGTTGGAGGCCAAAGTGGGCAGCCTGCATATGGTCAGAGCAGTAGGGCCAGATGGAGGGTCGGGGTGCAGGTGATGGAGGCAGGGTGGTTCTGGCTCCTTCTGGTAAGCCAGGGGCTACCCAAGCCCCCGTGAGATCTGCCAAAGGACAGCATGCTTGTTTGGGGGCCTCGGGCTCAACTCCAAAGTTTGCTTTGGCCCTGGTTCTGGGACTTGGGAGCATTGTGGGAAGATGAACTTGGAGATGGAGGGGCTTCCTCATCTCTAGCTACTCTGGCAGGACTGCTGTGGCCCGCAGGGGTAGGATGCTTAGTGTTTTGAAATGATACAAATGCTATTCAGCTGGGAGGGATTATCATCATTAAGATTATTAACGTCAAAGATGGAAGCAGGCAGGGATGGAAGAGTAATGGATGGGCCTGGATAGAGAGATAAAGGATATGGGATTTGTAATAATTAGCACTGAGGATTGACTCGGGGCCTCCCCTGTGTCTTTTTATGTACATGAACTCCTGCAGCCTTCCCATGAGGCCTGCAAGGAAGGTGTGTTCAGTCCGATTTAACTGAGGAAGAAGCTGAGGCTCAGAGAAGTGAAGTGACTTGCCTAAGGTCACGCAGCAAGTATGTAGCAGAGCCCTCAGGTCTGTCTCAGTCTGTGGCCAATGATCTTTGCACTGCTCTGCACTCTTGAGTAACCTGGAGACTGGGGGACTCCCACGGTATAGGGGCACTGCTTGGAGGCCTGGATCCTGAGGCAGGAGTGGGACAGGGAGTCTGTAAAGGTGGGTAGTTTTGAAGCCCGCTGGCAGGCCAGACTTCTTGGTATCCAGTGATCGTTCACTAATACCCCACACCCAGCCCCCAACAAACCCCTCCATGTCTCTCGCCTCCTGCTCTAGCCAGGGTGGCTTTGGCTTAAGCCAGCTCAGAGGATTAAATAAAATCCCCACCTTAACCCTGTCTTCTCTCCCCTTGCCAGCCCTTCACAGACCAGCTGTGTTCCTGTGGGGAAAGTGAGCAGGAGGGGGCAGGAGTGGGCCTGGGGACTGTCCTGCTGCCTGCGAGCCTGCTAGAAGAGGCTCCTCCATGTGCCCTGGGGAAAACTGCCACACTCTCAGAGCCTGAAGCCCTGGCCTCTCGTCCAAAATCAGCCACCAACAGGCTGCGTGACCTTGGACCAGTCACTTTCATCCTTGGGCCTCTGTCTTTCCATCTGTCAAACGCAGGAATTGGTTGATCTCTAGGGTCCCCTCTGCTGAACCTTGGAGCAGCTCTGCTCTGGCCAGAAAATCAGCCCTGAAGGGGTGAGCGTCAGTTTTCCACATACCTGCAGCCCCCTTGCCATGAGGAAGAGCTGGGGAAGCTGCGTATGACGCCAGGGGCGTTTCTGGAGGAACTCATGTCCCAACTGGCATTAGGAACTCAGAGCTGCGGAGATCTCTGCACTGTGACCTTCTAGCCTGATGGCGTTTTTCCTGGTTATGTTTTAAACTCTATTTTACCGTTTGTATTTTAGGAAGCTACCCTAGTTTCTATGGAAGGAGGAGGAGAAGAGAAGGTGGGAGGAAGCAAGAGCAGAGAGAAGGCCCAGACGCAGCTTCCCAGGCCATGAACATCCCAGGGTGAAGGGGCTGCCTCCTCTCAGTCTTAGTCCCCCTGTGCCCCTAGGGCAGCTCAGGGGTGAGGGAGCAAAGGCTGCTTTCCCAGTGACAAATAGCTCGAGAAGATTTTATTCTCTGAGTTTTGTGCCTGCTTTTTATATTATAATTTTCTATCTCTGTCCATCTCAGTCATGTGCCAGATTAGCAGTGCTTCCCCTGAGTATCCATTTCTAAACTGCCATCAACTAAATAGCAGAGGATAAAAGATGTTGGAATTGTGTGTAAAGTACAAGTTAAGGGGCTATAAGAAAAGCATGTGTGCTGTCATGCAGGACTTTGCAACCCCATTTTTACTGCTCAGAGGCCCTTTGGAGTGATTTAAGGGCTGTTGCCTGTGATGTGATGAGAGGTGGGGCTTCTATTAATAGGTAGAAGGGGAAGTGGCTTATAGTGACTTGGCTCCGCTGTTCTCAGGTATGCCTTGTTAAGTTAGGTGCTAGTGACATGAATGCTTTTCGAGTTCCTGAGGCTGGCTCAGGGTGTCAGTGGTCCAGGAACAAAGTACCCTGAGCAGCAGAAATGCCTGCTGCATCTCAGAAGGACTTAGGAGGAACGTGGCAAAGAAAAGACCCTGGATGCCAGCATCCTCCTTGCCACCAAGCTGTTGATTGCAGCATTGTCAGCTGTACCCTGGCCCCTCCTTCTGCAGGCCAGCCTTCTCTCTCCTGCCACTGGCTCCTGCTGCATTTAAAAGGACCAGGCATGGTGTTGTCCTGCCCAGTTAATAGCAAGCCTGCATTTGCCGAAGACCCTCTGTCTCTAGGGCCCCTGCAGAATCAGCCAAATCACCCGACCCTTGCCCTTGGAAAATGGGGAACTGAGACCCCGAGAGCAGAAATTATAACTTGCCCAAAGTCATCCAGCACGTTTGAGGCTGGAGGGGCTGGAACCTGAGTCCTCTCGACTCCTGATCAGTGCTCTTTTGACCTGGCTGCACTGTGAAGCGGACCTCAGGTGGCCTGAGCAGGCGAAAGTGTTTTGGTCCCATTCGGGTTACCCCGCTGCTTCCCCCTGCCTGTCCTGCTGGTGTCTGGACTTCTCCCTGCCGGGCAGCCTCTCCCCTTGGAGAAAAAGCATGGGGTGGGGGGCGAGGTACATGGAGCCTTGCTGCACCCACAGTCAGGATGGTGAGGGGGAATTAGGAGGGCCCTCTGTCTCCAGTGCCCTACCCAGGAGAGGCCTGGACCCCCAGACATTCCACTCCCAGCACCTCTTTCCTGCCTGGACCCCACTGGGAGAGGAGGTGAGGGAGCCAGCTCCTCACAGAGCGTCGGTTAAGAGGCCAAGAGGTGCCTGCACAGACTCAGCTCCCAGACACTTGGGGGTGGGACAGGGGCTCTGCCCGCTCTGCCCACACCCTCGCTGTGCCTCCTCTCCCTCTCAGCCCTTCTGCCAGAGATCCACCCTTCTCGTGCTAGGCGGTGTGTGGCTAGTCATTCATTCTGCCAGCACCCGCTGAGCACCTACTCCGCCCCATGTTTGGCACTAGGGACACAGACGCATTAGCCACAGGCCTGTGATCCAGGACCTTAGAGGGGACAGATATAGAGAGGATGTGCCAAAGTCCAGAGTTAGGGGTCTCACAGTCCCATGGGTACAGCCAGTAGAGATCTGTCTTGCCTATATACTATAAGTGCTCAATAATCGCAGGCTCTTTCCTTCCATACTCTCTTTCCCTCTAGGCAATGAAGCTCACTCTCCAGAAAAGCTCTGTCTCTCACTTGCTTCCTGCCTGTGCTCAGAGGCCCTGTGTCCCCTTGCCCGGGGGCATTGCCACTCTGACACCCATAGCACTCTCAGAGGTATCTGGGGAGGATCGTGAGGCTCCTCAGGGCCCCAGAGTTACCCAACCGCTGGCCAGCCCTGTGGAGTTGGCACAGACTTGAGTGTGGCTGGTTGGGACCGTGGACGCTGGCTGGACCACTGGCCTGGCAGCATCAGGCCCTGGCAGCCGGGCGATGGAGTGAGTTTTTCCACTTCTCTCCCGGGCAGGCTAGCTGGAGCAGACAGGGCCTCAGCCAGCGGCAGCAGTGGTGCAGTTTTGGCTGCTGGAGCCAGGGCGGCCCAGATTCTGACTTGGATACGCCTGGCCACAGCATGTGTCTGGTGTCCGGGAGATGAGAGAATGTGCACATTCCCTCTGTGCCCAGCCCTGTCTCCTTCCCGCTTCTCCCCATTAGCTCCATTTGCTTCCCCTTCTGTTCCCTGTAGACCCTGCAGGCTCAGGCCCAGGGCCCAGAGCAGCCTGCAGCCTCGGAAGCTCGGAGCAGCTGGCATGGGGCAGGCTCTGCCAGGGAGGGACAGATGCAAATCCAGTGGCTTCCACATGAAAAGAAGCTGTTTAGAATGAGCCTCTCCTTTGTGGGCCTGGAGTGTGGGACCAGCTGCTAAGGAGGCACAAGTGGGGTGGGGGTGGGGCGCGGGGAGGAGCCACCACCCGCCTTCCTCAACCCACCCTCATCCCCACAGAGGCCCCTGGAGGGACTTTGTAATTGGTTTCTGGCTGGCACCCTCCTTCCAATTAATTAACGAAGCGATGAGAGGAGAGGCTCTCGGGTTGCTCAGGCTGAGCTGTGTGCAGAACACATTCATGGGTCACTGTGCTGAATCCCTTCAGCCCCACTGTGGTGGGGAGGGTCTCTCTATTTAAGGAAGAATAAACAGTCTCTGAGTGGAGACATGACCACCCCCTAGCCACGGAACGAATGTGGGTCAGGCAGGATGCACACCCAGACTTCTGACTGGAGCCAGGACCGTTTCAGTCCAATCACATAATGGTCCACATCCCATGAAGATTAATCACCGTCATCATGATAATTACAGTTATTAAGCAGGCACTGGGCACGTGTGACCGCATTTACTCTGTGCAACCATGACGTACATTCTATCATCAATCCCATTTTCCAGAGGAGGAGATTGAGGCTCAGTGAGCGGAGGAGATTGGCTCAAGGTCACAGATTTAGTGGATGGGGACAGCGATTTTTTCCTGGGCTGTCTGACTCCAGAGAACACATTGGTCTAATTTCTAAGTCTTTCATCCTGGGGCATGAGCCTACTCTGCTTCCTACCACCCTGCCCAGGCAGGGGACTACTGTCGGTTGTGTCCGTGGCCCTGCCACTGAGGATGTGCAGGGCAAATGCTGGTTGCCTTGAGGGTGACACCTGTGGAGGTGTCCTGCTTAGACTCGCCTGTGGCCTTTGCTGGAGCTGGGAACCACGTAAATAATATGGGGAAGGGTGCTGGGGAGGAGGGTGTCCTGCACATGGTGTCTGACACCAGATTGGGCTGCTTGAGCAGGGAGGCCAGCCGGGGCTGTCCTTTCCATTCCCATGGAGCTACCTTTGTTCAGGGAGTGCAGGTGCCCGGTCCAGGCCTGCAGCCCTTGCCAGAAGCAGCAGTCTTCTCTCGAGATGGCCCCTGGTGATCAAGGGATGCTGGTGGCTAGGCATGCCAGTTTTGAAGTCAGACAGATGGCACTCTGTCATTTACTTGCTGTGTGTTCTTGGGCAAATTGCCTAACCTCTCTGAACACCTGTTTCCCCATCCATTAATTGGGATTGATAATAGTAGCACTTAAAAGGATTATTATTAAGATGCAGTGAGCTGATCCACGTGAAGCACTTACCACAAGCCTGGAAGGTAGTGTTAGCTGTTAATATCAGAAAATTAAGGAGTGTCCTGGGGGTTATGAAATGAGGAGTGTGGGGAACTCTGGGAATAGCAGGGGGCCTGAGCTAGTCAGGGGGATCAGGAAGTCACTTTTAAGTGGAGTCATGAAGGATGAGTAGGAGGTGGCAGATGAAAGCTGAGGGGAGCTGAGGAGAGGGGAACAGGCAGAGGGAACGGATGGGCAAATGTCTGGAGTCAAATCAGTTCACCACCATCACTTTCTGCCTGCCAGGCACTGATGAGAGCTTGGTACATGTATTAGCTCATTTAACCCTTAGAATGATGTCATGGTGTAGGTTACCATTATTATCGCCACTTTACAGATGAGGACACAGGCACAGAGAGGCCAAGTAACCTGTTAAATGTGGCCCAGCAGGGCAGAATGGAGCTGGTCCATACCCAGGCCTCCTGACTCTGGCGCTCTTTCTGTCCCCCTCCCTGTTCGTGGCGATGAGGAGGGTAGCTTGACCCTGGGCCACTACTTAAACTGACCCAGGCAAGGAGGATGTGCAATTGCCAAGTTCAGTTGCCCAGCTGTCTGCCTCACAGAGCCTCCCTGGCTGCACAAGGAGGGCAGAGGCCCTCCTGGCTCTCACGCAGCAGGGAGAGGTCATTTATTTTTCCAAAAGGAAACTTTGCTCTGGCAGAAAAATTTCTACCTTATATTTTTAGTGGGCTGAATTATGACCATTTTTGTTTTTTAAATCGTTCTTATTATCTAGATTGGGCTTTGGTCTTTAAAATAAAACTATAGGGAGATTACATATGTATATATAAAGTATTAAAAGTCCATGCCTGTAGTCCCAGCTATCTGAAAAGCTGAGGCAGGAGGATGGCTTGAGGCCAGGAGTTCGAGTCTAGCCTGGACAACATAGCGAGACCCTGTCTCTTAAAAAAAAATCCAGTAGGTATCTGCAGTTTGGTTTCTGCCCTGCATGAAATCAGAGAAGGTGAATGTTTTCCGCGGTGTTTATGCCACAGGCTTGAACTTACTGGCCCAGTATAAGTCAAAAGTTAACACCCCTGGAGGCTCTGGCTGCCCAGAGATGGGAGGGGTGCTCACTCTGGGTGGGTGCTTATGCTAATTTCTGGGAAGCCTCCAGGATCAATGCTTAACCTCAGAGACGTCTGGGGTCATCTAGTCCAGCCGTCTGCCTCTATGGCACTCCACACTTTTTAGGGATATGAAAATTTAGACTAGCTTAATAAATATTAATTTATTAGTAGGCAGTTCCCAGCCTTTCACCAGGTGCTAGGTCCCCGGTGACCAAAAGACAGTAACAACAACAGCAATAATAGAACCAGCTAAACCCTTCCAGGGTGCTTAATGTATACCACACACGTAAAAAGCGTTTTATATATATCAATTCATTTAGTCTTCATGACAACCTTTGAGGTCTGTGCTATTATTATTCTCCTTTCTATAGTTGCGGAAACAGAGGCCCAGACAGGGGAGGGAGGTAACTTACCAAGGTGGCACAGCTGGTCAGGGGCTCCGCCTGCCTCCCAGGCCAGTGTCTTGCCACTTTGTCAGGCTCATGGTAATGACCCTGAAACATGTGGCCAGAGCAGGGGACCCAGAGGCAGAAGACCCAAGCCTTGCTCTTCCCTCTACTCCTTACTGTGTGACCTTAGGCTAGTCCCTGAGTGTCTCTGAGCCTCTGCTTTCCCATTTGTGAAAGCGGAGTTAGTATCAGCCTCACTAGCATGCTGCAATCCGTAAGTAACATGGAAAGATGTAAGTAAGGCACCGCGTAGATGCGGTGGAAGGAGATGGCTTATTGTAATGTCTAATGTGTGTCCCTCCCCCCGCCACTGTTTCATGGCCTTCAAATTTAGGCAGTTCCTTCCAATAGCTAGCCCACTTCTCCCCTGCTGCAGTCCTTATTTCAGAATTGATTCATGCTCTGTGGGTGGAAGAGAAAAGTTCATCTCTTCCAAACAGCCTCTATGTGTTTTTACTCTGTCAGGCTAGTTTGGTACAGATGAAAAGTTGCTTTTCTCTCTTCCTGTTCTGTCTATTTTGGCTGTTTTAATATGCTTGGGACAAATAATCTGGCTATAAAAATTTGGTGTCCTGCTTTCACTTGAAAAGGGAGCCAAGTAAAGCATCCGAAACTCGATCTGCATCATCCGGCCCCCTGCAGGGCGGCCTCCCTGTGGAAGGCTGGGGAGGGTGGGTCCCAGAGCTCAGCCCTGCCTGGGTCTCTGGGCGGAGAGACCGGGTCTCCACTGTCAAATGACCTTGACCTTTGCCCCAGATACATTCCGATGGTCCTGGGGCTCAGACCTGCTTCTCCTTTGGGTTTATGGAAAGGAACAGCCTCTACTAGCTTGAGGCATTTGCGGTAAGCCATTTAAACACCTTGAGTTTGACTTCAGAACGAACAGCTTTATAATCTGGAATCCAGATTATACTTGGACTTTCCAAGACTTGGAACAGCTGATGGAAAGAAAGGTGTTGGTGGCAGGTGACAAAGGGATTTAATTCCTAAATTTTTTGTTTACTAATGAAGAAAACGCTACGTACGCCTGCCCTGCTGACCTCCAGATGAAAGCTCGGTTTGCAGGAATGCACGGGGAAATCTGGGATTCTGAGAAATGTGGGATTGTGGGAAAGGGGATTTCTGCATACCTGAGGGGCCATCTGATAACTTTTTATTATCACAAATCTGTCTTCTAAAGGCCCTGAGTCTGCCTTCCTGCCTTACTCATTAAAATATCTGGGAACAAACTCAAGTGATTATGGATCGAGGCTATTTCAGGGCCTGAGCTGTGCTGTGAAACCGGCCTGTTCAGGGTCCAGATCCACATGAATTTCTCAATCCTCAGACGTCCTGTAGTCCCGGTCTCCACTGTGTACCACCTGGCAGGTAAAGGCCTAACTTGTTGTGCTATTTGCTGAATATTTTGTGAGCATGATCTTTGGCTTCCTAACTTAACTGTGAGCTTGCTGAGGCCAGAGGTTACGTCTGATTCTTTTTAGTGCCTCTCACAGCACTTGCCAAAGGGCTATGCGGTTAGTAAGGGTGTGTTATAGATTTTCGTAATACATGATTTGGCAAGATTTGGAGCAAGCCTAAAATATTCCCTGGATGTTGTCGATTGGGCTTAATCCTTACTCTTACAGATCTGTGGCCTGATAGAGCCAGAAGGGGTGCTAAAGATGGATAGGAGACTCCTCTATTTTGCAGAGAAAATAATCCCGAAGGTTTGCCCAGGGGGGCACAGGGAAGACAGGGCTGAGTGGGGACTGGGGCTCCCCCAAGTTAATGGTGGGCTCAGGCTGGATGCGTTTCAATTCAGTGGGCTTTTCTAGGCTTCTAGTAGTTGCCTGCTGTTGGCAGGCCAAGGACTGATTCAAAGTGAGGGATGGGAGGAAGTTCCAGAAAGGAGACATTGAGAACTTGGCCTAGGTGGGAGGAGACACCTGAGTGGAGAGGCTTGGCTCCCCAGGTGACCAACCAGGAGCCCCACTACCCTGAGGCCCAGTCATGGTGGTGGCAGAGGCAGGAGGAGCAACTCCTGGGCTCCCTCTGCTCAGCCTGCAGGCTGTGGTTGCCGAGGTATGGCTGTGTGTGCCCTATGGGACTGACTGCCACCCTGGCCCGTGACCCCTGGTTCTCCCCTCTGGAAGCCAGCTGTCCTGGCACACTGGGCTGCCGCAGTCTTTCTCTCCTTTGTCTCTCCGAAACCGTGAGAAGGGCCCCTGGGTTGGGAACCTGGGTTGCTAAGAGCTTTCCTCTGGCCAGACCTTATCGGCTTGAGAAGTCTCCTGGCCAAGTTTTCCCTGGAACTCTGGGTTGGAGGGAGGGAGGAAGGGAGAGTGGGTGGAGGGAAGCAGAGGGGGTACTCAGGGGCCACAAGCCTGCCCTCTGCACCAACCACCCCCTTCCCACGGCCACCAGAGCGCTAGCGCAGCCTGGGAGCCACAAGCCGTGCAGGCCTTTGCTTTTGAAAAGCTGCAGAAACAAAGACGCTCTCCTGAGCTTCCCCCGCCCCCCGTGCCCAGCCCTGTACATCCATTCTCTCGTGTACCCCTATAACTCTATCGTCCCTACTTTTCCCATGGGGAAACTGAGCCTCAGAGGGGGCGGCACTCGCCCTGGTTGACACAGCAGGGAAGGGCGACAGGGCCCTGACCCTCACATGTCTCCCTGCACAGCCTCGCACACATGCAGAAGCGTCTCGGCCCGCTGGCCTGGCAGCGATGGCTGATGGTGCCTCGTGGTTGCTTTTTTCAGAAAGCCCTCCCACATCCCCATTTCTAGAACCTACTATAGCTTCACTTCGTTTGGGTCTTTTAGATGTTATTAAAACATAAATTCCCCTGAGAGGGATAATAATGCTTTAAGTAGTTGTCATTCACTGGGCTCAGCCTGCAGAGAGCAAGACCCTAGAGTAATGGGACTCAGGATAGGCAAAGGGGGAAACTGAGGCAGGAGAGAGAGCTGCTTACCGTGAGCAAGCCCATTTTGCCAGGGAAATAAGGGTAGAGCAGAGAGGATGGCCGACCTTTTTCTGTGTACCTCTCCACCCTGGCTGCCATGTTCTCCTGGGCAGCACACTGACCACCTTCCCCAACCCCGCCCCTTGTGCAAATAAAATGAGATCCAAGATTTGTCCAGAAAACGTTTGCTGAGCCCTGTGTGCCAAGCCCTAGGATGAAGGGATCATGCAGGGATGAACCAAAGCTGTCCCTTCCCCCAGGGGGATCCCAGTCTAGTGGGGTCATAGGCCCCTCAGAAAGACACATGGCTGCAGGGTCGTTGGGGAAGGGAGGTGGCAGAGGCGTGCACAGAACGGTGAAGCTGTGAGGGACGGGGCTGGGGAGGATGCGGAAGGTTTCTGGAGGAAAAGGTCTTAGCTCAGTCTTCAAGGAGGCAGATGAAGGGGCAGGAAAGGCATTCCAGACTGAGGGGCAGCACGAACATACGCGTGGAAGGGGAAACACATTTGGCCTCTTCCAGAAGAGATGAGAGTTGGGTGCTGCTGGGCTGGAAAGGGCGGGCAGTGCGTGGTTGAAAAAGGCTGGAGAGGCAGGCAGGAGCTCCAAGGAGCATTGGGTGCCAAGCCAGGGAGCTTGAGCTGCATGCTGTGGTGGTGCTGGGGAGCCCAAGAGGGGTTTTAAGCAAAGGAGTGATGTGACCCTGCTAGTACTTTAGGTGGTCTGCCCCACCCGTGTTGCCCATGTGCAGTGAGGTAGGGCCCACATTTCCTGAAGGTCTCTCCTTGTGCCTGGGAGCTGAGTGCTGCACGTGTCCCTCTCCCCTACAGAGATAGCCCCGGCCAGGACCACCCCATGGTACAGGCCTTTCCCATCTGCCTGGGCTGCCAGAATGGTTGGATCTGGGGGTCGAGAAGATAGGAGGGGGTAGCGGTCCAGCAGGCTCCTTCTAGGAAGATGTGATTGTAGCATGGTGACAAGAGCACTGGAATGGCAATTCGGAAGCTCCTGCCTGAGCCCCAGCCCTGACACTCCCCGGCTGTGTGATCTTGGGATGGTTACTTGCCCCGCCTCTGGTTGTGACTCAGTTTCCCCGATTGTCTTAGGATGATATCACCTGGTTTGAGGCGGGGTGCAGGAGTGAGCTCATGAATGTGAGTTTATGCCTTGTCGCTGCCCACCCTGCTTCCTTCCCCAGCGTACCCAGCCAGACCCTGCAGCCACTGTCTCCTTCTTAGCTGGGTCCCCCACGATACACACGCACTCCAGGCTGCCAAGGCTTGTGAAGAGTTCATGAAACTTGGAGGTTGAGGAGCAGAGTTTGGGTCTTGCCACCAGTTTGCTCTGTGACTTTGAGGAGGTCATTTATCTTGTCTGGACCTTTGTGTTCATTTCCATGCGTTTGGTGTAAATGCCAGCTCTTGGCACACATAAGGGAATTTTCTGAGTCAGCATCTTTCCTGTCTCTTGGATATACCCCGTGTGTGCCTACTCTGCGTCTCTCAGTGGGAGAGCTCTTCTCTGATGAAATGCTATCCAGTTTTCAGCAGTGCCTGGGG
Organism: Lemur catta; assembly: GCF_020740605.2. Lineage (NCBI taxonomy): Eukaryota > Metazoa > Chordata > Mammalia > Primates > Lemuridae > Lemur > Lemur catta. Next base: position 98,373,324 of record NC_059128.1, read on the forward strand.
TGGGGATAGAGGTATAATACTAATTAAGATAGGGCCTAAGAGAGAACCTTCTGGAGTGATGATTGTCACATGAATATATACATGTGTAAAAATTACACACGTGTAAAAATTTATCAAGATAAACCCTTAAGACTTGTGTGCTATGGGCATATGGTGTATATTTTACAGCTCAGTTTAAAAAATAAATGGAAAAATGATCCTTTCCAGCTTTCTGGTTCAAGCTTCACCTCTCTGCATCCATCCATATATGTTCATTCACTCTACAAATATTTATGTGTGCTCCATACAGCCCAGGCATACAGGGGTGAAGGAGATGCCGGTCTGTGCACTGTCATGGGAACTCAGAAGCAAAGAACCTTCAGTGGCTCCCCGTTGCCCACGGTGGTGGTTCTCAACCCTGGCTGCAAATCACCTGGAGAGGTTTGAATGCCTGTCTCCAGGGCTGACTTCATGGGTGTCTTAGCCTGTTTTCTGCTGCTATAGCAGAATACCACAGACTGGGTAATTTGTAAAGAAGTCTATGTGGCTCATGGTTCTGGAGGCTGGGAAGTCCAAGAGCATGGCGCCAGCATCTGGTGAGGGTCATCCCATGGCAGAAGGTGTCACGTGGCCAGTGAGTACATGAGTCAGGGAGAGGAAACTGGGCTGAAGTCATTCACTCATCCTTTTACCAGGAGCCCTTTCCTGGGATAACAGCATTAATCCATTCATGAGGGCAGAGCTCTCATGACCTAATCTTTTTTTTTTTTTTTTTAGAGACAGGGTTTAGCTCTGTCACTCAAGCTGGAGTGTAGTGGCATCATCATAGCTCACTGTAACCTCCAACTCCTGGGCTCAAGTGATCCTCCTGCCTCCATCTGTTGAGTAGCTGGGACTACAGGTGTGCACCACCATGCCTGGCTAATTTTTTAATTTTTTGTAGCAATGAGGTCTCACTATGTTAACCAGGCTGTTCTTGAACTCCTGAACTCAAGCAATCCTCCTGCCTCTGCCTCTCAAAGTGCTGGGGTTACAGGCGTGCACCACTGTTCCTGGGCTCATGACCTAATCTTAAAGTCCCCACCTCTTAATACTGTTATAAAGGCAATTAAATTTCAACATGAGTTTTGGCAGGGACATTCAAGCCGTAGCAACGAGTGTGCAACCTGTGAAATGCTTGGTTTAATATTCTGCTGTCACTGTCTGGAAATTCTTTATAATCTTCTTAAAATGGGAACTGCAAATTAAATATCAACAGTTGATCCTCCCTGTCCCCCTTCCCCCAGAATAATAGAATCAGAATCTCTGGGAGGTGGGACCCTGGCATCTTATATCTTAAGATCTGAGCTTCACCTCTGGAGTAGCCAGGTCTAGATGTGGCTCTAATCCTCGGACACTTGCGAAACAAGCTGGAACCTAGTTCTCTAGAAGCTTGTAGCTGAATTGGAAAACTAAGACCCCACGTGCGAGTGTGTCACAAGAGCAGTTCCTGGGCAGCAATGGCAGAGAGCCACGAGGGAGCTCAGGGAGGACGGGGGATCATTGTGGGGTGGGATGGTCAGGAAGGCTTCCTGGAGGAGGTGGCGCACGAGCCATCCTGAGAAGGACTAGCGAAGGGGAGAGGAGAAAAGGCAGAGAGAGAAAAGCATTTGGGAAGGGGAAGGAAGCACTCATTTGGGGGAAAGGGAGGAACCAGGCTAACAGGAGAGTGACTGGAGCAGAGAGAGATGTGGTTGGGAAGCACAGGAAATGACAGTCTGAAAAGTCAGAATCCTGTGGGCAATGGGGAGCCGTTGAATATTCTAGATCCAGGAACACTGTACTCCATAAACGTTTGAATGAATAAACAAAAGCGGTGTGTGGGGGTGATTTAGAGGGGCTTGGCCCTCTACATTGCGAGGTTTCCAGCCAGAACTCTGGTCCCCCTGCCCTTGGAGGTTCCTCATCCTCTTCCCCATAGGCGGTGCCTGTCGGTGCAGGAACCCGGCGTCCTCTGCAGTGTGGTCTCGGGCCAGCGGTGATTGAAGTGTCCCCAAGAACAGCAGACATGGAACAGACCATTTCCTTGAATTTCTAGGAACAGCAAGCTGGTGGGTGGGTAGGTTGGGGGGCTTCTGGCAAGAACCGAGCTCTGCTCTGCAGCTCTGGCCAGCTCCCCCGCCCAGGTGGGCAGCCCCCGGCAGGAAGGTGCTATCTTGTGTCTCCCAGGGCTGGTGCACACTGTAATGCCTGGGGGCAGAGGGGGTTCCTGCCTGGGCTAGAGGAGCCCCCATTTCTGAGTGACCAACAGCAGATCAAAAACAGATCTGTTTGTTCCTGTCTCCTGAAATATTTATGCAGGAAGATGAGAAAGGGGCTCTGTTTATTGAACTCATCCTCCAGGGAAGAAGCCACAGGGAATGGGCCACTTCCCGAGTCTAAGAGCCAATGAGCAGAGATGGAATTACTTTGGATTTAAAGCCAGACAGAATTTGTGCGCTTGGAAAAGGGGGTGAGATTTCTGGAAAGCCCTGTCAACCTCCTGCCTCCAGGCCCAGAAAAGCCTTTTAGCACATACCTTCCTGTCAATTCCAAATAATAACTGAAATCTCAGCCTAGTTTCTATTCTGGGCTCTCCCTCTAGCACACGGTGTGACCTTGGGCAAGTTGCTTGACTCCTCCAGGTCTTTTTTTTCCAACTCTTAGAAGAGGGAGATATCAGTCTGTCTGCCCCTTGGTAGAGTTTGGAGGATCAGTGAGGTGTGAGGTGAGTGTGCTGTGCAGCAGAGACGTGGCTGCGGGAAGTTGTACCATGCAGAGGTCCCAGCTACGCAGTGCTTAAGGCCACCGAGTGCCCAGCCCAGCGGGCAGCCTCAACTGCGACTTGTGGGGCCAGGCCAGAGGGAGAGCTCCCTTGATCCAGGCCCCACCCTGCCTCAGGGCTCCTCCTCCCGTCGAGCCCCCCTGTTCCACGTCCCTGAGAACACTGGCAGGATTTCCTCCCAGGAAGGCGGGTGCGGGTGTGCGGTTAACATCCTTGGGAGTTGCAGGCACCGCGGGAGCAAGGCAGCACTTCCCAGCCATGGGACAGGCCTTGTCTTCAGATGTGGAGGCCTGTGGCTCCGTGCCCTGAGCCACGTGGCAGGCCTCAGAGCATCTGCTGCCCACACTTAGAGGGGCTTCTCCCAGGGCTGGGGCTCTGTTCTCAGCTCCGTGGCTGGCTCACTGTCCTCCTTCCCGCGGCGGACCTTGTACGTGGTGAAGTTAATAACAGTTATTATCATTAGACCAATGCGAATCTTAGCACAAACCACCATCCATTAAGCATCTGCTCCATGCCAGGCACTGTGCTGGCTCGGGGGACACTCAGAGGGGACCAATTTCCCCAGCCTTTGAGGAAGTTAAATTCTAGCCGGGAGGCAGACAGGCAAATGAATATAGATGAAGTGTTGGGACCAGCACTGAATGAAAGTCCCTTGGCCCTTGGGGACACCAGGGAGGCTGGGCCAGGCTTCGGAGAGGAGGGGGCCTTGGAGTTCACTCTGCAGGGGAGGCTGGATCAGGGAGGAAGAGCACTGGGAGTGAAGGCAGCGGCAGCCATGCTCAGGCTGTTCCAGAAGCACAAGGGCATCCACTGTGGCTTGAGTGTGGGGACCCAGGCAGGGAAGGCAGCTGGAAGGGAGCTGGGGGCGGGGGGCAGGAGGGGGGCAGGCCAGCTGTGCAGGAGCGCTGCTCCTGGGTCTGTACACCTGCCTCAAAGACTGCAGGGCGACTGTGAAGAGCCTGTAGTAGGAAAGAGATGTGACTGCATCATTGGATTCCACGACAATAATTATTCGTTAAGCATGCACTGTGCCCATGACCCTAGGTGGGACACAGCCACATCAGTGAACGAAACAGAAAAAGTTCCTGCCCTCAGGGACAGGCCCCGGACAGCAAGGAGACAGGACAGAACACAGATACATAAATACCATGACGTCAGGTGGCGAGTAAACACTCTTAAGGAAAATACAGGGGGCCAGGAACAGGGTGATAGGGCAGTTGTGATAAGGGGAACCCAAGTGGATTGAAGGGAGGGATCTGGAAGCTCTTTCTGGCTGAGAGAGCGGCAAGCTCAAGGTAGCAGGAGGAGCTGCCATTTAAAGCACAAGAAGCCCTGGTCTGGGGGCAGCAGGAGGGGAGCAGGCTGGAAAGGAGGTTGAAGAAGAAGCGGGTCCTGCCTCCTGCAAGGCTGGCCCATGCTAGCTGCTCACTAATGTTTGTTGACTGACTAGGAGGACAGATAGGAGGGGATAAGGCTAGAGGCCCGGAGCCCAGCAGCTGTGTTGAGGTGATGAGGGTCTGAGCCAGGGCAGAGGCAGTGGGCATGGGGAAGGCGAATCTCCAGGCCTTGGTGGGAGGATAGGGATGTGACACAACAGCCAGGGTGTTTCCAGAGAGCCTCAGAGAAGAGCTGGATCCACAGATCTATCGGGGTGGATGGCTGGGTCTTACCACAGAGGGCTCCCCACACCCCTCCCACGGGCCATCTAAGCTGGCCCAGCCCCTGACCTGGGGCCCGTGGCGTGAATCTACAGCCTCACATCCCGCCTGCTCTCTTGGGGATGCTCCAAACTGGGCCGTGTCCTCCTGCAGGGTCAGCGGGGCTCGGTGGAAGGCCTCGGGGCCGCCCTTCCCTGCCAGCCTCACCTCGCATCCAACCTCATTAGTATTTTGAGCAGAAGCATATTTTTTTTTTCTCCTGCAGGGAATTGGTGCCCTGCTCATTGCAAATTGAGTAAAACCAAAGAGCAATTAAGAGGCAGAGCCTTCTCAGGTCAAGGAGAAATGGCAGAGAGAAGTGGCTTTGCCGCTTGCCTGGCTGCCGGCCACATCTTTTGCAGGGTGGCCTGGTTTTGGGGTGGCAGGGAGGGGAGATGCCGTAGGATTTAAATTCCCTAGTAACAAAATCTTAATGATTAAGATAGAACCACTAATGCTTATTCAGCGCTTACTGTGTTCCGGGGACTGTGCTAAATATTTTGCATGCATCTCACATCCCCCTGTAGCCTGCGAAGCATCGGGAGATGGGTTCTTTATCATGTCCATTTTGTGGATGAGGAGACTGAGGCTCGGAGGGGTTAAGTAGCTGCCCAAGGTCACACAAATAGCAAACTGAAATAGAACCAGTAATCCTTCATGCCCTCCAGAGCCCATGCCCTTAACTGCCTGGCTGTTTCGCCTCTTAGAAGCATTGTGTTTAGCCAATTGCTTCTTCCCAATTTCTGTTTCCCTCCCATTAAAAAAAAATAAAAATAAAAATCCTGTGTTGTATGGAACTCAGTCTTCACCAAAGTTACTGTGGTGAACAGGGCAGAGTAAGCACAGGCAGAAGTCTAGGCTGTGGCTTCCGTCCCTGTCCCTCTCCCGGGCGCCTGCACCGTTAGCCCCAGCGCTCTGGGCGGGCCCAGAGGCAGCTGACAAGTTACGGGGCCGTCGTGGTGGTCCAGGGGGAAGCAGCATGGGCTGGAGAGGAGGGCAGGATGCAGGGTGACGTGTTGGACTCTGATGAGTTTGTAGGGGTAGGTATGAGGTGGGAGTCGTCAGTGGAAACCCGAGGCTCCTGACTGTGCAGCCGAGGGCCATGGGGAATCCAGGAGGAAGAGGTGACACTGATCCATTGACCTTTGTTGCAGACCCAGGCTCCCTCCACCACCTGGATCATCTACCTTGTTCACAGACTTGGCTCTGAGAGTTTTCACTGTTAGAGAAACCCAGATCCCACGGAGGCGGAAGCTGAGAGCCCTGGGCTGTGCAGGCAGCTCCTGGGGAAGAGGGCTGGCAGTTGGGCCAGAGCTGGGCTGTGCTGACTCCCAGGGAGCTGAGCTGGGTTCCTGGCCCCAAACAATGTGGGGTTTAGGATTTTGGCACTGCTAAACCTTTCTAGAACTGCTGTGTATGTGTGCACGTGCACACGTGTGCCTGTGTGTGGGGTGGGGTTGGGAACAAACTAGAAGTTTCGCTGTCTCTGCTGCTCTATCATGCATTGTCAGTGATTTTTGCTAATAGCAACCTTCTGGAAAAAAATTTGATTTAAGGACAGCAATCTAATTTTCTCTAGAGAGCAGGCCTGCTTTCTAAAAAGGCCTTGACCTTGGAGAAGCCAGGGCGAGTTCAGGGCCCTGGAGAGGCCAGTCCCTGGCGAGCATGGGGCTGCCGTCTCCAGACTCTGTTCCTGCCCAGGAGCCCACTGGCCCGGCCACCCTCTGCAGCCCCTTACATTGGACCTTTAACTCTATGGCAAACTTTCCTCTCCTGTGCCTTCCCCCCTCTTTGCTGGGCACTGAGGGGCTACTCTGCTAAACTGGTCTGGGTTTAGAAATTGGAGGGTGGGGGGGGGTTGTGCAGGAGCCTTGCCAGAAGAAAGTTTCTATTCTGGCCAGACCTTCCTGGGGCCTGGAAGAGTGACCCTGCTTGAGTGGGGGATGGGAGCCTGTCCTGGGTACAGGCCCAGGCTGGGCCTGGGGCTGGTGTGGATTAGAGGAGTGGGGGTGGGGGTGGGCGTGGGGCATCTGCCAGCCTGTACTCCTGGGTCCTGTGGCCCCATCCTTTGGCTTTGCACTGCCCAGGCCACTCAGCTGGACTTTCAAAGCCTTCACTCTCTGGCCACCGTTTGCCTCCTTGCCCCTGCCCAGCCCCGACACTGGTCTGTTTGCTGCCCCCAGACTCAACCTCTGCTTGTCTGTCTCTACTTGAGAGGTCTCCTGATCCCTGATCCCAAGCCCAGTCAAAATGCTGCCTCCTCCATGGAGCCTTCTCTGATCTCTCCTTGCTCTAAACTCTGTCCTTCTCTAGTCACTGCAGAGATAAGATGGTTATTTCTGAACATGTCTTATCTTCCCCGCCAGAGGGCAAGCCCCCTGCCCTGCGTGGGAGGGAGTGCGTTATGCCACAGATCTCACTGCAAGCTCGCTCTGTGCCTGGCCCTGAAGATGTTCAATTAGAGATTTTTGAATGATATATTTGTATTTTTTGTACAGATATAAGAATCTATTCTGTGCACATAGCATAGCTTCAGCCATGTAATATGCACTTGTTGGCAAATTCATTGGAGGGTGCACAATAAAGCCTCCCAGTGCTGTCCCCAGAAGGACCCGGGACAGATATAGGGAGCGTATTCTCCCTTTCTCCCATCGCCCCCACCCCCACGCCGCTCAAACAGAGCTGGGCTGCCCGTGAGGAATTCTAAAGGAGGGAAAGTGCTCCCCGCTGCCTCTGGGACCTCCCGCCCAAGAGAGGCAGCGCCCTGGTGACCTCCTGACAGCCGTGTGCCCTCCCCAGGCTCTGCCTTCCCCTGGGAGGCTGCCATACGTTTTCTGGACATCCGGGTCTCATTATGCTCTGACTCAAAAATTAATCTTGTCTAATTGTGCTCGAGGCCTGAGTGAATTCAGGGACTGTCAGCCAGGCTCTGTGGGCCTGGGGTCTCCATAGCAACGCAGGATGCATCCTAATGAACTGCGTCCTTGGCGACTGGCTCGGGGGTGCCCCCCCACACTTTAGTGTAGACTGCTGCTGCTGTCCCTGCTTCATGGAGGCCCCCTCCAGAGCAGACCTGGGGCTGGGGAGAGCGGAAGGAGACAGCCTCTGCATGTAGCCGTGTAGCCCCCAGTCCACCTCAGTGCTGCAGGATAAAAGATGCAAATAGATGACCCACAGCCTCATTGTTGGCCAAGGATTTCTTCAACAAATGAATAAACAATCCTTCATCTAAAAACTGTACACACACACACACACACACACACACACACACACACACACACAGCACATCAAATTCCAGTAGCTTAAGTGCTGCTTGTTTTATAAATCTTTCTAAAATGTGAAAACTGTACTAGTCCATGGAGGCCTGTCTCCAGTGTCACCTCCTCCAGGAAGCCTTCCTGAATGTTTGTCTCTCTCCCAGCCCTGTTCTGCCACTATGCTTGATTTATTCCCCATGGGCCTTTTCCAGCACAATCTGCCCAGGAGTAGACTTCACTGATTGCATACCCTGGGCCCTTCCCACCAGGTGAAAAGCTCCTCGAGCATAGGGAGCCCCCTGGCTTTCCCCTCTGGGACCTCAGACCTGGGTCCCCGTGGGACTTAGAAGAAGAAAGCAGTCTTTGCTAGCAGCTTGTCCTGGCCTCAGTCCCACCCCCAGGCCCAGGCCTGGGGCTTTGCTGTAGATGTGGCTTCTGGGGCCTTCAGAGATGCTGCTGCCTCCTATGACTGTGGGTGTGGCCAGGGCCAGGCACTTGGCCTTCTTTGCCTGAGGAAGAAGGGGACGTCTTGAAACCAGGCCTTTGGGGAGGGAGTGAAGCAGAAAAGATCTTAGGTAAGGAAACAGTGAGCCAGCACAGCCCTGCCCCGCCCAGCCTCCCGGTTGCCAGGTCCCCAGACTCTGGCCGTTCAGCCGCCAGCCTGGTCACCCACAGGAAGACATGCAGTGTGGGAGGAGGATGGGAGGGGAGAGACGCAAACCCAGCAATTTCCCCACAGCCACCACACCTCCCGCCCTGCTGTCCTGCTGATTCTCGGGCTCTGGAAGTGACCTGCAGAAAGGAATGAGTGTGGAGGAGGCCGCCTGTCTGACTTTTAATTAAATGGGACAGGACACCTCCCAGCTGGCCTTTAAGGCAAGGGGCACTCCTGCAGGGTGTGTGTCCCCACTGAGGGGCACGAGGTGGTGTGCAGGTGTGTGGGTGTGTGCATGGTTGACAGGCGAAGCAGAGATTGGAAACTCTCTCCGGGAAGCTGAGTTTTCTCCTCACTCCTCCACACTCACGCCCCTCAGTGCTGCAAGCATTTCTTGGCTTGGGCGCCAAGCCCAGCGCCAGGTCCCAGGGATGCAGAGATGGGTGAGATACTGCCCCAGGCTCCAGGTGGGCAGGCTGCGGTGGGATGGGCTATGGGCACTGAGGGGTTGAGGGGCAGGCCTGTTCCCGGGCTTCATTCAGCCAGCTGCCCTGAGCACTGCCCACGTGCCGTGCCTTTTGGTGGGCGCTGAGATAAAATGGGGCATGTGGCACAGGTCCCTGCCCGAGAGGAGCTCACAGGCAGGGTGGTGTGGGGTGGGCAGTGCAGCCCCTGCAGTGCTGTGCAAGGAGTGTTGGGATGAGGACCAGCTAACCAGTCCAGAGAGATCGGAAGGCCTGCCCGGGACAGTGGCCTTGAAGCAGAGACCTGAAGAAGGAGGAAGATCTGGCCAAGTGAAGAGCCGGGAAGAGTGACTGAGGGAGAGGGAACTGCCGTGTGTGTGCAGAGGCCCAGGGAAGAATAACAAGGGCTCCAAGGAGCAGAGAGAAGTTGAGCGAGTAGGAGTTTAGTTGTGCCACAGCAGGGCCCAGGCCGGGGAGGGTCACTGCACGTTCATGCTGCATTAACAAAATACCTGAGACTGGGCAATTTATAAAGAACAGAAATTTATGTCTCACAGTTCTGGAGGCTGGGAAGTCCACGATTAAGGCACCGGCACGTTTGGTTGTCTGGTGAGGGCTGCGTGCTCTGGAGGGGAGGAACGCAGGGTCCACGTGGTGGGAGGAGGAAGACCAAACAGGACCAGAAGGCTCTTTCATAAGGGCCTTAATCCCCTTAGGAGCCCTGTGGCCTAAGCACCTCTGAAAGGCCCCACCTCTTGCTACGATCTCACTGGCAACACCTGAATTTTAAAGGGGCCGCCCTCAAACCACAGCAGCCATCGCGATCCCATTTGTGAGGACTGTGAACTTCATCCTGCAGGTGGGGACGGAGGGAGCTGTTGGCTGGCTTTATTCGGGGGAGTGACGCCAGATTTATGTTTTGGAAGACCACTCTGTTGTATTTTTTTATGATTAGAAAATAGAGATATTCTAAGTTTCCTTTTACAGTTCCTCTTGGTGCTGTGGAAGGCAGCAAGTGAGAAGCGGAGAGGGTGTTGCCATGATGCAGCTATTGGACCTGCCCAAGTTAGAGGCTGACCTAGATGTTTTAATTCACCTTGATATGGAAATTTTAGGCCACTAAGAGAGAGATGAGCAAAAGGGCTCTTGCTGTGGCTTTAACCACCTCTCCCTGTCATGCACCACATTAAACAGGCATTCAGCTATGACAACCCTGGTTCCCAGGGTTCTGATCTGCCCGGCTGGGGGGAGCCCCACAGCTTTGCCTGCTATGGGCTTTCCCTTCCTTCTATTGCCCCCCGGGGTAGGGACGTAGATGTGAGGTGTGACTGCCAGTTCCATGGTTCTCTTTCTTCAGAGAAGAAAGTTCCATGTGACAAGCAACACCCACCTTCTTCCTCTCAGAACACCGAGAAGCAATTCCTTTCTGTTCTTTAATAGAAATGTTTCGTGGAAGCTAGCCTATTTCCTGGGCAAAGAGGGACTGCTTGTACGAATCTTGCAAACGCATGTTTGTTTCCTTTATCGGCACATGTACAATTTTATTTTCTGGGAAGGGACACACAGCATTGCAATCCCTTGGGTAGAAACAGCTGCCACATTGGATTAACACCATCTGTTTCCCCTGAGCAGGAAGGTGTCAAAGAGAACCCTGTTCAAGAAGGGGTTTGTCAAGGGTCCTTTAGGAATAGGAGGTGAGAGACATTGGTAGCCTGGGGTTAGGGAGTATGATGACAGAGAAGCAGGTAGGTTGGCGAGAATGAGGATGCAAAATTGTCTGCTGTGTCTTGTGCACCATTGAAGTCCCAGGGCTAACACAGCGCCTGGCTCATAGTAGGTGCTTACTAAACTAGCTCTGGATAACTGAGTGGCTGACCAAATAAATGAATGAATTGAATAAATGAATGAATGGGAGGGCATGCACAGATAAGTAAAAGTTGGCCTGTACCCTCCAAATAATTGTAATCTAATTTTAAAAAGCACGCTTATTGATGATATTAATATGAGGCATGATGGCAGAAGAGCCTTCATGGAGGACAAGCTGTAGTAACGGTGCAAGGTCATCGACAGATATAAGGGGGTCAGTGTTGTTCATTACAGAATTAGGTTGACATGTTGTTATGGACTGAATTGTGTCCCCCAGATTCAATATATTTGGAAGTAGGGCCTTTGAGGAGGTAATTCAGGTTAAATGAGGTCATAATGGTGGAGTCCTAACCAAATAGAACTGATGTCCTTATAAGAAGAGAGACACCAGAGAGCTCGACTTCTCCATGTGTGCACAGAGGAAAGATCACATGAGCACACAGCAAGAAGGTGGCCATCTGCAAACCAATGAGAGAGCCCTCACCAGAAACCACCCCTGCTAGACTTCTAGCCTCCAGAGCTATAAGGAAATAAATACCCGTTGTTTAAGCCACGCAGCCTGTGTTCTGTTACGGCAGCCCAAGCAGACTGGTACATGTAAGGTCACTGGGTCTGCGTTGGGAGGTCAAGGTAGACAGAACATGGGGGCAGGTGTGCCGTGTCTAGCATTGAGAAGGGCAACTGGTCTCCTCGGCAGGCTCATACTGGAACACGTGCACCCAGCAGAGTCAGTGTAAGAGCCCGGGCCATGGAGTCAGACTGCTGGGGTCCAAATCCTGGCCCTTTCCACTGACTAGCTGTGAGGGCTTAGATATGTTTTAAACCATTGATTTCTTCATTCGTAAATGGGGATAATAATCATAGAAGTGTTGTGAGCTTTCAGTGTATTTTATGTAGGTAAAGCACTTGGCACAGGGCTGGGCACACAGTGCTCTGTGAGCATGAGCTGTCCCTCCTCATCCTTATTACATTTGCTTGTCCCTCTGGGTGCCCCCTCCCCTCAGCGCATATTCCAGGGCTCCAGCGCTGCTCAGCATGTTTGGGGACCTTCTTGAGAGCAGCTCTCAGTACCAGCTGCCACGGTCAGGAAATTGGTTCGGCTCTTCATGGCCAGCTCCTCGCCCCCAAACCGTCTCCCCTTCTGTGACAGACCAGACTTGTGCCTGAGCGAGTTTAGTTACGGCTAAGGAGAGGAGCGCTATTAATGAAGGGCAAAGATCTGCCAGCACTGAGGACATCCCCACGAATGCCTTGCTAGTCCTAAGCAGGATTTCATACTAGGAGTTTAAAAGGTTACTGTTCTTATTTTTTAAAAGTTGATTGGCTCTCAGCAGTACAGATAGAATATGTGCATGTCCTGGAGACTTCTCTGGAAAGGCTGGGACTCTCTCTATATGTATAAGTCGTGATTAAAAACAACCACCTCACTTCTGTATAAATTCAACCCAAATTCCTCATCCTAGCATTCCAACAATCAGACATCACACCTTCTGAGAATCTAGGGAAAAGTGGGATTGTTATGGGTACCTTTGTTTTATTGGGTTATAATTTTCTGTTTCCCTTTCTATATTGTGCATTTATTACTTTGATAATTAGGAGAAAATTAAGCAAGCTTTTAAGAAGTTGTTAAAGAGAGAGAAAAATTCCAAACTCCCAGCTGCCCAGCACTGTTCTGGATCCTGTGGCAGCACAGTCCAAAGTGGTATAAGCCATTATCAAAGACTCATAACATAAAGTAGCATCACCCTATTGCAGAACAATGTGGCAACAGGTATCATAAGCCATAAAAATGTCCATATCCTGTGACCTAGTAATCCCACTCTGGGAATCTGTCCAAAGGAAATGATCCAAAGGCAGGGAAGAGCTCTGTGCATCAAGATGCTCATCATGGCATTATTTATAACAACTACAAACTGGAAGCAAAATAAAGGCCTAACAATATGAGACTGGCTAAGTAAATCAGGCAGCATGTATTCAATGAAATATTCTGCAGCCGTTAAAAATCGTGCCAAAATGATATGGCAACATGGAAAAATGTTCGTGCTGAGTGCGAAAGGCAGAATACAGAGTTTTATGCAAAAATGATTATAACTGTGTAAACGTTCTTTGGAAAGTACAGATGTTCTCAGGCTGGAAAGTGAAGGGAGAACTGACAGGACCTGGAGGTGGGCTGGGCGGAGTCACAGATGGCTCTCAGGTCTGGGGCTGAGCAGCTGGGGGGATTAAAGGCCCATTTACTGGTGGTGACGGTGGTGGAGAAGCATATTGGGGTGTGTAGAAGATCAGTGGTCCGTTAGGTCAGCACGTTAGGTCAAAGATGTCTGGAAGAATCCAAATGGAGGGTCTGAAGTTCAGTAAAGAGACCTAGGCCAGGGACAGGAATTTCAGAGCCATCAACTCATAGATGGTGTTTAAACTCCTGATCCAGGGTGACCTCAGGCAGGGAAGAGAGTCGGGGTGCTGGGTCTCAGCCAAGCAAACATGCTACAGTCACCTGGAGATCCCTCCAGGCAGGTGAATCACAGCCTCTGGGGTGTGGTTGGGCATCAGCATTTATTCCAGGCTCCCCGGGTGATTCCAGTGACTCCAGAACTGCATTGACTGTCCCTGCAGTGCCCAGCACAGGGCTTTACATGTGGGTGGCACGCTGAGTCTGTCCTGTTGAACTGAATGGAATAGTTGTTGGTCAGTCACTTTCCTTAAAGAAAACATTTTCATACTCCAAATTCTGGCACATGGTCTGACAGATTTTTGAACTGCTTCTGGGTGGAAGAGGCCATGTCGAAAATGCAGTTTGGATACAGAAACATTGAAATGACGAGGATGTTTTGATAGCTCATGGGTATAGCAGGGCAGAATATTTGAAACTGGGACAAAGAAAAATCTGAAGCGTAACTGAATACAGAGTTATGTTTCCTCAGATACCTTCCGTCAGCCTCTGATGGCTCCAGATAGAGGGAAGGTTTCTTGAGCACAGAGGGGTGGGCATGGGAGACATGGTGGCATCCCCTGGAGCTGCTGGCACAGGGCAGGCACTTTGTAGGTGTTCAGGACATCCTCCTCTGACCATGGAGTGACTTGGAGCTGGAGAAAGGGCAAGGCAGCCAGGCAGTGCCTGGGCAGCCGCAGCTGGAGGACACACAAGAAGGAGCCTTCCCCAGACGTCTCGAGTCCCTCCTGCCTTTCTCCCTGGCTCCCCAGGGTCAGGGTAGATATTGGGCTTTTGAAGTAAGCAGAGGGGTTAGCAAGGGGCCTCGTGGATTTTGTGGATCCGGTGCAGAGGGGATAGCTTGTCTCCATTCCAAATATCAAGGGTCTCTTCTAGGAAGACTCAAATGATTAGGGGTGACTCAAAGATCTGAGGGACTGGCATCATCTGGAAGTTCCTTCACACTCATGTCTGGTGCCTGGACTGGGATGACTCGGAGGCTGGGCTCAGATGGGGCTGTTGACTGGATCATCTGCACATGCCGTCTCCGTGTGGCTTGGGCTTCCTCACGGCATGGCAGCTCAGAGCAGTCGGATGTCTTGCATGGTGACTCCGGGCGCCAGGAGCAAGTGTTCCTACAAACAAGGAAGAAGATATATGAGCTCTTTGTGACTTAGCCTCGGAAGTCACATAGGGTCACTTCCACACCCAGATTCCAAGGGAGAGGACATAGAACTTGCCTCAGAGTCCTTTTCAAAAAGAGTTTCTTTGGCTCTCACTTTTGGATCCTAAGATAGGTCAGGCCAGATCGCGGGACAGACACCATCCAGTGTTCATGTTTCTGACTTTCCCAAGACCCCAGGGCCTTTACCCTCTTTTAGTCAAAATCAGATGTCCTTGCACATAGCACTTCATGAAACAGGGGCTTGGGAGGAAGGGGCCCACGTGCCCCTGGGCTCAGCTGCAGCTACGGGACACAGCTTTGCAAAGGGTTGTGTAGCCTGTAAAATGCCACCAGGGTGAGAGGACTTATTCCACTTTTCCTGCTGCCCACCTCTGGGATAAGGTTTCCTTCCCTTGGACCTAGGCAACCTGAACCAGACCTGGTGGCCTGACCACTGCAGGCCCAGAGTCGTCTTTGCGAAGAGCCGGGCAGTGCCTCAGGGTGAAGTGATCAAGGTTTGGCCCCTGTGGCTGGCTGCGCCTGGCCAGACTGAGAGTGGTGGTTACAGTGTCCAGGCCTCCCGGGAGAAGGGCCAGCAAGGCAGCAAGGCAGACTCTCCCTCCCCCTGCACTCTGGTCCTCTGGAGGACTCTGGCCTTAAGGACAACTCCCCTGGCCGGGCCAGCCAGCACAGGCTGACCCACTGGCTGGGCGGGAGCCCAGCTCTCTCCCCCTGGGAGCCCCCAGCCACTTCCTGGTATTGCAGTGTGTGTGTGTGTGTGTGTGTGTGTGTGTGTGTGTGCACACGTGCGTGAATATGTGTGTTGGGGGGGACATTTCTGTTTTTCAAGGATTTTGCCGTGTGCAGTCAAGGGATTTGCTGGAGAATGATGTGAGACCTGTGGGTCAGGGAACATCCTCCCCTCTTCTTCCCAGTTCCTCCTCTCTAAGGGAGGAAGCTCCCCTGTGAACCAGAATTCCTGAGTCTTGAATGGCTGGAGTGTCACAGCTTTGTTCTCTGCCCCTGCCCTGCCGGACTCCCTAATGCCCTTTCT
Organism: Lemur catta; assembly: GCF_020740605.2. NCBI lineage: Eukaryota > Metazoa > Chordata > Mammalia > Primates > Lemuridae > Lemur > Lemur catta. Next base: position 98,388,692 of record NC_059128.1, read on the forward strand.
CAGGCTTCCCACAGCTGGCTGTAAAGAGTTGTGAGGCTACAGGAAGGGACTTAATTCTTCATCATTGTCATCATCATCGTCATTCCCCTCCCCCTTGTCTACTATTCCAGGCCTCCATCTATCCATTCAACAAGTATTTACTAAAACTCCCACTCAGTGCCAGGAAGCGGGAGAGAGAGCTCTCACTCAGAGCCTCTCGGAGCAGCGGAGAGGAAATCAACTTGCAAATCACCGCCATGTGCAGCGGGAGAGCGGCTGAGGGCTCCAGGATGCCTGCACGGCACACTTGCACCTGGACAGCCAGGGAGGAGCAGCACTAGAATTGGGCCTCCGGGGATGGCTGGGGTTTGGGCCTGGGAGACGGGCAGGGAGAGAGCAAAGGACTGCAGGTGACAGGAGCAATATGAGCATGGGGCCTTGTAAGGACCGGGGGTACAGCTGCCCGGGGATGGGGGCACATTTGCTGTGTCGAGAGAATCTGTCCTCGTCCCCCGTTGTTCTCTCTCTGAGCCTTTTCTGGCGGAGGAGCAGAGGATCCGGTGAACTGAGTCACACCAGGCTGTTAGGAACTGTCTGACTTCTCCCAGCAGGGTCCGTATCTAAGAAGAGGGCTGCGGCTGTGTAAGCTCTGGGACAGTGCCTCGGTTGACGGTGTACATCAGGCATCCAGGCGTGAGCTAACGAGGGTCTGAACCAGGCTTGGGTCGATGGAGCAGAAAAGGAAGGGGAATCTCCGAGCTCCAGGGCAGGGCTTACCTCCCGAATCCGCATCTTCTTTGGAATTGGGGGAGTGAATGGGATTTTCATCTCCTCTTTGCTGCTGGTCTCCCAGCTCCTTCGCCAAGCCCCCCTCTCCACTCCCTCACTGCTCTTCTTTCCCCAGAGCACCCTGTTAAACACCAAAGGCATAAAAGCTACCGATGGGAGGCTGCTACTCTGGCTGCCCAGGGGTGAGCCGGGGCCCGCTGGTGCTGTGGGCTTGTAGGGCTGCATTTCACCACAGGGCGCAAGAATGGCCCTTTTGGGCCTCCTCGCTGACTGTGATGTCAGACAGGGTGAGATGGGGTGGGGGAGCTCAATGTGGTCCCTTTCGGAACACTTGCTGGACCTGGAATCTGCATGAATCATCCAGATTGGCCAACTAGCCCATCCCTGGGGGCCCCATAATTATGCAACCAGCCCCTCCTCTCCACCCTGCGGTTTTCTTGGTGAAATCTGGCCAGAGACTCAGGCACAGAGAGAAAATGGACGCCGGGATGATTCTATTTGTTACTCAGAATTAGCCAGGTGACTGTTGATTGAGCACCTCCTAGGCCAGAGGCACTGAAGGGTGCAGAGCTGTCTGGGAAGCGGGCCTTGTCCTCAGGGACCCTGCAGCCCTCTGGCTCCAGTGCCAGCAGCCCTCACGAAATATCCGTGGATGCGCCCAGAAAAGGAGCTCGGACTTCATAGGATGGGGCTAGATCTCCCCTGCTTGGTTTACAAAGCAAGTGGTTGAGCCGCTCCCTGCTCTAAAGCCCTACACTTTCCTCAAGACCCGATGGGCTAAGTGCTGACTTAGGCTCTGGGTACCTAAGCCCAGCCACTGCCTACTCCTGAATTTGACACGCAGGACCCCTGCTGCCTGCCCCCCCCCCACCTGTGTCCCCAGGCTTGTCTTCCTCACTGATCTCCAGACCCATGTTCCTGGAACAACAGATCCTTGCTCTTTTCCTCAAGTCCCTCTCCTCAAAAATCCCCATCTCCTCCCACTCTCCCCTCCCTCCCTCCCTCTCTCACCAACCCCCCTTGCCCAGCACCCAGCACCTTTAAGCTCTGTGTGGGGAGACCTGGTACCACACAGATCCTATGTCTGTCTCCTGTACCTGAGTGTGCATTTCTCACAGGTCCCGTCTCCCCAGGAATTGATGTGTTGATTTCACTTATTAAAATGGCCTATCACCTTGCAGTGTAAGAGTCTCTGATGCCCAGTGGAAGAATTTCAGTTTCCGTGAGGCGGGTTTGGGAGGCCAACACAGTGTCAGGCCAGCCTAGAATGTTCACAGGTAGAAACAGTATCAGAGTAGAAATGAACCTTCCACACCGCACTGTCCCTTGACTCCAGCTCACAGATGTAAACTAACACCCAGAGATGTCAGGTAGCACCTTCCATTTCACACCCTGGTAGTGGCCAAGGAAAGAATCCAAAGGGGGAAATAAAAGAAGCACTTTGTACAAAGCTGTATTTGTGTTAGCAAAAAATTGGGAAACATTCCATGTACTGAACAACAGCTAAGCTAAGCTAAGCGGTTCATCAGCACGAGGGAATGCGCCCTCGGCACTGAGCATGACTCATGGGAACCGGCTGTCAATACGGACATGCACGTTGGAGAGGACGGAAAAGAATGCAGTGTCCTGAGTAATATGCTCATCATGATCTCACCTTTTCTGTTGTGCTCATTTTTACATTTATTTTTTAAAATAGCAATGTCTTTTTAAGATTATAAAAATGATACAGGTTCATTCTAGAAAATTTGGAAAATCAGAAAAGTATAAAGATGAAATAAAAAAAAAAATCACCCTTTATCCTACCTTCCCAAGATACCACCCTTTGTATTAATATTTTGGTGCTTGCTTTTCACTTTTTTTTCCCTATGACTGTATATGAATATATCCTACCTTTTGCATTTAATGTTACAATGTTGTATCAGGAACATTTTCCTATGGCATTATTGATACCATACTTCATTGATGTTACTATTTCACATTTGTGATCTCTGAAATTGGGATATCTCTTCAACTGATAGCATGGCATAGTTAATCACTATATGTTTTTCCTTTCCTAGAGGAATACAAAATAATGGTCAGTCCTACAATTGATTGAATTAGACATAATAAAATATGGTATGTGCTTCAAAGGCATGATTTTATACCTGTACAATAGTTTATCACATAAACATATTTTATCAGCCTTTTTTATTTTTATTTTTATTTTTATTTTTAGACACAGAGTCTCACTCTGTTGCCCTGGGTAGGGTGCAGTGGCATCATCATAGCTCACTGCAACCTCAAACTTCTGGGCTCAAGTGATCCTCCTGCCTCAGCCTCCAGAGTCGCTAGGACTACAGGTGGGTGCTACCATGCCCAACTAACTTTTTGGTAGAAATAGGGTCTCACTATGATGCCCAGGTTGATTTTGAACTCCTGGTCTCAAATGATTCTCCTGCCTTGGCCTCCCACAGTGCTGGGATTACAGGAGTGAGCCACCATGCCCAGCCATATAAGCATCTTATTATTGGGCATTTAGGTTGTTCCAACTTTCTACTTTTAAGAAGCATCCTTGTGCATGAAATATTTCCACATTGCTCATTTTTTATTGGAGTAGTGTCTTAGCCTACTTATGGTACTATAAAAGAATACCTGAGGCTGAGTAATTTCTAAAGAAAAGAGGTTTATTTTGGCTTGTGGTTCTGCAGGCTATTAGAAGAAGCATGGTGCCAGCATCTACTTCTGGTGAGGGCCTCAGGAAGCTTGCACTCATGGTGGAAGGCAGAGGGGGGCAGCATCACATGGAGAGAGGAAGGAAGCAAGAGAGAAAGGGGAAGAGGTCCCAGGCTCTTTTTAGCAATCAGTTCTTGCAGGAACTAATAGAGTGAGAACTCACTCATTATCAGAGGACAGTACCAAGCCATTCATGAGCGACCTGCCCCCATGACCCATGTCCCTCCCATTAAGCCCCACCTACAACATTGGGGATCAAATTTCAACATGAGATTTGGCAGGGCCAAACCAACCATATCCAAACCATAGCAGGTAGATTCCCAGGAGTAGATATAATGAGACAAATGAATGTCTTAAAGGCGCTGGATGCAGACGCATGTACATGTTGACAGGGACCAAAAGTGAATGTGTGAATATAGAGGAATAAAAATGGGCATTACACCTATCGCATCCTTATTTTCCCTGCTATTTTTTGTGTATAGACTTTGAAATGATGATCATAAGGACAAATCAATAGTGAATGACTCCATTTATTTATGAGGATGTGTGTGTGAAAGAGAGAGAGGGGGTTAGGGGGAAGAGGAAGAGAGAAAGGGAGAAGGAGAAGGAGAAATGCCCAGTACTGCCGAGGAGTCCTCAAGTACTGGAGTGGATGATATGGGGGTGAGTACCCTGAGGTCTAGGGTAGAGGATGAGAGCTGAGAGCTGTTGCGGGTGAGAGGAGGTTGGTAAGATTTTGAACACTCCTGAGTTCCTGGGAGCTGGGCTGTTCTAGCAGTTGGAACACAGAACTCAAAAAGAGCACTGAACTGAGAGAGGCCAGGTGATTTGAGGTCCAGCCTTGGCCCGCCTACAGCATGGTCTCTAACCGACCTTGAACTCATGACTTCACATCCTCACACCTCAGTTCCCTCCTCTGTAAATGAGGGAGTGGGATTGGAAGATCTTTTGGATTCCTCTGGCTCTGCAGATGAATAGCTTGGGAGTTCCCAGCATTTGGGAACAGAAAGGTGGCATTGACCCCAGCTCCCCTGCCCTTTGTAGCATTTGTCCCTTGGGGCCTGGAACTACTTTCTTGAATCCTTTTCCCAGCTCCAGAACTTCAGAGCCATTAACTCCCCTGGGTCAGCACAGGGAATTAGGATGGCCAGGTTTAGCAGGACTTGGGACTCCCTTCTTGAACTTCACCCGACTCCCGATGGCCCTTCAGACAAACCTGCTGCTCTCCTGTCTTCCCCAGGAGTTCTAGAAGAGGCAGGTGACAGGAGCAACCTTAGCTTGTGTGCTTTTCTCTTAACTGGCTCCTCTCAAAATCAGGAGTCAGACACCCCCTCTGCCTGCCCCCACACTAAGGGTCATGAAAGAGTGAGAAATAGGCGTTAGAAATAGTGTTTGGGGAGGACATGGCTTTGGCTGCTCTAATTAAAGACCTAAAGTGGTATAAACAAAATTGAAATTAATTTTCCCCTCACATCACAGTCTGGATAGAAATATCCAGGCTATGAAGGTGGCTTTTCTTTTCAAAGCTGTTAGGGGCCCAAGTTCCTTCTGTCTTATTACTCTGTCATCTAAGATGGTTCCCCACTATGCCCATGTTTCTCCCTATGGGAAGGGGGAAGGGAAGAAGGAGAGGGCTTCTTTCTTCATGGATGACCAGGAGCTGCCACATGACAACTGCTCACATCCTATTGGCCAGAACTTTATCACATGACCATACACTGGGTTGCAAGGGCACCTGGGAAATGTAGTCTTTTCCCCACTAAAAACTAAGACTCTATTGCTATGAGATAGAATAGAGCAGAATCAAGAATAGAAAAGCAGGAAATGAGCAATCTTTGCAAAAAACAGATCTTCAAACCCAGAGCCTCAGGGCTCCAAATAGCTTGAGAAATTGAGGCTTATCAAAATGAGTTGACTCTGACTCCTGCCCCACCTCAACCCTCTCAGGCCTTCTCTCCTTTCTCTCTATGCAGCAAAATTTGAACAACCAGTCTTCAGTCCCCTGGCGGGCGGCAGGGTTCTCCGTGAAGGGTTGAGAACAGATTTGGAATCCTAAGCCCTTCCTTGGCTTCTTAAGAGCCAACGATGGACAAAATTCCACAGACTTTTATTTTAATATACAACCAACAGGTGCTTACAAATATCCTCCTGCATTAAATAAGGGTTATCAGACATGGCATTTGTAAACCTAAATTAGCATATCCCTAGAGTTTATTTGGGGCCTTGAAATCAGTATTCTACTAAGATGCCTGGCACCTTTGCAGTCCTTGACAAATCTACTGGGTGTACCTACATAGATGGCTGTAACTCGAAATTCTCAGTGAGGACACTTTGCCCTCAGTGTCATCTTTAGTTGGCTGCAAAGTCCCATTGCTGCTATTCCTGCTTTTGAATTATAAATGGCTGTGAGTTTAGCTCCATCATTATAGATTTAGTTGGTTGTGGGTTGTTTAGTTAACCACAGTGTGTGGTACCCATTTGCGTTTTTGAAGCCTATAGGTTTTCATTAACCTCTGTGTCTTAAATGTGTCATCTGTGGACCAACTGCATTGGCATCACTTGGGTGCTTGTTAAAATGCAGATCCCTAGCCTTTCACCTAAACCTCCTGCATCAGAAGCTTGGGAGTGGGCCCCAGAATAAGTGTCTGTGTGCTCTGGACACAGCTTTAATGTGTTTTGCAGGATGGTGCAAAAACAAATCTCCCAGACCCTATTGTTAAAGCAGCTGTACATGTAATTCCCTAATTCTGCTTATAGAGAGGTAGGCTGCATGTGGATTTGTTCTATTTAAATACCTTGCAAGAGAAGGGTGCTACATTATCACATACAATTGTGCATAGCTTCTTTTAGGAAGTACGTGGTAGGTGATTCATAATGTCCCTCTCTTATTTTTCTTTATTGTTTTCCCACTGCTGTGTGGGTAGGGGTAGGTGAGGAGCCTCCGGGCCAGTTAGGATCAGAAACCACCTCCTAAGACAGCAAAGACCATGCCAGATCCTGCCAGGGCAGTGAGACCTGCTGGAGAAACTCTTTTCTGGAAGGAACATGGGGGCTAAGACAAGGAGGGTCCAGAAAGACTCCACAGGGTCATGAGGGGAAAGCAGCTAAGCCTCAAGGTCAAGGATGTGGTCAGAGGCTCTGCTGGAAAGTGGGAGGATTTGAGGACTCCCTGGGGCCCTCTGTTCCTGCGCTGTGCACTGGGGGAGGGGCTGGTTCCAGCGCCCCAGCAGGCCCTTTATGCGCTCCTCTCAGCTCTGACTGGAGCGCATTGTGTCCTGGCTGTGCCCCTCACAGCCTCTTAGTGACGGGCCTGTTGTCCAAGATGGGCCTGAGGCTGGTCCGGGCCTGCGCCCATGTATTATGCAGCAGCCGGGGGACAAAGCTTCTGTGTGTGGGAGTCGGGTGGGGTGGGGGCTTGCCGCCCACAGAGTCCTGTTCATCAGGGACCAGGATGCCAGAGGGTGGGATGGCGGGGGTGCTGTGAACAGGAGACAGGCTTTTCAACAGGGCCTCTGAGAGGAGAGAGGTGAGGGCACTGTGGGTGCCGCCACAGGCCTTCCTGGCTGAAGCAGGAGCCATGGCTTAGTTCAAGTTCAGGGCAGCCAGGGAAATGGTCCCTCCGCCCCCCAGGGCTCCTAGGGATACACTGTTTGGCCATTAACAGTCAGAGAGTAATGCCCTGGGGCACCTGTGGTGTGGCCTGAGGCCCTCAGGCACCTAAGAGATTGATGCTGACCTTCCTAGTGAGAGTGAACCCCTGGACCGGGAGGGGTGCAGCCAGTCTTACTCCTCTCTGTATCCCCTAACCCCGGGGCCTGCTGCAGGACAACCACACAATGGATATTTGTATTAAAAGAGACTTCAGACCTTTTGGATGTGCCCAGTCCCGAGCTAGTGGCAGTAGCAGAGGCTCAGATGAGAAGCAGAAGTGCTGTGGTCTGAATATGTCTCCCAAAATCCATATGTTGAAATCCTGACCCCCAAGGTTATTAGGAGGTGGGGCCTTTGGGGGTGATTAAATTCTGAGGGTTGAGCCCTCATGAATGGGATTAGTGCTCTTATATAAGAGACCCCTGTGAGACCCTCACCTCTTCCGCTATGTGAGAACGCAGCTAAAAAGCTCCATCTATGAAGCAGAAAGCCAGTCCCCAGACACCAAATCTGCCAGTGCCGTCATCTTGGACTCCCCAGCACCTCCAGGACTGTGAGAAATAGATTTCTGTTGTCTATAAGCCACCTAGTCTATGGTATTTTGTTATAGCAGCCCGCAAGGACTAAGACCGGAGGGAAGACCAAATCCCTGCTTCCTAGATGCTTACTGCTTAACGGAGACACAAATGTCGCCCAGGTGAGGAGGGTGGAGGAGGCCACCATTCACAGAACACCTGCGTGGGCCGGACCTGCTCGGTGGTTTCCACTCGGGGCTCACTCCCTCCTCCCAGCGGTCCTGTCCTGCACGAGGCCTTCTCTCCGTTCTGTCATGGAAGAACCTGGCTCAGATCGGTTAAGTAATTGCCCAAGGACTGACTCTACAGCCTGAGCTTTTGTAGTAAGCAGTACAATGACGGGCATAATTGGGCTGCTGTTGGGGACATGGCTAATCAGAATTATCATGGGAGCCTTTTCAGAATGACACCCCTGCCTCTTCTCCACCACCCTAGATTCCCACATGCACTTGTTGGGGGGAGGAGGGTTAAGAATCTTGGGCAGGATGTGTATAGCTTTAAAAAGCTCTCCAGTCACCCTAGTTTCTTCTCAGACAGGTATTTAGCCTTATTCTTAGTCTTATTTATAGGTTTCAGAATTTTACTGCGACTCCAACAGAAGGGGAAAGCCTTGCTCAAGGTCACCCAGGCCCCCACGGGGCTCTTGCTGTCTGGCCTGCTGGCCTTCTGCCGTGCTGTGCTCCCTTGAAAGCCGGCGGCTGCCCTGGATCCAGATTCAAACCGCCTGCTGGGTGCCGTGGGCAATTGTGCAGTCTTCCAGGCCGCGGGTGAATGATTCTGACAGGCACGGGTGTGGCTGTGTCAGCACGCGGGCCCCACATGCACAGGCAACCCCATGCCGCCGTGGTCTGTGAGGCCTCCATGGGCGAGGGCCTGGGGTGACGGAGGGCCTGGGTCCTACCTCTTGGGGGCTCGTGGTCTCATGGGAGAGGCAGACAGGCACACGGCTGGAGGGACTGACTGCATTGGTTCTGGAACCAAACTCACACAGACAGGCGAATGCTAACTATGGATCTGAGCTGTCTTTTGGAACGAGGTTTTGTTTTATTTGGAAGAAATCTCTCAGGATGAAACAAAGGGTTTTTGAGGGGCAAGGGGAAGGGAAGGAACTAACGTTTACAAACTTATTAGGTATTTAACTTGCCTTGTCTCATCGAATTCTCCCAAGAACCATGTATATGGAGAATGGTAACCCCAGCTACCCGGTGATGAACGAGGGCTCTCAAGGAGTTAAAAGCTGGCCCAGGAATTGTTGGGACTGAGATGCAGCCGGGTCTGTCTGCCTCCAAGCCTGTGCTTTTCAACCATACTGCTCTCGCCGGCTCTATGAAGCCAGGTGCTAGCCTGGCTCAGGTGCTCTGGGGAGTGGCGGCTGGCGTTGGGCAGGAACGCAGAGGCAACAGGAGAGGAGAGAGTGTGTCAGCCACTGTGGCCTCTTATCTCTGCGGATCCTGGAGTTGGGCATTGATACCACCTCTCACTCTTGAAAGGGACCTTCTGTGTTTTCCGAGCACTTTTCTGTTCAATGTATCATTGTCTTCCCTTCACTTTTGGTCTGGGAACCAAGGGACTTGGTTCTAGTCCTAGCTCTGCTATTAGCTGGCCGTGTGACCTTGAGCAAGTCATTTGCCCATGCTGGGCCTCCACATTCCCACCTGTAAAATGAAGAGTAGTGTGTGTGTGCGTATGTATGTGTGTGTGTAAGGGTGTATGTGTGTGGGTGTGTCATGCATGTATATATGTGTAAGTGTGTGTATGTGTGTGTGTTCATTCTCAGCAAACTCAGTGTGAAGAATAGGACGAGATGAATGCTTGGCCTTTTCTCACTGTGTTCTCTTCCTGTGGGGTGGACGATGCTGGCTAGCATCAGCACTCCCATTTTAGAGAGGAAGAAAGTGGAATCTTAAGGGGGGGTCCTGGGAAAGCAGGGGCAAAGCCATACTGTTCTCTTCCACTCACACCCAGCAACATCAATTTGAAATCCTCAGTGGGTGGCTGTCATCCCGCTGGGTAGGGCCTGTGCCTGAATGGGGCCCTCGGAAGTTGTGGCTGACCATGGGGTTTTACAGCAGAATCTCAGGCACCTGGAATGTGAATGCCTTAGTAAACACACTCTTCAGTATTACTGGATTTTCCAATTCACATCAACTAATGTTTATTGACCATTTACTATGTGCCAGGCTCTGTAGTATAATAAATGCTGGGGACAGAGGTGAACCAGAGTCAGTCCCGCCCTCCAGGAACGCATATTTCAGACTTTTCTGGCCACAAATGCTAGTAAGAAAATCATTTTGTTATGACCCAGTACACACACATACACACACACGTGCAAAATATATGTTAGATATACAAAACCAAATCAAAGGTCATGCCATGCATTCTACTGTTTTCTAGTCTTTTCTGCTCTGCTTCATTTTTAAGACAATGCTGGTAGCAACCTACCACTTTGATTTCATAACCTACCAGTAGGAGGTGACTCCCCAGTGTGGGAAACACTGGTTGAGTGCTGCATATATTACACATATTGTATTGCATATGCATTATGTGCTGTGGAAAAAGAGAGCAAGGAATGGGTTATTTTGATTGGGAAAATCAGGGAAGATGCACAGTTCAAGTGGCACTTGAGCCGGATCTAGATGTGTGATAGGATTTCAGTAAACAGAAAAAGGAGAAAGGCGGCCAGACTGAAGCAAGAGCACACGCAGAGGCCAGGGAGTGTGAGAGTGCACAGCTGACGAGCCAGCACTGGTGTGCCTGCATGTGAGCAGCATTCTCCCTGGGTTATCACGCTCGGTTCCCAATAATCCTGTAAGACAGGCACTCTATTGCTTCGTGTTACAAATGAGGAAATTGAGACTCAGAGAAGTTATGTAACTTGCCCAGGGTCACATGGCTACTAAGTGGCAGAGCCAGACATTGAATTCAGGCAGTTACATTGTGATCTAAACATGAGGTTCCTACAGACATGACCCTAAAGATACTTCGGGGCTAGTTTGTGGGGATGTTTGAATATAAGCCTGAAAATTTTTAATTTCATTCTGTAGGTAAGAGAAAAACATTGAAGATTTTGGGAAAGGGAAGTGATCAAAGCTTTACTTGAGGGACGATCACAGTGGCATTAGCATAGGAGATGGGCCCAAAAAGAGGCAGGAACCCCTGTCATGAGATGGGAGTAGCATCTTCCTAGCCAGGTCAGCAACCCTGGAGACCATCATTACACCACATTTGTCCTAGGGATGCAGTTGGGGATGTTGCTTTCATATCACACACTGATATGAAAGGAGAATGAAGGAGAATGAATCATGTTTCCCTTTTTACTTTGACTACTAGGAAGCTCAGAGCCCCACTCGGTGGTATTCTTCCAGGGAATATTCAAGAGCTCTAATTACCCTTTTATGTATTCATTTTATGTATTCATTTTGCTTTGCCTTTGTTCTCCTACCCTCACTTTCCTTTAGTCTGAATTTTATCACTTAGATTTTCATCCTGCTATAATGCACATATTTTAGGACAATGCCTTAGAGCAGGCTTTAAAGAAAATGCAAATAAAACACACTGAAGCAACTGAAAAGCATTTTCTTCCCCCGGCAAGACTGGAAGGTATTACTAGAAGGTGGGATTTTCTTACCGTCTCCTGGGGCTTCTGTCCCAGGACTGGGTGCCAGGTGAGTGCATCACATAGATGTGAACCTTGGACTGGTAGATCTGGAACTGACCTGAAGGGTCCTCTCTCCCTCTGCTTCCCAGAGGGTGGATGTGGGCCACCAGTGGTGCACAAGATGGTCTCAGTGGGGCCTGGATGAACATGCTTTGGTTTAATTGTCATCTATTTATTTAATGCGTATTAGAAGAAAGGATAGCTAGCACATCGAACCAGTGATGTTGTGGCTAAAGCAGCTTAGAATGAAGCTCATACAGACATTTAAATTTTAGGAAGTCAATTTGAAGAAAAATTTTAAATAAATATGGTTTGGGTGATTTGTAGAAATGGCAAGAAGGCATTGGCAGTAGTACACAAATTGTGAAGTTTGGAAAACACTGATTGGATTCAACCCCTGGTTTGACAAATGACAAAACCCAAGCCCCAGAAAGGACAGAGCACTTGTCCTTGAGTCTTGTAGTTAATATTTTAAGCCACAGGAGTACAAAGGGCCTTCCCCTTCCAACATTATTCAAACGCCTGAGTTTAGGGATCACCTGGCCCCATATCTTGCTTTTGAATCATTTTTATACTTCCAAAATGCCATCTCTGTATTGCTCACTCATTCCCCTTTATATCTGAGCCCTAATAGGCAGACATAGTAGGGTTGTTACTTCTCCAAATTGCAGATAAACAAACTGATCCCTGGAGAGAAGTGCTTGCCACGACTGAGCCGCCATGGCAGGACCAAGGTTAGGACATCTCCAGGCCTTTCCACTGTGCATGTCGGGCAGGGTTGGGCGGGGAGCCAGTTGTGTGATGAAATCCCCCAACAAAGGGTAGAAAGTCTGCTGGGGTGAGCAGCAAGGCAGTCTGCTGGCCGAGCTCCACGTGGGAGCGGCAGAGAATGGTACATGGCCGATTACACTCCGTTCCACTTCCGGGAAGTGATTACTTTCTGAGGGAGCCGCAGATGTTCTCCTCGCCTGCTTGTTAATGGGCTGTGTGACTCGGCTCGGAGTGGATGGATGAGATCAGCGGTGACTATTCTCAACTCTGTGACCCCCCGTAAACCCTGCCGGCACCGGGCTTGGGACCCTCCAGGCCAGAAGAAATTTAGCCACAGCATTTAGTGAACGATCGAGCATCTCTGAGGATCCCGGCCCTGTGCTCATGGTGGGAACGGAGGCATAGATGAATCAGACACTGCCCCCAGCCCCAGGGGACTCATGGTCTGCCGGGGAAGGCAGACACATAAACAACTAGCCAGAGAACAATGTCGTATGTGTTAGCAGGAGGTCTGCACCAAGCGTGATGGAGGGAGCATCGAGTTCTTTCTCAGGGAGCAGAGAGGCTTCCCGGGGCAGGAGACATTTGAACTGGACTTGTGCCGTTAAATAGGATTTGCCAGGGGAAGAGAAGGCATTTCTGATGAGGGCACTGGCCCAGAGTTCCACGCATGCGTGAACCTGGAGACCAGTGCACGCCCACCTGGGGTGGGATGTGCTGGAGCTCTGGCCTCACAACTCCGCTTTTCTGGAGGGTGGGCTGCCCGGTTGGCTCCACTGTCAAGGTGGAAGGAGACCCAGTGGGCCCAGCTTCGGTTTGGTTGTTGGTTTGTGTTAAGGAGGCGTGTGGCTCGAGCTTTGGAGGGAGACAACCTGGGTCCAAAACTCAACTGTGCTTCTCGCCAGCCATGTGACCCTGGGCAAGTCATTGCACCTTCTGAGCCTTGGTTTTCCATCTTTAAAGTGGAAATAATAATTTTACATTTACCTGCGTGTGAGCTGACTGGGCAAGACTTGCCTGAGGGCAGTTGGTGGCTTCAGGGGTTTGGGATGGGACGAGTCAGCCTGTCATTCACTCTGAGTTGCAAAGGACTCCCGAGTGTCAGCCAGGTCAACCTGAACCTGCTATGTGAGTCCTATCTCTGATACTTGTGCCAAGTGATTTCCCAGTTTCTTTAATTGCCTTCAGTGATGGGAAGCTTACCACCTCCCAGCACAGCCCATCCTATCGTTAGACGTCACTATCTACCCGTAGAAACAAAAGCAGCTCAGCCGTGGGCAGTGGCTTCAGAGTCACAAGATTCATCCCTAGCTGGGCGCGGTGGCTCACGCCTGTAATCCTAGCACTCTGGGAGGCTGAGGCTGGAGGATCACTTGAGCTCAGGAGTTTGAGACCCGCTTAAGCAAGGATGAGACCCTGTCTCTGCTAAAAATGGAAAAAATTAGTGGGGCATTGTGGTACTATCTGTAGTTCCAGCTATTCAGGAGGCTGAGGCAGGAGGATCGCTTGAGCCCGGGAGTTTGAGGTTGCTGTGAGCTAGGCTGATGCCACGGCACTAGCCTGGGCAACAGAGCAAGACTCTGTCTCAGAAAAAAAAAAGAATTCATCCCCACACTTCATTCATTGATTCATTCATTCATTCGTATTTGCTGAGCACCTCTATTGCCAAACACTATTCTGAATCCTGGGGATGCAAAAAGAGAACAAGGCAGACACAGGCTCTGTCCTCAGGGAGTTTAAGGTTTTGTTCACCTTATCTCATGACACCCCCATGAGGGAGGCAGGGTGGGGATTAGGGTTATTGCCATTCACCAGACTGGGGAACAGAGTGGTGGTGATGGGGATAGTGATGGCTAATATTTATAGATGCTTAGAGTGTGTCAGGTGCCTTGTGTACTTTAGGGAATCTAATCTCCACATCAGCCCTATGAAGGAAGCCCTATTAATATCATCTCCATTTTGCAGATGAGGAAATAAAGGCCCAGAGAGCTGATGTTGTTTGCTTAGGGCCACACAGCAAGGAAAAGGTCTAGCTCTTTAGCTGTCACCCTACCCTGCCTCTTAACTCGAGGCACTGAGACTTGCCAGAGCGGCAGAGCAGGGCCGGGACTGAAGCTGCTGCACTCACACCCTGTGTCCTTCGCGCCACCATTGGAAGGTCATGTGGGAGCCCTGGCAGTGTCCACACATGTGGAAGCCTGACGTGAGTGACCTCCAGGCCACCCCACCCACAGCTGTGTTTACTCCGCCTCCTCACCCCCACCCCGTGGGTCCCAAAGGGACAGAGTGGGTGAGGTCAGCCTCTCCCACCCTCAGTGTGAACTGAGGCTGCCGGCAGCACCAGGAGTCACCTCGGGGCAGTGGGGTGGACTCCTGGTGGGCAGCCTCCGGTTCCTTTGCTCCAGAAACCCTACTGGAGGTCTCCATCCCAGCATCCTGGGGAGGGCTAGCAGGGGGCGGGTGGGGCTGGGGGCAGATTACTGCTGCTAGATCGCAGCTCCTGGGTACTCCCTGTTTGTGCCACTGGCTAGGCATGAGGTTGGAGGTGGGGGTGTTTGAGCAGCCCCAGCCCCTCCATAGTCAACACCACGGATTACTGAGCACAGGGAGCATAGCCAGGTTCCTGACCACTGTGTGGACAGGAAGCCCTTCCGATTCTTCCTGTGTTCTGTGCCCCCACCCCAGCTCAGCCTCCAGTGGGAAGGAGGATTTTAATCCCTAGAGACAGGGTGATGGGAAGAGATGAGAGAGGGACTCAAAGGACTGGGTTGGCTGGTCCTGCCCCTGCGCCATCTGGAGCAGGTTACCTAACCTCTCGAATTTCGTTTCCTTATACCATACATGGGGGTAAAACATAAAGCCGGCTGCCTGGCTTAAATGAAGTCATCCGTGTCAGGGCGCTCTGTACACTGGAAGCGCCTACCAGTGTTGGATATTGGAATCAGCAGTGAGCACAACTGCTAACACCAATGATAATAGTGATATCCAGGACCACCGAGTCTTTGAAAGGCACTGTTCATGATGTTTTCCCCAGCCTGGAGCTAGTATTCGGAACTACTGTCTCTAGGGCCTAAAACTAATAAATTATGTATTAGTTGTGCATTCAAATCACTCAGGTGCGGGTTCCTGGGATCCACTCCCAGAGGTTCTAATTCAGTGGATCTGGGGTAGGGCTGGGGAGGGTCTCTGTTTTTTTAATTTTTTTATTTTTTAGAGATGGGGGGTCTCACTATGTTGCCCAGGCTGGTCTTGAACTCTTTGGCTTAAGCTATCCTCCCCACTCAGCCTCCTGAGTAGCTGGGACTACAGGCTCATACCACCATGCCCAGCTCTCTGTTTTTAACTTCAGTGCTAGTGGTCTAAGGCTACCCCTGCCCAGAGTCAAGGACACTACGGGACAGTGACAGCATGCCCAGGGACCGCTCCTCTGCACTGCATGTGGCTGTTCCTAAAGCTCCCTGCAGTGAGCATCCAGAACAGGATGCTGTGTGGTGAGGGACCCAGCTTTGCAGCCCACCAAACAGGGTTGAGGAGTCTTTGAACTTGAAGCTTTTCCATAGTTTCTTTTCTGCAGCTTTCTGTATCTAAAACCAGGACAAAAATTTCTTCACGTAATTTTCTTTAAGTCAGGTTTCTTTAGGTATAATTTACATGCAGTAAAAGTCATCCTTCTTGGTGTTTAGTTCCATGCATTTCACAAATGCACAAAGCTGTGTAGCCACCATGACGCTCATAACAGAACATCTCCATCACCCCCTGAAATTCCCTCCTTCCCCTTTGTGGCCAGCCCATCCTTCCACCCCCAGACCTGTCACCACTCATCTGTGTTCTGTCTGTGTAAGTTTGTCTTTTCCAGAATAGCATAAATGGAATCATTCGGTGTGTAACCTTTGAGTCTGCCTGCCTCACCAGCATGATGTATCTGAGGGCCATTGTGCTGTTGTAGGTACAGGTAGCTTGCTCTGTGTTGCTGAGTAGCATATTCCACCACGTGGATGTGCCACAGCTTTTCTTCCTGGGCCAATTTATTTGTGCTTCACTTTTTTTTTTTTTTTTTTTTGAGACAGAGTCTTGCTCTGTCACCCCAGCTAGAGTGCAGTGGTGTCATCGTAGCTCACTACAACCTGAAACTCCTGGGCTCAAGTGATCCTCCTGCCTCAGCCTCCCAAGTAGCTGGGACTACAGGCATGTGATCCATATGTAAATCTTTCTGCACTGGCTGCTTCAAAAAACCAAAAGACTCATTCTTCTGCAATTTTTTAAAAAATTGCCTGCTGTGTGCCACAAGCAGGGCACACAGTCCCAGTGCTTACAGGGCTGAGACAGAACCTTCATGAAGGAGGAGGCATGGGCAGAGCACCCCACAACCCTTCGGGGCAGCAGTGGGAATGTGGGCCCAGAGTGGCCAGATTTTCTGGTTTCTGATTTTTCAAGAAAAGAAAGAAGTCTGGATTTTTATTAAGTATCCTGGCTTTTTTTTTTTTAATGTTGGCAACTATTTCAGGACATTTTTAATTGCTGTGCTGGCTGCCAGGTAGGTTGAGTCCCTGAGTCCCTGTCTCATGACCTGTGGCTTATGCAGTGCTAAGCACTAAGGATGCAGAGAGATTTGCTCTGTTTGCCTCCCCTGTGCCCCCTGGGGAGGACTGGCGTGGACGGAAGGGAGAAGCAGGGCCTGATGACACAGATGCAGGACGCCCAGCCTTTGAGGGAGGGAGGGGGGAGGAGATGATCGGGGACTCCATGGAAATTGCTGCTCCTACAACAGCGACTCTTGATTCTTACTGTGGGGAGCTCTTAGGAATACAGAGACCCATCCAGGATGGATGATTCCATTTCATTGGCTGGGGAGAGGGCCAGGTATCAGTACTTATGAAAAAAAAACTCCCCAAGTGAATTTAAGTTGCAGCAGCAAGCGCTAAGAACCACTGCTCTAGAGAGAGGCCAGCCCCAGCCCCCAGGACACACCTCCCTGCAGTCTCCCTGGGGAATCACAGGTGTGAAGAGCAGGTAGAAGGCCAGGTGTCACTGGTCACTCAGCAATGACCAATGAGAGTGCAGAGGGCAGCTGTGAGCACAGGCCCTGGAGCCAGACTCCTGGGTTTAGCTCCCAGCCCACCACTGCTAACGGCAGGGCCTTAGCAATATGCTTATCTTGTCTTCACCTCTGCCCCTGCATCTGCAAGGTGTGCATGGTAATGTCAGCCTCATAAGGATAATAAGGACTAAATTAGTTAATTCCTGTAAATGCTTCTAACATGCATTAATTACAAAACTTTATTTTTACTTGTGTATTTGTTTTATTTTATGTTTGTGTATTCATTTTTATATTTACCATGTGCCATTCTCATACTGGGGATTCATAGATGACTAAGACATCATCCTAACCTTTGAGGAGTTTGGAAGTAAGAGCCAAACACTAGAAAAGCAGTGCACCAGGCAGGGTGATTTACCCTCCATGCCCGAGGGTGGTGTGCTGGAACCTTTAAGTACAGGGGGGTCCCTAAGAAGGAAGAGTATGTTGGAAGGTGGACAGGAAAGGAGTGTGTTGGGGGGAGATGGGTAGGATTCCGGGATGCGGGAGAAGAGAAAATGGACTGTCTTGGGGTTGGGGAAGTAGAGGTAACCATGTGCCTGGGACGGTGAGGAGAGTGTGGCTGTAGCAGAAGGAGCTAGTGGGAGAGGAGACCGGGAATCGTGGTTTGGTGAGAGGCACTGAGACAAGTCTGGTCTTTATCTGCAGGACAGGATGGGATGATGTGGCAGGAAATGGCATCCATCTGCACTGAACCTCGCAGATTGTATGAGGTGGCTCAGTTCTCACTCGCTGAGCTGAATCTTGCAGGGGCAGCTTCCTCTCCCTGTTTGCTTCCCCTCCCCAAAGATGCTCCGGCTCACGGGCATAGCCTCCTTCCTGCCCCAAAGGCCCAGGCGTACCCCGTCTCCACGCCTCCCCCTGTTGCAGCCAACTTCCTGAACTCTGGTGTACCAGCTCCAGGAGGCTCTGTGCTGAGTTTACTCACTCAAAACCTTCCCTCCCTGTCGCCAAACTGGAGAACCAGCAGGAAGCCTTCCATAGAGAGTGCGGAGATCCCCTCCCGCCACCACTGAACCAGCGACATCAGTGCTGGGGGGAGGGAGAAAGAGGAAGAAGGGTCAGCTTAATTTGGGTGGGCACTTTGCATCTATCAGTCATATGGTGATAAACATTCCACAAAAATGCTATTAATACAATGACCATCTCTTCCTGCCCTGTAATAAGGGGCAGATAATAGCACCTACCTCATTGGGTTGCCATGAAGATTCAGTCAGTCAATATTTACAAAGTGCTTAGAGCAGTGCCTGGCATTTAGCAAGTCCAACACTAAGGGTGAGACACATGAAAACATGCAACACATTGCCTTATCCATCTTATAAACAAGGAAACAGAAGCAGTTGAGTTTAGGGGCTTTACAATTCCTACCTGTGTTAAGCACATAGTATGAGCCAGGTAATGTGACAGTCATTTTACGTGCATTCTATCGGCCCCATGAGGAAGCACCATTATTATCCTCATTTGACAGACAAATGGGGCCCCAGAAGTGGAGCAACTTGTTTCTGGCAGGAGCTGGTAGAGTTCGTCTCGCTGGGCCTATCCATCCTCCTCCAGCGTCTACACTCCTGCTTCTTGGGCTCACCCTGTCTCTCTGTTCACTGCCTGAACCTTACCTGCAGGTTGCTGGGGACAGGAGACATTCTGCCAAAAGGGGTCCCCTCAGTTCCCGCTGTGGACGGTGGGGCGAGCTGGGCAAGGGGCAGGCTGAGCATGCAGGAGGGAGGGACAGCCCGGTCTCCTGGGGCAGGTGGTGATTTACCTCCAGATGGGGCAGGGAGGAATGAGTTGTGATGGGACGGCGGAGAGGCTGTGACTTTCCTTAGCATAGCAGAGAAAAGCCCGGGCAGTGAGACCGGCAAGGACTTGCTGGGGAGCACTGAGGGGATCTCGGAGTTTTGTAAAGTTGCTGCCCCCTGAGCTGGGCTGCTCCACATTGGAAGTTCTAGAGTAGTTCTGAAGTGGTCGACGTCCAAGGAAAACATTTAGGTCGGAAACACAGGAAGGTAATGGGCAAGTCTCCACTGCGGGTCTGCCGTGTACACTGTGTGAGTTGTGCCCCGTGCAGAGGCACCTGGCAGGGGCAAGTGGGGGCTGAAATCCAGTCTGTGTTGGCTCACCGAGCCCCGGACTCTGGCCTGGAGCCGTATCTGCCGGAGGAAGAGCATCTTTTTCTGTTCTCACAAGAGTGCCCTCTGGACTGGGGGGGACCCTGCCTCCATGGGAGGGTGAGTCGAGAGGCTTCATCCACAGAGTTGAGTCTGCAGAGGTCAGACGATGCCAATGTCCTGACACTTGGGCAACCACGGCTTGGATTTTCTTAGGGACCAGGAGGGCCCGAAGCAAAGAACCCAGCCTGAGATCAGGACTGGGATGAAACAATGTGCGTGGAACGGCGGGGCACTGGGCAACTCCCGGGGCTCTGGAGGTGATTATGAAAGGGATGGGGCCGGCAGAAGGGTCCACAACAGGAGCAGGCTTGGTGGGGTCGGATCAGGAGGATCTGGATGAGGCTGAGGAAGAAGCTAATTGACAACCTTGGCCCTGGGACTGTGACCCCAACCCACTATGGAGTCAGGTGGTTGGGCTCTTGAGCAGCCTGTGTGTGTGCACATTATATCTAAGTGGACACCGTGAGGGAACAGTGCCCCAGTAGAGAGAGTACTTCCAAACCCAGGAATCCCAAAAGGATAGCAGGTGTGGCCCTGCCAGAGGCACTGCCACCCCCGAGGGGTTGCCCCATGGCCGTGCGTCGTCTCCCATCATTGCCATTCTATTGGCAGGGAGAGGAAGGGTGCTGGTGTTTGCCTGATGCCCAGCAGGCCCTGTGCCTCATGTTTACATATGTTACCTCATTTCCCTGTCCACCCCTCGCCCTCGTGGTTTCTGTGGGATGACAGCATTCAGTGGAATAAAGAAAGAAAGGCAGGGGGCGGGGATCTGCCTCCAAGCCTCGGCCGTGTTGCTGGACCCAGGAGATGCCGTGTGGGTGGTTGTGCAGCAATGGGCATATGGACCTGATTAGCACCGTGCCCCCACCAGTGGTCATCCTTACTGTCCCCTGAGCTGTGCAGCTTGTCCAGCAACTGCATGGGCGGCTGAGGCAGCTGCAGCAGCCCACCCTGAGGAAATGAGGGATGAGAGAAGTCCTGGAAAGGAAGTGGGGGGCCTTTGGTTTTCTTTGGCCCTGGCAGGGGCAGGCCTGCTGGGTTTGGGTGGGGCTGTGTGGTCTCTGGGCCTCCTTATCGTGCCTAGGTTCTTGGCTGTGGGGGCAGAGACGTCTCATGGGGACAGTCTCCCAAGACTCAGACATCTGCTACTCTCTACTTTTTCCTCTTTATTTCCATAGGCTGGAGTGCTTTTGGCTGCAAGTAACAAGAAAAAGCCAACCAAGAATGATGCAAGCTATAGGGATATTTGTGGTTTATCAAACAAGAGGTCTGGAGGGAAGAGGTCCTGGGTTTTGCTTGGTGGCTCCACAGTGTCGTCAAGGACCGAGTCTATTTCTGTCCTTTGGGTCTGCCTTCTCATCATATTGGCTTTTTTGTGGTAGGTTTCTCACCTTCTGGCCCCAACATGGCTGCCACGGCTCCAGGCTTTACATCCTCAAATGCAGGCAAAGGCCAGGAAGCAGTGCGTCAGCCAGTATGCCAAGAAAGAGCTTTTCTTGTGTGTCTCTCTTCTGATTAATGAGACAAAAATCTCTCTCAGAAGCCCTGCAGCAGACTTCCTCTTCTGTTTCACTGGCCAGAACTGATTGTGGGCCCTCCCCCGAGGGTGAGGGGTGCTCCTGTAGGGGAGTGGGAGGGTATGGGGTGGGGGAATGGCTGGTATGTGTCCAGTCCGCAGCATCTACCTACCTCCCTTCCCCAGCACTTGACCCAGGGAGCACCCAGATGCCAGAGTTCTGAAGTTGCGCTCAACTCCCCATCTTCCCAAAACAGCCAGTCACTCGCCCAGCAATTGGTTATCGATGGTCTGCACATGCATGGCACGCCAAGGAAGACCAAGAGGATGGGAACTGTCCCAAAATGTATGCATTGTCATTCTCCGTGTTTATAGGTGAGAACACAAGCTCCAAGAAGTTAATGAACTTGTCCAGGGTTTGTCTGGTCGATAGCTAGTAAGTGCTAGGACTCAGACCCGTATCTGTCTGACTTTAGAGTCCATGAGCATGCTAGGCCTCAGAGCTGACATGTAGGCCCACGTGTGAGGCCCAGCTTACAGCCTTACAGAGAAGTTAGCTCTATGTATGCAAAGAGAATCGATCAACCATGAAGTATACTCTAAATGCCAGGTGGAGGTGGCAGCCAAAAAATGCTGCCAGGTGCTCAGGGGAGGGTAGGTCCCCAGGAGCAAGGTGTTCAGGGACCCAGTGGGGCCAATTCATTTACCTCTTGACACCAGCAGCCACATCGGAGAAAATGCTGACACACCTGGACGAGGGGGGCCCTTCCTCTTAAGCTGTCAGGGATGAGATGCTTCTATTGGCAGAGTAAACAGGGTGCGGCAATGGCTCCGGGTGGCTGCCAGGGAGGGCGCGTGTCAGCCCTCAGCATTACTGGAGAGGGCTCTCTCCTGGTTGCTAGCAACAAACTCTCTCTGACCTTTAGCAACAAAGAGGGAGAGGGGCAAGAGAGTGAGTGACTGGCAGCCAGGCCTCCCAGGCTCCCAGGCCTCTGACGCCTGGAATTTAGGCGCTAGAAGGTGCTTGGCGTCTCCTGATTATCTTTCTGGTGATGTGAGTGCCCTTAGGCCACCCTCCCGCATCTGTGGCCCCTGTGTGGCATAACTCCGGGGGTGCTGTCTGCCCATACGGTCCATCTGCACAGCGCACAGCCTTCACGGGCTTACGTGCCAGTCCTGGCAACTTGCATGTGCAGAGAAGATACAGATTCTTTATTTCACTGAAGCTCATCTGATCTCATTCAGGAGCCCACCTGGCAGAGTAACAGTGAAAACACGTCCAGCCAGGTCCAGTGGAGTCGGTCTGATTCAGTGTGTGTGATGTAAAGGCTCAGCCTCTGGGGGAATTTGGCATCTGCTTGAATGACTACAGTAGACTCATCTTCCACAGCACCTCCTCCTCTGGCCTCCAAGCATATAGATGATGGAGGCTCATGTGACCTCAGGACCTCAGGTGTCAGGTGTTGGGGGCAAAGGGGACCTCTGGCTTTACACTGGACCTTAAACATATCCTGGCTGACATCCCTGAGCTGTGGCTGGTCTGTCCTGTCCCAGGGCATTCTTTGGGCATCTGCAACTGGTAAACTCATAGTCTGTTTTTTTCTTGGCCCTGACGACAGGGTCCATCCCTGACTTTGCAGGTTGCGCAATCCAAATCTCAATAATCATCCTGCCCAGACCTGGACTGGCTCCCCCACAGCCTCTGAGGCAGTCGTCTTGGCCCCCTCGCCATGGCAACCTCGGGGTGGCCTGTGGCTCTCAGACCCTCCATGTCCCACCTCAGGGGTGTATGGGGACTGCTGGGTCCTCCCCACCAGCCAGGGGCTGCAGGAGCCTCAGGAGGACACAGCGGGCCCCCTCTGGCCAGGCCTCTTGCCGTCTTAGTGCAGCCATGTTCTGTTGGGCCCACCAGGAAGTTGGAGAGAAACTTCTCCGCTCTCAGACCACCCTCAACCTACCCCGCGCATTTCCCCCTGAGATTTTGGCCCAGAGTACAGGAAATCAGGGCACAGCCCGGAACACTCGCTTCCCTGTCTCTGTCCCTTCTCACTCGCAGTCCCGCGGGCTGCAAGGGCTGGGCCTTCCCGGCCCTCCTGGTGTCTGACCAGGCCCCTCCATGATGGAGTCCGCCCGGCGGGACTCTTCCTTCGCTAACACGGGGAGAAAGAACTGAGAAAAGCCCTCTCTCAACAATGCTGGCTCTTGGACCACTTAGCTGCTGCAGAACCCTATTTTGGATGTCACAGCCTGGATTGCTTTGGATCCGGCTTTAACAGCACTCGCCCTCCCTGGGTAAATGGAGGCCATTCAGAGGGAAGGGGGAAGGTCACGACTAGTTAGTGCGGAAGAATAAAGTGCACGGCTACATTCTTTAAATGACAATGATCCCCTTGGCGTTTTCCTCTGACCTCTTCCCTCCCTTTCTCTCCACTTATGGCATCTGCCTCTGCCGCCAACCACCTGCTCAGCGTAGCTCACATTTGAACCTTTGGAGGTGCTGGTGGGTTGAGCCATCACCACTGGCCCCTCCTGTGAGGCAGAGCTCTGGGCCGGAGGGTCCCGTGGGAGGCAACGCGACCACCTAGAAGGAGGTGGGGTCCCTTGGGGGTTTGGGGAGCAGAGGCTGCTGTCCGGGAATGGTTGGCCACAGATCCAGATCCTTTCTTTGCAGTGTCCTAAATTAACGAGTGGATTCGTTTCACAAGGTAGCAAGAGTGAGAGGGGGAGGACATCATGAGACAGTCACCAGAGGGGTTTCAAACAAAAACCCTTTCATTTTCTCAGTAACATTAAGTTCAATCAAAAAGTTCCTGCTCTGGCTTCTAGACCCTCAGCTGGTGAGGCCCCCTGAATTGTTTCCAAAGTCCCGGAGGAAACGGTTACTCCTACACACACACGCCTCCTGGGGACAGTGTGAGGGGGACAGTGCAGAGTTTATCCCCAAATAAGCTCTGTGCATGTGGCCTGGCATCTGCTTCTCTGCGGGCAAGTTAATGTCTTGCCCTCTTTATTCCCCAGGTGATTAACAGTAATGCAAAGAGTTTCAGCTCTTCCTTTCCCATTTGGGGCATTGGGAGATGGAGGCAGAGGTGTAGCCAGCGGGCCAGCCTCTCCTGTGCCTCCCCCGGCTGCAGTTTACGTACGTTATCTTTGGGAAGGGGAAGGCCCAAGCTGTATTACCACGATCCCCCGGGGACAGTTACCAGCCCATCTTTTTGTGCACTGCCAGGTGACAGGGAGCAAGGTCTTGTCTGTGAGGTGGGCGGTATGAGGGTCCCCGACTATAAGGACCAATAAGTGGGACCCCTCTGCTGTACCCTGGGGCCAGAGGGAGACATGAGGAGGCCCAGGCGACCCCACCCCATGGACATCTCAGATTGCTCCCTTGCCCGGCAGTCACACTTGGCACATTGTTTAAGGAGGTTTCTTTGACAGGGAGCACCAACAATCCGTGCTGGGTCTGCATGACCATAAACACACGAGCCCCCCAGTGCCCAGGCCTGGGATGTCTGGTGGGGAGATTCCTCAGAGGGGAGGGGCCCTGCGTCGAGGGTGCCACGGTATGCCAGGGCAGGCCAGGCGCTCTGAACACGGGATCCCAAGTCATCCTGGGAGTCGGACAGGGCGCTTCTCAGGCCAGGAGCCTTGGTGGGGGCAGCTGTGCCTGGTATCTCCCCAGCTCAGCCTTTAGTCTCAGCTGTGAGACAACTTTTTTAAAAAATTTGCTCAGCCTCACCTGCCAAGAGCGGGGTAGGGAACATGAAGGAGGCTGTGAGAAGCAGAGACTGTAGTAGACAGAAAATTGGGACAAGAACTGAAGTCCTAGGTTGAATTCCACCAGCCCTTATTGAGCTCTTACTGTATGCACAGTCTTGTGCATGGCTACCTAGGAATGCAGAATAAAGCCCTCCAGGGACATGTTAGGCCTAGCTCTTTTACTGATTTACTGTAGAGCAGAGGGTTGTCAAGGGCAGGTGGGATCACCTACAGCACTTTTGACAGCACAAATTGATTTATATTAGATTCTTGGTCGAGCAGTCACAGTTCACAAAGCACATTCCACACACGGAATCATTTCACTGGATCCTCACAACTGTCCTAGGAAAAAGGTGTGAATTATGTCCATTTTACAGATGGAGAAACTGAGGCTTGGAGATGTCAGGGGATGTATGAAGGGTCACAGAGCTAAAGCTTCGGAGAGCACCGTGCTGCTTGCAGTGCAGCTCAGGGACCAAAGTCCGGTTCCAGGATCAGTAGCTTCAGCTTCATCTGGCAGCTCATTAGGGATGCAGATTCCCAGGCTTCCTGAACCAGAAAGGGGGCGGGCTCAGCGAGTTGTAGCTTGCAAGTCCCCCAGGTGATGGTGGTGCACACTCAAATGTGGGATGCACGAACCCCAGCTTTAACATATATGGAATCCCCTGGGGAGCTTGTTAACTGTAGACTCTGAATCCAGGAGTGCCAGTACTGTTGGTCCACAGGCAGTACTTTGAAAAGCAAAGGAATCACCTGGTGAGGGGCTCAGTTAAAATGCAGATTCCCTGGCCCACTCTCAGAGAGTATGATCCTACAGGCCTGAAGTCGGGACCGGGAACCTGCATTTCCACAAACACTTCAGGCGATTCTGCAGCAGGTGACCTGGGGCTCACACTCCGAGGCCCCCTTCTCTGGAGCCTGCGCTCACAGACCATCCAGCCTGGCCTTGTGTGCACACCCCTCCCCACTGGCCTCGAACCACCCAGTGGATCTCCTGCCAGACTGTGGGTTCAGGGGTGCAAGCTGGAGGCATCTCTGAGCCAGCAGGGGCCTCGGTTCCTCAAAATAGGTCAGGAGTCTGGCACAGACCAGCCTCGGTGGCTGCAAATAGAAACCATCTGTTGGGCCTCTGCTTTGAGCTCTGCTGCCTCTCTCTTCCTGGCCGGAGGAACACAGAGCTCAAAACTCTGGTGGGAGCTCCCCCGGGTGGGGCCCGGGGGCTGCTCTGCCACTGCCTGCCCTGACACTCCCACTGGGTGGGCCTGCAGGGGAGAGGTGGCAGCCCCAGATCCCACCACCCCCAGGAGAGGAGGCTTGCAGTGTGCACTGGTCAGCAGGAGATGCTGCTGTGTGACCTTGGACAAGTCATTTCCCCTCTCTGGGCCTGTCTATAAAATGAAAGGCTGGATTTTAGTGGACCCCCAAGTCCTTTTCTGCTCTGGGGGCAGGCTGTAGTTCCATGAAGGCCTTCTTGTGTCAGAACCACAAGGAGGAAAAGTGGGCCCAGAGGAAGGCAGACATTTCCTTTTCCTGTCTCTCTGCCCAGGTTGGCTGTTGTGGGATCTGGTCTGTGGATACGGTGATGGACAAGGTCTTGCTGGCTGGAAGCACCAAGAGGGCTTTTGGAGGCCTTGTGGGGCAGAGCTGGGGTTGCTCTTCCTCATCCCTAACTCCTGTTCCTTCACTCGTATATTTAGTAAACATTTATCAATACAATATTAAGCCTAATGCTAATCCCTGAAAAAAATAAGGAAGAAGGAGATGCAGTCCCCGCCCTCAGTAACATCCCATGCAGTATAGTAGAGGTCTTGGTGTCAGATTTGAGTTCAGATCCCAGCTCCTCTGCTTACGTGACCTTGGACAAGCCCAGCCACATCTGGAAATGGGGATAAGAATCGTACCTACTTCTTGGGGTTATTTTAAGGATTATAGGATATAAGGAATGAAAAATGCTTAGCTTACAGTCAGCACTAAATACATGTTGGCAATTGTTATTAGCATGGTGAGCCGGGAGCAAGGGGAGCTCAGCATGAAATCTGGGGCCTTCAGGAAGGATTCCCAGCTCGGGGACCATCTTGGAGGAGGTGGCAGGCTCCCCTCAAGGGACCGAGGCAGAGGAGGCTGCAGCCTTCTCCTCAGGTGTCTGGCCTTGTTCCGCACAGCGAAGGGTTGCAGAGACCCAGGGCAAAAGCCTGGTCCAGGAATAGACTTGGTCTCTGGCTGGACTTGCACTGGGTGACGGGCAGAGAGCAGCGTCCGTGGCTGATGGGCTTGCGTCCTCCCACCTGCAGACTGGAGAAGGCACCATCGCGACCATGCTGTCCCCGTTTGACTTTGATGCATTCCCTGGTAGCATGAGGGAGGCAGGGGGGAGCTGGGCAGCGGGGAGGAATTCCCATTTCATGAGTGAGAAGGATGAGGGGCTTGCCCAAGAGCCCTCTGAGTTGGAGAGAGAGCTGGCCTGGAAGCCAGGTATTCCATGTTCGCTAGGGGCGGAGAGGGCAGTGGGGTGACTCCAGACAAGGGCCTTCCTCGGTCCCTGTACATCCCACCCAGGAACTCCCAGGTGTGGAGGTTCCATTTGATTCTTTTCTTCTAGGATGTGACTTTTAGGGGCCAATTGATGTCCTACCAGCACTGTCCAATAGAACGCTCAGCAGTGATGGAAATGTTCTGTAATCTCTGCTGTCCCATATGGTAGCCACTAGCCACATGTGGCCATTGAACACTTGAAATGTGGTTAGTCTAACTGAGGAACTGAATTTTTAATTTAATTTTAATTATCCTGAATTTAAGTGGGTACATGTGGCTCATAGCTACCGTATGGGACAGTGCAGTTTTAGCCTACTCTTAGGTGCACAGACAGGAGCAGATATTCTCAAGCTTGGTGTCCACAAACACAAGCCTTCATAATATGCTCCTCAGATGATTCTGATGCATAGCCAAGTCTGAGAATGACCCGGCCAGGGATCTTGGAGATGCTAACTGAGGAAAATGGCAAAAACCATACAGTTGATGCATCTTCCTGTCACCGATCTATCTGTCTCTGTGGCCACTACCTCATTTTCTGTCATCTTATTTCCATTGCTGTTTAACTTTCAAGGCACCACCAGGATCCCTGGAGGCCCAAACCCAGTGGATTCAATAATCTCAGAACATGTAAGAGAGAAAATGTGTGGTCCAGCCTCTCTATGCTGGGAATTTCTTGAATGGCTATGACATCGTCTCAATAGTCCTGGGAGCCAGTGAGAAGCCAGCACCCTGGCTAGACCAGCCATGGCAGAGCTAGGTGGTGGGTCTTTGAGTGAGAAGGAGGGGTCTGCCTGAGTGTCCCCAGGGATTTAGCTTAGCCAGCTGGAACGCAGGTTTCCACCTCGTGCCACCTGCCAGAGGTTCTCAAATGGGGTTCCATGCAGCCCCAGGGTTCCACGGTATAGTCCCAGGGCCATTGCTTGAAGGTGTTCCCAGCTTCCTTCTCAACTTGAATGGAAATAGCTCTAGTTTTGCCTGTTCTACGTTTTGGAGTTCTGAGTAATATTTTATTTAGAGAAAGGGTTCTCCTGCCAAAAAGAATAAGATTGTGCCCCTTTATTTTACAGAGGAGGAAATTGAAGCTTGGAGGTCACTGGGAATTGCTTCCCAGCCTGTTGAGCTTCTCAGCACTCTGGGGTGGTTCACTTCTGCTCTAGTCTGGAAATGTGCAGTGTCCCTCCTGTGTGTCCAGCTCTCCTGGGCTTGGGAAAGCAGAGCTGGAGGAGGACCAGGTGACCAAGTCCCACTCACAGAACCGGAGTGCTGTGGGCAGATCAGATGGAGCTGTTGGTAATGGTATTTTCCCTTCATTGCAGCCCCTTTCTCCCGTGTTCTCATGTTCCATCCTCATACAGATTCCAGGATCTAGGTGCGGTTGATACCACATTTCACGGAAGAGGACACTGAGCCTGGAGTAGGAAGGTGGCTTATCCCAGGTCACTCAGCTAGTGACCAAACAAGACAGAAAATGCCAGTCCTTACCATGTGATCCAGCAGTCCCACTACTGGGCATCTACCCAAAGGAAAAAAAGACATTCTATAAAAAAGACAGCTGGACCCAAATATTTATAGCAGCACAATTCGCAATTGCAAAGATGTGGAAACAACCCAAGTGCCCATGAATGCATGAGTGAATTAACAAAATGTGGTATGTGTATACCATGGAATACTACTCAGCCATAAAAAATGACAAACCACCTATTTTATTATCCTGGATGGAGCTGGAGCCCATTCTTTTTTTTTTTTTTTTTTTTTTTTTTGAGACAGGGTCTCGCTCTGTTGCCCGGGCTAGAGTGAGTACCGTGGCGTCAGCCTAGCTCACAGCAACCTCAAACTCCTGGGCTTAAGCGATCCTACTGCCTCAGCCAACCAAGTAGCTGGGACTACGGGCATGCGCCACCATGCCTGGCTAATTTTTTCTATATATATTTTTAGTTGGCCAGATAATTTCTTTCTATTTTTTAGTAGAGACAGGGTCTCACTCTTGCTCAGGCTGGTCTCGAACTCCTGACCTCGAGCGATCCACCCGCCTCAGCCTCCCAGAGTGCTAGGATTACAGGCGTGAGCCACCGCGCCCGGCCTAGCCCATTCTTCTAAGTGAAGTAACACAAGAATGGAAAAGCAAATGCCACATGTACTCACCATTAAATTGGTATTGATTGATCAACACTAATGTGCACATATGGAAAGTAACATTCATGGGGTGTTGGGCAGGTGGGAGGGGGGAAGAGGGGATGGGCAAATCCACACCTAATGAATGCGGTGCATGCTTTCTGGGGGGATGGGCATGTTTGTCGGATGCTGCAAAGGCAATTTATGTATTACCCCTGTAATACTCTGAAATAAAAAATAAAAATATAACTAACTAAATAAATAAATAAAAGAAAATGCCAGTCTTGCTCTGATGGTACCTGCACAGGAGTGGCTCTCCCATGGGAACGAGTGCCCAGCAGCCACCAGGGCAGATCCGGAAGGTCTCCTGGGCTCCCTGCCAGGGGGCTTCCTCCCCAGCCCTTTGATGTCCTTGTAGCCACCAGCTCCCCCCTCACCTGAGCCAGAGACAAAGAAAAAAACCTGCCCTCATCCATTTTCGTGTTGCAGTTAAAGAGCTAAATTTTAGTCGTGTCATCATCTAGATGTATCCGCTGGCCACAATAAATCATTTTTGAGATCCGAGGAAAGGATACAATTTGCTTTCCTGTGGGGTTTACATAGTGATTATCTCAGAAGAGAAAAAAAGCCACCCTCCAATTCTTGAGAGGCTATGAGGGCCATTCAGCTGCAAAATGAATACTTCTTCCTTCCGGCCCTCCCTGCTCAGAGGGGGACCAGGATGGCCCTGGGCCCAAGGAGAGGCTGCCAGGGAGCAGGCCCAGCAGCTGTGCACATCTGGAAGCCAGAGCCTCTGCCTCCCTCTCCTGGTCCTCGGCTCAGCCCAGCCCAACCCACAGCCCGTCTCCTCCTGGCAGAGCCTCACCTCCCCAACTAAATACTTGGTTCTTTGAAGTCAGACACTCTGTCTTACAGGAGAAGGGGAGAGAGGGTAGAACCAGTGTCTGGCAAGCACCCATCCTGTGCCAGACACCTTGCCAGGCACTTTGCATTGGGTCTCTTCATTGTATCCAGTGAGCTGGGTGACCATTATTCTCATTTTACCGTGAAGGAAATTGATACTCAGAGAGGTTGAGTAACTAGTCTAAAGTCACACAGCTAAGCAGTGGCAGAGCCAAGATAGAAACCATTGGATTCTTTCTGATTCCTAAAATCCTGCCTACTGTATATAGTTTCTTGACACTTTTGTATAGTGCTCTGTATTTATGGAGCAAGTAGGGAGGGGTAAGAGTTCGGATAGAGAGGCTGAAGGAGGCGAAGTCTGTTATATTGGAAAAAGCAGTAGACGAAGAGTCAGAAGTTCTTGGCTGAAGTCTTGGCTCCACTACTTTGAGAGACTGTGACTTTGGACAAGTCTCTTAACCTCTCTGAGCTTCAAATTTGTCACATATGTACTCTATGTTGTAAATGAAATTGTAGCTTCTGCCCCGATCTGCCCACTGGACGGCAGGGGAGCCAAACGAGGTGGCATCTGGCAGGATCAGAGCTGTGGCTGGGCCTCTGGGGTGGTCCCGCAGGCACTGGTCCCTTGCTGATGCTGTGCTGTCACAGGGCCCCAGCCTGAGAGCAGTACTGGGTTCAGAGGCCTTGGCATCCAGGTGACAAGGAGCCCAGAGGAGATGGCGCTGCATGGCCAGAGGGAAGGACAGCTGAGGAAGGGCTCATGAGGGAAAGGTAAGGACCAGAACCTCATCCTGTGGCCGGGGCAGACTATCACACACCTCAGCATGCTGATGTCCTGGCCCTAAGGTGAGGGTCCTGGATGAGGCATCTCCTGTGCCTGGCCTTGGCGCCTGCCCTCCCGCCACACTGAGCGATTGCTCAACCAGGGTCAGGGTAAGGCTCCTGCTAATAGGCAGCCCTGGAGCAGGCTTGGGGTAGGGTGGGGCTGTGCAGGGGCCAGGAGGAGTTGGATGGCCAAATAACTTACACTCTGGTAAATATGCAGAGAGAAAACATGCACATCTAAAGCTTAAGATAAGTGGCCAAGCATTACTCAACTCTGTGGGACACCCTAGGAGGAGGGGGCATTTGCCATGTGAGAGCTGTTGTCATTCAAGGTCACAGCAACCCAGCTGGGGTGGGGGAATTAATAGAGGAGGAAAGCCCCCAGCCTGGGTGGCAGAACCAGGATGGTGCTCTCTGACCCCAAAGCTCCTCCCTGTTGTAACATAATGTCTTTAATAAAGTAGAGGAACTCTATTATCTTGGGACTGGAAAGCCATCTAGTTCCATCCATTGTTGCACATTGCCCTTGAGCAGAGGTCATCCACCTAAGTCTTGATCCCTTCCAGCGATGGGAAGCTCACTACCTATCAAGGCAGCTTCCTTTTCCATGTTAGGCAGCTCTAACCATTAAGAGAGTCCTTCCTTTTAGGGAGCTCAGATGTGTCCCAATCTTGTGCACATTGGTCCTGAAAGATTCAGAAAGACAGTGTGTCCTGCCCTCACTAGAAACAGCTAGGGGGGAATCTACCAGAGTCTGGGTAGGGTCTGACATGGGGCCAGATTTTCAGGTCACCTTGTGGCTCCCCTCACTGATATCTTTTTGAGGTCTGGGCAGCTCCCCCAGTTGCAGCCTTGGCATGGCCTCCTCCCTCTGGCCGAGCAGGGAGGAGTCTTTTCTTCTCCCTGCCTGCACACTCATGCGTCTGACCTCAGCGTGAGGTCAGCTCCTTAGTAATGTGGGGTAGAAAGGTCAGACCTCCAGTGCCTGCAGACACCAGGCTCTGGCCCACAGCGTGTGCTAGTGCCTGACCGGGCCTCCCAGCCCTCCAGCCTCTGCCCACCACCCTGCAGAACAAACCCTTGGCACTGGCCAACGGCCACCTCGCTGCCACCAGCCAGACCAGGAGCATGCTCACACGTTCCCTACGCCCTCTCCTCCCCTTTCTTATTCCCTGCCAAAGCCAAGCAATTAAGGATGAAGTCAATGCCATTAAAATAAAAAATAGGTGGTGGGTGTGTTCTGGATTAAAGGAGGCAAAAGGGAGATCACAACCAAATGTACCACATGAACCTTTCATTGAATCCTAGTTCAGAAAATAAAATAGCTGTAAAAGACATTTGGGGGAAATTTAAATATGGACTGGACTTAGACGGTGCTGAGGAATTGTCGGCTTTCTTAGATGTGATATATAATGGTGACGTGCTAAGGTAGGAGGTTGCCCTCTTTTGTAGGAAACGTGTGCCGAAGTAATAAAAAATCAAGAGTCATGATCTCAGCAAGTTCCTTTCCAGTAAATCCACGAGAGAAGAAAGAGAGGGGTTGGGGGAGAGAGGGGTGCAGCAGGTGCTCAGGGAGGCGAGGTGTGTTTGCCGAGGTTGGCAGGAGTGTGAATGCAGCCAGAGTGCAGACCCCGGGCTCCCCGCTGCCTGCCCTGCGCACGCTCCTGTGGAGACGAGCTGCAGGCACGGTGATGGTGAGTGACACGGAGCCATTGATTAGCAAAGCCCCTGACATCCCTCCTCTGGTTGTTCCCAAGACCCAGCAGGAAGAATCTCCATGGAGACCCAGCCCCAGCCTACCAGCCACAGGGACAGCCCGCCCAGGCTTGCTGAGAGCAAGCCCTTGGAGAGACTCCCGCCTCGTCCCAGGAAGCCGGCCTGCCTCATGCTAGGGCCTGCCCAGGCCCGCCCAGGGGGACATGCTCACTGGGAGAACACGCCTGCTGACCCCGAGCCTGAGGGCTGTGGTCCCCCAGGACACAGCATACGGTTCAGAAGTGCTAGCTGGGCTGGGGGTGGGAGGAAAGGAGGAGATGGGTAGGGAGGCATTGGAGCTTTGGCCATAAATGCCCCTTTCCCCTATCTGCCCTTTGGGCTGGGAAGAGAAGAGGCAGAGAGTGGGAGCAACAGAAGGAGCAGGGAAGGGAGAGAAAGGGGAAGGCGGAGGGGGAGGAGGTGAAGTCAGATGGGAAAACAGACACAGGGTGGCGGGCGGCTGAGGGCTCCCCCCGGGGGCTCCAGGGAAGTGTGGGTGCTGCCCGTCAGGTCAGTGTGCCCTGTGCCCGGTGAGTCCCGGGCAGCTTGGCATTGGCTCCGCCCGAGCCCTTGGAGATGGTGGGCATTATCAGCCTCCGGTATACAGGAGCAGATGGAGGTGGCACAGAGAGGTTAGGTGGCTTGCCCAAGTTGCACAGCTAAGCTGCAGCAGGGGTGGGACTTGAATCTAGGTCTGCTGCGTGGCTCCCAGTCTGGTTCCTGGTGCCCTTCTCCTCAGACGCCCCCCAGGGAACCCCTCAGTGAAGTGAGCACTGGGAAGAGCACAGAGCCGGGCCACTCAGTCTGGAAACAGGCCTCACGCAGACCAGCCCTGGTGCCCAGCCACGGGCCACGCGGGGACCAGAGAGACACCCTGTGATCCCTGCCCTCCAGACTTGGGCTGTGAAGTGGCTCCCTGGGGCTTGGGTTCTAGGGGAGGCTGAGCGGTACCCATCTGTCCCCCCACTAGGCTGGGCTCCCTTCAAGGAGCGGCTGGGCCTGCCACCGGGCCAGGTGCCCAGCCGGTCTGCCCACAGCCTCCAAGACCCATCGGGGCTGCCCAGGAAAAGCACAAACTAGTCTTCGGTCCTGTTTGGAGGCTCTGGTGTCACTTCCGGCCATCACAGAGTGGAGATCAGTCCCCACAAAGGAGAGCCTAGGACAAGGTCGAGGGGCCGAGGGAGAGGTCAGAGGTGAGCCAGACCCTGACGGCTGAGGTGTGGCTGGGCAGAGAAGAGACAAGACATCCCAGGCTAGACCTGCACCAGCAGGGACCTGGAGGCTGGAAGGGGCAAGCTCAACACCTCCTTTCTCTTCTGTGGAAACTGTGGAATCTAGAATGTTCTGCCTGGAAGGGACAGCAGTTCCTAGCATTCCTACCTCAGATTAAACTTTGCCAGGTTCACAAACCACCCATACCATGTTGTTTCATACTGTATTTTTCTTTGAATCGATTTGCTTTTTTAAACAGCCTCCTTAGCAATGGTATCTGTGAAATATGGATTTGGCATGCAAATTATATTTTTTCTAATGCAAATTAAAATAAACATAGGACTATTAAAATTAAAAACTTCACCTCTGTACCATGCAGAGGAACTTTGAGTGACTACCTGGGACCCCACTTTGGGAATCGCTGATGTCATCTCGTTGAGGAGGAGGACGCCTGGAGAGAGAAGGGGCTCGCCTGAGGTCACCCCGTCAGCAGTGGCCCGCCAGGCTCTTGGCCAGTGTTCCTGCCTGTCCAGCTTGACTGTATCTGGACAGTGTTGGGCAGAACTCAGCAGGACGGGAAGGCAGGCAGGGAGGTGGGGAGGAGGGCGGGGAGGGAGACCCTCCTGCTGGGGTGGAGGGCAGCCTTGGGGAGTGTAGGCGAGGCAGAGGAGAGGGGGGCCGTCGGGGCCCAGAGAGCTGGAGTTGTTTTCCTTGGGATTCTCCTTACTGGATTCTGAACTTCTTCCTTCAGTAAAGAGGCCTTTGTGGCTTAGCTCCTGGCTTGATTTAAATCAAATGCAAAGTTTTGTTTTCAGACAAATTCCCAGAGCTGGTTTCCTGATCCGGTGGCGGTGTTTCCTTTTGTTTCTCCTCCCCTGGGAGATTTCAGCGAAGAAATTAGCTTGTCCCTTTCCGTCGTCCTGAGATCGGGTGGGAGACTCGGGACACATCAAGAGATTTGGCAGGAAGGGATAAGGGCAAAACCTGCTGGGCCAGGAGCATATTCATTTTAAAAAGCATTTATTGAGCCCCTGCTGTATGCCATGTCCCGGGCTGGGCACTTGCTTGTGGCCCATGGTGCTTGGATGTGTGTCTGCCAGGAGGCATGGACCCCACTCTGCGATGGTGCCCATCTGTAGGGCTTCCCTGCAGGAGACACCGTCCTACCCAAAGCCGGACCCCACTGAGGGCTGCCTGTCTGCCCTCACGCACCCACCGTGTGCGTCTGCATTCCGCTGTGCCCGGCTTTGGGCTGGCGTGCCGCAGGGGCCAGTGAAACATCTCGTTGGTTGGTTGGAGCCTGTGTTGTCAATAGCAGGAAGGGAGGGGTGAGAACAGGGGCTCTCAAACTTCAGTGTTCTGCTCTGTCTTACCCAAGGGGTAAGCAAGGAAACTGGATCAAAACGCTGATTTCTGGGACCCATCCCCAAAATATTGGATTCAGTAGGTTTGGACTGGGATCAGCATTTCTAATAAATGACACAGGAGGCTCAGAGACCTCCCCCACCCCAGGTGACTTTGATACAGGTGATTTATGGGCCACATGCTGCTAAACTTTGCTCCAAGGGGTAGTCTGGTATAGGAAAGAGTCTCTGATTCCCAGTCAGAAGACCTGTGTTCATGGCCCTACTCAGCTGTGTGGCCTTAGACAAGCCACTTAACCTCTCTGTGCCTATTGATGATGATGATGGAGATGGTGTGGGGATGATATATAGGGGTAAGGGATTTCTGAGAGTGCGCCTGTGGGTTAGAAACCCTGGAGAATCAGAGGAGGGGATGGCAGCGGGTGACGGTTTGCCTTGTACACAGAGTGACATGTGCCCGTGCCCGCCGTCAGTGTTGTTCTCAATCTTTGTGAACACCCAGCCTCTTGTGTCTGCGCCTGCCGAGCTGAGTTGAGCATAATTGCAGACCCTCAGGAGGCAGCCCGTGTTTGCTGTGGGTTTGCTCTGTCTGTCACGTGGCACATTCCCTGCTAGGAAAAGAGCCCTACAACCTTTCTGGAAGGCGGGGTTGTGTGTCTGGAAGCCCCACGCCAGTCTTTGCTCTTGCGGGGCTTTATCTAGCATGGGGCTGGGCACACAGCAGGCCCTGACTTCTTGGAGGTTCCTTCCCCTCTCCCCCTGCCTGCGGGCTGGCGCCAGGACCTGCTCACCCCCTGCATCCCCAAGGCACAGCTTCCCTCCCCCAGTGCCCAGCCTGACCCTGGTCTGTCCTGGCCTTTCACAGATGTCCTGGCGTCCGCAATACCGAAGCTCCAAGTTCCGGAATGTCTACGGGAAGGTGGCCAACAGGGAGCACTGCTTTGACGGGATCCCCATCACCAAGAATGTGCACGACAACCACTTCTGCGCTGTCAACGCCCGCTTCCTGGCCATTGTCACCGAGAGCGCGGGAGGCGGCTCCTTCCTCGTCATCCCCCTGGAGCAGGTAGGTGGCCCTGTACCTCCTCGTCCCAGCTGCAGCTCCAGGGCAGAGAGGAGACCTCCTAGGTTGCTGTTGGGCATGTTGCCCTATTTCTCTCTGGCTTCTCCCTGGCCACCTTTTCCTTCCCCACGAAACATCTAGTGGGTATACTTCCCTGGGCTTTTCCTGAGAGTCAACAGAACACATGCAGGCCTGGGATCCAGGAGACCTGAGATCTTTCCAGAGGGTGCCCAAAGGTGTCTACTTGGACAGCCCACTTCCCCTGGTGCACACAGGTTCCGTTACCTGAGGGATTGGAACACCCTGATCTCCAAGACCAGGTCTAGCCCACAATTCTGCCTCCTGGACATCCTTTTGGTCTGGAGGAGGAAGGGAGGAAGACCCATTGAGCATCTGCAAAAATGGTACACTTGTTAAAAAAAAAAAAACTGCTCTCCACCGAGAGACTGGAAATAACTTACCTTCTTCCTCATCCCCCACCTCCTATCTAAAGGTTTTCCCCATTCTGTGGTTGCTTATATGAATATAGCAGATTAAATCTGCAAAGCCTAGATCATGAAATTTTTAAGCTGTAGCCATTCAGGCGGAGTCCCCGGAGGCCCGTGGGAGGTCACACGCCTCAGAGAAAGTGCTCGCTGTCAGTCCCACTTGTTTATGGCTGAGTTCCCCCTTCCTGGCCTGACTCATCCCCACTCCCATCCTCCGCCAAACCACTCAGGGGGAGGAGGAGGTGCATGTGGAAGGAAGCCTTGGTTCTCAAAATTCACCGTCAGCTGGTGGTGGAGGATGGATTTTTCCAGTCTCTCCTACCCAAAGTGGGGGAGCATATATTTGGAAAAGGCTTAGGCCAGACCCTCCTTTCCACCAAAGGGGGCAGCTCTAAGGACAGAGCTGGACATGCAAACAGGTCCAAGGAGCATGCATTTGGTGGCAGGAGGTCTGGACTCTGCCCTCTGCCAGCCTTTGACCTTGGGCATGTTGCTTCACCTCTCTGCCTGTTATTCTCCTGTGTTGGCAAAACCAGGATCATACATCCTCCCCTGCCTGTATCTCCCTTGTTGGCATTAAGTGGGATGACAGACATGAACTCCTTGGGAACCACACGACATGTTAAAGGTGTTTGATTACTTTCTTGGGCAAGTTGTCAGCTCTGCTGGTCGACCTGGCAAAGGCCCATAGACGTTCTAACAGGTTCGGAAGGGTCCTCAAGTGTAGCTTGCTCCCCTCCCGAGCCAGATGGCCTCAGGTCTCTGTTGCTCAGCTCCACCGGTCTGGTCCGCAGCAGGCCTGCAGGTCCCAGGAACACGCGGGCTGGTTCTTGTTGAGACTCCAGCCTGTTGCCAGCACCCTGCCCTACTCCACTTTATGGCTTGCAAGGTTCAACACTCAATGCCTCACACCACAGCAGAAATTAATTCTAGATGGATTAAAGTTCTAAGCATTCAAAAAAAAAAAAAAAAAGAAAAGAAAAGAAAAGCTACAGGTGACTTAGAGGAAAACGGAGTGCATGTTTAAAATCGTGCAATGAGGAAAGGCTTCCTAAGAGAGATAAGAATCCTTAAAGCCATAAAGGAAATGTTTAATAGATGAGAATAAATTTTTTAAAGAGATAAAGTTTCTGTATGACAATGAGACACCTAAACAAGATGAAAAGGCAAGCCACATACTTGAGTACAATATTTGCAATATATAAAAGACACAAGATTCGTGTCCAGAATATATAAAGAGTTCCATAAAAATCAATAAGAAAAAGAAGTCAAAAGAAAAATGTACGAAAGATTTAAATAAGCAATTCACAGAGGGCAAAATATCTTTTAACCTACTGGTTGGAAAAGATTTAAAAGAGTACGAATCTTCAGTATTGCCGAAGGTGTGAGAGAGCAGGAGCTCAGGCACTCCTGGTGAGATGTCAGTGAGGCTTCTGGGTGTAATGTCTCTCAGCATCTAACTACGTGTGTCTGCGGGTCCAGCAGTTCCACTTTAGAAATCCATCCCACAGAAATATTGTCAAGTGTACAAAAAAGAAATGTTTGCAGCATTTTTTAGCAAACCTTGATTTTTTATACAAACCTCAATTTTTATGATATTCAACAGAAAGAAAATTTCTCTGTCAAATTGCTTAAACGTTTCTAAACTCTTCCTCTCAATTTCTGTAATTGTAACAGAGGGTTTTCTACTGTCGGTAACACTGGTCTAGAATATGATCCGATTTTGTAAACATTTCATTGAGGGCAGGAAAAAAAGTGTTCTTTACAGAGTATAAGTCTCTCTATAGAAATGTGTGATATGTATGTACTTATATTTGATATACACATTCTTCCAACTGTATTTGTTCACATTCTGTAATAGCTTTTGTTTAACCTGACTAATCACTGACTAATAGCGATGACTCACACGACCAGTTGATTTCTGTTGTTTTCTCACTTCAAGAAGTTTTCACTTTACATGAGTACTTAATGATGTGTGCAGCATTTCTATAATAGTGTAAAGTTGGAAACAACCTGTAGGTCCATCAGTAAGGAAATGGGGTAAACAAATTAGGGGACGGCCACACCAAGGGACACTATACAGTCCTTAAAAGTGATGACGTAGAGCAGTTGCTTTGAAACGTTCGGTCTTAGGATCACTGT
The DNA here is from genome assembly GCF_020740605.2 of Lemur catta. Classification (NCBI taxonomy): domain Eukaryota; kingdom Metazoa; phylum Chordata; class Mammalia; order Primates; family Lemuridae; genus Lemur; species Lemur catta. The sequence goes on from NC_059128.1 coordinate 98,427,758, forward strand.
ACACTCTTAAAAATCATAGGGGATCCAAAAAAAAACTTTTATTTCTATGGGTTATAACTATAAATATTTATCATATTCAAAATAAAAATGAAGGAATTTTAAAAGTACACATTTATTAACTCAATAATAAAACTATTTCGTGTTCTCCTGAAAAACATATTTTATGAAAAATAACTATATTTTGTAAAACAAAAAATTATTGAGAAGAATGGCATTGTTTTACACTTTTGCAAGTCTCTTTAACATTAGTCTGGCTTAATAGAAGATGCTGGATTCACACATCACACATCACATCTGGCAAACTCCACGGTACACTCGTGAGAGAATGAGAATGAAATGGCAAATACTGTCTCAATATTATTATGAAAATAATTTCGACCTGACGGCCTCCCTAGAGAGGTCTTGGGGATCTCCAGGGGTCCCCAGACCACACTTTGAGAACCACTAAGGCAGAGAAATATTTAATGAGAGAAAACTATGATACGCTGTTAAGTGAAAAAAATATGCTATGATTAATCCCATGCAAATATGATTAATCCCATGTAAAAATATCTGTCCATCTGCCTATCTCAAAGAGACTGAAAAAAATATACACCCAATGTTATAAGTGGTTCTCTTTGGCTATTGGGATCACCAGGGCTCTTTAATCATCTTTTTTCCTTACCCATATTTTCCAAATTTTTTTGCAATGAACCCTCAACATTTGGTACTTTAGCAAAAAACAACAAAAGCAATCGATGTGATGAGGGGGCCCCTGTGGTTCAGAGGCCCTGCTGCCCTCGTGGTCAGAGGATGTCTTCATCTACCTCGAACATCAGCCCTCTGTTACCTACCTTGCCTGCGTTTCCTCCCAGAGTAACACATGGTGTGGGCTCCCTGGAGAAAGTTCAAAGGAAATGCAAGTACCCATAGTGAGGGAGTAGGGGGCCGGGGCCTGACCTGGTGGGAGGGTGCGGCAGCTCCTTGATATGAGAAGTTCATTTAGTTTGAGGCAGGACCCTGGTGTCTGGGGACGATGTGGAATAGGGAGCTGCCCCCAAAGAGGGGCTCCTTAGATAGCAAGGCCAGCGCCAGCCTTCTCCTGCTGCCTGGGCCAAGGCTGTCCGTCTGCCGCTCGCTGTGGTCTGGGTGAGCTGCACTGCAGGCATGGGACGCCTGGCTGGGGCTGGGTGGGGGCAGAGTGAGGCAGGGCTGCCAGACAGTCACAGTCACACCAAATTCAGAGCCCCCTCATTTATCTGTCGGTAGAGATGAGCTGCTCCACGTTGGTCAGTTTTCTAGGAAGAAAGTTAAATCATTTTAGCTCCAGTTCTCCTCCCCTCCACTTTTATAGAAATCTCCCTGAAAAAGGTTGCCTATGTATTATTCAATACACACACAGAGTAGGTTTTGGCCATTTCTTGGTGACTCCAAATCATCACTGTCAGCGTTGGTTATGAGCTGTGCATGGATGACAGCACGCTCTTGTCCCTACACGGAATGGCTCCAGATTATTGTCCTGAGCGACCTCTGCTTTGGTGGCACTTCTCTAAATTTTTTTCCCTCTACCGTCTGGTGTCCCTTCTCGTTCTTTTCTTGCTTCTCCTAGAGATTTGGGCCAGAATAGAGTAATAACACTTGCCAGGACCCCGGATCTCTACCCTGAGACCACGCCTTCCAAGGAAGGCTCAGAACCTTCCAGGGAGCTTTCCTCTCTTTGCTCAGTTTCCCGCAAAGCCAGCTTGCTTGCGATCTCCACATTTGTAATTAAAACCTTGTCTCTAGAATAGGAAGCCACGTCCACAACTATAAACAACCACCACAGTGATGGTTTGCCTCTGTGCTGCACTCTCTTGGGGCCCGACAAACTCTGTCCTAGCGGGCCCTCTCATCAGGCTGATAGCTCCGTCCCGCTGCACGCTTGGGGAGGCTAAGGCCGCAGAGGCAGGCATGCGTGGTTTTGCAGAGCTGGACCCCAGGCCAGCTCCCTTGTTTCCAGATCCAGGATTCTGTCCACCGCCTGTGAGGCTGGTGAGCAGATCCGTGCTGGCTGGCTGGCAGATCTCGAAGGAGTGGATTTGCTTTCCCCGGGGCTCTTGTTCAGGCTGCTGCTGTGAAGGCCAGAGCCTGTTTTTCCCTAGTTAACATTCAGCTGCCAGCTCCCTAGAGTGGAATGTTAAGCTGCAGATGGGGGAGCAATCAGCACCCTGATTGCCTGGCACAGCTGGAGGGGCCTTATGAATATTCCAGAGACCAGGCACTGTGCCCTGCGGCCTGATTAACCACCAAGCCTCCCCAGGTGTGCCGCCCTTTCCTGCTGCACCCACCGGACTCCCGCCACCTCCACATCCAGGCCACGAGAAGACCAGTGCTGGAAACAGACCTACCGGGTACCCCAACATGCTCTACCTGGTACCCCAACTGGCACCTGGTAGAAAGAAAAGAAACCTGGCCTGGATCTCAGGGATCTGGCTTCTCCCCATAGCCCAGCCGTTCTCAGCCCTGGCTGTATACCAGGTCTACGGGGTGGGGTACACTCTTCTCCCCTACCCCAGTCATTGTGGCCTGGGGAGGTTTTGAAGGTCCAACATACCTGCTCTTTTTGAATCTCACCTCAAGTTCCATGACGAAAGTACAATTATTCTCCCCATTTTACAGATGAAGAAACAGAGGCTCAGAGAAGTCAAGTGACTTCTTCAAGACTGCACAGCATACAAGTAACAGAGTAAGAAGTTAAACCCAGGGCTCTCCCAGCTGCATGCCTGCCCACCTTACAGAGGGTTAGAGAGGAGCATTTTCATAGATGTTCCTTGTATTATTAGTACTGCCATTTGGGTGACTTCAGGGACTTCCTTGAGCATTAATTCAACCAGTACTTTACTGTACTGCTCTGGTGTGCCAACACCGCTTGTGCCATCTCTTCTGGAAGCCAGGAGAATGGGTGTTCCAAACTCCACGCAAGTACAGCAGATCGTGGGGGAGCGTCTTCTCTGAAGGAATGAAGCAACAATTCCAGGGCAAGGAGAGGCAGGGGAGGGGTCCTGGAGCGGGGGCCCAGGCGAGATAGCACCATTCCTGCAGTCATGGGGCAAGCACTGTGGACCCAGGTAACATCAGGCCTGGTCTCTGAGAGGCCCCTGGGTCATGCCCATGTCTTGCTCAAGGAACCAACTCCAGGTTGGGTGGGGGAAGCTTTTAAACATGTGCACCTTATGTGTTCCCTGCCAGCAGTTAAAAATGATAGGGCATTATTGCTTCTCTAGAAACTGGGATTGATCATTGATGCTCAGCTCCGGCTGCATATAATGAAGTTAACTAGTAACTTCACCTTAAAGCAGCTGCTCAGTTCTGGGATTAGGATACTGGGCTTGGTCTCCAGGTGGGGGTCACTCCTGCAGCCTCCCCCCTACAACCTTGCCCAGTCTCAACCTGGTGGCAGACATTCCCCTGGGTCTCCGGGGCTGGGCGATGCATTCTCCTCCTTCTCCCCACTCGCTGTGGTCCCCTCTTGCTTTTCTGGTCTTTGGGGGTGGGAGGCCTAACCAGGGCTGGCCACTTACCCCAGTTCTCCCGGGCCCTGCAGGGGTGGGTGGTGGAGATGGGCTGAGACAAGAGTGGTAGCAAAACTCCACACGGCATCTCAGTGAGGAGAGCAGAACAGGGTGGTGACTAAGAGCTCAGGCACTGGAAACAGCCCTCGCTTGACTCTCCGCCTTGCCACTCAGGTGCTGTGCGACCTCGGGTGAGTCACTTAACCTTCCTGTGCCCCAGTTTTCCTTTCTGCAAAATGATGGGGTTGGACCACGTAATCTCTAGGACTCATTTTAGCTTTCACATTCTGTTCCCTTCTGACAACCTTTTATTCAAATATGTCCTCGCCAGCGTGCTGGTGGGCACTGTGCAGAATACAAGAGTGGCTTCTCCTCCCGCAAGGCCATCGACAAGTGTCGTCAGCTCCGTGAAGTACCCACCTGGAGGCATTTTGTGTCTATCGCTGTTGGAGCACTTGCCACGTGCTTCCTTATTTTCTAGGTGGTTAGTCCCTCCATCCATAAATCCACCCACCCACCCCCCCATCAAGCCAGCAGATGGATACTGAACACCTGCTATGTTTCAGTCACAGTTCCCGGGCCAGGGATGCAACAGCAAACAGGACCAAGTCCCTGCCCGCCTGGAGTTTACAGTGCACTTAGCTGCCTCTCTGGGACTGAAAACCCAGGGAGGTGGGGACCTTGTCTGGCTGCAGGGGCTGGCTCACAGTAGGTCCTCAGCAAGGGGGAACTGGGCCGACCTGAGGCATGTCCCAGAGACAGGTTCCCCATCTCCCCGGAGCTGGGGTTTCCTTTTCACTGTTCCTGGCAGCCCCTCCCTGCCAGGCCCCAGGGAGAATGTAGTGCCCCGCAGGGGCTGCCCAGACTGAAGGGGGCTGCATCCTCCCCTTAAAGCCCTTAGGACAGTACGGCCTGACCTGGACTCACTCTGGAGTCAAATCCAGGAGTTGATGGAACAATGAGCTCCATGGCTCACAGCCTAGTATTAAAAGAAGAAGGGGGGGAAGGTGCCCAGCCCAGTGCTGAGAACTGTAATAAAGTCAGACTTCCTTGCTCTCCCAAAGCCTTCGCTCCCATCCCAGATTTCTGTACCTCCCCATCACTCCCCCACAAGCAGCACTGAGCTCTCAAACCTTCTCTCCCCTGTGAAAAATCCAGGACTCTTGAGTAGGGCTCCCCTCTGCGGTGAGGTCTCTCCCTCTCCGGGGGAATTCAGAGAGCTTTTTCCAAATCCATTTTCCAGATCTTTCCTCAATTGTTCTTTGTTCTTCTTGCTGCCTTCCTGCTTGGTGCAATTTGCATCTCAAAGCCCATGACAGCCTGAAGTACAGTAAGTGACTTGGGAAAGGGAGGAGAGCTGTGCTCTGAAAGAGAGAGAAGTCGCAACTTCGTTCCATTTGTCTGAGGCCTGAGATTGACAGCCCGGCTTTGTGTTTTCCCTTTTTTGGAAGAGTGGCTGCTTATTTTGAGAAAAGCGAAGGCAACCCCTTCAGCAGAAATGGAAGCGTTGCTTTCTTAATTTTATTTCGAGGTTGTGGGATGGGAGTTCTCTGGGTTTGGGGCCAGGGGGCCAGAGATACAATCTGGCTGGTGGGTAGCACTGGAGGTCAAAGAACCCATCCCTATGCCTGGGGCCAGGGCCTCAGTGGAGCTGTTTCCCTGGCTCCATCCCTCCCGTTCCTTGCAGAGCCAGGAGGGCTGGAAATGATAGTGCCTGGTTCGCTAGGACCCTGTGAACTCAGGCCAGGGGCTCCGACCCTGCCCAGGGCACCAGCCTGGCCTCCAGAGCAGTTTGCCAGTCTACTTGATCTGTTCCCTTGTTCCTTCTAGGGCCTGAGCCTCCCATTCCTTCAGAAATCAAGCTCCATCCCTTAGCTGGGAAATCCTTGAAATGTAATTTCTATGTGCCTTGGTTTCCCTATTTGTGAAATAATGATGGTCCTTGTTTCTCAGGGTGCTGTATAAGCACTTAGCACACAGCCTGGCACATAGTGGGTGCTGAGTAAGTGGGAGTTGTGTGGATGCCAAGCTCTTTGCCCCCTCCCCTCCCCTTCCCTGGGCCACCCAGTCCCAGCAATAGCTCATGAGCTTTGGAGCCTGCAGCCAGCAAGGAGGAGGCCTGTCTTTGGCCTTCCTGCTACTGTCTCTGTGTCTGGTACAGTCCTTGAATATCCTAGCCCTGAGCACTCACCCTACCTACCCACAGTCTAGACATTTGTGCCTAAGAGGGGATAGGGACAGTGATGAGGGGTCTCCAGGGAGGCATGACTGGTGTGTCTGTGCCAGGCTGAGCGCCTGGGCCAGGGAGAGAGGCCTGGGCCTGCTTTGGAGCCGGGTGGTACCTCCCCCCAGTCAGCCTGCCTGCGTGTCCAGAGTGGGGCTGTCTGCCAGGGTTAGATGAGGTAATGCATGTAAAGGTTTTGCCACAGTGGCTGGCATACAGCAAGTGCTCAATAGATCCGAGCTATCCTGCTTCTGTCATTATTACTATAATAAGCTCCAGGTTGGGGGGAGGAGGAGGGCACTGGGGGTTGGGGATGGGCTCATGCAGTCCTGCTGGCTCAGATCGGGGCACGGGCCCATGGAGCGGGCCGGAGTTGGAGCACCTGTGCTCCGAGCTGGCCTGGGCCACATTGTCCTCACAGTGCATGCCCCTCCCTGGCCCGCCTTCCCAGTGCCCCACTCCCAGACTTATATTGACACGACGCCAGAGTCAGAGGGGACCCCAGCGATCGCATATTCCCAGCACTTTGTTGAGCCCATGACAAATCCTGACCACAAGGAGAAGTGTGTTATCCACAGTTGCACAACATGCCTGGACACCCTCGGGCCCCCTGCCCAGGCATCCTTGCACTCAGCCACTTCTCAGCGTCCAAAATCCCATCTACTAAGTTGTTGTTGATGACAATGGCTTTCCTTTACCAAGGGAATTAGCATGTGGTTAAGGCTTGGGTGAGATTTAAGGAGACCAAACTCTTGAGACCCAGAGGAATGTGTTGCTAACAGTAGATTTTCCGTCCGCAGGAAGGTCTGTGCACTCGGGGCAGCCATCATCCCCCAGCCCCCAGGTAGAGGCCAGCCCACAGCTTTAGAAGCTCTCTCGCAACGTGTCCACGGCTCCCAGCACTTCAGGAAAACAAAAATGATACAGGTTGTGGAACTAAGGTGGCCTGACCTGAAACAGAGCATCTCCCTGGGGGCCAGTGGGGCCCAGAGGCCTTGGCCAAGACCCCTACCACCGGCCCTTCTCCTGACAGCTTCTAGGACAATGGCTGCCTGTGTGCCTTGCCTGAGAAACTCCAGGCCTGATTTAGTCCTGAGGGCAGTTTCCATTTCTGGATGGCCTCCCTCATCTCCCTGCCCCCCACCCCCAGCCCGAGGCTCTTGGCGGGGCGGGTTGGGTGGGAGAGAAGAGCTGGTCACGGCATTCACAGCCTCTTACAACAAGAGACGGCTCTGTGGCATCAGCGTCATGCACGGCACTTCTCGTCTGTCCTCCCTCCTTTCCGTTCCACTCAGCCAAGACCTTGATTTTAGTTGCTAAGCAACTCGTGCCTGGGTTTCCAAGTGGGTCGTCAGGTGAACGTGATGGGGGGGAAGGTGTGGGGGTTCGGTGCTTAGAACACTGCAATTTATAGATGAGACCCAGAGAGGGCAAGAGACTTGGTCAAGGTTGCACAGCTAGTTAGTGTCTCATGTGTCAGATGATTGATCCCGGCAGCAAACCCTCCAGGATCCCATTCCCCCCACCCCCGACCCCCACCAAGAGAAGCACCAGGCAGCAGTGACACCTTAGGGACTTTCTGTGAGCAGCTTCCATCTACCCAGACAGGGAGGCAGTATGTCCAGTGATTAGTTGTTCAAGGTCTGCATCAGCTGGCCTGGGTTCAAATCCCCACTCCACCATTTACTATCCATGTGCTGTGGGCAAGTTACCTAGCTGGTCTGTGCCTCAGTTTTCTCAGCTGCAAAATGGGAGGAATGTTAGTCCTCACTGTAAGGCTGTTCTGAGGGTTGAGTGAGGTGTTATATGCCTGGCACAGAGTGAGCCTCCTAATGCACGTCTGCTGGTGTGAGCCTGACCCCCTGGGCCCTGGTGCACCCCACACCTCCTGGAGCACCAGCGCCCCCCCCCCCGCCCCTGTGCTCACACATTCATCTCACGGGAATTCTGCCTCAATTCTGTGATGTCACAGATATAGTACAAAAGTTTTCAAACTTGAATTTTTAACACTGGAAACGTTTGTTCAAATGAAACATATTCTTAACTTTTTGGGGAGTCAGGCAGTCAGACCTCTTTGGCAGTCTAAAAAAGCCCACAGTCCCCCTCACAGAATGAAATTTTTGGTCTATGGCTATATCACCCTGAATTCGCCCCATCTTGTCTGATCTCGGAAGCTAAGCAGGGTCGGGCTTGGTTAGTACTTGGATGGGAGAATAGAATTTTTAAATACATAAAATAAAATAAATAGGATTACAAAGGAAAATAATTATACTGAAATACAATTATCCAAATGTGTACTAGAATTGTGGCGTAGCAGTGTAAGTGCTTTTATATTAATGCATTAAGCAACATGATCAAGTATCGGGCCCATAACTACTCTAATTCCACAGTAACGATGAGCCTAGACAATATTTAGAGACAGCAGTAGCAGATGTGATCTGAAAGTATCTGTGATGTCTACTGATGAAAACATTATAGGTTCGGCTAACCCTGTTGGGGTTCGTTGCCTACATTACAAAGAAAATGTGGAATTTCAGTTAGAGGCCAGTGAAAACGTAGACTCAATTTTTCTCCTACCCAAACTCACGCACCTCCTAAAGGGGCCTGTGGACCCCCTTGGGTTAAAGACCCTGGAAAGAAAGTCAGAGGAGAATGTCATTGTACAAACTCAGGCGAGCAGAGCTGCTCTAGCTGAAGGTTGGCAGGGAGAGGGCACAGCAGCCAGCCTGAGCACCCCTACCCCTGCGGGGCACCCCAAAAACCTAAGCTTCACTTCAATACTAAGCTTCACCTGACTTCTGTGTCCAGTTGTTTGTAACCTTAGGCAAGTCACTTTGCCTTTCTGGGCCTCAGTTTCCCCATCTGTAAAATGAGCCGTTGGGCCTGTTGTCCTCTGAGGCCTTGCCAGTTCTGACATTCTGGGACTCTGTGTTTCTCCTCCCTGGAGACAAAGACCCCAGAAGCTTGGGTCTGTAGGTGCCCTGGACCAGGGAGAAGGAACAGCTGGGGCCAGCTGGCCGGCTCCCAATTGTTCACGGGAGGAGGAGGACGACGAGAGGCACGGTGCTCTCCAAAGCGACAGCTGGGTGAGCCTGGCTGGGGGCCTGTGCTCGCCTGCCATCTGTGCCTCCTTCCTGCCTTAGGCCGGTGGGGGACCGGTGGGGGGTTGTGGATGGGGCCTAGGCCAGACAGCAACCTGGATGGAAGGGGGAGGGGCTGGCCAGGAAAGGGCCAGGAAAGAGCCTGGTCGCTTACTCTTGGGTGCTTAACTCTTTCCACCCTCCTTCTCCCCATCCTGATCTTGTAGGATCCTGGAAAGGATACACAGCTCGAGGTCCAGCTAGGCTACTTAATGGCTCTGTGACCTTGAGCAAGTTACTTAACCTCTCTGAGCTTCATTCTCCTTCCCTGACCTGTAGACATCATTCCTAAGATCTACCCCTTGGGATTGGAACAAGGTTTAAATGACAGGGAGTAGATAAAGTACCCCAGTACCATGCTGGCAGCAGAAAGCACTTCCCTGTGGACTCGGTGCCACAGGCCAGTCCAGAGAGGGCTCATACCTGGGACTGTGAGATGCCCCTGCTGGTTGGAATGCAGCACTGAGGCCTGATCAGACCCTGAGCCGAGGTGTGTGAGGTGCTCTCGCTGTCACCAGGCACAGGGGACTTTGCTGCCAGCTTTCTCTCCTGCACGCCTTTGCTCCAGCTCTTCCCACCCTCTGGGTCACCCTTACCCACCAATGTCCACATCCATAAAAGTCTACCCACTTTGAATAACTTACCTATTTATAAGTACTTCTTTTCAGATAGGCAAAACCTCCACACAGTTTAACAGTTTGAACTTCAAAAGCAAAGCGCCTACAGTGAAAAGCCACCATAGCTCTCATACCTAACTTCCGGTTTCTCAGCTCTCCACGAGGAGGCAGCTGGTGTTAGCAATTGCTCCTGTGTCTTCCTTAAAATTATATATATACATATATATATATATATTAGTTGAGCATTAAACAATGCAGGGGTTAAGGGCACTGACCCCTGCACAGTCGAAAATCCATGAATAATTTTTGACTGCCCCAAACTTACCTACTAATAGCTTATCATTGACGGAAAGTCTCATCAATAACGAAACAGTCAGTTAACATGTATTTTGTATGTTATATGTATTATACACTGTATTCTTACAATAAAGCGAGCTAGAGAAAAGAAAATGTTATTAAGAACATCATAAGGAAGAGAAAATGTATTTACTATTCAGTAAGGGGAAGTGCGTATCATAAAGGTCTTCAGCCTCGTCCTCATGTTGAGGAGGAGGAGGAAGAGGAAGGTCTTGCTGTCTCAGGGGTGACAGAAATGGAGGAAGTGGAAGGGGAGGCAGAAGAGGAAGGCACACTCGGTGTAACTTTAGGGATATTCATAGCAATTTTTATCTGGCTCTTTCATCTCTCTAAACACATTTCCATGCAGTACTAATCCTGCTTTAGTTTCCGTGCCCGCGGTATCATTGAAGGTGCCATGTCATAAAAGAAGTCAAAAGCAGTCCTGAATAATCGGAATGCTTCCACCAGATTGTCTCGTGCCAGTCTGTCCTCTGGCACTGCTGCTTCTACATCTTCTTCCTCATCGTCTGGCACTGGTTCGAAAGCACGCATGGCCAGCAAGTCCTCTTCTGTTCGTTCCTCTGGTGTGGTGTCTGTGAGCTCTTGAATTTCCCCAAGACCCGCATCTTGAAACCCTTCCCACACACCCCACCTGTTTTGCATAGCCACAATTGCTGTCGTGATTTCCTTGATTGGCTCTGTCATAAATCCCGTGAAGTCATCACAACATCTGGACACAGTTTTCTCCAGAAGAAATTTATTTATTGTTTAGAACTTGATGGCTTTTCTGTAACAACAATGGCATCTTCGATGATGTAATCCTTCCAGACTTGCATGATGTTCTCTCTATGGGAGTTCTCTTCCATAGCACTGACAATTCTCTGCATAGAGCCCTGTGTGTGATGAGAATGAAGGGTCCTTATGACCCCTGATCTAGAGGCTGTGCTAGAGACATTGTGTTTGGGGGCAAGTAGACCACTTCCACACCTTCAGCATCGAACTTACAGGGTTCTAGGTGGCCAGGGCATTGCCCAATGTCAAGAAAACTTTAAAAGTCAGTCCCTTGCTGGCAAGGTACTTCTTGACTTCTGGGACAAAACATTGGATGTTACTGATCCAGAAAAAGCATTTTCATTGTCCACACCTCTTTGTTGTACAACCAAAAGGCTAGCAGCTGTATTTATCATTTTCTTTCAAGGTTGGGCATTAGCAGCTTTATAGACAAGGGCAATCCTAATCATAAACCAGACTGCATTTGCACAAAACAGTAAAGTTAGCCTATCCCTTCCTGCCTTAAATCCTGGTGCTTGCTTCTCTTTCTTACTAATAAATGTCCTTTGTGCCATTTTTTCCCCCAGAATAGGGCACTTTTGTCTGTTCAGCCTTTCCTTTTGATTTTTTTAACGATGTCTGGGAACTTGTCTGCTGCCTCTTGGTTGGCAGAAGCTGCTTCTCTTGTTATCTTGACATTTCTTAAGCCAAACTGCTTTCTAAAATTATCAAACCATCCTTTGCTGATATTACATTCTCCAGCTTTAGATCCTTCATCTTCCTTTTGCTTTAAGTTGTCATATAATGACTTTGCTTTTTCTTGAATCATATGAGAGTATATAGGTATGCCTTTTTCATCACAATCCTGTACCCACATAAAAACTGCATTTTCAATATGAGATAAAAAGGTATTTCACAAAAAATGCAAGGTATTTGAGCCTATGGGCATAACTGTAGTGACGGCTTCATGAATTTCTTTTTCTTTTTTTACAATGGTCCTCAGACTGGATTCATTTATCCGGAAATGGCGGGCAACCACAGCTGCAGACCCCAATCTATGGTACACAGCAAACACTTCAGCTTTTTCTTGTAATGTCATGAATTTTCTCTGCTTCTTGGGAGCACTGCCAGCATCACAACTGGCACTGAGCACAATGAAAAATATGTGAGAACTGTGAAAAATCACTTTTTACTGTGATACGAAATTTACTGTGGAGAAACTGCTCATACAGAGATGATTTGTGTCATGCAGCATTTTAAGTGGATACTTGCAACACTTGAGCTCACTACAGTAGCAACAGGAGGTGGTTATGAAATTATCACAGTGGTACAGTATGTACTGCAGTTAATTTCATGCAGTTATGATTTAATACTGCATCGTTACATTTGTTTACATTTTTCTAAACTGCAAATGGCCATATGTATAGTCTGTGTGTGCCTAAGGTTTGATAAATTTTAACTTTTTATAATAGATTTATGTATATTTTATGGTAGTAAATGATAAAATACCCTAGTATCTACATATGTTTTGTGCATTCATGACGTACCTCTTTCTTAATTTTTTTGATATTTTTAGACTATACAGTTTATCTGTGGGTTTTTTCAAATTGTCACTAATCTCCAAAAAATTTTCCAGTCTACTTATTGAAAAAAAATCCATGTATAAGTGGACCCGTACAGTTCAGACCCATGTTGTTCAAGGGTCAACTGTATATCCCTTTTCACACAAAAATAGCCCACTACCTATACTGGTTCTCTCTCCATCTTGCTTCTTTTCATGTGATTGTGTATCTTGGAGCTCTTTCCACATCAAATACAGAAAGAGTTTCCTTGTTCATTTTTACAGCTACACAGTAGCCCATTGTTTGGATGTACCATCGTTTCTCAAGCCACAGTTCCCCTACTGATGGGCATTTGATTGTTTGCAAATTTTCAGTCTCACAGACAGTGCTGCTGAGAATCATTGTGAACAGGTTTTGTTTCACACATGTGCAGGTATGTCTGTAGAATAAATCCCTAGAAGCTGAATTGACAGTTCAAGAGGTATGTGCTTTTCTTCCAGGAAAAACACACACGTACACACAGAAGAATTTCTTCCTAACATGGTAGTAGGCAAAGGTTTTAACAGGACACAGAAAGTAGTAACTATGAAAACAATTGATAAATGGAAATGAATAAAAATTTTAAACTTTTGTTCATGAAAAGATTCATTTAAAAAGTGAAAAGGCAAGTCACAGACAAGGGAGCAATATTTACATTGCATATATCTGACAATGGACTAGTATCCAGTATATGACTGAGTTTAAAAATGGGCAAGAAAAAAAAAGAGCAAGACCCGAATGGGCATTGCATGAAAATGGATATCCAAATTGCCATATACTTGTGAGAAGGTACTAATTTCTCAGAGTAGTTTCAATTAGTATTTTTATTAAGACTGAGGTTAAAATATCTTTACATATTTAAGATATATTTGCATTTCTTTTTTGGGGTGTGAATTGTTTATATGCTTTGCTCATCATTACTCATCAGGAAAATTAAAATTAAAACCATGAGTCACTATTATACACCCACCAGAAAGGCCAAAATTTAAAAAGACTGACAATATCAAGTGTTGATGAGAATGAGGAGCAACTGGAACTCCCATATTCTGCAGGTGGGAGCATACAATGTTACAGTCACTTTGGAAAACTGTTTGGCAGTGTCTATTAACATTAAGCAAATGTCTACCCTATGATCAAGCAATTCCACTTGTAGGTTTATACCTAAGAAAAATGGGTTCATATATCAACAAAAAAGAGACTTGTGTAAGAATGTTGAAAGCAGCTTTATTCATAATTGCCCCAAACTAGAAATAATGAAAACTTCCATAAGCAGAAAACAGAAATTGTGGAAAATTCATAAAATGGAATAGTACATAGCAATAAAAAAGAATAGCTACTGGTGCACACAGCAGCATGATAAAGCTTTAAAACATGTTGAGTAAAAGAAGCCAGACACAAAATAGTATACACTGCATGATTCCACTTATTTGAAGTTTAAGAACATGCAAAATTTATCTGTGGTGATGGAAGTTGGAATGGTGGTTGGAAACATGAGGAATATGAGGAAACATTTTTTAGGGTGACAGAAATATACCATACCTTGATCATAGTAGTGGGTATATAAGTGTACACGTGTACAAAAATTAAATGAGCCTTACAGCTAAGATCTGTGTATTTTACCGGATATAAGTACACCTTAGTTAAAATTTTCATATCAGGAAGAAAAAGGTATGTGCCTCTGAAATTTTGATAAACACTGACAAAATTGTTTTCCATTAAGATTGTATAATAACATTTTACATTCTCACCAGCAAAGTAGAAGTGTGCCTGTTTCCTTATCCCCTTGAAAATTCAGTGTTATCATACTTTTTTTTTTTTTTTTGCCAAGTTGATGGATGGGAAACTTTCTCAGAGTAGTTTCAGTTGGTATTTTAATGAAAAATGAGATTTAAAATAGCTTTATATGCTTAAAAATCTATTTACATTTCCTTTTGTGTGAATTGTTTATTCATATCTTTTGCCAATTTTTTCTATAGGATCTTTGATTTTTTCTTATTGGTTTAAGAGGTCCTTTATATATTAGGGAAATTAGCCCTTTGTTTGGAATATGAGTTCCAAATATACCTTTCAAATGGTGCTTTTTGCAATGCAGATTTCTTCTTTTACATTCAAGTAGTTTAGTTTAGCTTCTTTTCTTTTATGGCTTCTGGATCCTGGGCCATAGTGAGAAGGACTTCGTTTCTCCAAGGTTATAAAGTAATATTTCCACCAAGCCTTCCAGTACTGTCATAATTTCATTTTTATATTTAAATCTTTGATGAATTTGGAATTTGTCTTGGTGTAAAGTGTGAAGTATAGCTTAACTTAATTTTTTCCCAGATGGCTATTTGGTTGTAATAATACCATGTAGTGGGTAATCCATTTTCCCCTCAGTGATTTGAGATGCAATCTTTACTACTTTCTACATTTCTGTATGTATTTGGGTTTGTTTTATGCACTGTCCATTTTTTTCTACTGATTTGGCTCCCTGTTCATGTACCAGTATCACAATGCTGTGTTACTAAGTCTTTATTAGATGTTTTAATATCAATAGGGCTAGTCACCACTCATTATTGTCTTCTCTCAGATATTAGCTGGCTCTTCTTGCTTATTTATTTTAGTATTTAATTTTAGAATCTGTTTATATAGATACAAAAAACCTCTGTTGATATTTTCATTGGGATTATTCTAAATTTATGGTTAAAGAGGATGGCAACCTTCTGATGTTGAGTCTAATTATCCATGAACATAGTTTACTTTTTCTAGTCTTTTGTGTCCTTGCATAGTGTGCTAAAATTTTCTTCGCATAGTTCTTATACATTTCTTATTACATATATTTACCTTTTTTCTTGTATATAGAACCCTTTTTAAATTAGATTTGCTAGTTAGTGATTTATATTAGAAAGCCAAAGATTTCTGTATGTTAATATTCTGCCATGTTAGTAAATTCACAACTTATTTATAATAGTTTTTCAGTAGTTTCTCTTGGGGTTTCTAGGGATGCTATCTTACCATTTGCAAGTACTGATGATTTTCTTCTTCATTTATAATTTTTATACCTCTGATATCTCTTTGTTTTCTAATTGCATTAGCTAGTACTTCCAGGAAAGTGTTAAGTCCTAACTTTGGTGACAATGCATCAAGTATTTATCCATTAAATACTTTCGGTTGAGAAAAATAAAATATTCCCCTCACATTTTATTATTAAACTTTTCAAATATACTGCAAAATTTAAACAGATTTGCAGTGAACACTATCTAGATTCTACCATTAACAACTTATTATACTTGCCAATACGGGGTTGTCCTATTTGTTTGAGGTGTGGGAGGGGCTTCAGGCAGAGACTTGTTTGGGAATATTCTGTGTAGCTGGCACTAGACGTGGCACGTGGTAAGTTATCAGGTGATGCTCAGATATACAAATACTGAAAGTGAGGCCCCAGACAGCTTAGTGCCCTGCCCCACGTGGGTGTCACATGGGGATCAGAAATAGAGGGGAGTCCAGATTTAGGACATGAGGTGGGTGGGGTGATGCTGAGATCAGAGGAGGCAAAGGACAATGGCCACCCCATGCCCCCGTGCTGTGAACTCCTGCAGGATCCAGGCAGGGTGATGGCCTTCCGGGAGACTTTCTTCCCTGACAGCTGGTGGGAATTTCCTTTCTGCCTTTCTTTCTCTACTACTCCTGCCCAGCTGACGACTCCTGGCAGAGCCCCAGACAAAGAAAGGGAAGTGGCCAAGAAGGTGCTTCCCTCTTCCCCTGAGTGAGCTCTTCCTGGACAGCTGGGGTGGGGCAGTGGGAAGCGGGGGTGTGGGCACTGGGGGTCAGGGGGTTGGTGTTGGGGGATGGGCAAGGAAGGGGCCAAAGGAGCTTTGTGCCTCTCTCAACCCTGTGCCAGACAGGGGGCCTCTGTGTTGTCATTTTTCATCTACGCTATTGCAATCACCACATTGAATCAAATATATATATATATATATATATATATATATATATATATATATATATATATATAAAAGAAAGTACACAGTTCTATAGTCAGACAGACTTGGGTTCAAATGTTGGCACTGGCAGAAACTAGCTGTATGACCCTGGTGAGTTACAGCTCTCAGCTCGTCCCCCGGGCAGGGAGAGGACAGCCATCACAATGGCCGCGCAGGTGCCGCACCTGTTGGAGGAAGACCCTTGGCAAACAGGCCCTGGTCTTCCCTCTCCCCAGCCTCACCCCTGCGGAATCTTCCTCGACTCTCACAGGGCCCTCGTCTACTCTAAAAGCCCCCAAGGCTTCCCCTCCCTTTCCAGATGAAGTCCGCCCCCACCCTGGCCCCACTGAGTCTCCCAGCCCTCCTCCCGACTCACCCGCCCTCCCCAACCCTGCGCAGGTCCTGGTCTCTCCCACCTGCCTGCTCTTCTCCCTGCTCCTCCCCACGTAGCTCAGGGAACCCCCTCCAGGAAGCCCCCCAGAGCCATCCTACTTCCTCCTCTGCTCTGCCACCAGGTTCCTCTCCCACCATATCCCTGACACTTTGTAGGGGGTGGATCTTGTTTTGTTTTTACATCTGTTCCTGCCACTAGGCGGTGGGCTCCTTGAGGTTGGGGAACAACAGTCAGGACACTGGACAGGGATATTTTTGGACAGGGAAACATTTTGAGACTCAGGGTGCTGATGAGCCTTGGCCAAAACCCATGTCTGCCTGCTTACAGAGCTTTGGACTTAAGACTCCAGGCAAGGGGTGTGCTGGGTGAGGCCCTGCGGACAAGCCAGGTATGCACCGGGCTTCCCTACTCACCCACCTGCCCGTTCTCACCCTCAGCTGGCCCATCGGTGAGATGGGAGAGCGCTGCAGGCTGGGCTAATGTGGAGGGATGCAGAAAGAGCTAGTTGTGTATGTGCGGGCAGGGAGTTGCTGGAAAGGAAAGAGATTTCAGACCAGTTACTCCCCCCACCCCGCCCCCCGCCATCTCTGTGAGCAGAATTAGAATATGTAGCCCTGAAGATCATGGGCTTCGGATGTCTAGACCTAACTCGGCCATTCTCTGGCTGAGTGATTGGACCCTAAAGCCTGGGTTTTCTTGTTTGTAACTGCAGGTAATAAATCTGACCTCGCAGGGTTGCTGTGAACACAACCGCTCACACCTGCTGAGCACGTGCAACAGGCTGGAGGCTGCTCTAAGCTCCTGACATGCCTGGTCTCACAGCGACCCCAGCAAACAGGGCTGCCCTCTCTTACAGATGAGGAGATTTAGGTACCTTACCCAAAGTCACACAGCTGGAAAGTGACAGAACCGGAGTCTAGTGAGCATGTATAATTTCTGAAGTTAAAACAAAAATGTCTGAGGACAGTGAGTTCATCTGACTCTCAGAAGAAACCACAAGGATGCAGTGGCCCAGCTTTGGAAGAAATGGTGCTGGGACAACCAGGAAGAATCCTGGTCTAGCACGGAGAGGCCTGGGGAGAGGTGGGGAGGGACGGGAGGGACGAGGTAAATCAAGGCAACAGACCAGGCCCTCTGGGTTGTGAGGCAGGGACCTGCCACCCCGTGAACCTGTCCCTCCCCTGCCCCCACAGAGTGGCCAGGGGCTACAGGTGGGATGGTGAGAGCAGGTGTGAGCTCAGGGACCTTGGGGCAGCCCTGTGCAGGGCGGTTTGATCAGACGCACTTAGTGGGGGCCGTGGGGGGCTGAGCTGAAGATGAGCCGGGGTGGAGGAGGACGTGAGGACACGGCCGTCAGGGGAACGCACATGCCAGGGGAAGGGTCTAAGGACAAGCTGCAGCCTGGAGGGGTGGTAAACCCGGGCCCCTGTGAGTGCCAGAACCCGGAGCCAGGAGGTGGGGTGCAGGGGCTCCCCTCTTGTGCCCCTCCGCGGTAACTGTGAAAGGGGTGTCATTTGGAACGTCAGAGTTAGAAGAAGCTTCAGAATTTATCAGGATCCATCCGCCTTCTTGTAGATAAGAAATAACGCAAGGAAAGTGTCGCACAGCACTGCGGGTGGCCCACTGGGAAAGGGACGCCAGCCCCCTTGGGGGCTGGCAAATAAAACGGTGGTTGACTCTGTGGCCCCAGAAACAGAAGTAGGAGCATATGGCTACAGTTGCAAGTGAAGGAAGTTTTCCTAAGTGCATTGGGCACAGAGGGAGCTGCCCGGGCACCGCGGTCAGGCCGGGCGGGAGCGGCCTCGGGCAGGGCGGGCTGCCGAGCTCCCCGCGCGCGGGCTGCAGTCCGGACGCCGCTGAGAGCAGGGGGCCACCGCCCTCTGCTGGTGGAATGGCGGCAGCGCAGCTTCCCGGCTCGGCCGCAGTGCTGCCTCTGGCCAGGCAACGCTGTCCAGGTAGGAAGCAGCCCCTTGGGGTCCGAGGTCCCCGCCGGGGCCGAGGGATGTCCCCTGCGTAGGTGTGCCAGGAAGGCAGGCAAGGTCATCAGAATTCCCCACCAGGATCTGTAACACGGAAGTGAAGCCAGTGACTGCCCCCAGGTAATTGACGTGTCTCTTATGGCTTCTCAGGTGACTTTCCTGCCCCTTCCCGTGAGCAAGGTCTCCAGGACAGGCCGGGACTGGGCACTGACCTGGGTGTCTGCAGACCGGGGTGTGGCCCTGGCATAGCCGTCACCCACGTACTCACTGGGCAAGTGCCCTCCCGACCTGGCCTCACGCTGGCGGTGGGGTGAAGGGCAGGGCTCCTCTGGGGGACACGGGGTAAAGACACCAAACTCAGCAGTGCCCAGTGGCCTCATCGGCAAGGCCTGAGGCTAAGAGTTCGCACTGACCCCAGCCACATTATTCCCTCTTTCTCATCTCCCCCTGTCGTCCCTCTCCACCAGTGCCCTCATGCCCTTTCCCCTCTGACCTGCCTTCAGGAAACCCAGAGCTCATTCAGAATGAGTTGACAGTGGCCAATAACATCTCCCACTGTGCTCTCCTCACTGCTCTTTAAATATTAAGAGCAGCAAGGTGGAACACCAAAGGAGTGAATCCCTAATGGTGGAATTTCAGGTATCAGTTACCTGGAGAGTCGGAGATCCTTTTATAAGGCAGCAAGACCTGAGAGTCGAGAAAGAAGGAGAAATTTTTCCCCCTCCTTGTTGTGCTGGTCTGACCACAGGCTGGAAGCACAGTATTGTTCTCAGCTCCATGAGCCGCACTTTAATTGGGAAATAGAGCAGAAGGTAATGTGAAGAAGGCAGCCATGATGGCGAAAATACTGCCAGTCCGGCTTGAATTGGGATGTTTCCACCCACTGCCTTCAACGCGGGCTGGAGTCCCCCTTCCAGCAGCTGCCTGCTGCATTGCTGTCCGTCATTCATAAGGATTTCACGGTAACTCTGAGGGCGGGAAAGAAGCTCGTCTCAGTTCCCCATCCTCAGTCAGCACAGCCTCTGCTTGGGTCTTTGGACATGTCCCTTCCACTAATTCATCTTAGGGAAAGGAAAGCCTCTGAGGGCAGGGACAGCATCTTCCAGACAGAGGAGAGGCGTCCTATGTCTGGAGAGAACTGGGGATTTGGGGAGGTGGGAGGTGATGTCATAGGTTCTAGTTTTAGCTCTGCCACTTAGTTGCTGTGTGGCTTTGAGCAAGTCCATTAGCCTCTCTGAACTTCAGTTCTCTCATCTCTAAAATTAGGGAAATAATACCTCTTTTGGGGAGGTGATAAGGCTCAAACAAGATGTTTATAAACTTGTCTGTAGACTGTAGAACCCAGCCATTAGTAGAGTGGTATACCCACCCCTGCCATCGTGAGACACCTTGGCTGTGAATTCTGCCTCTCCCGTGTGACCTTGGGCAAGTTGTCTGTAAAATGGGGATGATAACAAGTCAATACATAAAGTGTTTAGAAAACACTAACACACAGTAGGTGCTCTGTAAATGTTAGCTGCTATTATATCTCCTGGAAGAGAGAATTTATTCACTCAACAGATTTTTACGGAGCATCAACTACGTGCCAGGCAGTGTTGGAAGCACTGGGGACCCAGTCGTGAACAAAACAGCTAAAAATCTCAGCCTTTCATGGGAACTACATTCTAATGGAGCAAACAGATGATAAATTGAGTAGATCATAGGGTATATTAGAAGGTAAATAATGCTGGAAAGAGAAATAAATTAGGAAGGTGAGTATGGGAGAGTGAAGGGTAGTTATAACTGTAAGTAGGGTGGTCAGAGAATCTGATTGGCTCAGCTTGCATGAGATGTTCATGCTGGCCCAATCAGCTGTGTGTGTGTGTGTGTGTGTGTGTGTGTGTGTGTGTGTGTGTGTGCAGGGGCAGATAAGGAAAGCTGATTGGCTGAGCGTGAATTAGATGCTCGTTCTGATCCAATCAGGCTAATGTGTGTGTCGGGGGTGGCCCACACTTGCAGTGTTGACATGGCTGCTAGCCTTCACAGCTGTGGGTGAGGGACATGGTTATGGAGTCACTGTGAGCTGCACAAACACTCCAAGGGACCCTGAATTCAGGCAGGACCTCCTTCCTCTCCTCCTCCTGGCCCACCTTGGCCTTTGGCTTCCTGGGGCCAATCTAGCTGAAGGTCATCTTCCTCAGCTGCCAGGACTGAGGTGCCAGAGGGTGAGGGTCTGCTTTAACAGCAAGGATGACCACTGACAAACCCACTGAGTGCCAGACACCTCCACACGCAGTTTCCTGTTCCCCAGTAAAATGGAGCTGTGATTCCCAGGAAGCCGCAGAAGCAGGACTTGAACCCAGGCCCATGAGACGCCCATGCTGGACCCCAGGATGCTGCAGCATTGGTTCCCTAATGCCTGCTGCCACCTCTGTGCCGGTGTGGCTCACCAGAGCCACCTGGAGGGAGTGTTTAAAATGCTTGTTCCACGGAGACCCCAATTCAGGAGATCTGGAGATGGCCCAAGATCTGTTTTTAACAGCACTTCTGGGACTGTGATCCCTGCCAGGCCTGGAGCCCTGGGGATACACCCTCCATTCCCCTGGCCATCTGTCCATGTCCCCTTGCCTGCCCTTCTGTCCTTCTGCACAGCTGCACTCACTTCCAATCGAAGCCCCCATGTCACTGTACCAGTGTACCAGGGTGCACTGCTGGTCATCCCTACGGAGCCTGAGCATTCAGAAAATGCCAGAACCTCAGAGCCCCATTGTACAGATGACTCAGGTGAGGCCCAGAGAGGGATGGGGCTGGCTCCAGGCCACACAGCAGGGTGTGGAGCTGAGGCGGCCCTCTCTTGTGCAGTCACTGAGGATCAAAGCCCCCCTATGCCACAGAGAAAGCATTTCCTTGGGCGGTGGGCCGGCAGCTTTTCTGGGACAGGCCATGCAGGGAGGGATGCTGAGGCTGTACCCCATGGGGTTTTGGGGTGCTTGGAGGGGGCATAGGTTATTTGGGAATCAACCTTCAAAGCTGCCATGGGCAGAAAGGAAATAGCTGTTCTTGCCATAGGCCTGGTGACTTTGTGTTGGGAAATTGCCCACCCTGGGCTAGTCTCTGTCCCTCTTGCTAATGAAACAGCCCTGATGGCTTGAAGGAGCTCCTCTCCCACTGCCCAATCCTGCTCCTGACACGTCTCCCCACTTCCCCTTCACTCCCTCCCGGTCCCCTGGCTCAGCTGGCCACAGGCTCCCTGCAGCTGTGGGAAGACATGAGGCTGGGCCGAGGGTCTCCTCTCCTTCCCAGGCAGAGATCAGGCCGTGGTGAAAAGGCCCAGGGCCGAGTGAGGCCCAGCCCCTTGGCCCAGGAGGCCAGCTCTGCCCTTCCATACTGGACAAGATCCCCCCGTCCCCAGCAAGTGGTGCCGCCCCTTCCTGGTGAAGGCCTAACGTGCAGTCGACTTACCCCAGGAGAGTTGCACAGCACCCCGTGCCACTGGCTGCTGGCTCAGCCTGCAACCCTGGGTGGGTGAGGTCCCTTCTTACCGAGTCTGGGAAGAGGGCAGAGCCAGGCGCTGCCGTGGGAGAAGGGGTCAGGCAGAATGGCCTAGAGCTCCACGACACAGAGTGGGGGCTCTGGAGGATGAGGAATCCCCCAGTGTCTGTGCCAAGGGGAGCCCTTTCTGCCCTCCTCACACTGAGCCCCAGAAGGGGGCCACAGGCTATTGGGCAATGACAGAGAAAAGACAGCAACCGAGAGTATCCCGGGGTCAGCAGGTGGGGCAGCCAGGCCTATACAGTGTCCCCAGGAACCCCCAGCACACAGGCACTGGGCACCTGGCCCCCAGCCTTCATCGCTGGTCCCCCAGTGCTCAGACAGGCGAGAATTAGAGTATAAAATGTGTCCTCAGGTCACTAGAAAGATAATGGATCTGGGTAGAGGCCAGGTGGCACCCCCTACCCTGGCCCTCCAAGCTGGTGAGGGAAGTCAGGGCCTCTCCAGCAATGCCACCTGCATCTCACTCATGTATCCATTCAGCAAACATTTATTGAGACTCTACTATGTGCCTGGCACAGTTAGGTGTTGGGGATACAGCAATGACCAAAACAGACAGAATGTCATGGAGATGACATTCAACAGAAGCATCCCATCTTATGCATCTCTAGGTGGTCAGCGGAGACCCAGGAAGGGCCCTTGCCTGAGTTTGATGAGCAGATGGCTGGAGGACTGGCAGTGCCTGAAGGGCCCTGATAGTTCAGCTCTGCTCACCAGAGACTTTTTGAGCACGTGCTCCAGGGCTGTGCTAGGTCTGGGGTGCAGAGACGGGTGAGACGCACGCCCTGCCCTTGGAGAGCTCACCCTCCGCGAGGCTAAGCACAGTGCACAGGAGGGTGTGGTCACAGAGGTGTGTGCAGAGCTCAGGGGCGGGGGGGTGGGGGCTAACCTGCATTTTGCAGATAATAATAACAGCTAACATTTATTGAGGGCTTATTTGGTGCCAGCACTGTGCCCAGGG
The DNA here is from genome assembly GCF_020740605.2 of Lemur catta. Taxonomy (NCBI): domain Eukaryota; kingdom Metazoa; phylum Chordata; class Mammalia; order Primates; family Lemuridae; genus Lemur; species Lemur catta. The sequence continues at coordinate 98,450,804 of NC_059128.1, forward strand.
AGCTTATGTCTATTGGCTCATGAGGAAATTGAAGCCCAGGGAGGAAGGAACTTGCTCAGTCACTCATCAGTGTGAGCTGAGTCAAAGCAGACCCCGACTTCTAGGAGCTTGGGGTGCACAGTGTTCCCTCTGCCACACCCTGGCCCCTGAGGGTCAGCCAACCCCAGCAGATGCAGCAGAGAGAAAGCTTGGGATGGGTGGGCCTGGTCATCCAAGGACAGGGCTGCTCACTTGCAATGTAAAGGAAATTGTGAAGGCCATTGACGCCCCGGGGTCATTGCCTCAGAGGTGATACAGCCCCTTCTCTGACCTCATCAATGTCCCTGATGGAGCAAGACTGAGGTCCTGAGCCACAGGTCCGCTGCCCTGCCCACAGATCCCACGGCTTCTGTATGGGTAGTGATGGCCCAGGGCTGAGTCTTGACAGTGTCCACAGGGGAAGATGGTGCGCACTGAGCCCCCGCAGTCTGCGTGCTCTTCATGGATAGTGGGTTCTCTCAGTGGACATCCCCAAGAGGCAAGGCAGAGGAGTGGCCTGGCTCGGGAGCACATGGATGGTGCCCTGTGATCCACTCCCACTGTGCACAAAAACAGCATCTGTGCAACTGGCAGCATGTGGTTGGGGGATCATTTGATCCTGAACAGAGACTGACATTGTGTTTGAGGCCAGAGGGCACAAGAAGCATGTCTGTACTTCTGAGGTTTCATTTGGGTCCCACATTCTGCTGCAAACCCTCCATGATTACCTCATTGAAGAGGAAAGTGCTGATAATCTCTTGGGGAAGGCAAAAAACACCCATGAAATAAAGCAAGCAATACAAGACAGTGCTACATTGAGAAGCAAAGCAGAGTCATGATTAGGCCCAGAGCATCACAGAAGGCTCCGCATTATGTGAATGGTACCCATTGAGTTGTACAGTGCACAACCCATGCAACTGTACAGGGGACTCTGATTAGGTCCACGGTTTATGGCATCATTAATAAAACAAAGATTTACCAACAGCTTGCCATATGTGAAGCGTGATTCCAGAGACTGGGGTTACAACAGAGAATAAGCACCAACCCTCATGTAGCTTGCATTCTAACTGAAAAGTCAGACTAAGGCTTGAGTCCTGGCTTTGCCACTGTATTAATTAATCTCACTAAGCTTCAATTTCCTCATCTGCAGAATAGACACAATGATACGTACTTCATAAAGTGATTGTGATGAATAATTGAAATAACACTTGGTTTCAGGTCTGACACATGGTAGACCCTCAGGAAGTGACAGCCTGTATTATCAAAGCTAGTGTGGGGAGAAAGGCTCGTAAAAGTCGAGGGAAAAGGAAGATCTCAGGATGTCGAGGAGTCCTCTCAGCAGGAGCCGGAGTTGGGGTGGCTCCTGCCGGGTGCAGAAGCCCAGGGGAGCAGCCCCTCTAAGGACGGGTGTCCAAGGAAGTCAGGACGGGGAGTGGGGCTGTTGTGGGCCAGTGAGGAGCTCCCTGTTTGGGGACCATATTTTCCCAAACCAAGAGTTAGGACACGCATGAGCTGGCAGAGAAGTTCTGTGGTTCTTTCAAATGTGAGCAAGTAAGTCTGAGACAAAAGTGTGGTCAATGGAATATTGGGATTTGGAGAGATTTCTGTATTTTATTAGGACCTGGGACATAACTTTTTTTTTTTTTTTGAGACAGAGTCTCATTCTGTTGCCTGGGCTAGAGTGCTGTGGCGTCAGCCTAGCTCACAGCAACCTCAAACTCCTGGGCTAAAGCGATCCTCCTGCCTTGGCCTCCCAGAGTGCTAGGCTTACAGGCTTAAGCCAGCGCACCCAGCCCTGAAACATAACATTTAAAATTGGGTCTGTCTCTCGACAATTTGAGAATTGTGACCCCCGCAAAGGGTTGCGTGAACTGAAAGACAAGGCTAGAGGGTGGGTGGAGGTGGGAACAGGGTGTGTGGGCCCAGCAAATAAGCTAATGTGAGGAGACAGGGCAGAGGGAGCGGACCCGTTAGGATTCCTGGTTGCTAGCAACAGAAATGACCCCCCCAGCCTCTCATGCAGAAAAGGATTTGGGGGCTTCACAGATTTAAGGGCTTGGGCTGGGGGCAGTGGAGAACCAGACTTGGAACACAGGTCAGCATGGAGACAGCTCCTGAGGGCCCAGGCCCTGCCCACCCTGCAAGGAGTCTGACTGCCCAAAGCCAGTCACAGGCCCCCTTCCTGGGCAGCAGAGGACCTTGGGTGGGAGGAGCCTCTGCTTCCGATCTTGTGGTGGGAGGTGGGGCCCTGTATCCACCAGGACAGCATGCAGGGGGAGAGTCCTCCAAACCAGGAAGGGAGCTTGGGTGCCCAACTACCAGAAACTTCTACACATGGTTACATACACCATGGAAGATTCTGGAAGAGTTGCACAATGAAAGTAAGAATCATAGAGAGCTGATCTCACACTGGGGTTCTAGAAGAGACCAGTTAGAAGACAGCTGGAGTACCCCGGGAAGGTGGTGGGCATGGGGGCCCGGAGAGGAGGGAAGAGATGTAAAGGCATTTGTGGGGATTAACTTATCAGAGGCCCCTGGGAATCCTCCCTGAATATGGAGAGGTACAGGGAGTCTCAGAGGCTTAGCAGGGGGCTCAGATGTTCACAGCTGCCAGAGCTGTAGGCAGTCACGTGGTGGCCCAGGCAGAGTGACTTCATCTCTGCATTCTGATGGACTGGCGGGACTCCCCAGACGCTGCGCTGAGGACTGCTGGGCTCGGGTGGGACCCAGTGAGCAACTAGCGGTGCCTGCCAGAGACGCAGCAGCCCTGGGGGAGGCAGGTGTACCAGCACTGGGTTATCTCCACCCCGCAACAAGGTCTCCACTTTTTGGAGGGAGAAACTAGACCTAGAGAGACAGAGACTTGTCCAAGGACACTGAGCAGCAGAGCTGAGATGAAAACCCAGGTCCTCTGGCTCCCAGGCTGTTTGGCTAATTCCACGGTCGCAGGGGTTTGGTAATGCTCCCCGGATCCCAGGCGCACTGGGCAAAAGTAACAGCCCCAGATGAGTTTCCCTGCACACTGCAGGAGGAGTATGCACAACTGGGTGTTGCAGGAAGGCCAGCAGGTGGGAGAGTCCCCTTCCCCTCCTCTTTCGCTGGGCAGATGGCAATGGAAGGAGGGGTGGTTGTGCCCTAGGCAGCAGCCCCTCAAATCAGAAGTTGTGACGGGTCATCTGTTGAGATGGCCCCCGGTAGAGCAGAAACCCAGGCTTCTGGACCAAGAAGCAGAGGGCAGACCTGGGCACTGGCGCCTGACCTTGACTGAGCCCCTCCTGCTTGGGGTCATTCGTGGCTACATCTCCCCCGGGTACCCCTACTTGGGGTGGGTTCCCCCGGGGAGCAGGCCCTGGTGCTCAGGACGTCCTCTGGGGGGAGCCACTGTGCTCTGGGTGGATCCTGAAGGATGAAGGTATTTGGGGCCAAGGACAGGGAAGACATTGAAGACCCCAGAGTGAGTCCCACGCTGGTGCAGTCCCCATGTCCCCACCTGTTTGGAGCACATGGCTCTGTGGTGGGGGAGGAGAAAGCCAGTGCTGGCGATGACAGCTCTGAGATGGTGCAAGCACTTTCTTTTTCTTTGATCTTCTTCCTGAACCCGAAATGTGCTTTTCCACTCATTGTAAAACAAACAGAATGAAGACTTTTCCCACGATTTGCACAGATGCTGCCGCGTATTTTTTGCCACTTCTTTCACATTTCCAACAGTTACAGACTTTCGTGCACCCCCTCATTCGCCACTGTGGGACACTGGGACACAATGGTGGGACGGGGATGTTGGGAGACTCACCTTCCCTCTACGGTCACCCCCCCATGACATTTAAGGCCCCCAGTGTCAGGAAACAGGAGTTTCACCGTCTCAGGGCACAGCTGCCCCACCTCCCTTCCTGCAGAGCTTGTTCTGCCACCAAGGGAGGCAGTGTGGCCTCAGACAAAGTCACAGGCAGGTCCTGGTCACAGCGTCACCCCCTCTGTGTTGCATGACCTTGGACAAGGTAGTCACTGGCTCTCAGCCTTAGGTGACTTACCTGTCAAATGGGGAGATGGTGTGTAACCTCAGATGCCCCGCTTCTGCCTGAGGACGGAGGGGGGCCCTCCCTGGGGTATTATCTCAGCGAACAGACGTGGATCATTGCATTGCTTGTCTCCGAGCCCTGCCCGGCGGGGTGGAAAGAGAGTGAGGTCTGGAATTGAGCATGTAGGGTGAGCTTCCTGCTCTAGTGATTTCAAACAAACCCTATAACTTCTCTGAGCCTTAGTTTTCACATGTATAAAATGGGACTGACAAAGATATTTGTAAAAGTTCTCTCAGGGATTTAATGGAGTCTCGTACAACAGATTTGTTTATTCCTACGGAAAGACACACAGCCCAGGAAAGGTCTGGATGAATCGGTGGTTGAGGGAGTCATCCAAGATGGCATGGGGCACGAGGGCTCTGGCACGACAGAGGGCATTTCTCCAGCAATCCCCACTTAGGGCCATGCTCCCATGGGGTAGGGGGCCCTCCCTACCCTCCGTGGGCCCCTGGGCTCCCCAAGCATAGCATAGTCCTCGCCCTGCTGTAATTGTCTAGCACTTCCGGGTCCCTCTGCCGTCCATTCTCCTGCATTAAACCTATGAGGGGGACAGTCCCAGGCACAGCTGGCTTGCTGGAGACAGCACTGTGGCCACTTCTCCCCACCCCTTCCTTCCAGAAATCCGGTTTGGCAGACCCTACTGGGTTTCCTGTTGAATTTAAGTAACCTCCCAGAGCGACCTCTGGGCAGACCCACAGGGCTCCTCCCACGCCCCATCCACTCTTTGTTTCCAGCAAATCCCTTGAATACTAAGGAACTGGAATTCCTTTCCCAGCTTCTTAGGCCCACTGTGAACTCCAGCTCCTCCTCTGAGCTCTGTAGCATGTGGGGCCCACTGTTTGCTGCAGCCATGGGTCAAGCGGAGACAATCTCCTTCTTCCAGTGATGCACTCAATGGTGTCAAAAGCAGAGAAGTTTAGAAGATTAATTAGCATGTCTCAATGTGAGAAGAAGACCAGGCCCCAGGAAAGAAAGTGGCTGGTATCAAATAAAGCAAGTCACCTCTCTCCCTCTCTGTGGGCTATTTAGTCATTCAGGTCCCCTGAGCCCTGCCTGAGACCCTACATTGCCTGTTGGGTAAAGTCCAGACTCCTTCATGGGCCAGAAATTCCTGACTAGTCTGACCCAGGCCTTCCTCTGTGGCCTTGTCTCTCTCTACTTAGTGGCTTTCCCAAGTAGACCTGTGCCTCCTTGGTGGGTGCTGGTCCCTCTGTGTCCTAAGCACTCCCCTAGGCCCTGCCGCCCCTCCTCCCTGGCTGTGTGGGCTTCCATGAGGAAGACTCTTCTGGTTCCTAAGTCTCCAGAGCCCGCGCCAGCTCTGTGCCCCCAGTCAGAGCACGCCCCCCCCACCCCTGCACCTCCCGGGACAGACTAGAGCAGCCAGGACGGGGCCCACACCCCTCCCAGGACACCCCTTCAAAAACCCCGTCCCATCACGGTCCCTGCAGGGTTGCCAGGCGCAGCAGGTTTGGAGTTCTCTTATCTTCTTTCTGTGTGGCAGCACAGGGTTTTATAAAAAAAGGGCCGGTGAGCCCTGAGGTCTGCAGAGAGGGGCAGGAGTCCTGGGCCCTAGAGACCCCGGCGGCCCCCTCCCCAGCACACACACTCACTCTGCCCACCCGAGGCTCAGGGAGCCTCTCATCCCCTCGTCTGGGATCTGCAAAAGAACATTGACGGGACCAAGGACGAAGGTGGCCCCCACGCCTCTTCCTCCTGGAACCTGGGAGAACAGGGCGCGTCTCCAGGAGCCGAATTATAGGAGAAACAGAATTCCCCATTGCTCTTCCCCAAACAAAGCCGCCAACACGTGCGGGGGGGCCCCTCCCACACCCCCTCAAGAGCACGCCTGCACGCACATACACACCAGGCATCTTAGCTGGAAAAACTGGAAAACCCTTTTCCATTTCGACAAACACAAAAATAAAAGAATGAGGAGAAAAGTCAAAACAGGAAGTTGGGAAGTTAGGAGGCCTTCTGACGTTCAGTCTGCATTTCCCTCTGACTAGATGACTAACTCTAGAACCTTCACAACTTTGATCGCATAACTCTGCATCTAGCCCTGAGGCTCAGCCCTATGTCCAGAATTTCTCAAGATCAGAAGGGCAGGATCCACAATGATCTCCCCGCGTGGGAAAGGGAGAGTGTCTATGCGTTCACACAATGAACGTTTCCTGGGTGCCAAGGTTGGACAGGTGCACAGAAGGGAGGAGGGGTCCAGTCAGAGGGGGGCATTTTGCAAAGACCCGAGGTGGGAATTAGGGTGACAACCATTCACCCACCCGTCCGCCCGCACAAGATGTTGCTCTGAGCCAGGCACGGCGGGAAGCCCTGGAGATGCCTCTGTCCAGACTGCTGTCTCCACAGTGCTCACAGCCTGGTGGCAGGAGTGAGCCAGGAGCCAAAGGTCACCCAGCGTGGAAGGAGCACGGGGACGGGGGGTGTTGCTGTGTGTGTGGTGTGGGCAGTGGCTGAGGGACAGTGGCAGGATCATTCGGGGCTACAACAGCTCAGATGCCTGGATGGGGAGTTTGCCTTTTAAGGTCTAGGCAATAGGGAGTCATTGAAGATTTTGGAGCAAAGGAGTTATTTTAGCAGAGCTGTACTCTAGGAAAATTAGGCAACCGTGTGTAAGGTGGATTGGAGAGAGCAGCGAAGAGGGCAGACACTAGAGGCAAGGAGAGAAAGCAGTGTGCCCACTTCGGAATCCTGCAGAACAATCCTGCCAGCTCTAGGGTGAATAAAGCGCTCGGCCCAGAATAGATGTCCCAGAAGTCTGCCTGAGAGTCTGAAAACCCCAGGAGAGTCCACTTTCAGGCCAAGCAGCTTTCTCTAAAAGGCTCCTGTCAATATGTAAGACCAGGCACGGCGGCTCACGCCCGTAATCCTAACACTCTGAGTGGCCGAAGTGGGATGACTGCTTGAGGCCAGGGGTTTGAGACCAGCCTGAGCAAGAGTGAGACCCCGTCTCTACAAAAAATAGAAAAATTAGCTGGGCATGGTGGCTCATGCCCGTAGTGCCAGCTACTCAGGAGGCTGAGGCAGGAGGATTGCTTGAGCCCAGGAGTTTGAGGTTGCTGTGAGCTAGGCTGATGCCATGCACGCTAGCCCTGGCGACAGAGCAAGAGACTCTGTCTCAAAAGAAAAGTATATAAGTGACCTGCAAGGACAAATGGACTAACCCTTTATGCCCCAGTGTCCTCCTTAGAAGGCATTGTTCACTGGGTTACCTGGCCGAAGAGGGCAGGGTCCTGAAGTAGGGGGCATGAGACAAGGAAGTTTTGCTGGGAGGGAGGGAGAGAAAGAGCAGAGTCAGAGGCCTGGGCAGGAATCCCCACGGGGTGTGTGTGCGTATGTGTGTTGGGGACAGTCCCTGGCAGGTAGGGAACAGCCTGGGGTGGGGGCAGCCAGCACTTTGGGTGAAGGTTGGTGTTTAGGAACATGAGATGCCCTCCCACCCACGGTGGTGCCCAGAGCTCTGAATCTGCACAAACTCATCCTGGCTCTGTCACGGTCAGGTAGTGTGCCCAGGGACAAGTTTCCTCACTTGTCAAGTCACCTTCCCTGGGAATAGTAATTAACCAAATGTCTCTCCACGTGTTGAGCCTGTGTAAGTGTGGGTGGGGACAACACTTCTTGCAGCTCAGGAGCCTGGGACATCGGGAGCCTGACCTTCGCCCAGGGCAGTGGGGAGAGGGACTGCGGTGCCTGTCCTATAATGGCTCTCTCATTTAACACTCACTTCTGACCACAGGAGAGAGGCCTACAAAGACTGCAAGACCTAACCGGGTGGTCTGGGATGCACGGGGCAGCGCATGGTGGAGGGAAAGTGATGACGGGGTGGCCCATCCACAAACACCTCCCACACTGAGGCTTGGGGTTCCAGCTGTAGGTCACCCCTCTCCTGAGTTCAGCATCGTCCCTTGCGCTGGGCCCTGCTTTACACACTCATCACCTATGTGACTCGTCTTCCTAATTGCTTTGTCTGTGGTTTGTACAAATGAGCCCATAGGAAATGTGCATGCTGTTTTCTAATTGCTCTCCCGCCCCCACAGGGGGTAAGACTGACCCCTCTTTGAGTGCACGAGTGTCCTGGGTGCTTACCGAAGCAGGAGGCCCAGGCCCCAGCAGGACGCGGAGCCTCTAGGGTAGTGGTTTCTCGTCTTTGCTGCCCGTGGAAATCAGTTGGGGAATCTTAAAATACTTATGCCTGGCTCTCACCGCTCGGGTATTGGTATTAAATTGATGCTTAATTATTTATTTTATCTAATTGATAATTAAACTGATAGTGCTCAAGTGCAACCTGGGCATTGGGATGGCAGAGATTCCTCTGATTTACTTGGTGTCTCATCTACAACCTGAAACGGGAGCTGGCATAGCAGAGGCGCCTTAGAGGCAGACAGAGTAAAGTGCAATCCCAGCTCCCTGCTTCCCAGAGCTCAGTTTTCTCATCCATAAAATGGACTGTTACCAGAGGGTTATAAGGATTTAATAAAACTCTCCAGGGTGTTGCAAGCATTAAATTTCAAAAATGTATATACATTGCTTAGCACAAGCTCTCACATTTTGTAAGCACTCATCAAATAGTCTTTTATCATCATCTTTTTCACGGGTATTACTAGTATTGCCAGCCAATCTTTCCAACAGTGGACTCAGTGTGGACTCCTGCCTCTGTCCTGGGATGCTGGAAGCCAGGCATTCTGGCTGCACACACGCCTTGCTTCACATAGTGAAAAGGGCGGCTGGGAAGAAGCGGAAAGGGTGTTAGAGCGGGGTCTGGAAATCTGGGAAGCCCCAAGAGGCCTGGGGCTATGTTCAAGGTCACTGAGCCAGTGAGTGCCAGATCTGAGCGTGGAAACCCTACCTCCTGCTCAGGCTGTTCTTTCTGCCTTGCTAAGCTGATTCTCCAGGTAAGAAAACATTTTGCTTCTGTGTACAAAATTCAGCTCTGCAGTGATGGGAGATTCTAGGAAGCTGAAGCTGCAGTGCGGGTTGTTTTGAAATTATCTCGTTCCCAGTCAGTTCGCTGGGTTCAGATAAAGCCTGGATGGGGGCCCAGAGCACCCACCGCTCCTCCAGGCAGCTGCTCAGTGAGCTGCACCCACTGACCCCACGCGGCCAGCCTTTCCACGGGAGGGCCTGGCCTTGGCTGCCCGCGTGCACTCTGTGTGTGCACCCACCACTGGGAAACCCACTCTCAGTTTATTATATAATTTTATTTTATTTCAAGGATTTATTTTCCCCTGTCTTATTCTGTTTTATGCTGTTATAATAAAATACCACAGATTGGGTAATTTACAATAAACAGAAATTTATTTATGGCTGTGGAGGCTGGGAAGTCCAAGAGCATGATGTGGCACCTGGTCAAGGCCTTTGTGCTGTTCCATCCCTTGCCAGAGGGAGGGAGGGCAAGACAGGGCCGGACTTGCTTTTACAGCAAACTCACTCACATGGTAACTAACCCACTCCCCAGATAATGACATTAATTCATCCATGAGGTACAGTCCTCATGACCTAATCACTTCTTCTTAGGCCCCACCTCCCGACACTTTTGCAGTGGGGATTAAGGTCCCAACACATGAACTTTGGGGGATACATTCAAACATAGAACCCCCCCAAACCATTCAAGTGGTGTAAAGGAGTAGAGAAACCTCTATAAATAAACAAGTTTATATTCCACAAAAGTTTTTGAAACGTAAATCTGGTAGACACCAGTCTGCATCTCATGCCTTCAGACCTATTTGCCTAAAACCAGAGAGGAATATTTTTCAATCAAGGCTATGAGATGTGTATTTTTTTTTTAAGAATAACTTCTATCTTTTTAATAAATATGTTATATGTTTGTTATAGAAGAATTGGAAGCCACTAATAATATCCAATTATCCAGAGGTTGCCACTATTAACATTTTGATGTATTTTCTTGCAGATTGCATATTTTTAATAGAGATTGTTATATATATACATATATATATATATATGTTGGGCATCTCAAATCCAAAAATTCAAATTCCTAAATGCTCCAAAATCTGAAACTTTTTCAGCACCAACATAATACTCACAGGAAATGCTCATTGGAGTATTTCAAATTTTTGATTTTTGGGTTTGGGGTGCTCAACCAGTGAGTATAATGTAAATATTCCAAAATCTGAAATAAAAAAAAATCCCAATCCAAAATACTTCTGGTCCCAAGCATTTCCGATAAGGGATACTCAGCCTGTATATAACCTGATTCTGTTTTACTAAGTCCTGGATCTTTAGTAAGTCCCATGCCACTAAATAGTAATTGAAAATGTGATTTTAAATGACCTCATAATATTCCATTTTGGCAATGCCCCTTGCTGTCCCTGTTATAAATAACACAGCAGTGACTGTCTCAGTGCTTGTCCGTTGATGTCCCTGGGGTAAACTCCCAACGTGGAATTACTGGTCAAAGGCCATGCACTTTTTAAAAGTTTTGGAGAGATTCCGTCAAATGGACCTCCAGAAAAGTAGGCCTACTTCGCTTTCCCACTCACCCTGGAGCAGGGGGCCTGTGCCCTAGCCCCACCTAACGCTGTCGATTGGCAGATGGGGCGCATCTGAGATACAACCTGATCCCAGCACCGGGCTCCTCCTTCAGAAGACTCAGGGTAGGTAACAGCTGCCATCCGACACTTGCAGTTGAAGGTCTGTCCCAGCAAAGCGGGGCTGGGTTTGTTCCGTGCGTCCTCCAGGACAAGGCCCACACCAACAGTGTGAAGATCTAGGAATGGGCTTCCCCATCCCCACACTGCAAGTCTCTGCCCCCACTCTGTTGAGGCTGAAGCGCTGTGAGATTCAGGGACCAGACGGCAGGTTAGATCCTTGGACCCCTGAGAACCTGACCACTGGGACAATTCTGTGAGCCGACCATTTAAACAGTTATTCTAAAATTATGTAACACTGAAAAATCTTGACTCCTTAGAAGGTCTCTAAACCTCTGTTTTCTCAGCTGTAAGACGGGGCTTTTGTGAGGATTAAATTTGATTATATTTGTAAATCAATATAAACTTGATGATATTAATATAATTATAGTAATAATAGCTACTAGTGTTGGTGTTGGTATTCGTATGAGTATTAGTGTGTCGTATTAAGCATGAGAAAGCAGTGTTGTGAGGCGGTTAAGAGCCAGGCTTTGCAGGCAGACAGATCCAGGTTTGGTCTCTGGCCACACCACCTATAAAGAAGCAGGGACTTGTACAACAGAGGCATTTGTGGGGTTGGGGGACAGGACTGTTCACATGTCTTAAAAATTTAGAGTAAGCTTTCCTTAGAACATCTGACACAGGTGTTTTATTTGTTCTTTAATTTTTATGTCTATCAAAGCAATAAATGCGCGGAGTTCAGAAAGTCTAATAGTACTGCAAGGCCTGTAGCAAGACAAGTGATGCGTCCTGGAGTCGGCTTGGACTGGCTCGTGAGAGCCTATTGTTAAACTTTTAGGAGCTATACAAGCTGGTTGTTAAACACAGTCATTATTAAAAATTAAATTGCATAAACTTACAATTAAATTACAGTACAAACAAAGATACTAAGTATTAAAAATTCATTAGTTCCTAATTATTTTATTCCTATCTGTGTTCTTGAGGTTATTTATGTCTATTATGTTTGTATAGTGGAAATATTATGTAATGGTGCACTACTGAGAATCTCTAATAACTCTATATTCCGTGACATCACCTCTTTAGCCCAAAATTAGCAAAGGTGGGAATTCTTACGCCACCAAAATTGGTACATGCTGCTACAGTTCGGGCCTTCGTTCCTTGGAGACCCAGTCGTTAAACATCTACCTGCCCAGCTTTCCGTATAACCTGGGCCTCCGTCCCACCTTGTAACACACACCCGGCTTCCTGCTCCTTAAAGGTAGCTACTTTGATTGCTTTTAGCTGTTTCCTTTTACTCTTTCCCCTATATTTCTTAATTACATGCTTTTACCACAATGTCTTTCTTTCTTAAATTTTAGACATTGTTTATTGAACTTCTGGACATTGCCCGTTATGGAAAATGAGGCTCTAGCTCTCTTCCAGCTCTGTCTCCCTTCTTTCTCTAAACACAGACACACACACACACATACACACACACATACACACACACCATACACTTTCCCTGCTCTGTCCTCCCAGTACATTATAGCACAACTCTTGTTGAAATAAATATGTAAATATTCAGTTTTTACATTATTACAACCATGTAAATATTGCACATAAATCATTAGGCACTATGATTACATTAGCTTTCTTTTCTTTTTTTTTTTCTTGAGGCAGTCTTGCTTTGTTGCCTGGGTTGGAGTGAGTGCCGTGGCGTCAGCCTAGCTCATGGCAACCTCAAACTCCTGGGCTTAAGCGATCCTCCTGCCTCAGCCTCCCGAGTAGCTGGGACTACAGGCATGCGCCACCATGCCTGGCTAATTTTTTCTATATATATTTTTAGTTGACCAGATAATTTGTTTCTATTTTTAGTAGAGACAGGGTCTCAAACTCCTGACCTCAAGCAATCCACCTGCCTTGGCCTCCCAGAGTGCTAGGATTACAGGTGTGAGCCACCGCGCCCAGCCTACATTAGCTTTCTTATACAACATTTTTTCCTGGAGTTCATAATTGCCTTTTGTTTGTTTGTTTGTTTGTTTGTTTGATTGAGACAGGGTCTCACTCTGTTGCCTGTACTAGACTGCAGTGGTGTCATCATAGCTCACAGCAACCTCCAACTCCTGGGCTAAAGTGATCCTCCTGCCTCAGCATCCCGAGAAGCTGGGACTGCTGGTGCACGCCACCACACCCAGCTAATTTTTTATTTTTTGTAGAGACAAGGTCTCACTGTTGCCCAGGCTGTTCTCGCACTCCTGGCCTCAAGAGATCCTCTCTCCTCGGCCTCCCAAAGTACTGGGATTACAGACGTGAGCTACCACTCCCTGCCTAATAACTGCCTTTTTTAACTTGCTTGATTTCTCTAAAGAAAAGTGGTTTACAAACTTTTCTTTTTAGCAGGGGAACTCATCTTTCAAACAAAACTTTATATAGAACCCCACTGTCTAAAACAGGAAAATCAGAATACCAGGGTGAAAGGGGGTCCTTCGCTTCAGGGCTGCTGCATACAGCCAACCAGGTTGTGCACTGCAAAACTCCAGGGGTTAACGTTCACATAAACCGTAATGTGATTCAGTTGTGAAAATCATATTTACTCCATTGGGGAACACACCCATTGTGTACGGAGAGGTCCACCTGGAAGTATACGCTACATCAGGATCATTCTCTGCCTTAAAAAGACTTGTTCCCCTCTCCAATGCAGGGCTCTGGCCACACCCCACTCAGAATAGGTTCCCTTGCTATTCTGAGGAGGATCCTGTGATGTTGTTTAACCTGTCCCTCCAGTGTGTCACCCACGCTACTGGCTGGAAGATCCCATTATGGCCGCTTTGGCTGGTTCAGTGCCCCTCACATTTGCCTGGGCCGGGCTGGGTGCCAAAAGCTTAGTGCAGACAACTGTGCTCAGGGAACACAAATGCAGGAACGGTGTGAGGAATGGCTCTGTCAGAGGACAAGTGAGCTGTGGAGGCAGACGGTGCAGGATCCGTCTCCCATGCAAAAGTCTGAGCTGGAGGAAGGGAGCCAGCCAGCAACGAGTAGTGGGGTTCAAAAAGCTCACCTTTGGCAATCACTCCTGTGTAGGAATTCCAGCCTTGCTTTTAGCTGGTTGACCTTGGGCAAGTCGCTTAACCTCTCTGTGCCTTAATTTCCTCATACCTAATAAACAGGTTGTGTGCATTAAAGATAATGTGTAGCCCTAATAAATCCCAAGGTCAGTGTGGCTCAGTCTCTGCTTAGAGTCTCATTTTGAAAATCATAGTCTAACAGCCCAAAAGTAATTGAAACACATATTCCAAAGCTAATTGCACTGCTCGTGGAATGTTGCAAGGAGCCCATGCGTAGCTGATGGCAACACTCTCCAGTCCTTTTCCTCTGGCGTGTCCACGTGCCGTGTTTGTGGAGTGCCACGTTTTCCCGCAGCACGCCACACCACTCTCGGGCCTTTTCCCTCTCTCTTTCTCTGCCTGATTTCTCACCTTCCACACCACTGCCGTTTTCACCAGGCCTGTTTTTTCTTCACCCGTCCTGCCCCTGCTGTGTCAGGAATGATCAAACGATCTGGAAATGAGCTGAGAGGTGCCGGCAGAAAGTGGTGGGGAGAGGTCACGCGGGACACACGCTCTGAAATAACTCCCGCTTCCTCTCGCTGGGAGTGGTAGCGCGCGCAGCGGGAGCTTGGCTAAAGCTGGTTCTCTTCCTCCTTATTCAGACGAGGAGCCTAAAGGAGGGAGAGGCATGGCTTGCCTCGTGGACCCCCACTTTTCTGACCACCTACCCACTATTTGTAGATGGACAGTGACTGGAAAACCTCCTTGCCTTACTTCCTCCAAACTCCAAAAAACGAGCACTAAAAAGACCTGCGGGAGGGAGGCACAGCTTCTGCCTACAGCCCCTCTCCTTTCCTTATCACCTTGGTAGCCACTAAACATGGAACAGCTCCTCCCACGCCCGTGCACATCCCCTGTTCCATCCTTTTCTGGACCTTTTCCCCTCCCTGATGTCATGGACTGAGCACCTACTGTGTGCCAGGCCTGAAAGGGGCTGCAGATTCAGGGACAAGGAGGACCTCAGTTGCTCACAGACCAAGAGAAGCAGACTGCAAATCAGATGTCAGCTGTGTTGTGAGAGAGGGAAGACAGCCTGCTGTGAGAGCACAGAGGAGGAGCTCTTAACCCATAGAGGCATCAGGGAAGACTTCCTGGAGGAAGTGTCATCTAAACTGTACAATAACAACTGACATCATATGATGATAATCACTACACTAAGTACTCTGCTAAGCACGTTAGCTCATTTCATCTTCACAGCAATGCTAAGAAGTAGATGATGATGTTCTCATTTTAGAAATGAGGAAACCAAGGCTCAGAGAAGTTCATTGACTTTCCTGAGGCCACATAGCTAAAAAATGGCAGAGTTGTGATTTAAACATAGGCCCGTGTGACTCCAAAGACTGTACTTTCAACCACAGGGCACTGTATACAGGTGTTCAAGATGCACACTGCACAAAGATGCCCATTCACATTGTAGATAGAATAATTCATATAAGAGTGTATAGGTGGGGCCAGGCGCAGTGGCTCACGCCTGTAATCCTAGTGGGAGGACTGCTTGAGCTTAGCAGTTCAAAACCAGCCTAAGCAAGAGCAAGACCCTGTCTCTACTAAAAATATAAAAATTAGCCTGCTGTCGTGGTGTGTGCCTGTAGTCCCAGCTACTCGGGAGGCTGAGGCAGGAGAATCGCTTGAGCCCAGGAGTCTGAGGTTGCTGTGAGCTAGGCTGACGCCACGGCACTCTACTCAGGGCAATGGAGTGAGACTCTGTCTCAAGAAAAAAAAAAGTGTACAGGTGGACCCAGAGAGTCAGGCCTCGGTGCCGACTCCCAGAGCAGCAGGAAAGAGCCTCTTCCTGATCCAAACCTGGCTGTGCCACCTGTCCTGGGGGCAGTGGGTGAACGTGGGCACTGAGAGCAAATGTACCCCAATGTCTGAGTGTGTATGAACGGGCGAGAATGTAGGCTCGCGTGTGTGCTGCCACGGCTGCTGCCTACCAGGCTTTGGCTGTCCCTGTGGGTAGTAACATCTTAAATTTAAGCAATTTTACTTGAGGAAGGGGCACCTTTTCCTAATTTGCACAGAGGCGTGTATGGAGAACAGTGGCCCTGCCCCACCACCATTCGGAGTGTAGGGGAGGATGCAGCCACCAGGCAGTTTGGCCAGACTGATCTGGCCCAGCAGGGACCCGAAGTCCAGAAAAGGCTCTCTTTTCAGGGCCACCCCAGGGCCATCAAACTAATCCTGTTCTTTCTCTCTCTGTTTCTCCTCTGCAGACAGGCAGGATTGAGCCCAACTACCCCAAGGTCTGTGGTCACCAGGGCAACGTGCTGGACATCAAATGGAACCCCTTCATCGACAACATCATTGCCTCATGCTCAGAGGACACGTCGGTGAGCTCCCGCTTCCCCCTGGAGGCCCCCCCTTCTTCCGCTCCCCCTCCTCTCCTCCTTGCCACCTCCTGTCATCCTTCCGGCTCCCAGCATGGGGAGGAACGGAGCCAGGAAAGGTCAGAGGGCACAAACCCATGGCGTATTCGACAGATCTGCGCCTTTAGTGTGATTGAGTTTGGAGGTGTTGATTTTGTAGGTGAGAATGAGAATTTAAAAATGAAGCGTATGATTCAGCACTTGTCTGTGATGGCAGAAGGAGAGGGCTGGAGGGAGAGTGTGGAAAGGAGGGAGGGGAGAGGGAGGAAATGGAGGAGCAGGAAAAGAGCTTGATCTTCACAGGCCGGGCGTGGTGAGTGTACCGTCCGGCTCCCTCTATGAGTCGTGGTTTCTAGGGAGGGACACTTGGCTGAGAGAACTGTGACTTGTCTAGGACCCACGCTGGTGACCCGAAATTTGAACTCTATGTGCCCCACCATTCCGTGGGAGGAGAGAGGGAACAGGAGAAGGGAAATGAGGAACAGAGGGCAGGAAGAGGGCAGCACAGGGAGAGAACAGGCCGGCACAATGAGGTGGGAGGGGAAGGGGAGAGACGGCCTAGAGAGGGGTGCGCAATGCAGGGAGAGGGACATTTAAAGCTGCTTCCGGCTGCCCCCTGCGCAGGCCCTGCTGGCTTTCGCAGGTGGAGGTAGGGTCAGTGGCACTGGCAGGAGCCTCTGGATTTCTGGAGAGGGGTCCCCCTACTGTTCCCCACAGTGCCCCTGAGCAGCACCACCATGCAAGCCTGGGAGAAAGGGGATTTCGGAGCCTCAGCTGAGCTGGTGAGGAGGGCCCTGGAGTACCCAGGTGGAGGAGGATCAGCCTTTTAGTCAGGCCACAGCATACCTAGCACCCACGGCATGGCCTGAGTACAGGTCAGACTTTCGGGATATTGAAACTGGAAGGAACTTCAGAGCTCTTGTCTCCCTGTCTTCCCAGACTGGACTGTGAGCTCCTGAGAGCAGAGACCATAGCCTGTTTGGCTATGAACCCCAAGCATCCAGCACATGGCCTGGTGGTTAATAAATACTTAGTAGGTCTTGGATAGGATGGATGGATGCATGGATGGATGGATGATGTATGGGTGAATAGTTGGATGGATGGATAGATGTGTTGTTGGATGGATGGATGGATGGGTGGATGGTTGGATGGATGGGTAGATTGTTGGGTGGATTGGTGGATGGTTGGATGGATGGGTGGATTGCTGGATGGATGGGTGGATGCTTGGACAGATGGGTGGATGGTTGGATGGATGGGTGGATTGTTGGATGGAGGACTACAATGATGGATACAGAGATGAATGAATGGATGGGTGATAAATAGATGAATGAATGAAAGGAAGCATGACTAAATAAATAGATGACTGGATGATGGGTGGATGGATAGATGGATGAATGGAAAGATAAACAAATGAATGAATAAGTAGATGAATATAGTCCCACTAATCAGTTATCCAAACAAAGAGAGAGATTTGCAGTAAACAGTCTCGATTAGTTCATAAAGCTGGGGGTGAGGTCAGCTGGCACAGTACCTAGTACCTGGGAGAGGGTGGGGAGGGGGCTGGGAGGGTGGAGTGACCAGCTCCTGGTGGCCGAGGCCCGAAGTTGGTGGGAGAGGACTCCCGAGAGCAGCAGCAGGAGGGCAGGGCCTGTGTGAGCAGAGAGAGCAAGAACCCCCATCGGGTTTGGTTACTTCTCTCGGCAGCTCCAGAACCAAAGTGGGGGCAGTGACCAGGGGCAGAGCACAGGCAGACCAGCGTGGCAGAAGGAAGGGCACAAGGGGATGGTGCCCAGAAAAGGGGATGAAGTGGAGGGGGCACAAAGCATTCACTGGTTGCTTCCTGAGCTGGTGGGGGCTGGGGGCCCAGGGCCAGCGCAAGAGGTCTGGGCTCAGTGGGAGGGAGGGCAGGTGCTCCGCATCCTCTCCTGGATGCAGGGAGCCCAAGAAGGAGTGCAGTGACCACAGCTGGCTCCATCCCTGCCTGCTGAGGTCTGGGGTGACTGCCACCAGCCAGCAGGGACACACACCCCTGGAACTCGGGGCTGCCTTTTACCAAGCTCCCCACCCACTCTGGGCACTTTACACACACGGAGGCCTCATGGCCAACCTGTGAGACAGGCACTGCCACCCAGACTGAGGGTGAAGGGGCAGGTCACACAGCTGGAAGTAGAGGAGAGAGGCTTTCACCGGGGGCTGCCGGCCGCAAAGGCCATGCCCCCCTGCTCCGCCAAGTGTCATCATCACAGTCAATGCCGGACGCTCTGGGCCCCTCCTGGTGTCTCCTGTGTCCCCAGGCGCCCAGCTGGGTAAGAGCAGAACGGTGTCCATCTGATGTGGGGGAGGGGCGGGTCAGGCCAGCGCTCTTGGAATTGCCGGCCACCCTGGCTCCTCTTCATGTCACAGTTTCTTCTGCCTGGATCAGGGCAAGAGGGACCCACTCACTTCTAGCTCAGTGTCTTATTTCACCTGGTAGGCGCCTCGTGCTCCAGGCCCCAGTGTATAAACAGAACATCCGTGGTGTGTGTTCAAGAAAAACGGAAGCCCGCACCCCCAGCCACACGAGCCAGGGGACTCTCTTCAGTTTGGCACACGCTGGTGGAGAGTCCACAGTGCACCTGGCACCCTCCTGGCTGCTGGGGTCCAAAGAGCGCAACTGCGGCCCTGGGAGACCTGGGATGGGATCTCAGCTGCGCCACTGGCCGGCTGGGTGGCCGAAGTAATGACACCTCCCCTGGGCACTTGCGGTGAGCATGAAAGACAGTCTGTGCCAGCACCATGCCTGGCACCTCATCAGCGCCTGCTCTTCTCAGCCCTGCTCTGGAAGCACCCAGAGCGGCAGGCATGCCCCACTCCCCACTCCCTGAAGTGCAAATGCAGGACTAGGTCGCTGCACTCACCAAAGGCCAAACAAGGGCTTATGCACACGGAGGGGAGAGGAGTTAATCCTGACCAACATGCAGGGAGCAGAAGACAGTGTTAGGGAGAGCTAGACTCTGGGGAAGCAGAACTTTGACAGGTAGAAAAGGGGCTAACAAAGGAGTCCCTGGAAGGGACTTGCACAGGCAGAGGCCAGGAGGGAATATGCCCGTCTGGTGTTCTTGGAAAAAGGAGTTGTCTGGTGTGGCTGGAGCCCTGGGGAGGTGGTCCATGAGGGAGTAGGCAGGGGAGCAGTTGGGACCAGAGAGAGGAGGCCTGGGACGCAGGGTGAGCAGCTGAACTTCGAGGGGAGACCTGTGCTTCTCAAGCCATCTGAGCATAAACCGGACTGCAGAAAGTGGTATGCAGGGGACATTCCACACCTAGGCCATCAAGGAGGGATCGCTGAGGGTGGAGAGGTCACGGCCAGCTTTATGGTGGAGCTGGGGCCCGGGCTAGCTGGATGCAGGCTGGGAGGCGGGTGAGTGGGGAGGAGGGGAGCACCCAGGGGCCGCGTGGCTGGGAGGCGTGGAGGGAAAGGACGCAGGCTTGGAGCACGGGGAGGGAGGGGCTGTTCTGGGCCACTGATCCCGAGACAAGGAGATTAAGTCTCTGGATCAGAGAGGAACTAAGCCCTTGGTCCGGCTGCCAGGCCAGCTGCCCCACAAGCACGGCTCAGAGCCCCATCTTGCCCGTGAGGTGTCCACCCCTCCCCATTGTGGGGCCAAGGATTCTGGCACTGGAGCCAGCAGGCCCCTGTGGCAGGAGCCAGCCCCTGCTGGAGAAGGGAGCACTGGGGCCCGAGGGGAGGTGCCTGGCCCGAGGTCACACAGGGCGTCTTCATCTGCCTGCACGCTCAGCTCCCTGCCAGCAGCCCTGGTTTTGCAGAGGAGGAAACTGAGGCTCAGAGCCATGATGGGCTGATGGTTCAGACCACCCAACACTCAGTATTCACATCACAGGTCTCCTCTGTGCCCACCCAGGGCTCGCACAGGGGAGGCGTCTTCACGGGGTGGGGTGGAGGGGGGCACAAGGGAAGCGGAGTCTGCAGCTCCCTAGAGCTGGACTTGGAGGCTCCTCCCCCTGCATCCCCCAAAGTGCCTTGAGACACAGGCCTCCCAGATACCCTCTCTTGCCCAATTCCAGCCTATGGCCCCCTTGCTGCGCGTCAAACACGGCACCCAGGACCGAGGCTGGGAGGTCAGTCGGCAGAGCGACTGTGCCCTGGGCACCGTGCTGCAGGCGGGAGGGCGCTGCGGGTCTGGCCCTTCCCCTGCCCCCCACTGCCCTGCACTTGTCTCTCAGAACAGAGGACACGGTGGGACTCAGCAAGCCCCCACTTCCCTAGCTCCTTCCCCATATCCTCATCCCTGAAATCTGTGAAGTTGTCAAGTGGATCCCTGATCCCTGTCCCTGGGGATCCGCCTCCCCCAGCCCCCGCCCCCAGGGCATGAGCAGGGGCTCTGGAGTCTCACCTCCATCCCGCCAGGGACCCGGTGGAACATACCCAAGCCCCTCCTGAGGGGCTTCAGTCCTGAGGGAGGGGTGAGGGGGCCATAATTCTCCCTGGCATCTGGCAGAATCCAGTTCTTTCCGCCGCTGGGTGATGTCACCTATTGTTGAAGGGCTGTGCTTTTTATAGCTTCTGCTGCAGCTAGGGAGGGCGGCTGGCAGGCGGCAGGGAAGGGTGCTATCGGTTTCCAAGCCTCCTGCTCCCAGCCCTTCTCCGGGCCGGCAGCCGCAGAGAAAGAGAGAGCTTTCTGACATCTCAAGGAGAGGGGGACAGCGATCCCCATAGAGGGAGGAGGGCCAGGGGCAGGCCCTCTTGCTGGTGGGCCCAGCTCAGCGTCTTTCCTTCGCCTTCCATTCAAGCTCCTCCACCCAGCTCTGCCCTCCTCACTCCAAAGAGGTGGTGCCCCTCCCTGAGGAGCTGGGGGCAGGAGGGGGCAGGACGTGAGCCCTGCTGGAAGCCGCCCACCACCCAGCCTCCGGCACACACACACACACACACACACAGGCCCAGGAGCTGCAAGGGAGCAATGCACTCTCAGAGATGGGAGGAAGGTAGCCCTGGGAGGCCAGCGACCTGACTAGGTCCTCACCAGCAAACCTGGCAGCCACAGAGGAAGTGGTGCTGTGGCTCAGTGGCTTAGTGGCTAAGCAGCCAGGCCCAGAAGTCCCTAGGCCCAGGTAAAATCCTGGCTCTGCTACTTCCTGGCTTTGTGGGCTTAGACCAATTTCTTTCCCTCTCTAGGTGCGAATTGTCCTACTATAAAAAATAAGGATCACATTGGCCTCTGAGAATAAATGAGTATAAAGAGTGTTTTGTGTCTCCTAAGAACCCCATAAACATCGACAGTGACTTTCTCCTCCTCAAGTAGAGACCCAAGAGTTTAAATAACTCCCCCCAGTGAGGGGTGGGTGGGAGTCGGAGACCCAGGCATCCAGGCAGTGCTCTTTCTACTGCGTCTCTTTCTTATTTGTGGAGCCCCCAATAGGCCTTCCGTCACTGGTTTCCAAAAAAGACTAAGCTGAACGCTGAGCCTCCAACTCCGGGAAAGAAGTCCCCCACCGTGTCCTCCTTCCTGATCAGGATTAAAGGGGTGACTCCTCATCTGTCCGGCCCCCACCAGCCTGTCTCCCCAGGTTGGGAGGGGTTCACTGCTGGACCTGCTGATGACAGGAGGGCTTCTGGGTTTCTTGGGTTCCTCCATTTGTTGATTCACTCAATAAATATGCCCTGGGCACCTGTGGTATGCCAGGCATTGCTCCCTGTGCCTGTACTATGGAGAGACAGAGGCGGATTGAAAGAGCCAACCCCTGTTGGAGTAGAGATGACCATGCAGTGGGAGGCCTGGGAGGTTGTCTGTGCCCCAAGAAGGGTGATTTCTAGATACTTGGGGCCAGAGAGCTGCTGTTCCCTGGAACAGATAAGCAGAAAGGCAGGCGGTGACTTCTTCAGGTGGTTGGATGTGAACCAGGGGAGAAGGAAGGACTGGACACGGGCAGGTATTTGGAAGAGAGAAAGAACATAGTCTGCCTGATTCAAATTCCAAGTTTGCATCCCAGCTCCTCCCTTCCTAGCTGTGTACCTGGGCAAGTTTCCTAACTCTATGGGCCTCATTCCTTAGTTATGTAAGGACAATCACTAGTAATAGTAATAATAATGATAATAACAGCATGTAGCACTTATCCTTTCCCGTGTCCAGCCCCACAGCGACCATTTCCTCCAGCACCTCCTTCCAGGACTCCCAGCTCCCGCTGGGCCCTCAGTTGGCCTCTCCTACCTCCCTGGGTTTGCTGTGGTTTGTTTCCCATATTGGGAAAAAGTCAGGTAGTCAGGAGACATTAGCATTCAGGCAGACTTTTGAGATCCTACCTCTTGTTTAGGTGAGTGACAATACACTCAGTTTTTAGTAGTAAACGAAATAATTGACCAGACATGGAGACCTGGGGGTTCCAGGAGCAAGACTCCCACAGTTTCCCCTTCTCCCTGCAGGAGACATGAGAGCTGCTGTGCTCTTGGCCCCAGGCACCATCTCTATGGGTTCATTAGATGGAAATCTGAGAGCCAATGACTGTGTACTGTAGTACAGCCAGACTGGAGGCTTCTAGAGGGCAGAAACCGTAAGGAAAACCTTCCTTTTCCTCCCCATGCTACCCCAAACAGTTTTTTTCCTAAGTAGATACTAAGGCATTGGACATCAAATTTCTCCCAGCTACATAGGCCCGCTGTGAACTCCTCCTCTTCCTTTGAGCCCCTATATTTCATACGCAGGTGGTAAGTACTGTGTGCTGTAGCTGTGTAATATGCAGATCCCCCAAATGGAGTAGTCTTCCCCTTAGGAACAGTGTCATCAGGGGGCTCACTAGGCCCTCACTGGGCCCCAGCCCTAAGTCACTAGCAGCCGTAACCCTCAATGTGTCAGAAAGCAGAGATCCGACCACATACCTCCACGATCATGTAAGCATTTTAAAGATGAAATTCATGCTGTGTTCCGCAAAATGGAGACAAACTTCATATTATACGTATTGACTACATAGGGGGCAACAAAGTGGCCATAAAAAATATAATTCAATCACACCTAAAGTTTTACTTATATAAAAATGTGCATATAATCCTTGTTTAATATGAAATAAACATCCTTAAGTATTATTAAGTCTTTCGTAATCCGCTCGGTAGTGTACTTCTTTTATCTTTAGTCTTCACGGCAGCTCTGTTGTGTGCGTATAATTACCCTTACAGATGAGAAAACTGGCACTCAGAGAGGTGAAGTAACAGCCACCGTCTCACAGCCAATAAGGTCAGAGCCTGGATTTGAACGGAGCTCGTCGGACCACACGGTTCTTGCTTTCTTGGCTGGCTGCTCCCTCTCCAGTGCGTGGGGACATTTGGTTTCGTAGGTTTATGAAACGCCCGTATCAGCTGCCTCGCCCTAGCCATGCTGCGGGGTCTGCCGTCTCCCTCACAAGGCTGCAGGCCATTTGAGACCGAGGACTGTCCCCCAACATCTTATCTGCGTGGCTCAGGGAGGAACTGAGCATATTTTGTTGGATTGAACGTAAATGAATTAAACAGGGCTCTGACCCAGGGACCTATGAGGGGGACAGTCCCAGGCACAGCTGGCTTGCTGGAGACAGCACTGTGGCCACTTCTCCCCACCCCTTCCTTCCAGAAATCCGGTTTGGCAGACCCTACTGGGTTTCCTATTGAATTTAAGTAACCTCCCAGAGCGACCTCTGGGCAGACCCACAGCACTCCTCCCACACCCCATCCACTCTTTGTTTCCAGCAAATCCCTTGAATACTAAGGGACTGGAATTCCTTTCCCAGCTCTTTAGGCCCACTGTGAACTCCAGCTCCTCCTCTGAGCTCTGTAGCATGTGGGGCCAACTGTTTGCTACAGCCATGGGTCAAGCAGAGCCAGTCTCCTTCTCCCAGCAATGCACTCAATGGTGTCAAAAGCAGAGAAGTTTAGAAGATTAACTAATATATCTCAATGTGAGGATGAGAAAACCAGGCCCCAAGGAGGAAAGTGGCTGGTATCAAATGGGGATGAAGCAGGGCACCTTTCTCTCTCTCTCTGGGATATTCATTCATTCGGGTCCCCTGAGCCCTGCCTGGGACCCTACGTCTGACACTTACTGGTGAAAACAGCTCTTTTGGTTTCCACCTGTGCCCTTTGCTCCATGAGACTTGCACCCAGTCCAGGGGCTGGAGCCTGGGCACAGACACCACCTGCCATCCCCTCCTCTGGGCTGAGCCCCAAGGTTCTTAGCTCATGTGGCTAGAAAGCTTCAGATGCACAAGGACTCCGAAGCCAGTTCAGTTTAATCCACACACCTCTGAAAGGCACATTATCTCTATTTTCTAGATGAGGAGGTGTGGCCTCAGAGAGGTTAACTGGCTTGTCCCAAGTCACCCAGCTCGTAAGTGGGATTAGAGCCTGGGCAGAGCCTCAACCCACGGCTCCCCGTGTGTCTCTACCTTAAGCAGGCATGCCGTGGAACCCAGGGACACCTCAGTTGGCTGGGCTGCTCAGGACTTAGGTTGGGCCTCAGTGACAGGGAGTGACACACACGACCCCAGGCCCCCTCTGCCACCTGCCCCCCTGCTCCACACCAGCCAGGCTGACCTGCATATACTGTTCCCACCCACGGCGCCTGATCCCCCACCTCGCAATGATGGTCATTTTTCTGTCTCCTCATCCCTCCTCACACCCCCAACCTGTCTTTTTAAACTTGGTTCAACATCCTCTCTTCTAATCCTGCTCCTTCAAGACCCTCCCACCCTGGTCAGCCCCAAGATTGGATTCACGGTTTCCACCAGCGCTGTGCTCCGCGGGTGGGAGTCTGCCTGGTCTGCCCCTCTGCGTGCTGCTCGTAGCAGGCATGGCCCGGGTTCAACGCTGTGTCCTATTGGCTCATAGGAGGCCCTTGGGAGGCATTTGTGGAGTGAATGAGGCTCAGATTTTGGTTCCAAAGGTCTTTCTCAAAGACCAGAGGCAACTCTTCTGCCTCAGTCAGTGTGTATGCACGGCAAGGTACAGTGTGAGGCGTCCATAAACAGAATCCTCTGCCCCCAAACGCCTCCCCGCTGGCCTGCCGTTCTGCCCCTTAAAGTCTCATGCCTTTGAGTCTGAAAGCTTCTGGAGCTTTCTACTCCAGTGCAAACATGGGTGGCTAGGAGACATGAGAAAAGATGCCAGTATTTCTACGAATCAAAGGAATGCAAATCCAAACAATAGAGAGAAGGCATTTTTGACCTATCAGATGGGTTAAAAGCAGTTTTTTAAAAGGTGTAGTTTCAGAGGCATAATGAATCACTCTCAGACTCTGTGGGTAAAAACTGGGACAGCCTTTGGGGACAATTTTACTGTAACTATAAAAAAAAAGGAAACACTTTTAGGCATCAGTCCTACAAGAATATTCACACCCGTGCACACGCTTGTATTATGAGCACGTTCATCATAGAATGAATTTTATTCGTGTGAGAAAAGACAGAACTCAGGTGTCAATTAATAAAGGTTGATTAAATTCATCATGGGACGGTCATACAACAGATGTGTCTCTGGCCACTTACAAAGATAAGGTAGATCTTCATGTAGCGGTGTGGAAAGATTCCCACTATCCGTTGTTACTGGAGAAAAGCGAGTTTAAGAGGAACATGTGTAATATCATCCCTTTTGGGTAAAACGGAAAGAAGTTTGTGTATGCACATGTGTGTGTGCATGTGTGTGTGTGCGTGTGGTATGTACATGTCTAACCAAAGCATTAGTCTATAACTTCAAGGTCACCTTCCTGCAGTACATTTGGGGACAAAAGGAATGTGTGTCTTGTTGGTGACTGAGTCATGTACACAGCATCTTGTCCCCATTGCAGCCTCCCTGCCATTTCCAGATCAGTCCCCACCTCTGAACACCCTGGTGAAGGGGCTGCCAAGGAAAGACTATCATAGGGCGTGCTGAGCCCCCACCACCCACCACCACTGCGTAGGACTGTGGGGGAGTGTTGGGCTTTACTGGAGGGCTGGAGCCCTCCCAAAGGGATGACAGTGGGGCTGGAAAAACATTTCTAACTGTCCCCTAATTATAAACTTTTTCTGAATTGACCTTTTGAATCTGATTTACTGAAACTGAGAATGGTACACCTAGAAGTGACCTCAAATCTGTGATTGAACCTGCCTTTCTTACCCTGAAACCTCCCAGTTGACAGGTACAGGAGTGGGGTCTTTAGGGGAACACAAGTGGGGGAAATGCTCATTTCTGTAGTCTGAGGAAGAAGCACCGAGAAGGGAAATGTCGCAGAAGTTCCTGTAGGGGCACCAGCCTTGCTCCCAGGCCCTCGGGTCTGTCTTTGGCTCTCTTTAACATGCTGTCCGAGTGTCTTCATGGCCTTCAGCATTATAATCAAGTGGCCAGTATTACATACTGATGGGACATAGTAAATCGTTCCCCTGATGTTGGTCACTTACAGTGTTGCCACATTTTCCATATAGATGATGCAATGAACATCTTCATTCATGGAGATTTTGCTTATGTCGTATTTTAAGAGGGAAGCTACTAGGTCAAGGAGCACAATATAAATGTCTTTATGGCTCCTCCTAAAAATTGCCAAATTGTCTCCAAAAGAGTTACTCTGATTTATAATACTACCAACATCAGTAGAATCTACGAGTTCCAGTATAATCTTGCCAACACTGGCTCTTGTTTTTTTCGCTTGGCTATTTTAGCAGATTATAAATGGTATCTCAAAGCTGTTTTTCCTGTTTTTCTCCTTACTAGCAAGGGTGGGGTCCAGATTTTCAAAAGATTTGTTTTAAAGGTGTCCTAAGTTGTAGTCACATGTGCTCTCTCCTCTCCGCCCAGTTAGCCTATAATAGGTAATAGGAATGATAACGACAAGAATTGTAATTCCTTAGGTCTTTAGAGCACTTTCCAGTTTATGAACTGGCACACCATTATGTCATCTTATCCTACCAGTAGGTGAGGGAGGGCAAGGATTTGTCCCCCTTTATAGACAAAGCAGTTGAAACTATGCAGAGCACATTTAGTGTGAGTGACAGATGCCCGCCAAGGCTAATGTAAATAATCTGGGGGGTATTCAGAGATTACAGAGAAACTGCTCAGCCTCTCTGGGGCCACGTGGTCTCTTCTCTCTGCTTCCCCGAGTGTCCCATCCTCCTCTCTGCAGAGCATCTTTCTCTGCTTCTTTATCAGCATCCACAAGACTGAAAATAGCAACTATATCCAGGCTCTGCCCATCCTTTCTAATCAGTCTCTGCCCCTGAGTCCATTGCCTCTTGGGAGAGACCCAGCCCTTCTAGCCTCCCACACGCACTTCCCTCTGCCCAGGGGTCCCTCCTGGGTCAGGGACAGAGTGGGGGGCAAGGCCAGGTGGTTAAAACAGCAGGGCTGGGGCCAAGGAGGGTAGAAGGAAGGCATATTCTCTTAGAAGGGTGTGAGATGGGAAGCAAAGATAGGCTTTTTGGTACAACATTTGCTGGAAGCTGCTCGTGCATGGTCCTCCGAGCCTGGCTAGACCACAGCAATAGCAACATGCCAGTCATAATAGTTCTTGGGTCTGCAGAGATGTCGCAGAAAAAAACCTCTCAAAGGCAAAGAGAGGTGGTGGTCTCTCTCCTCTCTAACCACACCCTGGGACCCCCGCAGGCCTCGGTCAGGCTCTGCCCACCGCCTTGAGCCAAGAGGTGCCTCTCCAGGCGGATCCTGGAAAGCCAGCTGTCCAGGGGAGGAGGCACTTTTATCAATGGCACCTCCCGGCCCTGCCCACCCAGCCTGGGCCCTCGGTCCCCTCTGCAGGTGCGAATCTGGGAGATTCCCGAGGGCGGGCTGAAGCGGAACATGACGGAGGCGCTGCTGGAGCTGCACGGGCACAGCCGGCGCGTGGGGCTGGTGGAGTGGCACCCCACCACCAACAACATCCTCTTCAGCGCCGGCTACGACTACAAGGTGCGCGGCGGGCGGGCAGCTGGGGGCGGGGGGAGAGACAAGAGGGTCTTCGGGGGCCCACAGGGAACACGGTTATTTCCCAAGCAATCCGCATTGCCTCATCGGTTCGTTCGCTCATTCATGTATTCATTCATTCACTGCACACGACTGAGCGTGTCCTGTGCACCCCGTCATTCCTGGGGTCCGCAGAGGCTAAAGGCATCTTTTCTGCCTTCGCTGGAGGCGGGTGGACTGGAGGAAAATGCGCACTCTCCGCCACACCCTCTTCGTGGCCCCTTCTTAACCAAGAGGTGGGCACTGCTCTCCTGGCAGAAAAAGGAAGCGACCAAGCTGCCGGAGGGGGAAAGTGGAGCCTCAGCCTCTGCGTCAGGCATGTCCTCAGAGGGACCTGGCAGGGAACGCGTATCCTTCTTGCCGGTTACACAAACGGAGCGCAGGCGGGGCTGGGATCTGGCCGAGGATATTGGAGGATCTAATGTATCAGCCTTTCCATGTAGAACTCAGCGGCCCCGTCCTGCATCCCAGCACACACCACGTCCCGCCTGGGGCGCTTCTCCCAGGGCGGTCGGGTGCGGACCGGGGACAGATGCGCCGGGACTGCAACAGCGGCTGACCCCGCCTCCTGCGCGTCTGTCCCGCAGGTCCTCATCTGGAACCTGGACGTGGGCGAGCCGGTGAAGATGATCGACTGCCACACGGACGTGATCCTCTGCATGTCCTTCAACACAGACGGCAGCCTCCTCACCACCACGTGCAAAGACAAGAAGCTGCGTGTGATCGAGCCCCGCTCCGGCCGCGTCCTGCAGGTGGAACCCTACATTTTTTTGGGGGGGGGAAGGGATTGGGGCCTGGAGCTCAGCCAGGCCTGGAGGAAAAGGCTGTGCCAGCCTCCTTCTCCCTCGCACTTCTGTTGACCGGCCTGTCTGTCCTGGCCCTTCTCCGCGCGTAGGAGCCCTGCCTTGTTCTGAGTGTGGAGGGCCCTCAGCACCCTTCTGCCCCCACCGCACCTCCTCCCCTAGATAGGATTGTCTAGCCTGCTGTGGAAGCTGAACTGGTGACACCCTTCAGTGCATAAATCCCTAGGTGTTAACAAGTCCCATCCTGGGCACAGGAGGAGGAGACTTTGGACTCACTGCCCAGCCATCTGCAGGGGATGAGCCTGGGGAAATGGCTCAGGGTCCCAAAGGTGATGGTGAGCTCAGCTCCACTTTTGGTCTTTGAATCTCTTGGGTCTTGGGTATAAGGAAGAGGTAGGTGCCATTTGGGAACAATTAACATTTCTTGAGCACCTACTGTGTGCTAGTCATGGGGCTAAGTGAGTTGGAAAATTTGGATGAAATTTGGGATTTGCCTCCTACGCAAGAAAGGATTGATGCTTGACCTGGGTGTGTTTATCTTGGAAGAGTCTGTTTTTGCAAGACCAGAAAGTCATCTACTGCTACAGGTTGAGCATCCCCAACTCAAAAATCCAAAATCCAAAATGTTCCAGAATCCCAAACTTTTTGAGTGCTGACATGATGCTCAAAGAAAATGCTCATTGGAGCATTTCAGATTTCAGATTTTTAAATTTGGGAAGGTCAATCGGTAAATATAATGCAAATATTCCAAAATCTGAAAAAATTCTAAATCCCAGACACTTCTGGCCCCATGCATTTTGAATACTGGATATTCACATTATATGCTACTACAAATATTAATAATAATTACAGTTGTTAGTATCATTGGTAGTAACTGACATTTCCTAAGAGTTCGCTGTGTGGCATGCATGGTGTCGAGGGCTCTACATCATCCTCAGGACAGCCCTCTGAGGTGGGCACTGTTGTTCCTCTCATTTTACACGTGAGAACACTGAGCCCTGGTGAGGTTGGGAGGCTTGAACCTCACAGTTCCAGGAGGAGCTGTATTTCAAACCCAGAGCCCACACTGAACAGAAAGGATGTCAGAGAGCAGAGAACTCCACTGCAGATGGGGACACAAGCCCAGAGAGGGTGAGGGACTTCCAGGCTACGCTTTTTTGGCAGAGATGGGACTAAAATCCAGAGCAAGTGACACCAGCCTGGATCTGTGCACTGCCCCACTAGCCTCTTTTCTGACTCGATGCTGACTCACCTGGTGAAGGGCTGGTACATTAGGAGGAAATCAAGTGTGGTGAGCTGATGGCCAGGAGAGGAGCAGAAGACAGCTCCGTTAAGGGGGAACCTCCTGATGAAGTGACTTGTCAAACAGGGACCCAGCATGAATCTGGTGTGTCCCCCTGAGCCTCAGTTTCCTCATCCTCAAAGTGGGGATAATGATGTCTTCCAGTAGCTATTGTTATGGACATTAAAAGAGATGCCCCTGGTGAGGTCAGCTCCCTTCCTCTCCCCCAGTGCCACTGCTCTGGGGGGTGGCAGAGAGGCCTGGGTCACGGTTCCCAGGGCTCCATTGCTCCCTGGTCCCCACAGTAGCTTCCTGTGGCTGCTGCAGCAAATGACCACAAAGTAGGTGGCTTAAAACAACAGAATTTATTCTCTCCTAGTCTGGAGGGCCGCACTCCCTGCAGAGGCTCCGGGAAGAATCCGTTCCTCAATCTTCCAGCTTCTGGTGGTTGCCGCCTCCCTGGCTAGTGGCCACATCACTCCATCTCTGCCACCACGCTCACACCACTTAGTCCTCCACGTGCCTGTGTAATCTCACCTCTCTCGTACAAGGCACTTGTGTGACATTTAGGGCCCTCCTGGAGAATGTGGGATAATGTCTGCATCTCAACATCTTTAATTTAATTATATCTGTAGAGACCCTTTTAAAGAAACATTCTCAGTGCTCAGGGATTAGGACATATCTTTTTGGCGGGGAGCCGTTTATCCCACTGTAGTACTGAAGTGTTAGGGCCCTGGCTCACCAACTCTTTCTGCTCCTACCAGGAGGCAAACTGCAAAAACCACAGAGTGAATCGGGTGGTGTTTCTGGGCAACATGAAGCGGCTCCTCACGACGGGGGTCTCCAGGTGGAACACGAGACAGATTGCCCTCTGGGACCAGGTCAGCCACGGGGAGGCTGGGCAGTGGGCAGGAGGGAGCAGGCAGCCTAGGCCTGAGCCCGCGGGGTCTCTGCTTCCAGGGTGGGGCAGGAGTGGAGTGAGGTTTGTGGCCTGGGGTCCCTAGCGCCTCTGAGCCAGGTGTAGGGTGGTGCAATGTGCCAGGGAAGGGAAGGGCTAGAACAAGGCTCACATGATGTGGAAGAGTGGAGCCTGTCCCTATGTGGCGTAGGCAAGGCAGGGCCGTCCCGGCTGGGGCCTAGATGTGGTCACACACCTGCCCAGACACAGGGGTGCATTGCCCCGTGCACCACAAGCACGTGCTGGGATTCTGTCATGGGACGTGGGGCCCATGGATTTGGGAGACTCTGAGGCCACTGCTTATGGAGACCCCCAGACCCCAGGGCAGCATCTTCACATGGGCAGCGGGTGCAGCTTGGCTCCCCTGCCCCTAACACTCTGCCCCCATCAACGTGCATCTGCTCTCGCACCCCAGGCAAACCATGGTTGGCCTCCAGCCAGGCCTGCCTGGACTCCTGGGTAGGTCAACAGGATCGTGGGGACCAGTGTCCAGTCTCTCCCCACCTCCCTATCCTCTCCCCACCCACCACCTCCCCCAGAGCAGAGGTGCAGGCCAGTGAGCAGGCCCTGGACGGTGGCAGCAGGTGTGGGAAGAGGGTGCTCAGCTCTCTGTGAGCAGCAAGACCTGTCTCCCCATCAGCTGAACAAGGGAATTGAAGAGAGGCATTGGCTAAGGTCGTCCCGCTGCAAACTCTCCGTTCTTGAAAGAGCCGCTGAGGACACAGCAGGCCAGAAGCAGGAGTGGGGTGGAGGGCAGATCGGAGGGCTGGAGGAAGCATCCAGCCTTGGCAGTCACTTCTTCAGAAAGTCAGCCTGGGCCTACGCGCCGGCTTCTGGCAGCATCCCCAGTAGATAAACCAGCCAGAGGGCCCAGGGGGCTTCCCAGGACAATGTCAGCCACACCTGCAAGATATTCACCCTCTCTTTCTAGAGCTGGGGACTGAGCCCCAGAGAGATCAAGGGACTTCCTGGGGACACATAGCAAGGAGTGGGTTTGGGGAGGGGACACTGAGAACAAGTCCCCTGCCTCTCACTGCCACTGTCCTAGGCTGCTTTCCGTGACGAGGAAGTCAGTGTTGTCCCCACTCACAGGACAGGCTTTTTAACATCGGCAGGAGGTCTTGACATAAGGGGGTGTAGCTCCGGGGGGCCCTTGCTGGGATTTGGGAAGGTGACCTGCTGTTCTGCCTGGGCACAGGCTGAGACCAGCTCCCCTCCCGCAGGAGGACCTGTCCATGCCCCTGATCGAAGAAGAAATCGATGGCCTCTCTGGCCTCCTGTTCCCTTTCTACGACGCTGACACCCACATGCTCTACCTGGCTGGGAAGGTAGTAGGAGGCGGGGGAGGGCCTGGAGCAGCCTGTGGGAGCCCTGCCCCGCTGTCCCCCTGCCCCGCTGTCCCCCTGCCCCACCCCAGCCCCCTAAGAAGCACCGCCCTATCCTCCCTGGCCTCCCCCCACCCAAGCCAAGCTCCCGGGTCCCACCCTCCCTGCCAACACCTGCCCTCAGGTCTGACACTGATTCTCACTGAAGGCCGAGGATTCTTTCCAAGGTGATTTGCAGTGGGGCTTTACTCTGGAACAAAGAGCAGAGCCTGGAGTGTAGACAGTGACAAATGATGGGATTTGAGGCCCCCACCAAGAGATCTTTGGTGCACGCAGCCTTGTTTGTCAGAAGGGCTGTCTGTACACACACACACACACACACACACACACACACACGCGCCCGCGCGCAACCCCAGCCCCACCCCCTGCCTCTGCCTCTCCAGCCCCAGTAAGTCCCCTGTGGCGGACCCCCCAGGGAGCCAGGGGCCAGGTGTCCCTGGTGGTTTGGGCACCTCCGAGGCACAGGGAGCAGCTCTCTTCAGCAGACCCCTGGGACCAGGGCCTGCTCAACTCTCCCCACCTGCTGCCCTCCTCACCTCCGTCTCTCCTGCCCAGGGGGACGGAAACATCCGCTACTACGAGATCAGCACGGAGAAGCCCTACCTGAGTTACCTCATGGAGTTCCGCTCCCCAGCCCCGCAGAAAGGCCTAGGTAAGGGCGTCCAGGCGCTGCCGTGGCTGGTTGCGCTAGAACAGGAGAAGAGACATTTGGCTGGGGGTCACCCCTCCTCCCCTAAATGGAAATCAGACTCAGAAGGTCACAGCTCATGGGCAAGTCAGAAGAGAACCTACAGGTGCTGCCCCTCGTGAGGGTCAGGCGGCCCTTCCTCAGCCAGCCTGGCACTACATACTCAGCCGGCGCTGTCATCCTGTGGTCCTTGCGGCCACCGTCACTTCTGCTCATCCAGCAGCCTGCAGGGGTGTTCTGTGTCTTCACTCCCACTTACAGACAGGGAGCCTGAAGCCCGAAGTGGCTACGACATGGTGGGAGGTGGCTCAGTAGCTAAAGGTCAGAGCAGAGTCTTCTAGACCCAGGCCCCTTCCTTCCTGAGCCTCTGGGGAGCCGCGACCCCCAGAGCCCTGCAGCAGCCGCGTGTACCTGACAATCCAGGGGGAGGTTCCAGGTGTGCCCACGACTGCAGCCGCAGGCAGAACCCTGGGGAGGGCTCTGGGATTGACTGGAGTGAGTCAGGCAACGTGTTCTTCGTAGCCCACATTCTCCCACCACCAAAGTCTTACAACAAATTTGCATTCCTGTCCACTAACCTGGCAGAGCATTAGATTCAGCCGTGCCACATTTGGGGTCTGAATCACCTACGAAACAAACACCTTTATGGGCCCCCCGTTCCCACCTCTATGGGTGATCTTCCTCCTTCGGGCTTGAGCTCAGCTTGTTCCCTCTGTGCATCTGGTATTTTGGACACAGCCTGAGGCCAGCTTCGGGGACATCAGGACTGAAAAGGCCTGAGTGCTTGCCTCAGTGACCAACAGCAAAATGGAGGCCAGAGATGTCTGAGGTCCTGATGACCATCCTGTCACCTTTGCCCTTCCCTGACTCTCTGTCATCCCCCACGTCCCTCACTGACACCCCTGCATCAGGCAGTATAAACACCAGCCTGGGCTTTGGAGGCAGACCTGGGTTTACATTCTGGCTCAGCTGTGCACTTAGTCCCTCCAAGTCTCAGTTTGCTCATCTGTGAAATGGGGATAATCAAACTTACCTTGCAGGGCTGTTACAAAGCTTAGAGACTACACGTACAAGGCACCTGGAAGAGCACTTGGTGCCTCCTGCCCCTTCACACAGTTGTTCAACAAACACTTATTGGGCACCAACTGTGTACCAGACCCTCATCGAGGTCCAGAGATACAGTGTTAAAGAAAACAGAACGTGACCTTACTCTCGCGGGGCTCACATTCAGCTGAGAGGGAGACAGACAAGAAACAAATAAGTGAGAAAATACCACATGGAATGAGTTCTAGGCAGAGAATCCAATGGGGTGAGAGAACCGAGAATGGCTGGGGGCTCCTTTAGACCAGGTGGTCAGGGAAGGCCTCTCTGTGGCGATGATATTTTAAGCTGAGGCCAGAAAGGCAGGAAAGGGGAAGAGTAGTCCTGGCAGGGGAAGTAGTTAGTGCAAAGGTCCTGTGGCCTGAATGAGCCTGGCGTGTTCTAGGAACAGCAGGGAGGTCAGTGTGTCTGATCATGGTGTAGGCTCTGTGATGTAATAGGAGATGGGACTGAGAGAGGGGACAGAGTCAGAGAGGTGGGCAGAGATCCATGGCATGCATTAGTCCCAAAAAACAGTTTGGATTTGATTGGGAAATCATTGGGGGGGGGGTTCTTTTTCTTAGGTGTGTGGGTAGGTAGGTGGGAAATGAGGCAATGTGATAGGATCTGAAATGTAATTAATAGTTTAAGATCGCTCTGGTTTCTGTAGGGAGAATGGATTTGGCAGGGGTGGGGGGAGGCAGGGAGACCACTCAGGAGGCGATTATGGACTTTTAGGCAAGAGAGGGTGATACGTAGGTGGGCAGCGTGAAGATGGGGGAAGAGGATGAGTCCAGAGATGTTTACAAAGTAGGGTCAGCAGGACTTGCCAAGGTGTCAGATGTGGGGTGGGCAAAGAGGAACCAAAGATGACTCACCCTGTCCTCGTCCTCCTCACCTGTGGCCACTGTTGGGCATTTACCATGACCCAGGCACTGTTTGTAGTTTCAAAGAAGGTGAGGAACTCACCCCAGGGAAGTCATGTAGCTGCTAAGTGACAGAGACAGAATTCAACCCAGATCTGCTGGCTCCTAATCCTACTTGGGTAACCACTGCACTGCTTCCCTCCAGCTCCTGGAACTCCTCTATGCGGAAGAGCAGCCTTCCATTCCAGTGGAAGGTAGAGCCTTAGCTCACATTCACATTACAGGGAGAGAAACTAACGTTATCTGTGCTCGTTACAGAGCCTGGCAGTCAATGAACATCTTCACACTTTCTCCCCAACTGTCCGGTGGGGCCACTACTGTCCTCTTACCAGCCAAGGAACTGGAAGCTGGGGGAGTTAGTGACTTGCCCAAGGACTCCCAGCTGGGAAGGGGCAGAGCTGGGATTCAAACCTGGTTTGTCTGCCCCAGAGCCCGCCTTCCCGTGGTAGGTGCTCAGCAGAGGTAGCTGTTTGGGGACGTTGTGGCTAGCGAACACATGCAGACAACACTTGCACGAGTTGTTGGTTCTGAAAGACGTACAACAGAACAGCAATCTTAGGCTATGTTCAAACATAGGATATGTGAAGAATGGCTTCTCCCTCCTTTCTCTCTGAGGACTGGAGACACAGAGGCTTAGAGAAAACCATTTGTTTCAGAAGGGGATGTACTCCGTGGCCCAGCCCCTGCCATGTTCTGTGACCTTGGACAGTCCCTTGCCCCCCGACCCTCAGGAGCCTCATCTATAAGAGGAGTGGGCAGGATTCAGATATTTCTGCAGTCCCTTCTAGTTCTAAAGGGCCCCATTTCTAAAGTGCACACCGTAGCAAGGCAGGTCTGGCCCAGGGGACTTATTTGAGAAGTGACCACCCAGAGACAGAGCCTACCCTCTGCCCTCTCCATGGGCCTTTGGCTCCAAACCTAAGTGCCTGCCACCTCAGCCTCCCCTGGCCGAGAACATCAGGGGGTAGGGGCCCCGAGGGAGTGTCCTCAGGGCCCCATAGAGCCACGTGTGCCTGTCCGCAGGAGTCATGCCCAAGCACGGGCTGGACGTGTCGGCCTGCGAGGTGTTCCGCTTCTACAAGCTGGTCACTCTCAAGGGCCTGATCGAGCCCATCTCCATGATCGTGCCCCGCAGGGTGAGTGGGGTGGGGCTGGGCACCCCGGGGCCCCTGCCTTGAATCCCGGCCCGCTTACCTCTGACCACAAGCCTGGCAGAGCCCAGATGTGGGAGGTGCTGTGGATGAGGGTCTTCAGACCCCATGTGGGGTGGGGGGGGCCCTTCCCAGCCGGGGACAGTTTGGCTTGCACATGAATGCAGGGGGACGGGGGTGGTTCATGGCGGGGCGGGGGACACTGAGTACAAAGGCTTGGAGGCGGGAAAACAGGTCTCGGGGTTGGGGGGTCAGACTGGAGGGCAGGGGCCTTCCCAGCAGCCCCCTCTGTCCCCGCTTCTGCTCCCCCGCTGCAGTCGGATTCCTACCAGGAAGACATTTACCCCATGACGCCAGGCACGGAGCCAGCCCTGACCCCGGATGAATGGCTGGGAGGCATCAACAGAGGTACCGCGGGGGCTGGACTTGCGGAAGAGGCCGGGAGGCTACGGCCGTCACCATCGGCCCGTCTCTCCCCAGTCCACTTGGTGTCCTCCTGCTTGAACACCCCTCACACCTGGCTAGCTGTCAAGCATGATGCCAACAAAATGCGCCATCACTTGGCAGGCCGTGGGCTGGCAGTGAGAACGCTCCCTTGCCTTTCTTAGATCCCGTGCTGATGTCTTTGAAAGAAGGCTATAAGAAGTCCTCGAAAATGGTATTTAAGGCTCCCATCAAAGAGAAGAAGAGCGTCGTGGTCAACGGCATAGATTTATTAGAAAATGTCCCACCCAGGACAGAGAACGAGGTAAGGAATATAAGTTATTACCTCCACGGGCCCTGGAAGAGCGAGACCTTTACATTTCAATTATGGGCTTCGAGCCTTTAAGCCAGCTCCATTCTGAGGCATTTTTCTTTCGGTGACAAATACCATAAGTAGCCTGCTATGGGCTTCCATTGCCGCTGACCCCAATAAATAGAGGCCGGGACGCCGTGGAGATATTGGCTTCCGCCCCACCCCCAAGCCTCAAATTCTCCAGCCCACAGAGTTATGTGTCCCCGCGTGAATCCCCTTCAGAATGTTGCTGTCATTCAGTGTTACGGGAATCGTAAATTTCTGACCAATGGGGGACGCCTGGCCTCCTGCATCACAGCCCTGCCTTCATCCTTGGCACTGAGGCAGTGACAGGGCCTGCCGCCTCCTGTCTTAGTGGAAGAGGCTAGGTGTTTCTGAAAGTGCTCTTTGAACCATCTGGTATGGGCGCAAGCTCTTTCGGGGCAGCTCAAGCCGGGCCTTGTGCGTGCCCCTGCAGGCAGCTCCTTCCAGCCCATGCCCTGGTCCCTGGAGCCGACACGGTTCAGCTCCGCTGGGGTTCGCAGGTGGCCGCCGTGCGCCAGGCACGAGGCCTGATGCAGCTGAAACAGAGACGGCTGCATGGTCCCCCACCCTGCACTCGAATCCCGGCTCTGCCATTTCCTGGCTGTGACGGAGCAAGTTTCCTGTCCTTTCTAAGTCCATTTTTTTAATGGTAAAATGGGGCTATGAAATGCTGTGAGCATAAGAGATAATCCGTAAGTGTCTAGCACCCTTTCTGGCTCATATGAAGCACTAGGAGAAAGAAGCCGGTTTATTAGCTATCTACTGCTGTGTAACAAAGTACCCCAGAACTTAATGACTTAAACCCATAAACACTTATTATCTCACAGTTTTGGGGGTGTCTGTGGCTCAAGGTCTGTCACGAAGGTAGTCATACTGTCCACGGGGGCTGCAGTCACACCTGAAGGCTCCACTTAGGAAGGATCCGCTTCCAAGTTCACCTGTGTGGTTGCTGGCAAGACCCATGTCCTCAGAGCCTGCTGGACTGAGGGTCTCAGTTCGCCGAGGGCTGCTGGCCAGAAGGTTCCCTCACGTCCCTGCCGTGTGGACTTCCCCACAGGGCAGCTCACAGCACGGCTGCTGGTTCCCTTCGCGAGTGAAAGCTAGAGAGCAGGGGAGCATCCAAGATGGCAGCCACAGTCTCGTTGTAACCTCATCTTGGAAAGGACATCCCACCGCTTCTGCCATGTGTTATAAGTTTGAAGCAAACTAATAAGTCCAGCCCACCCTTGGGAGAGGGGATACCATGGGGCCATCTTAGATGAGGCCTGTCCCACCAACTTACAGTATCACTATTACTAATAAAAATAAGACCCTTCTTGACCTCTGGGACCTTGCTGTCTTAAGGGGGAGATTGACAGGTATCCTGATAATTGCCATAAAATATGTTCATGACATTGTAGAGGGATGTTCAGGGCTGGATGAAATGATGTCATAAATGGGATTTGCTTCAAAACAGTCCCGGAGTGGAGTGGCGCTGGGGAAGTGGGGAGGAGTAGACATGAAGTAAAAATGGCCACATGCTATTAGTTGAAGCTGGGTGATGGGTACTTGGGGGTTCATGGCACTATACTTTCTATTTTTGTATATATTAATGTTTTCCATTTAAAAAAAAATTTTTGTGTCCTTTTTTGAAAAAATGTCCTTTTTCAAAGGCGGAGATATGTAGGTTACTGTGATAGCCCAGGAGGGCAGTAACAAGGACATGAACCTGAATGACAAGGTTCTGGCAAGGGGTAAGGAGAAGGCAGGTTTGAACAGTAGTTAGATCAAGTTAACATTTAGCTACAGACTTGCCTATGTGGAACCGAAACTGAGAACCTTAAGGAAAATCATAAAGGGTCTCTGAGCTGGCTGGGCACGGTGGCTCATGCCTGTAATCCTAGCACTCTGAGAGGCCGAGGCGGGCGGACTGTTTGAGCTCAGGAGTTTGAGACCAGCCTGAGCAAGAGCGAGACCCCGTCTCTACTAAAAATAGAAAAGAAATTATACGGACAGCTAAAAACATATATATATATAGAAAAAATTAGTCGGGCATGGTGGTACATGCCTGTAGTCCCAGCTACTCAGGAGGCTGAGGCAGGAGGATTACTCGAGCCCAGGAGTTTGAGGTTGCTGTGACCTAGGCTGACGCCACAGCACTCACTCTAGCCCGGGCAACAGAGTGAGACTCCGTCTCAAAAAAAAAAAAAGGGTCTCTGAGCAGACAAAACAGATGCCACAATCTCTCTACACTAAAGCTGTACATCTTCCTCATTGGGAAGCAGCTTCCTCATAGCCTGCTGACTCTGGCTTTGCACATAGCTTTAATCATCACAACAGATCAGAAGCAGCACGTTAGAAAGTAGGACTGTAAAAGATAGACACATAGATCTAAGTGTGAAGAGACAGCTGATAGCTGGATGTGGGTGAAGGGTCTTATGGTGTACAACTCACTAACTTTACTAAAAATCACTGAATTGTACACTTAGCATGAGCGAATTTTATGGTATGTGAATTATACCTCAATAAAGCTGTTTTTTTTTTTTTTTTTTTGACCAAAGCAGCCCAAAAAACTATGCAAAGAAAGTTGGAGAACTTGGAAAACACAAGACCGGTAGAATCATTTAGTGTAAGGGCAAATAGCGTATCATCCCTCTGAACAGACAAAACCAGGATTGGTGGTTTGTTGGTTAGCAAAATTTCCTTTTAAAGTCAGTTAATGGAGGGAATCATAAAAATGACACATAACATTTTTAAGCCATTTATTTTCACTTAAAACATAAAACATATATGCTCATTCAGCATATCCTGATGCAGGACCAAGACTTTTTCTTTGAGGAGGCCTCCATGGTTGGAATCTGCCACGTCTTTCTCACGAGAATCATGCCTTCGCTCCAAGGTCCAGCTTCAGTTTCTTTGAGGTGGAACAAGAACTTAAAGTCACTCTGAAAGCGAAGCCCTAGTTTCTATAATGTTTTCTCTAATCCTTTTTTGAGACAGGTTGATCGAGGTATAATTTATCTATAGTAAAATTCATCCTTTGTAGTGTATCGTTCTAAAAGTTCTGCAAACACACAGTGGTGCCGCCACCGTCACACAATCAGATGTGGATTATTCCCCAGCCTTTTGTGGTTACATCATCCACACCTAATTCAGCTGCAATTTTTTTAGCATCACCTTTATCAGGATTTTCTAAAGCATTTAACTAAGTTTTTACAGAAACAGCAACTCTCTTTTTGTGCTCACCTCATCGGTTTATGTTACGCAGTCACAATAACAAATGTAATTCACACCAGAAAGTTCGAGAGCAGACACAACTTGCAGTGGGTAACATTCAACTCAAGCGTACAGGGCGGAGGTGGTGGTGGGTGGTTCATGAGTAGCCGGCTGCCTTCCAGGGCTCGGGTTTTGTGTCGGCATATTTCACAGAAGTGACAGCTGGTTCATCCGGGGAGTCACTGGAGTGAAGGTTTGCCACGATGCCTGTGCTCTGCCCGTGCCCACCTCAGAAAAGTTACCCCTGCCTGGTGCAAACTTTGGTGTTCCTATCCCAGCTCCACGTCTGCAAAGAAAAGGCTGGATTTCATGCTGTGTCCCAAGCCTTCCAGAGAAGAAGATACAAAATATCTTAGAAAGGTTTCCATCTAGGGGGGTAAAGAAAAGCATTGGATTAGGCCCCAGCAAGGGGCAAGCTTAGGATGTTTGGAAAACCGTGTTGGGTCCCTCCTTCCTCAGTGGCCCTGAATGGGCGGATGAAGCAAGTTTTCTGCCAAGGCAAAGTCAGAGCCATGGGCGAGCCTGGGGACGGGCGGGCATGGGGCGGGGTGTCTGGAGGCCTACTCGGGGTCCTCTTCTCACCTGCTCTCCCCCGGCCCTCCGCGGCCCCTCTCTCCCCCACCCCAGCTCCTCCGAATGTTCTTCCGGCAGCAGGATGAGATCCGACGGTTGAAAGAGGAGCTGGCCCAGAAGGACATCCGCATCCGGCAGCTCCAGCTGGAATTGAAAAACTTGCGCAACAGCCCCAAGAACTGTTAGCTCCCCAGGTGGGCTGTTTCTACGCCGATCTCTCCGTCGCTTCTACTCCCCCCTTAACTTCCCCTTATCCAGTGACCCCAGAGACAGAGCCGGGACTGGAGCCGGGGGGGCCAGCCTGAGGACCCCACCTACCACCTCAAGAACTGGAAGCCGACCTTGGACCTTCTGACCTCATGCTAATAAAAGTCCCAGGCCTCTCCTGGAGACCCCCTGCTGGCAGCCCCCTTCCCTGCCACCTTGGGAGCCAGGCTTCCCCTCAGCTGGGTGAAGACCACGTTCCCCCTGAGGGGGTGCCCTCAGTGGGCCAGGGAGCAGGGAGGGAAGCAGGATCCCAGCTAGACTTAGAACTTGAACTTTTCCCCTGCACAGGGGCTGCCAGGACGTCTCCGCACACTCCCTACCGGAGCTCTCAGCATCCCTGATGGTACCACAGAGTAAGGGCTGGGTCACAGGCTGAAGTGCCCCCTTTCCCGCCTCCCACCTCCCCGGAGCCTGACTCACCTGAGGAGGGCAGCCAGCAGCCCAGCCCTTCTCCTGCCCCCCCGCCTTGTCTTCAGGGAATTGAGAGGATTGCTCTCCAAGGCCATACTGACCCCTTTGCCTTCCCCATGACTCTCCTCAAAGCTCTTGCACACCCTTTTCCCGTTTAATTTATGAGCCAGGCAGGGTCGGGATTAGTGTCCCCATTTGACACATGACAGAACTGAGGGTTGCAAGGGGGAAGCGACTTACTAAGTCACCCAGCAGGCCAGTGGTGGACCCAGGGCCAGGACCCTGGCTGTCCAGACCCCAAGGCCAGGGCCCTTCCCACTGCATCCAGATGCCAATCCCATTGTGGGCTTCCCCAGTGCCCAAGTCTCTGTGGAGAGTGAGAACTGGAAGCCATCGCCCCCGTCTGCCCAGCACCAGTAGTGCCCACGTGCCACACTGCCCGGCCGAGGCCCCTCCCGCCAGTGCCCCCAGGTCTTCCCGGCCCTGTGCCCTCGACTCTCACCCCCCGGGGACTCCATCTGAGATGAGGCCTCTTCCTCCCGGAGGCTGAGGCCGAGGAGGGTGGAGCTCGGCCGGGGAAGGCAGAGCGGGGTCGGACGGCTGCTGGGGTGCTCCGCGTGTCTCGCCGCCGCCCGCTCAGCCACGTTCAGCCTTACGCACGTAGAATGACCACAGCCACTCGCATCAGCATAGCACTTTAAGGTTTACACAGTTCTTTGACACACAGGATCTCGTTGAGCCTCACACCTACCCCATTTTGCAGATGAGGAAACAGAGAAGTGGCCCGAGGTCACACAACTCTGCGATGCCACATTTCATTTGGTCTTCTGTACATTTTCTTTTGTTCCTTCTTTCTCCTTTCATTCCCCACTGCCCACACAGAGTTCGTAAACACTGTTCTCAGAAAAGCCACAGTTCGGGGGTGAGATCTGGGATCAAGAAATGAGGTGTCCACTCCTCCCTCTCACTAGCTAGGATCTACTAGACGCATTACACCCCACACTCGCTTCCCCCCCGTGGCCACCCTATAGAACATCCCACCCGCAAAGGCTAGGCCCACCCAAGCCCCTCTGGGTGAGCTGGACGGGGGAAGCCTCCCACCCCTCGGGCCTTTGCTCTCAGAACCTTCCATCCTCCCAGCCAGCAAGAGCAGGGCCACCTCACCTCCACCCCTGCAGCTAGACAGTGTCAGCTCTCATCTCCTCCTCCCCACATTTCCAGAGCTTTTTTTTTTTCTTCCCCATTGACCTTTGTGGTCTTCTGTGATTATTTATGCTGCCTCCCAAGGATAGAATTGAAATAAAATGTTTTCAACTTACCCTACCTGGACATGGCCATCTCATTTAACCTCAAGTGGTTCCTGCTTTTGGTCACCATGGCATCTCCATGGTCAACTCCCCACCCATAGCTCCTTTGCCCTTCTGGAATGACAACCCACGTCTGTATCTATAGATATAATTTCATACTTTTATTCATCTCAGCACTATTGACATTTTGGGCCAGATAATTCCTTGCTGGGGGCCGCTCTGTACATTGTAAGATGTTGAGCTGTATCCCTGGCCTCCACCATTCAGTTGCCATGGCAACCCCCACCCCAGATGTGACAACTGGAAATCTCCCCAGATATTGCCCAATGTCCTGTGGGGTGTCAGAATCACCCCCCAGTTGAGAACCGCTGTTCTGCAGTTATTCATTAGGTACCTGCTCTGTATCTAGCCCTGCGCTGGGGTCTGGGGAGACCAGTGTTCTGCGCTGGAAAGGTACTTAGAGTTTACAAACCTCGATTTCATATACTTGACTCATTTGATCTTCACAGTAGCTCTAATTGGTAGGTCCTATTATCATTCCCATTTTCAAGAAGAGCATTCAGATGCAGAATGGTGCCATGCTCAAGGTCACTGAGCCAGTGTACTGGGGGAGACACATGGGGACAGGGAGCTTCTGAGTCCAGAGCCAGAGGAGATCCATGCTCCCAGTTCCCAGCCAGGCTCAGGGCTGGTGGAGTCCGTCCTGGGAGGACTGCTGGGGCCTGTCATGGGACCAGGGGTGTTGGACACCCTCACTCCCTCACCAGTCCAGGGTTGTCTTGGAGAAGAGTTGTCAGGCTGCAAAACGGACAGGGACATGGCAGTGTGGATACCACAGAAAACTCAGAAGAGCCAGAGGAAGGCAGTGTAGGTCTTACAGCAGGGGGCTAAGGAGGGAAGGACAAAGGGCTGCAGAGGGACAGTGGGCAGGACACGAGGAGGGGTGGTCCAGGCCCAGCTCTGCCCCTGGCTAGCTGAGACCACCCACTGTCTAGCACAAGTGGCACAAACAAGAAGTTTATTGAGAAAGAGAAGCAGAGGATGGCTTCCTATAGGACTTGAGTACACAAACGTACTTGTGCTGAACCAGAATTTGAACAAAGACACCCCTGGAGTTTCTGCTCTAGATCAATTCGCAAAGCCTGGGTCTGAATGAAATCCTCATTTCGCTGAAGTCTGGCCTTCATAAGCTCCCTCTCCTGGGATGCTGGGAAAGAGGGAGCTGGGTGCTGACTGAGGCTTCCCTTGCCTGGGCCCTGGGCAAGGTGAAGGGACAGGTGATTTGTCTCATCTGCACCTCTGTCCCACCTAATCCCCAATTCTGAGCTTGAGTGGGCAGCTCTGAAATCATCACTTATTATGGTAGATTGTCTAAGGTCAAGGTCAAACTTGATTTTTTCCCCCGCACTAGTACATTTTCCCAACTGCACTTTTTTTTTTTTGAGACAGAGTCTTGCTCTGTTGCCCGGGCTAGAGTGAGTGCCGTGGCGTCAGCCTAGCTCACAGCAACCTCAAACTCCTGGGCTTAAGCAATCCTACTGCCTCAGCCTCCCGAGTAGCTGGGACTACAGGCATGCACCACCATGCCCGGCTAATTTTTTGTATATATATTTTTAGTTGTCCAGATAATTTTTATTTCTATTTTTAGTAGAGACGGGGTCTTGCTCAGGCTGGTCTCGAACTCCTGACCTCAAGCGATCCACCCGCCTCGGCCTCCCAGAGTGCTA
Source organism: Lemur catta (assembly GCF_020740605.2). Lineage (NCBI taxonomy): Eukaryota > Metazoa > Chordata > Mammalia > Primates > Lemuridae > Lemur > Lemur catta. The sequence continues at coordinate 98,495,544 of NC_059128.1, forward strand.
GGATTACAGGCGTGAGCCACTGCGCCCGACCTGCACTTGTTGAATAATCTACCAATTCCACACTGGTTATCCGTGTGTCCTTAAGTTCTTCCTACGCTTGGATATATTCCATGCCTGGTCGGTTATGCTGACCCCTCTGCCAGTTCCCAGCCTCGCCCAACACATTGCTTTAATTATTTAATGATGTAGGAAAGGAAGCCCCTCATGGCTCTTTGAACCCGTCCCCACTGCCATGCCCCCACCAGGAGTTTGCTCCTTTCTTTTCTCCAGGGAAGGATACCTTAGGCAACTCCAGACCCTTCTCTTCCGTGGAGAGGTCCCCATTGCCCCTGCCATCAGCACGGGCGCCCTCCTGGGCATGTCTAGAACTCCTTGTCCCACCCCAACACCTAATTGGATTTTCAACTCAGTTTGACACACTTTAAGTATCTGGACCTGTTTAGTGCCGGGTGCTGGGAACCAAGACGGGGAAGAACAAGGCTGCCCTTGAGGGGCCCCAGCCAGTGGTCCATCTGTGGGCGCATGGCACCCAGCAGGCCACGGAGCCCCTGGAAGCTATCATGAGCTTCAGCCTTGGCTGATTTCAGCGTGGAGTGGGCAGTTGTTTTGGGATTGGCTGACTCCTGGGTTGTCTTCCAGGCAGCCTCCTAAGATCCCAAGATGGGCTTGGGCATTTTTAGACTCTCTCCTGGTGCTGGGCAAACATCCCAGACTGCCAGTGGACCGTGCAGAACGTGGCTGCTTCTTCACTGTGGGAAATGACTTCATACTGAAAACACCCCCACCACAGGGCCCCCGCCCCCCAGCCTTCCTGCTGGGAAGGGCTGCGGTGACAGGGGGTGCCGCCTGGGGCAGAGGCAGACACTTACCTCGGCCACAGGAAGCGTGACCAGATCCTTCTCCCCCACCGGGTTGGCCGGCCTGGGCACTGCCTGCCTGCGGTGCAGGGAGGGGAAGAGGCCCCTGTCTGGGCTGTTGGCAGAAGCTCCTCATTCTCTGGGTATGTTTCCTATTTGGGAACAACCTGCAGCCTGTCTTTCCTCAGAATTTTAATTCAGTAACAAGCACAAATGGGTCAGCCTCGGAGAGAGAAAGCGGCATCTACAGGATTGGGGCTGAGGGGTTCTAGGAAGCTCCTGCCGCAGAGCCCCTCCCCATACCTGGCTTGTGACACTGCCTGGAATCCCCCCTGTCGTCAGCACACAGCCCCTCGGGTTATGCACTGCCCTTGCCAGCGCCGTCTTCACAGGCCAGTCCCCCTGGGAGTCGGGTGCTGGTGTGAAGCGGGTTAACAGATTGAGCAAGGGGACGCGGGAACAATGAGCGAGGTGGCCTCCAGTGGGAGGCCCGAGATAGAGACATGAGCAAAGAGATCTTGGATTTCAAGGTCACAGTGATTACAGCCAGATTCACAGACCAGGAAGAGTTGGCTGGAAACTTGAATCCAGCCAGCAGGTGGCAGATTATGGCCTTCCTATCAAGCCCATTTTTTTTTCTGAGCTGAGTCCCTTCTGCCACCTCCCACCGCACCCTAAAATGGATGACCCGATCCTAGGCACCAGGGCCTGATGGCAGAGCAGGCACACAGAAGAGCCAGGGTCTGAAACACCCCAAGTCTGGGAGAAGGGAGGCTCTGGAGGGGACAACCATGTCCTCTCACTGCCCTGGAGGCCAACAGTCTCCAAGGAGTGGCCAGAGGAGGACACTCACCTCACCTTCCTCCCTCTGAGGCTGCAGAGACACCGCCCTGAGGAGCTGGAAAGAGGTTTGGTCTGGGTGTTCCTGTCCCAGCCCAGCCCCTGACCTGCTCTGTGACCTTGAGCTGTTTCCCCACGGGGAAAGGGACAGGGAGGGGCCCTTTCGGCCTGGAGAGTCTGCAATTCGATGAGGCTTGGGATGAGGAGGTGGCAGAAGAGCCAGAAAGTGAAGAGAGGGCAGAAAAGGAGGGGCGGAAGAGACAGGCCCAGGCCAGACCCCTGCAGCCTGGGTGGGCTCAGCCCAGCCCAGACCTGGAGCCCACCAGCTCCAGCCCACGCAGTCTCCAGGAAGGTACTGATGGCAGAAAAGGACCAGTCACCCATGATCTCTGCTTCCCAGTCACGAGTACAGCCCAGGACCCAGAGGAAGAGGTTGGGGACAGCCCAGAAAAGCCCTGAATCTTTGCCCTGGGAGGCTGGACTCCACCCAGGCAACGAGGAGCCACAGAAGGGCTTGAAGCAGGAATGGACACCTCCCTCTGGCTGCCTCACGGGAATGGAGTGGAGGGCAACATTCAACCAGGGACATCAGGACGGGGCTGGTGGGCTAGGGGTCCACGTGGGGCATGGTGGTGGCCTGGACTTGGGTCGTGGTCACGGCAGACTTAAGAGAGCTTGCTGAGATAAGGAATTGACCTTGATTGTGGGGGAAGGGGCGGACACGTTAGGAGAACCCTCAGGAGTGGAACCAGAGCCGGGATGAGAGATGACCCACCTCCCACTGTCAAATGGACACTCCACAAAGACAGGGGCAGTGCTGTGTGCTTCCCTTGGAAACCAACAACAGGGCCCCTAGAACAGTGCTGGCCGCACTTGGCCTAGCAATGTCCTTTTGGCTGCGTGAAACAGGAAGGCCTGGTCTTAGGAAGCTGGTTGGGTTCTTTTATCACCGAAAGACCTGGCTGCCCCTCAGGGCTTCTTAGCAGCATGATTTGAAAGTCCCCCACCCCCAGGGGTGTCCCACCCTGCCTTATTCCTGCCCCCAGCCTCTCAGGATGCCTGAAACTCACACAGTGGTCCAAAAGTCATTTGTATTAATGAAAACAGGTTCTTTTTCTTTGCCTACTGGGATTTTGAGACAGTTTTCATTCAAAAATTATTTTATCAAATACTTTTGCTGCATCAGGTATTGTCCTAAGTGAACTAAAGAGATGAATAAGACGTGGTTCTTGGGCTCAGAAAGGTTCCAGTCCTGTTTATAACTAACACCCATCTGCAGTGCTGGCAGGACTCAGAGAGTAGCAGCGATTACCTCGGGGTGACAGGGTGAGAGAAACACACGTAAAGGCTTAGGATTGGCCACCGTTGTTTCCCTTGGGGCGAATTTTAGGCTTGTTCTGTTCAGTTCACCAGGTGTGGGTGCTGTGGCATTTCCTCCCTCATCATCCCTGTCACTCTGGGCCAAAGAGGGGACTGCCCGTGTGGGTGGTTGGATGGGGGAGCAGACTTGGGGCTGGCCAGGTGTCACTTCTGTTGGACACTTGACAGGCAGGGCCCCTCCCAATGAGATGCACGCCTCACATGGATCCCAAGACAGGCCAAGGCGGTGACAGGTCCTCAGCGGGCACTGGCTCGGCCTCTCCAGGAGCCTCTCGTGGTCCCTGCCTCTGCTTTACCTGAGCCCTCCAGGTCTGGTAGCAGGCACTGCCCACCTCCTACTCCACCTGGGTGGCGCCAATCCCTAATCTTGCCTTTAGGGGAGAGGGCAGGGTACAATAGCCCTTCACCCACCTTCATTCCAACCAGCTGCTTGTGGCACAAACCCTATGACCTGCTTTCTTGGCATTGAGCCTTTCTCTTCACATCAGAAGCCTTGACTTTATTGCCTCAGCCATGAATTTTTGCAAATCTGTTTAGAAGCTCAAAAGTTGCTCGTTAACTATTCATGTATGTATTTGTGCATCCCTAGCTAGCAGCATCCTGATTCTGCCTCTGGCAATGAATGCCGCGGGCTGCAGTGGGAAGGCGACGCCTCAGGGACCACAGAACCAACAACTGCTGTTATCCCCCAAACCCACCCTCCCCACCTCACCCCCACATACGTGTAGGACCGCATCATGAAAATGGCCAGAGATATTAATACCATTCGGAATGGAAGAATTTTAATTAATAATGATATGAAACTAAAGAACATTGTTCTATTGCTAATTTTCCACTAATATCTGTTGGACAATGACACTACAGTAGGTGCCAGAGATATAAAACCTGAGATATTTGAATTGGTGGCCTTGGGAGCTTGGCTCAGTGGAGTAATTACAGCTCAGGGTACTGAGTGCTGTATCAGAGCAAGCGAAATGCAGGAGCCAGAGGAAGGACCTCTGAGCCAGACATTCCAACTTGTCTGTAAAGGTCCCAACAGGTATGTAATATGAGTTCATGAAGTGAAAGCAGTTTCTGCTGGAGAAAAGGGAGAACGGCATTGCAGTCAGAGGAACAGCATGTGCAAAGTCAAAGAGAAGGGAAACAGCTGGTGTGTTGGGAGAATCCCAGAGGGCCGTGCGTTGCCCAAGCCAAGGGGAAGGCCGGTGAGTGGACAGTCTGCAAAGGGCCTTGGGCTCAGGCTGCTTACCTAGAATGCACTTTTTAGGCAACACAAAGCCTCGGGAGGTTTTAAAGCATCAGACTGACCAGATGAAATTTGAAACACTTTTCAGTCGAACACACACAGTATTTCTGTCTCTGTGTGTGTGAGAGAGAGACAGAGAGAGAGATTGAGAGAGAGAGAGAGAAAGTGGTGCGGTAAACTGAGATGGAAGGTAAACTATGTGTTTCTAACTATGGGTAGAATCGACGAAGTTTGAAGGCCACTGGTCTAGAACGTGCTAATGGTGCAAAACGGAGAGCAACTGCCAATGGGATTCCCAGGAGAGAGGATTGGATCCATGTGTGGCTGTCAGGGGTGGCTTCCCCGAGGACAGTAGTGAGCATGGGAACTGGGCCTTAAAGGGACCTAGAGTGAGATGAGGGGAGAGCGACAGGGAGAGGCAGGGCAGAGAGAAGGCCTTCAGAGGTGGCTCCCTAAGCAGTCCCACTGGGCTCCCCCTCAGCCAGAGCCCTGCCCAGCAGCCTCAGATGGTTATCTGGAGGAGATAGCATTTCTGTCTCAGCAGGGGAAAGCTCTGCTGACAGCTTATCTTTTCCTCCAACTCTTACATACAACCTCTCTGCCAAATAACGCAAGTCTCTTTTGACCTTCTACACCAGGGCACCAAGTGCATTCTCAAACAGCTCCCTTGACTAACAAAAAAGAGACATTTTCTGGTTTTGTAAAAACTCCTGAGAGAGAAAGAGAGAGAATTGAATGAGCTGAGACTTTGGGTTCAAGTTCTAGCTCAGAAGCTCAGTCATCTAGTCATTTCTAAGCCATTTCTAAGCCCTACTTTTGCCCATCATAAAATGGGTTAATCAGAACTCTCCGCCTCCCTCCCAAATTTGTAAGCATTAAATCCAATGAGATGATAGGTGCAAATCTACATCACCAGGAGTGATGGACGGGTTACTCTTCCTAGTGGCTGGGAGGCCCTGCTCCTCTAGGAGCTCCTGAAGAACAAGCTGGGTTTGGCAACATTGTTGCAGCAAATAAGAGAAGTTATTATTTTATCAGCTGGTACCAGAGTTCCTTTTAAGGAAGGAAGTGTCTTTGTTTAGGAAAATACCTTGATAGGCCTCTTGGGCGAGAAGGTGAGGCCCTGAGGACCCGGGTTGGGAGGAAAAAACAAAGATAGGCAAATAGCTCAGCCTAAGAAAGGAACAGGAATTTGGGGATAGGGAAAAACAAAGGAGAGGAAAAGGGAAAGCTGAACAGTAAGGTCGGAAGCTAAAGCCCTAATGGGGGGAAATTTGGGGAAGCTCTTTAAGAACAGAGAGATCTCAGATTTAGTTTTAAATCACCTGGACAGTGATTCTGTAATCCAATGTTTCCTTTCAATGTAAACCATTCCCCAAATCTCCAATAAATGTCTATTACATGAGCTGCCTTGGGGAGCAGGGTGAGTGGGCGCCAGAGGAGAAGGGGCTGTGTTCAGCTTTTAGGGCAATTCTGAGACAGAGATAAAGGCCACAAGACAGCAAAGAAGGAAGCTTAGAGCTGCAGATGACATTGAGGAACTAAGCCCAGGGAGTTCACAGAAATCTTGGAGAGGCTGGCGTCTTCCCTACCTTGTGAGCGGGGGTTCAGATCAATGTCATGTAGTGTTGAAGTATGAGGATTACACCAGTAGATATCTGAAAAACTATTTTCTATCCAACTCTTGTCTAGTGTCAGGGTAAACATTGTCTCCAGGCTTCTCTCTGGCTGGAGTCAATATTATTTGGCTATTATTGATTAAACTTGAGTCACAATTTAAGAATCAACCAGATAAGAGAGAGTACATCAGCTTTGTATTTCTCCGCCTGCATCCCAACCAAAATACACTTGGGGCGGGGCTCATCTAATGCGGACAGGTAATTTCTCCACGATAACAATCTGTTGCATTCGTGCGCTATTTAAAGCTTCTTTGCCCCCTTATCTTGGATAATGCATCTTCAAAATAACCCTACAAAGCAAAAAGATGCCTGGATTCCCCAAGCTAGCAATGAGGAACCTTAGGCCCAAAGAATCAAAAAATTAAATTTGGATTGGGCGTGAGAGACAATCTCTGATCTTAAGGAACGTTGGAGAGACAAAATATAAATGGACGAAAAGACAAATAGCACTAAAGAATTGGGAATAAGTATAACAATGAATGTTTTGAGAGCAGGCACAATGAATTGCTGATAGAGATTGTAAAGCCTTCAAAATCAAAGGCGCCGGGTCCGCCTTCTCGTGACCCCACCCACTTCTTTCCACCTCTGGGGCCACCGCCAAGATCACCACATCCTCCCTGATAGTCACAACAGCTTCCTCCCCAGTCTCCCCAGCTCCAGGTTTGTGCTCAAATCAGTTCTTCACAAGGTCACTAGAACATCTTTATAATGTGCAATCTCATCACCTACTTAAGCCCTTAGTGGCTCCCCCTCTGCCCTAATCCAAAGTAGAAATTCTTTCTCCGCCTGGTCCTCTCCTCTCTCAGACCTCATCTGTTGCCACTGGCTTCCTGAAACTCTCTGCTCCTTATGCACTATGGTGTAATAAAATAAATATTTGGTCTTTGTCCCTAGTTCCCGACACAGAGATCCTAAGACCCTTGGAATTTCCTGAGAGATAGGAGTGTCTTTTGTTATTTATAAGGAGCCCCTTGGATCATACCCGACTTTATGCTAATGAAGGTGACTTAGGATAACAGTCCCCAGATAGCCCCGGTGGGACTGGCCACCAGAATGACCCAGTGATCAGAGGACGGGAACTTTCAGCCCCACCCACTGACCTCCAGGGAGACTGAGGTCTACAAAAATTTCAATGAGAAGATTCTGAGAGCTTGTGGGTTGGTGAATGCACCCCAGCTACCGAGGGGCAGGAGCTGCTGTGTTCAGGATCCTTCCAGATGTCACCTTATGCACCTCTTGGTTTGGCTGTTCACGTGTGCGCTTTATGATATTCTTAATAATAAATCCTTAAATGTAAGTAAAGTGCATCCTTGAGTTCTGCGAGCCATTCCAGCAAATTATCAAGCCTGAGGAGGGGTGCGTGGGAACCCCTGGTCTGTAGCCAGTCAGTCAGAAGCACGGTGGCCTGAGAGGTGGCGACTGGCACCTGAAGCTGGGGTGGTCTGGTGGGACTGTGGGGTCTGCACTAATTCTGGGTAGTTGGTGTCAGAACTGGATTGAATTGTTGGACACCCTATTAGAGAATTGGTTGGTGTCAGAAAGCATCCCAGATAGCCCTACACTTGGTTTGGTTTCGTTTTCCTAACTTCCTGAACCGTTTCCAGGCACTCTCTTCCCCCTGGCCTTTGTACACCGTGTGTCTTCTGAGTGGATCACTCCTGTCCACTCTCTCGGTCTGGCTAGTGTCATCTTATCCTTCGGGTCTCAGCTTCAGTGTCACCTCCCGAGAGAGGTCTTTTCCATCACTAGAATAGGTTAGAAGCTACACTCAGCCACTTCCATAGCATCCTCGACTTCCCCATCCCACCACTCACCACACTTCACAGTTGTTACTTCAATAATTGTCTCTTTCCCAAGAGTGCAGGCGGCTTTGTAAGCCCACTGAGAGAGGGGCCATGTCTGTCTCGTTCACCCTTGTATCCAGCACCTGGCATCATGCCCAGCAGGTCAAAGATATTCAACAGATGGGTACTGAGTTCACGATGAATGAATAAATGAATGTTGTAGGAATTCAGAAGGAAAAGAAAGATCAGTAAAAGTGAGGTGGTTAGGCAACAAGAAGGAGCAAGAGAGAGGCTAGGACTCGAATAACAAGTACAGAAGCTTCTCCTATCACCTAATGCATGAGTGACAAACCTCACCAAACCATGGCTCCTACTTCCAACCCAGGAAGACACGATGATATGGAGGAAAGAGCCCTGAACTCTGAGACAAGAGAACAGGCACTAGTCCCGCCTCTGTGGCTCACTGTATGACTTTGAATATGTCATTTAACCTCTCTGAGCCTGAGTTTCTTCATCTGTAAAATGAAGCCTCTACAATCTACCTAGAGACGTTCCTAGCTGGTTTGGTGTTGTCCTGTCTATAACGGTCCTTGGCACACAGCAGCTTGTGGATTTGTTTTCAGCCACGCAGCCTCCCTGTCCAAGATTTCCTAAAGCACTGGCTGAAATCTGGGGAAAGGCCTGTATCTCTCAGTGCAGCTCCCTGGCCCTGAGGAAACCCCTCTCTGCCCAGTCTGAGGGGCCTCCTTCTCCATCCACCCCAGCAACAGCAGGCAGCACCCAGAACCTTCCTCACACTTGCAAGAACCGACCTCTGAAGAGTACCGCCTGCAAGGGCCAGACTGGAAGGAATTGTCCTCCCACAAGGTGGTCATATATTTGCTTCTATCAATTTCTAAACAAAGAATATTTTTTAAATTAAATTTTCAGGAATTTTAACCGTTCCCTATAATCCCTGGTGCCAAACAGCAGGACCCCAAGTTCCTCCAGCAACAGAGTTTCTTAGGCACCAGAGCTGTGCCAGCACCCCAGTTCCTCAGGGAAATTCGAAACTAGTGGAGGGATATGGCAGGCCAAATAATGTCCCCCCAAGGATGTCCGTGCACTTATCCCTGAAACCTGTGCATATATTCTGTTACATGGCAAAAGGGTCTTTGCAGACGTCATTCAGGTTTTGGAACTTAAAACAGAGAGATACCCTGCATTACCCAGGTGGTGTCAATCTAATCACACGAGTCCTTAAAAGTAGAGAATACGTTTCAAGCTGGAATCAGAGACTCAGAAGGAAGTCAGAGACTCAGAGCATGAGAGGGTTCAGCTCACTATTGCTGGGGTTAGAGGGGACATTGAAAAAATGAGAAAGAATGAGGGCAGCCTCCAGGAGCAAAGATTGGCCCCCTACTGACAGCCAGGGAGGGAATGGGAACCTCCCTCCTGCAACCACGAGGAACTGAATTCCACCAACAATCCAAATAGCTTGGAAGTAGGTTCTCCCCGAGAACCACCAGATTCTAGGAGAATCTAGAATTTCCTAGAATTCCAGTCTAGGCCTAGTCCTGCTGACACGCTGATTTCAGTCTTATAAGAACCCTAAACAGATAACCCAACCTAGCTTGCCTGGACTTCTGACCTACAGACCTGTGAGATAATAACATTTGTGGTAACTTGTCACTACAGCAATAGAAAACTAACATAAGGAGACAGGACCTGTGTATTAGGGTCCCTTGACCCAGAGCTTAGCCCTGAGCTGCCACAGTTGAAAATACCTATACATCTGAGCATGTCTGGAGAGTGTATGGGGGGTAGGCCAGAGACAGGAAGACTAAAGCAGGGAGAATCATTTTCTACGAAGGCCAGAAGAGCCTCCCCCAGGACAGAAACCCACCCTGCAAGCCTGGTCCAAGGATCCAGCCCTGTGGGCGAGGAACAGGAGAGCCCTGTCACACACAGAGGGTGTCTAGAGGACATAAGGGACAGGATGGAAGGCCCTCCCCAAGGCACTCCCGGCCAGTGGCCATAGGCCCACAGAAGGACAAATGGGGGAAGAGGAACCTACTGAGTAAGGGTCAGGGGACTAACTGGGAAGCACATATGAGACCCCCGGGGATTCCCCGGGCTGTTTGGAAGGGACTTGTGAGGCCGCGAGGTTCCTGCAATTCCACGGCAGAGGCTGAGTCAGAGAAACATTATTTTATTTACCTTATTTATGATGTAATTATACCTTCCTCAAGCTGGTACGGCCTGAAGAAACAGAGTACCCAAAGCCTGCTAACCCCCAAGGGCAAAATAAAAGGTTTTAAAGAGTCAGAAAGGAGAACCACGGTGGAGTAGGAAGGGAATATTAATAGAAACGGGATGGCTTTGAGTCAGATACAGCTGGCTACAAACCCTTCCTTCCAACTGCTTGCACAACTGACTTTATCTTTCTAAGCTTTAGTTTCCAAACCTAAAATTGAACGATGATAATGTGACCCATATCACAAAGGGCTGTGAGGACACATTAGGCAGGTTACTGATCATCACACCACACGAGGGAAAATACACTCTATGCTACCCCAATTTCCCCCCACTTTCCCCACTTCAACATCTCTGACGTTAGGATGGGTCTTATATCAGTCACACAGCAGTCCTGAGGTGTGTTTTTTGCCTGCACTTGCAAAATCAGTGTCATTGGTTAGGGAAAAAAATTCCAAAGACAATAGTGAAGTACACTTTTAAGAAAAGCTGCCTCTGCAAACTCTTATTGACACAGGGTACAATACTTTGTTGAAAAACAAAGATGCTGAGCCATGGTGACGCAGAAGAGCCAGACTCCAACTGCAGAGAAGTTTTAGGGCTGTTGTACCAACTTACTTTGCTCATATTTGTCTTTTTTATGTTTGTGCAAGGAAGATGTCTAATGAAAGAAAATCTATGTCTAAATAAGCCTAAAAGAGCCCTTCAATAAGTACAAAACTTCTTTAAAATTCTAAGCAATAAAAAGGTACTGATAGAATACAGGAATTATTTATTTATTATGACTAACTGAGTTCTAGGGAAATCGAGGCCCAAAGAACATTTATGGTGTGACCAAGGCCTTACAGCAGCAAATAGTGGAACTGAGAAGCAAAGCAAATAGACTCCGGCTTACCAGACAACAGTTTGGTGTACCTGCCATCTATTAGCTACACCCTAAATCCTTCACAAGGAGCCCAAAAAGTGTGGCCTTCTGCCCACCAGAGATATTACACTTAAATTTTGCCCACTGAATGTTAAGTGTGTGTGTAGGCACATACACACATAACATTTCAGAAGAGTTGGTTGAGAAATGCAAAAACTCTAGGAAGAGTAATAATCTGGGGGGGAGGGGAATAAAGCTTGTATTTGCCCCTCCAGGCCAAAGGTTGGAGAGATAGGCTTGCAGACCATTATAAAAGGGTTCAGGAGCTGCAATGCAAACCCACTGTGTGCACAGCATACCCTGATTGCTGTGTCACAAGTTATAAGGTGCTTTGTCTGTAACCCAAGAAGCCTAAGTCCTGAGTTTTCTACCAATATCTATGAAATTGTGGTAGGCTAGTTTATATGTTTGCAAGTAGCACAGTAGGGTATTATTTCAGAACCTTCCCAGTTCTTATTATGTATGTGAAGTTTTATACTGTTATTTAGAGTTAGACTATGATAATTTAAAGATGTATTATGGTAAACTCTAGAGCAACCATTAAAAACTAAAATAGAGATATAGCTAATAAGCCACAAGTAGCAGTAAAGTGAAATCATTAAAATATTCAGTGAATGAAAAAGAAGGCAGGAAAAAGAAACAAAGAACAGAGGGAACAATTAAAAAACAAATAGCAAGGTGGTATACTTAAATACAACCATATTTATAATTACATTAAATATAAATGGCTTAAACTTTCCAACTGAAAGGCAGAGATATCAGACTACATAAAAAGTCTATAAGAACAAACTCTAAATAAAAATGCATAGGTATATTAAAAGTAAAAGGATGGGCCAGACATGGTGGTTCATGTCTGTAATCTCAGTCCTTTGGGAGTCTGAGATAAGAGGATCGCTGGAGGCCAGGAGTTTGAGACTAGCCTGGGCAACATAGCAAGACCCCATCTCTACAAAAAATGAAAGAATTAGCTGGCCGCTGTGGTGCATGCCTGTAGTCCTAGCTACTCAGGAGGTTGAGGTGGGAGGATTGCTTGAGCCAGAAGTTCAAGGCTGTAGTGGGCATTGATCATGCCACTGCACTCCAGCCTGCATGGAGCAAGACCCTGTCTCTAAAAAAACCAAAAAGTACATGAAAAAAGAACTGAAAGACAAAATAGACAAATCTACAATTATAGTTGTAGATTTCAAAACTTACCTCTCACTAACTGATAGAACAAGTAGATAGAAAACCAGTAAATATGTAAAAGACTTGAACAATACTATTAAATAACCTAATGTGTAGTTATAAAACACTATGCCCAACACTGGCAGAATACATTTTCCTTTCAAGTGCACATGGAACATTCACAAATAATCAACCGTATACTAAGTTAAAACAATCTCAATAAATTTATAGGAAATGAAATTATATAGAATATATTCTCCGAGTATGACATAATTAAATTAAAAATAAAAATATCTGGATAATCCACAAATATTGAGAAATTAAAGAGTACACTTCTATGTAACCCAAGAGTAAAAGAAGAAATTATAATGAAAAATAGAAAATATTTATTGCTGAATGAAAATAAAAACACAACAAGCACAAATTTATGAAACACATTGAAACAGTATTTAGAGGGAAATTTATAGATGTAACTGCTTATATTAGGTAAGAAGAAATGTCTAAAAGCAGAATTCTAAGCCTCTAAAAAAAAAGGAAAATTATACCCAAATTAAGAAAGAAAGAAATCATAAAGAGTAGAATCAATGAAATAGAAAATGGACAAAGAATAGAGAATATCAGTTAAACTAGTGCAAAACTGGAACTTTGAAAAGATGAATCAAATTGACAAAACTAGCTCAACTGATCAAGAGAAAAGAGAAGACTGAAATTAGCAAGCACTGGGCAATTTAAAAAGGGAAATTACCACAAATACTGCAGCTGTGAAAAAGACAATAAGGGACTATTATAAACAATTTGTACCCACATATTCAAAAACTTAGATGAAATGGACAAATTCCTTGAAAAAAACAAGTACAATTCTTACTCTAAAAGAAATAAAAAATCTGAACAGTCCCATACTTATTTAAAACATTGAATTCATAATTTAAAATCTTCCTTCAAAGAGCACTCCAGAACTTATGGCTTCACCGATGAATGCTAGAAAACATTTAAGAAAAAAAATACCAATTCTACAAATTTTTTTTAATTGAGAAAGGAGCCCTTCTCAATGCATTTTCTGAGCTTAGTATTACCTGGATATTCAAGCCAAACAAGAGCATTACAAGAAAATAAAATTATATACCAATATACTTGGTGAATATATGTGGAAAAAAATTAACAAAATTTTAGCAAATTGAATCCAGTAATATATAAAAATGATAATACATCACAACCAGGTGGTAAGGAATTCAAGGTTAATTTGACAAAATAAAGGATAAAATCCATATGATGATCAATATCTATTCTCAGCACTCCTAGTCAGAGTTAGACTAGAGGTCCTAGCCTGTGCAATAAATCAAGAAAAAGAAATAAAAGGTGTGCAGATTAAAAAAGAAGAAAGACTGGGCACAGTGGCTCACACCTGTAATCCCAGCACTTTGGGAGGCCGAGATGGGAGGATCACTTGAGCCCAGGAGTTCAAGCTTACAATGAGCTTTGATCACACCACCGCACTCCAGCCTGGGTGACAGAGTGAGACCCTGTATCTTAAAAGAAAAAAAAAATTTTTTAAGTTTAAAAAAGAAGAAGAGAAAGAAGAAGCAAAGCTGTCTTTGTTTGCAGATGATATAATAGTACCCACAGGAAGAAAATCCAAGTGAATGTATTTAAAAGCTACTGGAATTTGTTGTAGGGTGAAAGCGCACAAATCAGACACAAAGGATCAAAAGTCTAATTGGAGTCTTTATTAGCCGGCCGGCGACCACCTCTGCTCGGAGAGAGTGGCCCCGATCTGCAATTGTACAGGACTTTTATGCCCCTCCGGAGAAGGGCTACGTGCCTGCACACATGTACGAGTAAAACAAAGAGAACAAAGACAGGACAATCATTAATAGTTCAAGGTTTCACTAACCAGGGGCCTAGTGATTTTACAGACTTCTTAGCGACATAAGCAGATTATAATCATTAACGTACAGATCATCTATTCTATTTAATCAAGCATACCTATGTTAAACCCCCGAGGACTATTTACCTTTCTCCTTCATCAACTAGAACAGCAAGCTTAGTACAGAAGCAGATAGCATCAGTTAGAATCTCCTAACATTCTTTAACAATTTAACCCTATGTAGTCAATTTTGAGGAAAGATTTTTTCTAAGACCATCACATTCCCCACTGGTTTTCTTGGAAATATCAAATCCTTGATAGTTATCATAGGTCATCATCGCAAATATGATGGTAGTGAGTACGCAACACCATCAGTTTTACCCCTTGTATGTGCCTTTGAACATAATTTGTTAAACATTTAAGTATGCATGGACCGATCAGTATTATTAATAAAAGTAACAGTAATGGCCCGGCTATGGCTGACAACAAGGTAGTGAGCCATGGGGACCAGGTGAACAAGTTTTGATACCAGTTATGTCCAGCATTAATTTGTTCTTCTCTTTCCCGAATTCTATTTCTTACCTGGGAAAGACTATTCTGAATAATTCCAGAATGGTTGGCGTAAAAGCAGCAAGTTTCTCCTAGGGCTACACATAATCCACCCTGTTTCAGGAATAATAAATCTAACCCTCTTCTGTTTTGCAAGACTACTTCGGCCAGTGAATCAACTGATTGTTCTAAATAACTAATGGATTTTTCCAAGTCACTTAAATCTAAATCTACCTGGTGACTCAGAATTTTAAAATTTTGATTTTCAGTTATTAAGGCCGCAGTACTTACAGCAGCCGAGCCTGCAATGCCTAGTCCAATTAATAACGGTACCAAAACTGGAATGGCTCGTTTTAGCCGCCAAGGGATAGAAGCTTGAAGATGTTCTCGTCCGCCTTCTCCTGAATAAAAGTAGACTTGAGGCACGATATGAGATAGAACACACAAATCCTGCTTTTGCATAATTACCGCGGGTCTGACACAAGGGGTGATACCTGTAGTACATGCAAACCACGTGCCATTTGGGGCCACCAAGAGTGTTTTAGGTTCGGGATCTGTCAAATTATTTAGTTGAATGGTAATGTTACATGACGCCATATAGGGAGATTGGGATATGGGGAACCCCACAGGGTAAATACAAGTCCCTTGTCCCTGTAGGTCTTCTAAAGTCAGCTTGGGCTTTTGACCCCATTTGCATAAATGTTGCTTATATATTTCTTCAGCAGTCAAGTTTCTTATATTATTTTCATTTTGACCTAGGGGTCGGATGGCTCCAATCCCTACATAATAAGGAGGTTCTGGATTAAGGCAGAGCCAACAATCTCGAGTTATATTAGGCTTTGTTTGGTTAACAAACTTATACACTGAATTTAACAAATTTAACACAGGCTTTCGGCGTGGCTCTGACATCAAGCTCTTTTCTGGTGTTGTAGGCTCTAGGATGGCTTGTGTCGGTAATTCAGGTCCTAAATAAATCTCACGGTTTGGGCCTATAGGATTAAATTGACGAACGGGGGTAAATCTCTGAATAGTGAATGAAACTTCTGGCCCCTTCTTTCCCCCTCCTCCGTACAGGTGAAATTCCCAGGTCTTCCCTGTGGCCCAAGTCTGATCCTGGCCCCGTTTAATACTTATAGTTACGGGGTTACAGGTATTTGAAGAGACACACCTAGGAGCCTTTTTTGTTAATATAATATCAGAGTCACTGTTTATCCAACTAGCTATAGTCTCACAGCCCCACTCTATACAGTATTGTCCATCTGCATGACAATGCGAGGGGCCTGTGGTGGGGCAACCATAATATCTAATACGTTGCATGTTTTTTTCTATGTTAATATTGCCACATCCGTAGGCTCCGAACCTCCCTTCAGGTAATAACCCCATCACAGGCTCAGTGTTACCTAAAAGTTGACATAAATCAAAATATAGCAAGGGAGAAAAGACTGTAACATTCTGAGTTATCACTGTCCCATCGACTGTGCGCGTGAGCACCCAAGTGTAATTTAAAGGCTGGTGGGGGCTCGTCGCCACCACCCCCATCAAGATGTTCCAGAGGAATGTCTTAAAAGTCTTATCTTTAGTGGATCTTCGGTGGGCCGAGCCGTCCATCGTTCTTCTTGGACTGGAGTCGCTTTCTTGATTTGGGTATGGTGAATCCAGTGGCGTTTTCCTGCCACCTTTACAGCCGTAGGGGTGGTGAGAATCACCGGTAAAGGTCCAGTCCACCTTGGTTCTAAAGTAGCGGGCTGGAGTTTCTTTATCCAAACAAGGTCACCGGGCTGTACCTGGAGAGAAACTTTATCAGAAGGAGAATTAGCAAGACTAGAGTGTGCAGCCCTGACTAAGTTGTGGATCTTCCGGGTGCTCAGCTGTAAGGCTTGCAGGGATTTAAGAAGAGCGTGGTCACTTAATTCAGCTAGTTTCTCTTCTCCCACTTTAGGAACCAGTGGAGGTGGACGGCCAAACATTATCTCATATGGTGTTATACCTCTGACATATGGAGTACACCTGGTTCTTAATAGTGCAAAAGGAAGGAGGCTCACCCAGTCTTCGCCCGTCTCCGCTCTTAACTTACATAATATTTCCTTCAATGTTCTATTCATCCTTTCTACCTGACCTGAACTTTGCGGTCTATAAATACAATGTAACTTCCATTTAATTTGTAATACCTGAGCTAATAATTGAGTAGTTTTGGCAATGAATGCCGGGCCATTGTCGGACCCCAGGGCTAAAGGAAGGCCGAATCTAGGTACAATTTCCATTACTAACTTCTTTACTACTACCTGTGCTGTTTCTGATTTCGTGGGAAATGCTTCTACCCATCCTGAGAAAGTGTCCACGAATACCAACAGGTAGCGGTATCCATACTTGCCTGGCTTGATTTCCGTGAAATCAGTTTCCCATTGCTCCCCAGGGGCTTGTCCTCGCAACCGGACTCCGGGGAGGGGGTTCAATCTTTTACCTGGATTAACTTGCGCACATGTCAGGCATCCGGCCGTAATCTGTTGGGTCATCTGACGCAAATTAGGTATATAATAGTCTCGTTGAAGCAGTTCTGCCACCTTCGTGCTTCCTAGGTGCGTGCTTTGATGTATTTGTTCAATTAACCGGCGACCCAGGTGCTGTGGGACTAAGGTTCTGCCACTTGGAAGGATTTTCCAACCTCCCGGATCGGTGGTTGCTCCTAGAGTCCTTCCCAATTCCAATTCTCCCTCTGAATAAACCGGCGAGGGCGGCAAGAGTCGCTCAGGCAGAACAGGCAAAATATGGAGAGGCCCCACTGGTTTTCGGGCAGCTTCCTTAGCAGTGACATCAGCAAACATGTTTCCCTTCGCTGTAGGGGTACTCTCATTCTGATGCCCCCGACAATGAATAATGGCCACTTTCTTCGGCAGCCATATAGCCTCTAAAAGAGCTAAAATCTCAGATTTATTCTTTATTTCTTTTCCACTTGAAGTTAAAAGGCCCCGTTCTTGGTAGAGTGCCCCATGAACATGTGCAGTAGCAAAAGCATACCTGCTGTCCGTATAAATATTAACAACTTTGTCTTTTCCCCACCTGAGGGCTTGAGTTAAGGCAACAAGTTCGGCCTTTTGAGCTGACGTCCCTGGGTTGAGGGCTTGTGCCCATATAACCCGGTCCTTAGTAACTACTGCCGCCCCTGCATACCTTATTCCTTCATCCACATAGCTGCTTCCATCCGTAAATAACTCTTCCTCAGGGTCCGGCCAAGGCTGGTCTGTAAGGTCAGGCCGCAGGCTTGTCAAGGATTCCAGTATCTCACAACAATCGTGCAAAGGTTCTGATGGCTCTGTGTCCGGAAGTAGGGTAGCAGGGTTAAGGGAAGCAGTTTTCAAAAACCTAATTCTAGGCGGATCCAATAGCAACACTTGATATTGTGTTATTCTAGCATTTGACAGCCACTTATCAGGAGGGCTTTTTAGCAAGGTTTCTATTGAATGCGGGGCAATTACACATAAATCCTGCCCCAAAGTCAGCTTCAGGGCCTCCTTCACCAAGGCAGCAGTTGCCGCAATGGCACGCACACACCCTGGCCATCCTGAGGCTACTGGGTCCAACCTTTTTGATAAATAGGCTACCGGCCTATTCCAAGGTCCTAACTCCTGTGTCAACACCCCCTTCGCTATTCCTCGTGCTTCAGCCACATATAACTTAAAAGGCTTAGTCACGTCAGGCAGGGTCAGTGCTGGGGCATTCACAAGTGCCCGCTTTAGACTTTCAAAAGCTTCTGTTTCAGTTTCAGTCCATACTAGGGTTTCTCCTTTTCCCCCAGTACTTGCATATAATGGTTTTGCTATTTCAGCAAACTTAGGAATCCAAAGTCTACAATATCCTACTGCACCCAGGAACTCCCTCACTTGTTTCTTTGTTTGAGGTTGTGGAATTCTCAAAATCGCTTGAACTCTGTCTGTGGAGAGAGTTCTTTTTCCTCCCTTTAGTTCATAACCCAAATATGTGGCTACTGGAGTACACAATTGAGCTTTCCGGGCAGAGACTCTATACCCTAACTGGGCCAATTCAAGCAATAAATCTTCAGTTGCCTTTTTGCATGTTGCCTGGTCTTGTGCAGCCAAAAGGAGATCATCCACATATTGCAGCAGAGTCACCTGGGGATGGTTCTGTCGAAACTGAACCAAATCTTGACTCAATGCCTCATCAAACAGAGTGGGGGAATTCTTAAACCCCTGTGGCAATCGAGTCCAAGTCAACTGTCCCGAGTATTCTCCCTCTGGGTCAATCCATTCAAAAGCAAAAATGGGCTGACTTACCGCCGCCAATGGAAGTGAAAAGAAGGCATCTTTCAGGTCCAGCACCGTGTAGACTTGATGGTTTGGAGGCAGCATACTTAAAAGAGTATATGGATTAGGCACCGTTGGGTGGATAGTCTCAGTTCTTTTATTTACCTCCCTCAGGTCCTGTACCGGTCGATAATCATTCGTCCCCGGCTTCAGGACTGGGAGCAAAGGAGTATTCCAAGCCGACTGACAAGGCACCAGAATTCCTGCCTGTCTAAGTCTTGCTATGTGAATGGCAATTCCTTTTCTTGCCTTTAAGCTAATAGGATACTGCCGTACGCGTATCGGTGTGGCGGTACTAGTCAATTGCACAATAATGGGGGAGCGGTGGGAAGCTAGTCCGGGTGGATTAGTTTCTGCCCAGACACCAGGTATTTTACATTGTAACTCCTGTAGGTATCTATTCAATTTAACCTCTTCAGAAATTTCTTCAGTTAGCAAATATTCTTCTGATAAGGGGCACGTGAGGAGCATAGCAGAAGGGCTTTGATCGAACGAGAGTTCGGTCACGTCTCCCTGGAAGGTTATAGTGGCCTTTAATTTGTGTAACAGATCTCTGCCTAGAAGTGGATATGGGCATTCAGGAATGACCAAGAAAGAGTGAGTAATTGTTCCTTTTCCCAAGTTAGTTATTCGAGTCCTAGTCCATGGATAGGATTTAGTTTTTCCTGTAGCCCCTTGTATGGAGGTTTTTACCTCCGATATGGGTCCTATTGCTTTCTGCAAAACAGAATGTGTAGCTCCAGTATCTACCAAGAAATTCACCGGAGTGCTCCCTACATTTAACGTGACCCTGGGCTCTCGGGGGCTCATGAAAATCGAGCCCGGGCCCCGTCACTCAGTCTCTTCTGCCAGAACTAAAGCCGGTTGGTCCCCTTTCTTTTGCTGGAGGAGCGGACAGTCCTTCTTCCAATGTCCGTATTCTTTACAATAGGCACATTGGTTTGGTCCTACATCACTGCGACCTTTCTTGGGATGTCTTCCTTTCTTAGTCTTATTCATGTCCGCACACAGATTCTGAGAATTCCCCATAGCAGCTACTAAGATCTTAGCCATTTTCTTTGATTGCACAACCTCTGATCCTTCTCGGTTGTTGTAAATCTTCTGGGCAATTTCCACTAACTCAGACAGCAGTTTCCCCTCAAACCCTTCTAATCTTTGTAACTTTCTTCTAATATCAGGGGCCGACTGCGTAGCAAAGGCAATATTAATAGCCCGCCTATTTTCGGGTGCCTCAGGATCAATTGGGGTATAAAGGCGATAAGCCTCAAAGAGGCGCTCTAAAAATGCCGCCGGGGCCTCATTTTGTCCCTGAACTGTCTCACTCACCTTAGACAAATTAGTCGGCTTCTTGGCGGCAGCCCGTATACCCCGGAGCAGAGTCTGGCGATACTGATCGAGAGCCCCCTTACCTTCATCATCATTCGGATCCCAATTAGGGCGCAGGGAAGGGAAAACGCGTTCAATCCGGACAGGATCAGTTGTCGGCTGCCCGTCCGGACCCGGAATTGTCTTAGTAGCCTCTCTTCGGATTCTTTCTCGCTCCTCGGAGGTAAAGAGCACCTGTAAGAGCTGTTGGCAATCATCCCAGGTGGGCTGATGAGTGAAAAAGATAGTTTCCAGCAGAGATATCAATCCCTGGGGTTTCTCAGAAAAAGAAGGGTTTTGATTTTTCCAATTATACAGGTCACTGGTGGAAAAAGGGACATATATCATAAAAGGAGGATGGTCAATCCCTGGGTTCATAGGTGCTTGTCGTAGCGGAAGGATAGGGACCTCAGGTATGTGACCACCAGGTGGTGGTTGATATTGGGAACCACTACGAGTATGTGAGGGACTTGCTAGATCAGGTGGGCTCTGGACTCCGATCTCCGATTGCCCCGATTCCCGGGAGTGGGTTGTAACGTAAGGAGGGGGTCCTTCCAAAAGGGGATCTTCCCCTTGTCCCGGCAGTACCGGATATAACTTACGGCCTGCTTGTCCCTCTCCCGGCCCTCCTGCAACCTTTGACACCATGACTGCTTTCGGCGGAGAATCCGCCTTTTTGCAACGACGCAACCACCGAGGATTATCTGCCAAGATATCATTCCAAATTTGAATATAGGGAATTTGATCAGGATGTCCCGGGTTCCCATAAACCACCGTCTGCACCCGGGCAGCTAAAGATCTTTGATAGCTACCCTCCGGTGGCCACCCAACCCCAAAAGCCGGCCATTCTTGTTCACAGAACTTCTGTAAGTCAAAAGAATTTACAGTGAAACCATATGGCCGTGCTCTCTGTTGGAAGTCTGTAAAATTCTTTATAAAACACTCAAGGGGAGAGTAATTAGTGCAACCAGTCGATCTCGAGGCGGCCTGTCCCATCTTTTTCAATCTGTTCCAAAGAGAAACACAAGATTATTTATATAAAACTTAAGACCAAATTATTATTATTACAGAATCTCGTTTAAAATAACAAACACATAACAATAAACACATAACAGACAAGACGTGAAACACAGAACCAAACAAGAGACCTAGCTCTCAAGCGACGTCTCGCCTTCAGAGCTTCAAACCAGGGGAGTCAGCTGCGTCCAGCCTCCCTCAGGCAATCAAAGAGGGCCCACAAAACGAAACAGAACAACTCACCGGTGCAAACAAACAGAAGACTCCTGAATTTTCACAAAATTTTAGGGTGGTTGAGCCTTCCCGGGGCTGGGTACTAGTTCCCAGGAGCTCCCCCCGGCGAAGGGCTCAGCCTGCGCTTCCGCACCCTGGCTCCCACAAATCTCGCTGGGGCCTCCAAATGTTGTAGGGTGAAAGCGCACAAATCAGACACAAAGGATCAAAAGTCTAATTGGAGTCTTTATTAGCCGGCCGGCGACCACCTCTGCTCGGAGAGAGTGGCCCCGATCTGCAATTGTACAGGACTTTTATGCCCCTCCGGAGAAGGGCTACGTGCCTGCACACATGTACGAGTAAAACAAAGAGAACAAAGACAGGACAATCATTAATAGTTCAAGGTTTCACTAACCAGGGGCCTAGTGATTTTACAGACTTCTTAGCGACATAAGCAGATTATAATCATTAACGTACAGATCATCTATTCTATTTAATCAAGCATACCTATGTTAAACCCCCGAGGACTATTTACCTTTCTCCTTCATCAACTAGAACAGCAAGCTTAGTACAGAAGCAGATAGCATCAGTTAGAATCTCCTAACATTCTTTAACAATTTAACCCTATGTAGTCAATTTTGAGGAAAGATTTTTTCTAAGACCATCACAGAATTATTACATGACTTTAGCGAAATTACAGAATATAAGGTCAATATACAGATATCAATTATATTTTTATATAATGCCAATAAAATATTAGAAAAAGAAATTAAGAATCAATATTATTTATGATAGCATTAAAAATGTAATACTAGAGATAAATTTAATAAAAACTGTGTAAGACCTATGTACCAAAATTTATAAAACATTGCTGAGAGATATAAAAGGCCTAAGTAAATTAAAAGACATATTATGTCCATGGATTGGAAGATCCCATATTTTTAAGATGCCAATTTTCTGCAGATTGATTTATAGATTTAATTAAATCCTGATAAAAATCTCAGCAGTCTCTTTTGAAGAAATTAATAGGATTATATATAAAATAATATATTCATAATATATTATATATAATAAATATATATTATATATACATTTATAAATACAAAGGACTTATAATAACCAACACAATTTTGAAAAAGAACAAAGCACAAGGATTTACACTACCTGATTGCAAGACTCGTTATAAATTTACAGTAAACATAACAGTATTGACATAATGATAGGCATTTAGATCAATGGAACTTAATAGAGAATGCAGAAATAGAATAACATATATGAGTAACTGATGACAAAGGTGTCAAGGTAATTAATTTAATGGTAGAAAGGATAGTCTTGTCAACAAATGCTGCTGGAACAACTGGACATCCATATGGGAGAAGTGGATTGCCCATCCTGAGCTCCAGCACAATGATGCAGAGAGGTTCTTCCCGGGGAGAGGCAGAACCCGGGGATATCCATCTCTCCCTAACTTTATTTGGAGTGGAGCTTGGGGAAGTTCATGCCTAAGGGCATTGTGGAAAAATGTTACCGATTTGGGTGGCAAGTAATTAAGAGGGGGCTAAACTATAGACCAGGTAGAAATTTAACATAGAGAATCAGAGCAACAGAGGGCTAAGAGCCCTCCTAGGGTAGCATCAAGCCTTAAAGTTGGGCAACACTCTGCCACTACAAAGGGGCCCAACTTTTTTATTTTTTTGGAGACAGGGTCTCACTCTGTCATTCAGACTGGAGTGCTGTGGTGCAATCACGGCTCACTGCAGCCTCAAATTCCTGCAATCAAGCGATCCTTCCTCTTCGGCCTCCCACAGTGCTAGGATTACAGGCATGAGCCACCACGATGGACCAAAAGGGCCCAACTTTAATTGGATCAGACTGTAGAACCATTTATACCCTAGAGTACTGTCAAAAACAACAGAGCAACTAGTGGAGACTAACAGCTCAGAATAATACCAATAGTGGCTCCCTACCTTTTCCCATATTAGGAGTTGCCTTCTAAGTCATTGCATGATTTACTTGTTTACTATGATTTACTTATTTATTTTATGTCTCCCTCTGTTAGAATGTAAACTTTGCAAGGGCAGGGATCTTTGTTTTATTTACTATGTGCCTGACCAAAAAAAATAATCTTTCAATAAATACAACAGTGAGTGAATATGAAAAGACTCCCTACTTATCAATAAGAAACACCACCTCACTAAAAAAGTGAGATACAAGAAATGAACATACTACAGAAGAGAAATAGTTAATACATATATGAAAGGATGCTAAATGTCATTAGTAACAAGGAAATGTAAATTAAGACCAAATTAAGATCATTTTACATTCACAAGATTGGTAACACTAAAGAAGTTTCCTAGTACTAACTGTGGCAAAGGGTGTGATTGAATGGCAACTCTCAGGCACTACTGGTGGGGGTATAAATTGGCACAACCATTTACAAAATAATTAGTCATTTTCATGTAAAGGTCACCATGTCCAAACTCTAGGCAGTGGTTCTTATACTTTGGTATGATTTTTGAATCACCTGTGAAATTTAGTTAAAAACAGAAAACAGGCCCAGACCCTTTTGCTACCTCTGCGAGCCTGGCTCTTTGTAATCCCTATTGGCCTTCCAGGTGATTCTGATACACAGCAAAGTTTGATTTTATTTACTTATGTATTTATTTATTTTTAATTTTTTTTTTTACAGACAGGGTCTTGCTCTGTTGCCCAGGCTGGAGTGCAGTGGCACATCACAGCTCACTATAACTTTGAACTCCAGGGCTCAAGTGGTCTTCCTGCCTCAACCTCCCAAACAGCTGGGACTACAGACATGTGCCACCATGCCTGGCCAATTTTTTAATTTTTTATAGAGATAGGGTCCAATATGTTGCTCAGGCTAGTCTCAAACTCTTGGCTTCAAGCGATCTTCCCACCTCAGTCTCCCAAAGTGCTGAGATTACAGGCATGATACATGGCAAAGTTTGAGAATCTCCATTCTAGAACCATTCCTCATTGCAATACCTACCCAAACTCTTGCATATGTGCGCCAGGAAGCATGTACAAGATTGTTTATTGAAGCAATGTTTCTAATAGAAAAAAAAATCAAGGCCGGGTGCGGTAGCTCACGCCTGTAATCCTAGCACTCTGGGAGGCCGAGGCGGATGGATTGCTCGAGGTCAGGAGTTCGAGACCAGCCTCAGCAAGAGCGAGACCCCGTCTCTACTAAAAATAGAAAGAAATTATCTGGCCAACTAAAAAATATATATAGAAAAAAATTAGCCGGGCATGGTGGCGCATGCCTGTAGTCCCAGCTACTCGGGAGGCTGAGGCAGTAGGATCGCTGAAGCCCAGGAGTTTGAGGTTGCTGTGAGCTAGGCTGACCCCATGGTACTTTAGCCAGGGCAACAGAGCAAGACTGTGTCTCAAAAAAAAAAAAAAATCATGGCAGCAACTTCAGTGTCCATCAAGCAGAAAATGGCTACATAAATTACAGAATATTATACAGCAGTGAAAATAAGGAGCCCCAGCTACATGCAATGTCTTGGAAGAATCACAGAATCACAATGTTGAGGGGGGAAAAAAGAGTCCAGGATATCTAATTATCCATGGAATAGGATTTTTACAGAGCTCAGAAACAAACAATATTAAACAACGTAGCATCTGTATATATGATAAGAACTGTGTTTAGAAAGCAAAGAAAACCCTCACAAAATTTGGGATCGTGAGAGAGAGGTAGTAGAATGTAACAGAAAGGGAACTCAAAGAGAGATCGGGTACTGGTAATGCTCTAGCTGTGGCGAGATGACAGAGGAAGCAACAATCAGGGACTACAGTGTGAGATGACTTCCAAATAACCTGTAGGCAATGAGGACAAAATCAAACAGGGAAGTTGTGGGTTCCTGGGACTCAGTGAGAAGCTGGACTCCAGGACGTGACATCATCCAAGAAATTACACAGTCATGTAAAGATGCAGTCTAAGAAGTGTGGTTTTAGTTCCTGTTTGCAGAGGGCAAGGCAGACATCTTTGTGGAGTCTCCGCAGGGGAACGTCCTGAGCTAACCGCCCCCAGGGAGATGCGGAGCTTTGCAGGAGTACTGAGGGCCACAGAGAAAAGAGGAGAAAGACAGGGCGGGTTGTGCCAGCCCTGGGGAGGCGGCTGGCCCTGAGGAGTGGATGGGGCCCCCCACGGAGTAGCTACTTGAGATGACACAGGACCAGAAAACAGGCTTCTTCCAAGATCCACACTTGCCTCTTTTCATCGTGAGAGAACAGCTGAAAAGAAGATGTGTTTTGAACAGTTCTGTGAAGCAGAAGAAAATCAAGACAATGTTTTAGCTAAGGAAAATAAAGAAAAGGAGAGGAAAAAGGAAACGCAGCACAGACATCAAGCACCAGTAGCAAATACCCACCAGCTAGGATGAGCACAGCCAGAAAAGATCTCAAAGAAGATGACAAATTCCGTCCCTTCTTGCTGGAAAGCCCTAGGTGTGGCTTACAGCTTAGGGACTCCAATTATGGCCAGACACTGCAGACTCCTCTGGCTTCAGGACAAAAAGGGAGTTTACAAGCTCAGGAACTGTATCAGATCAAGAAGCCCCTCCCAGTCACCCCCAAGACACCAGGGAGAAATAACAAATGGGAAGGTGAGTAGTCACAGGACAAGGTCCCCAAGATAAAACAAACATTGCATTTTAAGATAAACAGAAAAGGAGGCAGAACCAAGAATCTTTCTTCTAAAAGAGCTTTCTAAATGGCCTTTAATCCGGAAAACCCTCAGCCAAAGAATGGGAGCAAAAAAAAAAAAGCAAAGGTGAAGGAGGAAGATGAGCTGAATACCTCAAAACATACAAAAAGGATAATAAAAAGGAAAAGAGGCTTGGAAAATTAGGATCCTCAGAAATTTTGTCCACAGCCCGAAACCAGAAGGTACAATGCCTTTGCCCTGGGAGGGTTGGGTGTACTGAAATAGATACTTCCTCTGACAACTTCGGCAGCACGGCAGTTCCTTACTAGAAGATGAGACTTCAGCCATTCTCTTCTCAGTTTTCCTGGTGGAGAACTGATTCCTTAAAAATTCCCTTTATACGATTTCAAACAACTTTCTTCAAAGACCAAGCCCTCATTTTTCAGTGGTTCTCATAGTTTCTTGAGAGCAGGTCTCTCTTTCTCAAAAGCAGTGGGGCACACTGTGTACAACCTCCAAGGGTGACAAGGGGGCAGGGCATGGTTCATTCATTCAGCTGAAGGTGGGCTATCTTGGTGGGAGACTGCCCCCCTCTTTATGCAGCTGCACCTTGTGTTCATATCATTGACTTTCCTCTCACCTGTATGCCCAAGTCTACTCCACCACCTCAGCCTAGCCTGGGCCTTTCAAAAAAATGTATTCCCTTTAGAATCATTCATAGACATGTCCTGGCGTAAACTATCTTAATTTTATTGTAATTGGTAGGTGCTGTATTTTGAATAATTGTACCCCCTCCAAAATTCATGATGAAACTTAATCCCCAATACAACAGTGTTAAGAGCGTGGCCTTTGGGAGGTGATTAAGTCATGAGGACCTACCCTCATGAATGGAATTAGCACCCTTATAAAAGGGATCAGGGTTGAAAGAACCACTTTCTTGTCCTTCTACCTTCCACCTTCTGCTATGTGAGGACACAGCAACAAGGCTCCACCTTGGAAGAGCAGCCGTCACCAGACACCAGGGCCAGCACTTTGATCTTGGACTTCCTGGCCTCCAAAACTATAAGAAATAAATTTCTGTTCTTTATAAAGTACCCAGTCTGTGGCATTTTGCTATAGCAGCACAAGTGGACTAAGACAGTAGGTGTTTAGGGTGAGTTTCAATTCAGCTTGGGAAGATTCTAGAGAGTAAAAAGAACTTAGAAATGGAGGAAACAGAATCTAAAAAATGCTAACGAAAATGAAACTATTTTTAATCATTTAAAAAATATTTGTATTTGGTAAATGGATGGGGTCTACTTTTGTAGACAATAATGTTGGATCATTTTCTAAGTAATACAGTAGCACAGGTTAGTGCTATTTATCTCTGAATCTGGGTTGTTTATTTGTTTATTTTCAACCCACAGGTTCTATAGTGCCCTTTTATACCCAACTACCCAAGCGAAATTAGTATGGGGTGAAATAAAATTTTAGGAGTAAGGAATTAAATGTCGGCCAGGTGCGGTGGCTCACGCCTGTAATCCTAGCACTCTGGGAGGCCGAGGCAGGCAGATTGTTTGAGCTCAGGAGTTCGAGACCAGCCTGAGCAAGACCGAGACCCCATCTCTACTAAAAAATAGAAAGAAATTAGCTGGACAACTAAAAATATATAGAGATAGATTAAAAAAAAATGCTGGGCATGGTGGCACATGCCTGTAGTCCCAGCTACTCGGGAGGCTGAGGCAAAAGGATCACTTGAGCCCAGGAGTTTGAGGTTGCTGTGAGCTAGGCTGACCCTATAGCACTCTAGCCTGGGCAACAGAGTGAGACTCTGTCTCAAAAAAACAAAAAAAAGGAATTAAATGCCCATAAGACTCATGCCTCTTAACAACAAGCTCATGACAAGAACAAATTTATTACAAAGATTCAAATAATTTAGAAGTATATAAAGTGAAGTTCCCCTTTCCTATCCTTCTCTCACATCCAGAGGTAATTGTAGTGAATATCCTTAATTATTTAACTATCCTTCCAGACCTTCCAATATTATCTATTTTCTGTGTGCCTATTCATCCATCCATTCACCCATCTATGTGATTGAAACGTCACATGCACACGTATATTGAGATGTACTCGTGCTGTTCAAGTTATCTTGTAGCCTCCTTTTTTATTTTTTTAACCAGGCAATACATTATGGACATAGGTTGTTGTTGATATATAAAAATTTACTACCTTCTTTATCATGGTTGCATTGTTTTCCATAGTTGTGGGTTTATAATCATATTAACTAACTCACTTTGGGATGTTTAGTCATCTCTTTTTTTTTACTGCTAGATTTCAAAATAGTATATTTGTATACTTAAGAACCTATGTTCTGAATATACTATTGGATATACTATAATGTAAAATATACTATTTTGAATTTGTGCCAGGCTGGTTGGGTCCAAACCTATCTCTGTAGCTGATTAGCTTTACCCTGTCTGTTTCAAATTTCCATATCTACAAAATTGGGATAGTGGTCCCTATCTCAGATGAGTTCATATCTACAAAGCACTTAGCACTGTGCCTGCCACATAGTAAATTCTTTCTGTTCTTATTACATATGTCTTTACAACTTGTGCTAATATTTTTGTAAAATAGCTTTCTAGAAGTAGAATTGAGAAAAGAAAAAGTATCGAAATGTCTTTCAAAAAGTCTAACCAATTTACATGGCCACAGCAGTGTATGTAAGAATGTTCTTTCTCCCACACCCTTGTGGTGGGGCTCTTCTAATCCAGCTCTCTTTCTTCATTAGGCTGGTCCTTTTCAAACATTCATGATCCACCACTTCCTTAGTTTGAAGTAGCCTGGAAATTTAAAACTTGAGCTTAGCATAGCTGCCAAAATTTCATATATGTGTACTCTGTGACCCAGCAATGCCAATTCTGGGAATTTATCCTGCAGATATACTAGCAGACTTGCAAAATGACACATCTACAAAGTTATTCATTGCAGTATCGTTTGAAACAGCAACAGACTGGAAATTAATAGGAGACTGGTTAAAGAATTTACTATATAGCCATTTAAACAAAAAAAAAAGAAAGAAAGAGGCCGGGCGCGGTGGCTCACGCCTGTAATCCTAGCGCTCTGGGAGGCCGAGGCGGGCGGATCGTTTGAGCTCAGGAGTTCAAGACCAGCCTGAGCAAGAGCGAGACCCCATCTCTACTAAAAATAGAAAAGAAATTATATGGACAGCTAAAAACATATATATATACAAAAAATTAGCCGGGCATGGTGGTACATGCCTGTAGTCCCAGCTACTCGGGAGGCTGAGGCAGGAGGATTGCTTGAGCCCAGGAGTTTGAGGTTGCTGTGAGCTAGGCTGACCCCACGGTACTCACTCTAGCCCGGGCAACAGAGTGAGACTCTGTCTCAAAAAAAAAAAGAAAGAAAGAAAGAAAGAAAACGAAAAGCTGTCTTTGTACCAGTACAGAACAATATCCAAGATGTATTTTTAAGTGAAAATAAGAGTGGAATGGCTAACACTTATAGCCCGTATTTCATCAAATCTAAGACATGCATTTTTCACTTTGTAACATATTTGAAATGAGGATATGTTACAATCAAAAGCATGTTGTAATTTAATTGTGATGTTTTTTCTTTCTAAGTACATAAAATAATGATGTGTCTTACAATCCTTGGCATCTTGCATTTGATGAAATACAAGAGTGCTTACCCAGTGCAAGGTACTATCCTAAGTGAGATATGTATATTTTTTCATTTCCATCCCACAGCAACCCTAGGAAGGTAAGTGCTGTTATTATCTACATTTTACAGGCAAGGAAATGAATTTGGCCTTGGGCAGTCTTGCTCCAGAGCCCATGCTCTTAGGATCACAAGACCACACCTGCCTATGACAACAGTGCCACACAGAGACGGCTCCGCATGTACCAGGCTCTGTCTTAAATGTTTCACATGTATATTAGCTCATTTAGTCCTCAAATAACCATATAAGACAGATATTATTATTATCCTCACAATACGGATGAGGAAATTGAGCCACTGAGAGATTGTGAAACTTGCCTAAAGACACACAGCTAACACGTGGAAGAACTGGGATTTGAACATTGTCAGCTGGGCTTCAGAGTCTCTTAATGCTCTTTATGCTGGCCTTTGTGTAAGAATAAAGGGGTAAAGGGAGCTATAATAAAATATTCATGTTTGTAAAATGGAATCTTAGAAGGAATAAAACGAGAACAATGCATCATTTGTAGGGTTTGGTAGGGGGTAGGAACAGAGTGATTGGGGGATGGGGTGGGAATGAAATATTTTATTGTACACCCTTTTATGTTATTTGATTTTTGACCTATGTGAATGTATTATCTATTTAAAACAAAAGAGAACAAGAATTTTAACTTTGCATCAAATTAATATACCAATAGTGTGAGAGAAGTGCTAGATTTTCAGTTCATGAAGTTTCTATACCCATTTGTTCTTTCAATATTTTGATATTTACCTTTTAAGCCACAGCAGGATTTCGTTTTATTGTTTTAAAGTAGCAAGGGATAACAGATAAAAACTTCCCTTAATCCTGATCACAAATACCAGGATTTCAAGGCTTAAATCCCAGTATAGTGCCGGCCTCACCTACGGATTGGCCAGCCCAGGCTACCGGAAGGATGGCAGGACATGATGGACGGTTATCTAGTACAAGAATTGCCCTTCTCTTTGACCACTGTGCTGTCTCCGGCTGTTGCCTCCAGCGAGTGAACAATGCAACACCACAAACACCAGCTGCGTCGTGGATTTACTTTTGAAATCCTTTAACTCGCCGTAGTGTTCAGTTTAGTAAGGCCATTGACTCTCCCAACATTTTCCTCCACCATAATTCAGAGGATCTGAATCTCTTCAGTCACTGGATTCCAAAAAAACCCCACCTCGAAGGACTGGAACTTGGGCTGCCTGTATTTAGATGATACAGTGGTGGCATTGGCTTTCAAGTAAATTTTAAGAAAGCTAAATCTCTTCCAGCTTTCCAGAAAAGATTATAAAATATTTGTTTTTAATTCGTGTTTAGTTTGCAAAAATCCCCTGTTATTACTTACACGAAGGACACGATGTGACATATTTTGGTTTTGTTAAATGTTTTCTTTGAGTTGGTAGATCAGCAGCCCAGCCCGATGATCCACGGGGGGAAGGCAACCATCCTTCTAATGTAGATTCTTTCAGTGTGCTCAGGGGGAAGTATCTGGATTCTGTCTCTTTCTAGATAAAGACCTATAAAGGTCTAGACAATCAGCTAATATCAATCTAGCCATCCTAGATCAGAGCATGCTATACTCAAAGGGTTCAGGACTCACTGTAATCAGATTCTCAGAGCCATCCAAAGAGACCATAGCTAATGTCACATTTTAGGGTTCTTGGTAAGTTATAAAATTTTAAAAACACCCAAATGGGGCCACAAAAATTATGGCATATTTATATATCTACATTTTTAATTGGCACTTTTAATATTAAAATGTAAATAATAAAATTCATCCTATTTGTGCTAATCAGGAGATAATCACAGAATTCATAAACATACTGGTTCACAGCACACGATCAGCAGTGTGGTACAGTAATGGGCCACAAGTTTAAAGTTGCTGGACAAACTTCTTTCAGTTTTGTTGGTGTCTCTCTGTGGTTACATGTATAATCTCATTTAGAAATAGGATGAAAATTCTATATTTAAGATTTTCTGTGAATGTGAAGCCTAGGGGAATCTAGCAAAATTCTAGAGGCTGGGGAGAATCGTTCTAACAAAACACAAGTTAGGAGAAGACGTCTGACTGTAGTTCTGCTCTTTGGCTTAAGTTCTACAGGGATTGGTATAAACTGCTTTGAATCAGGCATATAAAAGTTACTAGGGGGAGGGGGAGGGGTTAAGTAAAAAAAAAACAAAAAAAAAAAATAAAAGTTTCTAGGATTTATTTCTACATTTTTATTAATTTGTTCTCCCCCAAGAAGTTACCTAGGGAGTAAAATAAGTGAATTCAGCAATGCTAATTGATCTTTGCACTTTTAGGTTATGTTCTTTATGAATAACTAAGAGTTTACTATAGTTAACATTTTTAGACTAGAATTCTCATCATCCAGTTTTCATTTTAAAGGAGCTCTTCAGAAAATATTGCTCACATTCAAATATCAATCAAAAGACAGCAGGAGTGGCTGTTTATCATTGTCAAGTAAAGTATACTTCGGAGCACAGAATTTTGCCAGAGATCAAGAGGGGCATTACATAACGACAGTAAGACCTACCCAGCAAGAAGACACAGCCATTCCAAATGTGTGTGCACCAAACAACAAAGCTGCGAAGTATGTGAAGCAAAAACTGATAGAACTTAAAGGAGAAATAGATAACTCACAATTATAGTTGAAGACTTCAATACTCTTCTCGACAACTGGTAGCACTAGACAGAAAATCAGCAAAGACAGAGAAGAATTCAACAATACTATCAACCAACCGTATTTCATTGCATCTTGAGAACTCCACTCACTAACAGCAGAATATACACTGTTTTTAAGCACTCAGTGAACATATACCAAGGTAGACTAGATCCTGAACCACAAAACAAGCTTCCAAACATTTAAGAATTAAAATTATATGGAATTTGTTCTTTGAACATAATGGCATCAAGCTAAGACATCAATAAGAAAAAGATGGTAAAATTTTCAAATAATTGGAAACTAAATAACACACTACTAAATAATCCATGAGTAAAATAATTTGTCTCAAGAGAAATTTTTTAAACATACATTGAACTGGATTAAAATGAAAATAAAGCATATCACACATTTGTGGAACACAGTTAAAGCAATGCTGGAAGAGGGAAATTTTAGCACTAAATGCATACATTAGAGAAGAGGGAAAAATCTCAAACCAATAATCTAAGCTCTTACCCCAAGAACCTAGAAAAAGAGCAAAGTCAAGTCAAAGCAAGAAGGAAGGAAATAATAAATAAGAGGAGAAATCAATGAAATTAAAAACAGAAAATAGAAATAAATCAATAAAACAAAGAACTAGTTCTTTGAAAAGTTCAGTAAGATTGATAAACTTCTAGAAAGATGGACAAGGAAAAAATGAGAAAAGACTCGAATTACCAACATCAGGAATGAAATTGGGGATATCACCACATACTCTGCAGAAATAAAAAGGAAAATAGAGAAATACTGTGAACATAAATTTGACAACTTAGATGAAAAAGATCAATTTCTCAAAAAAATATAAATTGCCACAACTCACCTAATACGAAATAAATAACTTGAATAGCCCTATAAATATTAAGGAAATTGAATTCTTTAAAAAATTTTTCCTCTTCCAAAAATCTTCAGGCCCAGATGGTTTTACTGGAGAATTCTACCAAACATTTAAAGAATTAACACCAATTCTAAACAATCTCATCCATAAAATAGAAGAGATGGAAATGCTTCCTAATTTCTTTTATGAAGCTAGTATTACCCTGATACCAAAACCAGGTAAAAATAGTACAACAAAGAAAATGGCAAACCAATATCCATTATGACTATAGATGCAGAAATCCTTAGCAAAATATTAGCAAATACAATTCAGCACAATATAAGAAGAATCATACATCATAACAAAGTGGGATTTATTCCCAGGATGCAAGACTGGTTCAACACTTGAAAATCAATGTGGTCCATATTCGCAGGCTAACGAAGAAGAATTATGTGAGCATATCAATCATTCAGGAAAAGCATTTGACAGAATTCAGTACCCGTTCCTGATAAAGACTTAGAAAAACAGGAATAGAGGGGAGCTTTCTCAACTTGATACAAAAAACCTACAGCTAACATTATATTAATACTCACTGGAGAAAGACTGACTGCTTTCCCCAAAATTTTAGGCGCAAGGCAAGGATGTTTGCTTTCACCACTTTTATTCAACATGATGCAGGAAATTCTAGCCAGAGCATTAAAGCAGGAAAAGGAAATAAAGGCATTAATTAAATTAATAGATTGGAAGGAAGAAATAAAACACTACTTATTTGCAGATAACATGGTTGCTTACATAGAAGACTCTAAGGAATCTACCAGAAAACTCCTAGAACTACAGAGTTTAGCAAAGTCACATGACACCAGATCAAGACAGAAAAATCAATTATAGGCCAGGTGTGGTGGCTCACGCTTGTAATCCTAGCACTCTGGGAGGCCGAAGTGGGAGGACTGCTTGAACTCAGGAGTTTGAGACCAGCCTGAGCAAAAGTGAGACCCCGAGTCTAAAAATAGAAAAATTAGCCAGATATAATGGCCAATGCCTGTAGTCCCAGCTACTTTGGAGGCTGAGGCAGGTGGATCGCTTGAGCCCAGGAGTTGAAGGCTGCAGTGAGCTATGATGATGCCACTGCACTCTACCCAGGGAAACAGAGTGAGACTCTGTCTCAAAAGAAAAGAAAAGAAAAGGAAAGGAAAGGAAAGGAAAGGAAAGGAAAGGAAGGAAAAGAAAGGAAAAGAAAGGAAAAGAAAAGAAAAGAAAAATCAATTATAATTCTATATACTAGTAATGAACATGGGGACACAGAATTAAAAGTAAAATACCATTTATTATCACTCAAAAAAACGAAATACTTATGTGTAAATCTAGTAAAACATGTACAAGACTTGTACACTGAAAACTACAAAACACAATGACAGAGATCAAAGAGATCTAAATAAATGGGGAGAAATAGCGTCTTAATAGATTGGGAAACAACATAGTAAGGATGTAACTTATCTTTAACTTGATATATAAGTTTAATGTAATTTCTGTTAAAATCTCAGGAAGTTTTTTTATAGACATGGACAAGATTTTTCACTCTTTTGCTATGACAAGGGGTCCAGTCCACATCCGTGCCATATGTAACTTGCTCTGTAAACCTATATCTTGGTCCTGCTTTATAATCCTATCTTGCTCCCCTCCAATAAATTTCACATCCCGCTTGCCTTAAAAAATATATATTGTTTTTCTAAAATTTTTGTGGAAAGGTAAAGAACCCAGAATAGCTAAAACAATTTTGAAAAAGAATAAAGTGGGGGCAATCAGTCTATCCAATTTCAAGACTTATTATTTTATAGCTATAATAATCAAGACTGTGTGCTATTAATACAGGGATAGACACACACATCAATAGAACAGAGAACCCAGAAATGGACTCACACATATATGACCAACTGATTTTCAACAAAGGTATGAAAGCAATTCAATGCAAGAAAAATTGCTTTTTGAAAATATGGTGCTGGAGAAACTGGACATCCATAGGTTAAAAAAATAAAACAAAGAAAGAACCTCAACTGAAACCTCATACTTTATACAAAGATGAACTCAAAGTGGATCATGGACTTAAATGTAAAATGGAAAAACTATAAAACTTTTGGAAAAAAAAATAGGAGAAAATCCTCCGGAAATAGGGCTAAACATAGAGTTATTAGGCTTGACACTAAAGCATCATCTGTAAAAGGAAAAATTGATACACTGGACTTTATGAAAATTAAAAACTTTTGCTCTTCAAAAGACCATGATAAGAGGATGAAAACACAAGCTACAAACTGGGAGAAAATATTTGCAAACCACATATTCAATGGTGGACTAGTATCTAGTAAACATAAAGAACTCTCAAAACTCAACAATTTTTATTTTTATTTATTAATATTTATTTCTTTTTTAGAGATGGGGTCTCGCTCTGTTGTTAAGAATGGAGTGCAGTGGTGCGATCATAGCTCCCTGTAACCTTGAACTCCCGGGCTGAAGAGATCTTTCTGCCTCAGTCTCCTAAGTAGATGGGACTATAGACATGGAGCACCATGCTTGGCTAATTTTTTTTTTTTAAATATTTTGTAGAGACAATGTCTCACCATGTTGCCCAGGCTGGTCTTGAACTCTCAGCTTCAAGCAATCTTCCTGCTTCAGCCTCCCAAAGTGCTGGGATTACAGGTACGAGCCACCGTGCCCAGCCTCAAAACTCAACAATTTTTTTTTAAAAGAAACAATCCAGTTAGAAAATGGACAAAAGACATGAGGAGGTACTTTACTAAAGAGGATATATTGATGGCAAACATGCACATTGAAAGGATGTTCAACATCATTAATCATTAGGGAAATGCAAATTAAATCCACTGTGAGCTATTACTGCACACCTATAAAAATTTCTAAAATGAAAATAGTGATGACACCAAAGGCTGGCAGGGGTGTGGAAAAACTGTGTCACTCATATATTCCTGGTGGGAATGTAAGATGGCATAGCCACTCTGGAAAAGAGTTTGGGAGCTTCTTTGAAAACTAAATGTGCAACTATCATACAGTCCAGCAATTGCATTCCTGTGTATTCATCCCAGAGAAATGAAGACAGGTTCACATGGAAACTTGTACATGAATATTTATAGCAGCGTTATTCATAATAGCCAAACATGGAATAACCCAGATGTCCTTCAATGGGTGAATGGTTAAACTATGATATACCCAAATCATGGAATACTACTCAGAAATAAAAAGGTACAAGCTACTGATACAATACATATAGCAGCTGGGATGAATCTCCAGAGAATTATGCAGAATGAAAACAGATAATCCCAAATGCTTACATACTGCACGATTCCATTTATATAACATTCCTAAAATGACAAAATTATAGAAATAAAGGACAGATTAGTGGTTGCCAGGAATTAAGGAGGGATAAAGGGCAGGAGGGAAGTAGGTATGGATGTGAAAAAGGCAACATGGGGATCCTTGTGGTGATGGAAATGTTTTGTGTTTATTTTATTTTATTTCATTTCATTTTTTTATAAAATAGAGGTGGGGTCTCACTTTGTTGCCCAGGCTGGTCTCAAACTCTTGGCCTCAAGGGATCCTCCTACCTCTGCTTCCCAAAGTGTTGGGATTACAGGTGTGAGCCACCCTGCCTGGCCTGTTCTGTGTCTTAACTGTATCAATGTTAATATCCTGGTTGTGATATTGTATTACAATTTTGCAAGATCTTCTCACTGGGGGAAACTGGGTAAAGGGGATGCAGAATCTCTGTATCATCTCTTACAAGTAAATGTGAATCTACAATTCCTTCAAAATCAAAAATATCTCCCCACCCCTAGAATGATAGGGAAAAGGGTGTAAACAGATAATACAAAGAAGAAATACAAATTACTAATAACAATGTGGAAAAAAAGAAATGTTTAAATTCAACAGTATTCAAAGGAATACAAAATAAAATGATAATATGATACAATTCCCCCCCCATGAATTGGCACAAAATAAAAACTAAATTTTTAAAAATACCTCAAATGACCAAGTTACAGGAAAACAAACTCTCTCATATACCACCTAGGATATGAAAAGTGGTATAACCTTTTTGGAAAACAATTTGCTAGTGTTAAATGTTAAAAATGTTCCTAACTTCTGACCCAGTGAATCAAATCCAAGGAAGCAAACCTAGGGAAAAATCTAAATGTGGTCAAAGATATATGTACAATAATGTTCACCCTAGCTTTGTTTGTGATAGAAAAAATTGGAAACAAGCCAATATCTAACAATAGGGAGTGATTAAACCATTTATATATAGTATATACATACAATGGAACATACTACTATCTAAAAATCATGCTTCTGAAGAATATTTAATAAGAGGGGGAAATGTTCAAGATATGTTAAGGAAAAAAGAAATATACTAATGTGTTGTAAGTGATTTTCTATGGGTTGTGAGATTACAGATTTTAAAAATTTTGTTTTACTTCTCTGTGTATTCCAAAATTTCTATAACATAATGAGCTTTTTTTCTTACTTTAGTAATAGAAGAATTATGTTAAAGTATTTTAGTTGAATTTTAAAATACAAAGCTAATGTTTTAGATTATTTTAAAAAATTAGCCACAATCTTAGTTCTGTAATTTGTCTTTGTTTTGCATGTTATCTCACACCATTATTTCATCATAAAATTTTTCATATGTACTGAAAATCTGAAAGTATATTTACCACCTAGATTCTATAATTAACATTTTGCTATATTTACGTTATCATATACATATCAATTCGTCTTAGTTCTTATTCATTCCAAAATAAAGTCCAGGAATCAGTGCACTTAGTCTCGAATGCTTCAGCATGTGTATCATTAATGAAAGTTCAATATTTATGTTTTGCATTTTTTTTTAGTGTACCCAAAGTTAGACTCACAAATCTTAGGCATTTGATGAATTTTGACAAATGTGTATACATGTGTCATTCACACCCCAATTAAGATATAGAATAATTCCATCACCCCAGGAAGTTTCCTCTTGCCTATTTCCAATCAATCCCTATTCCCCTGTTTCTGGGGGCAAACCAGTGTTTGACTTCTATCATTGTAGATTTGTTTTGTTTGTTATTAAATTTTATTTAAATGGAATCATATGATACGTACTCTTTTGTGTGTGGTTGGTTTTGTTCAGCGTAATGTTTTTGAGATTTTTCTGAGTTGTGCCTATCTGTAATTCATTTATTTTTATTGTTGAGTATTATTCCGTTATATGGATGTACTACAATTTGTGTTTTCATTTACCTGTTTTTGGACATTTGAGTTGTTTCCAGGTTTTGGCTATTACAGACAAAGCTGCTGTATAGCCGGGCATGGTGGTGCATGCCTGTAGTCCCAGCTACTGGGGAGGCTGAGGCAGGAGGATTGCTGGAGCCCGGGAGTTTGAGGTTGCTGTGAGCTAGGCTGATGCCACTGCATTCTAGCCCGGGCAACAGAGTGAGAATCTGTCTCAAAAACAAACAAACAAAGTTGTTGTAAATATTCTCATACAAGTCTTTATGTGGGCATATTTCATTTTTGTTGGGTAAATATCTAGCCATGGAATTGCTGGGTCAGAGTGTAGGTGTACAATTATAAAATTAAAAGAAGTTGCCAGAACTTTTCCGTAAGAGGTTGTACCATTTTACGTGTCCATACGCTGTACATGAGAGTTCTGCTTGCTCCACATGCTCACCAACTTTTGGTGGTGTTGGTCTTTTTAATTCTCGCCATTGGGGTGGTGACAGTGATAACTCACTGTGGGCTTAATTTGCATTTCCCCGATGACTAATAATGTTGGGCACCCTTTCACATGTTTATTGGCCATTCACATCTTCTTTTGTGAAGTGGTCTGTTCAAATATTTTGCTCATTTTTTAAATTGCGTTTTTGTTCTTACATTGAATTGTAGAGTGTGTTATCTGTTCATAGAACAATAAACTTTACATACTATTCTTATTTGTATGCATGTTAATTTGTTTTTGGTTATTTTCAATAAATATTGTGTCATAACATTTCCCTCTTTTATTCCTCCTAGAAAGCTGGAAACTGTTCATTTTAAAATGTCATTCATTAGTCTTTTTGCATTATGATATAGTTTTGTTTGTTTGTTTGGGTCTTGCTCTGTCGCTCAGGCTGGAGTGCAGTGGCACAATCATAGTTCACTGCAGCCTCGAATTCCTGGGCCCCAGTGATCCTCCCTCCTCAGCCTCCTGAGTAGCTAGGACTACAGGCATGCACCACGCCCAACCCTGATACAGTTTTAAGAATTATCATTTTTAGTGGCTGCTGATCAAATTTGGCAAAATTTAGTTTGTCACTGTAAAATCTCAAGGGACGCTTCAAGTCCAAATTGTGGTTCAAGCTGCCATCTTGAAACAGAGCAAAAAATGAGCCTTCTTAAACCTTCTAGTCTCACCTAGTACCTATCCCATGACATGGTGGTCAGTATCTGCTTGTCTAATGTATTCCGTGGTGTGGTCCATTTCACTAAACACCGAACTGTCGGGGAGAGATTTGACTCCACAGTGTCAGCAGGACCATAGGTCTATCCTGCTGTTTAAGACCCCTCACGTGAAGCCTCCATATTTCCGCCCTCCTTTGCCTTCTAAGGAATTGGATGGCAACAGCTTGGAGCTGGTCAGGAGCAGTGAGGACTGTCTCAGGGACCAGTCAGGGACCTACCTAAATGATGGAGGTCAGAGAGACCTCCGGAGACCAATTAAGGCAGGCCAAGAACAGGCCTCAAGGAATTCAGCAGAGGTGCGTCCTGGGATTGAGGCCTACGAGGGCTCTGGAGCGCTGAGGTGTGGACAGTGAGACTTGGGAGCCTGCTTCCTTCCACGATCCATGGGTGAGCCCGCCCGTGGCCTCTTCTGGGAAAGGGGCCCGGGCGGTTCCTTCTGCGCAGTTGAGAGGGCCTATCAATTAAAGCTGGGGCCCCCCTGGCCAGAGGATTGAAGCAGGGGGTGGTGACTAAGCTAGGACCTGACAGTCAGGGGGCTCCCTATTGCTGGTCACCAGCCAGCTCAGGCAGCTCATTTTTGCCCGGGGTTGTGCAGAGAGCAGCAGAGTCAACTGAATGCCTGAGGCCCTGGGGCTGCCATTATACCTGAGTGACAGAGGAGCCTTTGTTGTGATTCTCCAACATACCTGTCTGCACGGGGCTAGGATGCTGTGGGGGTGCTTCCTGATTCCTCCCCTGACTTCTATAGTTTCCTTAGCGAT
Organism: Lemur catta; assembly: GCF_020740605.2. Taxonomy (NCBI): domain Eukaryota; kingdom Metazoa; phylum Chordata; class Mammalia; order Primates; family Lemuridae; genus Lemur; species Lemur catta. The sequence goes on from NC_059128.1 coordinate 98,536,119, forward strand.
GAAGTTTGGAGCATTTGCCAAAGGCCCGCCGGTGGGAGGGGACATGTGATTTACATACTTTGTAAGAGGATGCTCCATCAGTGAACTTCATGCCAGAACTGGTCGGAGAGGGTGGGAGGACCTGAGGCAACAGGCAGTGCCCACCACCTGCACCTGGCTAGAACAGCGAAGCGCGGGTGTGGGGGCCCAAGGAGTTGGGCAGCCCCTGAAAGAAAAGGCCAGCAAGTGCCAAAGACGCAGAAGACAAGCAGAATGCAAGGCGACCAGCTCCTCTGTGGCCCCCATAAGGACTAGGTGGGGAAGACCCAGCTCTTTGCCTGCTCCAGCCCCATCCCACCCCTGGCTCCAACATGCATGAAGTTGTAGCAGGAAGAACAAGGGCTACTTTCCACCCCTTTCACCGCCTCTGCCTCTGGGAGCAGGGAGGGCCCATCGCTAAGCAGTTGATGGCCCTCCTGTCTCCCTGCCTGCCTCGTGACCCTGTGGTCTTCTTGGAGGAGGCCTCAAGGGAGGCTGTCCCCACTTCAGTGCCCCAGAGCCCAGAACTGGGGAACTGTTCTTGTTCCCCACTACTGCTTCCATTTCTCCTCCCTCCTCCTTTATAGAGGCAAGATTGCCTCTGTGTTGTTATAATCTGTCTCCTCATTAGTGAGGGCTTTAGCGGCGGTTGGTCCACTATCTTTTTTTCCTTTGTTTTTTTTTTTTTTTTTTTTTTTTTGAGACACAGTCTTGCTCTGTTGCCCTGGCTAAAGTACCATGGGGTCAGCCTAGCTCACAGCAACTTCAAACTCCCGGGCTCAAGCGATCCTCCTGCCTCAGCCTCCCGAGTAGCTGGGACTACAGGCATGCGCCACCGTGCCCGGCTAAGTTTTCTATTTTTTGTAGAGTTGGAGGTCTCACTCTTGCTCAGGGTGGTCTCGAACTCCTGACCTCAAGTAATTCTCCCACCTTGGCCTCTCCCAGTGCTAGGATTACAGGCGTGAGCCACTGTGCATGGCCTTATGTTGTTTTTTCTATTATCATTATTCCTGTTATCATTCTTAGCCATTTCAACAGTCTCAGGGATGACCCATCCAGTACCTTGAACTGTCAGTTCTGCAACCTCCTCGTCCCCAGTGAAGATCTGCTCCTCAATCCTATGAGAAGCCCACTCCCAGGGGCTATCCCTGCCCTTCTCACCAATGCGGCACCACCGGACGTCTCTACTCTCTGGCTGCTCTCTCCCCTCCCTCCAACTTGCCACCCAACAGTTCTCCAATCTCCCGACCTTCCCCACTTTCCAACGATCAATCCTGACTCACTTCCCTCCTTACCCAGCTTAGACTGCACGGTCCCTCCTTACAACCTTCTGAACATCCAATCCTCCTCACCCCACGCTTCATTCACTCTAATCACCGGGCTGGTTAAACCCAACTGTCTGCCTTGATGCCTGCACCCAAGCAGCTGAGCCATGCTGACCCGTCTCAGACAAGCAGGCATTCGCCCTCCCAGGCTTCCCTGGCATGGCTGTTTTCCCACCCCCAGAACAACTGTTTCGCACCTCCCGTCTCTCCTCAAGCTCCCTCCTCCTATTCTGCCCCCTGTGCCCCCATCTCCCACTGATGACCTTGCCTCCCATTTCCTTCCAATCCCAACAGGAATGCTCCCATTTTCCCTCCACCAAATCTGCCCACCTACCTGTCTCTACAGCCTTCCTCCTCCCTCTCTCCTGTTACAAAGGATGAAGTGTCCTTTCCTCTACCAAAGGCCACACTTCTATTTATGTGCTAGATCCCATGCCTCTGATTTCCTCCGAGGTTCTCCCCACCTCTCCTGCATCACTGATGCCTGTCTCTCTACTGGATCATGCCTAGCGGCACACGCATGCTCTGTGCCTCCTGACGTTTCTGGGAGGCAGAGAGTAGAGAGAAGTGGCTTGTCCGGGGTCACACAGGCCTCCTGGCTCTGGCCCGGGATGGTACCACCAACTGGGCACCTCTTCCTATTTTTCAAGCACTGGAAGGAGCTGCTGTTGAGCTTTCAAAACATCTAGTGCCCTCTCTCCAGAAGCAGAGATCCATCCTCCTTGTTCCTGAGGTTCAAAACATTTTTGTTGCAAGACATCTGTTCCCAGGGGACTATGGAGAGACCGGTTTTGTCACAGGCTTGGAAGTCTGGGGAACTGCAGAGATGAGTGGGCGGACCGTGCTGGGCCTGGGAGCTGGATTCTTGAAAAAAAGGTGTGAAATTAATCAAGCCAAGATTTGGGTGAGCTGAATCCTGCTGCAGTTAGTTGTAGGCTGCTCAGGACCTGAAAATTGAGGAAACACCTCCAGACTTTAGACCAGGAAGCTACGGTTTCTAATACCAGCTGGTGTCTTCCTGGCTGTGTGACCTTGAGCAACTTACATAATGTCTCTGAGCCTCAGTTTCTTTATCTGGAACATGGGTATAATAATAACTACCCCAAAGAGAATTCTGCTGTGAGAATGAAATGAGATCACAGGTGTCAAACTCTGGGCACGTAACAGGCACTCAATACAGATTAGTTTTGTCTCTGTGACCCTATTGGCCCGGCTGGAATACCCGGGCAATTGGGGGTGTATATGGCCCAGGCTATTGGTCTACACATGGGACCTCAGAAAGTCACTTTGCTAGTTCCCCATCAGAGTTCTCCTGCCTCAGCAAAGAAACTGTTTCTCCCACATTGACCCTTCCTGCTGCCGCTGCAGAGTTTTGGCAGGAGGATGCTGAACTTTGTGTTCAAGATATATGTAACCAGAAGCCTCAGTGCACCGAGGGCGATAATACAACATCAGACTACCCACTAAGACTGTCAGACGTCGTTAGTCTGCATCGCTGTTGTTACAGAACATAAAGGTGACTTGCCAGTGGTTACCCAGCTAGTTAGTCTCAGAGCCAGGATGAGAATCCAGGTCCCCTGACTCCTGAGTCCTGGCCAAGATGCATAACACCTGCAGGAGGCTGTCAGCAAGATTTAGGATACTCCCAGAGGGCAAATCCATTTTCTTTTATAACCAAGACAGTCCATCAACTGTATCATGGCAGTGGTGGTTGGCACAAAGGGTGAATTTTACTGCATGTAAAGTTTTAAAGAGAGAGGGAGAAAACTCCCATGTAGATTATCTTAATTACCAAGTGGCATTTAGAACTTTGTTTTCTCCTTGTTAACAGAAAATATTTGGGTTTCTTGGGCTTCTTCATCATAGAACTGGCATCTTTTCTTTTTAATAGCAGTTTCGCTTTTCACTTTCCACTGCTCTTTCCCATCCTCTCGGTCATCTCAGAGGCTGTGAGATAGGCAAGTAGCTGTTATCATCCCCTTTCTACAAGAGGTGTGAAAGTCACGTGGACCCAGACTTGAGTCCCACCGCCACCGGTGTGAGCTTGGGCATGTCGCTTAACCTCTCTGAACCTCACTTTCCTCAACTTTTAATGAGCGTGGCCACAGTACTTTCCTCACTAGGCTGCTGTGGTATTGGGTTTAACGTGGCATTTCCCAAACTTCCCTCATGATAAGAATCCTCTGGGTATTGTTAAAAACACAGATTCTCGGGGCCCGATCCAGAGCTACTGCACCAGCATTCCCAGGGGAAGTCCTGGCAGTCTGACAAGCCCCAGGGATCCTTATCAGGGAAATTTGGGAAACACTAGGTTGATTTTTAAAAAGCATTTATTGTTGTGTCTGGCACTGTGCAGCTAATACTTATTGAGCACTTACGTGGGTTTAATCTTTGGAATGAAGATAATAATGATTACTGGATAGGATTAGAATGAAAAACAAGAAAAATAGTGTATAGTGCCCAGCAAACAGTGAGTTCTAAGTGTGTGTTGGTGTCCTCGCGTCCTCGTCAGCCAGGACTCGTTCAGGATGAAATGGAATCATCCAGAGGCGAGCTGGCTCTGCCTCCCTCCGTCCTGGCTTCACTCCCAGGCAGGTTCTGTCCACGGGATGTGCCTCCCCAACCTCAGGCCTCCACCCTCCCAGCCCAGCACCCACAACAGGAAGTTCTCATTTTCCGAGTTCCAGGGACCAAGCCTCATTGGACCCACTTGGGTTCCAGGTCCTTCCCTGTACCAGTCACTGTGGTCAGGATTTGGAATACGCTGATTGGCCAGGTCTAAGTCACTTGCTTATCCTGGGAACAAGGATAGGGGTCGGCCCCTTTGAACTTGAGGAATAAAGTTCAACCATGTGGTTGCTAGACCAAGAGAAACTGATGCTTGGCCCGTGGCCCCACAGATGTTCCCGGGACGGGCTCTCTAGTGTGCTCAGCTGGCAGCCCCCTGGTGCCCCATCAGGCCCGGGTCTTTCCTCTCTCTCCCCTGCTGGCACGTTCATGGCCAGCCTCAGACCTGTCCCCATCTGTCCAACCTCTCCAGCCCTCTCCTTGGCCCGCTCATCCCTGGGCCCAGCCTGCTACAGGGGCCTGTGCAAGGGCTGGTCCAGGGACTTGTAGCCGCTGTTGTCCAAAGCTGCTTATTAGGGACCCACTGTGGGAATCCTTCCAACCACGAACAATGAGTTTCTGAACCAGGATAAAAACAGCCTTTGCAAGTCAGCAAATGAGACAAACTGAATTGCTCAACCACCCCCTTCCCTCAACGGCCTGGCACTTTTAACACAGTGGATAAGAACAAGGTCTCTGGTGTCAGAAAGACGCAGATTTGAGGTCTGCCACTTCCTAGCTGGGGTAGTTGTCTTACTTCTCTGAGCCTCAGTTTCCTCTGTGAAGTCCACGAGGATTAAAGAAGGCAACGGATATAAAGCATGTGACACAGCGCAGCTCATACACAGGCATCCTCACGACTATTCCTTCTCCAGGTACTGGGCTGCGCCAGGAAATGCACAGCCCTTTCAGGGGGGTCAGTGTCAGTCAGTATCAGGGAGCCAATTTTAAGGAGCTCTGGTGCACTCTGAAGTCACACCGGACACACAGATGGGCCACGGCACTCACCATACTGTGCACTCCAGGCAGGGCTACGTTCCTCCTGAAGACACGCCGCCCCGGTATCTTCTGCTTCTTACCACAGCCGGCCACCCCCAACCACACAGGACAGCAGCATGACAGATGGTGCAGAAGCCCAGGACAGGGAGTCCCGGGTTTCAGGATTGGCTGTCACTCCCTTGCAGTGTGACCCTGGGCACATGACTTGCCCTCCCTGGGCTTTGGTTTCCTCTTTTATTAAATAAGAGTTGCACTGGGTGATTTTGAAGGGTTCGTCCCTCCCAAGGGCCTGTTCTATGGCATCTGCTGGCACAGGGAGTGGTGAAACCTCCCTCACCAGAGCTGTGATGGTCAAGGGCGAGGAGCTACTTCAACTCATAAGGTGGTCTCAGACTAGGGGAGCAGGAGCAGGAGGCACTTAGTGTGAGGGCAGGAGGGCTGGCTCTGGACTCAGGCACACCCGGTCAATTCCTGACAGTGATCTTCTTTCTGGCTGTCTGACCTTAGGCAAGTTACCCTCTAACCCACTTGAGTAACAAGGGTAATGACACCTACATAACATGGCTGTGGTGATTCAGGAGGTTCAGGAGACGCTGCATTTGAAGCACAGGGCCTGGCACAGAGCAGGAGCTCAGTAAAGGTCAGCTCTTCCTTTCTCCCGCTCTTCTGACTGAGCTGCCTTCCTGTTCACCATCTGTGAGTTCAGTGAGGTGGAAAAAGCCCTAGACAGGCCTGGGTTTCATGCTGGTTCCACCTCTTCCAAGTTACTCAACCTGTTTACCTCATCTGTAAAATGGGCATATGATCTTTCTTAAGTGTTGACGTGAATGTTTGGCATGACTGATACAGAAAGGGGTCTCTTCCGAGGTCCATCAGCACTGACTCATTCATCATCTCTTTTATCTTTTATTTTATAGGATTTATTTCCATACCTATGTGAGTCAACTGATCCTTAAAGCCCCCATGGAGGGAAGTTAGGGCCAGAAAACGTGAGGCCAGACCAGAGGTCTGTCAAGTTCACGCCCCTCCCATGTTCTTTCAGTAGCTCTGAGAGGCACAGAGCATGCCTGCCTCCTTCCTTCTCATAGCACAACAAGTGGCCCGGAGGTCACCTCCCTGTCCGACACCTGGAGCCAGAGGCAGCTTGCCCCAAAGAGCAGTAGATGCCAGGGAATGGCTCAAGAGAGTGGGGCGGGTCACAGGCTCCGCTGGGAGCAGTTCACACTGCTGGAGTCACCAGACAACTGTAAGACATTGCAAGGAATTTGGACTTGCTGTGGCATTCAAGGCCGTAAAGCTAAGAATGAATATGTGTGCATATGCATAAACAACCACAGTAAACTGGTTTAACCCTTTTGGCAAACATAATGGAACCTCGTAGATGAGCCTTATATTAATAAATAACTTTTGGTCCAATGACTCTACTTCTAAGATCTTTTAAGAGTTTGTAGTAAGAAATCCACACAGTATGAATAAACTGTAACAACATCCACTGTAGTGGTAAATCCATTTGGTTAGAATTAAACAAATCGGAATATAGTTAATGGACGACTATTAATAGATAGCCATTTAAGATACATGCTTTCAAAAACTACTTAGAGGTAGAGAGAAATGATTATACTAATGTTAAGTAAAAAAAGTAACAAAATAAAACACCATATGTAAACCTCTGGGTTTGTGAAATAACGTTTTATACATTCCTGAGTTTTCAAGCATACATTCTTTTCACAATATGAAAAACAAAACAATGAAAGATGTTTAAACAAGGTTCCAAGGTTGGTCCAACTTTTTGGTGACTGGGTGTTTGTTTAATAACTCTTTTCACATCTTTATATCTTTCTTTTTTAACCAAGATACACTACTGAATCTTGCTTTGAGACCAAAAGTATCCAAACTTAGTATCACATTATATATCCTATAAGAAATGCTACTTCTTTCAGGTAACAAAAATGAAGCCTCCCCCCTCACCGGTAGTTTGGCTAGAATGCATTTTAGATCAGGAGCCTGCTGGACTCAAAGAAGCCATCCCCAAAAAAATTGTATAAAAAGATTTATTGAAATTTATCAATGACAAACAGACATAAAACTCAAAAGTTTGGCTCTTCTGAGGGGGCAGGAGAAAAACTGGTGCCGATGTCCTTTTATACAGATGGGACATGGGTGAGGAATAACACATCACTTCTAAAGCAGTCCAGAAGAGGGACATGAAAGCAAACCTGTACATTCACTAGGAATTTGCAGTCATTTCAGATTTCCACTAGGTAAGAAAATACAATTTTGCGTTAGTTTTTCCGTGCTCGGGTATATGAAAAAAAAAACCCAGCCGACATGCAGCGACGTCTCCAGCGCTTAGGTTTATAAAAATGTTCTAAGCACAGAAGTACATGTGGAAGAATTCTCTCGTCATTTTTGTAAAACAAAGCGTTCTAATATTTTACAGAACAAGATACGACATTTTTTCTTTCTTTTAAAGAGGTTTTAAGTTTGAGGGCTCGTTTCTTCTCTTTTCATTATAATTACCAAATCCATCCTACTTGTAACTCATAAGCCTGCCGTTTCCAGCTCTCTGGCTCACAAGCTCTCAAGAGTAACATATCAGAGTCCTCTTTGTCGAGTGAAGCCCACCACCATCTGTGAAGGGGTAAAAGGGAAGAGAGACGGGGAATGTCCCCAAACAGTGCCAAAATACGCCTCTAGGTTGCTATTTACAAACCTGGGCGTTGGATGCCTCTAGCAGGCCCAAGAAAAGCAGAAACCACGTGAGCCAGAGCAAGAGTTAAAGATATGGCTGGTACTCAGCCCCTTCTGGGCTTTGAGTGACCAAACTGAGGCCAGCCATGGCTTTACAACCAACTCAAGAGACCTGGGAAATACCTGGAACTGTAGAACTCCAAACCATCCTCTTTGAGAGTAAGGAACAAATGCTCACTTGGCGTGTACTCAGCTATCGCATTTACAGGGACAAAAACCAGACACAAAGAAAAAGTAGGGGGAAAAATAAAGAGTGGCAGTAAAAATAGTATTTTATTCCACCCCCTCCCGCCCTCCCTCCCCCCCGCAACCCCCAGTACACGTTTCCCCTCTCGTTCCCACAGCAATGTTACAATCAGAAAAAAATAAGTTTCGGGGGGCAGGATTTGGAGGAGGCGGGGAGGGGACATGGGTAAAAACAGTCAAATCACAATAGGAATTTTTCAAAATAGGTTATTCCACTTAGTCATCATCTTCTCCCTCATCTTCAGGCTCTCGTTTTCGCTTCTGACCCCTTTCTTCTTCTGGAAGAGCAAAGAAAGGGCATTCAGATTACATACTGATCCCACCTCTAACTCAACCCACCCATCAAGAAACCAGGGGGCCACACATCTGGGAAGCTTTGCCACCCTTGGAAACTGAGGCAGGGTCTCTGCAAAGCCAGGGAGGCACATGGAGCCTGGATTGGAGTATTTTGCCCATTGCCAGGGTCCCTAGAGTCTAAGCAATCTAACGCCAAACTGGGGCCAAGCTAAGTGTAAAAAGGTTGCCATACCACCAAGATCTTCTTCGTCTTCCTCATCATCTACTTCCCCGTCATTATAACCTTCTTCATCCTCCTAGGGGAACAAGAGACACCAGAACATTAGAAAGGCCCCTGGCTTCGGGATGTGCTGAGGAAGGTTTTTCCTTGACACTGAGCACAAAAGGTGGGGGTCATCCCCCACCTCTCAGAGCCCCTGAGGCTACGATCTCAGGATGAACGGACAGCAGAGGTTCTTAATCTATTTTGGATCAAGGACTCATTTGAGAAGCTGCAGAAAGCTTTGAACTCCTTCCCTTATCACATACAATATTCACAAACAATTTCAGGGGGCTGTGGATTCTACGCCAGGTTAAGAACTCCTGATCTGAAGTCCCTGCGAGGCAGGCAACTTTCCAGTCTGTCCTCTGAGGAGAACAGAGTTCCCTAGGCAGACTCCCTGGCGTGTAAAGTAGGCCATCCTTTCTCGCGTGTGTCCTCAATCTAGTTTTGGCTTCAAGGGAAGACCCCGGTTTCAGCAAATCCAGATTCTGCGGGCAAGTCCAACTTCACCCTGCCCAGTCCCTTCACCATCTGGTGAACCTGGATCACCTGGGGTGGCGGGGAGGGGAATACAAATTCAGGGCCCCTTGAGGACGTCGTGCCCAACTTAAGGCTTGAGTTCCAGCAAGGAGTGCGACTTCCTCGTCAGCACGAGGCCCTGTGCGTCGCGCTGCTCCTGAAGGCTGGGCCCACCTGCAGCCCTGTGTGCTGAACCCTGCTCCTGGGGCAGCCGGCAGCCCACTGCTAAAAGAACTTGGTGACAGACTTCTTTTTGTCAAGGGAAACAATCTTTTATAATGTCACCAAGTAGTTCCCTCATCGGTCCATTTGCCAGGACTGTTTTTTGTGCGTATAAGCTCTCCTTTACAGGAAGCTGGAAACATGTGGATGGTCAATGAGATTACAAAAAGCCGAAAAACAAAAACCTTAAACCTGTGTGTGATGGTTCTTGTGACAGGAAGGGCAAGATGAAAATCTATTACCCAACAAGGCTTACTGTCCCTGCCCTGGGGGGACTTGCTGTGGGGGTACTTGTTTTTCTAAGTATTTACTGTTTAAAATACTTAAAATATTCTTTAGAGGTGAGCCTAGCAGCCCAGATCCGGGGAGAAAAGAAACTCAGCACAGAAGTGGACAGAAACCCAGTTTCTCTACCTGCCTGAGCCTGTTCCTCCCAAGCCCGGGCCGGGCCCTGCCTGAGCAGTCTGCATGGCAGGCGGATGTCTGCAATCTCCATCGAAGGAGACAGGAAACTGGGGGGGAGGCACAACAACACAGGCACCTCTTCTGTGCTATTGTCACTTATTTAAACCTCTCTAGGTCTAACTTTTGCAATCAGCAAGAGTTGATTTAGAATTCTGAACAAGTCATGGAAAATGACTCTGCTACAGAGAGACTCAGAACATACAAACACAAAACCCAGCGCACAGCGCCAGGGATTTGGAGGAGGGTGTAAACGCCTACAGTAAGTGGTCAGACACTTACCACCCCTTGTCAGATACCGTCCTTAGGCATTTTACTTACATTTTATTTTATCTTAACAACCCAGTGAAAAAGGTATCATGATCCCGATTTCATAGATGAGCAAATAGGCTCAGAAATGTCAGGCAAGTTGTCCAGAGACACAGCTAGCAAGTAGCAGAGGTGGAATTCACCCCCTCAGACACTTCATGGACCTTGTTACGAAAACTGTGAAGCAGCCAGTCTGTTAGGACAACGGCCCACCCCGATGCACTAACTTCCAAAGCATGCGGGGGGGGGGGGGGGGGGGGGGGGCGGGGGGGCGCAGGTGGCCCCGCTGCCGCTCTCCGATTTGGGACCAGCAGTCTTATTCCACTACCTGTCAGTTCAAGGCAGTCTTTGGTTTCTCCCCAGCACAATGTCTTAATTAACATATGAATGCAGAAGGCAGAAAATGGGGACATGGACTTTGTACTTCATCACATAGTCCCTGCCCCCAGAGCCCTCTCCCCCATTCCTAAGCCAGCCTCCCCAGAGCTCGCTGCAAGTCTTGCCTTTCTCAACCCGGCCCAGGGAAAGGCTCTGAAACGGACTCACTTCCCTGCCTGTGGAGGAGCCACTTCCCCAGCCAGGGCCCTGGGCTGCCGGGGAGATCACGGGGACATTCAGTGGGACTGCCTCCGAGGCAGCAGGGGAGGGGAGGCTCAGGGAGAAGGTGCCCCCACCCAGCCCAGACTCCTCACCTCCTCCTCTCCGCTCACGTCCTCCTCTTCACCTTCCTCCTCCTCATCCTCATCTTCCTCGTCTTCCACTACCTGAGCATCTTCATCATACTCTTCCTCTGTGCAATGGGAGCAGGGAACAAGAAGAGAGCTGGTGGTGAGCTGGCTCCTCCCTCACACAGCACAGGCCCCGGGCTGATGGGCCTGGGGGGGTTTCCAGTGTGGGGCTCATGACCCTACCACGCCCACTTAAGCCCAGAGACTGACTGCTTCAACACTCATGCACAGTGAGTGCCAATGAGATCAAACACATCCTAACGTGATTCAAAAGACAGGGCCCCCTCACAAGTTTTTGAAATGAAAGCTGCCTTGTGGAGACTGAGACCACTGAGAAATTGCCAGATCAGAGGAAAAAGTTTCAGGGCCCAGGAAAGCTGGAAAGTGGATTCATTTAGAAAGAGCATTTAGGCCAAACTCCACACTTTATTTTATTTTATTAGAGACAGGGTTGCACTCTGTCACCCAGGCTGGAGTGCAGTGGCACGATCACTGCAGCCTCCAATTCCTGGGCTCCAGTGATATGCACCACCCCCCCCCCCGCCCCGCCTCCCAAGTAGCTAGGGCTACAGACACACACCACCACACCCAGCTGATTTTTTTTTAAGAGATGGCAGGGGTGGGGGGGGTGTGGGGTGTCTCATTATGTTACCCAGGCTGGTCTATCCTAACTCCTGAGTTCTCAAGTAATCCTCCCGCACGCATCAGCCTCCCAAAGTGCTGGGATTACAGGTGTGAGCCACCACATCTGGCTCAAATGCCTCACTTGCAAGGTGAGAAACCCGAGGCACAGAGAGAACTGCCTTGTTGAAGGTCATATATCAGTGGTAGAGCTGGGCCTAGGAACCTGGTCTCAGGACTACCAGTTTTGGGTCCGTTCTGCTACATCACAAGATCCCTGCCAAGGCAAACAGGGTCTTGCAAAATACTCCCAATCTAACATTGGAAAAACAGAATCTTGTGTCTGAGTTAATCAGGCAAGTGCCTGAATTCTCAAGTTCACCCTGGGCATGAAGACCTGCAGGGAACCGCACTGTGCTGGCAGCAAGGGAAGGTGGGGAGGCACCAGGAGGAGGTGCTCCCTCTTTTCCTTCTGTCCTTCCCAAAGGCCCTGACTGCTCCTTGCACTGCCAGGGAGCCCAACATGCTGTCCCCTGTCCCCCACTTCCCAGCCCTCGGGGCTCCTGAGCACCTGAGCCCACACCCCCAAGTGCCGGCCTGTGGTCCTGTGGGCTGCAGCCACCAGGGGGCCCCACAACCTCTCTGGCTCTGACCTCATCTCCACTACTGGACACCCAGATGGGAAGGGGGTCCTCAGGCCACACCCCACCTTCCTCTAGCCTTTCACCCCCTCCCTGGGGGAGTAGCTAAGCCAGGGTCACATTACAGAGAGACATTGCAGAACCTCATTCCCTGGGGGGCTTTGGAAAAGCGATAGAAATTAAAGTGAGGATTCAGTTAGATGGTTTTAATGGAGTTACTATGCAGTTGCAGTCTCAGGATGCTTCTCTGGGGCTTGTGCCCTATTCTCTCAGGGAAGTCAACCACTGAGACAGATTAGGGACTATGGTAAACAAAGCAGACAGACCTGCTCCCCTCCATGGCTTTGGGAAGAGGCAGCTGCTGGCCAGCCTTTGGCAGCGGGGTGGGGCCTCCCAACACCAGCCCACCCCCTTGGCCGAGCCCCTCAGCCCCAGCCCTCCCGGCGCCACCCACCATCCTCATCCTCCTCCTCGTCGTCCAGGCCCTCCACATAGCCCTCGGCATCTGAGTCAGGGGCCTCCTTGTCGTCCCTGTCGTAGCCGTCGAGATATGTGAGTTGCGGGAGGAGCTTGAACACGTTTTCTCGGTAGTCGTTCAGGTTGGTTACCTCACAATTGAAAAGGTCTAAGCTCTTGAGGTTTTCTAACTTTTTCTGCAAGTGGAAAAATGAAATCAACGGTGAGTGATTTGTGGGAGGTGGGTGGCAGGTGGGGGAAACAACCCCAGGAAACACACTCGGGGACACGAGATGGTGTGGGCAGCCCAAGACTTGCAGGTGATAAGGGAATTGGGTTTGGGGGCCTCAGTGTCTTTATCTGGAAAATGGGGGGTAGTAGCACTTGAGGATCTTTAAAGCATTACCCAGTGTTAACGCACTGTTATTCTGCAATTACAGCTTTTGCCTTAATAGCAACCGACTTGAAATTAACCCGGGCTCTCGTGGTGCCTGCCCCTGGGACTAAGGACCAACAAACTGACTCCATCCACATCTGGTAACAGGGATGATGATGGCAGTTAACCCAGCACTTCATGTATTCAGGCAGTTTATCCTCACAACCCCTGTAAGGTACTAGCTCATTTTACAGATGAGGAAACGGAGGGCACAGACTTGGCATTTAATCAGGCAGCCCAGCTTCAGACCCTGCGCTTACTCTGCGAAATAGTACCTGTTCGAAAGGGCAGAGGAAAACCAATGGATCCAGATTCTGTCACGGTACTTAACACCATGTGCCGTGCCAAAGCTTTACACCAGAGGGCTTCTACTCCATGTCAGCCCTGCGTGGAGGCTGAGGAAACTGAGGCCCAGGAGGTGAAGGGTCGCACTGCTTGTAAGTAACAGAGCTGCACCTCAACTTCCCAGCTCACCCACCTTCAAGGTGCCAGATATAAAAAATACCGTCCCAGGCTGAGTCTCTGTTCGGATGGGGACCGGGTCTAACGGGGGAGTGAAGCCCCCGCCCCTCGGGGTCAGTGGCAGGAGCTGCGTTGCTCTCTCCAAGACCCTGAGATTAAGACCCAGGTCATTTTCCGCAGAGGGGCCCAGACACCCCCAACCAAAAGCAGCTTGCCACCCCCAGGAGGTGAGTGTAACACGTCACGCTGGTAACCAGGGATGGAGAAGCTACTGAAACATGTATGATCCGGGCAGGGGGAAGCTGGGAGTATGTGGTGTGCATGTGTGCCTCTGTGTGCGATCTAACGGTGACTGAATCACAATGTTTTCCAAGGACGCTTTACACTCTGTCCCTATACCTCACCCATACATATACAGAACTACATTCTTCCTTTCACAATGAAATTATGAAATCAAGACTTTTAGGCAGATCAAAATAGTTTTGCTTTCTCCAAGGAGACCACAGAAGACATGGAAAGAAGTTCTATAGGAAGCATATTCCATTATTTGGCCCCACGTCACAGACGGCTTGGTAAAGTTTGAGCTTGGAAAAGAAATGCCGGCTTCCTAATCTGTGCCCCCGGCCCACCAACAAGCCAAGCCCTTGAGCATCTGGAGAGCAAGGAGTGCCTTTCTGGACAAGAACCCTGCAGACCCAAACCACACTGAAGGCAAAATGTCCCCCCGGCCTTTCCCTGATTCTAAGATGCCTTAGTTTATGAGGCAATGCTCACGTGTGTATTTACAACGGGTATGTTTACTTAATGTGATAGGATTTCTCTATTTCAAAAAGCTGTTATTTAATCAATGACACATCTTACAGTTGATTTCCTTAAAACCAAAGGAACACAGTAATTTCAGATCCTGGTAATGTAGGAATTATTATTCTGACCATGACCTGCCCTTTTGTGGCTAGTAAATCAGTGAAGCTTGGGGTATGTTCAGCTCTCTGAGGATGAGCAGGAGGCAGAAATGCTACCCGGGTCTCTGAGGCCCTGGTCATCGTCACGCCAAGGACTGGTGGCCAGGGGCCACTCTTCTCCACACCATGTTGGGAGAGGCCTGCCTGCACGAGGCCCAGGCACCACGCAGCTGTCATCCCAGGGTTCTGTGTCAGGACTGACCCATCTCCCACGGGTCACAGGCCAGTGACCCAGAGAAGAAGACAGGAGTACACCTCCAGGGTCAGCTTAATTCCTGGATCACTCTTTCCTCCCAGAGAGGGGCGGTAAGCCATGCCCTGAGCCTGGAGACACTACAGCTCAGGTTTCCAAAGCTGAGCAGGAACGATGGGTGGAAAAGCACAAGACCAGAAATTAAGACCAGGGTCCTACCCTGACCTTCACCGTGACTGCCCATTCTGGCTGTGTGAGCTTGGCGAAGCTATTTAACTTCTCTGGGCCTCAGTTTCTCTATAGACTAAGCAGAAACAGCTCAATTCTATCTGAAAGCACGTAATGAATGTCAAAGGAATTAAGTGGAGAAAGGACAAATGCAAAAGTAGTGCTCCCTGATACAAACTCCTCCCCACCGCCCACCCCCACGGAGAGGGGAGGATCCACATGACTTACCAGTGGCTCTATTGTGCTGAGGTCTTTAATTTTGTTGCCACTTAAATTTAGATGCGTGAGGTTTGGACACTTTTCTGCCAATACTTCCAGGCCCCCTGAGATTCTGTTATCGCTTAGTTCAAGCTAAATGAGGCAGGGAGAGAAAACGCAGAAAAGGCTTTCAAAATGAAGGCCCTCCCGGGCAGGCAAGGAAGGTGGAGTAGCCCCAGGGCACTGCCTGGCTCGGTGCAAGCACCTGGCTTTACCTTCAATTACCTCCCTAAAGAAACAGCCCCTCCTCCTCCCCACCCGCCCCCAGCACACACAGGTTCACACACTATTTACCTTCTTAAGTTTGTTTAACTTTGGTAAGTTTGCGACTGAGGTGAGGCCTACGTTGATTGTACTTAAGAATTCCAGTTCTTCAAATTCATCTGTGAGGCCTTCGATTTTGCCTTCATTTGACCGACAGTTGTCCAGGACAAGTTCTTTCACCTGGAAAGGGAAGGACCTCGTGAATGGAAGGGTGGAGGGGGGCTGAGGTGGGGAAGGGTGTCAGCGAGTCATCCCGCCCCTTCCCCGCTATGCTAAAAATGTCACTTCTCCTGCTCTTCTGATCCCTGTACTGCCAACAATCAAGGGATAGATTTGCTCATCCCAGATTTCTGCTTTTAGCAATACTGGGTGGGGGGAGCACTGGGGAACAGAGCTGCAGAACCAGGGGCCACTCCAGACAGGTAGCTGGACCCGCAAGCTCTGCTGCCATTAGTGAAGTTCGTGGTCTCATTCCAACCCTATTCTCCCCAAATCCCATTGTACAATAAAACACCACAGTCCCCAGCTACAATGCTGTTAGGGACCTCTGGGCCTTGCTGCCACCCCAGTGTCCCAGCCTGAACTCCTCTGGAGGCCAGCTACCCACTCCCTGTCCTCAGCCCCACCTTCCTCTCACCTCCACCTGCTTGTGCCCCTCTGCTTGCTGGGGGACCCCAAGACCCACACACCAGCCTGCTTTCGCCCACTTGCCGGTGTATGTCACCGCAGCAGGGCTTGGCCTGCCCAGTGGCAGGGGCACTCGACGCCGGGCCCCTCCAACGCCCCATCTCTAGACCAGCGCTGCCCGACAGAACTTCCCACAAGGATGGAAACATTCTGTACCGTCCCAGAGAGGGGCCACTAGCCACACGTGGCCACGGAGTACTTGCATGTGGCTGGTGAGACTGAGGAACTAAGCTTTCAATTTTATTTGTTAATAATTTTAATTAATTTAAAACTGTAAAGAGACACAGGTGGTTATCGTATTGGATGGCACAGCTCAAGGCTTTGCTCTTCGGGGTCCTGGGCATAGAAGTGGAAGGAAAATGGAGACCCATAAACCTAGGATGGGCCCAGAATAAAACGCTGAAGTTGGCAAAATCCCAAAGTCTTTGGAGGCACCTCAGTGGCACTGTCTTGTTTCCCACTCAACTCTCTTGCCCAGAATTGGGGTCCTAAATTCTTTATTTCTACTAAGGTAGAAAGAACTGGTAAAAAGCCACCCTCCCGTGAGGTCGTTAGAAGGCAGCTGCAGCTGAAGGCGATACTGCAGGCTACAGTGAGGGAGGGAGGAAGACAGGCCAACAGAAGTCTCAAGCCTCAGGCAGGAAATGACCCTGGGAGCCAGCAAGGGAGTGGGGGGGCCTGGCCCTCCAGTCAGTTATCTACCCTGCTCCAGAGCGCCCCCAGCCCTTTGGGAAACCTGGCCTTCTGGGGCTGGAAGACACTTTAGAGGTGATCCCTCCTGGCTGTACCCGATTGAGGGTCCCTTCAGCCCAGGACACAGCATCCCAGCCTGCCTGGCCGCTGTGGCTGCCAGGAGACACACACTGATGCCCATGGGACGTGCTGCCTCCCTCCCTGGGACTTCCACTCAGGGGTCCTCCTTTCTCACCACTGGGTCACACAGTGCAAGCCAGTCCTTCTCCACACAGTCCTGTGCTGCCCAAAGGGTGACCCCTGCCCCTAGAACCTTTTTTTCTCCTGGATAAAAAGAGGGGCCTTCTAACCAGTCCCTGTGCGGGGCTGTACCCACTCTCCTGAGCAGGCCAGCTTGCCCAGCTGCTTCTACAGGGCTCAGATGACCGGCCTGCCACAGGCTCCAGGTGCCCGTCCTACTCCAGCACCTCTGGGCCAGGTGGAAACTGAGGGGAAAAGGAGACGGAAACAGGGTCCACACCAGGCCTGGTGTACCCCTCCTCAGTGTGCCCTTGCCACTGGGCAGAGCAGGGGAGCTCTGGGGCACATCTGGATCTCAGAGACCCGCAGGGCCCCGCAGCTGCCATGCCCAGGACAGCAGTACTGTGTGGCTTCCATCTGGCAGAGCACACAGCAGGGAGCAGCAGCCCTCTCCAGGAGCTAACCAACTCTTAGTCTAGGCCCTGGCCACCAAGGCCCACTGTCCCGTTGGATCTGGGAAGGGGGAGTTCAGTCCCTTCCCCCTGCCTCAGTCCCCCAAGAGGCCAGATGTCCAGGTTAGGTCAAACCACCTTCTCAAGGTCGCTGACAAGAGTGCCTGGGAACAAGCCCTGTGGGGCCTTCTGCCCTAGGTAGGGCAGGGAGACAGCCTAGAGCCAGCAAGCCAGGCCTTAGGGACCAGCCCAAATGAAGGGGGAGGAGCCGTGCTGGGGGAGGGGAACCATCTCCTTCGTTTGCAGTAAACACTGGAAACACAAGGCCCACAGTCTTCTCTAGTAACTGATTTCCTTGGAAGGCCCTAGGAATTCTTGAAGCTCCATCAAACAAAGACAAATATGAGAAGAGATTCCAGTCTACCCTCAAAGACTGCAGACGGGGTTTTTCTAGACGGGTCAAGGGCTTCTCTTCTTACTGCCATTAGCCAAGGAGAGGAGGGCCTCTGCGAGGGGGGAGGCGGAGCTGGGAGTCAAGGGAATTCCTCCAGGAAGTCGGCCTCTTTCCTGGAGAGGCAGTGCTGCCTGCCGCCCCTAGTGGCAGCCTGCAGGACGCCCGCTGCTGGGGCAGGCCACCCGGGAATTCTGCAGGGAGACACAGGTTTCGAAATGCTGACCGGGCCAGTCCCGGTGCCTGCCACCACACCCGAACTAGTGGCCACTCCCCTCAGGGACAACATGCAAGTCACCACTTTTAATTTTATTAAAAATAACCATCAGGCCTTTCTTGAGCACTCACTAGGCACACTCTAAGGGCTTCACACACTTTGATTTGATCCTCACAACCACCCCATAGGATATTCTCTCCACTGCGTAACACACCAGAATCACCTATCCTAAAATCCCAGGTCACGGTCGTCAGTCATAAGAGGGTGTCTCCCACAACGAGGTGGTTGGTGTTGGCCACAAGGTGAGGAGGGACCCCTGACGGCTTCTCTGACATCCCCAATGTAGGGCACAAGCTCTCCCAGAACCCCCACTCAGTTCTGTAAGCTCTCTTGGCTGTGTTGGGGCTCAGAACAATGCCCCCAAGCATGGCGCTGCGGCGTGCCAAGTACTTTGAACTACAGGAGACTGGAGGGCCTCGGGGGCAGCCTCAGAAGCCAGCTCTCTCTGACCTTCTCCTCCTCCCCTGTCTCTTGCCCTCTCTCTCCAGGGAACTGCGTCATTTGAACCAGAATTCCTCTTCCCTAAGGCGGGTCACAGAAATGAGAACTCCTTGTCCCTAAAAGCAAGCCGTGAGGCTAGAAAGGTCACTCTCCCCACTCTCCCTCCAATACCCTCATTCCAGAGGGGTCCTGCCCCGCACCTGGGAGGAAGGACTGCTGCACAGAGAGACCAAGAGGACCCTGAGCAGACAGGCCTTGCTGGGTCCCCCCCGGCTGTTACCAGTAGATCACACCCCTCTGTCCGGTCACATTTCTACAGTACTGCACATTTTCTCTCAAACCTCAGCATAAAAATGGGCACTTTTTCCTGGGTCTGTGGGTCTTCATTTCTGAAGCCTCCTGTGTCACAAAAAACTCTCTGAATAAATACATTTGTTATGCTTTTCTTTTGTTAACCTGTCTTTCATGTCAGCTGTGACCCTGATGACAGGTGAGGGAAAGGATCTCACCTTTCCGCCCCTAAAACTGTAACTGCGCCCTGTCAGCCCCTTCCACAGCGAGGTGGGTACCACTCCCTGAGGTCCCCGCCCTGGTTACACTTCCTTGGCAACCAAAGCACAGAAGCTAAGCCAGCCCTGGCACAGATGACGCTGCAGAAGGGCCTGGGACCCTGCTCGTCCCCAAATAGTAAGAGGCTGTGTCCACTCCCTTGCGAAAGCCCCATGTTTCTAAGGGGGAGCGGGCTACGTCTGAAATCCCCAGTTTCTGCGTTTCCTTCCTGGCTGGTTTCGGCACTGTGTAGGGTGCTGTCAAACAGGAGAAGGAGGGGCCAGGGCTTAGGTCCTGAGGTTGCTGATATCACCAAAAAGCTCAAACCGGGTGGGGGAAAAGCCTACTGCTTCATCCTGGGGGTGATGTGCCACAATGGGGACAACAGGTGAGCTGCCTGGGAAGTGTCTAAACGGACAGGATAGGGGACAACAGGTGAGCTGCCTGGGAAGTGTCTGAAATGGACAGGACAAGGCAAAACAAAAACAGCAGCCCCACAGCTGGCCTGTGGAAGTCACGCATCCACCCCCCGCCTGCCTCCCCCAGGGCCACGCTTTCTTAGGGCTCCAGTTTCACAGCCTCAGACCATCCCTGAACTCTTGCTACAATACCAACCCACTTCCTCTGCACTTGGCTCCAACCCCTCCATCTCTTTACATCAGGGTGTGTTCTGCTTGAAAAAGGGAAAAAAAAGGCCCACTTCCCCTGCCAAGTCCTGGGTGTGAGCGAAGTGCCAAGTTAAAATTAAACTGAAAATTTGTACTTTAGGTTTAGACTCTCTCCCAATGCCACTGGCCATTTAAAAATATCCGAACGTGGTTACTCTCCAGCTGAACAACTGGAATTACTCTCCTTGTACCGGAAGCTTTTCCAACACCCTGAAGACCAACCCACGCAGGACCTGACGCTTCGGTCCTCAGTGTTAGCACCCAGGAGGGGAGATCTCGGTGGGGAGGTACTGAGGACCCCCAAGAAGTCAGATTGCCAGGGCTTCTGCATTTCCTGAAAAACTTGTCCCCAAAGCAAGGATTTGTCAGTCACTTCTCACCAATGGGTGCTGAAACTTCCATGACGAACACACACACATTGTTACTGTAAGGAACAACTTGCTGTTTGTTTCAAAACTGAAATCTTTACAAGTCTTTACAAGTCTCTCAAATGTGACCTTTTCCTCTCCATTCCCAATGTTGCAGCCCTGGTCACTGTCACCTCAAGTCACATTAAGCCTGCTTTAGCCTCCAAACTGCGTCTCTGTGACCTTGCTGGAAGTGGTCAGGAGGCCGCCGGGACCACAGGGGACAGGCCTTGACCTGGGAGCCGAATGTTCCTGGCTCTAGCCCTGGGCCTCAGGCTCCTGCCTCTGTAGAAAGGGGATGATGGTATCTGTTTAACCTATGAAGTATAAACTTGAGCCCAGAAAACATCCCTGGCTTCCCACTGCCTTGGGAAAAATTCAAGTTCCCAAACATGACCTCCAGGACTCTCCATTCTTACAAGCTCCTTCTCCCTCCCTCCAACCTCAGCACTCCCCACCTCTCTACAAATCTAGCTCAAGCCCCCTCCCCAGGAAGCCACCCAACCCAGCTCTGTGCATCCCGGGGCACCAAGGGCAGCTGCTGCATGAATCATTTAATCGTGTATTAAGCATCCGATCCTCCTAGAGGTCAGGGACTGTCCTTCTCCATAATCAGCCTAGCAGGGAGCGGACACCAGAGCAACTGCTTAACAAATGTCCTGTTTATTGTGCCAGGCACAACACTAGGTGCTGGAAGTGAAGAAGTGAGTCGAGCTCTTACACTTTCACGAATAAATCTGAAAGAACCCTACCTTTTATAAACAGCAATGTGTTTTAAAGGGTGTCTTGTGCCCCTCAGACAAGCCTAAGCCCCTGAGAGGCAGGCCGGCTGCGCACACTCCTGCTGACCCGACAGTGCACTGCACAAGGGTCTCCAGCCCTCTCTAGGCAGGGCACTCCTGCGACATTGTTGGCTGAGGGGACACAGAAGAGATGGTGAGCCAAGGTTGGGGGCCTTGCCAGTAAGAGATGCGGTAGCCGGTGGGGAGGAGACAACAGCCAGTAAACAACTCCTGCCCAGCGTGCCAGGTAGCAGGACTGAGGTTGGGACAGAGTGCATTCTTCAAATGCCTCCAGACAGAACAGGCGCAATGAAGGCAGACAAGAGGGACCCAGGGAACGACCAAGAAAGGGGATGCACTGTACCAAAGCCAGGAGTGGCCATTTAACTCACACGGTCCAGTATAAAAAGAAAAATGTGGGTCACCTTGCTCAAAATCTATTAAGAATTCCAAGACAGTGACAACAGCACAGTAAACCAAGTACATGTTGCACAGGTCACATGCCTGTGAAGCTGGCCCTGATTAAAAGGGACAGCCTGGGCCTAGAACAGAACCCTCTGAAGGACAGGCCCAGAGAGAAGGAATCTCAGAGTGAGAAGTGCTCTTTATTTCCCCAGTGTTTCCCGAGGCACTGTGGAACGGTGGACAGAAGGCAGGCTCTGGAGTCAGACACCTGGCTTGGGTTCAACTGTTGTCCCTACGAGCCCATCTCACCTCTCAGCGCTTCTGTTTCCTCTAGTGACTATAATACCCATCACCTAGAGTCAGGTTAAATAAGAATGTACTCAGAGTGTCCTCAGCTTGGAAAAAACCACTTGCCTTCCCCTTTATCCACAGCCATCTTTACTGTCGAGTCCAGTCAAGGTACAAGAATGAGAACAACATGCAGGGTAGCAGATCTGAGTCACCTAAGCTGCCTGTGGGTTCCTGATGGAAAATACAGGCCCTCTTAACCCGCTGGAGAACCAAAAACGGTATGCTCAAAACATGCCCCTCTGGATTTCATACCTATACCTTGTTTTGTTTTTTACACCAACCTCGAGCCTTGATTTTCTTTTCCTTCACTGAGCAAGAATTCAATAAATACTTGTAGCTTTGGTTCCAACCTTGTCAGTCCCTAACCAATTTAGTTTTCAGGTTCCAGTCTTTGCACAGAAGAGAAGACTCAAATCAAATTGACCCCGTGGTTTTTGGTGCTCATGGGTTTTAAATAGGTCAGCTTTTAAATGGGCCATCCCCTATCGCAGATCCCATTTCAGCTAGAAGGCCAAACTGTTTGAGACACCAAGGTTTTAGACTGGGGTGATGAATGCTTGTGATTTTCTTGTTTTAACCATAAAATCTATAGTTTTGCTTAATAGCAAGTGTGGCAAAATCTGCCCCCCTACCACCCAAAAATTAGTCAAGTTCCATGGGGGAGAAGCCAAAGCTCTGGGAGAAAAGTTAGACACATAAAGATACTAGAAGGGCCTTAAAGATCTTCTATGGCCAGTGGCTTTCTACATTTTACACCTTGGCTCAATGTACACATTTTGTGTGTGTGCACAGGCACACACAACTGAAACAAATCTTACCCTCACAATTACTTTTTTCTATTACTTAAAAAACGTCACTACCCTGGATCAGAAATCACAATCCCAGCGGAAGACTGTGGAATTAACAGATCATCCACATAGCTTTCGAGTTTCAACTAAGAGGAGGCAATTTCACAGCCTCAATAGTAGCTAACACTCAGGTCTGCACACCTCTCAAAGATCTTTTTTTTTTCTTGAGACAGTCTCGCTCTGTCGCCAGGCTGGAGTGCACTGGCCTCCATCATATAGCTCACAGCAACCTCAAACTGCTGGGCTCAAGAGATCCTCCTGTGTCAGCCTCCCAAGCAGCTGGGACTACAGGCATGTGTCATCACACTGGCTAATTTTTCTGTTTTTTTGGTAGAGACAGGGTCTCACTCTTACTCAGGCTGGCCTCAAGGGGTCCTCCTGCCCTGGCCTCCCAGAGTGTTAGGATTACAGGCGTGAGCCACGGTGCCAGGCCTCAAAGATCTTTTAAAATCTTAACTAGGGCAGGGTCCCACGTTACTTTAAAAACAAACAAAAAAAATCTCCCCAAGAAAAAAGCATCTGTCTGATTTTTTTGTTGTTTCCTACAATAGAGCTCTGAAGGCAAGCATGGAGCACATGGCCCAGGGAAGTCGGTGACGCCAACCTTATTATTTTAGGGAGCCAAGGAACGCAAGCTGAGGCAAGCTGCAGCAGTAATTAAGCTGTCCGCCAGGCCCCAGCTCATAGGCTAAGCCGCTGGCGGGCGGGGGTGGGAGGGGGAAGCCCGCATTAACATAAACCCTGTGACTTGCTCCTGTACCGCCTGGAACCGGCTTCCTCTCTCCTCCTGCAGGTGTGAGGAGGACTTGGTTTCCGCTTCACCAAAGCAGAGGAGCAGGTTCCATTGCAGACGCTTCCTCCAGCCAGAAAGACAGACTCAAGGCAGTACCCTAAATGCCTGTGGTGGGGGTAGGACCCCGGCTTTTGGCTTGCCAAATGGCCTTTTTAGCAGGTGAATCCTTGATGGGCCACTCCCTGATGTTGCGCCTTTGTTTTCATCCCTACAAACCTCATTCCTACCTTCCAGCCAGTCTAGATTCTACTCCAAGAGTCTGTCAAGGACCTGTTGGTTCTACCTCCTGCAGGAAGCCTTCCCTGATTGCCCAGCCCCTAATCTAGTCCTGCCTGATTTAAGAGCATGTGTAGGAAAAGTGTTTGCAGGGCATCAGGAACTGTTTTGGGGTCTGGAGAAGGAGGGGCCTTGGATCTGACTTTGCTGGGGGTCAGGAGGAAGGAATGGGGAAATGGAGATGAGGGCTTTGGAACTGGCAAGTGACATGATCAAGTGAAAACCTCACAAGCTCCATCTTCCAAATAGCTGCTCCCTTCCTACCTTCAGTGAGTGCCAGAAGACCGAAAGAGGCAGGAATTGGAAGTAGAATCCAACGAACATGCTAGTCCACGCAGGTGGTGTCTGAATCGTAACCAGGGAAGAGAAGGAAAGGGGACAAGCACTGCGGTGCAGGCAAAGGATGCTGCCAGGCACTCCGAAGACCTGGGCTCTGGTCTCACTTTGCCATCAACTTGCTGTGTACCCTGGGGAAGTCACTGCCACTCTCTAGGTTTCTGCCGGTTTCCTGAGTACAGAAAGAAAGTCCCTTCTATCTCCAACATTTTGTGAGCCTATGAGTGTCCACTTCACAACCAAACTCAGTCACTGTTCCCCAAAGGAGGTGGGTGATTTCATGGGCTGAGGGGCCCAGGACTCATCACTGAGGGATGCAAGGACTCTGGGACACACAGCAATTATCCCAGGTAATGAGTGAAATGGGAAAATCAATCCTCTAGTCTCTTAAAACACATCAATACACCCAATATATATATATAATATATCAATAACTAATAAATACATATATACATGCAAATTTTAAGAAAACCACACACCAGGATCACAAAAACAGTCCCCAGAGGCCCTGGGTGCTGGGTTGCAAATGTGGGAGCCTGGCATCATCCCACCTGATATCTGTCATCTCACAGGTCATCAGGGGGCCTCCAGTCTCCTCTGGGGGCTGGGGCAAGGACCCAGCACCTCAACTCAGGGGGTGCCATTCCCAGCTCATCAATTCTGTGATTCACAATAAAAACTACAGCTGCTCTCGATGATCTTATTAAAGAGCCACAGCACTGTACTCGAGCAACAGAAAAGCCCTGAAGAGACCGAGGAGGAAGGCCTAGAGTGCAAAGGGGGTGAATCCTGATCAATGTCCCTAAAAACCTGCTTTGCACACATCACATCATGTCTCATTACTCCCATGTCCAAAATCCTTTAATGGCCATGGGGATCAAGTGCAAATTCTGAGTAAGATCCCCAGGCCCCCACCCATCAGTGCTGTCTGGCGGACACCCTGTGCCTCCTCCAAGCCAGTCTGTCCCCACCTCACCCCTCTGCTAGCCTCCCTGATGTGCTGCAAAATGGAGACCCCACCTGGTGCTGCACGTCAGTTTCCAAAGTGCTTCCCCTCATAGACAATAAGTATTCTACCCCTTCTATCCCTCCCAGGGAACCTGCTCCTTCCACCAGGGCCCTCTGAGAGATGCTGAATGGCCAGTGTTTCTTCCTCCTGTCTCTCCCCCAAATACCGAGTACCCTAGGCACCTTGCCCAGAGGGGCTGGCTTTCAGCAAATGCTTGCTGAGGGGTCAAACTCAGCCTACAGGAGGGTCAGGGTGAGGGTGGGCAACGGCTCTGAAGAATAACCTGGTTTCCAGTCACTTTCTGAGGCAAAGCACCCCACTAAAACCACTCTTAGGCAAATCAACTGTCCCAGCTGACTGATTCAGTTGATTGTGGCTCCTGAAATCAGATTGGGAGATTTAAGCCCAGCTGGGCTGAGATCACTTGTAGATTGCAGGAGCTGTCTACTGATGAAATCCCATCGGAGTCTCTGGGGCACAGCCTGGAGTCTCTGCCTTGGGGTCTAGTGTGCACTTTGACTGCTACCAACTCCCAGTGGACCCAGAGTGGAAGAATTGTCTGCAAAACAAAAGTTAATTCATTTCCCCAGTTTTACTACTCAGAGATCCATGAGCTGAAAAGTGAAAGCTTCTGTCTATTCTAGTTCCCAGCATAACCCCCCTAAGACAACACCATGCCATTCAAACTTATAGGCTGAGATGCTTCCCACAGTCTTGGTGTGACCACCTACCCCATTTCCAGTTGGTTCTTTAAAAATGCTTCAAAGAACTAAAGGACCCTATCAATGCCACCCTTGGGGAACCACTATATCCAATCCAGCTTCCCCAGCAATTGATGAAGCTGGGTGGAAACCAACCCAGTGACTCACTCACTGAAGGTCACACAGTTAGCCTATTGTGGAATCAAATCACAGGCCATTCTTAAGACTCTAACTTAGGGCCCACACCCCAAAGTCACCGGCCTGTCTATAGTGAACTCCTTGAAGCAAGCAGAAACAAAGGCAGAAAATAAAAATAGCTGTCAGAAAAGAGCCCAGGCCCGAACCCAGCCTCAGCCTCCACACACACCCCAAAAGGGCTGGAGGTACAGAAGAGGCAGGGAAGGCTAAATGGCCTCCGAGACAAAACCTCGACCGTGGCCTCCTTCCCTGCCACCTCTACCCAAAATGACAGCAGCATCAGCATCGACAGCAGCAGAGTGAACGCCGCCTTCGGCACTGAAGCCTGGTGTCCAACCACCAATGGGAAAGCGCTGATTTGGGCAGAAATGGGAACCAATCATGCAGAAGAACCTAAGGCTGGGGACTCAAGTTTTTTCTACCCAAGGCCACAAAACAAATTAGCCAAGGGTTACACACATAAGAAGCAATTTAATCTCGGTTCTTTCTTCCTTAGAAAAGTGTGAAATGTGCAACTTGCCTAAGTCTGTAAATTACATGTGTATAGTGAAAATATTGGTGATGAAAGTGCAAGAAATGCCAGATGTAAATGTTAGCTCCACATTTCTACTAACTGGAGGAGGGATAAATAATAGCAATGGAATGAGGGAGAGCAAGGAACCAATGGGGAGGTGAGGGGCTGTTGGGAGGAAGGGGAGAGGAGAGACAGAGACAAAAAAGGGAAGAAAGGAGAAAGCCACAGGCTTGGAAGGTTTTGCTTAACTGCCAATGTTCTATACTCTTCACCTGGGTTATGGTAATAGAACTTTACCTACACTTAATGTTTTTTTAAGAAATACAGGTTGAGCTAATTATTATACAGGTCTACAGCTGCTTTAATCTCAAAATGCTAAACAAAAACAAAACCAAAAACAAAAGCCTCCAAAGAGTCAGGGAGGGACTAGACGACTAGAGAATGTAAAAAGGAACCTAACAGTTTTCATCAGAAGCTCACAAAGGAGGCCTCTGGCATGGTGGCCAACACAGACAAGGCCATCCAAGGTTGTGCTGAAAAACAAGTGGAATGGGTTCCCTGGTCAGGGTCCCAAAACATTCTGCACCGACAGGACCAGACCTTGAGGTCCAAAACTTGAACAAACTTCAGGGTGAGAAGGCATCTGAAAACTGGCACACTGGAAGAACAACTGCAGGAACTAGCGATGTTTAGGCTGGAGGGAGGGGAGCCTGTGACTGCTCTCTCTCTCCAGGTATTTGAAGGAGTGTCCTGTGCATCTATTCTGTGTTGCTCCACAGCATGCAGGTAATTACAAAGAGGCAGTCTGCCACCCGGTGTAAAACATAAGACGGTCTTTAGATCATTACAGCTGTCCCACAAAAGAATGGGATGCTCGAAAACTTGTGAGCTCCCTGTCCCAGTAAGCCTATGAGCCAGAGACTGCTAAGTGACCATCCGCAAAGAGTTTCACACATAAACAGTGCTGGATGATCATTAAATGAATTAATAATATTGTATGATGAAGCCCTGCAAAGAGAGCTGAGTCTTTTCACCTCCTAAAATGCTATGATTTGATTCTTTCCTCTTAAAGAAGCATTACTTGCTTAGGTTACAGGCCCGGTTTACTCATTCAACAATCTTCACTACTGAATGCCATGCCAGGCACCATGCTAGGTGTTAGAGATACAGCTGTAAACAAAAGTAAGTGCCTGCCCTCATGGGTTTACATTTTAGCTGGGGAGCCAGATAATAAACCAATAAATGTACACATCTGTATATAATGTATATTAGTGCTACAAAGGGAAAAAGGAGAGAAAAGCAATAGTGACAAGGGACACTACTTTAGAAAGTGCTTTCAGCAGAGACTTGAAGCCAAGTGAACTGTGAAAAGCCTTCCAGGCAGAAGGACGGCCAGGGCGAAGACCCTGAGTGGGAAGCACAGGTAGAAATGAGCCTGATCTACACCCCTGGGAAATAGCCTACGGGAAAATGTTTTGATCACAAGTGTTCAGACACAGGAGAAGTAATCAGATTTGGTTCCAGGCTTTACTACTTAGCAACTGTGTGGCTTTGGGCAAGACTTCACTGAGACTCAGTTTCTCCATCTATAAAATGGCAAGAAGAATCCCTACCAATCCCACGTCTCCTCGGGACCCAATGAGATAATGGGCATGAAAGTGCTTGAAAAGTCACACTGTCCTAGAGGTCCCTGTGGCTAATTTTATGAGCACGTTTCTTACCCAAGACCTCACACCCCAGAGAGCAGACAAGGTGTTATGCAACTGATTCCCCCACACTGCCTTGCACTTAGCTCTCAATAACTGTTTGCTGAACTTGAAAAGCATTAAAAATAACCCAGGGAAAATGTTCTGCCATTTCTTCTTCCTATTAAACTGCAGCACTTTCCCAGAATGCTCCAGAACAGTTTCTCTTCACCGTAATCCTTCGCTTTAGGGGAAGAACCAACTGAGTCACATCAGGGCAGTGTGTTCACGAGATAAACTTCCAGAAGTGGAGACAGGAATAAGTCCTGACTACTCCAGGGAAGGCTCCATGTTCTCTGTGCCACCTAGGCCTTTTGGGCCAGGCCAGGCCGCCAACAGAAGGGACCGAGGACTACCCTGGCACAAGTCAGGGCCTCCTGGGAAAGCCCTTGAGAGCCGGAGCAATACACAATATCCACAACATTCCAGTGCAGATTAAGAAGCCTTGCTCGAGTTCAGCTGCCTCACTCTACGGATGTGGAGACTGAAGCCCAGGTAAGTGAATAGCTGGTGCAAGGTCACTTCTTTGATTTTTTCCTTTTCAATTTTTTGGCTAACATATCCACTCTTGTGGTTGCAAAACCAAAAAGTATAAGAAGATACACAATTCTCCCTCCCATCCTCTCTCGTCTGCTGGGTTAACTACCCTACCCACTAAGCATCCCTCCAGAGTGTTTACACATACACAAATTCGGGATCTTATTTTTCTCCCTTTTACTACTAAAAACTAGCATATTATACTAAATCTTTGCTCTGCCTTTTTTTCATAGAGTTCGTGTAACAGAGTACACTTATTTTCAACTATTTTCCATTGTGTGAATGTGCCATCATTTTTCTTAACAGTCCCTTGATGATGAGTGTTTGGGTTGCTTCCCATCTTTTGCTATAAAAAATAATTTTGTGATATAGATAAGCTTGCACATGTCATTTGCATCCACCCAGCTTATTGATGAAAGAGCTGGAATCAGATCCTGCTTCTGACCTACAGGGTAGCAGTCAGAGCCGTGCAGTCCTACAATCTAATAGGCTCACCACCATCTTCCTATGTGTACAAGTTAACCTCCTTTCATTCGATAAATGCTACTTAGAACCTTCCAAATGCCAGGCACAACACCAGGCATACTGAAGACACACCAGGCATTGGGGATACAATCATAAAGGTATTCTTGCCTTCTGTCCTCAGAGTATCCAGTCTGGAGGGACAAGCAAAAGGGACCATTATAACATATAGGGGTAATTCAGTGCCTCAGAAACCATCTGACCTTTCTGGGCCAGTATCCCTGTCTGGAAATGGGTGTCTACACCTACACCTCAGGGGTGTTCTAATGGATCAAAAAGGCAATGCTTGCCAAATAACTGGCAAGCAAATCCCATGCAAGGCTCGCCGTGGGTACTCAATAAGGGGTACACCTCCTCTTGCCCCAGAGGAGTCTTGGTGAAGGCAAGGGCAGCGAGGCATTCCAGGCAAAAGGCATAGCATTGTCATGCCCACTCCACAACGAGCAATACTGTTTTCTTACAAGAGTCTGGAACATACTGCCACTTATTTTCTGAAGCAGCACCTAAGTCCCTAATTATGTCTTAGCCTGCTTTTTATTAAAGAACCATTTGCCCTTCTCCCACTTTCCAGCCCCTCCTCAGTATGTCTGAGGCACCCTGGGTGCTTCTCAGCCATGTGCACAAGCCCTCGCGTTTGGCATATGTCAGAGTCATAAGGGAAAACCCAGACACGTTTCCTAAGGCCCTGGCACAGAGAGGCATGGGCAGGCGCATGGGAAGTTGATTTTACTGGGATATCACTGAAAGTGTAAAATAATCATTTAAATGGGAAAAATATAAGGAGAAAAATCATTAAAGCTCACATTTATTTGGCTTACTTTTATGTGCTCTATTTCATAAGAAAACATTTAAAAAAATCAGAAATTGTGGCATTATCTGTTATGCTTTCCCAGGAACACGAAGGCAGGAGATTTTATGATAGAGAAGAGAAAGCAATGGCAGTCAGTGGTCTAGAGTATTTCCATGCTATCCCAAAGTAGCTCGGAGGGGGCAGGAGGTCAAAGCTGAGATTCCAGGTTAGATGAAGTGGCTTTGCACCTTGGGCTAGTTATTAACCTTTCTGAGCCTCAGTTCCCTCATCTGTTAGTGTGGGAATAATCCCAATCAGCTTGCAGCATTTCTGTATAGATCAAAGAAGAGTAAATACAGTGTCTGGCACATAGGTACTCAACAGGTAAAAACAAACAAAACACATATAAAAGATATTATGTTTTCCTCACTGTTTAGTATAAAGATGAAAATCTAGTGTCTTCCTTTTAGAAGCTCAAAGGAGAACACTAGGCATGAATTATCCAGCCCCCATAATACTGGGAGGCCAGGGGGCTGTTTTCCTAACAGGTTAATCAGCAAAGTCTTACTTCAACCAGTATCTCCTTTCAAATTTATGCAAGATGCCTGCTTCTAGATGAAAACTATCAGCCAATTATGGCTCATCCTGGTCCTTGGGAGAGGTGGGTGGCCAGCCACCGTATTTGTGACCACTGACTTAACTGGGGGCTTCTCTCCCCCATCCCCTGGGGGCCCTCTGAGTCCTGTTTCACTATCTTTGGTCAGAGGCATCAGTAGGGACTGGGATTATTCCCAGCCCACACAAAAAGCACCTGGACCCCCAAACCAGGATGAGAGAGTCTGAAAGGTCCAGATGGAATCCAAAATTCTATCTTGGGCTCCTCTCCAAGATAGAATACTGGTATTGCAGGGGCTCACACCTGTAATCCTAGCACTCTGGGAGGCCGAGGTACGAGGATTGCTTGAGCTCAGGAGTTCGAGACCAGCCTGAGCAAGAGTGGGACCCATCTCTATTTTCAATTTAAAAAAAAAAAAAAGGGAAAGAAAAGAAACACTGCTATTTCAGAAAGACCAATGGAAATCCCATTCTGATAGACAGCAAGAGCCTGTGGTTACCAAAATTGAGCAGCATCTCTGCCTGGGCAGGAAAAGACCAGCTTCAGGTAGTCAGCCCTTGCCTTGCCTGGAGGACTGATCGGTAGTTACAGATGCGTTTAAATTTTCTACCCCCTCCCACACCAAGCCATAAATGAGAAGATAAATCTATTATTGTTAATAAATGCAATCTGTTAGTCCAAATCTCTCTAAGTGTGAGTCTTGAGGATAGTAAAACACACTCCAGGATGAAAAGGCAGAGGGCCAGTGCCTGCAGTTGATGTGAGCAGAGCACTGGCCAGCTGCTACACTGTGTCCCTCTTTCGTATCATTTCATCTTTCCTACTAATCACTGCATGAGTTTGCACCTTAACCTTGTTGGGCCTTACCTTGCTTATGGGGAAGATGACTTGTAAGGTACTTCTAGATCAGATATGCCACAGTTCCAGCTCATGGGGTCCGAAGTCCAGTGTAGGTCACTTGATGTGTCTGCTCAAATGCCAGCTCCTCAGGGAGGCCTTCCTGGACCACCCATCCCCTTTAACACAGCTTTATGTGTCTTCGTGGCACTTACCACACCAGCTGCCATGCCTTTGTCTGATGTCACTACTGACCTCTCCCCCCGTGGCTTGGAAGCCCCATGTGGGCAGCATAGGTTATATGTTTGTCTAGCTCACTGCTGTAGCTAGAATGCCTAGAACAGAGCGCCCAGTATACAGCAAGCATTCCTCAATGTGTGTGGAGTGAATGAAGGAATGAATGAGTTAGACAAGCCTAGGGGTCAACAAGAAACACGGGGATTCCAATGCTGTACCACCCTTTACCATCTGGGCAACTCTGGGTAAGCCATGTACCCCTTCTGCAATATTTCCTATTTGCAGGAACCACCCCATTTCCCTGATTAACGTCAGACAGTAGCCGGCCAATGCTGCTCACCATCAGGGACATGTGTGGCCATAATAAGCCTCCTGGGGCTAACAAGTCATTTGCCTGATACAAGTCTGATTTCTGGAAGAGTGGGCACCTCTCGGACCAAGATCCACACCTCGCTGGAGTCTACTACGGCCACCCCTCAAACTCACACATTCTCACTTCCACATCTGACCTTGCCCTGCAGTTGCTCCTGACAATGGCCACACACTGGCCACTGGAACTGGCAGAAGGCTCCCACAGAGGCCAACTGCCTAAACCAAGTACCCTTTTGGCATTAAGAGGGCAGCCAGCACTGCATTTCAGCTCCTGCCACCCCCACCCCAAACAGCGGCCCTGGAGGGCTCTCTCTAGAAGCCTCCCCAGATTCACAGACCACACCTAAACGTACAGACACACCAGTACTCTTGACCAAGACACACAGAGGCATGTGTGCAACAGAGCTGCAAACTAGATGGGGGCTAGAAGGAGCGGAACCGCTCACTATGGCTGCAGGCCAAGCTCTGCAGACAGGCTTCATCAGGCCCACCAGAGACAGCTGGGAGCTTTACGAAGTACATGCCTGCCAGTCTTCCAAGGCCACCTCCAGGGTACACCCAAGTCTCCACAGGGAAGGGGAGACGTGCAAAAGTGGAAGGAATGCCCGGGTGGCTGTGATGGCCAGTTCCTGGCCCTCCATATGGAACAAGCCCCTGGGCCAAAACACACAGACCATTCCCACAGGCAGCCAGGGGCAGGCTGCAGAGCCACATCTGCCATCATCATGGAGCTTTCCTCTGTCCCAGCTGCAGGGGTCATGCTGGCTTCAAACTCTCAATGCTGCCCTCCGGCAGGGGGACCAACAAAGAGAGGAGTCACAAACGCACACCCAAGAAAGTGCCACTGGAATTATCCCAGAGGAGAATGCTGCTGTGTGACCTGGAAGGAAGACTTTTACCTTTATGTCACCTGGGTGGACACAATTTGCTCCCTTTGCTCCAGTGAATCAAGGAGGACTTCCTGGAGAAGGGGGCCTTCTCAGGAGCTGTCCGAATGAAAGATAAAGGACTAGGAGAGCCTGATCCAGAGTTCTGCAGCCAGGAGGGGAGTCCAGAGGCAAGAGGGGCTGACGTCACAGAAGGACAAAGCCAGGAGAAGAGCCCCCACCTGAAGGGAGCCCCTGGGGCAGGGGACACGAGCAGTTTGGCTCGTAACCCTCCAGTCCCACCTCCATAAAAAACTGGAGGGGGGAGCTCTGTCCTTCTCCTGGGCACCCCCTGCTTCAGCAGCTCCAGGTCCAAGAACTGCTTCCACCGCACACCATCTCAGACACTGAGCAAGGGCCTTATTCGGAGGGCTGGCTCCACCCCCACCGCCCCTTGTCCAAACAGCTCATTCAAGCCTGGGCGTTAAAGTCTAACCTTCAGGGTCTGTCTACAACACACGCCTGGACAAACCACATTTCTCTCAGTTCTGACAACAACCCCTGCAAAGCAGGTATTAACATTACTGTTACTTACCATTTTACAGATGTGGCAACCCAGTCTCAAAGAGGGGACCTGCCAAGCCCCTCAACCTGCAGTCCTCAGGCACTGCACCTGATTGCCTGGGCTGGGGGCGTCCTCCCTCTTACAAAACGTCCACTGGCCTCCCCATCCTCTGGAGATGAAGGATGGGCCAAGTCCAGTCTTGATAAATAAGTCCCACTCGACACTCCCAGTAGCAGCCACACAAGATACACGTAAACAAAAAGTGACAAGGGTGATGAACAGACCGTGGGTGTGTGGGAATTCCCCAGGGTGGAGGGGCATTGTGGGGACAGGCCAGAGTGGATCCCTGCACCCCAGCAGGTTAAATCCCTCGTCCTCCTTTCCTTTTTCCTGTTTGCCTTGCTCTGTTCTCCTCTGGTTTCCATTTAGTTATTTCTTCCTCCCTGCTGGGAAGCTCTGCACCCTGCCCCGATGGGGTGGTTCCCAACTGTGCTTTAGAGTCCCCTACAGAGCCTTCTAAAAATACATGGAGAGGGCACCACCCTGGGAGACTGATTCAGTAGCTGGGGCAGAGCCTGGGAATTTCTTCAGAGCCTCCTCCCGGTGGTTCTGACCCACAGCAGGCGTTGAGATCTCCTTTCCCGACCACGCGCCTCCTTCCCTCCTGTGTGGTGTGCTCCACCACCCCAAGCCCAACCCCAACGCAGGAACTAGGCAACGCCACTCTCTGTAACCACGTCCCCCACGCCTCCCCGCCCAGGACACAAGGACGGAATTCAAGAAATAAAGTTTGCTACACAAATACTTAAGCGGTATTTGCACAACTCCCCACCTCATTCTGGATGCTGGGCACACAGGCCATGTCAGGAAAGCGGGCTCCCCTCACCCTCCCTTCCCAGTCACACCACTCGGGCTTGCTCGTGAAGCTGTGGCTGAAGGGAGAGTTGGTTATGTAAAGTGGAGATGAGTCTCTCCCCTAGATCCTCGGTTTCTGATGAAATCTGAAGGCAATCCCTCTAAATTTACGGTTACAGGTCCTTGCCTACACCCTACCACCCCCACACATGCACACGTGCACTGTTCTCATGACTTCTGCAGGAGGCAGCAAATCCAGAAAGCCATACCTGGACACTGCTGGCTGCCGAGAGTTCCAGCACAACTTTGCTGAAGTCTCACCCAGAAACACAGCAGGCCTCTCTTCTAAGCTTCACTGTGCACCCCCCATCCCTGCTCTTCCAGCCTGCAGCAGCAGATCCTGCCTCACTTGTTCCCAGCCTGAAGATAAGCAGGAGAAAGCCACCCACGCACCCACTGGCCCCAAGTCTATGGCTGATGGAATCCTCTCACCATAGCCACTTCTTGATTTCTCAGGATATTTGCAGGGAGAACCCAGGGGTTTGCCTCTGTGGGACCTCAGGGATGACTGGAGGGGACTTTGGTGGATCTGTATACACAGCCTAACCAAGCTGGTATGTGGCAACAGAGCCTTGATTCGCTGGGGATCTCAGGCAAGCCAGTTTATCCAAGGGGGGCTGTGAATTTCCCCACCCCTACTCATCAAACACCTGGGCTGGGAAGATCTTAATAAGGAAATAGTATTTGGCAAGGTACGGGCATTTCTTTTACAGCATGACCTTTTGTAACTGAATTAAAAATAAAACAAGCAACTAATTAGAGCAGTGGTATAAGTCTGCCGAAGACTATCCAATGGGATGCAGGAAAAAAATATTAGGACTCAGCATTTTTTAACTTATCCTTTTTAATTTATATTTTTGGCATTACATTTTATAATATAAATATTTATATGCAGTATATGTGAATAATCCATAACTACAAGGTAGACATACTGGGACTCGTTCAAATTTTTACTGACAAGGGATGCAAAAGTCAGAAAAATGGGAAGACCACTGAGCTGAGAAAGT
The DNA here is from genome assembly GCF_020740605.2 of Lemur catta. Taxonomy (NCBI): domain Eukaryota; kingdom Metazoa; phylum Chordata; class Mammalia; order Primates; family Lemuridae; genus Lemur; species Lemur catta. The sequence goes on from NC_059128.1 coordinate 98,571,472, forward strand.
GTATGTACATCACCTACCCAGAGGCAAGTGAATCAGGAACTCACACCAACCTGGGGCGGAGGTGGGGGTTGGGGGAGAATCTGTGTTTCAGCGGCTTCATGCTCGGTTTATCAGACAGTGGGTGATGAAAGTGACAAGAAGATGTAAGTACCGCATTCCTTCACTCTATCAGTATTTCTAGAATGGTTATCATGTGCCAAGCACAGTGCTGAGCTTTGAGGATACACAATGGTGAGCAAAAGCAGGTCCCTTAAAATATGCAGTGCATCCGCTATGCAGGAGGACAGATACTAATTAAATACTCATAATCTGGAATGTCTAATTACAAACTGAAGCGCTTTAAAGAAGTTCTTTAAGAGTTTTATAACAAAAGAACCAGACCTAAACCTGAGGAAGGAGGATGAAGGAGACAGTAAAGATGATTAGATGCTAACCAGGTGACGGTGGCAGTCATAGCATGGAGCAGGTTTGAGGGAATGAGAGCCAGCTGATGAGGCCAGAGCAGAGAGAAGGGGGACAAAGGGCAGAAGAGAGGAAAAGGTCAGCAGTGGCTACACCACGCAGGACGCTGTCGGTCTTATTGAGGATTTTGGACTAAGAACAATGGTGAATTCTAGGTATGGTGTGACATGATTACATCTGTGTTTTGATAAGACCATCCTGGCTGAAGTTGGAAGCATGGCTTCCAGAGGACCAGACCAGGATGCAGGAGATCAGCTGGCAAGCGACAGAGGCTATTTTAAATCGACAAGACTTGTGATGGATGGAAAGAGGATCACGAGTGTGTGTGTGTGGGTGGTCGGCAGAGCAGGGTACATAGGTCACGGGCTCTCTTTGGACTTGAGAGCAAGATGCTGTTAGAATACCCAGGTGAAGATATCAGGCGGGTCTGGAGCTTAGCTAAGAGGTAAAAGTCAAATCCCAGGCAGCACAATGCACCTGCAGCTGTCAGTGAGGATGAGATTTCACAGGCAGGAAATACGGAATAAGAGGGCCCAGGGCCCAGGCTTGACTGAGTCAATATTTCACGGCTGCACACAGGAGAGCAAAAGGACACCAGAAACTGAGGAGTGACCAGAGCCAGAGGAGATATACCAGAGCCAGGGAGAGCCAAGGGGGGGCATAGTTCACGAAGGTCAAGGATGCTGGGCACTGCTGCTGAGGTGCCATGCAAGGGAAGAAATAAAGGCTTTTGGGATTCTCCGCACTATTTAGGAAACAAACTAGACCGAAGACGGCTGAGGAGTGAGAGGGGTGAGGGAACAGAGATGGTCACAGAAATTCAGGAAGTTAGAGTGTAAGAAGAGAGAGATGGGCAGTAGGTACAGTACAGTGGATACACGCTCAGGCAAGGGAGCCTTTCAGTTTGCTTTAGGAGGGGAGAAGCACCCTGAATTCGAGAAGAGTCCACACGAGAGGAGCAGCCAGGTGCCCAGGAGGAGAGAGGAACTGCAGGGAGGAGTGGAAAAGACCCAAAGGGCCTCTGAGCTGGGAAGGAATTTAGGTGAGCCTGGTTGAGGAATTGCTTAGGAAACCAGGTTTCAATTTTCTCTGTGAGGAGGACCTCGCAGCTGGGAGGGAAAGGGTGGAAGGTCAATGGGCAGCAGTTTGAGGAGTGGAGGTCTGAAACAGCTGCTGAGGACAGTGAGAAAAGCAGTTGCCCAGGAGAGGGACGAGTCATGACAATTGCCCTCAGTAGAAACTACCTAGAACCCAGTGCTGGGGCTGCTCCATGTTTAGATGTTATAGCTATTCCCAAATCTAGAAACACCACATTTACTATTGAAATTGCTTGTAGGGAAAAATAACTTCCAACAAGTGTGAATCTCCAGCTTCTAAACCTCTTTTCCCATGGAAAGAAATGTTACCTTTTCACATAATGTGTCTACTGGTAAGTTTGCTCTTTTTCAGTGAATGCTAGCTATGGTGTTGTAGCAGAGCAGACCACAATGGCAACAACAGCTAACGTGCGTGCGGTAGGTACTAGTACAACCTCATGTCACAGAGACCAAAAGGGAAAGCTCTGTGAGGTGAAGGGACATGCACGGCTGGAAGGTGGAAGGCAGGACACACCCTCAGGTGGTCTAGGTGGGAGACTCCGGGCCCCTTCTCCTCTTCTCAGTGTTGGAGTGTGGGTGCCCCAGGCAACCAACCCCTCCACCGCCTCTCCATGTGCTGCACACAGAAGGATAAGGGCTGTGGGCCATGAGGGCACAGAGAAGGGGTAGGGGAGCACAGTTGGCGGAGGGCCAGTGGCACAGCCAGGAAGCTTATAAGGCACCTGTTTGGGGTAGGAAGCTAGGCTAATGACTCCTTATGCTGTGCAAAGGTTTAGAGTGAGAAAGAGCTGGACAGAAGGAGTGTAGCTTGAGCCCATGAGCTGCACTGGTTTAAAACAGGAGAAATCACAATTGACCCTCAGTGAAGACTTCACAAAGCTACAAAAGGCATCTTCTCAACCCCCCCAAACCAAACGGCTAAGTATCTGGGTATGAAGGTAACTTAATACCCACCTTTTAATGTCTTTCAAACATTAACAAGTAATGAAATCAATTTATGGGTCAAAACCAGCTAGCTTTCTTTTTAATGAATATTTAATAAAGTGTTTTACATGTAGTAAGGGAGCAAGTTGTCAGTTTTTTTGCATAACGTACCAATGTATGTACATACTGAGTAGGGGTGTAAAACATATTTCTTACAATTGGAATCAAACAGTTTGAAAGCCACTGATCCAATTCAACACTCCCATTTTAGAGTGGAGAAAACAGAGGCCCAAAAAGGCCAAACAACTTGTCCAACATGGTTAACAGCAAAGCTGAGGACAGCATCCAAGTCTTTAATAGTTCTCTGGCAATTTCCTCACCAAACCGGAATCTCCAAAGGTAAATACCTCTGGGAAAAACAGCACTGACTTTAATCCACATTAGAGTAAATAACAGTAGAGTAGTAAGCCAATCTTTTAGATCTGCTGCCTGGAGCCGGTTTTGGTAAAGGAAACCAGTACACCAATGAATGCAGGGGGCAGCTGTGGTGCTAAAACAAAATAAATCCAAAATAAATCCGAGGGAAAACAAGGGGATTGTGGGGTGTGGCCCAGGAAACCCAGGACAGAGCTTGACGTGGTAGAATAAAGACAATTCATCTTATTTACAGACTTTGTATTAACAAGTGTCATCAGGACAAATAGACCTACAAGGAGGCTGCTGCCATGTCTGGGAAGGTGGCTCAGGGCTGTGGGTGCTTTGCTCATCCAGTTTCGACAAGTTTTATTAAATGAGAAGTTCTGAATAACAGATGCCTTCACAAATCGCCATCCCTGCCAGACTCCATCTCTTTAATGAAGACATCATTGTTGGGTATTCATCATTTGTCATATAATTCTATTTCAATGTGATACGAGATTCAGAATCAGGTCCATGTTTCTCTACTTGTTTGTGGGAGGAAGGCAACGGTGTTGGGGGGCAGGGCAGATCCTAGGAGACTAGAGAACCAGCTAAAGCAGGGGATGGACAGGCCAAAATAGGGGTTGGGGGAGGCGGCAGCAAACATCTCTAAGGGAGCACCCCCTCTGGACATCAGAATAATGAGCCTTCTCTTAAACCAAGTCAGAATTCAGGCCAGACAATTGGGCCAAGTTCATTCCACCAGGGCCCAGTCTCTACTCAGAAACAAGCTCTCTGCTCCTTTCCTAAGTGACTGCACCAAGGTAGAGAGGGCAGGCACAATGGTAAGGGGACATCTGAAGAGGATCCTACACAGTCTCTGTAAAGGCTCACCACAGCTCCAAAGTTTTTATTTCAATGTGGTGTAATTAATTTGGACTGAAGCTCTGGGATGGCCAGCCCTAATATTACAAAGAAGTATGGCAGACTGTTTAAGTCTAGAGTAAGTCACCTCGAGAGGCTGGGTTTGTAGTTTGTTGTCATAGCACAGGCTGCCATTATGGGGACTAGGATTTGTCCCCTCGAATTTATCTCCTCAGCCTGGCCAATCTTATAACATTCCTTCCACTCATTAGCTCAGGCACAAGAGTCTAGAGGGAAAAATAGGACCCTGAAACTCAAAGATACTTTGTTGCTGGTTCATTCCCCAGGAAATATGCACTAAGTAAGAGCAGCAGGCTGAAGCTAGAGATTCCAGGATTATCTGCAGTTTTCAGTGATCTGTGCCCTGAGAGTCTGATGTTAGCTACTAGGTACACAGCTGTCCCACCTTATGTAGGCCTCAAAGCTCAAACCATTATAGTTCAAAGCTCCTTCCCTCTACCTCTGAGAAGACATCTAGAATTTAAGAGTAACCACATAACTAAAAGATACACAAAAATTTTTTGAAATATTCTGAGTATACAACATAAAAGAATTTCAGGTGGCTATACAGAACTTCTCTAGAAAAGAGGAGTGCTCAATACTAGATGGGTAACAAATGACAATTTCTCTTCCTATGGAGGTTCTTAGATTAAGGCTGGTTTCCACTAGGTGCCAATTAGTTAAAGGGCACATACACAGTAGGACTTGGGAAGACCACACGCTAATACATGGTTTGCTTAAACAAAACACCAGAGCCCAGGGGCCCTGCCTCCAATCCACTAAACCAAACATTAGCAAACTTGTTCTGTAAAGGGGCCAGATAGTAAACTTTACCAAGAAGCAAAACTGAGAACACTACATAGGCACTTTTGTAACAAGAGAGAAAAGAGGCTGGGCCCGGTGGCTCACACCTATAATCCCAGCACTCTGGGTGGGAGGATTGCTTGAGCTCAGGAGTTCAAGACCAGCATGGGCAAGAGGGAGACACTGTCTCTACTAAAAAAATAGAAAAATTAGCTGGGCATCATGGCCCATGCCTATAGTCCCTGCTACTTGGGAGGCTGAGGCAGAAAGATCACTGGAGCCCAGGAGTTTGAGGTTGCAGCGAGCCACCATGACACCACTGCACTCTAGCCAGGGTGACAGAGCTAGACAATGTCTCAGGGAAAAAAAAAAAGAGAGAAAAAAAGACATTTTCACAATTCTTTTATTGATAAAATTCAAAATATATTGAGTACAATTTCTTTTTTGCAATGCAGGTCTGCTAGTGAGACAAGTAGAATTCTTTTGGAGGGGATAACATTTCACTTAATTGGGATTCAAAGTTATTGTTCCATATAATCAAATTGATTGCAATGTTTATATATACAAATTATTCTTAACTCATGGGCTGTAAAAAACCAGGCAGCTCAGATGCAGTTTGACAACCCCAGTGGTAAACCTATGTCCAGGGGCAGAACCTAGGAATTTGCATTTTACATGCTCCCCAGGCAATTCTGGTAATGGGCTACGTTAGGGCCCCAGTGGACTACACAATCCTCAAAGTTCCTACTGTCCACCAAAGGGGCCTCTGATTTTACAGTAGAACCCAGCTCTGCTGCCTGCCAGTTGTTTGACCTCTCCAAACCTTAGGTAATTCATCCTCACAATAGAGATATTGCACAACCCTTAAGGGGTTGTTGGGATGATTAAGTGAGATGATCCACGAGACGTTAGTAGTACGCTATGTCCCAAATACTAGGACATGCCAATTTTGTTCAGTTTTTGGGCTATAGATGCAGACTACATAAGAGTGGCTCCTGCTTGTCTTCTCATTACCCAAAATGTGTCCTCCAGCACCTAAAAGGCCAGATTCATTTCAGCCTAACCAGAGGTGATGTGCCAAACCAAATTCAATGTACGGCTTTCCCCTTAAAATGGCAATCCACAGTGCCTCTGGTCCTAAACCACACCCCACCATCTTCAACCAGAGACTACCCAGGTCTTTATTACAATCCCTTCAATTAACAGGAAACTCACTCCCTTCATAAGGTGGCACCACTCCAAAGTTGGAGAAGAAAAAGCTCTTCTCCACGTTGTCTTACAAAAAAAGGTGCTTCAAGGGAGGCAGTAGAGTGTAGAGGCTGAGTAGGCAGATTGGCTGTCTGAGACTGAATCCTGGTTCTGCCACTCATGAGTCATGTGATAACCGTCTGTGCCTCAATTTCCTTACTTGGTATACGAAAATAATAGTACCTACTTCATAGTGCTGTTGTGGGGACTAAATTAATTGATATGTATAATCCACTTAGAAATGTGCCAGGCACAGCATGGATGCCATGTAAGCATTAGTTAATATTGTTGTTGTTGTTATTCTAAACCCGGGAGAAGCTCAAAGTCATGCCTTGCAGTGTATCTGCCTTGCAGCGTATCTCCCTGAGAATAACACTATCACATACTGAGCACCTACTGAGGGCCAGGATCAAACCAGTTTTATTGCTACTTACTGATTAAATGGGATTATTGTTCGTTCCCATTTTACAAGTGAGGAAACCAAGCTTCAAAAAGGTAGGTTAAATTAATCTGCCCAAGGTCACAAGGGTAGGTTAAACAAATCATCCTACCTCCTAGTGGCAAGGGGAATTCAAATCCACATCTGTGTAGTCCCTGAGCCCAGCTTCCCCCTGGAGCCCCCAGACTCAAAACTACCATCAGCAGCAGCAGCACCCAGTAACAGAACTCAACTGACCGTGACTATACAGAACTCATGCTCAATTTTCTGCCTGTGAATTCCTGGTTGGTTTGCATAAACAGAAGTTAATATCATGCCACTTGAACCCAATTAGGCAGTAAGTCAGCCTGGAAAACATCATGCGATGTATTCCAAAGGTCAAGTAAAAGCTGGCTTCCAAGGCAGCCTTTGCTGGACACTGCCATGAAAGTTAGTCTCTATGTGGACACCAGAGTTCAACCAGTGAGGTGCTTAACCAGCACCTATATCGGCTTTTTAAAAGTCCCAGAGAGAGAGACGGCAGCATCGGAGAACGCAACACGACAAATTTTCTGGCTCTTAAGTCAATAGCCAGAGGAAGACGGTTTACTTTTTTCAAAAGCAAACTTTATTACCTCTCCTTTTGGCTTAGGATCATATTTACTATTGTAGCTGCCTTCCCCCAGGCAAAAATAAAAGCGGAAAGGGCAGGAAAAGAGCGAGAGGGGCTTCTCTACCTCGCAGGGCGCTGCAACACCCACCTGAAACGCGGAGCTCGACCTACCTTCCCGGAGAGCCCAGCCCAGGAGGGCGTTTCCCCAACACAACGACAACTCTTCCCTCCCGGGTAAGAGGCTGCTGTCCTTGGCTTCAGTCAGGGCCACTGGAGTCGCGTGTGCGACCCCCTCCCCCAGCCAAAAGAAACCTCTTGTTTAATTTTCCCCTCACCCTATCACTTCCGCCGAAGGAGCAAACACCACAGCGAACGGTTAGTCCTTAAGGCCACATTTAACTACGTCTAGAACGCCTGCAGGAGGAACAGCGAGATACCCGAGAGAAGGGCGGGGGAGGTAGGGAGCGCGATGGGGGGGGGGGACTTGCAAAGAGGATCGTCGTCCTCCCAGAGCAACAGCCGCCCTGACGCGCCAGCAAAGCCTCAGGCCGCTGGCGGGGGGTGAAAACCCCCATCGGGGGCCAGAGCACAACTGGGGGTCCCCGGAGCCGGCTCCCCCAGCCGCCTCCGCGCCGGAGGCCGTCGGGGCGATGGCGCAAGACTCCACTCCCCCCGCCCCCCACAGCGACAACAGCCACGGTGACAAAATGGCAGCCCGGCGCCCGGCAGTCGTGCCACAGGCGCGCAAGGGCCTCGGCGGCTGCCCCCGCCCCCCAATAACGCCACGGCGCCCTTCGGGCCCAGCCCCAGGCGAGCCTAGTTGTTCAAAATCGTAATAACAAATAAAACACCTGGAGCTCGAAACCAGCTCGGGAAAGCAAGAGGCCCGCCCGGCGGCGCCGCGCCCCGGCCGGCGCGAAAGGCGCCCCCGCCGCCCGCCCGCGCCCCGCGCCGCATGGAGCCCGGAGCCCGCATTCCGAGCCCCGCGCGCCGCGCCGGCCCCGCCGTGGGGGAGGGGCGGGGCGGGCTGCGAGAGACCCGGGAAACATGGCTGCTCGTCCTATTTCGGCGTCGCGGCGTGGCCACCAGCCCCCGGATCCGAGTTGGGAGAGGTTCTGAAGGTGGGTTTGTGGGGGTCCGGGGAAGCGCGGCGGGGAGGGGCGCAGGGGGCGCTCTCCCGGAGCTATTTGTCTTAAGAACGTTTTTTAAAAAATACAGTTCCTCCTCCCCCACCCCTTTTGTCCCTCTTTCGCTAGCTTTCTCCCCTCCCCCCCCAAATGTGCAGAAAGTGCCCCCTCCTCCGCCACCCGCGCCCCACCCCGCCTCAAGGCAGGGGGCAGGCGTGTGGGCCGGGAGACTCGGAGGCGAGGGGGCGAAGCGTGAGAAATCGCTCCCAGTTCGGCGCGCCGCGCGCCCCTCCCCCAGCACACACACTCGGGGAAGTTTAAAGAGCCGGTTCGACCCGCTTTCGATCTCGCTCCTAGTTGGCCAGCAGCGTTGACCGGGTTTGCTGGGCGAACCTCGCCTCCACAGCTGGCAGCCGCAACCCCGGCCCCTACTTGGCGCCCTTCCCCCTCCGCACAGGGGGCTTCCGGAAAGTACGCGGGAAGACCGTGCTCCGGCCCCCTCCCCCACCACCACACCCAGCCCCCAAATGGTCCGGCTCCGGGTCCAAGCCCCGACGAAACCCGCCGGGGAAAGCAAAAGCGCCCGCAAATTGTTCGCGGAAACTCCAGCCTCTCCGGCGGCACCCCTCCCCTCCGGCGGCCACCCCTCTCCCCGCCCTGCGCGCCATAAGGCACTCGCACGTCTACAGTCCACAGCTGCGTTATGATGGGAAGGGGGAGACAAAAAGGATCTTGTTTTCAAAAGTCTCACTCAGGTTTGGGGGAGGAACTAGGGAAAGAGGAAGCAAGGCCTGCCTTCGCCAGGGATTCGGGTTTAACGGGCTGGAGGGGCGACAGGTCAGAGCAGAGTGCTGCCCAAATCCCCAACTCTGTAGAACCCCAGCCACGGAGGCTGGGGGTGTCCGCTCGCCCCCGGTCACCCCGGAGGGGCCGAGTGGGGAGTTGGCCGGCGTCTCCGCCCCAGACCCAGGGTCTCCACCGCTAAGCCGCCAACTCGCATAAAACACTCATGTTTGGAAGCGAGAGCGAGACAGAAATAAAAAGGAGCGTTCCAGTCACCCACCTCACCTTCCCCCTCCTCGGGTTGGGCTTTCGCCCGAGCCCCCCAATTTCCACCCGTGCAAGTTTCCTCCGGCCGTCTCCCGCCGCTGCCCAATCAATAACGGCGGCGAAGGCAAACTCCCATCGCGGAGCTGCGTGTTTGCCGTGCCCGCATAAGCGCGGACCCAGCCAGTACCCACCACGGGCACCGGCTCTGGGCAGCTCGCGTCCTGACAAAGTTTCCCGTGCCCGTTTATCAACCGGGCGCCGAATGGCTGCCGGGGAGCCCACCCCTGAGAACGACGGGCCAGGGGTTCGAGCCGGGGGCGCCAAGGCCCGACGGCTGGCATCTTAGCGAGGCTGGAGGGAGCCGGGGCGAGGGGGACCGGGACGTAGCCTTCGGGCAACTTGCACTAGCGATCGCTCGAGGTGGGGAGGCACGGGGATTATCTGTGCCTTTGCACGTTCGAAAATCCCTCCCCCTCCTTCTAATTTATCCTCCCTTCGAAGGAAAGGAAGAAACATCAGCATCTGGCCCGAAGGTGGGGTGGAAAGAGTGAGGGAGAGAGAGGAGGAGAGGCAGGGAGGCAGAGAAAGGGAGGGAGGGAGAGAAAGGGCGCGTTCACGAACACTACAAAGTTACAAATATGGCTCCCCCGTCTCTCGCCTCATCACTGCAAAGAAATGAAGACGCACTTTAAACTCGAGCCCTTCCCAACTCCGCGGCAGCCCCCTCCCCATGCGCTCTCCCCGGGGGCCTCGGCCCACATTTATCAGAAACTAAACCGGACTCGCGAAGCCCAAAACTTATTGTGTGTGCGAGCGAGCGAGAGAAAGGGAGGGGGGAGGCGCAGGAGGGGGGCGGGAAGGGGGATACATTTATAAAATATAAACCCCCTTTTTTGTTGTTAAATCCAGGAGGCAGCCCCTCTCCTCCTCCTCCCTCGTTAATCTTCCCCCCAGACGGAGTCACGGGAGCAGCGAGCTCCAAGGGTTATTTGCCTCGTTCTCTCCGACCCAAACGCGTGCGCCCGCTGGCCCCGATGGGTGCACACTCGCACGCACACTCTCGCACCCACACTCGCACACGCGGGGCACACGCACAGGTAGTCACACACCAAGGGCAGCGGCGGCGAAAGCCGGAACAGGCTCGGATGGCATTGCAACCCCCCAGCCCTGCAATTCATTTGCAGTCCGACCTCCAAACCCGCACCTCCTGGGCGACCCCCCTCAAAAAAAAGTGCCTCCCCCCAACGCACACACACACAAAGTAGGAGAATGGACCGACAGAGATATTTTTGGCAAATGCTCACATCAGAGGGCGTCCTGTTCCGCAGCTCTAAATGAATCCGTTTGTCCATCTCCATCTCTCGCGCTCGCTCTCTGCAGAGGCTCCCGCGCCGGCGGAATTCAATCAATAAACCCCGAACCCACGGCCGCGCGTTTTAGGACTTTGAAGGCTCAACCAGCTCCGCTCGGTTCTCGAGCCCCCAGCACCCGCGGCGCACACTAACCTGATCACCGTGGAGGCGGGATCTGCGGCCCGCGGACGAGCGGCAGCAGCTTGAGCCAATCGCCGCCGAGGGTCTCCGGGCAACAGCCAATGGTGGCGGCGGCGGGGGGGAAGGGACCAATAGATGGACTGCGCAGCCGGCCAGGGAGGCTCAGCCATTTGGTTGTGGTGCCGGAGACGGACCCCTTTAGATTTCGGGGCGGCTGAGGAGCGCGGCGGCAGCTCGGTGGCTGAGTGAGGGGGGTGGGCGGAATGGCGGGGGAAGGGAAGGTGACTGTGCCTCGAGGGCCAAGCAGCCTGGCCTCGCCAGCCCGCCGCCGCCTCTGCGTTCGGCCGGGGGCGGGGCCGCAGGTGCGTTATGCGAGGGGGAGGGGCGCGGCCGCAGGGGTCGGTTCGGGGTCCCCGCCGGGCCGAGGGCTTCGCCGGGCCCACCGGGGCCTGCCCGCTCCGCACAGCGGGGTTGCGGTAGGAGGCGAGTGGCGTGAGGTCTGGAGCCCGCGGGCTGCCGGGCGGGCAGGCCGATGAAAGGCCTGGAAAGAGGGGGAGGGGTCAAGGGTGCAGTGCGGGGGAGAGCCTCGTCATATTCTGGGTCCGGCAGGTCGAGTTGTAGGAGTGTAGCCCACCACCATCTCCGCCGCGGCCTCCAGCCCCCCGGTTGCGGCTCATAGCCAGCACGCCCCTTCCCCTCCCGCCTCGTCCAAGTCAGGCCGCTGCTATCGCCGCCCCTCGAATAAATAAGTAAATAAAAGCAAGATGCTTCCACCTTTGGATGAGTTACTGCGCGGTCTCGACCCTCCCCACGAAGAGGCATTTCATTTTGCTGTCATATAAGGTCAGCTGGGAAGAAGTGATCACCAGGAGGCACCGAGGATCTTGTTTAGGCGATAAATGAATGAAGACCATGGATTAAGAACTGTTGCTGGATATATAGAATATTAAAAAGTGGAAAAGGAGGGTCCTAATAACTCCTGGTTTTCTGGACCAAACATAATTTATGGGCTTTATAGACCTAGTGAAAAAGAACGGCGCACAGTTTATTCTAATCGTCCATCTGAGTCATTTGGTTCGATTTGGGTTGCCAAGGAAGCTCTAAGTGGAGCACTTTCTCCAGGTTTTTCGGTTTGCTTGTTTTGGGTATTTTTGAATCACATTAAGTTTTAAGAGACCTTAAAGCCCTGATTCCCACTGGTTTACCAACTTCTTATGGCTCTAAATTGGCTTCCTATGGCTGTTAATAGACCACGGGGGTGGTCGTCAACAAGGACAGATACATCTTTACCTTTCCACACAACTGTATTTCAGTGTCTATTTCTACATGTCTAAACTCTTAACCCACATACCCCAAGGTAGTTTTTTTCTTTTTGGATACATTGTGTTTATTTTTCAGAGACGTGGGTTCAAGGGAGATATAAATCAGTATGTATGTTGCAAATTTAAAATATTGTTGCATAGCACCAATACAGTTTCATTCTTAAACGTAAAGTTTAGGAGGAATTAAAAAGTAATAGAATGTAAATAAAACACATATAGAATGCTTACACTGGGGAAGAAGCCAGTAACTTTAATATTGCAGCTTGATAAATTGCAAACGTAAAGTGCTGCAAGTAAGCATTTCACTCAGTAGATTCTTTCAGATACAATAATAAATGGAATTTGAAATCTGATGTTTACTCCTTAAGTAGCTGGGAAATGCAAAATAAAAATTAAAAGTCATTGTTTTATTTCATTTGAGTATAAGTGGTATAATTTATTTGACTTGTTGACTTAGCTGACAAATGTGTCATCCTCAGATTTTGTTAATCTTATTGAAGCCTATTTCTGTAGTTGGAATTTATTCTTTTTGAATTGTATTGGCTTCCTTTTAAAACATGAACACCAAATTACCTGTCTTTTCCGATTGAGTCAGTTGTTATTTCTGAATATGGTATTTAAGGCTGTTTTCAAACAGAGCTCTTCATTACAAACAAGTCAATATGGTGTGTACAATTTATGTAACATAGGAGTCCTGAAGTTTATGTTCTATTTGATGGTAAATGCTCATCTTCAATATAAAATTTTAACCACAGTTAATACCACATAGCTAGCAATGAGATATGGGACCGTGTTTCCAGAAGAGTAATCCTTCAAAAGCAAACCAATCAAATGCAGAGATGTGTCCCATCCAGCTCTGTTAAAAAGAAGCAAATAGCTCACTCTAGCATACAAGGACTGAAGATGAAGACTTCGAAGCTCAAACCCCCATCAAAGAAAGTATACAGAAAGAAACTAAAATTAGAATTGAAAAAATCATGGCCTGATCACTAAATCAAAATATTAAATGTAACAGTTGGTTTTAGAAGCATCTTATACATTTTAATGAGAGTTTTTGTATTAGTGTTAGAAAATTGAAAGTAAGCTTCACTGTATGTTACTCATTACAGAAGTTGAAATATCCAAAAAGCATATATAACCAATGGAATACTTCCCATTTTCCCAACATACTTTGAAAGAAAAAATTTTCATTTTATTTTATTTCATTTTATTTTTGAGACAGACTCTCACTCTGTCACCTGGCTAGAGTGCAGTGGTGTCATCATAGCTCACTGGAACCTCAAACTCCTGGGCTCAAGCAATCCTCCTGCCTCAGCCTCCTGAGTAGCTGATACTATAGGTGCACATCACCATGTCTGGCTATTTTTTCTATTTTTGGTAGAGATGGGGTTTCACTTTTGCTCAGGCTGGACTTGAACTCCTGACCTCAAGTGATCCTCCCGCCTCGGCCTCCCAGAGTGCTGGGAAAACAGGCATGAGCTGCCACGTGTCCGGTCTATAAATAGATTTATTTGTAGTTCAGTTGTAAGGAAATCGTAATATGATTTTGATCTTTTATTATCAAGAGGAAATAGGAATATAACACAGCTAAAGCTGACCCATTTGCCCCACATGACTCAACCAAATATTTAAAAAAAACATACTACCCTTATATTCCTTGTTTTACACAGTGGTTTCTTAAGTTACATTTTATCGCACATTATAGTAGTAAATAAGTGCTCTGAATGGCTGTGCATTTCAGATAGTAAGAAAAGAAGCTCGATACCAAGGAATCTTGGCTGAATTGTGAAATAGAGTGGGAATAGGTGGAGTTCCTAACTACTGAGTGACTCTGCAATAGAAATTAGATTATGAAAGATGTAGAATCTCTAACCTCTGGAACTGGGTTTGATTCACACTGAGAAGAATAAATGAGATACACAAAGTTTGGCCCCCTAGAGAGAACGACAGCCAAGGAAGGAAAGATATCTTCCTGCCTTCCAGAGTATTTTCCATCAAGAACCATTCCAAATGAACAGCCTGTTTTGTTCTCAAAGACATACAATAAATGGGTGTCCTTAGCTTCTTTTGATATGTGTTGGAAAATACTGTTTTATAAATACACACATGGTTGCTGCTGCCGTTTTAGCTCCTTTACCCTTGTTTGAGCTCTAAAGACGGAGACCCTTTGGTTAGCATCCTTTTTGAGTCAAACTAATATATTCACAGTTCAACTTTTTGTTCTTCAGCTTGAATCACATGCACTGGAACCTCGCCATAGTACTTTTTTACCTACGTCATGGTTCTGCTTGGACCCCAAAGACAATGATATGGAAAAATTCCAGCCTAATTATATTCTCTTTTGTCTGTATATATAAATAGCTTTTAGAAATGTAGATTATTCTTTTGAAATCCATGGTAACAAATGTGAAGACTACTACATTTTGATTTGAATAACAAAATAATGTTGAGGCCTAGGATCTAAGAAGTTAAATATTCCTAATTTCTTTTGCTTAGTAAAGCATTGAATGAATGATTTTTAAAAAGAAATATTTTTTAAAACATGATTGAATCGTTAAATATTCCTCATTTTCTTTTGCTAATAAAGCATTGGATGATTTTTAAATGCAATTTTTTAATCTTCACATAAAATTTGGGTAAAAAAAGAAAAATAATTTTTAAAAATGATTGAATAATTACCTTATCAATGGAGAAAAAGCACTGCATGAAAACAGTGATTATATATGACTTTAAACATTAAACTAGTAAGCCCAGCAGGATAGTGAGTACCTAGTCCCAAGTGTGGGGGAGGCTGAGGCAGTAGGATCAATTGAGCCAAGGAATTTGAGACCAGCCTAGGCAACATAGTGAGACTCTATCTCTTAAAAAAAAAAAAAAAAAATTAAACAGTAGAAATCTTAAACTCAGCTTAAAGATGGTTTATTTTGAAAAGGAAAAAAAAAATTACCTGCACACTTGTTTGGAAATCACTAGAAATGTTGTGAATCCATTTCTTTCTTTTTTTTTTTCTTTTCTTTTCTTTTTTTTTTTTTGAGACAGAGTCTCACTCTGTTGCCTGGGCTAGAGTGCCATGGCGTCAGCCTAGCTCACAGCAACCTCAAACTCCTGGGCTCAAGCGATCCTCCTGCCTCAGCCTCCCGAGTAGCTGGGACTACAGGCATGCGCCACCATGCCCAGCTAATTTTTTCTATATATTTTTAGTTGTCCAGTTAATTTGTTTCTATTTTTTAGTAGAGACGGGGTGTCACTGTTGCTCAGGCTGGTCTCGAACTCCTGACCTCGAGTGATCCTCCCGCCTCCACGTCCCGGAGTGCTAGGATTATAGGCGTGAGCCACCACGCCCGGCCATGAATCCATTTCTTAAATATGTTTATTAAAGATAATTTGGGGGTACCAATGAGAGGAAAGTTTGTTTGCTATTCATCAGGAAGAAAACTAGAGCTATAAGCTCTTATTTTTAGTATAAAATATGGCAATAAAGGAAAGAAATAAATGCCATAAAAGCAAATAATGGAATGAGGAGCTATAGAACAAAGACTGTGACTAAAGGCAATTTAGGTTGAAAAAAATAGAAATGCAATTAATTTAGAGTCTACTAATTTGTTTTAATCCTCCTGAGGTTGAAGTTTACCTTCATGAAGAAAAGGGTACTAAAATCCATTATGGTATAAGAGGTAGAGATCAGACTTTCTAAGAAGTTTTAATATCTTTACTATTTGCAAATAGTATTTATAATTTTGAGCATACACAGTAAAATTGTCCTCTCAGATTCTCTGCTTTGTAATGGCAGTTATTATCTGTACCTCTAAGTAATGATCTATTTTTAAAAATGTATTCTACAACTCTTCTTGAATTAGAGATTAATTTAAAATGCAGTCTCAGAAATTAGTAAATTTTAATTGTATTTCTGGTCGAAATATTGGGTCCTTTCAAGAGAGTATACGTGTACTCTAAACTTTCTCTGGAAATTCTGGATCTTAGCAACCTTAAGATAAAATTTTGAATTTGATTGCACATGACCAAATGAGATAGCCATGTTAGGTGTTTGAGGCTTTTACCCAGCAGAGGAACACGTTTTATTCTTCTGGATTGGTCTTCTGACCCAGTAATTTACCTGAAATTATCTTCCATGCCTTCTGTGTAGGAGAATTATCACTTCTACATATATTTATGCAAAGGCAACTTGATGAAGTGTGATAAACACTTTTCACTAGACTGGACCAGCTCATCATGTCTGTGTTCGTGTGGAGAAGTAATGCTGTAGATGTCACAGAAGAGCAGGCAAATTCAGGATATAAGTGTGTGAAGATGTGTAACAGACATGTCAATCATGGTATCACAGCACTTTTATAATAGCAGAAGTAAGGAAAGAAAGAAAAGAGAAGAGGGGGAGAAAAAGAAGGAAGGAAGGGAAAGAAAGGAAGAAAGAAGAAAAGAAGAGAAAAGATTCATATGCCCAGGAAAAAAGTCTGGCAGGGTATGTACCAAAAAATGTTTTTGAAAATTTTTTTAACGATGGCTCTGTATGAGTGATGAGGTTATAGTGGTTTTTGGTTTAGGGGTGTTTTATTTGTCTATATTTTAAAAGTTTTTCAGTTGGTAAGTAATTTTTGCAATAAGAAAAATGGTTATTTTTAACAGAAAATATAGATGTAGTTGATAACTGGGATGTTTGTGCTAGTCAGAAGTTTTGGTTGAAGGCAACAGAAATTTACCCTGACCAATGCAAGCAGAAAGCAATTTTTATAAGGCCATCACAGAGCCAAAGAAGAACAAGGCCCAGGAAATGAGCAGGAAACAAGGGAAGCCGGGCAGCCTAAAGCACAGCCAAGATGACGCTCTAGGTACAGTCTGCAAAGGACCCCACACCTCAGAAGTCATCTCTATGCTGTGGGCTCTGCACCCCACCATGGCTGCAAATGATCTCTCAGCATCCTGCATTTTTGTGTCACTCCCTCAAAGTTCAAAGCCCTTGGCAGGAACATTTGCAGATGCCCCAGCTGTCAGGGAAAAAGATTATCTGCCCCCTTTAGCTTCCACAGTGGGATGTGTGACCCTGCCTCCTGTCTATTTTAGGATTCTGCCCAAACAAAGAGTATTCTGGTGCTAGGTGACCAAAGCTAAAAATCCACTAACATGTTCTAATACAATCATACTGTGAAAGTTTTCTAATGATCCACATTACCTGCATCTAAGCTCCTCTTCTGCTCACTACTACTTACCGGGAAGAGACTGCATCACCTATTGAGGATCAATCTAAAGCAGAGTTAGTATCTGAAATCCTAATTTCCTTTCAGATGGTTCCCTATCCAAATCCTAGGTCAAAAGAAACAATATATTATTGTTGATGTCAATAAAAGACTTAACAAAGCAGAGCTGATGATAACCTTAGGACTTTAAAAGAAAATATCCCCAGTAGAGATATTTGATTTTAAATTACAAGGAATTTAGTCCTAAGGGATAATCTAAATATAGGCATGATCTACATGTTATATTTCATGAATAAATGCAGAGATCTGTAGATACCAAATGACATAAGATCTTGAGTAGTGATGGATTACTGCTAATGAGTTTCTATCTGCTACTCTAAGCACATGTCCAGGCTCAAATGCAGAACTAAGCAGAAGGGTATGAGATTTGTAGTCAAAATCTATTAGAAGTAGGCAAGTGGTCACAGGCTAAGTAAGGGTTCCCAGCAGGATACTGTCACTTTAAGGACAATTTTGAAGAAAAAACGATGATGGTGAAAGAATCCCCAAAACCACAAACACATCAAAGAGGCATGTGTTTCTATATTCCTGGGAACAAAGAGGAAGGTCGTCAAGGATGTGCTTGTAGAAAACATTAATACTGGAATATTGTCTTCTTTCCCATCATTTCAGGTCAGTTAGCTTAGATTGCTTTTCAGCTAGAAAAAGCAAATAATACCCTTGCAAGGACTCTAAACAATGTTATAGGAATTCAACTGGTTTTCATTTCTATTAAAGCATGGTTTAACTGTGACATGAATAGAAGTTCCTTATAAATGCCAAGAACTTCTTTACAGAGAAGCAGTGCTGAAGATTCTGTTCACTGATAGACAAAGTGTTCTTCATGACCAAGTGTTATATTTATTAGACTTTAACTTTTCTCAGATGATTTAATGCAAATTATGGCAGACTACTAATTGTTTAACAAAATCCATTTCCTCTTCCTCCTGAACACAAAGCTTGACTATGCTTCCTAGATGCCCTTGCAGTTAGATGGGGTCATGTGACTGGGTTCTGGCCAGTTGAGGGTTAAGTGGAAATGATGTTGCCACTTCAAGGTCTGACAGTGCCAATGCATGCTGGCTGAGATGGAGGGACTTTAGAAGCCTCGTGTTTATGCGGTGGAACCTCTCTCAGCCTGTGTCTCACAGGAGAGCCATTCCACCAGCCTATTCACCTGCCTATCAAGAGATAAACTGTGCCCAAGATAGAAATTTTATGGGGCTGTTCTGTTATAGGTTTGAGTCTGTTACTGTAGCCTATGCTAACTAATATACTAATAAAGTTTTTTTTTCAGTCTTAGTTTTCTATTTGTTTATGATTTTGCAGATCAATTGTAAATTTGAGTATTGTTGTATTTGCAGTGTGTCTTTGAATTTACAGGTTCAAAGTACCATACAATAGAGATAAAAGGATTACATTAAATATTAATAACAAGTACTTAATGAAGAAAAGAAATAACATGCAAATATCTCTCTTTCCCCCAAACTTAGTGCTTGGCTCATAATAGGGATAAAATAAATGTCTGTTGTCACCTCAGTAAATGAGCCACCTCCCTTCCCAAGCTGCAGACTGACATTTCAGTTGCTCGTTGGGCATTTCCAAAGAGCTGTCCTACAGAAGCAACCACACAACATTTCCAAAACTAAAGTCATCTTCCCAGCCAGCCTCTGCCTACTCTGCCTCCACCACACTACCACTATCTTCCTGACTCCCCTGTTTTTATCAGTGGCATCCTTGGAATTGTGCTCTGTTGACTCCTATAGCCAAATGGTTACCTCGTCCTCTAATTTTTTAACTATCTTTCCTCCTTGGAGCCCCTCTTTCTCACCACTGTACCCGAGAGAGCTCCTAGCTCCCTCATACCTAAATCTACTCTCTGTGGCAGTGGTTCCCAGGCTTCTGGTTTTCTCACCAATAACATTTCAAAAAAAGGGCTTGAGGACCAACATAGAATTTCCAACTTTTAATTTTTGCCAGATAAAAATATTCTTTAAAAAAACTATCATTTATTTTTCTATAGACTATTTTTAAAATGGTAATGTAGGGAGGACTCAGCTTGAGAATATAGGACAGTCCTTCAGAATATAGGACAGAATAGAATTAAATTCTGTTCTCATAAAATTTTATTTTATGAGAATTTGCTACATTGTCCAAGATCAGGTAGTTGGAAACTCTTGTTTAGACCAGCACTGGCCCTGTGGTCTGATACCGTCTTGTGGCCAGATGCTCCTTTGATCAACAGGGAACAGCCTCTCTGGTTCCCTGTGTCCTGCTCTCCCCCACCTGGCCTTTAAGCTCTCGACAAGGACACCCCATGCTACCTTTCCAGGGTTATTTCTAATTTCCAGGCAAATTAGACCCACTGTTATTCCCTGTTCTTTTCTATCTTTGACTATGTGATTCTTTCACCTTGTACACTCTATCCTTTCTTCTCCACCAGTCAAAATCATACCTAAAATTTAAGGCCAAACTTGATGCCAGTTCCTCCATGAAACCTTTGATGATCCATTATACCTACACAACCAAGAGCTTTCCTCTCCTGGAACTTTCATAACACTATAAAGCGTAGCAAGTTGCCACTTACTTCCACATGCTGTATCTTTACCCTTCCCACAAAATTCCAAAAATCCTTGAAGATAATAAAAAATGTTTGATTCATTTTTATTACCCCTTCATTATTTGAATATAGATATTCAGTATATATTTAATGACTAAATAAATTCTTTGAACATCATAGGCACCATACTTTAAAAAGTACCATTGAAACATTTAAATTAATTTGATCTTCAATGTCAGGTAGCAATATTCTATAGGGGAAACAGGGATTGCTACGTAACTTCTTTATTCTTTCCAACATGAGGGAAACAAAAATAAATTCTGGTTTCTATGACCATAACACAGAAGCTTTTCTACTATAACAATTTTATTTTGGGCTCCTACCCAGGAATTGTCTTGTCTTTTATTTTAGGCTCCTACCCAGGAATTGAATTGTTTTAAGAGGCAATTTGCAGGAGAAATGGGAATTACAGATCTCCCTAATTCCAATCTGATTTTGTGTACATGCCAGTTTTAGTGAAGGTACACAGCTTTTATTCCTTTAGGTTTTGCATTCATCAAGGGGCAAGAAGGAATGGGATGACAAAGCTCATCTGTTTCACTCTTATTTAACATTTGAAGGAAATCTGAGCACTTGTACTTCAATGTTCTATCTTTGACCTGAGACATATTTTTTCCTCTAGTGTTCTATTAATATGAAAATCAATATGTAAATTTTTTAGTTTTACTCCAATTATATGAATAATAGAAAAGTTAGCAAAGATTAAGTTGAGTATATTTTATTAAGCTATTAAGTATTTTATGGAAGGCACGAAAATAAAAGACAGAACCCTATAAAAATACAGAATTTTCTTGGCTCTTAGCACTGGCCAGAAAAAATTTCATATATATATATATATATATATATACACACACATACACACACATATATATATATAAAACTTTAAATTTGCAATCTGAATTTTAGTGTGAGCATGTGGTAAGGTAAGAGGCTGTTTATGTTTAACCTTGCACTACAGCTAGAGATGAGAAAAACATAATGGATTCTTAAATTCATTTCTTTTAAAAAATAAATCTGTTGACTTCCAGTTCTAGTCATGATTGAGTAGCTAGTATTGAACTCACCTTTCTGATGTAAACAATAGAAGCTAGACAAATTGTGTAAAACAACAATGTACAGATGCTGAACAGCAACCAAGGCAGGATTATTACTCTTCAGAAAAGGGAAGCACGTGAGGTCAAACTCACATTCATCCTAGCACAGAGATACAGAGCCCAAGCAGAGAGCAGCGGTGTCTCTGGGCAGAGAAAACTGAGATCAGAGTTTAGGCCTCCTAGCATAGTTGAATTTGGAGGATAAGATCACTTAGAGGAGGGAACTACAGAGAAGAAGCCCTTAAAAATTACATATAAATTTCCCTCAAGTATTTGGCCCACTGTTAAGATTTGTATGTACAAGGCAAGTCTCCAGGAGGTATAACAGAGAACAGTTTCTAGGAAGTTGAAAGCTAAACAGAGATTTCAGGGGTTGCACAATAATGGGGATATGCTAGAGGCTAGGCTCAGCCGAATGTAGAATGTATAAACCTTAATGAATGGCTAGATATTTGTGGAGACTTTAGAAGGCCCACATCCTAGGATTATGGGTTATGAACTACTAGTGTTACACAATAAGTGTGAAGGCTAAATTTACGTAGACATTTGCTACTAGAACAAGATTCAGTATTCAGAAGAATATCATCTAGAGCCCATTCACTGTATTAACCACTACATCCAGCAGACCAAAAAAAAAAAAAAAAAAAACAAAACAATCACCATGAAATAAAACAGTAAAAGAAGCAGACCCAGAGATGATTCAGATATTGGAGTTAGCAGACAAGGACTTTAAAATAATTATCATTAGTATGTTTTAAAAAATTAGAGGAAAAGATAGACAAAATGGATGAAAATATAGAGTACTTCAACAGAGAATTTGAATCTACGATTAGGAATCAAAGGGACATTCTAGAAATGAGAGTTGAAATATTCTCAAATTAAGAACTATTTTAATGGTTATAGTGCCAGTCCATATTCAAAAATAGTTATAGAAAATATTTAAACTGAACACATAAACAAAAAAATAATGGAAAAAAATAGCAAAGTAAGAGAGAGAGAGATATAGGGTGCAGACAAAAGGTCTAACATACATGTAATTAGTATTACAGAAACTGAGGAGAGATAGGACATAAGCAATATTTGAAGAATAATCATTGAGAATTTTTCTGTTCTAATGAATGATAAAGGTACAGATTTAAAAAGCCTCACAAACCTCAAGCAGGATAATAAAATCACACCTAAGCACAGCAGAGTCAAATTTCTGAAAACCTTAGATAAAAAGAAAATCTTAAGAGCAGCCAGAGGAGAAAAGATACACTATCTCTGGCGGAACAACAATAAAGATAATAATTGATCTGTAACAAAAATCTGTGTATGGTGGAAGACAATGGAATAACTTAAAAAAAAAAAAGAGAGAGAGAGAGACAGGGTCTTTCTCTATCACCCAGACTGGAGTGCAGTGGTGCAATCATAGCTTACTATAACCTTGAACTACTGGGCTCAGGCAATCCTCCCACCTCATCATCCCAGGTCGCTGGGCCTGCAGACATGCACCACCATGCCCAGCTAATTTTTTATTTTTATTTTTGTTTTTGTAGAGACAGGAGCTTGCTACATTGCCCAGAGTGGTCTCAAACTCCTGGCCTCAAGCAATCGTCCTACTTTGGCCTCCCAAACTGCTGGGATTATAGGCATGAGCCACCATGCCCAGCCCTCAAATAATATCTTTAAAATGCTGAAAGGAAAACAAAATAAAACAAAAACCTGTCAACCTAGAATTCTGTACAAAAAAAAACCAGACAAAACTTTAAATTTGAAAGTTAAAAAAAAAAAAAAGACTATCTTCACATACTAACATACTAAAGAACTGTGAAGTTGCACCCCTAGTGGTCTAACATGGTAAGTAATCCTGAAGTATTAATAGTTTATTCAGGTTGAAGAAAAATCACTAGACACCATCGTACTGATTAAATATAAAAGACTATTCACTTTTAAAACAACAATTATAATAAATATTTGTGGAGTTTGTAATCTAGATAGAAAGTAAAATATATGAAGTCAATAACTGTTGTAAGATTCTTGTATTATTTGTGATAGTAACAGTTACACTGTAATAAGAATACATTTTGTAAATTCTAGGATTAACTGCTAAAAGACTGACAGTCAAAAGAAAACAAAAAAGATAAAAAGAATATTAAAATACTTGATTAATAAAAAGAAGGCGTGAAAAGAGGGAGAAAAGAACAGATGGGAAAAATAAAAAACAAATATTAATAGCAAGGTGATAGACTTAATCCAAAATTAATTATTTCATGATTAGAGTAAAGGTAAATGAACAAAACACTTGATTTGAAATCAGATTGTTGGAAAATTTTTTTAAAAGACCCAATTATATGCTTCTTACAAGATACAAAAATCTGAAAATACAAATAAGTTTAATGTGAGAGAATGGATCAAATATGTCATGCAAACAACTAATCAAAGAAAGCACACATGATTATATTAATATCAGACAAAGTAGACTTTAATGCAAGAAGTATTACTCAAAATAAAGAGAGAAAATTTATACTGATAAAGGGGTCAATTCAACACAAGCCAATAACAATGTTAAATTTATACGCAACTAAGAACATAGCTCTAAAATACACAAAGCAGCGGTTGAGAGAATAAAAGGATAAACAAATCCTCAGTTATATTTGGAGAATTCAACACAGTTTTCTTAGTAACATAGAATAAGCAGAAAACTAAATTAAAATATAGAATATTTAAACAATACCATCTACCAATTTTATCCTAATTAGTATTGATAGAATACTACACCCAAAAGTACAGAATATACATTCCTTTTAAATGCATATGTAGCATTTATCAAATAAAATATACTTCAGTTTATAAAGCAAATCTCAACAAATTTCAAAAGTTTAAAATTATAAAGGATATAATTCCAAACGAAATTTAGCAAATGGGATTTACTTCAGGGTGGCAAGGGCACTTTAACATCAGAAAATAAATCAATGATATTTGCCACAATAATTAAGTATAGGGGAAAAAAACCCCATAGATTCAGAAAAAGCATTTGATAAAAGTAACTACCAGTTCATAATTAAAACATCTCAAACTAGGAAGAAAGGGAACATCCTCAATCTAATAAAGAGCATCTAAAAAAAATCATACAACTACCATTGCATTTAATGGTGAAATACTGAATAATATTTACCTAAAATCAGGAAAAGGCAAAGATGTTCACTATCACCACTTCTATTTGACATTGTATTGGTGGTCCTAGCCAGTGTGATAAGGCAAGAAAAAGAAATAGGTATACAGATTGAAAAAGAATGAAGCAAAACTGCCTTTACTGCAGACATGATTGTTTACATTGAAAATCTTTAAAAATCTGTGAAAAAATACCAAAACTGAAAAATGACTTTAAGAACATTGCATGAGGCCAGGTGTGGTGGCTCATGCCTGTAATCCTAGCACTCTAGGAGGCTGAGGCAGGAGGATCGCTTGAGCTCAGGAGTTTGAGACCAGCCTGAGCAGGAGCGAGACCCCATCTGTATAAAAAAAAAAAAAAAAAAAAAAAAAAAAGGATCATTGCATGATACAAGATCAATATACAAAATCAACTGTATTTGTATATACTACCAAAAAACAATTGAAAAATGAACTTTAAAAAATAACATTTACATTAGCATTCAAAAACGTAAAATATTTGGGAATAAATTTGATAAAAGATCTGCAAGACATTTATACTCCAAACTGTAAAACATTGTAAAGAAATTTAACAAAGACCTAAATGAATGGAGTTATATAATGTTCATGGAATAGAACACTTGATATCATTGAGGTAGCAATTTTCTCCAATTTGATCTATAGATTTAACATAATCTCAACCAAAATACCAAATGACATTTTTTGTAGCAAATCAGCAAGCTGATTCTAAAATTTATATAGAAATTCAAAGACCTAGAAAAAACAATCTTGAAAAAGAACAAAGTTGGAGGACTTATGCCACTTGGCTATAATGCTATAGTATTCAAATGCCATGGAGTATTGTTGTATTGATGGACTACAGGTTAATGGAACAGAATAGAGTCCACAAATAAATCTCCATTATATGGTAATTGATTTTTGGCAAAAGATCCAAGGTTGTTGGTCCAAGTGCAGTGGTGTTTACAACTAATTGATCACAACCAGTTACAGATTCCTTTGTTCCTTCTCCACTCCCACTGCTCCACTTGACCAGCCTAAAAAAAAAAAAAAAAAAAAAGATCCAAGGTCATTCATCAGGAAATGAAGATCTTTTTCAACAAATGGTGTTGAAAAACTGGATATCTGTATGGAAAAAAAAGACCTTGACCTATGTCTCACAGCATACATAAACATTAATTTGTGATGGATTATGCATGTAAACATAAAATCTAAACCTTTAAAGCTTTTTAAGAAAAACATAAGAGAATAGCTTTCTGAATTTGAGGTAGGCAAATATTTCAGATGGGACACAAAAAACACTAGCATAAATTTAAAAAGTTATAAATTGGATTTCATAAAAAAATCTCTGCTCATCAACACCATTAAGAAAATAAAAGGCAAGCCACAGTGTGTTTGAGAACATTCTCAATACATATATTTAAATATATATATATATATATATATATAGACACTTGGATTCAGACTATATGAGGAACTCCTACAAATCAAAAAGCCAAGAAGAACAAGTAGGCAAAAACCTCAAATAGACACTTGCAAAAGAAGATGTATAAATAGGTAATAAGAACATGCCACATGATGGAGATTTGGTGGGGGTGGGAGATAGAGCCATGACAGGTTAGAACAGTCTATCGGAGGCTGAGCAGGGTGAGGAAAGCATCCCCCACAGTGGGAAGTCCTGGTATGGGTGCCAGAGCCTGAGTAGCATGAGGAGACCAACCACATGGGAGGCAGCCTTGCATGGCAGGTCAGAAGTCTAGCAGAGAGAGGAGGGAAGTCATGTCCAGGGACAGTCCAATATGGCATATTAGAGCATGAGCCCCAGGGTAAGATGGGTGCCCACACAGGGGGCAGCCAGTGTAAGATGTCAGAACCTGAGCTGGGAGAGCAGAGTTCATATGAGAGGTAGCCCAACCTGGGGAGTTAAAGCCTGAGCTGGATGAGAAAAGTATCAATGGGAGGGTGGCCCAGCATGGGGAGTCAGAGCCTAAGTGGAGTAAGGAGGGCATCAAGTGGCAGGGAGACCCAAAGATTTCAGAATCTGAGCAAGGTGAGCAGGGTGTTCTATTAGAGGAATGACCTAGAGTGGAGTGTCACAGTGAGTGAACATGGTGAGGAGGATGACCATGTTGGGGAGGGGATGACAGTGAACATGGGAGACTGGATGCATTCAGCATATTGATTAAATAATATATATACTAAGGATAACACATGTCAGAGTAAGGAGCTACAAATATGGAAAGGAAGAAAACTAAAGTGAACCCTATGGTGTTGGATTGGAATTAGAAATATTGGTGTACACTCATGGTTTTTAATACATGTAGACAGGTATAGAAATAAAGATAGATGTAAATGTATGTGTTTGGGGTGTGTGTGTGTCCCTCCATATGTGCCCTTGTTTTGTTTTGAGAGAGGCCCTGGAAGCAGTGATGCGGCAATAACAATGAGTACACTAAGTGCCTAAATCTTGGTTTCTAAATACCATTTTCCACTAAAAGAAACTAGGGCTCCTTGGAGAAATGGCTGGTTCCAGGAGAGGGGAGGAAAAGTACAAGTGATTCTGGATATTCTTATTCTACAAAGCCAGATATTTTGTTCCAAGAATGATAAGGACATGTCAAAAGGATACAGAAGCCAGATTACAGGGCTAAATCTGGTACACTCTTAGTATCAAAATAAGTGATAGGTTATGACCCACTGAAGAATATAGGAAATCACAAGTTCATACAGATATACATTAATAAATGAACAAATTAAAAGTGTGGGAAGAAACAGAATGGTTACCTAATCTCAAAGTACCTCCCCAGTAACTTCATAGTGTAGATGCCTTGCAAACACCTCCTTATTCAAGTGATCAGTAAACACCATTAGTTAAGGGGAAAATTAAAGTCATGTGCCTTCTATGATAATCTTGCCAAAGATACATAACCTGAATGTACTTATGAAAAGATACAGACAACCCCAAATTTGGGGCTGTTCTACAATATGATTAACCTGTAAACTTCAAAAGTAGCAAGGTCCTGAAAGTCAAGGAAACATGTGCATAGTTCCAACTTGATGGAAAGTAAAGAAATTTGACAACTAAATGCAGTATATAATTTTTGAACTCTATCCTTTTGCTAGAAGGAACATTATAGGGAAAATTGTTAAAGCTTGAGTAGGGTCTGAGAATTAGATGGTTGTATGTATCAATATTAATTTCCTAATTTTATGGTTGTATTGTGGTTATGTAGGAGAATGTCCTTGTTTGTATGAAATACACACTAAAGAATTAGGGGGAAATGGGGCATCAGGTTGGCAACATATTGTAAAATGGTTTGGGAAAAAAAGGTTTTTTGTATTGTACTTGCAACTTTCTCTAAATTTGTGATTATTCCAAAAAATTAAAACTATTAAAATCATCGTCACACACACACAAGATAATACTAAGTGTTGGTGAAGATGTGGAGCTGCTGTCCCACACTGTTGGAGGAGGGGTCATATGGTACAACCCCTTTGGAAAATGTGTGTCAGTTTCTCATAAAGTTACACCTACCCTATGACCCAGTAATTCCATTCCTAGAAATGTCCACAGAAGTGCTTGTATGTAATTAGCAGATTTATTCAACATAGCTGCAAACTGGAAAGAAGCTAAATGTTCTTTTTAAATAAGTGAATGGATAAATATTAATAAATTGTGGTTTACCCATACAATGGAATACTATTTAGCAATTAATAGGAATGAACTGCAAATACACAGAACGATATGGATGAATCTCAAAAGCATTATGTTGAGTGAAAGAAGTCAGACACAGATGAGTTTATACTTACAATTCCATTTATATGAAGTTCAAGGACAGTCAAAACTAAATTATAATGATTGAAATTAGAATAATTGTTGCTTTGGGGGGGTTGACTGGAAAGGAGTAGGAGGAGACTTTCTGGGTGCAGAAATGTTTTATATCTTGATCAGGTGGTGGTATATATTTGTCAAAACTCATCAAACTGTACACTTAAAATCTATGTGTATTATTTTTGTAAAATATATTTCAACTTTAAAAGCTATATTTTAAAATAATTCACTAAATAATCAGCAGTGGTTATATCTGGGGGGAGGATTCTTTCACTTTCCATATTATGTATTTCTAAAGTTTTGAACTTTTTTCAACAAGCATGTCTTAGTTATTAAAAAGAGTCTTAGAAAAATAGAAGAGCCACACTGAGGATCTAAAAATATTAAATTACATGAAGGTATGATTTGTCCAAAGGGTGCTCAAGCAACTAGTTATTTTGAGGAAACAATAAATTAGATCTTCTTTTAATGTACCCGAAAAAACGTTTAAGTGAGTCAAAGAGTTAGTATATAAAATCAAGTCATAAATTTTACAACAGAAAATAGAGGTCAACATTTATCTGATACCAGAATGGCAAAGATATTTTCTAGGATTAAAAACAGTGTTAGGGACTCTAAAGGGATAGTTTTTGCTGCATGAGAGTGTTCAAATATATAATAAAATAGAAACAATTAAATGCAGTAGGAAGTGTGTGGGGGGGCGGAATTTACAAAAGCATAACAACATTTGACAGGTTTGCAGCCAAAAGATGTAAATTCTAGAGAGGGAGAAACGATAGAAAGATGAAATAATGGAAGGAAGGGAGGGAGGAAGGTAAGAAAGGAGAGATGGAGAAAGAGAGAAAAAAAGGAAGGAAGGAAAAGATAACAAAGAGGAAAAGAAAAGAATGAAGGGGAGGGAAAAGAGTTAAGAAGGAAGGGAGGGAGGGAGAGAAAACAAATGGTTAATCAACAGGTGAATGAAAAGCAAACCTGAATTTTAAAACCTAAATTGTACCTATCAAATTAGCAAGGATTATTGATAAATGATAGTACTTGATGACGGCCGTGGAGTGGCCAGACGAATGCTTGCTCAATTCACGTAGGAGTATAAATTGTTACACGTCTGAAAACCGAGCTAGCCACGTATGTTGATAACCTTTAATGTCTATGTTTTTTGAACCAGAAATATCACTTTAAAAAAATCTATTTAAAGGAAATAATAAAAAATGTCCCTCTTTTCAGAATTATTTATAATAGCCAAAATAATAAAAATAACCTAAATGTCAACATTATAGGACTAATTCTTAAATTATGGGACATTCGTTTGATAGATTGTTATTCTACCATGAAATGGTATTTACAAAAGAGTTTTTAATAGCATGCTTTAAAAAGAACGCACATGGTAGATGAAGGACAGCAAGGCTGAACTAACTCATCGGGCTCCGAAATAGAAACTTCCCGGTGGTGAAAACACAGGGTCTCTGGACACGCCACAGTTTTGTTCTCCTGGATTGTATTTCCAATATGGTCCCGCCCCCCTACACATGTGCATTATGCGGGGTCTGTTCCGGAAAACACAAGCCAGTCTCGGCGCTCGGGGTGGAGGGTTGGGGTACACGGCATCGGGGGCCCGCAGGCTGTCGCCGAGCGGGGGGCGCGAGTCAGGGCAGCCGCTGCGAGGATGGCAGTGGACGCGGAAGGTGTCAGCCTGAAGGGGGGGCTCCGGAGCGTCTGTTCAGCAACCGGCTGTCACCGCCTCTGGAGAATAATAGATTCCCCTTCCCTTCCGCCTTCCAAGTTCCCCCCAAATTCCTCTCCAGGCAAACGCCAACCTGGAAGGGGGGCATTCTGGGAAATGTAGTCCCTTCTGCTCTGCATTGCGGAGCAGGGGTGGGAGTGATGCTGAGCGCCACCTCGGTCTGCGGGACAGGTGTGTCTGCGAGACAGGTGTGTCTGCGAGACAGGTGTGTCTGCGAATCGTCTCTGTCCTTACCCGTCGGAGTCAGGCAAGTAGTCAGAAGGCCACAGGTTGAGTAGGAAAATCGTCTGGATTATAGATGACAGGGGTTGCGCTATACATTTTATTATTAAAATAGTTCATTTTTCGCGCGTGTGTCATTCCCGGTTTATTTTATTACAAATTTGCATAGCAAAACAAAACAAAAGGTGTATCATTTAAGCCAAGGTATACAACTTTTTAGAAGTTTAGAAAATGACAAAACTGTTCACTTGAAACCCTCATAGATTGGAGGGAACGTGAAATGGTTCAGCCGCTGTGGAAAAAGAGTTTGGCAGTTCCTCAAAACGTTAAACGTAGAGTTATCATGAGAACCCAGCAATTCCAGGAAAATTGTAAGCATGTGTTCGCGGAGAAATGCCTACACTAATGTTCACAGCAGCATTACTCATAATAGTTGAAACATAGAAACAACCCAAATATCCAGCAACTAATGAATAAACTAACAAAATATGGTATATTTATATAACGTGGAATATTGTTTGGCCATGAAAAGAAATGAAGTACTGATACATGCAATGACATGTATGACCATTGAAAACATGATGCTAACTGAAAAGCACGAGGGCCAGACAGTTTATAATTTTGTTTATATGAAATGTCCAGAATAGGCAAATACACGAAGACAGAAAGTAGGCATTGGGGCAGGGGGGATGGGAAGTGGTTGCTAATGGACATTGAGTTTCTTTGGGGGAGGGGATGAAAATTTTCTAAAATTAGATAGGGATGATGGTAATACAACTCTGTGAAAATACTAACAGGCAATGACAAAAAAATTAAATTATGATAAAATATACATAACCTAAAAGGTCCCATTTTAAATGTACAGCTCAGCAGCATTAAGTGTATTCACATTGTTGTGCAGCCATCACCACCATCCATGGCCAGAACTTTTTCGTCTTCCTAAACTGAAACTCTATGCCGATTAAACACTAACTCCCCAAGCCCCCCTTCCTCTAGCCCCTGGCAACCACTGCTCTGCTTTCTGTCTCTGTGAATTTGACTATTCTAGGCACCTCATATAAGTGGAATCATACAGCATTTGTCCTTTTGTGATTAGCTTATTTCACTTAGCATAATGATCTCGAGGTTCATCCACGTTGTAGCATGTGTCAGAATTTCCTTCCTTTTTAAGTCTGAATAATATTCCGTTGTATGTATACACCACATTTTGTTTATCTATTCATCCATCAATGGATAGTAGGGTTACTTCCACCATTTGACTATTGTGAATAATGCTTTTGTGCACATAGATATACAAATATCATTCAAGTCTTTGCTTTCAGTTCTTTCAGGTATATACCAAGAAGTGGAGTTGCTGGATCATATGATATTTTTATTTTTAATTTTTTGAGGAACTTCCCACTGTTTTCTATAGCAGCTGTGTCATTTTATATTTCCACCAACAGTACACAAGGATTCTAATTTTTCTAATCCTTATTAATACTTGTTATTTTCTTTATTTTCTTTTTTTCTTGGCCAAATATGGAGCATGTAACCACTTGTTATTTTCTGATGTTATTGCTGTTTTTGTTTAACATAGCCATCCTAATAAGTATGAAATGGTATCTCATTGCAGTTTTGATTTGCATTTTGAACTGTACATTTTTAAAGGGTGAATTTTATATGTGAATTGTATCTCAATTTTAAAAATCTGTTCCTTGAGAGACCCTAGTAGCACTGAGCACACCTCATGTCCGGATCTTGGCCTCTAAATACCTTTCTTCACTACAGAGGGCCCAATTTAGAGCAGAGGAAGTATTATACAAGGTGAATCTGGGACATTTCATTGTGCCAGAAAGCAAAGAAGTGCTCAAAGAATGGCGGGGCATGTCTAAAGGACACTGGTCAAATCTGGGACAATTTGAGCATCAAAATAAATAATGACTGGAATTAGTTGTAAAATATTGTATAAATAACAATCCATGAATTCAGGGTAATAAAAAGAGAAAAAGGTGACTATAGAACAGCGCTAACTAATAGATGTAAAAGGAACTACAGAATTTAAAAATCATCATATGCATCCTCTAAGGAAATAATTGGTTCAAGCAAGGACTGGCAATAGATGTACACCTAATACAGCCATTAGGTGAACAATTATTAGGGGAACCAAATATTCACATGTGTCATCCTGCAGACTATTTATTAATTGCAAATGGAAACATACTTCTGCAATGAATAAATCTGGCAATCACCACCTTAAATAAGTGATCAAACTTACATCACAAACAGAAAAACTTCATATATATGCTTCCTAATATGATGCAATATTAAGTGTACACACTATCATGTAGGAAGTATTTTTACTAAAATGTATTACCTGAGTGTAAGTAAGCTTCTCTAGGCTCGGTCTCCATTTTCCAGGAATTCAGGGAGGGGTGGGATGAGTTGATGGACACCAAGCATGGTATTTAATGAGGCAATTGACTTGGAATCTTCAAAAAGTCAATGTCATGAAAAGAAGCAGCAGCAAGGGAACTGCTGTAGATGAAAGACACTCGAGACACCTAATTAAACAATTGCAACAACAAAGCACACCTGTTCAGTAAGGGCCTACTGCTTGCTGCACTTAGATTTTGTAAATTAATGCTAAAATGATGCAGGCACATTAATTTATCATGCTTTAGTGATAATCTAAAATATTTATTACTAAAATTTTTTAAGAAGTTGAAATCTTTATTGCAATTCTCTTTCATATCCCCTTCCCTATGGGAAAAGGAATGATAATCACATAAATGGCTGTCCTTAGAAGCAGATAATATAACATGTGCTTCAAGATATTTGTAGGACTTATCACTATATCACAGATTCAGCCTAGGAAGAAAATAGAAATGTATGGAACAATCTTTCATTGCATTGAGCATGTAAAACCTCCACCTGTTAATGTCATTAACTGCAATATGGACAGCTCCATAACATAATATTTCTAGACAAAATTTAGCTTTTAAAATAGCACTGTCCAACAGAAATATAATATGAGCCCCAAATCTGAGCCCATGTATAATTTTACATTTGCTAGCCGTCACGTTAAAAAAGTAAAAAGAAAACAGGGAAAATTAATTTTAATCATGTTTTATTTTACTCAAGATATCCAAAATACTATAATTTCAATAAGTAATCAGTATAAAAATGACTAAAGAGATATTTTACATTCTTTTATTGTACTAAGTCTTTGAAATCTGGTATATATTTTATGCTTTCAGCAGAGCTCAATTTGGACTAGCCACATTTCAAGTACTCAGTAGTGGCTCACATGTGGGACAGAGCAGATCTAAAATAAAAATACTAGACCTAAATAGAACTGGATTTGAGTGCTGCAGATGAGCAGTATTAAATACAACATTTTCAAAAGTGAATGTTCCTAATATGTACTTTTGATTTGCATTTGTTCCGATTTTTTTCAGGGATTAAAAAATAAACCGAAAAATTCTGTTTACCTACCAAGCAACCAATATTTTTGCATTTAGGATAAGAGAGTGGAGATAATTGTGAAGAAAAAGAATCTTCAGTTTTACACATATATATCAAAATCATTAAACACCGAATTAACTTATAATACAGATTGCCACTACTGTCTGAATGCAAGGGACATAAAAGTCCCAAATCCTGTCAATCTTCACATCAAACCAGCCTTTGCATTTTCCCTTTTAAGTTCCCACTGCCCAGACCTTCTTAACCCAAGCTCTTCTGCCCGGTGGTAGAGAAGGCTGCTTTCTGTTGTCTCCACTTCTGAAGTTGCCCAGCTCTGACTCACAGCCTCAAAGACCCTAATATAGGTGTAGCCCCAGCCATCATAATGTCCCAGCCATCCTAACCTTGTCCTTCTACCTTGAATGCCCTCTACCTTCCGGCAGGAGCCCAGGCTCACCCCCTCCCTGATTTTGCACTTTTTATCATGCCATTTCCCTCAGCTAAGACATTCTCCCCTCCCTCCGTCTGGCTGTTTAAGTCCTATCTGCTTTCCCTGCCTGGTGTAAATTTCATTTCCTTCAAGGAGCCTTTTCTGTCCTGACTGTTGGGTCACTTATCATTCACTGCCATTCACGGCTCATGATTGTTCCCATGTGTATCTTATCTTGCTCATGAGCCCGCAGGGCTAGCTCACTGATTCCTACAGATGCATGCCTCTGTACACATTCATCACAGTGTTGCTGAGCTCACAAAGGCACTCAGTAGACACAGACCTCCCCACGGCTTCCCCACAGTTTAAAGAGGAGATGCTTAGAAAGTCAAAAGATACATGTAATACTTGCACTTGGAAAAGTGTGTATGAGACCCCTGGCTACTTTTGTTCAGAGGAAAGATCAGGGTTGTCGAAGACGTTGACCTTTTATGGTAGATTCATTGCAATAACATTCTCAATTCTTCACCCTGCCCTATATCCATGTTTGTTGCAGTGTGACTTAGCAGCTCCTCCTACTGGGAGGTGTAATCCATTTCCCAGACTGGAGTGTGGGCTGGCCATGTGGCTTGCCTTGCCATTAGAATGAACCAGCAGAGATATAGTGCCACTTAGGAGCCTAAGCCTCCAAGTGTGTGGGGGAGTCTGGGCCCCCATACACCAGTCTGGCTCTGCCAGTAACCAACAAGGCTACCTAGAGCAAGGTGCTTCACCTCCTGGGCCCGGTTTCCACATCTGTGAGATGAAGAGATTCAACCATGATATTCCTAAAGAATCTTCTAGATCGTTACTGTTTCGTGTTCACGAAAGCTACTAATATATGTACATTATATATAGCCATTCTCATGCAGCTAGACTACTGAATGAAATTTATTGCCAGCCATTTTGGAAAAATTAAAGTATTCTATATGTGGAACCGGTAGTCACGAGATATTGTAGTCACATAGGTTTAACAATTACTAATCAGACCTTAAACCATCCTTGAAAACAGTCACTAAAAAGGCAAATACTATTTGCCAGGTTCTTTCGTGTACCATGGTGTCATTTAATTCTCACAACACCTCTGTAAGGGGGATATTAATTTCTCTTCCCTTTTGGGGAAACAAACCCATACAGATTAAACAACTGCCCCAGGTCACACCGTGAGTGAGTGGTGGGTGGAGCTGGGGTTTAGACTGGTCCTACCCTGCATGCCTGCCCTCCCCACTAGACCACCCTGTCCTGCAGCACCTGGGATGCTCACAATGAGACCTGGAAGTCAATGTAATTCCCTACGTGTATTCTGGTGTGAAGACAACATGGTAAAACACCTTTAAAGCTGGTAATTTTTTATACCTGAATTCTTTTCCTTACAATGTTATGTCTAGGGGCAAGTCCACGGTCAGCGTTTTCTTCTAACCTCTGTTGCTTTGGGACAGTTCCCCCAGTTAGGACCTGTCATGGCCAGGGACTCACATTATACAGAATGATGTTCACATTTAGAATACGAATGTTGTATCCAAATGAGATTATATCTCTCTTCATAAGGCACATTGATGAGTAGATGAAAATGATGTTTTTCTTCCAACTTTAAATCTGTGGCCCTTTACTGGACACCAATGTTGACAGTGCTGTGTGAATTAATATTCTTATAATCATCTAGTAAATAATATAATGTAAAGATTGTATCTGTTTTGTATTTTAAAGGTCACATTCGTTGCATATAAGCATTTAAAATATACTCCAATTTTTATAATTCTGCCTTGAAATTTCTATATTTTATAATATAGGCTTGATAAAAGGAAGAAATGGGCTATCTACCAAGAGCAACAGTTTCTGCTCACATCTGAGTCGTTCAAGATACAGAGAACCCTATATGAATAACCATCATGTTAGCTCTTTTTAAAAATTTTTATATATTTATTTTTTACAGACAGGGTCTTACTCTGTCTCCCAGGATGGAGTGCAGTGGTGCAATCATAGCTCACTGTAACCTTGAATTCCTGGGCTCAAGTGATACTCCTGCTTTAGCCTCCAGAGTAACTAGGACTATAGGCACACACCACCATGCCCAGCTAATTTTTGATTGTTTTTTTTTGTAGAGATGGAGTCTTGCTATGTTGCCCAGGCTGGTCTCAAATTTCTGGCTTCAAGTGATCCTCCCAGCTCAGCCTCTCAAAGTGCTGGGATTGCAGGCATAAGCCACCATGCCCAGCCCTTCATGTTAGCTCTTTTAAAGAGAGAAACGGAATATACCTAATTTCTTCTAGCATGAAAGTAGCAATTACTTTAGAAGGATGGTTGTCTACACGCACTCTAATCTGACCCCTTCCCTGAAATAACTGAACCTATTGACATACCAATGCAAAGAAATATATATATAATTTTTTACAGGCACACGCCACCATGCCCGACTAATTTTTTTCTATTTTTAGTTGTTTGGCTAATTTCTTTCTGTTTTTAGTAGAGACGGGGCCTCGCTCTTGCTCAGGCTGGTCTCGAACTCCTGAGCTCAAGCGATCCTCCCACCTCAGCCTCCCAGAGTGCTAGGATTACAGGTGTGAGCCACCGCGCCCGGCTTCAAAGAAATATTTAACAAAAAACAAAACCAAAACTCAAATGTAGACTTTTGCTTCTGGTTAGACAGAATAGTTGGTATGATATGTACTCTCCTACTGAGAACCACTATGAAAAATAGATTTAAAAAAGCTATTTTATGGAAGCTATTTGAAAGCATTGGAGAGTAAGCAAAACAGCTAGGACTTGAAGGACCAATATCCTGAAGCAAAGAGAAGTACATTGAGTTGTGTTCTACATTCTCTGTAGCTTTTCCCCCTCAGGGCATTTACAAATTCACAGTTCTGGCCATAAAGCCTGAATATAAAGGGCAGCCTAGAACCTTTAGCAAGTTTACTGGGCTAGGGAAACAAAAATTCTAGTTCAGGGCCACCTATGCAGCCAGCATTTGAGGGGTCAAGATCCCAGAAAAAAGGAAAATGCAAAAAAGAGAGCCTGAAATTCTATTTATAATCTCCTCTTAAGATATTTGGCTGACACTGAAGTTGGGTTCATAAGATTCCTAGCAAATGAACAGAAAGTTGCTAAGGGGCTAAAAAGCTAAGCAGAGATTTTGGCAGTCTCACATTTATGAGGAGACAAATATCGGAGTTCAGAATTCACCATGTATGAAGGACTCTGGTAAAACCCAGGCCCTTTATTTAAGATCTGTGAACAGGCTATGCCCTGTGCAAACTGGACATAGACTAGCTTCAGCTCCGACAGAGACAGGAGGGCATCCATGTGGGAGGGGGGCCCCGGGCACATTGTCAGAGCCAGAACAGCAGGAGGAGGGTGTTGCATAGGAAAGCTGTCCAGCGCGGATAAGAAGGTGTCTGTATGGTGAGGGGAGGGGCAAGCTGGCGCAGAGAGTGTGGTCCAGAGCCAGGTAAGAGGTACATTCACAAGAGGAGTGGCCCATCCTGGTGATTCAGAGCCCAAGCAGGGTGAGGAGGAAATCCCTGTGGGGAGGGGCAAGGGCTGTTGTGGGTTCCAGAGCCCGAGCAGAATGAAGAAGGCATTCATGTGGGCACTGGGGGAGGCCACGGTTGGAGTTTCAGAGCCTAAGCAGGGGAAAGGAGGGTATCCATGTCCAAGGCCAGCCTGGCAGTGGGTGCTGCAGCTCGAGCAGAGCGAGGAAGGTGTTCATGCAGGAAGCTAGTCCAAGGTGAAAAGTTGAAATCTGAATGTGAGTTTTGCATGAGGGAGGGGTGGGTGGTAACACTGAAAAATTAGTCACGTACTGAAGAACTAAATATATTAAGAATGATTGGAATCAGGTTTCTCTCAGGGAAGAGAGTTAAAAACACGGAAAGGGATAAAACTAGAATGAACCCTGCAATGTTGGACTGGAATTCAAGGTGTTAGTGTGAGCTCATAGTTTTCAATTTATATAAATAGAGATAAAAATAAATATAGATGGAAATATATATGTGTATGTGTGTGTGGCCATATACAAGCGGTCTTCAAAATGTTCGTGGAAAATGCATTGTATGAAAAAACTATGCTAGGCTTTTAATTTTTTTGTGTGTGCCAATATAAACTCATGCTGACTTGTCATAACATGTGTGAACAGGATCTAGTTTGTGGCACTAATAAAGATAAGACATCAGTTTGAAAAGAGCCCCTATCACGGCAACATGAATTCTGCTAAAACTGAAGCAAGAACAAACATCCAATTTATGGAGAAGCTTGGGTGGAAGAATGGTGAAATTATTGATGCTTTATGAAAAGTTTATGAGTACAATGCCCCAAAGAAATCAGCAGTTTACAAATGGATAACTTGTTTTAAGAAGGGAGAAGATGATGTTGAAGATGACACCCATAGTGGTGGATCATTCACATCAGTTTGGGAGGAAAAAATTCATCTTGTTTTGTGCCCTAATTGAAGATGATTGACAATTAACAGCAGAAACAATAGCCAACACCATAAACAACTCAATTGGCTCAGCTTAAACAATTCTGACTGAAAAATTAAAGTGGAGCAAACTTTCCACTTGATGAGTACCAGAACTGTTGTGCCCTGATCAGCTGCAGACAAGAGGAGAGCTTGGAATTAAAATTTTAAACAAGTAGGATCAAGATCCTGAAGCATTTCCTCAAAGAACTGTAGCAGATGAGACACAGTTTACCAGGATGATCTTGAAGACAAAGCACAATCAAAGCAATGACTACCAAGAGGTGGACGTGTCCAGTCAAAGCACAATTGGACCTGTTAAGAGCAAAGATCATAGCAACAGTTTTTTGGGGATGTTCAAGGCATTTTACTTGTTGACTTTCTGGAGCGCCAAAGAATGAGAACATCTGCCTATTAGGAGAATATTTTGAGAAAGTTAGCCAAATCCCTAGCAGAAAAATGACCAGGAAAGCTTCACTAGACAAGTCTTTCTCTACCACAATAATGCTCTTGCTCATTCCTTTCATCAAACAAGGGCATTTTTTTTTTTTTTTTGTGAGACCAAGTCTCACTCTGTTGCCCAGGCTAGAGTGCCATGGTGTCAGCCTCGCTCACAGCAACCTCCAACTGCTGGGCTCAAGCAATCCTTCTGCCTCAGCCTCCCAAGTAGCTGGGAATACAGGCATGCACCACCATGCCCGGCTAATTTTTTCTATGTATATTTTTAATTGTATGGCTAATTTCTTTCTATTTTTAGTAGAGATGGGGTCTCGCTCTTGCTCAGGCTGGTCTCAAACTCCTGACCTTGAGCGATCCTCCCACCTCAGCCTCCAGAGTGCTAGGATTACAGGCATGAGCCACCGCATCTGGCCAAACAAGGGCAATTTTGTGAGTGTTTTGCTGGGAAATCTTTAGGCATTCACCGTACAGTCCTGATTTGGCTTCAGACTTCTTTTTGTTTCCTTTAAAGATTTTTTTTTAGGTGAATAAAATAAAAAATTTAAGTTATACAGTAATTTTTTGGTAAGAAAAAAGAAAATAATAATAATATAAAAAATATTTCATTGACATGGTTACATTCAGGACCCTCAGTTCTTTAGGAATGGACTAAATGGCTGGTCTTATCACTTACAAAAGTGCCTTGAACTTGATGGAGCTTATGTTGAGAAATAAAGTTTGTATTTTTTATTTTTACCTTTTAATTCCATTTTTTTCACAAATGTTTTGAAGTGCCCTCATATATATCTATATCTATATCTATGTATATGTACTATGTGTCTGTACATACATGCATATGTATTCCCCTGCTCTGTCTGCGAAAGAGCCTGGGAGAAGGAGCCTCCCAATAGTGATGAGCCCAAAGGAAGTCTGAGGCATATTGTTGTGCCTGAAAGCTAAAAAGTGCTCAAAAATTGATGGGGACTTTGGGGAAGGAGGTGGAGCAAAATAGTCAGATAGAACGCTCCCTCTAGTGATCATCCCCCTGCAGAAACACCAGATTGAACAACTATCCATGCAAAAAAGAATCTTCATAAGAACCAAAAATCAGGTGAACAATCATAGTACCTGAGTTTAATATCATCAAGGAAAGAGGCACCAAAGAGAGTAGGAAAGACAGTCCTGCATTGCCTGCACAAACCCTTCCCTATCCCCTAGCAGGGCCACATGGAGAGAGAATCCATGTGCTTGGTGGAGGGAGAGCGAGGTGATTGTGGGACCTTGCATTGGAACTTAGGGCTGCCCTGTCACAGTGGAACACAACACAGGGCAGAATTCTGAGGGTGCCCACAGAGGGAGCATTTATTTATTTATAGACAGAGTCTCACCGCTATGACGACGCAATCATAGCTTACTGTAAACTTGAACTCTTAGACTCAAGCAATCCTCCTGCCTCAGCCTCCCAAAGTGCTAGAATTATAGGCATAAGCCACCAATCCAGGCAGAGCAAGCATTTATAGCAGCCCTGGCCAGAGGGGAATCTTCGGCCCCAGGGATAGGAATCTGGCTAGTTCCACCACAGGATGACTAAAGTGGCCTGGGAAAGGCAGTCAGGCCACAAGGACTGCAGTCCATGGGCAAGTCTTGGTACTGTGCTGGGCTTCAAGCCAGTGGGGTGCACATGACCCAGTGAAACACCAGCTGTGGTGGCCAAGGGAGTAACTGTGTCGCCCCTCCTCCAACTCCGGGCAGTGCAGCTCAGGGAAAGACTCCTTTTACTTGGGGAAAGAAAGGGAAAGATTGCAGAGGACTTTATCTTACAACGGGTACAAGCTCAGCCAGAGTGAAATAAAGGTATCAAAACAATATCAGGTACCAAACAGATACCTGAAGCCCCTGCTTCCAGGCCTTAGGTCCTGGATGGCATTTCTAGACACATCCTAGGTCAGAAGGAAACCTGCTGCCCTGAAGGGAAGGACTCAGTCTTGGCAAGATTCATCACCTGCTGACTAAAGAACACTTGGACCCTGAATAAACATCAGCAGTAGGCAGGCAGTAGTCACCAGGGGCCTTGGGCAAGACCCCATACTGTATTGGCTTTACAGGTGACCCAGCACAGTCCCAGCTGGGGTAGCCACACGAGTACCTGAGTCACCGCTACCCAACTCCAGGCAGCCAGCACAGAGAATGAGACTCCTTCTGTTTGGGAGAAAGAAAGGGAAAAGAGTGAGAGACTTTGCTTGGTAATCCAGGAAATTCTCTCATATCTTACTCAAGCCCACTGAGGCAGTACCACCAGGAGTCTGCAAGAGTCGCAGTATTACTGGGCTGGGGCACCCTCTAGTGATGGTACTACTGCAGTGACCAAAGATCACGATACTTTGAATACCTGGAAAACCTTCTCAAGAAGGATGAGTATAAATAAGCCAAGACTGCAAGGATTAGAATAAATACCTAACTTTTCAATGCTCAGACATGACAAACACACACAACCGTCAAGAACATACAGGAAAACATGTCCTCACCAAATGAACTAAATAAGGCACCAGTGACCAACCCTGGAGTGACGGAGATATGTGACCCTTCAGACAGAGAATTCAAATGAACCGTTTTAAGGAAGCTCAATGACATTGAAGATAACACAGAAAAGGAATTCAGAATCCCATCAGAGAAATTTAACAAAGAGATGGAAATAATAAAAAAATGTCAAGGAGAAATTATGAAGCTGAAAAATTCAATTGACCAACTGAAAAATACGTAAGAGTCTCTCAACAGCAGCATTGATCAAGCAGAAGAAAGAATTAGTGAGCTTGAAGACCAGCTATATGAAAGTACAGAGTCAGAAGAGAAAAAAGAAAAAAAAATGAACACATCTACAAGATCTAGAAAATAGACTCAAAAGGGCAAATCTAAGAGTTATTGGCCTTAAAGAAGGGTAGAGAGAGAGATTGGGGTAGAAAGTTTACTCAAAGAAATAATAACAGAGAAGCTTCCAAACCTAGGGAAAGATATCAACATTCAGGTACAAGAAGGTCATAGGACACCAAGCAGATTTAACCCAAATAAGATTACCTCAAGGCATTTAATAATCAAACTTCCATGCACTCCAGCCTGGGTGACAGAGCAAGACCTTGTCTCAAAAACAACAACAATAAAAAAAAAAAAAAAACATTAAAAACTCCCAAAGGTATGGATGGAGAAAGGATACTAAGAGTAGAAAGAGAAAAGCTAACATATAAAAAAGCTTCAAAATGTCTGGCAGCAGATTTCTCAGTGGAAAACTTACAGGCCAGGAGAGACTAGCATGATATATTCAAAGTGCTGAAGGAAAAAAATAATCCTAAAATATTATATCCTGCAAAAATATCCTTCAAACATGTAGGAGAAATAAAGACTTTCCCAGGCAAACAAAAGCTGAGGTATTTTGTCAACATCAGATTTGTCCTACAAGAAATGCTAAAGGGTGTTCTTCAATCTGAAAGAAAAGGATGTTAACAAACAATAAGAAGTCATGTGAAGGTATAAAACTCACTGGGCACAGTAAGTACACAGACAAATACAGAATATTCTATCACTATAATTTCAGTGTGTAAGCCACTCATATCTTGAATAGTAAGACTAAAAGACAAACATATCAAAAATAATAACTACCACAACTTTTAAAGAGATAGTATAAAAAGATATAAATAGAAACAACAGAAAGTCAAAAAGCAGGGGAGATGGAGTTAAAGCATAGAGTGTTTTTTTTAGCTTTCTCTTTGCTTGCTTGTTTGTTTTTTGTAATCAGATTTAAGTAGTCATCAGTTTAAAATAATTGGTTATAAGATGTTTTCTGCAAGCCTCATAGTAACCTCAAATCAAAAAACCTACAACAGATACACAAAAATTAAAAAGCAAGAAATTAAAATATAGTGCCAGAGAATATTACTTTTACACAAAGGAAGACAGAAATGAAGAAATAGTGAACCATAAAACAATCAGAAATTAAATAACATGGCAGTAGTAAGTTCTTGCCTACCAATAATAACATTGAATGTAAATGGACTAAACTCTCCAATTAAAAGACATAGAGTTGATGGATGGATAAGGAAACAAGATCCAAATATAGGCTGCCTATAAGAAATTCACTTTACCTGTAAAGACACACATAGACTGAAAATAAAGGATGTAAAAAGATATTCCATGCAAATGGAAATGAAAAAGAGCAGCAGTAACTATACTTATATCAGATGAATTAGATTTCAAGACAAAAACTGTAAGGAAGAAACAAAAATGGTTATTATATGAGGGTAAAGGGATCAATTCAGGAAGAAGCTATAACAATTATAAATATATATGTACCCAACACTGGAGCACCCAGATATATAATATAAAGCAAATATTATTAGAGCTAAACTGAGTTAGAACCCAATACAATAATAGCTGGAGACCTCAACACCCCACTTTCAGCATTGAACAGATCAGCCAGACAGAAAATAAACAAAGAAGCATCAGACCAATCTGCATTGTAGCCCAAACAGTCCAAATAGATATTTACAGAACATTTCATCCAACAGCTACAGAATACACAGTCTTCTCCTCAGCATATGGATGATTCTTATTGATAGCCTGTATATTAGGCCACAAAACAAGTATTTAAATATTCAAAAAATCAGAATTATATCAAGTATTTTTCTCTACCACATTGCAATAAAACTAGAAATCAATAACAAGAGGAACTTTGGAAACTATACAAACAAATGGAAATTAAACAATATGCTCCTGAGTGGCCAGTAGGTCAGTGAAGAAATTAAGAAGGAATGTTAAAAATTTCTTGAAACAAAAGAAAATGGAAATGCAACATACCAAAATCTATGCAAAACA
Source organism: Lemur catta (assembly GCF_020740605.2). Classification (NCBI taxonomy): domain Eukaryota; kingdom Metazoa; phylum Chordata; class Mammalia; order Primates; family Lemuridae; genus Lemur; species Lemur catta. The sequence continues at coordinate 98,614,931 of NC_059128.1, forward strand.
GTAAAAGTAGTACTAAGAGGAAAGTTTATAGCAGTAAGTACCTACATCAGAAAAGTAGAAAATCTTCAAATAAACAACCTAATGAAGCATCTTAAAGAACCAGAAAAACAAGAGCAAACCAAACCGACATTTAGTAGAAGAAAAGAAATAATAAAGATTACAGCAGCAATAAATGAAATTGAAACAAAAAGTACAAAAGATCAATGAAATGAAAAGTTGTTTTTTGAAAAGATAAACAAAATTGACAAATCTTTAGCCAGACTAAGAGAAAAAGAGAGGAGACTCAAATAAATAAAATCAGAAGTGTATAAGAAGACATTACAACTGATAGCACAGAAATTCAAAGGATTATTAGAGAGAAATATAAGCAAATATATGTCAATAAATTGGAAAACCTAGATTCCTAAATGTGTATATTCCAAAGCATACAACCTACTAAGATTGAACGAGGGAGAAATCCAAAACCTGAACAGACCAATAACAAGTAATGAGATAGAAGAAGTAATAAAAAGTTTCCAATCAAAGAAAAGCTCAGGGTCCAATGGGTTTACTGCTGAATTCTACCAAACATTTAAAGAATTAATTCCAATCTTTCCTAAATTATTTAAAAAAATCTGGGAGGAGTGATTACCCTTAAACTCATTCTGTTAATACAAGGCTAGTATCAACCTGATACCAAGACCAAAGACACAACAAAAAAGAAAACTATACACCAATATCTCTGATGAGCATAGATGCAAAAATCCTCAACAAAGCACTAGCAAACCAAATTCAACAACTCTGTAAAAAGATTATTCCTCATGATCAAGTGGGATTCATTCCAGGGATGCAAGGAGGGTTCAGCATATGAAAATAAATCAATGTGATACATCATATCAACAGAATAAAAGACAAAAACCATATGATCATTTCAAGTGATGATGAAAAAGCATTCACTAAAATTCAGCACCCCTTCATGATAAAAACTCTCAAAAAACTGGGTATAGAAGGAACATACCTCAACATGATAAAAGCCATATATGACAGATCCACAACTAGTATCATACTGAATGGGGAAAAATTGAAAGTCTTTCCTCTAAGATCTGGAACAATACAAGGATGCCCATTTTCACCACTGTTATTCAACATAGTACTGGAAGTTCTAGCCAGAGCAATCAGACAAGAGAAAGAAATAAAAGACATCCAAACTGGAAAGGAAGAAGTTAAGTTATCCTGTTTGTAGACAATTGATCTTTTCATATATTTAGAGAAACCTAAAGACTCCACCAAAAAAACTATTAGAACTGATAAACAAATTCAGTAAAGTTGCAGGATACAAAATCAACATACAAAGAATCAGTAGCATTGCTATATGCCAACAGTGAACAATGTGAAAAAGAAACTAAGAAAGTGATACCATTTACAATAGCTACAAATAAAATAAAGCACCTAGGAATAAACTTAACCAAAGAAGTGAAAGATCTCTACAATGAAAACTATAAAACATTGATGAAAGAAATTGAAGAGGGCCGGGCGCGGTGGCTCACGCCTGTAATCCTAGCACTCTGGGGTGCCGAGGCGGGTGGATCGCTCGAGGTCAGGAGTTCGAGACCAGCCTGAGCGAGACCCCGTCTCTACTAAAAATAGAAATAAAAATTATCTGGACAACTAAAAATATATATACAAAAAATTAGCCGGGCATGGTGGCGCATGCCTGTAGTCCCAGCTACTCGGGAGGCTGAGGCAGAAGGATTGCTTAAGCCCAGGAGTCTGAGGTTGCTGTGAGCTAGGCTGATGCTACGGTACTCACTCTAGCCCGGGCAACAGAGCAAGACTCTGTCTCAAAAAAAAAAAAAAAAAGAAAAAAGAAATTGAAGAGGACACACAAAAAAAGAAAGCTATTCCATGCTCATGGATTGGAAGAATTAATATTGTGAAAATGTCCATAATACTCAAAGCAGTCTCCAGATTCAATGCAATCCCTGTCAAAATACCGATGACATTCTTCACAAAAATAGAAAAAATAATTCTAAAATTTATAGGGAACAACAAAAGACCCAGGATAGCCAAAGCCATACTGAGCAGAGACAATAAAACTAGAGGAATCACATTACCTGACTTCAAACTGTACTACAGAGATGTAGTAACCAAACCGCATGGCACTGGCATAAAAACAGACACATAGACCTATGGAACAGAATAGAGAGCCCGGAAACAAATACACACACTTATAATAAATTCATTTTTGACAAAGGTGCCAAGAACATATATTGGGGAAAGGATAGTCTCTTCAATAAATGATTCTGGGAAAACTATTTATCCATATGCAGGAGAATGAATCTAGATCCCTATTCTTGCCATGAACAAAAATCAAATAAAAATAGACTAAACACTTAAATCTAAGACCTGAAACTGTGAAACTACTAAAAGAAAACATTGGGGGAACACACCAGGACATTGGACTGGGCAAAGATTTTTTTGAGTTTTATCTCAAAAACACAGGCAAGCAAAGCAAAAATAGACAAATAGAATCACATCGAGATAAAAAACTTCTGCACAGAAAAGGAAACAATCAATAAAGTGAAGAGACAACCTACAGAATGTGAGAAAATATTTTCAAACTACCCATGTGACAAGGGACTAATAACTAGAATATATAAGGAGCTCAAACAACTCAGCAGGAAAAAAATCAAATAATCTAGTTTAAAAATGGGCAAAATATTTGAATAGATGTTTCTCAAAAGAAGACATACAAATGGCTAGCAGATATATGAAAAAATGGTCAACATCATTAGTCATCAGAGAAATACAAAACTACAATGAGATACCATCTCTCCCCAGTTAAAAATGGCTTTTATCCAAAAGACAGGCAATAACAAATGCTGGCAAGGATGGGGAGAAAGAGGAACCCTCATACACTGGTTACATTCCCACCAGTAGTGGGAATTAGTGAGCCACTATAGAGAATAGTATGGAGGTTCCTCAAAAAACTACAAATAGAACTACCATCTGACCTAGCAGTTCCACTGCTAGTCATATATCCAAAAGGAAGGAAATCCGTATATCAAAAAGATATATGCACTCCCATATTTATTGCAGCACTATTCACAATAGACAAGATTTGGAATCAATCTAAGTGTACATCAACAGATGAATGGATAAAGAAAATGTACATTTACACAAATGGAATATTATTCAGCCATAAAAAGAATGAAATTCTGTTATTTGCAACAACATGAATGGAACTGGAGAACATTATGTTAAGTGGAATAAGCCAAACACAGAAAGACACATTTCACATGTTCTCACTCATATGTGGAAGCTAGAAATTAAAACAATTGATCTCATGGAGATAAGAGAGTAGAATGATGGTTACCAGAGGCTGGGAAGTGTAGTGGGGAGAGGGGAATAAAGTGAGGATGGTTAATGGGTACAAAAATATAATTAGATAGAATGAACAAGATCTAATATTTGATAGCACAAGAGGGTGACTGTACTCAATAGTAAGTTATTGTATATTTTTTTAAAAGCTAAGAGTGGAATTGGAATATTCCAAACACAAAGAAATGATAAGTGCTTGAGGTAATGGATACCCCAATTACCCTGATTTGATTATTACATGTTGTATCCATGTATCAAAACATCATATGTACCCCATAAATATGTAACCACTATGTACCCATAATAATTAAAAATTAAAGATTAAAAAAATTGATGGGATATGTCAAAAGGAAATAAAAGCAAACTTGAAGGAACTCCTACTAGCCAAATCAGGGACAATTTGAGGATCAAAATATATAATGATAGTAATGGATTATGACCACTGAATTATACAGGAAACCATGAGTCCATACTGATATAAATAGGTAAATAAGTGGAAAGTTTGATGATGAATAGGATATTTTCATAGTTTAAAATTACTTTCCTGGCCAGGCGTGGTGGCTCACACCTGTAATCCTAGGACTCTGGGAGGCCTAGGTGGGCAGATTGTTTGAGCTCAGGAGTTCGAGACCAGCCTGAGCAAGAGCGAGACCCCGTCTCTACTAAAAATAGAAAGAAATTATATGGACAGCTAAAAATATATATAGAAAATTTAGCCGGGCATGGTGGTGCATGCCTGTAGTCCCAGCTACTTGGGAGGCTGAGGCAGAAGGATTGCTTGAGCCCAGGAGTTTGAGGTTGCTGTGAGCTAGGCTGATGCCACAGCACTCTAGCCCGGGCAACAGAGTGAGACTCTGTCTCAAAAAAAAATTATTTTCCCATAAATATTTATTGATTGCAAAGAACAATAGCATAGCCTTAGCTACATATTGTATGATTTTACATACATACTTTAGCTATATGCTGTATGGCTCCATTTATATGACATTACCCTCTAAAGCATAAAGACACTATGGAAAAGGCAAAACTGTAGGGGTGGAGAATAGATCAGTGGTTGTTTAGTGTTAAGGGGAGGGGAAGGGCTTGACTAAAAAGGGGTAGTATGAAGAAAAATTTCTGGAATGATGGAACTGTTCTGTATCTTGATTGGTGGTTACATTGTTGTATATATATGTCAAAACTCAAAGAACTGTGCACCAAGAAAAAGTGAACTTTGCTGTACATAATTTTTTTTTAATCAAAAAGAATTGACTTTATAGTGGAAAAGCCTGGGAGGCCACACCTTATTCAAACAATCAAAGTGAACATGATTGGTAAGGGGGTAAGTTGAAACCCTGAAACGTGAGAGCATGCAATAAGAAAAACACAGCACCCACTTTTGTGATATTCTTGACAAAGATACATAACCTGAATCTAATAATGAGGAATCACCAGACAAACTCAAATTGACTGAAATTCTGCAAAATATTGGCCCTGTAATATTTAAAAGTGTCAAAGCCGTGAAGGTCAAAGAAACATGAGAACTCTTTTGTAATTGTTGGCATACGTATCCTGCACACATTTTATTAGACTTATAGCTAGGTATTTCTCTTTTTTAGAGCAATTATAAATGCTGTTATGTTTTTAATTTTAGTTTCCACATTTTATTGTTCTGTACAGAAATATGACAGATTTTTGTGTGTTGATCTTGTATCCCAAAACTTTCTTAATTCACTTATTATTATAATTCTAGAATGTTTGGGGTTTTTTTTAGACTTCTTGGTATTTTCTATATAGACAATCATGTGATCTTCTAATATTTCTACCTTGCCATCGGTATGCTTTTTATTTCATTTTCTTACCTTATTGCTCTGGCTAGGATTACTAGCACTATTGAATAGGAGTGATGAGAGGTGGCATCTTTGTTTGAACCTGATCTTAAGGAAAAAGCATTCAGTCTTTCATTATTAAATACAACATTATCTGTAGGTTTTTTGTAGATTATTTATTTATAGACAGAGTCTCACTCTGTTGCCCAGGCTAGAGTGCTGTGGCATCAGCCTAGCTCACAGCAACCTCAAACTCCTGGGCTTAAGCGATCCTCCTGCCTCAGTCTCCCAAGTAGCTGCGCCTACAGGCGTTCACCACCACGTCTGGCTAATTTTTTTGTTTGTTTCTATTTTTAGTTGGCTGGCTAATTTTTTCTATTTTTTGTAGAGATGAGGTCTCACTCCTGCTCAGGCTGGTCTTGAACTCCTGCCCTCAAGCAATCCTCCCGTCTTGGCCTCCCAGAGTGCTAGGATTACAGGCATGAGCCACCATGCTCAGCCAGATGCTCTTTATTAAGTTGAGAAAGTTCTCCTCTATTGTTAGTTTGGTGAGAATTTTTTATTTGTTGTTGTTGTTGTTTGATGTTTATCACAAATAAGTGTTGAATTTGTCAAATGCCTTTTTTGTGAATTGATAGATAATATCATGTGATTTTTCTTCTTCATCTCGTTAATATGGTGGATTATACCAATTGATTTTTGAATGTTAAACCAGCCTTGCATCTTTGGAATAAAACCCTCTTGGTCATGGTGTTTAATTTTTTTTATATATTACAATATTAAATTTGCTAATATTTTGTTGAAGATTTTTGCTTCTATGTTCATGAGAAATATTGGTCTGTTTTAGTTTTTTGTGATTTCTTTGTCAGTTTTGGTATTAAGATTATGCTGGCCTCATAAAAAATGAGTTGGGAAGTGTTCCTTCTGTTTTCTGAAAGAGATTGTATAGAATTGGCATTAATTCTTTGTTAAACATTTAGTAGAGTCATCCATTGAAACTACCTGGGGTTGGAGATTGATTTTTCAGACTTTAAAAAACTATGAATTCAATCTATTTAATAGTTATAGGCCTGTGTAAATTCCCTATTTTATATTGGATGAGTTTTAGTATTCGTTTTTAATGAATTGGTTGATTTCTACCTAAATCATCAAATTTATGTATGTAGAGTTATTTATAATATTCCTTTATTATCCTTTTAATGTCTATAGGGTGCATATTTTCATTCCTAATATTAGTAATTGGTACCCTCACTCATTTTTTTCTTTGTCCATCTACTAAATGTTTGTCAATCTATTGATATTTTCAAAGAACCAGCTTTTGTTTCACTGATTTTCTCCATTGTTTTTCAGCTCTTATCTTTATCATCTCTTTCTTTTGGCTTAAGTTGGGCTTATTTTTCTCTTCTTTTTCTAGTTTCTTAAGGTAAGAGCTTGGATTATTGATTTGAGATCACTTCTCTTTTCTAATATAAGCATTTTAGTGCTATAAATTTGCCTTTTAGCACTGCTTAAGCTGCATCCAACGCTTTTAATATGCTCTATTTTCATGTTCAATGCATTTAAAATATTTCCCTTTAGACTTTCTATTTGACCTATGGATTATTTAACGAGTGCTATTCAATTTCAGGTGTATCGAATTTCTGTCCTTCTAGCTTCAGATTCACTGATTCTTTCCTCTGTTATCTCCATTCTTCTATTGAGCCCATCAAGTGAGTTTTTAAAATTTTAAATTGTTGCATTTTTTAATTCTAAAATTTCCATTTGATTCTTTGTTGTGCCTTTGAATTTTCCCTAAACAATGTAAAATATTTTATTCCTAATTAATTCAATATACATCTGTATAAGTCAGCTTTTAGTAAGTTATACTGCTATAAAACATAACCTCCAAACAGCAGCTTTCAAGACCAAGGGTTTATTTTCCTTCACATTACATGTAAGCTACTGGTCATAGTTCAGTTTATGGATAGGCTGTGGGTCTACTCTACCTGTCTGTTCATCCTGTGAACCCAGCCGAAGGAGCAGCTCCTCTCTGGGTCATACCATTCTCATGGAAGAAGGAAATTAATAAGAGAGCAGACAGTGACTTGCAGTGCCACTTCAAGCTTCTGTGAGGACTGGCAAACTGTCACTTTTGCTCACATTTCACCAATCAAAAACCAGCATAATATCAATGGAGTGGGGAAATATACTACCTCTACAGGAAGGCCTGTTAATCACAGGCCAAGAGATGAGAGTAGGCAAGGATATATAATCCTCACCCAGGGAAGAGGGATTACATAATTGAGAACAATAACATTAATACATTACCACAGCATTTCCAAACAGTAATTACATTTTCCTACTTTATTGCAACTCATTGTCACCTCTAACAAAATTAATAATAATTCTTTAATATCATCCAATACCCAGTCTATATTCAAATTTTCCAATTATCCCCCAAATATATTTAAACTCTAATTTATTCAAACCAGAATCCAATCAAGTACCAATGCAACGTGGTTATATGTCTTAAGATCTTGTTAAATTTAGGACAGTCAGGAATCTGCATTCTTTCATCATGACATTTTCTTAAGAGACTGGGCCAGTTGTCCTGTAATATATTCCACCTTCTGGATTTGTCTGATTGAGTCCTCATGGTGTCATTTAACCTGTTCCTCTATCCCACATATTTCTCATAAAATGGAACTTGGATCTAAATAATTTAAAAATCAGGTTAAATATTTTTGGCAAGAATACTCATGGGTGAGACTGTGCTATTTAAATTATATTACACTAGGAGGCACATATGTCTTGTTGTCCTGCCATGAAGGCTTGATCATTGAGTTATGGTATTGCCAACCTAATTCCTCCAATGTAAAGTTGTTTTTTTCCGCCTCTTGTAATCATTAAGTAACCTGTTGTGTGAGACTTGTGAAATATGTGAACAACCAGTTCCTTACCAACTTTTCATTTAAAGGCTTTAGCATCCATGGATGAGTCTACCTAAATTAATTATTTTTTAGTTGCAGTAAAATGATAATTTTCTATTATTACTTTTATATTTGTTAGCTGTCAATGTGCACTTTCTATGTAAAGAAGGGCTTTCCTCATCAACATATATAGTATCATTTATGAGATAGATAGATATTAAAAAGTAAAACTATTAGGATTCTGTACATTGAGCCTTTAATCTTACTTTAAAAATAATATTATATCATGAGTACTTTTCTATATATTTATTATCTAATATATTTGTTGAAACTATTGTTTTAATAGCTATGCAATATGTATTATGGTGATGAATGACTATGATGAGTATGAATCTAACAAAAATATACTGAATCTGTATGCTGAGCATCGTAAAACAGTTTATCATGTTTCCTTGACTTTCATGTCTCTGACACTTTTTAAAACTTACAGGGCAAGTATTCTGTAGAATGTCAGTCAGTTTGGGTTTGTATGATAATTCCTTGTGATGAAATTCAGTTTATTCATCCAGAATTTCTATTTGTTTTTGTAAAAAATATTTTCCCATTTCTCTATTGAGATTCCCTATTTGTTCACCTATTTTGTTCATCTTTTTCTATAGATTATTTAAGGTATTTATACTTGTTTTGAGGCCCTTTTCAGCTAATTCCAACATCTGAGTCATTTGTTCATCTGCTTCTACTGGCCTCTTGATTATAGGTCACATATTTTGCTTCTATGCATGTCTAGTACTTTTTAAAAATTGTATATTTGTTGTTGTGAATTGGTTGTTGTAGAAACTCTGGATTAGGTTATCTTCCTCTAACAAGTATTACATTTGCCATGGAAATGGATAAATTACTGGCAGATCAACTTGATCCTGGGGGGCTTAGTTTTAGGCTTTGTTAGGATAGATATATTCATTTTGCCCTTGGTTCTGGAATGTGGTCTTTACCCTTAAGGTATGGCCCTTTTGATGTTTCAATGGAAAGCCCAACATATTTACCAAACTCCGCTATTTTGGTTGGACTTAAATACAAAACTTAATCTCCTGAGTTCTAGAGCACTTCCAAAATCTCATCTCAGTTTTTTAACCTTCTTTTTGCTAGCTAGGTTTCTTGAAGATTTTTCCTGTGCATATACAATTTAGGAATCAGTCAAGGATTTGAGGGAAATTTATATGAACACTTTGGATCTTTTCCTTTGTTGGTTTCTCCTTTCTAGGATTCTTCCCCTCAATTTCCAGTGCCTCTGGACTGTTTCCAAAATTCTGACCTCCATCTCATCAACCTAGTAAAAGCACCATTCTCCGAGCTTGACTTCCCTAGGCACTGCAGTGAGTGAACCTGGATGTGCACTAGGGGAAAACGATTGAATGTGGATCTCACCCAGTGAACGTCCCTTTTTCAAGGATAATATTCATTTTCATTTCTCTCTACTTTCAGTTGCCCTCCAGTGCCTTCACATAGTTGTTTTTTATATTTTTCCAGACCTTATAATCGTTATTGGTAAAAGAGTTAGTCTAATACAGGCTTCTTCTCCTTCATTACATGAACTGTAACTGGATAAATATTTTGATTCAAGATACTTAGAATTAAGTATAAAGATTAAGAAGTAAATCAAATAAGCACTATTAATATTTATGTATTAATGAACTCATCTTTATCTAACTATAATGTTTAATGGAATTTAGTGTGCTAGATTTGAGATTCTAACTTATAATGCATAAATGAGTAAATTGGTTTAAAGTTGTTCATGTTTAAATTTTATTTATTTGATTAATAGTAGAGGAACAATTAAAAGCATTAAGACTCATATTTATTTAGAAGTTACTAAACTTAGAAATGTTATTGGTCTCTTTGTTAATGAGATAATTGAAATACTTAAAAAATAAATTGACTATATTAAATGTAAAAATTGAATTTGAAATAATTAAAGCATTTAATTAAATTTATAAATGAGACCAAAATTAATCCAAGCTCTTTATAAAATTATTAAAATTCTCTAGACTTATAAGGAGAATAAGAGAATGATTAATATTTTAAACTGAACTGAGATTTTGCATTGATAACTTTAATTAGTTGAACAATTAATTTTAAGCCAATGTTCTAAATGAGTATTTATTGACATAGATTAAGTGCATGGGTTTGGAGTCTATAAGACTTGGTTAAAATTGCTCCAGATCACAATTTACTTAATATCTGCCATCCTCAATTTTTTAATCTGTAAAGTGGGAATAAAGATACCTCCCTGAAAGTATGTTTCAATAATTAATAACTCTAATGATCACGATGATAATGATTAATCATAGCATATTTTTAAGGAGAGTTATAGAACATTGTGCACAGTATGATTACATTTTTTGGTTGACAAAAGATATACAAACATAGGCATAAAAAAATCTCCAGGAGGCTATATAGGTAACTTTAATTTTTCCATATAATTATCTATAGTTTCTACATTTCCCTCAATGTACATTCATTATATTATGATATCTATTTGTGTGTGTATTTGCATACAAAAATTTTAGTTGTTAATTATTTTGTAGGGCAGGATTATGAGTAATTTTTGCCACTTGTTTCTTTTTTTTTTTTTGAGATAGAGTCTTGCTTTGTTGCCCGGGCTAGAGTGAGTGCCGTGGCATCAGCCTAGCTCACAGCAACCTCAAACTCCTGGGCTTAAGCGATCCTACTGCCTCAGCCTCCCGAGTAGCTGGGACTACACGCGTGCGCCACCATGCCCAGCTAATTTTTTTTTCTATATAGATTTTTAGCTGTCCAAATCACTTCTTTCTATTTTTAGTAGAGACGGGGTCTCACTCTTGCTCAGGCTGGTCTGGAACTCCTGACCTCAAGTGATCCACCCGCCTCGGCCTCCCAGAGTGCTAGGATTACAGGCGTGAGCCACCATGCCCGGCCGCCATTTGTTTCTTAATGTTATTAATTTTTTTGTTGAGCAGATGTAACTTACGTAATTAGAACAAACATATACCTGAGCATTTTAATGTCATAAAAGATGTTTTCTCTTGGTTTTAACCACTAGGGTTCAGGGAGAAAGAAAGAAGTCATGCTCATCCATTAGCACAGCCGTCAAGTTATTCAAAAATCCTTCCTTAGTGGTGTTCAGTAGAAGCACCTTCACTTAATGAAGAACACCCTAGTATCTGCCTTGGGGTTGGGTGCAGACTGCTTCTCCCGTACATGCTTTGCTCCTGCAGTGAATGTGGTCTTGCTTCACGCTATAAAGGCGATGTGTGCCTGGAGAGAGGTTTTGGGTAGGAGGGACCTTTGAATCCTTTCCTCTTCTCCTTTGGCCACCCCCTTTCACTTTCCACGCTCTCTTGTAAAGACCTGAACTACTCTTGAGGCCTCCCGCATCTCCCTGAGAGTAGATTTCCAAATCTGTCTCTTAAACTCCTCTTCTTCCCAGGACCCAGGTTGGACTATCAAATGTCTACTGAATGTTTCCATCTCAAATCCAGCAAATCAAACGCTGAGCTTCATAGCCTACAAACCATATTTTTGTTCTTTCTTTCTTTCTTTTTTTTTTTCTGATCATGGTTAACAGGACCTGCAGTTGTTTACTTAACCTAACAGGTATACTCAGCTTCCTCTCAGATTCCATTCCCCCCCCAGGCCTTTTCTACCTCCTCTTTCCCGGAGAATAAACCCCACCTCACCTGGGCCATTAAGGCTCCATAGCACTTTGGACACACACCTCTAGACCACCTCTCAATTTGGACCATGACTCTTTTGCTTACATGTTTTTGTCCCTGACAAGATTGTACGTTCTTCAAAACCAGGGCTATATCAGGTTGTCCCGAGCATTGATCATATGCCTATCAGATGGTCTCATCATTTGTTCATTGCCTTAAAGCAAAAGCAACGCACCATAAGCCTTAAAATTTCCTCCTCCCACTTAGCAGAGGCAAATATTCTTAACAGAAAGATACCAAGTAATATATGTAGATAACCCCAGTGTGGGCTGAACTTAGTGACTTACTTCCAAAGAGTAGAGTATAGAAATAGAAAAATAACAACTTTATTGTATGGAAACCTGTCAAACACTCCCTTACTCACATGACGAAGGTTAGTATCATTGACGATGCCGTGCACTCATATGACGTGATGAGAAGAGCATTTCACCTCCGTGGTGTTCTTCCCAAAACCCACAACCGTGAAAAAACATCTGACAAAGCCAAAGTGAGGGACATTCCATAAATCCCTGACCAGCACCCCTCAAAACTGTCAAGGTTATCAAGGAAAAAAAAGGGGGAAAGATTGAGAGATCGTCACAGACCAAAGGAGACTAAGGTATGATAACTAAATGTAATGTGAGGTCCTGGATTTGACCCTGGAACAGAAAAGGACAGTAATGGGAAAACTGGTGACATCTGAATTAAATCCACAGTTTGGTTGGCTTTTTAGTTTTGACAAATACGCCGTGCTAATTTGATGATAATATTTGGGAATACTGAAGCTGAGTAAAGCAGCTCTCTGTGCTGTATTTTCAACTTTTCTGTAAGGCTAAGATTATTCCAGAATAAAACGTTTACTTAAAAAAAATCAGTCCCCTGTGTACGACACCCCCTGTAAAGGCCAAAAGGTAAAACATCTCTATCTGGATACAAATAGAATCCAGTTAGTTAGATGTTATGTAGAATTATTAATTAAAGCAACAACTCGCTTTTATTCTACAATATACTGATTATACAGTCTGTGCAAGATAATGCCAATTGCCTGCCTCTCTGCCTTCTTCTTTAAATAGCACCCACCTTGGCACCCAGCTAAATGGCTACATTCACCGCCTCCCTTGGAGCCTGTGGTGACCCTGTGGCTAACCTCTGGTCAGTGCCATGGCAACAGAAGTATATGACATTTCCAAGCATCTCCTTCAAAGGATGGGTACGTACTTCTTCCCTTCCTCTTTCTTGCTGGCTGGTGTGAGAATGGCAGGACCATGAGGTGGCACACTGAGACTGACGAGAGCCTGGTGACGATTAGGACCTGTGTCCTGATTGATACAGATCATACACACCCAGACCTTTAGATTGGAAAATTCAGACAGCACACAGGTGCATATGGAAGACAATAAAAACAATCTGTAATTTTACCACGTAGAAACAGCTTGTTTTGACATATCCAATAGCATTTATGTGACAAATAGGTACATATGAGACTTTTTAAGAAAAACCTCCTAGGATCCCATTCATAAGTTTTCTGTCTTACTTTTAAAACTTAATATCATATCATGGGCACTTTCCATATTTTTAAAAAAATATTGTTTGGTTGTTTGTGTAATATGCATTATGGTGACGAATGGTTAAGATGAGTATGAATTTGGTGTCACACAGACCTTTGTTCAAGTCTCATTTAGGCCATTGACTATCTGTGTGACCTCAGGCAAGTTGTGCCACCTGTCTACAAAATGGAGATAAATGAAGGGCTTACCTTTTAGAGTTATTGGGAGGATTAAATGAGTTAACGCATATAAAATCTCTAGCACAGGGACTGGATCATAGTCAATTCTTAATAAATAGAAACTATTTTGATTATTATTATCTTTTAACCATTTCCCTCTTCTTGGACAGTTAATCTGTCAGGGTCTCATGAAGGAGTAGAAGCCACATAAGTACTGAGAATGAAAAAAAAAAATTAACACAGGAAATTGGTCGCAAAGGTGATAGGAAAGCTAAGAAATAAAATAGGGGAAATTAAATAACCCAAGCATTAGCAAACGTTAAGAAGGCACTACTGCCATTAGGCGGAAGGAGAGAGGGAACAAGCGTTGCAACCAGAGCCCAGGGCCAGGGCCACCTGGTGGAAGCGGAACCGTGGCAGACTTTTCCTGTGGGAGACAGACGCATGGAGGAAACTCAGCTACTTCTGGAGATGTCGCCTGAGGTGAAGAGGTCCAGAGGAAAGTATTTGGGCTGTTCCTTTCTCCCACTTTGTATCCTCCCTCCAGAACCACTCAGCCCCTCCAGGAGCCTGGGCAATGCAGTCTTTAAGGATTAGCCTCCTGGAGATGCAGGGCTGAGCAGGGCCGGAGGACCTGAGTGGGTCTGGTGGACACACACCCAGGACTGGCACAGACCCCTTCGATATTCAACATTTGTTTTCCATCTGTATCTAACAACGTCAAACATGGAGCCCCTCTCTGCTACAAACGAAGGCGTGTTCTCCTTTTATCCTCTAACGAGGGGAAGGGCAAGTCCCTTCAGCTATCGTATCCACCTCAGGTCCAAGGTCTCTTCCAGTCCTTCCCATTGAGTCTGAATGTTGCTTCTCATGGTCTATTGAACTTACTGTAAAATTGAGCACCAGCAATGCTCCTCATGTAAAATATGGTATCAATGGTTAATATGTACATGAAATATGCATAGATCCTTCAGATCTCATTTCTATAACTGGTCACAAGGCCATAATTGATATTTTTCACTTTCTTATTCTACCACTCATTCCGTGTTACCCTGGCCTGCAGCCAGCACCTTGGCTAGTTGGGGTTATTTACTTGGTAAAAAAATACACTTGTACCTTAGTGGTCTGAGTCTTTGGTATTCTTGGCTTTATTAGGTTACCGTAGTCTTTAGTTGGCTTTTAATATTGGTCATGCAATTACTATTCTTTAAATATTTTTCTATTCTAAATGGCACCCCAGTGACTCCTTAGAGTGACTCCAGATACAGTGGTCCTTTCTGCAGCAGCACAATTTCTGTAGCAGCAACACAATTCTTCACAGATGTGCAGCAGCAACGCAATTTGGTAATTGGTACCACCTCCACCAGACAGTACAGTTATCCTTTCTCAGCCTATTGATTCAGTGGCATGAGGAATCCTAAATGATCAGGTAGAAGACTCAACTTCAAGTTTAACGGACCCATTATTATATCTCCTGAAAGGAGTAACTGTCCTTCTTGAGGACCTAGGTTTCCAAATCAGCAGAGCTCAGAGTTCAGGGATGGGAAGCAAGAATTCTCCCAATGATTTTATCAGATATAGCAATGAGAGGGACCACTCCCAGTTTTACTCCTTGGTTCCTAGACCCTTGCAGGTGTTGTCTTCTGGTAGATACTACAGAAAGTCTTTAGCTGGTCATTCTCTGTTCTCTTGGGCCACCTGCTTCTGGATGGAGAGGTATGTGATAACACCAGTGAATTCCATGGGTGGGAGCCCATTGCTGCATTGCTAATGCTATGAAGCGAGTACTTTGTAAAAAAAAAAAGGCACATGGAATTTAACGATGGTAAATAAAATTTTCTCTAACATCACAGATGGTATGCTGGCAAGAGCATGATGGGTAGGGAAGATAAACTAATACCCCACAATAGGTATCTATTTCATATTTTTTAATTTCTTTAAAAATTTATCTTCTTTCTTTTTCTTTGTCATACTATTTTCATCAGACTCTGCCTGATAGGTGTCTATTTCAATCAGGACAAATTGATGAGTGCAATGTGACAATATTGCCACTGCACAGTTGACCGGTCTCCCTGGGAAATGGTGCTCAGTCTTGGGTTTTGCTATTAGCTGATCTAATCTAGATTGATAATTGCATTTGCTTGATGTGGCCACCTTATATCTGAGAGCCTCATCTACAATGGATGCCCTCTGGTAAACATTCACATGGGACATACATATCCCCACATGCTATGCCAATTTCATACATCCATCCTCATACCTCTTACCCAGATTTTCTTGTCACCAATCTAACAATCTTGTTCTTTCCAAATCCCTAACCAGGTTGCCAAACTGTCAGCAACTTCCCAAAACTCAATGTAGACCCATCTCTCAGGTGATTCTCTTTCCACCTAGAGTGGATAACCAGGTAAATTCCTCTAAGTTCTGCCTATTGAGCAATGGGAGGTCCTCAGAAGGGCACGGATTGAATTGAGGGAAGACCAGCACTGTGGCAGAAGGTGGTAAGTGTGACTTGCGTGTGCCTTCCACAACTTCTTGAACCTCATCTCATAGATACCACCTCCATTTGATAAGAGATTGTTTCTGCATACCTCAAATGTCATGGCTTACTTGATCAGAGAACACTTCATTCATGGTTGGAAACTCAAGCCACATAGCCACTCAGAGTCCCATGGTGTGGTGGATAGTGTGTTCTACTCAGAGCCCCTAATCCAGGACTGAGACTCTCATTACTCCAATTGCCAGGAACAGTATCACAGATGAGCCACCTGTGGACATTTCTCAAAGCCCATGGGAGCAGCTTTGCCCAGGGTTATGTCCCCTCCCTGGGGAAAGCCCACATCTAATACCTCACTGCTGTGGCCATTCTGGCCCCCTTTCCCTTTCAAGGCAGGACAACTCCATAGGGACATCCTATTCCAGAGTTCCCTGTGTGAGCAGTTGAGGTGTCTGTTAGAACTATTGCAGTTCAACTTCTCCCCCTGCCCAATCCTGTCTCTCTTACTCTCTTACAGGCAGTTGCTGCCAAGTGCAGTGTCCAATATACCTCCTGTCCACCAAACCCCATCTCCAAGTTGACTTCCTGCGGAACCAACCAAATAGTCAAATGTTCAGACCTTACAAATTCCTTGAGACAATCCAGGGTATTCTTCTCAAAGGAAGAATAGCTCTCAGCTTAGGAAGGTGTAGCTTTGCTTGAAAACCCTGTGAGACTATGCTGTGGTTCTCTCATTGGGACTTTCCTGTTCCATACATGTTCCATACAGCCACCTTTCTCCTCCTCCTCCTCCTCCTCCTCCTCCTTCTTCTTTCTTCTTCTTCTCCTTCTCCTTCCCCTTCTCCCTTCTCCCTTCTCTCTGCTTCTTCTTCTTCTTCATTCTTTCTTCTTCTTCTTCTTCTTCTTCTTCTTCTTCTTCTTCTTCTTCTTCTTCTTCTTCTTCTTCTTCTTCTTCTTCTTCTTCTTCTTCTTCTTCTCCTTCTTCTCCTTCTTCTCCTTCTTCTCCTTCTTCTTCCCCTCCTCCTCCTCTTCCTCCTCTTCTTCCTCCTCTTCCTCCTCTTCTTCCTCCTCTTCCTCCTCTTCCTCTTCCTCCTCCTCTTCCTCCTCCTCCTCTTCCTCCTCTTCCTCTACTTCCTCCTCTTCCTCCTCCTCCTTCTTCTTTTTTTTTTACTATAAACCTTTGGATGCCATTGGATCTATTAGATCAAGGCCTGAGCCCCAGGCAGGATGGCCTGTGCCACAGCCTGGACCCGCTACAGAACCTGCTCTTGCTCTGGGCCTCACCTAAAGCTCAGTCTTACAGGTCACTTGGTAGATCAGTTGGAGCATCACACCCAGTATATGGCCTCTGAAATCCAAAGAAACTCAGGAATGGGACAGATAGTTCAATAAAACATATTAATTTTATAAGTACTTACTGATGTCTACTATATGTCAGTCACTCTGGGAGATGCAGGAAAAAATGAGAAATGGTTCACACTTTGAAGAAGTTGGTCTAGCCAGTTCGTAGCAATATGATTCGTGGCCGTGGCACTTCGTGGACAATGCCACATCACATTTATGTATGAAGAGCTATGAGAAACTGAGGAGAGAGTGATCACACCTGCTCTGCCAGGCTGGATGGGAGGAGTGGGCGATAGCTGGTCATATTAACCTGCGAGCTGATCAGCTCAATAAATAGCAAAATACTTTATTCATGCCAAATATGAAAGGTGTTAAGGTATTTCATGACTCTGAGATTTAAGCTGCTCCTAAATATGCAGTTTAAGTATCAGCTATTCATACATTTGGGGGGTGGGGAGTTGGATCCTAAAAAATGCAACAGAATGACTTTCTGTTCATTTGTAAAAGGAGAGTTTTAAAAGTAATTCAGATAATTCCTGATTACTCTTCAAAACAATGATCACATTATCCTCACCACCATTACCTTCTGCTCATAGCCTGTGATTGAGCAGAAATAAACAGCTACACATAATTATAAATTATGAGCTAAATCGGGCATGCTGAGTATATTACTGGACATATGACTCTGGCACCAAATTTTGAAAGTTGAGTACAGTCTTTCTTTTGTCTTTTATTGCTGAATCATATGCAAGATATTCAGAACACCCAGCATTAATTCCCATTCACTATTTCTAATGTTTGTTTGTTGTTTTACACTAGGATGTCTTCTTGGAAAGAAAGGGAGAGCAATCTGTATGCAACGTTTTATATGCACTTCGGTCAAATACAATCAACACTGAATATATTTTCCTTTTGACAGCAAAAACTATTTTGGGCTTTCTTTCTAAAAAAGTTCTTCCGGTGCTTTTTTTTCTAAACTAAAACACACACACACACACACACACACACAGATACACACACACACACACAGCTATTTAAATGCTTTGCTTCATATTCTCATAGCTAATGTCTTTGGGCCTAGTGTATACATGAGGTAATGTTGATGGTTGACAATAGTGGGTGGAAATAATATACCATCATGCCCTGCATAACGACACTTCAGTCAACAATGGACCACATATATGACGTGGCCCCTTGATATTATGACGAAGCTGCCCTATACAGGTGTATCATTTTTTATCTTTCATATATCATATTTTTACTGTACCTTTTCCATGTTTAGAGATATTTAGATACACAGGTACTTGCCACTGGGTTACAGTGGCCTACAGTATTCAGTACAGCAACATGCTGTACAGGTTTGTGACCCAGGAGCAAGGCATGTAGCATAGGTATGTTGTAGGTGGCACCACCAAGGCTTGTGTAAGTCACTCTACGATGTTCCCACGATGACGAAATCACCTAATGACACATTTCTCAGAACTCGTCCCCATCCTCAAACACTCATGACTGTATCTCCAATAGTCTTCTTGACAATTTCAAGTCTTTCTGGCTAACTTCTTGACAGGTCTGATTATTTGATGGTTGCTGTTTATAACTTGTAAATCGGCAGGAGACGTGTTGAGTTTGCCGTTTTCTTGTCCTTCATTCGTGCTTACTTTACTGGTGTTACCTTTGATCCAAGGCCCCTTTGAAGGTCCAGTTTTATATTTGTCTTGAGAGGGTTACTTGAGTTAAACGTAACTCAATCTGTAAATCCATGTAACCTGTAAATCCATGTAACCTCGTGCTATAAACTTCAGTGCATTACCGTGAGCTGGAGAGAGTAAAATCTCAAGGGCAATGTTATCAGCTGCTCCGAGTGGTGGAGCCGCCTCGGGGCCCTCAGCTGCTTGGGCTTCTGTGGGTAACGTGGCCGCTGCCTGTTGGGTGAGAGTGCTAGTGTCAGTTGGATTATTGAAAAGTTGCAGATGGGTAAAAGTCCATTCAAGCCACAAGACAGACCAATGGATTTTAGTGTCATAGTACACTAAAAGTTTTTGATATGGTTTCAGAGTCTACCTTGCAACTAACCTTAAAAACTGGCCAGGCACGGTGGCTCACGCCTGTAATCTTAGCACTCTGGAGGCAGAGGTGGGAGGATCGCTCAAGGTCAGGAGTTTGAGACCAGCCTGAGCAAGAGCGAGACCCCATCTCTACTAAAAATAGAAAGAAATTAGCTGGGTGACTAAAAATATATAGAAAAAATTAGCCGGGCATGGTGGCGCATGCCTGTATTCCCAGCTACTCAGGAGGCTGAGGCAGAAGGATTGCTTAAGACTAGGAGTTTGAGGTTGCTGTGAGCTAGGCTGACGCCACGGCACTCTAGCTCAGGCAACAGAGTGAAACTCTGTCTCAAAAAAAAAAAAAAAAACCAAAAAACAACAACAAAAAAATAACAGACTGACCACAATGATCTGAAAAGATTATTGAAATATTCCTCCCTTTTCCGATTCCGTATCTGTGTGTGAGGTTAGACTACCTTCATATACTTCTGCCAAAAAAACATATCCAAACAAATTAAATGCAGAAGTAGATATAAAATCTGGCTGTTTTCTATCTGGCCAGACATTAAGGAGATTTGTAAAGTAGTGAATGGTTTAGTTTTCTCACTAAAAGTTTTCATGTCTTCAAAAATGTAGTTATTTCTAATAAAACATATGTTTTTATGTTAACATACAATGGGTCTTTATTGGTTTCGTTTCGTTTGGTTTTATTTTTTGTTTTTTAGAGATAGGGTCTTGCTCTGTTGCTCAGGCTGGAGTGCAGTGGTTCACTGCAGCCTCGAATTCCTGGGCTCAAGCAAAGTGATTCTCTTGCCTCAGCCTTTCCAGGAGCTAGAACTACAGGTATGTGCCACTATGTCCTGCTATTTTTTTTATTTTTAAATTTTTTGTAGAAACAGAGTCTTGCTATGTTGCCCAGGCTGGTCTCGAACTTCTGGCCTCCAGTGATCCTCCAGCCTTAGCTTCCCAAAATGCTAGGATTACGACCATGAGCCACCATACCCAGCCCTTATTGTTATTTTAAAGCAAATTAATAAATACATATTTTTTAAAATTCTAGATTTAATTTCTCATATTTGTAAGTTATTATTAGAGATAAACTTCATAAACAAAAGCTCTTAGGATCCTTAATAATTGTGAAGACACCAAAAAGCAGAGAAAACAAATGTATAACAGTGACATCAACAGTATGGATAAGTTTTATTAACATAATAAGGATTAAATAAGTTATGGAAGACTACTAGAGTGTCCTTTTTTTAAAAAAGACTTTATTTTTTTAGAGCAGTTTTAGGCTCACAGCAATATTGCAAGGAAGGTACAGAAGTTTCCGAAATAGTCCCTGCCCCCACACGTCCATAGCCGCCACCATTATCAGAATCTCCCACCAGAGTGGTACGTTTGTTACAACTGATCAACAATCATCACCCAGAGTCCACAGTTTACATTAGGGTTCACTCTTGGTGTTGCACATACTATGGGTTTGGGTAAATGTGTCATGACAGTTATCCACCATGATAGTATCATGCAAATTACTTTCACTGCTCTAAAAATCCTCTCTGCTCTGTCTATTCATCAGTCCCTTCCCCTGCCCAACCTCTGGCAACTACCAATCTTTTTACTGTCTCCACAGTTTTTTGCCTTTTCCAAAATTTCATGTAGTTGGAACCATATATTAATAGCATGTAGCCTTTTCAGACTAGCTCCTTTCACTTAGTAATATGCATTTAAGGTTCTTCCATATCTCTCCATGGCTTGGTAGCTCATTTCTTCCTAGTGCAGAATAGTATTTCAATGTCTGGATGTACCACAGTTTATTTATCCATTCACCTACTGAAGGACATCTCGGTTGCTTCCAAGCTTTGGCAATTATGAATAAAGCTGCTACAAACATGTGCAGGTTTCTGTGTGGACATAAGTTTTTAACTTCTGTGGGTAAATACCAAGGAGCACCATTGCTGGATCATATGGTAAAATCATGTTTACTTTTGTAAGAAACTGCCGCACTGTCTTCCAAAGCGGCTGTACTATTTTGCATTCTCGCTAGCAACGAGCGAGACTTCCTCTTGCACCACATCCTTGCCAGTATTTGGTGTCGTCAGTGTTCTGGATTTTGGGTATTCTATTAATAACGTGTATGTAATGGTACCTCATTGTTGTTTTAATTTGCATCTCCTTGATGACATATTATGTGGAACATCTTTTCAGGTACTTATTTGTCATCTGTATATCTTCCTTGGTGGGGTGTCTGTCAAGGTCTTTGCCCCACTTAAAAAATTTTAATTGAGGAATAAAAATTGTATGTATTTACGATGTACAACATGATGTTTTAAAAAGGTATACATTGTGAAGTGGCTGATGCGAGCCAGTTAACGCATGCATTCCCTCCCATATTTGGCCTCTTGTAAGGCCAAGTTTTGTAAAAACTCCGTATGTGACGTGAAGGGTGTATATTTTGCAGACGGTTGTTGCAGGTCTATAAACGTGTACATTATGTCACATGTGTTATTCAAATCTGTATCCCTTACTGATTTTTTTGTCTGCTTGTCCTATTAATTAGTGAAATGAGTATAATAAAATCCCCCATTGTAATTATGGATTTGTCTATTTACCTTTGTAGTTCTGTCCACTTTTGCTTTACATGTTATACGACCGTGTTATTAACCTGGCTTTCCATCCCAGGAAACGGGAAGGCCCTGTACCTGCCTGATGATGCGTCTGCAGTGCAGGTGTCAGGAAGCTTTCCCTTTGGTCTCCCTTTATAAGCCTGCTTCTGTCTCTCACCTTGTGAGAGGAGGGTGCCTCCCTTACCCGTTTCACTTCCTGCTATATCTCTGCCTCTAGTGCACCAAAAAAGGGTACTCTGAAATATTCATTATTCCTATGAATCAAGACACCATAAGCTAAAGGCATAGCTTTGTGGTTTTCATTGTCAAGACATATATGTGTTAAGGGTGAGCATAGCATTAGATCATTGTGAGATTTTTGGCATATAACTCAGAAGAAGATTTGAAGACTTGAATGACATTGGATAACAAAATTCCATCTATTTCCACTCACTGGTATATGTAAACATGCTTCCTAAGCGTTAACACATAGAAATAAAACTAGAAATAAGATTTATGCTAAACCCTCTCTCATTCTAATGACGAGTATTATTTATCATACATATATGAACTAACTGAAAAACAAAAGTGCATTTCATTAAGAAATATATATAATTTAATACAATTTAAACATTGTTAGTGTAATTCAACATTTTATATTTAAGAAATAGAACCCATTTTAATTATGTTTTAGTTAATTTTATACTAATAATTGCAACAATAACTCAATCTAGAATTTTTTAACATTTAGAATCATATGAAATAAAAAAATTAAAATCAGTTTTCCCATATTTTAGTTGCTAATAAGAATGACAGAGTAATCAATAAAAAACTTTGAGGCTGAGCATAGTGGCTTATGCCTGTAATCCCAGGACTTTGGGAAGCCAAGACAGGAAGATCACTTGAGTCCAGGAGTTTGAGACGAGCCTGGGCAACATAGTGAGACCCTGGCTTTACAAAAAATAAAAACCTTAGTTGGGTATGTTGGCAAGAGCCTGTAGTCCTAGCTACTCCAGAGGCTGAGGAAGGAGGATCACTCGAGGCCAGGAGTAGGAGGTTGCAGTGAGCTTTGATGTACCACTGCACTCTAGCCGGGGCCACAGAGAACTTTGAAACATAGTGATATATTTTTAAGTAAAATTCTGAGTTGAAGAAGAAAAAAATGGTGTAAAATTTTTGACTGTTGAAGGTGAGCTAGTTTGTGTATGTTTTAAGTAGATAGTGGAAATCAAATTACATAATAATTATTTTCCATTGTGTATATTTAAAAGAACAATATGAAAGTTTTCTTTATAAATGTCAATTCCTGTGATGAGCAACAAACAACTTATAATGAAAAATTTTAGAGGGCAACTGTTTAAAAGTGTATAATTTCTTTGGGGTATATTGGAGACGGACACTGTGAAGCCCCCTGACCTAGTGCGATCCCCGTTGACCTCCTGCCTTTGGGCATTCACACCCTCACACCCAGCCGGACACCCGATAGACTGTGAATTTCCTGAGACGTTTCCTCCCTTGGTAAAAGTGTTTCTGTGTCTTAGAACATTCACCATCTGGGAATTTTTGCTAATATTCATCTTCACACCTAGGGGAAGGTGTGTGTGAGCAAGGGCTTTATTGCCCAACCAGGCAAGGAGAGGGGCCACGGAGCAGGGAGTGCCCAGAGCTGCAAGGATTCAGAAGACAGAATGGGGGACCATGCTCCCTTTCAGAGCTAGCAACTGATGACCCGCCTTGCTCCAGATGGAAAGAGTAAGGGTATGGCCTCGGGATCAGAAGACGTGTGCCCTCAGGCAAATGACTTAAATTCTCTGGGCTCAAGCGTCTTTGTCTGTAAAACTGGGAAGCTATTTTGCAGGGAGGTAGTTACATTCTAGCGAGTTAATGTGTGGATGTACTCAAATCCTTAGCACAGGGCCTGGCCCATGGAAGGTCCTGAAGATAGAAGAGTTGACCGTTCAGGCGCAGAGTTGGTTACCATACTTCTCTGCCAGCAAAGTGATCACTGGTGCTGGAGTAGAGCTGTCACTTAAAAGTCACAAACTGAGTGGTGGCTTGCCTTAAACTTTGAGACCAAGCAGCTAAGACTGAAGTCTGGACCTGGACTTGGGGGCAGCTGAAAGAAAAGATGACTGTTGTCACCTGTCTTTGTCCTAGGAGATCTGAGACCAGTGCCTGCCCACTGCATCCCTTCCCAGCCAAAAATTCCTCACTATCCACGTGTTAAAACCGAATGCAGCCCACAGAGCCCATTCAATATTACCCAGTTGAGGATTAAAAACTCAATGCTGGCCGGGCATGGTGGCTCACGCCTGTAATCCTAGCACTCTGGGAGGCCGAGGCGGGTGGATCACTCGACGTCAGGAGTTTGAGACCAGCCTGAGCAAGAATGACACCCCGTCTCTACTAAAAATAGAAAGAAATTATATGGACAACTAAAAATATATATAGAAAAAATTAGCCGGGCATGGTGGCGCATGCCTGTAGTCTCAGCTACTCGAGAGGCTGAGGCAGGAGGATCACTTGAGCCCAGGAGTTTGAGGTTGCTGTGAGCTAGGCTGATGCCACGGCACTCTAGCCTGAGCAACAGAGTGAGACTCTGTCTCAAAAAACAAACAAACAAACAAAACCAAAAAATCCCCTCAATGCTGGCTCTCTCCAGGGCAGCAATGGGGGGTTGGGGAGGTGGGTAGGCAGCACCCACAAGGAACACCCTCCCTCTGAAGTTCATTTCCACTTTTTTATATTACAAAGCAGTTTCAGCCCGAGACCCATCCTTAGCCTACTGCAGATGGTAAGCTTTAACAGGAAATGGCAAACAGTAAAGCTGTTTCTAGATATTTTGGACTGAATGAAGCAAATATCACTTACAGGGCCATTCCTTATTAGTTTTGAATCGCTATTCATAAAACCATCATGATCTTTGAATGTATTTGCTATTTAAAACCCTAATGTGTGTGTGTGTCCTTCAAACACTAAACATGGAAAACAGACCCCGGTCAACAATTGTCACAGAAGGGATGAACTTAGAAGGAAGGTCCTCAGGTAGCTCCATCTTCCTGGAGCTGTTGGTGTTGTTTGGGCGCCCCCTGGTGGCCAATGACCTTCCCTGTCAGGGAGCTTAGCACCAGATCAATAGTTTCTTAACCCCTGGCTGCAAGAGAAGAATCACTCCAAGATTCTGATTTAAAAGTCTATGGTAGGGATAGATACTAGCATTGTTTATTAAAAAAAAAAAAGAAAGGAACTTCACAGATGATTCTAACGTGCAGCCAGGGCTGGGAACCGATGTGCTAAGGAGGTTTCATTTAAAATTACCAACCGAGGGTTTTCTTTGATTCATTTCAGAAACATTTACTGAGCTCCCCTACATGTTAAACGCGATGATAGCAGATGATGAGCAATAAAAAGACCAGTCCCTTGTCCTCATGTGATTAAAACTATTAGTAAAATAAGCATACAATTTTTAAAATGGTTATTAGAGCTAAGAACAGGGCAACCTGAGCTCATCTGGAGTCAGCAAAGGCTTTTTGACTTTTGAGTTGAGAGGTGAAGAGTGAGTGGGTATTAACTAGGCCAGGCTGATGCACTGCAGGCCCCAGGTCGAAGTTGCAAGCTTGATATAGCTCTGGTCTCCTGCCCACGTGGGCAAGCCTATCCCTGGATGACCAAAGACAATTACCTGTTAATTCCATTGGAGTAACGTGAGAACACATTAAAGATCAGAAAGTGTTGACACTAAGGATAGTGAAAAGTGTGTGGGTGGGGAAGGCTGGGGAGGGAGGACAAGATGGAGGTCTGAAAATCAAAGAAATGCAAGTTTAAACAAGAAGGTGCTGTATCTTCCCAAGCCTATTGGCAAAGGTATATAATACCCAATGCTGATGAGAAGGGAAATTCTTCTCTCTGACCCAGCAAATTCACTGGTAGGAACTTCCCCTGGAGAATTATGGTCATAGATTTGTGGAGAGTTTAGCAGAGAAAGGGAGCATGGCTGGGCTTAAATAATAGGGATCATAGCTCTGTTGGGAGGAGAGGATTCTTTCTGAGAGAGGAAGAGTAAGTATTATGGGGGAGGTTGTCTCAGTGGCTGAATTACCATTGATCGCTCCATGTGGGATTATATAAAAGCAGATTCATGTGTAGAAAAATTTCTATATAACAGCTTCTCCCATCCTTTTAATTTCAGCTGAATTCAACACACCTATTGAGTACTTGCTGATGCGAGGCTTTGGCGAAGGTGAAGAACTGCATTATCGTGAGGGGTGGGTGACACACCTGACTCCCTGCCCTCCAGGAATGTAGGCTAGAGGGGACGAGTGACAAATTCCAATAGTCACTGTAATAAAATAAATATTGTATCATAGGTATAAGAATGTGGGTTTAAAAGTGCCACAAGAAGAGACAAAAAGCACAATAAATTCTAATGGAAGAAATGTGTCTGAAAAAGATTCCCAGAGGAAATAACACTTGAGCAAAATTTTGAAGAATTAATTGGATTTTGATAGATTTGGCATAGGGGTATGGTGGGGGGAAGGCCTTTCTGCTTTAAGGAGAGAATTGCATGAGGCTTTATTTATTTAATAAGTCTTTACTGAGCCCATTGCTAGATGCTGTGTGGAGTACAGAAGTATGAGAATTTGCTACCATGAAAAGGAGACAAAACACACCACAAGGGGGACAAAAAAGTATGATATTAAATTATGCTGTGTAATTAGGTGTCAATATTGTCAGCAAGATCCAGAAATGGGGCCACTGGCCAAAATATTTGCAGCATAGTAGACAGAAGCCTACTGAGGGCAAAGAGAGAGATGAGAGGTATGTTCTTACCATAACCTTTTCATAGACTTCTGGATTAAAAGGTATTATTGTTTCTTACTGTGACATGAACCATACCTGAAAACACTTTGGCAAAAAGTCAAGCAAAAAGGGTAAAAAAATATATCAAAACTTCCCTTTACTACCCCAATTCCACTTCAATCCCACAGCTCTCCTCCAATATAACTATCGGCAATTTGGTGCGCATCCTCCCAAAATATTGTCTATGCATTTACATATAGATACATACATACATGAATATAAGGTTTTTTAGTCACTGTGTATTTTATATAAATGATAAAATTCTGCACATTTTCTTCAACTTTTTTTTTCCCGACTTCAATATATTTAGGGAGCTTTACAAGTCCTTCATTTCGATACACTTCATTATTTTAAACTAGTATCCCATGGCATGGTGCACCTGAGTTAACTATTCCCATGTGATCGACCATAAAATGGGCAACCCATTAAGGTTCTAATTGACTTGAGCATCAACAGCAATAATAAATCCAGGCTGGGTTTCGTCAACAGAGGCCTGTCTTGAGCCACCATTCCGGAGAGTGGTGGTCCCACTGTCGATTCCAAGATGAGTCAGTTCACAGATCCCAGTGAAGGGGAAGCTGGGGACCCAGCAATGGCACTGCAGGGGCAGTGGAGAATTTGACTCTAAGCCTTCCCTAAAGGACTGGTGGTCATTGATTAAGTAACTATGCACTGAGAAAAGATAAATACCGGGAGCTTGAAAGCTACCATGGCCCATTAGTGAGGCTGCGGGCTCCTAGTAGGCAGGAGAATAAATGGTGCCTTGATTTGAGTCTATTTCACAGTGGCCTCATTGTGACAGGGATTCTAAGGACATTCAAAGACACTGGGTGGAGAAGCGAGGTCCAAATAGAGTGCTTTGCATCACTAAAATCGAAGACACGAAGATTAAAACAAGATACCTGTTTTACCAAGTTGATTGGTAAGTCAATTCATTGTTTATGGGATGAAAATCCATGTATAGCCTTTGACCCTGCAATCCCACTTTTAGGAATTATCCCAAAGAATTACTTTCACACATCTATAGGGAGAGGAGCAGAAAATGAGAGAAGCTGGTAAACTTCTATTTTACTCAAACCATGGCATTGAAGATATTTGAACCTATCAGTGGTTTTTCCCCAGATTCCTGAGTACATTTGGGATCAACATACTTGGACACGGGCAGGATCTTCAGACTGCGTCCCTGGAGTGAGAGGTATTGTCGTTGGAAGAACCCAGACAGCCCGATTTTATTTTATTTTTTTTACCAAATCGAAGAATAATGCTGCATTCCTGGGAGAAACACAGCAGTTAGGGCCACCATCCAAAATGGAAAAGATGCAGGCGTGACAATTTCTATCACATCTCTACCTGATGGTATGGCTGATGCACAGTTTAGAATAACTTGGAAAATGAAATGACAATGCCTTTTATTGCATCTGCTTTTACAGATGTGTCTCTTTCATAGCTCATGTTAGGTCGTCGTCATATGGCAAGGGTTTTTTCCTCTATCCCAATAAACACTGATGCCACAAGCAGTTTGCTTTCACAGGCGGGGACGACAGCATACCTTCAGTATTTTGCTGCAGACTTATACCAGCTGCATGGGCTGTGCTTCAGTTTGTACTTGGCAGCCTTGCTCGTCTCACCAACCCACAGGACATGGCCCTGGACCTGTACGCTGGTGCATGATGCTAAGAGGGCCTGGGGAGCAGGAGACAGTAGGTACGCTGGCTGGTGGAGTAAGGCACACACGTGCTGAGAAGGCGGATATACAGTGGCCCCTCCTCAGCCTCTCGCTTTTACTGCATGCGGGTTCAGTTACTTACAGTACAGTACAAGAAGATACTTTGAGAGGGAGAGACCACATCTACATAAATTTTAGTATAGCATATTGTTATAATTATTCCATTTCATTATTGGTTATTGTTAATATCTTACTGTACCTAATTTATAAATCAGAATTTATCATGTGTATGTATGTATAGGAAAAAAATAGTAAATATAGGGTTCAGCACTATTCACGGTTTCAGGTATCCACTGCGGGTCTTGGAACATATCCCCCATGGGTATTGGTGCAGGAAAATACTGTACTCAGGTTAATTTTATTCAGGTGAGAAAAATTTTGTTTCACTGTAAGCATATTTTGATTATATCCATACAGAAAGATAAGACTCTTCCTATAAAATATTAATAAAAAGGTTCATGGGACTCTCTGCTCCTCCAACTTTCGGTATCTCTGGACGGGCAAAGGAAGGAGTTAGGAGTAGACTCTAAATACTGAGGTCACTACCTCAGAATTTCAAAATATGTTTGTATCAGACAACCTAAGATTCCTAATTATGTTTTACTCACCCTGGACTATAAAATGATTTGACCGCCCCCCAATTCCATCCATCATAATCAACCAGCCACAGGGTGAGCTTTTGTTGACCCCTACAAACACCATAATTCAATAGGGTGTGTGGAAGCTGTGTAGCAAGGTAGCCCTAAAGTTAAAGTCTCATTACTGTCTTGGATGGTAAATACACATCTTCAGGCACATTTTTATTTATTTATTTATTTATTTATTTTTATTCTTATTTCAGCATATTGTGGGAGTACAAAAGTTTAGGTTAAGTATATTGCCCTTGCCCCTCCACTGCCCCCCCCCAGTCAGAGCTTCAAACGTGTCCATCCCCTAGACAGTGTGCATTGCACTCATTATGTATGTAAACCCCCATCCCCTCCCCCACCCACATCTGCCCAACACAGGATCAATGTTATTCCTAAATGTCAGGCACATTTTTTAAATAGCATCCAAGACCATGCAGCTTATAGCACAGTGTGGGACAGTGCCCCTTTCCCAGGAGAGGAGTCCGTTAAAACACTATCAATTCATGTATGGATGTGCCTGTTTGGCTTTTAGGCAGAGGCAAACAGCTCATTTCATGTAGTACAGAGATTAGGGAGGGTCCTAGCAGCCAAAACTCCCATTACAGAGACTAAACAAGGGCAAACTAAAAACAAGGACAGAGTCCTCCCATAGACTGAGTGGTAGAGAGAATTTGGGATTGGAAAATTCCTACATTGATAACCAGACCAAAATCTAATGTATTATAATTCCCTTTTTAAAAGCATCCCAGTTTCACCGGTTTTGATGTGGTATAGAAAATTGAAAGAAGGCTTCTCTGGGTGACATTCTAATTGTACCAATTGTGAGTCAACCACTTTGTAAGTTGAAGTACTCTAACCGTGTACATGTAAGCAACTACAGGCCTACCATTTAAATACTTTTTAAGAGGTGGGAGGGGTGGGTGGGTGATGAGAAATTACTTAATGGATACAATCTACATTATTCAGGTGACAGATGCTCTCAAAGCCCTGCCTTCACCATATGCAATCTACTCATGTAACAAAATCACATGGTCACAACAATCCCTTGTGCCCCATACATTTATACAAATAAAAAGAATAAAAACAAGAGGCAAAGGTAAGCATGGTTTTAAAAAATATGTATTTTTTTACAACGTGTATTAGAAAAAACACCCCCCTCATATTGTTACAAATAGAACTTATGTTTGTAGTTTCTTTCTAAGGTAATTTTTAATCTGATTTTGATTATTTTATATATATATGTCAAACGAAATAGAGTTATGTCAGGGATATAAAGGCTGAGTGATTGATTCTGTGTTACTTTGCCTTACTAAGGATGGATGTGTTGTGCCTCCTGATGTGATGATGCAGAATGAGGCACACATTTGCAGCATCCATACCCAAAAAAGGAAAAACATTGAGCTTGAATCTAATTAACCAGTGGATCCAACAACATGTTAAAGAACATCACAAGAATGTAATCAGCCTAATGATATCTTTAGGTCAAAAGATATCGCCACTTTTCAGGTTACTGGTATACATGACTGAACTCATTCCACAAAGTTAAAAATCTCTGTACTCACCACAGTGATCAAAAATTCATCTTCTGGCACCTTAACCAGAGTTGCTTATTATGATCAATTTGAAATAGTGTACACTATCTGAATTTGGCAAAATGGCATTTGTTATTGCATTAATTTGCAAACAATTATGGTTAAATGTATTTTTTGCCTCTTGATCAGTTATTTTCATTTTTTAAAGAATTGTCTATTCATATTTTTTGGTCCATTGATCTGTTTGGACCTTGATGGTTTTGTTGTTTGTACATAAATTGTATTTAGCAAAGATATTTACCATTTATAATAGTTGTTGGAAAGTTTTTCCACTTCTATTTTGTCTTTTAATTTTGTTTATAGTTTCACATACATTTTAAACATTTCAATACAGTTAATTCTATTGCTACTTTCCTTCGAGTTTCTATCATTGTTCTTACATTTAGGGAGTTATTCCCCATTTAGAGAGAGATTCTGTTTGGCAAATAGAATTTAATAGATATGAAACTTTATTTTCTTTTATTTATGGCTTGACATTCACACATTTAACTATTTGATCTACCTAGGCATTTTTTATATAAGATGTAAAAAGAGGATGTAATCTATTTTTCTCCCAAAATAAAAACCCCCTTGGTTTGAGCACTATGTTGAACAATTCTTATTTTCATGTGACTATTGGTAAGTGAAGTTATAAATAACATCTTTAAGAGCCCATGTTCCTTCTTTATTGCTGATCTAGAAAGACCAATTCTGCTAAAACCTGAGTTCCTTTGGTCTTGATATATTTTGCTCAATTTTGTTGTTTTCTTTGAGGTAAAGATGGAAGTTACCTTTTTCCTCCCTATGTTCCTGAATAACAAATAAGGGATCAACATCATTTGCATTTGATATTAGTGAATATTTTGCCTATGTATATTTTGTAAACTAATATCATTTGATTTTCATTAAGAGTAATAAATATTGATTTCTGTTTGCATGCACTCTTCTAAAAGTTGGAAAGCCAATTTCTTCAATTACTGTGAGTGAAATCCTGACTGATTCTAGCTTTAAACTGTGTTCCTAAATGAAAGTTCAAAATTAAGAA
The DNA here is from genome assembly GCF_020740605.2 of Lemur catta. Lineage (NCBI taxonomy): Eukaryota > Metazoa > Chordata > Mammalia > Primates > Lemuridae > Lemur > Lemur catta. The sequence continues at coordinate 98,646,785 of NC_059128.1, forward strand.
AAAAAAATCAATTCATGAACAGAGAAAATAATAACCACCAACATGTCTATTGGACTAATGGGCCATAAAGAAGTAAAGAGAAGGTGAATTTTGTCGGGAGAGGAGGGAAAGAAGAGCCTCCCCACCCCCACTGCCCAAGGGGAGTGCCAGAGTGGGTTGGCCAGACATTCCAGAGAATTCCTGAATCTAGCAGGAATCCAGCCAGGCTGGTCTGCTGCTGGAATATGTCTTTTAATATATTTAAAACCCAGTGGTGAAAACATTGTCTGTCTCTAGATACACCACGGGGCATAAATATATTAAATAATGCCAAAGAAAGAATACACGCCAAGTTTTTATGAGCCTTACGCAGTCATTCCTGCGTGCCAGAATTGGGCAAGTAACCAGGAGCCACAGGTGCTAGGATTGAGCAGGAAAATAACGTGGAGTGAAGACAGCAGAGTCGCGTTAGCAACTGAATTATTAATACATTATTAAAACATTCTACTTTTCACGCAACTGACACTATGAGTTCATTCTTCCGCAAATTAGTAAACAAACGAGCCACATTGTTCAAGCTAAGCTGTGCACCCTTTTCAAAGGGAATAGTGGAAAATGTTCACAAACTATTTGTTGAGGGCCCCCTGCTAACTAGACCAGAATGTGTTAAATTAAACCCTAGTTTACTATGCTTTAGTAATAAATATAAGGTATCTATTCTGACATATTTTATGTTCCTTCCCTACGGGGGAGAAAAACTAAGCATAAAAAGTCTGTCCTTGAAAGCAGAGAGTAGTATTAAATAACATATGCTTCATGATGCTGGCATGATTTATCACTAAAAAGTAAAGCTAGGCTGGGAAGAAAATAGAAAGGGTTAAAACAACGTGTGCCTGCACTGGACATAATGAAACATCTCCACCTGTTATTATCATCAGTCCCATAATGGACCACTCCGTGACAATGACTAGAGTCTATGTAAATATTGGACCAAGATGGAGTTGGCCTTATAGATGTGCAATATCAGCACAAAATGCTCAAGTACCTGCTATGGCTCTCTCCCCAACCACTGTAGCTGACTCTTGGAATTACTCTCTATGTGGGTCTCCCCTCATCCATGAGCCTGCAGGGATGGGGCACTAACCTCTGAATATTGCTGCTTCTACTCTAGCTCCCAACAGGCTCTTCTAAGTACTCACCGAATATCTTTCCGGAGGGGCCTCACAGTTTACAGAGGAGCTGTCTGGAAGGTCTCACAGGCATTAATTTGTACTTGGGAGGAAAAAAGAAAAGAAAAGGAAAGGAAAAAAAACATTTGGGAGAGCCGTGGCTACTTTTGTGCAAAATAAATGTTTGCATATGAAAGATATTTCACCTTTTAAACAACAAATTCTTTTCTCTCAAGTTGCAGCTGAACTTCCACACCCAAATCTTTCAGACTTTGAATTGCGCTTGAAATATGAACAAGAACAGGTGGTGAAAGATTTTGTGGTTGCAGAAAGTACTGACACCAGAGTCAGAAGAACAGAGTTTAAATCTCAACTCAATCAGTTTCCAGCTGTATGATCTTGGGCAAGTCACGTGACTTATAACCAAAAGACATAAATGAAATCGAAAAATAAAGTGAATGTGAAAGCAAATACATGCAACTGTTATGTTTTTGTATGATCACATCCCCCACCAGATCTGGGGTTAGAGCAATATTTTCCAAAGAGCTTCTTTAGAATCAGAAAATTGGTAATGGGCACACCAGGCAGATGGCATTCTTTATTTAGTGACCTTTCTATGTCCATGACACAGCAGAGGAGACTCAGACAGCCCGCAGCACCCTGGTTGTTGTGAGGAGAGTACTCAGGATTCGCTTATACTGAATAAAGCCAGGAAAGATGGCCCTGGAGACTCATTTCCTGCTCTTTCCGTGGCTTAGCAAGAATCTGGCTCTACAGGTCTGAGTGTGCTCTGTTAGGTCCCGAGCTGGAGCCCAGAGGGAGACACACGAAGCCTGCAGTATAGCAAAATACTGTTTATTTTGACATCTGGGTGCAGATGAGTGGAGGCCAAAAGAGCATCCACCAGGAGGGAGGGGAAAGCCTTGGGTTTTATAGAGGGTTTTTCTGGGGGCAGTGAGCAGCATCTGCAGAGATAGGAGAGGGGGGTATTCCTCCTTATGCGGGGGGTGGGGGTTTGGTACAGGAATGGCGGTGTCTGCAGCTGTCTGTGGTCGGGAGTTAGATTTACAACTCTACAGACTCAAGCGGCTTTTGTTTCACAGGCTTTATGATATTTTCGGGTTCCCACCCGGAACAAACCTACCAGCTCAATGGAAGAACAGGCTAATTCCTGATGTGGTGCCCTGGAGGGACCCCCCTTGTAATGAGCCCTCCTCCTCAACCTAAGCAACTTTGCAGTTACAGAAAACTCTCTATTTCATATATGTATTGCATGGTGCTAATGGTGTGGGTCCACACCCCAAGTTACATCCTGAATTTTGTCAGTGTGGACTAGTGTAAGGGGAGCCAGGAGTCTGGGCCCCCACATTGAGTCTTGGCTCTCCCAGTAACCAACGAGGTGACGTTGGGCAAAGCACTTCACCTCCTGGGCCCAGTTTCCTTATCTGTGAGATAAAGATGTTCAACCAAGATACCTTAAAAAAGACTTTTCTAATTCTTTAGCACATCAGGCTTTTATCTTTGTCTTCTGGTTTGATTACAGTTCATACGTGTGGTTTTCGTGGCAATTCTCATCTAACCAGAATACTGCATCAACCCAGCAGCCTCACTCCCAGGCCGTGGGGGATGTGGCAGGTTGCTACGCATGGAAAAGTTACTGCAGCCAACATACCCATTGGCTGTGTTTTAAACTTTTCATTATGGAAAAATGTAACTATATAAAACGTGGACAGCGTGGTATGATGTAGCGCTACTCAAAGTATGTAGATCACCATCCATCCACGAGGAGATACGTGCAGAAATTATGAAAGTGAGGGTGAATGCGGGTCACCGCCTGAAGCCACCAGGGGGCGCTCTCCCGCCTCGGGCCCTGCCCGCCCGGTCCCTGTCTCGCCCGGTCCTCCTGGGCACTCCGCAGAAGCCTGGGAGCAAACGCCCTCGGTCTCTATTCCGTACTTCGTCTTTAATCTGCTAAAACTGTAGCTGATTTCTTCCTGCCCGTTCATACGACAGCACCTCTTCCTCCTGTGTTCACGCAGGGGAGACTTCTTGCGTCTGTCCCTTCTGGGTGGGGCTGGCTCCTGTGTGGAATTCAGGTTACCTGGCTGTCTTGCAACTTCAGCTCTCTAATGGGCACAAGGAAAGTTATGATTTTTGGAGTTTATCTAGCTTTTTCACATTTTAGGATAGGAGAGAGGCATTTCCAGCTTTCTACATTCTAAGTAGAGGAAGAAAAAAAACCGGATTTATTTTGTATGAAATTTAAAAAATGAGAATTATGAGCTCGCTGAAATTGCTTTAATTTTTTTTTTGTTTGCTTTCATCCCCATCAATATATCTATAGGACATTGGTTTCTTAAAATGAGTGCTATTAAAAAAAACACAGAAACAGCTTAACACGCTACCTTATCCTCTGTGAGTACTGTCATCATTAATTCAGTCTGCCTGGGATAAGGTTATACACAAGAATAAGCTCATTTCTCACATTAAAAACTTAAAATTTTAAATATTGACATACACAGTATTCATTGAAAGTGTCCTTATAGATGGTAAACATGAAGAATTCTTATTTCATCCATAAATTTTGTATAGTTACAATGGTGAAATGACAAAGTTATGAGTGTAATAACGATTATATCATTACATGAATGCATACATCCATGTGCATACTTTGAGGAAACAGTGTGTATAATTTTTATATTTTATTTTTCCATGCGTTGCTTGTTGTAATTATATTTGTTAAAAATAACTTTGTCTAGTCTAATAAAAATTGGAGATTGTATTTTTGCATATCTTTGTTTCTTCTTTCATTTTTAAAATTAGCTTCTTATGTTACAACAGTTTTAGATTTACAGAAAGTTGTGAGATAGTAGAGATTTACTATTAATATATTCCCCATCCCCAGTTTCCCCTATTATTAACATCTTACATAAGTATGGTACATTTGTCACAATTAATGAACCACTATTGATACATTATTATTAACTAAAGTCCACAATTTATTCATATTTTATTAGTGTTTACCTAATGTCCTTTTTCTGTTCCAGGATCCCATTCAAGATACCGTAACATTTAGTTTTCATGTCTCCTTAGGCTCCTTTGGGCTGTGACAGCTTCTCAGACTTTCCTTATTTTTGATGATCTTGGCAGTTTTGAGGTGAACTGGTCAGCTATTTGGTAAATGTCCTTCAGTTGCAATTTATCTGATATTTTTCTCATGATTAGACTGGGGTTATGTGGTTTTGGGAGGAAGACCACAGAGGGAAAGTACGACTTTCATCACATTTTATCAAGGTACATACTATCAACATGGCTTATCATTGTTGAAGGTGACCTTCATTACCTGGCCAAGGTGCTGTTTGTGAAGTGTTTTCACTAGAAAGTTACTCTTTTTTCCCCTTTCCATACTGTCCACTTTGGAAGGAAGTTACTATGCACAGCCCACACTTAAGGAGTGAAGATTTATGTTCCACCTACTTGAGAACAGAGTTATTTGGAATTCTTATGCATGAGAGACTGTCTCTACTCATTTATTTATTCAACAATTTATTTATATCACATGTACTCATGAATATTAATTTTATAGTTTGGGCTATAATCTGATGCCACTTTATTTTATTGTTCAAATTGTTCCAGCTTTGGCCCTTGGGAATTCTTTCAGTTGGCTCTTGTCTCTTTGACATACTCCTATCATTGTGTGTGTATTTTTTTTTTTGGTTTGTTTTCTTTTCTTTCTTTCTTCTGCTTTCTTTCTTTCTTTCTTTCTTTAGCAATTTTTACTTTCTGGCTCTTTTCATTTTTAAAAAATAACTCATTTTTATTATATTTTATGAGTTTCAGTCTGCTACAAACCAGAAATAACAAAAACTGATTTTTGCTATTCTCTGTAGGTAGTGTGAGAAACATTGATATAATGAACCCCCATGCCCCCATCACCCAGTTTTGAAAAGTATAAGGCCAGCCATGTTTCTTTATACCCTTACCACTTCTTCCTTCTGTATCATTTTGAAGCAAATCCAACACACATACACATTAAAGGTTCTTTTTTTTTAACAGCAGTTTTAGGTTCACAGCAAAATTAAGAGGAAGAGATTTCCCATATGTCCTCTGCCCCTGCACATGCACAGCCTCCCCCATTATCAATATCCCACCAGAGTGACAACTGGTGAACCTACATTGACACATCATCATCACCCAAAGTGTAAACCCCAGTTTACATTGGGGTTCACTCTTGGTGTTGCATATTCTATGGGCTTGGACAAATGTATAATGACATGTGTCCACCATTATAGTACCACACAGAGCAGTTCCAATGTCCTAAAAATCCTCTGTGCTTCACCTATTCATCCTTTCTCCCCCTCCCAAACCCTGGAAATTAAGGGTCTTTGTACTGTCTCCATAGTTTTGCCTTCCCCAGAACGTCATATAGGGGTGGAATCATGAAGTGTGTATCCTTGTCATCGTGGCTTCTTTCACCTAGTGATAATGCATTTAAGTTTCCTCCATGTCTTTCCATGGCCTGATAGCTCATTTCTTTTCAGTGAGGAATAATATTCCATTGTCTGGGTGTACCACAGTTTATCCATCTAGCTACTGAAGGACATCTTGATTGCTTCTAAGTTTTAGAAATTATGAATAATGCCGCTGTTAAACATACATATGCAGGTTTTTGTGTGGATATAAATTTTCAACACCAAGGAGTGCAATTGCTGGATCGTATGGTAAGGGTACGTTTAGTTTTGTAAGAAACTGCCACACTGCCTTCCAAAGTGGCTGTACCATTTTGCATTCCCACAAGCAATGAAGAAAAGTTCCTGTTGTTCCATATCTTCACCAGCATTTGGTGTTATTCTTCTGGATTTTGGACATTCTAATTCAGTGGTATCTCACTGTTTTACTTTGCATTTCCTTGATGAAAATGATGTGGAGCATCTTTTCATATGCTTATTTGCCATCCGTATATCTTCTCTAGTGAGGTATCTGTTGAGTTCTTTAGCCCACTTTGAAATTGGATGTTAGCTTATTATTGTTGAATCTTAAGAGTTCTTTATATATTTTGGGTAATTGTTCTTTATCAGATAACAGTCCTTTGTCTTTTGTAAGTATTTGCTCCAGTCTGTGGTTTGTCTTCTAATTTTCTTGACATTGTTTTTCACAGAGCAGAAGTTTTTAATTTTGATGAAGTCCAGCTTTTCAATCATTTCTCTCCTGGACTGTGCTTTTGATGTTGTATCTAAAAAGTCATCATCTTATCCAAGGTTATGTAGGTTTTGTCCTATGATATTTTCTAGGAGTTTTATTGTTTGGTTTTTACATTTAGGTCTGTGATCCACTTTGAGTCATTTTTTTGTGGAGGGCATAAGGTCTGTGTTTATTTTTTTTTATTTTTTATTTTTTTGAGACAGAGTCTTGCTCTGTTGCCCGGGCTAGAGTGAGTGCCATGGCATCAGCCTAGCTCACAGCAACCTCAAACTCCTGGGCTCAAGTGATCCTCCTTGCCTCAGCCTCCCGAGTAGCTGGGACTACAGGCATGCGACACCATGCCTGGCTAATTTTTTCTGTATATATTTTTAGTTGGCCAGTTAATTTGTTTCTATTTTTAGTAGAGACGGGGTCTCGCTCTTGCTCAGGCTGGTCTCGAACTCCTGAGCTCAAACAATCCGCCCGCCACGGCCTCCCAGAGTGCTAGGATTACAGGCATGAGCTACCGCGCCTGGCCCCAAGGTCTGTGTTTAGATTCATTTTTTGGCATGTGGATATCCAGTTTCTCCAGCACCATTTGTTGAAAAGGCTATCTTTGTTCCATTGCATTACCTTTGCTCCTTTGTCAAAGATCATTTGACTGTATTTATGTGGGTGTATTTCAGAGCTGTTTATCTGGTTCCATTGATCTACTTGTCTATTCTTTCACTAATACCATATTGTCTTGATTACTGTAGCTGAATAGTAAGTTGTGAAGTTGGGTAATGTCAGTGCTCCAACTTTATTCTTCTCCTTCAATATTGCATTGGATATTCTGGGTCTTTTGCCACTCCATATAAACTTTAGAATCAGTTTGTTGATATCCAGGAAATAGCTTGCGGGGATTGGGAATGAGATTGCATTGAATCTATAGATCAAGCTTGGAAAAACTTACATCTTGATGATATCGAGTATTCCTATTCAAGAATATCGAATATCTCTTCACTTGTATAGTTCTTCTTTGATTTTGCTTATCATTGTTTTGTAGTTTTTCTCATGTATATCTTGTACATAGTTTGTTAGATTTATACCTGAGTATTTCATTTTGGGAAGTACTAATGCAAATGGTATTGTGCCTTTAATTTCAAATTCTACTTGTTCATTGCTGGTGTAGAGGATAGTGATTGACTTTTGTGTATTAACCTTGTATCCTACACCTTGATATAATCACTTATTAGCTCCAGAAGTTTTTTTTTTTTGTAGATATTCTTTATCAAGTTGAGGAAGTTCCCCCTCTATTTCTAGTTTACTGAGAGTTTTTATCATGAATGGGTGTTGGATTTAGTAAAATGCATTTTTTTCCATCAAATGATATGATAATGTGACTTTTGATGTGATGGATTACATTAATTGATTTTTGAATGTTAAAGTAACCTTGCATATCTAAGATAAACCCTACTTGCTCAGGGTGTATAATTCTTTCTATACATTATTGGATTAGATTTGCCAAATTTTTTGGAGAATTTTTACATCTATGTTCATGAGAGATTTTGGTCTGTAATTTTCTTGTAATGTATTCTTTTCATCTTGGTATTAGGGTAATGCTGGCCTCTTGGAATGAGTAAGGAAGTTACATCTCTATCTCTGTTTTTATCTCCTGAAAGAGATGGTGGAGAATTGGTATAATTTCTTCCTTAAATGTTTGGTAGAATTCACCAGTAAACCTATCTGGGCCTGATGCTTTCTGTTTTGAAAGGTCATTAATTGTTCATTTAATTTCTTCAGGAAATACAGGCCTATTCAGATTGTCTATTTCTTCTTGTGTGAGTTTTGGCAAATTGTGTCTTATAAGGAATTGGTTCATTTCATCTAGGTTATCAGATTTCTGGGCATAGAGTTGTTCATAGTATTCCTTTATTATCTATAAATAATAACAATGTTAATTTAATGTCTATAGGATCTGCAGTGACTGATGTCCTCTCTTTTATTTCTGATATTTGTAATTTGTGTCTTCTTTTTTTTTTTAGTTAGTTAGTCTGGTTAGAGGCTTATTGATTTTCCTTCACTCTGACAATTTCTGTCTTTTAGTTGGTGCATTTGGACCATTGATGTTCGAAGTGATTATTGATATCATTGGATCAATATCTACCATATTTGTTACTATTTTTGATTTGTTGCCCTTGTTTGTTTTTTTTCCCTTGTTTTTTTTTTATTCTATTTTTGTCCACTCTTTTTTCTGCCTTTTGTTGTTTTAACTGAGCATTTTATACGATTCCATTTTCTCCTCTTTCTTAGCTTATGAGTTATACTTATTTTTTTGCTTTTTAAGCAATTGCTCTAGATATTGCAATATTCATTTATAATTAATTCAAGTTCACCTTCAAATAATACTATATTACTTCACAGGTAATATCAATACCTTGTAATACCAAAATAATCCTAATTCCACCCTCCTGTCCCTGTGTCATTGCTGTCATTCATTTAACTTATGTATAAGTATATATGTATGTAATATATGCATACACACATAAGCATACATGATACACATAAAAGCATATATACACACACACATACATAAGTATATACACACACAAATATACATAATCAAATGCATTGTTACTATTACTATTTTGAACAGACCATTATCTGTTAGGTCGATTAAGAATTTAAAAAATAGACATTTTTATTTTACCTTCACTTATTCCTTCTTCAGGGCTCTTCTTTTTTTATGGAAATCCAAGTTTCTGACCTATATCATTTTCCGTCTCTCTCAAGAACTTCTTTTAACATTTCTTGCAAGGCAGATCTCCTGGCAAAAAAATTCCCTCAATTTTTATTTGTTTGAGAAAATCTTTATTTCTACTTCATTTTTGAAGGATAATTTTGCAGGGCACAGAATTCTATGTTGGTGGGTTTTTCACTCAACACTTTAAATTTTTTAATCTGCTTGCTTCTTGCATGTGTGGTTGAGAATTTGGATGTGATTCTTATCTTTGTTTCTCTATAGGTTTTTCCCTCTGGCTTTTTTCAGAACTTTATCTTTGATTTTTTGTAGTTTGAAAATGATATGCCTAGGTGTACTGGTAGGGGGTATTTATCTTGCCTCGTGTTCTCTGAGCATCCTGGATCTTTGATTTTGTGTTTGACATTAATTGGGGGAAATTCCCAGTCATTATTGTTTCAAATATTTTTCTGTTCCTTTCTTTCTCCTCCTGGTATTCCCATTTTGCATATGTTACATTGTTTGTAGTTGCTCCATGGTTCTTGAACATTCTGTTCTGTATTTTTCAGTCTTTGTTCTCTTTGATTTCCAGTTTTGGAGATTTCTGTTGAGATATCCCCAAACTCAGGGATTCTTTCCTCAGCCGTGTTTAGTCTACTAATAAACTCATCAAAGGCGTTCCTCATTTCTGTTACAGTGTGTTTGATCTCTGGCATTTCTTTTTGGTTCTTCCTTGAAATTTTCATCCCTCTGCTTACATGGCCCATCTGTTCTTGCATGCTGTCTACTTCACCCATTAGAGCCCTCAGCATATTAATCATAGATATTTTAAATTCCTGGTCTGATAATTTCAATATCCTTTCCATGTCTGGTTCTGATGCTTGCTCTGTCTATTCAAAATTGTGCTTTTTGCCTTTTGGTATGCCTTGTCATTTTTTTCTTGATAGCCAGACATGATGTACTGGGTAAAAGGAACTGCTGTAAATAGGCATTCGGTGGTGTGATGGTGAGCTGTGGGGGAGGGAAGGTGACTATGGTGCTATGAGTAGGTCTCAGTCTTTTGCGATACCTACGGAACTGTGAACTTCACAAGTGCTTCTCAGTGCTTTTCTCCTCACTCAGGTGGGACAGGACGGCTAGAGGGAGCTGGAGTTGGATATTTCCCTCTCCCAGTTAGGTTAGACTCTGATAACATCCCAGCAGGTTAGGGTCTGGGTAATTAGTTTCTCCTCAGGGTAGGCCTTGTTGAAAAGAACAAAGTGCTATGGGTGTATTTTCCAGTGGTTCCTTTTCACCTCCTCCTGCTGGAAGCATGAAGGGATTTTTCTCTGATGCTTACTGTGGGAATGTGGTTGAGCTTCTGAAGATAAATATCGCAGTATTGTGATATCCCACCTCCTCTGTCTGGGTCCTCTGGAGTTTTAACTGTCAGACTTGTCCACACTGAACCTCCAGCAATTTGTCAACTAACAGTTCAGGTTTTCCCACCTCCACACTGGTTCCCACAAAGGTTTCTGCTCATGTGTCTCTGCCCGGGGTAAGCCGTGACTCTCGGTATCCTTCCGTCTGGCTCTCCAATCTTGGGGGCAGCAGTTTGTCCTGTGTCCCCACCTCTACTATGGATCTAAGAAGTGTTGTTGATTTTTCAGGCTGTTCAGCTTTGACTTGCTGTTGGGATGAAGTGGAAACCTCCAAGCTCCTTACGTGTGCAACTGGACACTGGAAGTCTATCAAGACATTACATTTTTACATCTTTAAATATTTTAATATTATCTCTAAAAAAACACACCTTAAAGCTAATGACAGTACCACTATCACATTCAAAATTAAAAATTCTTCAATAGCATCAAATATCCATTCCATGTTCAAATTTACAATTGCTTCAAAAGTCATTATCTTACAGTTTGTTTGAATCAGAGTCCAAGTGAGGTCTCTATATTGCCATTAATTGCTATGATTCTTCTAACTTTAATGTCTATCCCCTTTCTCTCATGTGAGAATCCCAGTTTTCCTGACTCTGGGATGGTAGAATTAGAAGATCGTACGCTCACTCATTTGCTATATTTTATAGCACACACACACAATGCTTCAGAGTAATGATACCAACACTACCACCAACAATATGATTATAGAAAAGAGTTTAAGATTTTTTTTGTAGTTTTCCTTATACATTAAGGATATTTGATATAGATGAATAGTCAAATTAATTTTGTTTACAGCCACTTGGACTGTAGTTTCTCTCTTTGTGATTACAGCACCAACTTGATACACATTTATGTTATATGCAGTTTTAATATTCATTAATAAACCTGGAAATAATTATCACTATTCAGAAAAGCACCAGTGTTGACTGAGCACCTCCTAGGTACTAAAAGTCTTCATAATCATTGTTACATTTAATCCTTGCAGTGGCTCTACGAGATAGAGTTAAAAACTTATTATACAATGATTAATGGAGGTCAAAAACTTACAATGAGTCTCCCAGCTAGTAAGGAGAAGGGGGAGGTAGGATTTAAATTCTGGTCAGTCGCTGGAGTCCGTATTCTGTACTTGAAAAGATTAGGATGATTTATAATGGCTTGTGGAAGGAGCTGCTGGTTTTACTTATTTTATTATCTACGTACATTCAATAGGAGGATGAACTGATAACTGGTAACTGTGTTATAGCTGATAAAAGAGGTGATAACTTTTTCCCTGCAGGTTTTATGCCCAGAAATAGTGTTACTGTCAGTGCTAGCTGGTTTTCTCCAATTTCCTGAGACATTTTTCCTGGGAAAATTCTCCCAATAGGTTGGAATTTTTATGGGCTTAATGATGGGCTGCATAGGGTGTCTGTCAATACTTTCTTCCATTCAGGGGCTGTGGTGTCCTGGGCCTCAAATTCACAGAGGGCCTTAAATTTTAGAATTTGGATCTTCCATCCAAAAGAAATTCTACCTGTGATCACAAAGATGTACTAACAGGGACAGAAGAAGATGTTCAACCTTCAGCTTCAACCTTGGGTCCCTTTAGTGGAAAGCACTGGTAGGAGAGCCTGGTGAATTACTACTTTTATAAATCCTATAAATAACCAGTGAATACCATGATTGTAATGAATTATGTATTTTAATGGTGTTTTAAAAGTGTCAACTTATTAAATGTAAGCATCTCAAATGTCATGATTTTTGTCACCCTATTTTGTACTTCCTATGCTGTCTAACACATCAGGAGTTGCACACAGTGGAGGTGACTGGAGCCTCTCAGGACAGCTGACAAGTTCTGTTTCCATGCAGTTCTGAACTCTTCTGTGTGCAGAGCACTCTGACCCGACAGGACACTGGTTACACACTGGCTGAGTTTGAAACTTTTTCTAGGGAGGAGAGGAGTGTGAATACTTGCCTGACGAGGTAGAGGTGGGGTTCACTAAGCACAGAATAAGTGTCCAGTAAAAGACAGCTGTCATGAAGATGATGACAGTCAATGATAACATGCCGTTGAGGATGTTTTAAAGGGTGGATATAACATGATCCTGATTCTTAATGAAATAAGATATGGAAACATAGGCATATGAAAAAGCCCTAGCAGGCTATAGACTGAAATATTTATATTAGTGGGAATAAAGGTGATTTTTACTTTTTCCATATGATAGTCTATTATTTCTAATTTTTTCACAATGTACATGAATTATGATACCAATTTTGTTTATGTAGATATATATATTAGTATATACACAGACATACAAAATTTAACAATGGTTAGCTATCTTATGGATAATTTTTTGCTTTTGTCATTCTAAATTTTAAAAATTTCTAGTTTGAATATGTATGATTTTTATAATTAGAACAAAGAGATCAAAGGCATTTTTATTTATTTTTATTTTTATTTATTTATAAATAAATAAATTTTGGCTGGAGTGCAGTGACATGATCAGAGCTCACTGTAACCTTCAACTCCTGGGCTCAAGTGATCCTCCTGCCTAAGCTTTCCAAGTAGCTGGGACTACAGGTGCACACCACCTGGCTAATTTTTTAAAAACTATTTTTTGTACAGATGGAATCTTGGTATGTTGCCCAAGCTGATCTTGAACTGCTGGCCTAAAGCAATCCTCCTGCCTTGGCCTCCCAAAGTGCTGGGGATTACAGGTGTGAACCACCACACCTGGCCAAAGGCATTTTTAAGATAAGGAGAAGACCCTGGCTGGGCTCTAAGCCTGCCTTAGGACCTGGTTCGTGGTTTCTGAGGGCCACAAAGAACATGCTTAGCACCTGCCACCATCTCAACCAGAGAAGCCACTCCAGATGTCTTGGTGGTGGCTGGTGAGCACACCTTTGCTTATGATGAACACCCCAGTTTTTATGGAGTGGGGAATACGGAGTGATTTCTCTTCATTGGAAGTATTCACGGTGTGGTGGGTTCAGGTTAATTTCTCTTCTACAGAATTTCATTTCCTCCATTAAAAGCGGTCTTGTTTCACACTGTGACGGAGCTGGGTGCCTTCCCCGTCTAGGTCACCTGCTGAAGTGCGCTTCTGGCCCTGGAGAGAGGCTTCAAGGGAAAGAGACCCTGGTGGTGTCCTTCCCTCCATGCCTCTCCTCTGTCCCCATGCTCACCCTGAGAGGACTCACCACCCTCACGGCCTCCTACTGCCAGTAGGGAAAACAGTGATGAAAAGATGACATTAAAATTAGGAAATCCTGTTTATCCAAAGGTAACACAAAGAGCTTGAAAACAAACCAAGTAGAAGCTATTTGTAACACACATAGCTAACAAAGGACTCTTAGCTAGAAAACACATGTTTAACAAAAAACACTGGATATCAATGAGTAAAATGTAGCCCAATAAAAAGGCCAGAAGTGGTGGGCAAGGCCAGGAACTCGGGCGAAAGACTGGTAGACCAGGCTACACGACAGCCGGGCCAATGGCTGGGCATGACGCAGCTTCATGCACAGTGTCTGCGGTGAGGCAGAGCAAGTGCCACGGGTGCCAGAGTGCTGCCACACAGAGCAGTCGCCATGCAGAGGACCTGGCGAGCTTGCTAGACCTGGTCTTTGCAGACCTCTGGCCCCAGCCAGACTCTCAGTGCCTTTAATTTTCCAGGGAAGAAGTTTCCTCCATCAATAAACTGTTTCTGTATCTTAGAGATGGTGACATCTGTGGGTTTTCGTAATACTCATTTTCATTGCATGAGCTGACTTTATTACCCAGCCGGGAAAGGAGCAGAACCCTGCAGCAGTGAGCGCTCAGAACGGCACAGATTCAGGAGAAGGGATGACGGCTTGTGCTCCCTCTCAGAGCTGACATCTTATGACAGCAGACCTCGTTCCAGCTGGAAAGACTGAGGGAGGAAGCAAAGACGAACAGAGACAGAGAGACACCTGTTTTTGAAGGTCTTACTCTGTGTCCAGCTATTTTGCTAGGGGCTTTCGTATTTGTTGTTCACTTTACTTCTCACAACAATCCATTCTACTGAGGAGACAGCTCGCCCAGGTCCACGGCTTGGCAGTGGTTAGTTGGGATCTGATCGCAGGCTCTGTCTGACTTGTTCATGTACATCCATAGCCTCAGAATCTGGGGTGCGTGAGCTTGGGAAATAACTCACCTCTGTAAGCGCAAGTCCCCTCTGAGAAATGGTATCTGGAGAGTAGAACCGCACTTGCAGGACTGTGCCGGGTTGTAGTGGGTTTAGCTACGAACACGCTCAAATCCTTAGCACAGGGTCAGACATACTGAAGACCCTAAAGAGAAGGGAGTTGAATACTTTTAAAAGATGGATTTTCTTTTTCCGAACTCAACTACTCTGCTGGGAGAGAAAGAGAGAGGAGAAGAGAGGGAGATTGAGAAAGAGAGAGATGGAGTGTCTGGGACACACACATCTGGGCACAGAGTCATGACTTGAGGTGTGGCTTACTGAGAGAGTGTCTATCTTTCCCTCTGGGACTGAGCTGCTCAGGTGGAAGGCTGGATAGTGACTTGGGACAACCAAGAGAAATATGGTCACGTGTTGCTTAATAATGGGGAGATGTTCTGAGAAACACAGTGTTAGATGATTTCATCACTGTGCAAACATCATAGAGTGTACGCAGACCTAGAGGGTATAGCCCCGGGCTACAGACAAGCACAGCGTGTTGCTGTGCTGAATACTGTAGGCAGTTGTGACCTGATGCTAAGTATTTACGTATCTAAGCCTACCTAAGCACAGAAAACGTACAGCAAAAATATGACATTATGATCTTATGGGACTACCACCATACATGTGGTCCATTGTGGACCCAAATGTCATTATGCGGCACATAACTGTATGCTACCCTGGACTAGCTGAAAGAGTTATGAGGCTAGTGACTATCCACAAAGCTCTTTCCTCAGCCCCCAGCCAAAGCCAAAAATATCTTACCAACCATTTATCAAAATAAAACAAAATAGCCTACAGAGGCATTCAGTATTCCGCAACAGAGAACACGAAACTCAGGTTGCTCCATTCAGGTAGGGCAGAAGACTTTTAAAGAAAGTCACCCACTTAGGGGCATCCTGCCTCTGCTGTCCACTCCCAGGATTTATTTCACAAAGCAGCTCCTCTGTAGACTGTCCACAGTGCGGCTGCACGTGGGCTAGCTTTAATGGGGAGCCGGGAGAGGAAAATTCCCTCTTTAGAGCCCAGACAAAGGAAAACTTCATCTGGGGAATGAGAAACACTCTTGTTTGTTATTACTGAATCACTGTTTATGTTACTTTAATATTTAATGCATTTGCTATTCAAAGCATGCATGTGGGGGTGGGGGTGCTCCCACTCAGCCAAATCAAAATCCATTTCCCAAGGCTCTCAGTGGAAGAGACGAGCCCACTCACCAGGGAAGTCCTAGAGTGGCTGCACCTTCTCTCCTGGCGCCATGAGCATTGTTTTGGCATGCCCTCTTGGTGTGCAGTCCTACTCTGACAGAGACACCGTTCCTGTTTCTAAACCCTAGCTATAGATTGAAACTATCTGGGAAGTTTTAAAAAATGTGATGCCAAGCCTCTACCTCCAGCGATTGTGATTTAATAGGTCTGCATTGGAGACAAGGATTTGGGGTTGTTAAAAGCAAAATAACTCCCCAGGTGACTGTGATGTGCACTCAAGTCTGAGAACCCAGTGCTAGGTGATTTCATGTAAAATTGATTGATTGATTGATTCATTCATTTCTTCCACTTACTGAGCTCCTGGTATGTGCCAGGCACTGAGGTTCTCACCCTTGCGGATATTACAGATACTAATCAGATAATTACATGAGCATTTAATATGAGAATGACAAACGTACATGGTACTCAGGCAGAAGGGTGGGGAAGGGGCAAGGATTAGAGAAGTGACCCACGATGTGGGGGGCAGGCTCCCTGATAAACCTCTCTATTCCCCACCCTTTGCCCACCAAGGGACAGCCATATATCTGACTGACCAATGACTGGCTCCCATTGCTTCTGTGAAGTAAAAATAGGAGAAAGAATAAAATCTGCAAAATGTAGACTCTAGGGACGTTCAAGAGTCAAAGCACACCTTTGAAAAAACATGTGATATCAGGTGCTAAACAGTCAGTACAGTCTGTAGGATGCAGAAATGACACAGAACTGCATTATATAGTTATAATTTATTTAGAAATAATTTCAAAATTCTAAAATTACAGAGAACTCCTATATTATTTTCTCCAATTGCTAAGACCATTGAATTTTCTCTATTAACCAATTTTGAAATTTATATATATGCATTATCATTAGTCTTTCAATGAACTTTTGTATATTCCCCAAAGAACTGGGATACAAAACCAGTATACAACCTCCAAATGAGCACATTAACAGTGATACACCACAGCTGTCCCATCCATAGTCCCCATTCACATTTGCCACCTGTCCTAACAATGTCTCTGTTTCCTGTCTGGTCCAGGAGCCTATCTAGAAATACATGTTGCAATTAATTGCCGTATCTCCGCAGACTCTTCCAGTCTGGAACGATTATTCTGCCTTTTCCTGTTTTTTGTGTCCTTGATAGAAACGGACTACAGGACTTACATTCTGTAGGGTGACCTTTGACCTGGGTCACACTGATGTTTCCTCCTGACAAGAGTCAGGGGCACCAAGAACGGATGCTGTGTTCTTCTCTGTGCATCCCATCAGGGCACGTGGTGCTGACCTGTCCCAACACTGGTGATGTTAGCCCTCGTCACCTGGTGTGTCTGCCCTTTTTCTTCTTCCTAATATCATGATTATTTTCTTGGTAATATAATATAATCGTATTTTGTAAGGAAGTATTCGGAGATTATAGCAATATCTTGTCCCTCATCAAGCTTCCACCCAGCCTTAGCATCTCTTGGCGATTCCCACCTCAACTGACACTGTCCATGATGGTTGCCAACGCGGAGTCTCTACTTCCATCATCCCTTCTGCATGGATTAGATGGCATTCCATGGTAAAGAAGGGCCTTCCTTCCCATTTATTTATTCTTTTATAGATGTATATCAGTATAGACTCATGGTTTCCCATTTTATTCAATGGGGAATGTAATTCCTTACCATTGTTATTTATTCTGATGTTAAAATTGTCCCTGATTTAGCCAGTGGGAACTCTTTCAAGCTAGTTCCCATGTCCTTTTGATATGTCTCCATCTTTCATTGAGCATTTCCTTGCTTTCTGACACAATAAAAGTTTCTATCCTTGTCTTGCACCTTCCCTGCTCTAGCCTTAGAATAAGCCATTTTCCCAAGGAATACTGGCACCTTTTAGTAAGAATGTGATTTAGGAACCAAGATCGGGAAACTAGATGTGCTAATTGCCACTGAGGGGTCATTGCTTCCAGGCACTGTCAGTGGACACAGCTAGGACACACACACACACACACACACACACACACACACACACACACACACTTAGTCCATTTTTGCTGCTATAACAAAATACTGTAGACTGGTAATTTATAAAGGACAGATATTTATTTTCTCACAGTTATGGAGGCTGAGAAGTCCAAGATCAAGGCACCAGAAGGTTTGGTTGTCTGGTGAGAGCTCCTGTCTGCTTCCAAGGTGGCACCTTGTCGCAGGCTTCTCTGGAGGGGAGGAACACTGTGTCCTCACATGGCAGGAGGTGGAAGGTGGAAGGGCAAGAGGGCCCAACCTGCGCGAAACCTCTTTTATAAGGGCCTTAATCCCGTTCACGAGGGAGAAGTCCTCGTGGCCTGATCAGCCCTTAAAGACTCCACCTCTTAATACCATCACATTGGCCATGAAGTTTCAATGCCTGAATTTTGGAGGGAACACATTCAAACCTTAGCACATATTTACTCACAAATATATGAAGGCACTCAAACATCTATACCTATTTCTATATCTATCCTTGTGTATATTATATATTATATGATATCCACCTGTCTATAAAATATACATATAAACATCCATATGTACATACATATATATTGATATTTCCATAATACATATCTACCTAATAAATCAAGTGCTCATACCAGTATCACCAAATTCCAACTGAAAGAACTCAGAATTCTTTGTGGTCATTCTCCTTTTCTTGATTGTAAATATCAGAATTCTTCATCAGTGAATCATTGATTCCCATCAGCCTCAGGTATTTTCATCTTTGTTCGATCAATTCACTTAATTTTTCAGTGAACACACTCCCCCAATCCCTCTCAGGTGCCTGCACCCATGCTGCCCCTTCCCCTTTATCTTGGGCCTCCAGGTGCTTCCCCCAACCCACCACACTGAGCAGGGAAGGAAGAGAAAGGTCTATGTCCTTCTTTTTAGCTGATTTCCCCTATTTTGGATATACCTTATTAGTTACCTATAACTATACTGATGGACCTAGAGTGAGTACTCCCTGAAGCTCCCCTTGGCTTGTACAACATTATAAACAAGAACTAAAGCCCCCCAGGACTATCACGAATAGGGTTCTGACTTGAAATACCAATGAGTAGACTCAGGCCTTCCATGCAGTTCCCAGATCTGAGTCAATCCACAGACCCAGAGGCTTTGGAACAAATGAGAAGCTGGATATTCTTGAGGAAGAACTAGTTATAATGTCTCAAGTATGTACTGATACTACAACTCCAGTTCATTCCCAATGGAACCAATACAAATTAACCAGCTAACTGCAGTGAGAAAAGAGAAATACCCAGATTTGGGGGGCTTATTGGACAGTGGCTCCAAGATACCTTAATTCATGATGATCCAGAAAGCCACTGTGGTCACCAGAGGATGCAGGGCCTTCCCTACAGGGCAAACTTCAGTCTCAAAACACACATTCAAAACTTCAAAGAATTTTCCCTTTCTAATGGACGGCTTCCCAAGCGCGTAAACATATTCTTGCATCATCCTAGGTCAGGAGGAGACTTGAAAAAGAGAACTATAACAGTAGACAGCACGTACAATTTGTGACACTGTGTCAAAGGTGGGAAAGTAAAGATTGGGCATGTGAAAGGAATTTTATCATCTGGGCCCTCGGGAGATGCCACTCCTTCTCTACTTCCTTCCAGGGCTTTAACAGTGAGCTCTTTTTGGACAACAGCCCTGCAAACTACCCACTGAGAGAAGTGACAGCCTCTTCCAGACACACACACACAAACACACACACACACACACACACACACACACACACACACACACACACACATACATACTCACTCCTGGAAAAAGCAGGCACAGATAAACTCAAAATGTTTTCATGGTATTTCCTAGATTTGAATAAGTATGGCTTTTCATGTATTAGCATTTCTGAAATTTGATACATTCCTTTTTAATCAGGGTTTATTTCAAGTGGCAGTACTTATTTTTGCAAAAACAATGTTGCTATTAAATCAGTGGCACATTTTATCCAGGGTTCTGGGAAAGCCTTGCTATTCAGAAGATTCGTGCTGAGAATGGCCCAGCACCCAACATTCACAGACCCCAGCCTCAGGTCAGTCACCCAAAGAGAAATCAGAGCTTCCTTCCCCCTGGTCCCATCTGTCCCCATGCCCTGGGCCAGCTTGTCCTTTAGACATAATTAGAATCTTCTTATGCTTTTTCGATTCAGAGTGGGCAAGGTTCATGTTTTCATGCACAGTAGGACGACATTGCAATGTGTGATAGTTTAAGGTTAGTTGATTAACTATAATGCAAAACTATATAAAAATATGAAGAAAGTAAGCATTTTATAACCCGTTTTTGCAATCAGTCTAATTCTTAATTAAGTCTGTTATTTAACTTATAGTTAACATTATTAGTCAATTTAGGAAAGTAAAAATTGTCTTATTTATTTTTAATCACAATCTACCAAAATAAGTTTCAGTGAATTTTTTTTTTAATCTAGAAAAGACATACCTTTTCTAAATGCAGCACTAGTGGTAAACCAAATAGTGATGATGAAAATAATTTTGAAGCAGTGGCAACCAAAAGAGTTTCTACTAGATTGACTCAGAAGTATGATCTCTCATTTTTTAGTTCAGTTGTGCAGCTCTAATTAATGGAGAAATACTAAAATTTCAATGTGCTATTTGCAGAGATATACTGGCTAATGAAGCGATTCAACCATCAAAATGTAGACATCATTTACATGCAATTCATAAAGAAACAAATTTACAACCAAAAGAATTATTTGAAAGAAAGAATATTCAATTAAAAAGCCAACAGAAGCAGATCTTCAATATTTCATATATGAACAGTAAGTATTGCTTTGCTGGCTTCTTATAAAGCAGCACTTTGCATGACTAGGACAAAAAAATTGTGGAGATATTAGCAAAAAACTTCACAAATGTTTGCTTGGAAATGTTGGGAGAATCTTGAACAAAAAGGATAACTTAAAGACTACTTTCCAACAGTACCATAGATCAAGGTATTTAGACACTGACTAGTTACATGGAAAACCAAGGTATGATACCAATAAGGCCAGAAAACTATTTTTCAGTGCAGCCTGATGCACAGATAATGCTAACCAGGCACTTCTTTTAGTATGTGTGTGATTTGAGCATGGTGGAGGTAGAATTCTTTTTTTTTTTTTTTTTCAGCTTCATTACCACAAACACAACTGACTCAGAACTGTATAAAACGATGATGGATTATATTGTCTATGTGGTTTGGAGATTAGGTTTGGAGCAGAAGTATGTTCCGATGCACAGATGTGAGGACGAGTAAGCACTCTGGGGTAGTTAGGGCAGAGAAAGGAGCTGAGCCAGAATGTAAATCAAGATGCTGCTTCTTCATTGGGAAGGTCTTGCTAACAAAACAGAAAAAAGAAGAAAAGAAAAAGAAAAAAAATTCAGCTGAACCAATAGTGTCTTAGTGACATTGACACTGTAAAAATTGTGAGTTACATGAAGGATCATGTTAAATTTGAGATTATTCTATTATGTGATCATATGGAAGCTGATCATAAACAAGTATTTTCTTTTCTTTTCTTTTCTTTTTTTTTTAGCAATGGGGTCTCACTGTGTTACCCAGGATGGCCTTGAACTCCTGGGCTCAAGCAATCCTCCTCCCTAGGCCTTACCAGTAGCTGGGACTACAGGCTTGCACCCAGCTAACCAGCATTGTTGCATGATGAGGTACGATGGTTGTTGAGTGGAATACCCTGTGGAGAATGTTTGAACTATGGACCAACTCTTGGTATTTCTGCAAGATAAGAAACTAATTTGGTCCCAAATTTTAAAAGATGTAAACACAGTAGACAGAATTGCTATTTTTCTCTGATATTAATATTTCTAGTATTTTAAATTATCTTATTAACTTTCTTTCATGCAAGGAAGGAATGAAACATGTTTTAAAGTGGCAGATAAGATGCAATGACAAAAACAAATGTTAGAAGACTGGAAAAACAAAGTTTCTACAGATGGTTATGGCATGTTTCATAATGTCACGATTATCCATAACATAGACGAAGATCTTGATGCTACACATCTGCAAAATGTTCTCGTTGAATGATTGACAGTGGATCAGCTTTGTACCAGAGGACATCTGTGTAAGCCGTGCAGCATGGCAAGGGGGCCACGTGGAAGGCATGCATGGTTCCTTGGAGGTCCAGATGTATTAATAGATTTATACAAAATTTTTGAAGAACAATTTGACAGTGTATATCAATATTTGATTTTTTTATTTTGAAGTATAACATTTACCAAAAAATGTGTAAGACAGAAATGAAGAGCCCAATGATTGGTCACAAAAGGAACACCCATGTATCTTGTCCCCAGGTCAAGATAAAGGGTAGTGCCAGTGCCCCCAAAGCCTGAATTCCTTCCAGTCCCCTTGGGTGGTTCGCTCCATGGCCTCAAGTCAGTTTTCTGCTTGCTATTGGAGGGGGATCCTCTGACAGTGCCTTTCTGTGCAGCTCGCTCCTCCTTGGTTCTCTGTCCTGCAGAAAGGGGGCACCGCAAGAGGGGAGGAGCAACAAGAAGGCTGGTGCAGGAATGGGTCAGGCGAGACATTTCAGAGAGGCCATGGAACTCAGGGAGAGAGCAGCAAGGCTGGATTTCAGATTGGCTGCTGTTACAAAATTCCACATTTATGAAAACACAGCTCTGAGTTCTTAATATATAAAATGATGCTCCCCCTCAACCAAGAATAGATGCTAAGTCTAACTGAGTCTCATTCCCATTCCAGCTTGTTATACTGGAGCAAGTAGGCAGGTGGTCACAGGTTTTAGGATTGAATAGAAAAATAATTTGGAGCATAGATCACAGAAATTGTGCTTTTTAGCTAGTGCCTAGAGGAGTCTACTTTGCATATGTGTGCTAATCTATTAAATTGCCTTATAAATTAGTAAGCAAATGAACAAAAATGTCAGATTATTCAAGCCAGAAGATTTAACCTTTTCAGAAAGACAAGAAAATGACAACATTCAAAACTTTTTCCTTAGGGGCCTACTGTGAGCTAGACCAAAATTTTATACATTAAAGTTAGAATAATATAGCTACCTCAATTTGTCATATTTTAATAATGAAATGAAAATACTACATTTTTCTTTACTGACTGTGAATTTATATTATAATTCTATTATTTTCTACTCTATGGGAAAAAGATGATAAACTCATACATGTCTGTCCTTGAAAGCAGGGAGGTAAAATGTGCTTCATAATACCTGAATGATTGGTAGCAGCAGGCCAGACTGCATCTATCAAGAAATTAAAAAAGTTTGCAGAAGTGTGTCCCTTCACTGGGTGTGTAAAACACCTCTACCTGTTAATGTTACTGGCTATAGTTTGGGTCACTCCAAAGCATAATATTTTTAGACAATATACAATATCTCTAGAATGTAAATACTGGATCTAGATAGAATTGGCTTTATGTATTACAGATGTTTAGATAAAAAATTTTCAAAAGGTGCATTTTTCTAAAATTTGCTAATTTAGGGCCAGGCGTGGTGGCTCACGCCTGTAATCCTAGCACTCTGGGAGGCCGAGGCGGGTGGATTGCTCGAGGTCAAGAGTTCGAGACCAGCCTGAGCAAGAGTGAGACTCCATTTCTACTAAAAATAGAAAGAAATTATCTGGCCAACTAAAATATATATAGAAAAAATTAGCCGGGCATGGTGGCACATGCCTGTAGTCCCAGCTACTCGGGAGGCTGAGGCAGTAGGATCACTTAAGCCCAGGAGTTTGAGGTTGCTGTGAGCTAGGCTGACGCCACGGCACTCACTCTAGCCCGGCCAACACAGCAAGACTCTGTCTCAAAAAAAAAAATGTGTTAATTTATTTTTGTGGTAAAAAAATACATAATATAAAATTTACCATCCTAACAATTTTAAGTGTGCAGTTCAGTAGTGTTAACTGTATTCATATTGTTGTGCAGCAGATCTCTAGAACTTTTTCATCTTGCAAAACTGAAGCTCTATACCTATTAAACAACAACTACCCTTCTCCCCCTCCCCCCAGCCCTTCTGTTTCTAAGAGTTTCACTACTTTAGAAACCTCATATAAGTGAAACCATTTAGTATTTGACTTTTTGTGACTGGGTTATTTACTTAGCATAATGTCCCCAAATTTTGACCTAGAACAATCTGCTGACTGTGCTTATTTCAGTATATCTATGCCTTTTGGTGGGAAAATAAACTAGTTTTTTTTTTTTTTTTTCTTAAAAAAAGGACAGCAGGTAACGCTGCAATGCCCAGAGCCTGATTCCAATGCTCCGTAAGTATCCTTTGTGGGGCTAATGCCGCTGAGCAGTACTCCTGTCGGTCCTCTTCTCCTCACTTTTCCTTTTCTTGGGACAGTTCTCCTCCATCAATGGCATACCTAATTATTTAACACTCCTCGTCCTTTATATGACAAGATTATCTTCTGTAACAATCAGGAACAATGATTTTCTTGATTTGTTTAGTTTATAACAACTATTTTAAAAGAATAAATATAAATGTTAAAGATATTTAATGTGTGAACTAAAATTTGCAATTACTGACAAAAATAGTATATCTCATGATTTGCACTATTTCAGTGTTTTCCATTTTAAATACAAATAAAAACTCCAAGAAGTCTCAGAGAATGACAGGATTGAAGGAACTTAGGTTCTGCATCTTTGTCTTTATAATAGTGTGGCATCATTGCTCATGTCAAATCCACCATTTCAGTGTAGGGATATATTGTATCACATGAGCTGAGGAATATTCTGCACCAGAGAGAGCAGGAATGATTCCCAAGTATAAGCAGTCAACACATGTGCTAATTCACAGCTTTCATGTATATGCTTAAAACTCAGTAATCACTGCTATTGCTTAGAATGTAGACTGACAATTTTTTTCAGGAGGGATTATTTTATCATTGACATTTCTTGGAGCTGCCAATGAGTAGTGATTATAAAAAGCAGATCAACTTTCAGTTGGCTTTATTACTTTATAAATTATCTTCAATGGTCCCCTATTGCCTGCACCAGGGGCCGGCTTACCTGGCCCTTGGTAATTCACCCTCCTTAGTGTCTTGCATTTTGCCAGTTTAGTGGTGAGATGACCACTGACTCCTTCCACCCCATCAGAGCCTGCCATGGCCCAGGCCTCACAATCACGGAGGGCCTCATATGTATAATTTTAATGTATCATCCACATGAGGATATTCCTATAGTCCCAGAGATAGACTAACAAGAATGAAGGAAGGAGATGTTCACTTGACAATTTTTAACTTACTCCATTAGAGGACTGCTACGTGTAAATTAATATTGTTAAAAAGTCTGAGTTTTTAAAATAATAGCACAAGTATAATGAATTATATGTTTGAGGTGTTATAAATAGGTTATTTTAAAAAATGTAAATGTTAAAATATGCCACAACTTTTTATAACCATTTTGTCATTGCTACAAAATGACAAAATAATAGATGTCACTGAGCCCGTTTGCACTGCTAGGGTGACCAACTGTCTGGGTTTATACAGGCTTAAGGGATTTCCTGGGATGCGAACCTTTCAGTGTTAAAACCAGGACAATCCTGCCCAGGCAAACCACAGTGGTTGGTTACTCTACCTAGGCCCTGTGCACCCTGATCTTATAGGATGGCTGATTTATTAGCAACTGAGCCTGGAAATCTTTTCTGCTGAGGAACAGAACAAGCTAGGCATTTTCCCTTGATGCTGAAACAGACACTTGGACTAGGAGAATTTAGTCTAGAAGCACAATCGCCAAGAGGCTGCCCACTCCTCCCCAAATCAACCACTACCTAACTCATATAGGGCCCTGAACAAGAACAGTAACAAAAGCAATTATGTAATATCCTTTTTAAAGTCACAGTAGAGTGTTTTATAAACTAAAAATAAGACGATATAAAAATTTACAATTTTCTTTAGACCTGGGAGAGATTTCGCTTTCTAAAACTCACCTGGTGGCTGTTGCCACATGTATTGGTATAAATTAAGAAAGACCTGGATTTAGAGTTCCAGCACTGAAATTTTAAGTATCCAAGAAAGTTGAGAAATATATACCTTTGAACATGTAATGAAAATGTCTAGAGAATATTATTATGGCCCTGCTAAAACTGTAGCCCAAGTGAGTTAAATAAATAAAAAATCAATACATGTTACCAACAGCCATGCTATTGTATTGTGGGATTTGTGTATTTGGTGCTGAAACAGACATTAGTAAAAGATAATGGTGGCGTTTTTCATGGATTATATGTTGTCCTCCAACCAATGGTATGGTCTAGAGAATCCATAAATAATGATCTATGGTAGGACTTATATCTTAAAATGAAGTCATTTGTGATCAAGTTTGGTTAATGTCTTTGCTTGTTGCTACAAAAACTAAAACCAAACCAAAACAAAACAAAACAAAATAAAAAAGACTTCTAGACCTGAAAGAAAAGTATCAAAGTGTTAAAAGAACAAAAAGATTACAGAAACTTCATTAACTGACCATGTAAGACCTGGCCATTCACAGCACCAGTAAGATTTAAACTGCAAGTCAGTAAAAAAAAAAGGCAATTGTAGTGCGTGAATGATTGAAAATGGATCAGCTTTATCAATGTGGAGAGTCAAATAAGAAGGTCCCACCACAAAGATGTGGTGAAATAAGCACTCACACTGTCTGTGTTTGTGAGAAAGTAAATTGGTACCAACTTTTTGGAGGGAAATTTGACCCTATGTACAAAATTTTAAATATACATGTACTCTGATTGAGTAAGATCATTTCTAAGAATCCAGTCCACTAAAATATTTGCAGAGATTTGCAAAAATATATGAATAAGGAAAACTTATTGCTGAATATTTATAATATTTGTAACAGTTAAAAGTTGACAATCTAGATGTCTAACAACACATAGAATTAAAAACTTTATTGTAGATCCATACTGTGGAATATTATTCAGCCAACAAAAGAAGGTAGATTTGTATATATTGACATGGAAGTAAATCTGGTATATGTATGGGAGAAGAAAACAAGTTGCAGAGCATCATGCATAGTATGATTTCATTTTCTAAAATAAGAAAATCTGAATAATGTGTATATGTGTGCTCATAAATAATTCAGGAAATACGGTATTCACAACAAACCATCAAGAGTGGCTAGAAAATCAACATGGAAATGGCTACCAAAATCTCTGGGATACAGAAAAAGCAGTGCTAACAGGGAATTTCATAGCACTAAATGTTTACATCAAAAAGACAGAAAAATAATAAATTAACAACCTAATGTCACATCTCAGGGAACTAGAAAAACAAGAACAAATCAAACCAGAGCTAGCCGAAGACGAGAAATAACAAATATCAGAACTGACCTAAACGAAATTGAAATAAACAAACAAAAAAAATATACAAAGGATCAATGAAATGAAAAGTTGGTTCTTTGAAAAAATAAACAAAATTGACAGATCACTGGCTAGATTTACCAAGAAAAGAAGAGAGAATTCAAATAAGCTCAATCAGAAATGAAAAAGGAGACATTATAACTGATACCACAGAACACAAAAGGTCACATGAGACTACCACTAAGCACACAAACTGAAAATCTACAGGAAATGGATAAATTTTTGGAAATACACAAACTCCCAAGCTTGAATCACACACACACACAAAAGAAAATCTTGAACTGACCACTAACAAGTAGCAAGATTGAATCAGTAACAAAAATCTCACAACAACAACAGAAAAGCCCCAAACTGGACAGATTTACAGCCAAATTTTACCAAACTTACAAAGAAGAACTGGTGCCTATCCTACTGAAACTGTTCCATAACATCAAGAAGGAGGAAATCCTCCCTAACTCATTCTACAAAGCCATCATTACCCTGATACCAAAGCCAGGAAAGGACACAACAAAAAAAGAAAACAACAGACCAACATCCCTTATGAACACAGATGCAAAAATCATCAACAAAATACCAGCAAACTGAATCTAACAGCACATCAAAAAGATAATTCACCACAATCTAGTGGGTTTCATGTCAGGAATGCAAGCATGGTTCAACATATGCAAATCAATAAATGTGATTCACCACATAAACAGAATTAAAAACAAAAACCATATAATCTTCTCAATAGATTTAGAAAAAGCATTCGATAAAATCCAGCACCCCTTAATGATAAAAATCCAGAACAAACTAGGCGCAGAGGGAACATATCTCAAAATAATAAAAGCTCATATATGACAACCCCACAGCCAATGTTATTCTGAATGGGGCAAAGTTGAAAGCATCCCTCATAAGAACTGGAAGAAGACAAAGATGCCCACTTTCACTACTTCTATTCAACATAGTACTGGAAGTCCTAGCCAGAGCAATCAGCCAAGGGAAAGAAAGAAAGGGCTTCTAAATAGGAAAAGAGAAGGTCAAACTATCCCTGTTTGCCGATGATATGATCTCATATCTAAAAAACCCTTCAAAAGACTCCTTCAAAAGACTCCTGGATTTGATAAATGAATAGTCTCAGGTTACAATATTAATGTACATAAATCAGTAGCATTTCTATATGCTAATAACAGCCAAGCTGAGAATCAAATTAAGAACTCAGTATCATTTACAATCCCTGCAAAATAAACAAATAAATAAAATAACTAGTAATATACTTAAACAAGGAGGTGAAAGATCTCTACGGAAAGAACTATCAAACATTGATGAAAGAAATCATTGATGACTCAAACAAATGGAAAAACATCCCATGCCCATGGATTGGAAGAATCAATATTGTTAAAATGTCTATTCTACCCAAAGCAATTTACAGTTCAATGTAATTCCCATAAAAATACCAATGTTAATTTTTCACAGAATTAGAAAAAATAATCTTATATTTCATATGGAATCAAAAAAGAGCCCAATTAGCTACACAATCCTGAGCAAAAAGAACAAATATAGAGGTATCACATTACCCAACTTCAAATTATACTACCAGGTTATACTAATCAAAATAGCCTGGTACTGGTATAAAAGTAGACACATAGACCAATGGAATGGAAAAGAGAACGCAGAAATAAAACCAATTGATCTTTGACAAAGCAGATTAAAATATACACTGGAGAAAGGATGCTCCATTTAATAAATAGTGCTGGGAAAATGGGAGTGCCACATGTAGAAGAATGAAACTGGATCCATATCTCTCATCATATGCAAAAATTAACACAAGATGGATTAAAGACTTAAATGTAAGACCTGGCACCATAAAAATTCTAGAAAAAAACTTATGAAAAACTCTTCTGGACATTGGTCTAGGCAAAGAATTTATGACTAAGACCCCAAAAGCAAATACAACAAAAACCCAAAAATAAATGAATGGGATTTAATTAAACTATTAATATAAGGTTTCTTCACAGTAAAAGAAACAACCAACAGAGTGAATAGACAACCTACAGAATGGGAGAACATATTCACAAACTGTATGTTAAGCAAAGGACTAATATCTAGCATCTACAAGAAACTCAAACAACTCAGCAAGAAGAAAAACCAGCCTTACTAAAAAGTGGGCAAAAGACATGAACAGGCATTTTTTGAAAGAAGATATACAAATGGCCAAAAAAATTATGAAAAAATGCTCAATGCCACTAATCATCATGGAAGTGCAAATTAAAACCACAATGAGATACCACCTTATCCCTGTCAGAATGGCCATTATTAAAAAGTCAAAAAACAATAGATATTGGTGCAGATGCAGTGAAAAGGGAATGCTTTTACACTCTTGGTAGAAATGCAAATTAGTACAACCTCTACAGAAAACAGTATGGAGATTCCTCAAACAACTAAAAGCAGACCTACAATTTGATCCAGCAATTCCACTGTCGGGCATCTATCCAAAGGAAAAGTAATCACTATATCAAAAAGACAACAAGCACTCATATATTTATTGTAGCACAATTCACAATTGCAAAGATATGGAATCAACGTAAGCGTCCATCAACTGATGAGCAGACAAAGAAAATGTAAGATGTATATGGAATACTACTCAGCCACAAAAAAAGAATGAAGTAATGTCTTTTGCAGCAACTTGGATGGAACCAGAGGCCATTATCCTAAGTTAAGTATCTCAGGAACAGAAAAACAAATACCACATGTACTCACTTATAAGCAGGAGCTGAGCGATGGGTATACATGGTATACAGACTGGTATAATGGACTTTGAAGACTCAGAAGGGGGAAGGTTGGGAGCAGGCTAAGGGATCAAAAATTACATATTGGATATAATATATACTATTCTGGTGATGGTTGCTGTAAAAGCCCTGACTTTACCACTATACAATTTATATATATATATATATATATATATATATATATATATATATATATATCAAAAAACCACTTGTACCTCTAAATCTATTGGAATTAAAAAAATTATAAGTAGCTTAGAAAAATGATATGAGAAACCTAGGTATGATAGTTTATTTATTCAACAAATATCTGAGTATATTTTTGTAGGTGTTGGAGATAAAGCAGGTAAAAAAAAATGGGAAATCCCTGCTCTCTAGGAGATTACTTGCTAGTGGGGGCATACAGACAGTAATAATATAAACCAGTTGATAAATAGTCTATCAGATGGTGAGATGTGCCATGGAGAGCAATGAAGGAGGGTAATGGGGAAAGGAAATGCAGAGGACAAGGGAAGGTGATTGTTTCAGTAGAGAGGTCAGAGGAGATCTCCCTATAAAATGGAAGCTCTAATTCCTGCCTTACAGTGACGATGTAAGAATATGGGATAAAGTGTGCAAAGCTCCTCTGCCAAGCATTGATGAAGCTGCTGTTATATTTTGTAGATGAGAAAATAGATGTGGCTTATAGAGGTCAATTTCATTCAGTTGCTGCTAATTGGAAAAGCCAGGATTTGAACTTAGGTTTTCCGATTCTGGGATCTGTGGTCTTTCCATTACACCTTTCAGTTGTGTTGTTTCCTATGGGTGTTGATCACACTTGTACAAATGGACAGATGTTGAAGACATTGTTCACCTGTGGATGAACCTAAAATAAAAGCTCATTTTTCATTAAAAAAAAGGGTGGTTAATACTTAGGAATGGGACTAGGAGTGTGTGTCATTTTAATTTTTTAGGATGCACTTATATTACTTTTTGTGTTTTAAGGGAGAACTCCTTTAAAAAAATTTTTTTTAAACCAAGGAGTGTGTTGTCTGTTAGGTCCTGACTCTGAACATTATTATACTTCCTCGCACCAACCACATGAGAGACAAAAGGCAGTGGTGATTGTATATAAAAAGGTACCATGGACCCTGCAAATAAATCAGGCATCTTCACACCATTCTATGTACCGGGATGGAACAACAACAAAAAGCTGATCTATCCTACTGTATTTTGAGGAAAAGTTTTCAGTTAAGTAACATATTAAGGTCACTAATCAAATAAGCTAATACATTGCTTAAAGAATTAAAGTTACATATCTGTATCTATTCATATTGCTCTATTATAAATATAGAGGGGGAAAAAAACAAAGAATGCTTTTCCTTCTTCCCTAAGTTATTTCTTACTCCCTTGGGTTTTCCAAAACCTACATCTGTCTCTCTCTAGATACCATCCAAGTAAGTTTTAAGATATTTTTAAAGCAGGAAGCAGAAGCTGTCTGTGAGTGGCTCTAAAAAAATTTTTATTTCTGGAATGTTCCAAATGGCCTGGGGGAGTGAAGTGGGTCAGGACTAATAAACAAATTTAGCAAAGTTGCAGAGTACAAGATCAAAACACAAAATTCAGTCATGTTTCTATATATAAGCAATCTGAAAAGAAAATTAAAAAATTTTATTTTCAATAGCATCCCAAAATTAAAACACCCAGGAATAAATTTAACCAAAAAGGTAAAAGACTTGTACACTGAAAACTACAAAACATTGCTGAGAGAAATTAAAAGAGACCTAAGTAAGTGAAAAGACATCTGTGTTTATGGGTCACAGACATAAAAAAAATACTCTGAGTAGCCAAAACAATCTTAAAAAAGAAACAGTTGCAGGACTCACACTTTTAGATTTCAAAATTTACCACAAAGCTACAGTAATCAAAATAGTGTGGTACTGCCATAAGAATAGATATATAGAACAATGGAATGGAAATGAGAGTCCAGAAATAAACTCACACATCTATGGCCAATTGATTTTTGGCAAGGGTGGCAAGACTGTTCAATGGGGAAAGAATAGTATCTTCAACAAATGATGTTGGAACCACTGGA
Organism: Lemur catta; assembly: GCF_020740605.2. Taxonomy (NCBI): domain Eukaryota; kingdom Metazoa; phylum Chordata; class Mammalia; order Primates; family Lemuridae; genus Lemur; species Lemur catta. Next base: position 98,678,870 of record NC_059128.1, read on the forward strand.
TAGATCCTCATGCAAAAGAATGAATTTGGACCTCTACATCACACTATATAAAAAAATTAACTCAAAATGTATCAACAATCTAAATATAAAAGCTAAAAACTATAAAACCAATAGAAGAAAATGTAAGGGAAAATCTTCATGGCTTTGAATTTGGCAATGGATTCTGAGATATGATACCAGAAGCATGAGCAACCACAGGCAAAAATAGACAAACAGACTTCATTAAAATTAAAAACTTTTGATATAAAAGACATTATCAAGAAAGTGCAAAGACAACCTACAGAATGGGACATAATATCTGCTAAGGGTCTAGTAGTATCTAGAATATATAAAGAACTCTTACAATTCAACAACAAAAGGAGAAGTAACTCTATCAAAAAATGAGGAAAGGACTTGAATTGACACTTCTCTAAAAATATACAAACGGCCAAAATGCACCTGAAAAGATGCTCAACATCATTACTCCTTTAGGAAATGCAAGTCAAAAGCTCAATGAGACACCACTTCACACTCACTAGAGTAGCTATAATTAAAACAAACAAACACACGAGAAAATAACAAGTTTTGGCAAGGATGTGGAAAAATCTAAACCCTTATGTATTGTTGCTGGGAATGCAAAATGTCCAGCTGCTGTGGAAAAGATTGGTGGTTCCTCAAAAAGCAACATAAAGAATTACCATTTGATCCAACCATTTCAAAGAATTGTCCCAAAGAATTGAAAACAAGTACTCAAACAAACACATTTACAGCCATGCTCACAGCAGCACTATTTACAACAGCCAAAGATGGAAAGAACCCAAATGTCCATCAGCAGATAAAAAGACAGACTGTGGTGTATACATATAATGGAATATTTATTTTGCCAAAAAAGGAATTAAGTACTGATACAAGCTATGATACAGAATAACCTTGAAAACGTCATGCTAAGTGAAAAAAGCCAGTCACAAAAGGCCACACATTGTATCATTCCGTTCATATGAAATACCCACAGTAGGTAAATCCAAAGAGACAAAGGAGATTGCTGTTTTCCAGGGGTTGCAGTGAGAGAGAAATGGGAAATAAGTGCTTATCAGGTATGGAGTTTATTTCTGGGGTAAGAAAATGTTTTGAAACTAAGGCCAAGAGCAGTGGCTCATGCCTGTAATCCCAGCACTTTGGGAGGCGGAGGTGGGAGACTTGCAGGAGTCCAGGATTTTGAGACCAGCCTGGGCAACCTAGCAGGCCCCTGTCTCTATAAAAAATTACAAAAGGAAATGTTTTGAAACTAAATAGAAGTCATAGTTGTGCAACATTGTACACTACAACATCGTAAATGTACTAAATGCCAATTAGTTTATTTTAAAATGGCCAATTTTACATTATATGAAGCTCACCTCAAATTTTTTTTTAAAGCATCAACGAGATGCTGACTTTTACTCTTCTTTGCTCTCCTACTCAGTGTGAGATTAAAGGGAAATAAAGACCTTAAAATCTGGTCTGGCTTTGTGTGGCCACCACTGAACCTTCTATGGGCAGCACTGACTACCAGGGAGACCACTAGCAGTATTTGCCAATTTCAACATAAAAAACTAAGCATTCATCCTCTGTGATTGTAAATATAGCTCACCGGCAGGCAAGTTTTCCATCTTCATTCAATCAATCTATGCTTACTAGGGTCACTGCACAGTGCTGCTCAGCTCTAGCTGTGTAATAGAATCACTTGCCTAACATCTTCTATACCCTCTAATTCTTTTTAGAAATCCAAATGTCCAGGCCCCACCCCAAAAATTCTGATTCAGTTGGTCTGGGATGGGGCTCAGCTCTGTTTTTTTTAATTAATCTTTTATTTTGAGATAATTGTAGATTCGTATGCATTTGTAGGAAATAATGCAGAAATATCCCATGTGCCCTTTACCCAGTTTCCCCCAATGGTAGCTTCTTGCAGAACAAGATGTGTACAATATCACAGCCAGGATATTGACTCTGATACATTTACATCACCAGAAGGATCCCTTGTGTTGTCCATTTATAACCACACCTCTTTTCCTCCTACTTCTCTCCCTTCTCCCATCTACTACTTTGGCAACTACTAACCCATTCATTATTTCTATAATTCTGTCATTCCAAGAATGTTATATAAATATACAATATATAAAAATATAACATGTAATCGTTGGGGATTGGCTTTTTTTCACTGAGCATAATTCCCTGAAGATTCATCCAAGTTGTTGCGTGGATCAATAGTTCATTTATTTGATTGCTGAGCAGTATTCTATGATATGGATGCACCACAGTTTGTTTAACCATTTGCCTACTGAAGGACAGCCAAGTTGTTTCCAGGTTTTTCGGTTATGATAAATAAAATTGCTATGAACATTCATGTACAGGTTTTTGTGTGGACATGTTTTTAGTTCTCTTGGGTAAGTGCCCAAGAGTGCAACTGTTGAGTCACATATTTGTTGCATGTTTAGTTTTATAAGAAACTACCCACTGCCTTGCAGAGTGGCTGTACCATTTTACATCTCACCAGCAGCATTTGGTATTGTTACTCTTTTTATTTTAGTCATTCTGATATGGATATAGTGATATCTCATGGCAGTGGTTTTAATTTGCATTTCCCTAATGGCTAATGATGTTGAACATCTTTCCATGTATGTTGTCATCTGTATGCCCTCTTCAGTGAAGTCTTTGTGTCTTTTGCCCATTTTCTAATTGATTTTTTTTTACTACTGAGTTTTGAGAACTCTTTATATTCTTGATACCAGTCCTTTGTTAGATTTATGGTTTGCAGATATTTTCTTTAGATTTGTAGCTTGTCTTTCATCCTGTCAACAGGGTCTTTCTCAGAGCAAAGGTTTTCAATTCTGATGAGGTCTAATTTATCAATTTTTTTCTTTGATGAATTATGCTTTTTGTACAAGTCTAAAAACTTTTTGCCTAATCCTAGATGAGGAAAATTTTCTTCTATTTTTTTTACTCAAAGTTTTATAGATTTACATCTGTGATCCTTTTTGTATAAAGTGTGAGGTTTAGGCTGATATTCATGTTTTTACTTATCCATGTCCAATTGCTCCAGCACCATTTGTTCATAAAGCTATCTTTCCTTCATTGAATTGCTTTTTCATTTTGTAAAAAATCACTCGGACATATTTATGTGGTCTATTTCTGGATTTCCTATTCAGTTCCATTGATATATGTGTCTATTCCTCTGCGAATACCACGCGGTCTTCATTATTGGTTATTTTTTTAAAAGTTTCTTCACCAATTCTCAGTGAGGTAAGAGAATCATTGATGGAGACAGAAGAAAGGTTCCAAGAGACTGACTAGTCCAATTATCCCTTATCCAGACAGGCACTGTGAAAATGTGCTGTACTGAGAGTCAAAAGATCTGGATCTTATAGTCTTAGCTCATTAGGATGTGGCTGGGTGGCCCAGCTAAGTCATTTAGCCTGAGTCTCAGTATGGAACTGGGATGCTAATACAGTACTTGTTCAATCCACTCTCCCAGTACATTTGTGAGTGTAAAAGGAAATATAGAGTCTAAAGTTTAGACTAAAGCACAATTCAAATATAAAGGGTTATTATTTCACGGATAAGCAAAATGAGATCCAAAGAGATTAAGGTCCTCCTTACCCAAAGTCACCTTCTATTTGATTTGGTGGTGCCTGCCAGAAAGTGTCACATATTATTCAACACATACTTACAGAGCCCACACTCTGCTAGGCACTGTGAAAAGTCCCTGAGGTACAAACAGAAAAAGACATTGTGTCCTTAAGAATCTTTCTATTCAGTGGGGACATGTTTCATTTTTCAAAAGTTAAGTGAATCCAAATTAAATTTGTGTTGAGGACTCTTTTAAAATTCCAGGACACTCCTAGGTGGATGGATCCAAGAAACAATAAGTCATTGTTCTGCCATCTCTGTAAGTCACCAGCTACCCTCTCAGACTTTCATGGGCCGCACATTGACTTTGGTAGAGCCAAAAGGAAAGAGAGGGGGTTTTCCTGGACAGAGCTAAAAACACTCTGAGGCTCACATGCTTGCAACCCCTTCCCAGCTATCCCCACCCACATTCCAGGATTGTTTTGCCATCCACTTATTAAAACAAAAACATCCTGCGAAGCCAATTCAGAGTCCTGGACAGTGAATAAAAAAATGCATTTTGCCTACCTCAGGTGGGGCAGAACCCGCTGAAAGAGAGCACTCCCAAGGGCCAGCCTGCCTCTTCTGTGTGATCCTGGGTCTCATTTTAAGAACTGATTTTAGCCCTGGACAGTCTGCAATGTAGCTGCTTATGAATTAGCTTTAACAGTCAGAGAAAGACTGGACATGCAACATTCCTCTAGATAGCTGGCACTGAAGAAAATCTTATTTTGGAGAACAAAGTCTATTATTATTTAATCATTTTAAACATTATTGCATGCTATTCAGTGCATTTAGAATGCAAAGCATGAGAGTAAAGCAAAACACACAATAGCAAAACTTGCTGTAGCCCAGCAAAATTAAAATCCAGTTTCTAGTCTCATAGTTCAGAGATGCTCTGAAGTAATTCCGTGCACCATCCTTGCCATTGGTGAGGCTCTGCTGCCCCCAGGTGGCTGAGAGCCTTCTCTGACAAAACCACTGGCGCTGTCATGCTCATAGTGATTTTCAGAAGGGCAGTGTGGATGGATGGATGATGGATGGACGGATAGAGATGGGTAGATTCATTCATTTACCTATTAATTTAATATGTTGAATTTCAACTATTTTCCAGGAACTAGGCCAAGTGCTATTAGAAAGTAACATTTGAGATCTGAGATATAAAAAATGCATTGTGTTAAGTAGGCAAGTGCTACAATCAGAGCTGCCCTGTGCATTGGTCCCAGGAGAGTAACTGGGGTGGCAGAAAGGATTGGGGAAGTGATCTCTGATGATGGGGGAAGGCCTTCCCATACATGCCTCTTCCAGAGAGACAAACATATTGCTGGCTAACCATAGCCTATTCACTCAAATCCACTGGGTTAATAAGAAGAAAGAATGAAAAGCAGCAAATGTGGTCTTAGATATACACTTGAAGGAGTATAGGGAAAGTCCAAGGTGGGGACAGAGAGAGGGAGAGTATGTAGAGCCCTTTGCTTCACTGAAAAACACTGTCAAACAGGCCGGGTGTGGTGGCTCACACCTGTAATCCTGGCACTCTGGGAGGCCGAGGCGGGAGAATCGCTCGAGGTCAGGAGTTTGAGACCAGCCTGAGCAAGAGTGAGACCCCATCTCTACTAAAAAAAAAATAGAAAGAAATGATCTGGACAGATAAAAATATGTATAGAAAAAAATTAGCCGGGCATATTGGCGCATGCCTGTAGTCCCAGCTACTCGGGAGACTGAGGCAGGAGGATTGCTTAAGCCCCGGAGTTTGCGGTTGCTGTGAGCTAGGCTGACGCCACGGCACTCTAGTCCGGGCAACAGAGCGAGACTCTGTCTCAAAAACAAAACAAAACAAAAAACAAAAAACCCCAAACAAATAAAACATGAAACAGATTATACCATATTTGACATGGCAGGTCCTCAAAGATGATGCCACCCAGTTTCAGTAAGTGACTATTCTATTGATGGATATGGAAACTGGTGCATTCCCTTTGACACAGTGATTTTGCAATCAGGAATATACTGTCCAGAATTACTTGCAAGATATACAGAGAAAAGAGCAGATGAAGCTGCATGTTATTTGTTTCACCTTAACTAAAGGCATCAAGATGCTTCAAGATGAGAATTTTCTTCTGGAGACTGAAAATTGTGCTGGAAGTTTTCTCTGTAGCTGGATTACTATATCTCCTTTCAAGATTCTCTAAAAGCCTATGTAAAAATTCCCTAACTTTTAATTTTAATTGAACTCAAACAAGCATTTATTGAGCACCTGGTGAATACAAGATTTGGGCTGGGCTGGGGAGGCTGCAATGCAGGGATAACTTAGACCTGGCTAGAGAAGATTGACTTGTAAAAACATAAAATACAGTATTTCAATGAAATAACAGCTATAATATAGCATTATGGAAAGAGGGAATAGAGATGACATGGTAATTCTAATTGGAGAGATGGTGGGGATTCCCAGAAGATGTAGCATTTGAGCCTTAAAACACAAGAGGATTTTAATAGCTCTTGGGGGGAAGTGCTCTTTTCCTGTAGTTTGGAAGAGCATGACTTATTTTTTATTAAGTCTTCACCGAGCACCATCAAGGTACTATGTGAAATAGAGAAGCAAAAGAACTACTATAAATGGGAGATTTAAAAAAAATCACCAAGAAAAGACATATAGTAAGCGATACTGTGTGATTAGTTATCAGAACAGTCTACAGAATGCAGAGGTGAAGAGGAAATGCAGGCTAAATACTTTTTCTGTGTAGTGAATTTGTCACTTTAAACATATTTCAGTAAAGTCAATAGGAGAAAGCATGAGTCATAAGAGACATATTTCTACTATTGGCCTGCCTTTCTCCAAGCATCTAGCTTTTAAAAAAAGTTATTGTTTTAATTTTTATTAATAATGACATGAGCAATGCATAACATATACTATAATTTTGTTCAGAAAAAATTGAAGAGATAAGAAAAGTACTTTGAGTAAAAAGCAAGATTCTCCCTTCGAAATCCCCTGTTCTCCCTTAATCTCGTATCTCTTCCTAGAAGCAAGCATTGTTATCAGCTTGCTGTGTTTCCCTTCAGAATGATTTCTGGTGAATCCTGTAAACATACAATTGTCGTGTGATTTTGCATAAATGAATATATGTATTTTTCTGCACTCTGCGTTTTTTTTCCCCCCACATATTTTGGAGCTTTTTCTATGTTAGCACATAGATCATAGAGTACAGGGAGTTAAAACACTTTTTTTTGAGACAGTCTCTTGCTCTGTCGCCAGGGCTAGAGTGCCATGGTGTCAGCCTAGCTCACAGCAACCTCAAACTCCTGGGCTCAAGTGATCCGCCTGCCTTAACCTCCCAAGTAACTGGGCCTACACACATGCACCACTATGGCTGGCTAATTTCTATTTTTTTTTTTTTTAGTAGAGATGAGGTCTCGCTCTAACTCAGGCTGGTCTCCAACTCCTGACCTCCAGCAATCTTCCTGTCTGGGCCTCCCAGAGTGCTTATAATTACAGGCGTGAGCCACCGCGCCAGGCCTGAACATAATATTTTGAAAAACAAAACAAAAATCCCAAGCCCCTTATGGTGCTATTAACGCCCCTGCCTACCTCTCCTCCCTCGCCTCCAACAACTACTCCCGCCCCGAACTAGCCTGAACTATTTTCAGTTCTGGGGGCGCTCCAAGCCTCCCTCCCTTTAGACAACCTCCCCACCCCTGTTTTGGGGGTCGATCTTCCTCCGCGCTCTACAGAGCCTAGTGCTTCCCCCACTGTAGCCATTTCACGCTGTTTCAATTGCCAAGTTATTTGCGTTTCCCATCTCTGTCTGTCTCTTCCGCGCAGGGACCGTGTTTTAGCCGTGGCTACACCCCTAGCGTGGAACGGGCCCAGCCCTCCGCCCCGCAGCCCACACAGGGTGCAACCCAGCCCCAAGACGTGCCCGATCGCCCCGCGAATGCAGCAGACGGCCACTGAGCATGCGCACCAGCCGGCACGCGGCCCGGGGCGGGAGTGGGTCCTGGCCGCCCACACTCCCCTCCCCCACCCTGCTGCGCTTGCGCGCTGCGGACAGCCGTTGCGGGGCGCCCTGGGCCCTGAAATAGGACGGTCGGAGCCCGCAGCTCCCCTTTCGGCCCTGAGGTAACCTGGCCTGGTGGCCCCAGGACGTTCCCGGCGCATGGCGGAGTGCTGCGGACAACGCCCATGAAGCCCTTAGTCCTCTTAGTTGCGCTGTTGCTATGGCCTTCGTCCGTGCCGGCTTATCCGAGTGAGTGACCGGCCTGAGGGGCAGCGACCTGGGGACACCCCTCCGGGAACCTCCCGGGTTCCGGCTCTTCCTTTTCCCGGGTCGGGCTGCCCTCCCACACCCCGCTGTCCAGGGTTCTGGCCTCGGCGCTGCGGCGTGTCCCTCTCCTCCCCTCGACCCTCTGCGAGGCCGGGGCGCGGCGACGGGAGCGACGGGGCCAGACGGGACGGGGTGCGCTCGGCGCGGAGGGCCTCTCGGGCTGTCGACGCCTCGCCTCCGCCGGCGACTTCCCCAAGTCACCCTCGTCCTCCTCCCTGCGGTCCGTTGCATATGTGATAGAGCAGGGATCGGCAAACTGCGGCCAGCCAGGCATGCCTGTTTTTGTATGGCTGGCCGGCAGAGAATGGTTTTTACATTTTTTAATGTGAGTATGAAATGCACTCCTTCGTGACATGTGAAAAAGGATGAAGTTCAAATTTCATTGGTTATAAATAAAGTTTAATTGGAACACAGCCACGCCCATTCCTTCATGTATTGCCCATGGCTGCTTTACCTGTTGTAACTGCAGAGTTAAGTGGTTGCCACACGTAGTCTGGCCAGCAAAGCCCAAAGTATTTACTGCCTGGCCCTTTACAGAAAAAGGTTGACGCCTGTTGTAAAAGTTGGAGAGCATGAGGATTGTGGGGAGCGACCTGACCCAGGACACTCACTGACCTGAGGATGCACTCCCCTGAGCATCCTTTGGTGCACAGGATTCAAAGCCTCAGTCAAGCAGACTTGTAACTTAGGACTTCACAAGGATCTCTTTTGGCCTTCCTGGAAAGCTGGAAACCAGAAAGGTCAAATTCAAGCTGCTGAGACTTTACTGTATTAACAATGTCACGTGAGCGCCTAGAGGGATTTAAGTATTTAAGTCGGTTATGTGAGGCTTGCCCGTCTAGTCTTAAAAGTTCATTATAGCACTGAATAATGCTGGAGTTTTGTTTAATTAAATCAATAAATAAAACTTAACAGGTAAGTGTGGAAAAAGTCCTGTAGTGCATGCTAATCATGCAAAGCTATATTTTAGAGTTGTTAAAAGGTCTTAGCTAAAAATGACATTTAGAAAATGAAAATACAACACAACCTAAATTATCATGAATAGTAGTGGAAGTTCTGGAAGAAGTAGCCTAGATAACTAAAGTTAGTTCTTCAAATACTAGCTCTTACAATTTTTAGCTGTTTTAAATAAAAATCTTTGTAAAATTTTCCTTCCTGGCCATAAAGGACCAGAACATAATGAAGGTAATATTTTTTCTTGATGTCTGTTGGTCATTATTACTAACACCAGTTACTACATAGCTGTAGATCAGTAGGTCATAACTGACCAACATATATGGAGACTTTAATTGAGGTGACATTAATACTTTTACACAGTGCACTCTGGGACTGCACGGTAGCAGTCCCTGGATCCTCACTTAACTCAGTACAATCTTCTGTCTGACTTCGTAATTTCATGACTTTTTCTTTGCACCTTCTTCCTTGAGCTTTTCTTAAGGCTTATATTAAATGAAAACATACTTCTCATAAAAAAGAATGATTTTGTGTTGAATAAATAGATGATATAAGATGTAAGGAAACTATATACAGGTTGTAGGTCATAGAAGATACCTTGGAAAATGTAATTTACCGCTTTTCCACAGAAGTGGATTAAGGGATTTGTAGGGCAGTGTTACATGGCTACTTTCCCTGTATCTGTCTTATTCTTTTTCTCTCAGTAATTTTAATTTTGTTTTTTAAATAAGTATATCAAAAGAAACCAGGCTTATCATTATGTTTGATTTAAATCAGTTATATATTGTTTTATATGGTCACTATTGGAACAATTGTTGGTGAGTCAAATGAAACAAAATGCTCCATTATGTCAAATATAAGGCACATAGGTTTTTATTATGAAAAATACAACTTTCACAATTTTTTTCCTAGACTAAGATAGTTTTGAGCTTATCTTAATACAAATATCACAGGCATGTTAAGTAAATACATTTATTGAAAGCCTTAGTACTTCTTGTAACTGCTGGTACCTTTTTAACAGGCCCAAGCCAAACTTACTAGCAGTGGGTTTAATCTAAAGTCAGCTTGATATGAATGAAGCTTGGGTAGATAGAAGTTAATACTCCTCTACATACGAACATCCTGATGGTGCTGGATAAACACTTTTTTTACTATATACTTAAACTTTTATATATTTAATTAATTTCCTATATCTAATTTTTCTGTAGTTTTAAATAATTTCCAATTTTTTTAATTTATTTTTTTACTTTCCAATTTTTAAAAGCTTGCTTCTTTAATGTATTTTCTCTGTACAACTTGCTTTACTTCTTAGTGAGAATTCTTTTTGCTTTTAAACAATTCTCAATAACTTCTAGAGTAAAATTAACATAATTATGCATTTAAATAATATTAACTACTAATTTAAAAGTATATAATTTGCTTTTTATAATGTTAAGTCGCCAAATATTTATGGGCCTGAAGCTGCAAATACAAGACTGAAATATTAGCATTGGGGTTTTTTTTTTTGCTATCTCCTGAATAAATTATTTTTTCCAGGTCATCTCTTTGGATAGGTTAGCAAAAATAGAATTAATGGTGTAGGTTTAAGTCTAGGATGACAAAACCTTTTAACTTACTTCTCTAGATAGGTATTAAAAGAGGGCTCAATAATGAGTCTTTGGCCTCTATCATTGTCCTTAGTAAGACCTTTGTCCTAATGAGCCACACAAGGAGAGGGAAGTACTAAGGTAGCAGCTAACAACAATTGTTCAAATCTATCACCAAATGAATTCAAAGGAAAAACAGATTTCTCTTATTTCAAATACATTGTAAAGGTAAAAGTCACTTGGTTCTGGTGCTGCAAGTTCACTTTATGCTGTTTAGTGCCTGAGGGTATAGCATTTAGGGTCTCTCAAACCTGTGAATGGAATGTCAAGACACATTTCATTAATATTTGAGATAATGAGGAGCATGTAATCTAATAAGGTGAATGTTTAGAGAGTAGCCAATGGGAGAGTAGCAGGCAGTTTCGTTAGCCTAGCCATTGATGTTTTATGGAAAAAAATGATTCTTTTTTTGTTCTTTTGATCATATTAGCCCTTATATGTATATACTTTAATCTCCTGGTAATATATGTAAAATTAAACATAAGCAATAATTTTTTATATATGAATAAATACAAATATAATACTAGTTATTTGAAGAGAAAATATTTTCTTTTTTTGGTATCATATATCTGTGGCTTTTTGTAAACACAACATTTATTGAACTTAACTGTAATTTTTTCCGAGGCTCAAATACTCGTACTTGACCGTTTGGAGCTACTGTGAACTGCCTTCTGTGTTCTTTTGGTATGATTCCATATGTTTTTAAAGACTTCTTGTTTTCTGACATTAACTGGTTGTTCCAGGCCCGCTTTGTATCTTCCCTGCTCTGAAGGGAATCAGCTATCCTTCTAAGGAGACATAATATTAACAGAACATTGTCTTAAAGACCAAAGTGCTTGGGATACATACCAGACTTATGGGGTGGGGTGATACTATAATTTTGGTATCTGTTTAGAACTAGAAGAGATATATTTAAAAGTCATGAGTTTAGTTTGGTTCCAGTTAAATTTTAACATTACTCATCTGATAACTTCTTAATTTTTAAGTGTTCATCCAAACTAAAATCGTATTCCTTTTAAAAAATATACTATAATGAGGCTGTTTTGGTTATCTATTATAGCATAAAAGACTGTCCCCAGATTTATTATTTCTCAGGATTCTATAGGTTGACTAGACTCAGCTGGGCAGTTATGCTTTATATCAGCATGGCTGAGGTCACTCATGCAACTGCATTCTGCTGGAAGTTCATCTGAGATGGTATCATCCAAGATGGTCTCTCATCCTCCAGGATCTTTCTCTACATGACCTCTTATCTTTCAGTAATCTAGCCCACGTTTCTATACCATGGCAGATGGCTTCCAAGAAGGAGATTTACAAGCCCCAGCATGCAAGCTCTTATCAAGCCTATGTCGTGTCAGACTTGCCAATATCCTACAGGCCAAGACAAGTCACGTGGGACAAGCCCATATTCAACGTGGGAGGACACTATGGAAGAACATGAATAGCATGAAATGCAAGGCCATAAAGTGACATTTCTTTAACTGTAATACTTGATTAATATCAACATGATTATTTGTTTACTTGTCAACAAAAATTAAAATTTGAATTAATAATAATAAGTTATAGGAAAACTGATGGATGAATAACAAGACATAATGTTTTCTTTGTGACCATTCTTTAAGTATACTTCACTAATGAAGCACAGGTACTACAACTTTGATTTGTGTTGGAAGTACATTACTTCAGCTCAGTTATTTAAGTTCATTTTAATTTGAAGGTGTTAGCATTTTAACTGGCAGTTCCTACGTGGTGACAGCTTTCAGGTATTAATTCTTGTAGCACTTAACTGCTGTAGAATAAGGGAAGTTCATTCTTTGTGATTCCATTTCATGACATGGATGGAAAATACAAGCAATTTGTTCTCTAAAGTTAAGGACATTTAGCCAGAGTCTGGACCATCTATAAGTTGATCGTTGCTTGGGTATGTTTAAGTTTTACATACGTGAGTTCTTTATGGATAAAGGCATTCTATTTTTCACTTTTGTTGTAGTATTATAAAAATCCTGGTTTTATTTGAATCTTTTATTGAGCTTGCATAATTCTTTGTCAAATTGAGTGCAATAAACAGTTGCCATATCAAGGTTACTGGCTAGAGCAAAGTAAAAATGTATAAGTTCTTAAAGTACCAAGATCAGATGTATTCCATTGCTCTTTAACTTTTTGTTAAGTTAAAATTTTAAATTCAAAGTTTTAAAATTCATCTTTTCCTATTTACTCAGCTACCAAGTTTCCCCCATTTTATATAGTGTTTTGCTACTACCTTTAATTTACCATATATTTTTTGTTATCTCAAACCACGTGTTTAAATTAACGATATTTTTGGTTTTCAATCTTAAGTTTTTTAAAACAAATTATATTTAAACACACAGTCAGCATCCATTTTTATATTGAGAGGTAAACTTTTTTTTTTTTTAGAATTCTGTTTTGATGTTCAGCATTTTTGAGTATATCTCTTTTGATAGCCTAGGTATTATATTATAGAAACATAACTTATCGCAGTCTATTGGTGTCACATTTTATTAGTTTGAGTGAAATGTAGAAATATCACCTCCCTTTATGTCCTTTTACCCTTCCCCATTCATAATATATTATTAATCGTCTTAAATATTTCCTTTACATACATTCAGTGTTATAATTTTTGCTTCAATTGTCAAACATGATTTGGGAAACTTAAGAGGAAAAGAAAAGTTTATTGCATTTACCCATATTTTTGCTCTTCTTTTTATTCTTTCTTCCTTTCCAGTGTTCCAGAATTTTTTCATTTGTCATTTACTTTCTGTTTAATGAACTTCATTTAACCATTCTTTTAGGGTAGGTCTTCTGGCAACAACTTCTCTTAATTTTCCTTTATCTAAGAGTGTCTTGAGTATCTTTTCATTACTGAAGGATATTTTCTTTTGATATAGAATTCTGGGTTGATAGTCCTTTTTCGCCAGTTCTTGAAAAATATTCCATTTCTTTCTGACCTCTATGGTTTCTGATGAGAATAAAAATTGTCATTGATAACGTTTTTCCCCTATAGAAGAGGTGTCATTTCTCTCGTTTCTTTTAAGAATTTTCTTCTGTGTCATTAGTTTTCAGACGTTTAACCATGATATGTCTTGGCATGGGTTTCTTTGAGTTTATTCTGTTTGAGGTTCACTTAGTGTCCTGAATCTATTAAGTTCATTTGCCAAACTTGGGAAATTTTCAGCCATTATTTCTTTGAATACTTTTCCAGACTCAGCCTCTTTGTTATCTTCTTCTAAGGCTCCAATGACTTGAATGTTAGATCTTTTGTTATAGTTTCACAAGTTCCTAAGGCTCTGTTCATTTTTTTCCCCCCTCTGTGTTTATTTTCTCTTTGTTGTTCAGATTGGGTAATTGCTGTCATTCTGTCTTGTGGTTCACTTATTCTTTCCTTTGAGGCCTCCATTTTGCTGTGGAGCCTAACCACTGAGTTTTTTTCATTTCAGTTACTATGTTTTCCAGTTATAAAATTTCAATTTGGTTCTTCATTTCTTCTGTTTCTTTGCTGGGACTTTCTATTTTTAATTTGTTTCAGGCATGTCCATGATTGCTTGTTGAAGCACTTTTATGACAGCTGCTGTAAAATCCATGTCAGATAATTCTAACATCTGTCTCAGTATTGGTATCTGTTGATTGTTTTGTTTTTTCCATTCAAATTGAGACTTTCCTGGTTCTCGTGGTGAGTGATTTTTCAGTTTAAACCTGGACATTTTAGGTGTTATGTTGGAAGACTCTGGATCTTATTTAAATCTTCTATTACAAATTTAAATAGGCCTCTGACATGACTTCTCTGGGGGAAGAGAGGTGTTTCCTTGTTACCACAGGCTGGGGATGAAGTCTCAGCTCCTCACTCAGCCTTCTCTACTGGAAAAGAAAGTATTAATTCTTACTTGGTAACAGCACTTCTGTGGGGTAAGGGGAGAAGGGTTGGGGTACCTCATTACAATCTGACAAAGGTGAAAGTAAGTCTAGGTTTCCACTCAGCCTTTGCTGGTGGGTGTAGGGCTGCACTTTTTTTCTGTGGTATTTGGCTGGAATAGTGCAGTTATTGTCTAAAAGTTTTCTATCTTGCTAGGTTGCCCCCTTCCTGATCCTTTGGCTGTGGAGAGAACAGGCTTTTTTCTTGGAGCCTTTTTTGTCTGTGCACATTGATGTTTCTGGGTTGTCGGCTTCTCTAGCCCCTAGTGTGGGGTATATGTGGCCAAAAGAAAACCCAGGGAATTCACTGCTGTGTCATTTTTCAGGTCTGGAAGTCCCTAGTTGGTCTGCTGCCTTCTTGCCACCTTTCAGAGTCTTATGCTTGTTTTATGCGTATTTTTCAAGGTTTTTAACTGTGATTAGTAGGAGCAATAGGGAAAATGTACATGTTCTCTGTCTTCTTGGAAGCAGAGGCCAGATATTATTGTTTTAAATCATTAATTATTAGGGGCTTTTGGAAGAGACATGTGTTTTGCAGGTAAACAAGAATACCTAAACAGAGCATGCAAGGGCATTATGTGATGGTCTGTTTTAATTTTTAATTTTTATCAGAATGTGTTGGAATTAGGTTTACAATGCTTTGGTGTATGTTATTTTTCCAGTTTGTTAGATAAAGTGCTAGTTACTGGAAAGGAGGGAAAAGTCTTAATTGACCCTCACGAAGATATCAGACGTCTAGCTAAATTATTTAGATAGAATTTTATTTGAGTAGTGATTCACAAGACTCTATTTAAATAATTTAGAGAGAATATAAATGAATTCTAGATTTTGAGGGTTTTTCTAAAAATTTTATAGACAATTAACCAATGTTCATTAATTTACTAGCAGCATTCTTTTTAATTCATATGCAATTTGATGCCAAACTTCAAGTTTTTTCTGTTAAAAGTCTTTAGGTAAATACATATGTTAACTAAAATTATTTTAATTTACAAATTCACAATTAAGAATGTCTGAAAATATAACCAAGTTAATGTCAGAATAAAACACAACTCATATAATGTGTTATCAGGGAATTATACACTTAGAAATTATACACAGAAAATTTTAATGGAAAAATTCTATTGTCCTTATGATTTTACAATATTGTGTAGGTTTATAGTAACCATTTTCTGAGACACCAGGTATTTGGCTTGTAACACATTTCAAGTGAAAATCCATATTCACAATATATTTATATGTTTTTCAGTACAGTTCTCAAAAAGTTTAGCTATATTAGCTGAAGTACAAAAATCCAAATTCTGTGTGGATTTGGATATGCCATATTGATGTTCCAGTTTTGTTTCCTGGGGTAGCTACGCAATCACTGTAAATGAAACACACAAAAAATACTTTCTTAAAAAGTAAGTTTTTTAAAAGCCCTAAATTTTACCAATAAAGGTTCTTCTGAAGTTTTCAGTTGTAGCATTAAATAAGGAATCCCCAACTAAATGCTAAAATTACCCAGTTTTATTATAACCTTATATTTTATTACCCTTAGAAGTAAAGATATTACATAGGAAAGTTTCCAAATTTGGGATTATATATCTTTTAAAATTATATTTTCCCCCATTCTTTTACTAAAGAAGAGATGAGAGTATTGTAGTTTTCCTTTTATTCAGCTTAGAAACTATTGCTTTTTTGGCCAAGATTCAAGATAATAAGTTTTTTCCCTCCTTAAACCTTTAGTCTTTTTTCTTTTTTTAGAGAATAAACTTTATTTTATAACGCTATTACAGAAAGCAAAATACCATTTAATAACAACTTGAAGCTCCTATAAATCTGTTCTGGCATCATAACTATACATAGGATCAAAAGCAAGGGAAAATGTCCAATACAGTTAGTAAGTAAAAAGTCACAGGACTGGAAAGTCGAAAGGATCCAGTTTGAAAAATACCCTAGTGAAATTCTCAAACATTAGAAAATTTTCAAAATGTAAGAAATGCTTTTTTAATCTGTACTAATATTTTCTCATACAGTATATTTACTGCCATTGGAAAATTCTATAAATATATACTATAAGAATTCAATGGAAAGAATCTAGAAGAAGGAAAGGCCCTACCTAAGTTAGTCACAGTTTCCTTTCCACACGACAGCACCTGTTCAAGTGAATAGCACTTTACCAGTGTGGGCTGGCTTTGTTCACTGTCTTTTGATCAAAATGAGCCATAAAAAGCAGGTAGTTGTACACAAAGTAAATAGGAAACAAAAACAAAATCCCTTAATTTAAAAAAAAGAACTAAGAATATTTAAAAGTGGTTATAAAACAAAACATTTCACTATGCCAGGGTGCTGTTCTCTGCTCTCTCTGACCACTTAGCCAGCACCTTCTTTATCTGGTCATCATCAGTATCTGCATCTTCTGTGACCACAATGAATTTGTTAATTCTTGTTTCACACATGCCACCTTTTCTCATTTTGGCGATGCATGTGGTGGTGGTTGTCGACACGGACTCAGGTGTGATGGTTTATGCAGTCAATAATGTGCCTGAATCACCACTAGCCTCACCATCAATCTATGGAGACTCAATGGACAATGAAGACTTCTTGGTGGAGAGTTCAGTCCTTTGTGAGGCATCAGAAATTGTTACCATCTCTGTTTTTTTACCACTTGTGGCTTTCCTTCAATGAGCTGCAAATGTTGGGCTTTAGTTGGGCTTCTCACTTCCCTCCTGCTGTCCCCATCTTGTACCATAGTAGTGCTGATGACTTCAGGGCCATGTGCTGAAATCTCCCCAGCAGAGACAGAAGAATTCTTCATAAGACTTTGGTCCACAATGCCAATCAGAGCTCCATCAAGATTCCTGGAGGCCTGTTTACTAGAGGTGTGCTCGAAGTGTGGTGCTGGCCTATCTATGAGGGTGCTTGCCTGGAGGGTCTGTGCTTGGGTCCAGCTGCTGTAGGGGAATTTGGAACCCAAGGTCAAGAACTTGGGCTTTGGTGGCTGTTTAAACCTGTAGAAAATGTAATGCTCTATGCACACTTTCCATAGCCTTTTCACTGCCTGGCAGTTTGGCATTTTGAATCTAACAGTGCTTCCATACTGTTTCATCTCTGCAGACCCAAATCTAATATAGAAGTTACTGGGCATATAGGACATTTTCAAGATTTTTGCCCAAGCCAAATAATGGAGTATGAGCCCATCTCTTTAAATGAGGAGGCCGTCAGCACACAAGCCCAGCTTGTAGTCCATGCCTTCTGAGTCCTTGGCATCATGTAGGTCAACACCATACATGGGAAGTCTTTTTGCATCATCTATGAACCGATAATCAGCTTGTGCTGGAGACAAGCCCCTGTGGGTTTTATACAACTCTGCCACCATCTCTTCCAGCTCCTTAGTCTGTGTGGGGGAAAACTGGTATTCACTGAGGTCAATGCTGCCAGAACTTTGGGGTCACAGTCTCTAAGTTGAGACACAGTGGAGCAGGGCAGGCAGCCAGAGGCAATGTCCTGCCAGAGCTGAAGGCACAAGTATCTGGTGATATCTTCAGTCAATTGAAAAGGATAACAAGGATAAAACCTCACATTAAAAGTGAACAGCCAGAGAAGATTTTGCAATTGTCTCTTTACTTTTTTGCAGGATCTAGCCAGTTTTTCTGCTCAGGGTTTTCCTGAAACATAAGTCCAAGGTAGTCCTTCTCCAAGAGATTGAGGTGTTCACATACTTTGTCAAATAACACTTGTCCTTAGCACATTTCTCTACCTGCCCAAGTGTATCTCACTGGTCCCATGAGATTCTCCACATATACACCACACATCCCTCCGGGTCACAGCTGTATTCAATGCCATCTAAGAGGATCACTTTATACTGGACAGTTTTGGTCTTCTTGGTGGCTTTTTCAGAGGCCTTCTCTGCTTTTAGCTCATTGGTCTGCACTTTCTTGGTCTCTCTTTTTTCTGCTGTTCCTTCTGATTTGTCTTCCTGTATTTCCTGTACCTTCTCCTCTTCACTCTCCTTACTTACTAATTCAGCAGGCTGTGTCTCAGCTGTGCTCATGGAAGGCTTTTCTTCCTCGACTTCAACCTTAATCTCCAGTTGTTTCCTCTGAGTTGTTGCTTCAGTATCACCCTTGGCCTGTCTCTCTTCTTCTGGAAAATCTTCCTCTTTATCTAAGACCTGTTCTTCCACAACAGCATGGGTAGGCTCTTTTTTATCTCCTCCATCTTTGGCCACTAAAAAGGTGTGTGACTTCAGTTTCTTAAGCCATGGGGCTATGAATCGAGAAATACCCCTTTTCACAGATGGATCCTTCTGTCTCTTCTGGTGGCAGACACTGCTTTGGCTTTCAGCTGTAGGAGAAGGCTGGGAATCTTTCTCCTCCTCAAGATCAGACGACTGATTCTGCTGGGTTTCTGCTACTTCTTTAGGTTGCTTCTTGGTTACATCTGCTCCTAACTGGGCAGAGTCCTCCTTCACTTCAGATGCAGAGCTTACTTCAGTAGTTATGGTTACAGCTTATGCTATAGTCCCAGCTACTCAGGAGGCTGAGGCAGGAGGATTGCTTGAGCCCAGGAGTTTGATGTTGCAGTGAGCTATAATGACGCCACTTCTCTCTTGCCCAGGCAACAGAGCAAGACCTTATTTTTGCTAAATGTTCTCTGCTTTTCCACATGCTCCACAATCTTTTCTTCTACATAAAGATCCTTCTGGGCCTATTTCTCAGGGTCAATCTTTTCTCCAAAATTCAAGTACTTTTCCTCATTGGTTGGCTGGGGATGATCAGTGGCAGGATAGTCTGGGTGGCCCTTTTCTTTGTGGAGGTTCTTGGGGAGAAGCTGGTGTGTGAATGTGCTGGAGTTGTTTTTGATGCCTGAACAAGTGAATCACCATGTATGCACTTGAGAACAGCATGAATCCTCGATGTCCTGATGTGATGCTCCTTACGCTCTCCATGGAACTCCTTGCAATTCTTCAGCCAGAAGATGAAGGGAGTGGGATTGCCAGCGGCTGGGGAGTGGGGTCCCCAGCCGCTGGGCAGTGGAAGTGAATGGTGTGGGTGGTCAGCATAGCCGGCAACTTCTTATCTGTCCACTGGCACTGAGTCCATTAAGGAGCCCCTGCTATTGAGGGCAGGGCTTGGTGGGTGGAAAGCAGGTCCCATCCCCAGCCAGCCTGTGTGCCTGGAATCTGGTCTCATCTGTATCTTCAGCCTCCGCCTGCCATCTTTCTCACATCCAGAGAATGGAGCACCTACCCGGTCAGTGCACAACACTCATTTCCACTCAGCTCCGTGCATGTGGGCTCCAAGGCAATACCAGCCACAATGACCTCAGCAGCCCTTATCTATCAAAACTTTAGTCTTTAAGGAACTGGGTATGTTACCGTATAAAATTTTTAATATTAGCATTTTGTTACTGTCATTGCAGCGTAGTGTAATCTTTGGTATGCTACCGTGTTTTAGGAGCACAGAAGCTACTTTTTTCCTTTTTGAGTGTAAGTTTTATCTGGGGAGGAAAAAAAATTGTTAGTTAAAGCAATTAACTCATAATGGCATTTTAACTTTACTGATGAAATTTTTCCAGAAGCAGATAAAGGTGTTATATTTGGGGTTTTTACAAAGAACACGCTGATATATCTTCATTCTTTTAAACAGATGTAGAAAAAATTATTTGTTTTTTACACCTTTATTTTATTTTTATTTATTTATTTATTTTTAGAGAGATGGGGTCTTGCTCTGTTGCCCAAGCTGGAATGCAATGGCATAATCATAGCTCACTGCAGCCTCGAATTTCTGGGCTCAAGCAATCCTCCTGCCTTGGTCTCCCAGAGTGCTGGACCTGTTTTTATACCTTTTACCAATTGTAGTTTTACATATGCAATTAGCTATTTTAATTGGTTCGATAAAGTGTTATTTTTAAGAACTTGAGACTTCCAAATATTTTAAATACTTGAGTAGTTTACAATATATTTGCATAGATAACAGAGTGCTAAGTTTTCTTAGGGTGGTTTGCGAAGTAGTTACTTCAAAAAATAAAAAACAGTAGCAACCAGGAGGAAACAGTAGCCACCAGGCTCGGAGGCGGTGGCGGCTGTGGACCGTGGAGGTGCCGATCGCCGGCACCTGGAACAGCCCAAGCTGGGGTGCACAGCCGAGGGTAACGCGTGCCCCCCGCCGCGACTGACATGGTATTTCCACAAAGCAGGCATTGGGGCTCCTCACACCTGCTCCAGCAACTCAAATTCCCCGTCTCGGACTCCTGCGATTGCGTCAAAGATGAATTTCAGCTGCTGCAGACTTAATATCAGAGCCTAAAGCTGGAGTATGACAAGTTGGCCAGTGAGAAGTCGGAGATGCAGCGTCGCTATGTAATGTACTATGAGATGTCCCACGCCTTGAACAGCGAGATGCACAAGCAGGCTGAAATAGTCAAGAGGCTGAATGGGATTTGTGCCCAGGTTCTGCCCTACCGCTCGCAAGAGCACCAGCAGCAGGTCTTGGGAGCCATGGAGAGGGCTAAGCAGGTCACTGCTCCTGAACTGAACTCCATCATCCGACAGCAGCTCCAAGCCCACCAGCTGGCCCAGCTGCAGCCTCTGTCCCTGCCTCTGACCCCACTGCCTGTGGGGCCGCAGCGCCTTCGCTACCAGCGGTCAGCGCGGGCACCGGCCTCCTGTTGCTGTCCGCACAGGGCCCCCAGGCCCACATCGCCAAGGAAGACATGAACGGGCATGACGGAGACACTCACCAGGAGGATGATGGCGAGAAGTCGGATTAGCAGGCGGGGAGACACCGAGAGTTGGGGAGGGGCGGAGAAAAAGAGGAGACAGAGGCACTGAGCGAAAGGAATGTTTACCGCAAGACACAATATAAGCTTGGGATTGGCTACAATCCGGCAGTATTTATGGTAGCTGCCTATTAGGGCCCTGGCCCTGTTATTGTGTTGTCTCCTAGCTTTGTTCCTGTCTCCTGAGTCCCGGCCTCCTTCCTCCTCCTCTCCTGCAGCCCGAGTAGGTGAATGAATACCTGCTCACAACACAGATGAATGAGGCAAGCTAAGGCCTGGAGGGACAAATGGGAGACCAGGTCAGAAGGGAGCAAAACCTCAAGAAATCCAACACCCCCAGTACTTCCCCTGTTCTGAACAAGTGTAACTGAAAGTCTGCTCGCTGGGTCCCTCTGGACACATGCCACAGCTCCTGCCCTGGCACTGCATGCAAACGCAATGCTAACTGCCCCCTCCCCATCCCGGGTACCCTGAGTCTCCACATTGGGTCCCAGGTCTGCTCCCACCTTCACCTCCGCCTCCTGACCCACTTGCCACCTGCACTAATTCCAGACAACCCCCTGCTCACCTGGTCGTCTCCCCTCACCCACGAAAGAAGGAGCAAGCTTAGCTGGGACAAGCCAGGTGGTGGCAGGTGTCCCAGGATTTCCCTTCACCCCTTCTCAAATAAAGATGAGAGTACTAAAAAACAACAACAACAACAAAAAAAAAAACCCCAGCAAATTTAAATGTGTTAGAACCATTATTTGTATTAATAGTTTAAAATGACTGACTAGACCTAAAAATAATATAATTTTTTAAAATTTATAATATTATTAGCTACAGAAACTGTAGTTCTCACCTGAGATAAGGAAACAAAATCACTCTTAACTCTTTGATAAAAGAAAAAAATCTTGAGTTCTATTTTCATATCCATAATCTTAAGAACTCTTATATTTTCTTATTTCAAAGTAATAAAAGTTAAGATATAACGAAACTAGGAAATATAGCTCTTAGTTTATAAATGTCTGCAATTAGCTTTACTAACTAAAATGAAAATAACATCTATTGGTAAAATAAAGTTTTTTATAAACTCTAGTTTTAAAAGTTTTGGGTTTTATCTATATTGTAATTTCCAGTAATCATAATGCAAAACAGTTACAAGCATGATATTTAAAATATATAACATACATACAATAACATACACAAATTGCAAGTGTGCAGCTTAATGAGTTTTAATAGTTAACTTCCCTGTGTAACCAATGCCAAAATCAACAAACTAAATTTTACCAGCCTAGACCAGTTTACAAGCATGATATTTTAATGTAAGCAAATATTTAAAATCTTGCACAGAAATTTGAGTGACTAGAATTTTCTAAATTTCTGACACTTACAAAATTGAGTTTATCCAAAGAGAACTTACATATGAAAAGGTTGTTCTTGAAACCGTACAGTGAGTCATTAAGTTGACCAAATACAATTCTTGAACATGAACTGCTTAAGTTTTTCACCCATCTCATAAAGTGTACTAATAAAGAGGAGACTTCCCTTATCCTCTATTATTGTAATGCTGCTACCAAGAAAGAATTGTCAGAACATCAACAGTCTCAAAGTAAAATTAAAGAACTAAAATAGAGAATACATCAGACTGGTGTGTATTTAATAACAAAACAGTTCTAAAAATTGCAAATAACTCCAAACAAGATAATTTGACTGTTCATTGCTGGGAGTGGAATGCAGTCAAATTATACAAAGGCAGTTGTAATGATCAACCTTGTTGTTCAGCCAGTACTTTCACTCTAAATTTCAATATTAATAAATTTTTATTTACAGAACCAGTAATTATGCCAGTTTTAATCAAGGTTTCTGGCTAAAATAATAGCTTATAACTTATCATATTACAAAAAGGAATATAATTATAACTCAGAAAAAAGGTTAAAAATTAAGGTAGGTATGCCTTAATGGTAAAACTCAATTGGAAAAGGTCAATAAAAATTAATGCCTTTACAAATGTGTTAATTGATTTTAAACAAGGAGGCCAAGACAATTCAGTGGAGAGAATAGTCTTTTCAGCAAATGGGGCTGGGACACCAGGCAAAAGAATAAAGTTGAACTCTTACTTCAAACAAAAATTAACTCAAGGCCAGGTGTGGTGGCTCATACCTGTAATCCTAGCACTCTGGGAGGCTGAGGTGGGAGGACCACTTGAGCTTAGGAGTTCGAGACCAGCCCTAAGCAAGAGTGAGAGCCCTTCTCTACTAAAAATAAATAAAATTAGCCGGGTGTGGTGGCATGCACCTGTAGTCCCAGCTACTCAGGAGGCTGAGGCAGGAGGATCATTTGAGCCCACGAGTTTGAGGTTGCTGTGAGCTATGCTGATGCCACGGCACTCTAGCCTGGGCGACAGAGTGAGATTTTGTCTCAAAAAAAAAAAAATTAAACCAGAACATAGGTTTAAATGTAAGAGCTAAAACTATAAAACTCTTTGACGAAAATGTAGGAGTACATCTTCATGACCTTGGATTTGGCAATGTTTTCTTAGATATGACACCAAAAGCACAATCAACAAAATAAAACATAGGTAAATTGAAATGTATCAACATTAAAAACTTTTGTACTGCAAATGATATTGTTAAGAAAGTAAAGACAATTCAGAATAGGAGAAAATATTTTCAAATCATAAAAGGGACTGGACTTCAGAATATACAAAAATTTCTGGCCATGTCTGGTGGCTCACGCCTGTAATCCTAACACTCTGGAAGGCCAAAGTGGGAGGATCGCTTAAGGTCAGGAATTCGAGACCAGCCTGAGCCAGAGCGAGATCCATCTCTACTAAAAATAGAAAAATTAGCCAGTCACACTGGCACATATCTATAGTCCCAGCTACAAGGGAGGCTGAGGCAGGAGGATCACCTGAGCCCAGGAGTTTGAGATTGCAGTAAGCTATGATGATACTGCATTGTAGCTGGGGAAGCAGAGCAAGACTCATCCTGACCCTAGGAAAAGGGTCAGAATGGACATTTCTCCAAAGGAGATATGTAGATGCTCAATATCGTTAACCATTAGAGAAATACAAGTCCTTGTGTCATTTCTTTATGACAACACTGTATAGTTGTTATGCACTCACTTTGAACTAAGGTAGCCTGTGTTCAAATCCCATCCTTACTTCTTACAAGTTGAATACAATCTTAAGCAAATGACTTATCCTTTCTGAGTATCTTCCTTTGTTTCTTTATCAAAACACTCCTCACATTCAAAGCTCTTACTTAGTACAGTGCCTGGTACATAGTAATCATTCAGTCAGTGAGAGATGTTATGATCTTTTTAATCACTATCTTCCATTTTTCCCTTCAGATTTCCCAGCACGTTTGTTCCTACAGTTGTTTAGTACCATTTTGTTTACTTTCTTATCATTTCTATATGTGACAATTCTGCCTGTACTATTTCAAGAAGAGAAGTGCAGACAATCTCAGACTTAGCTACAGCCCCCATATTTGAGATTCCAGCAGAGCCTCAAGCCTGTTCAGCAGTTAACTATCCAGCTACAAGAGGCACTGGAGAGTAGCATCATGCTTTCTCCAGCTAGAGATTGTTACACATTCCGGAACATTGCTGTGTTTGCTTGGATCACTAACTGGTAAATATAGAGGGCATATTATAAGGTATACTAGCATATATTAATACTATGAATACCCAAAGTTTAATAACCCAGCTTCTAGCAGAGTTGTTTGTTCTTTGTGAGAATTTGAATTTTGTTCAGCTTTCTAGCACCTCCTGAAGAATGAAGAAAAACAGGTTTCCTTGGTGGCCGGGCCATCTATAGGGGTATTTGAGGCTCCACTGTCTTTTGCTATGTTGCCTGCAAACATTTTTATAAAAATCAAACTGATTTGCAAGAGCAGTCCTGATTAGTAGAACTGAAAAGGTCAACATGAAGTATATAGATGTTTTAGGGGGACAGAGGCAGGAGGTGGAAAATGTGTGGAGAGAGGATAGATTTAACAATAGAACAATATGGAGACAAAGGGAGGAAGAAGGGAGGAAAAGTGACGTAGGAGGGAGGGTGCTCTATTGCTAGGCAGTCATGAATAGGGTTTTTGGTGTTGCCTGAGTAACAGCAGAAGGGGATAATGAGTACTTCAGTATTTTTAGGAATCAGCTAGTATTAAGTATCTCCTTTTCCTGTCCTTTGACACCGTAACTCACCTAATAGCCACCTGGGTATCCTGTTTACTATTTTGAGAAGAAACAAGCTAAATGACTTGAAAATCAAGTGGTTTATCAGATTATAATCTAATGGCAATGTCTTTTTTAAAGCATTTAAACCATTGCTGGTTGTACATTTTGGATTTATTTATGATAGTTGCCCAGAATTAAAATCTTTTTTCAAACAGATTTTAAAAAACATTTTATTATGGAAAATTTTAAACATATACACAAGTAAAAAGAAAAGTATAATAAATCTCCATATACTTATAATCAGCTTCAGCTATTATGAACTCATGATTAATCTTGTTTCATTGATTAGCTCCACTCACATTCCTTTTCCTCTCACCTCCCTGACTCTTCCACCCTAAGTTTTTGGGCTTGGATTATTTAAAAGCAAATTGTGAGCCGGCCATGGTGGCTCATTGCCTCCCCTGAGAGTCTGGATCACTTGAGGCCAGGAGTTTTGAGACCAGTCTGGGCAACATAGTGAGACTCCATCGCTACAAAAAATAAAAAAATTAGCCAGGTGCAGTGGCTTGCTCCTGTAGTCCCAGCTCCTAGGGAGGCTGAGGCAGGAGGATCACTTGAGCCCAGGAGTTCAGGGCTGCAGTGAGCTATGATTGCACAACTGCACTGCAGCCTGAGTGACAAAATGAGACCCTGTCCCTTAAGAAAAAAAAGCAAATTCTAGACATACAGTTTCATTAGTAAATATTTCAGTATGAAGCACTAAAATATAAGGTATATACTTTAAAAAACACAAAAACAATACAATTTTATACTAAAAAGATAATAATTCCTTAATATCATTAACTATCTGGTGAGCGTTCAAACTTTTTTGATTGTCTCTTTTTTCCAGTTTGTTTAACAGAATTGGGATTCAAAGAAAAGATTTATACATATAATTTATTGATATACCTGTTAATTCCCTTTTAATCTATAGTTCTTTCATCTCTGTTTTTCTCCTTGCAATTTAATTGTCATGCATTCTTTAGACCTGGAAACTGGGTCATACATTCTTTAGTTTCTCACAGTCTAGATTTTGCTAATTACATCCATATGGCATAGTTGAATATTTTCCTCATTGTTCTATATGTTTCTAAATATTGCTAGTAACATCTAGGAAGACCTATTGGATTCAGGTTTGACTTATTTTTGCAAGACTAATTTATAGGTGGTATTGTGTTCTTTCATCAGAAAGCACATAATATCTAATTGGGTGTTCTTTTATGATAGAGGCAGGCATTGAAAATTATTGCAAAATTATCATAGTTTAATTATAAATGGCTTCTTTATTAGCTGGAATAGTTTTTAAATTGAAACTTTTCTTCCATTTGAGTTGTTTCTCCATATGCAGTTGGGTCTACTTCTGTATTTTATGTTCTTTTCCATTCATCCATGTATGTGCCAATGCTATACTATATTTATAATATATTTTAATATCTGGTAGGGCTAGCTTTTGTTTTCCTGGCTATTCTTATTCTTCCAAATGGACTTCATGATCAATTTTACTAATTCCAGAAAAAAATTAATGATAATTTTAGAAGCATATTAAATGCATAAATTAACAGTGAGAATATGACATCTAAGCATCTTTATGATGTTGAATTTTCTTGTCTGAGAACATGGGATATCATTCCATTTGGTGAAGTTTACATTATGTCTTTCAAAAGATTTTATTATATTTCTGTTTAGTTTGCTGTGACTGCTATAAAAATTACCACAAACTTAGTGGTTTAAAACAACAGAAGTTTATTCACTCACAGTTCTAAAGGCCAGAAGTCTGAAGTCAGTCAAAATCAAGGGTATAGGCTGCCTCTGGAAAGCTCAAGGAAAGACTATGTTCCCTGCCTCTTCCAGTTTCTGGCAGTTGCTAGTATTCTTTGACTTGTGGCCACATCTAGTCTAATCTCTGCCTCCCTCCACATTACCTCTTCCATGCACGTCTCACATCTCTCTCTCTCTCATAAAAACATTTGTGATCGGATTTAGAGTCTACCCAGATAATCTAGGACAGTGGTCCCCAATCTTTTTGACACCAGGGACCGGTTTCATGGAAGACAATTTTGCATGGACGGGGGTGGGGTGGTGGTGGTGGAGGCAGAGCTCAGGTGGGTGATATGAGTGATGGAGAGCTGGGGAGTGGTTGTAAATACAGAGGAAGCTTCACCTGCTTGCCCGCTGCTCACCTGCTGTGTGGCCAGTTCCTAACAGTGCTGGTCCATGGCCCAGGGGTTGGGGACTGCAGATTCAGGATAATTGCCCCATGTCAAGATCCTTAATTTAACCACATCTGCAAAGACCTTTTTTTCTTATAAGGTAACATTTACAGGTTCTAGGATGATACCTTTGGGTGTTCATTATTTAGCCTACTATAATTCCTCGTATAGATTTTGGGCATGTTTTTAAAAATCTGTGATTAGATATTTTGTTTCATTTTTTCTGTTACCTAAATGTCATCTTATTTCTCATATCATCTAACCAGTTTATATTTATATATTGATTTTGGTATGTTGATTTTTATAACTTGCTATTTATGAAATTCTTACTAATTGTGGTAACTTTTCAATAGATTTCTTTTGTGTTGTCTAGATTTATAATTATATCATCTGTATATAGATAGTTTTACCCCTTTTTTCCCAATTCTCATGTCTCTAATTATTTTCCCTTGTCTAATTGCATTGATTGATATCTCCAACATCATGTTAAATAGTCATGGAGATTTTAGGTATCCTTGTCTTGTTCCTGTCTTTAGCAGAAAGTCTTCTAGTGTTTCTTACTAAATAAGATCCAAAAGATACTTTTAATGTTCTTTTTAGGTAACATTATATTTCCTATATATTTTTTAGGGAAATTTGTATTTTAAAATGAGAAATGTAAGCAATTACCTTTATGGGGAATAATATCTTATTAGTGCTCTGTAGCTTTTAAAGCATTTTTAAATATCTAATTCATTTGGTTCTGTGAGATAGAAGGGCAAATATAGTATATTAATTTTATTGTTAAGTAAATGTTCAGATAAATTTAGTAATCACCTAAAGTCATGATGCTATGAAATGGTAGAGCCAGGACCAGAATCAAAGGTTTTATTTTCATTGCACTAGGCTACATATTCATTTTCCTCAATATTTTCCTTTAAGAAAACTCTGATTCAGGATAATGCATTTTATAAATATGAGTATACATAAACAAGTTATTTTCCTTTTTAAAATGTGACTTTTATGTAATTTTTGCTTGTCAATTAAAAACAAAAGAAACTACTTGGTATTAAAAAAATAAAAAATAATAAGTTTTAAT
This sequence comes from Lemur catta, assembly GCF_020740605.2. Lineage (NCBI taxonomy): Eukaryota > Metazoa > Chordata > Mammalia > Primates > Lemuridae > Lemur > Lemur catta. The sequence continues at coordinate 98,707,584 of NC_059128.1, forward strand.
GGTTTACTGTATTAAATGATTGGGAGGTATGCATGTGCTTGTGTGTGTGTTTAGGGAGTCAAACATTATAGATAAAATCCAGAGTCCCCTTTAATTAAAAACCAAATTCAGTCCCATTCTCTCTCCTCAGAGGCAACTGCCCATATGAGTTCTAGTCCATTAAAAAATTTTCAATTTGCAGACAAAATATATGATACTGTGTGAGTGATTTTTAAAAAATTATTATAAGGATAATGTCAAAATCTACCTTTATGTTCTATCTACCATTTTCACCCACCACTCATTGTGTAGACCTTGGAGTTTACAGGCTTTTCTGAGCACGACATAAAATGCAGAATCTTTTTTTAGGATCTAGATCTCCAGCCAAGTCTGGTGTCTTTCCCCAACTCACTGCCTCACCAAACTGTTCTCTTTAAGAATTTTTAAAAATTTAGAAATATACTTTCAACTTTGATTAAACTTCCGTCTGGTCTTTCTAAGTTGTAACAGAATAGTTAAAGAAGAGAGAAGAAACATGTAAATATAAAGCAATTTTTGAGTATTTTGTGCTTACCAAAAAGCCGAATGAAAGTACCTCCTGAACGGTTGTTATTTTATTTAGCCTGCAGAGGGATGGTTCAGGTAGGAGTGTGCCTTAGAGTTTGGTAAAAAGTGACTTACTTCCCTGAATTAAATCATTTTGTATCCATGATAGTGGCAAAATCAATTTAAAATTTCATGTAATTCGAAACCCCCTGTACTTAAAATACCCCTGATTCAGGAGTAGAAGAGTTTAACAGAATTCCAGAATATCTTATGCAATAATCTTTTCTGTTCTCCACATTGGATGTGAGAAGCTTTACCACTCAAATGCTGCAAAATACCAGTATAAATAGAACTGCCATTTTGTTGTTAAAAGTGAAGTGTTGATGATTTAGACCAGGAATTGGCAAACTTTTCCTATAAAGGGTCAGATAGTATTTTTAGCTTTGCAGACCATGTGGTCTCTTGCAACTACTCTACTGTTGCAGCCAAAAGCACCCATGGACAATACATAAACAAATGATTGTGTTCCAATAAACCCAAGACTGGCTGGGTTCTAGTAAAACTTTATTTACAAAAACAGTTGAATGAATATGACCCACAGACTAGTTTGATCTTTGTTATGTTGAAGTTAGTAGTATACTGGTAAATGTTTAAAACTGGCTTTTGGTAGAGAGAAGGAAATCCTGATCTGTAGCATTTGCTCATTTACATGGTGTAAATACTCCCACCAGTCGATTTCAAGCTGCCAATTTGACATCACTGAAAAGGGAGGTAGAAAGACATGCACAGTGGCACACTATTACGTTGCATCTTCATCATCCATGTACACTTGATATGAATAACCTCAAGAGCATAGGTTACAGTAAAATAAAATAATTAGGATGTGGTGAGTTTGGGATATTTATTACCTTTGTTTTTAATATAATTTGATTTGATTGAAACTTTATATAATTTTTAATGAAATCTGTGTTCAACATCTGGTTAGTAGAATTCCTAAAAATTTGATAATTCACTCTAGTGAGCCAGTATAAGCCTATTCCAGCACACCACTGTGTTAGAGGACATAATCAAGAATTTTGGTTTAATAAGTTGCCTGTTGAATCATAAGGTATATGGGAAAATAAGAGCAAAAAATAATATGGAGAATTGTGTTAATACACAACTTTCACACTAATTTTGCTCATCTATTTTAATAAGAACCTGAAAAAATAATTGCATTTATTTAAGTGAGAATTGACCCTATGTCAGAAGTGTGTTGCTTCTTGGTTCTTTATCTCAATTTTTAAGCGATAGCACATGGAATAAATTTAGGTCAGTAGATTCTGTCGATGTGTCATTTACAGTAATAAATATTACTTATTATTTGTTTGATTTTTTTCCCCTAAAGGCATAACTGTGTCGCCTGACGAAGAACAAAACTTGAATCATTACATACAAGTTTTAGAGAACCTAGTACTAAGTGTTCCCACTAGGGAGCCAGGCCGCGAGAAAAAATCAAAGTCTCCAAAAAATGCTTATTCTGTAGTATCGAAGATATCAAAATTAAAGGAGATAATTACACATGGAGAAGCTGAGAATGATGTTTCAATTAATCCTGTCAGTGGAGAAACTACACCTTTCCCGACTAGCGGCTTCACAGAGGGAGTAAGGAGGAAAAAACGCACTAAAAGTACAGCATTCTGGTCGATCAAACCGAATAACGTTTCCGTTGTTTTACATGCAAAAGAACCTTATATTGAAAATGAAGAGCCAGAGCCAGAGCCAGTTAGGAAACAAACTAAGGCACCAAAATTGTCACCAACTGTTACTGAAACATCTACAAGTCAATATGTCACCTCAAGAAGATCACCTGTGACCACTTTGAGTAGAAACGCTGATTTGGAGATCACTACAGAATCAGAAGATGTTCCTCAGCTCTCAGGCGAAACTGAAATAGAAACACTTGAAGAACCAACAACTGAAAACCACTCACAGACTTTGAATAATGATGAGATTTTGAAAAAAATTTCAGATATTAATTCACAGGTGCGACAGGCACTTCTTACTGACAGCAGCAATCCACAATTTAAAGAAGACATTCGAGCCGCCAAAGAGCACCTAAAACGAAGCCTTGCTCTAGCAGCAGCAGCAGAACATAAATTACAAAAAATGTATAACTCTTACTTATTTTCACTAGGAGAAACCAGTAATGAAATGAATGACATTGAAACTGTTATCAACATGCTGTATAATTCTAGATCTAAACTATATGAATATTTGGATATTAAATACGTTCCACCAGAGATGAGAGAAAAAGCTACTACAGTATTCGATACATTGAAAAAAATATTATGTGTAGGTAAAGTAGAACCTGGAAGTCTTATTAGGAAGTTATTAAACAATAATATAAAAATGTTAAACCTACTTGATGTTGCATGACAAAGTTGATTTAAGGAAACTGCATTCATTCACAGGAGATATAAGCATATTAGTGATTTCAAAAATTGTACAAAAATATTTTCTATTGTAGTTCAATGTGCTAACATCTTTATATGTCATATGTTCTGAAAAATTTTCACACACACTAAAACTCTAATAATTTACAATAAAATTTTGGTTCAGGAGTTTGTAGTTCTTTCTCATTAATTTTAAAAGTTGTGAAGATCTAATCTTCAAAATGTTTCAGCTTTAATTTCGCTTGAATAGATTAGTTAAATTTATCGATTTTATGAGTTAAGAGGTTGTGTGCACTCTATATATGTAGCCAGTTTTAAATAATTGTGTATACAGTAAATGTAAAAGTTTTGGGTATATGGTCTTTATTACTCCTTCAAAGAAACCCTGGGGCTTGTATGAGAACTTTTATTTGGATACATGTGTGCCTCCTTTGAAAGGTGAATGATATATCATGACACATCCCTATTCTTTTGTTGTTAAGCACTTTTGGAGTATCAGTGAGGGACTGTAACCTGGATATGTAATGAAGTCATTCTAACTGTTTTCCTCTTTTTGTTTGTATACCTACACATTTGCACTTCGCCACTATTTTGTCAGGGGTATGATTGATACCATTAAGTTTAACTGTAATTTTATAATTATGGTTCAGGTAATTCTGTTCATGATTTGACCAGTATTATATTCAAATTCATTGATTTATTCATTCATCAAGCCAGTTATTTATAGTTTAACAAAGATTTATTGACTTCTACTATGTGCAGGGTGAGATACTAAGCTTTGGGGGTACAATAATAAGACCTAGTTCTTTCTCTCTTTGAGATTATACCATAGCAGGAAAGATAGACATTAAACAATTTCAACAATTTTAAAATTTCAGTTGTGACAAGTTGTTAATGAAGGTGTGAGATATTTGACCTCACCTAGACCAAGAATGATGGGAAAGCTACCCAGAGAAAGTGGCAATTAAAGTGAGGTCTGAAAGATGAGGTGTAAGGAGAAAGGAGACATTCCAGGCAGAGGCAACAGCATATGTGAATGCTCTGAGTTGAGAATAAGGATGGTAAGTTAAGAAGTACCTGGAGTATGAAAAGGCAAGGAAGAGCACATACATATACACAGGGGGCTGGTGACATACAACACTGAATCAGAATAGATTCTGCAGGGCTTTCACTGCATATTGAATATTTTAGCCTTTATTCTGTGATCAATGAGATGCCATTAGTAAATTTTAAACAAAGGATTGGTATGATCAAACTTATGTTTTTTAAAAAAAACCACTCTGGCTATGGTTTTGGCAGTAGGTATAAGTAGAAGGACACTGTGCACAGGCCAAATTTATCTCAAAAGTAAATGGAAAGAAGTGGCAATTAAGAGAGTCAACAGGACTTGGTGATTGAATGGATATGGGGACTGAACTAGTTGCAGAGATCAAAAAGAATTCCCACACAATTAACTGTATTGTAAAAAGCATTGAGACATTGGTTTTGATTCATAAAAACACTTCAGTGTATACTGTTTATTTTTAAAAATAATTTTACCATGGAAAATTCCAAACATTTGCAAAAGTAAACAATAATATAACAAACCCGTGTACCTGTCAACTTAAAACCTCAGAGAGAGAGGCTTTCTAGAACAAAAGATTTTAGGGAGGAATAGAAAAGAGTTACATCCTGGGGTGTTCAAATCATGAAAATTATAAGCACATACCTGAGGACAATTAGGACAAAGAAGAGTTTTTAAAGACATAGAGAAGTTTATGCAAACCCTTTTTAAACAAAGCTCATTGGGGGAGGTAACACTTGGTAGGCAACTGTCCTGGTCAGAGCATCTTATCTGAAAGGCTGAAGGCTGGGGAAATTCCTGAGATAAATTCTGAATACAGGATACAAACAAGATGTGTAGGTATTTCCAGGATGTAAGCATGTGGGTCTCTTCTTTATGACCTCCCAGACTCCCAGTTTGGTTAGGGGTTTGACACAAGTGACTCAATTTCGTTATTGTTAACTTCCACATACCCACCATCTGGTTTCAACGATTTTCTACTAATGACCAATCATCTTTCATCTATACCCTTATCTCCCCCGTTCCTATTTTATATTGAATTAAATCTCAGGTACTTTATCATTTCATTGGTGAAGCTCGACAAGTTTTTTAAAAACACAACCACAATATTACACATAAAAATTTGATGATTTTTAAAATATCATCAAATATCTAGAATATGTAGTCAATATTCAAATTAATAATTGTCTAATAATTTTTTGAATTTTGAGTTAGTTTATATGAATCAAAATCAAATAAAGTTCACACAATAAGATTGACTGGACTCATAAGTCTCTTTTAATTTAAAGATTTCCTTAACACCTCTTTTCTCCCCTTGAAGTTTACTTATTGATGAGCTCAGTCATTTGTCCTATAGTTTCCCACAATATTAATTTTGCTGATTGCATCCCCATAGTGTCATTTAGCATGTCCTCTGTATTGTATTTTCTGTAAATTGGTGGATGGATCTAGAGAGGCTTCATCAGAATGAGGCTTGTTTTGTCCTTTTCTTTTTCTCTTTTCTTTCTCTCTCCCTCCATCCCCTTCTCTCTCTCTCTCTCTCTCTCTCTCTCTTTCTCTCTCTTTCTTTCTTTCTATAAGATGGTGTTTTATTCTTCCACCTGGTTGTGTCTCTCTGTGTATTCTTAGCAGATTTTGATGATCATTGCCTAGACAGATTAATTGATCAGGTGATACAAAGTGGAGATATTCCTTCCCTTAGTATTAGGTTATTAAGTATGAAATGTCCGATGTCCTTAAGTACTAAGTTTGACAGTTGATATCTCTGACATTTCACTTTGATACTTCTTGTTTTATTTTTTATTGTGAGGGCACATCCTCAGTGTTTCAAATGCACATTTTGGCTTGTGATTATCTTTAAAAAATGTTTAGAGCAATTTTCGTGAAACCATGGATAAGTAAAAAATTCGTGTTATTTTTCGAGTGTGAGTTAATGTTGTGGAACCAATGCAGCGTAGACAGCTTGAAATATCAACAAAGTGTTTGGGAAGGATGTGGCTAATGAACACTCAGTACACTGATGGTTTGAGAAGTTCTGTTCCGGTGATTTTATTCTTGAAAATGAGCCACATGGGTGACCTAAGACCAAAGCGCATAATGATGAACTGAAAGCTGTAGTGGAAGCGAATCCGTCTCAACCTATGGGTGAATTAGCAGCAATGTTTGACATTGCTATTCTAATATCGGACCATTTGAAACAAATCAGCAAGGTAAAGAAGCTGGACGGATGGGTTCCATGTGAATTAAACAAGCGTCAGAAGAGAAATCATCTCAAAGCTTGCCTTTCTTTGCTGTCACAACATAAAGGCGAACCATTTCTATAAGGTATTATTACATGTGATGAAAAATGGATTCTTTTTGACAATTGCAAGCATTCAGCACAATGGTTGGATATAGATGAAGTGCCAAAACACAGTCAAAGGCGAATATTCATCAAGAAAAGTTAATGGTGTCTGTTTGGTGGTCCAGCACTGGTATTATCCACTACAGCTTCATGAAACCTGGTCAATCGATTGCAGCAGATGTCTGCTGCAACCAACTGGATGAAATGATGAGGATGCTCGCAATTAAGCAGTCGAAATTGGTCAATAGAGACAGGCTAATCGTCTTGCAAAACAATGCTTGACCACATGTCGCACAAACAGCACTGTTCAAACTACAACAGCTGGACTTGGAAACTGTCTGTCATCCACCATTTTCACCAGACTTTGCACCAACTGACTACCACTTCTTCCAAGCTTTGGACCACTTCTTGCAAGGAGAAATATTCAGTTCTCAATAAGCTGTGGAAAACACCTTTCATAATTTCATTGCCACTCACTTTCCAGGCTTCTTCGCTGCTGGCATAAACAAGCTACCATTAAGATGGCAAAATTGTGTCAATAGTTTAGGTGCATACTTTGATTAATTGTACTGCTTCTTGTTTGAGATATAATAACCTATATGTTTGATTCAAAACTGGACATTTCATATTTAATGAACTAATACCTGAAATATGTCTATAAAGAGAAACTTTTGCTTATCTATTATTTGATCCTCCAGTGGTCCAGTGTATATTGGAAAGACATCAAATGTTTGAATCTTTCTCTGTTTAACAATTTTCAGAACAGTTAATTCATAGAATCCTCCAAAGATGATCTTTTTTTCTTTTTTACATTAGTAGTCTGTATTTGTTTAAAGCAATTTTACGTTTACAGAGAAATTGATCAGAAAGTACAGAGTTTCCATATCCTCCCTCCCCTGTCCCACAGTTTCCTCTATTGTTTACAGGTTGTGTTAGAGTGGAACATTTGTTACAGCTGATGAACCTACACTGACACACCATTGTCACCTGAAATCCATAGTTCATGTTAAGATTCACTCTTGGTGTTTTACATTCTATGCATTTGGACAAATGTGTAATGTCGTATATCCACCATTATAGCATCATACGGAGTAGTTTTATGTTTTTTTAAAAAATCCTTTGTGCTCCACGTATTCATCCCTCCCTCTCCATTAACTCCTGGAAACAACTGCTCTTTTTACTATCTCTATAGTTTTGCCTTTTCTGGAATGTATATGCAGGTTGAGTATCTCTTATCCAAAATGTTTAGGACCACAAGTGTTTTGGCTTTTTGATTTTTTTGGATTTCGGAATATTTGCATATACATATCTTGGGGATGCGACCCAAGACTAAACATTTCATTTATGTTTCATATACACATTCTACACATAGCCTGAATGTATTTTATACAGTATTTTAAATAATTTTGTTATGAAACAAAGTTTGTGTACATTGGACCATCAGAAAGTAAAGGCATCATTATTTCTGCCACCCATGTGGACAATCTGTGGTTGTTTGACATCGTCATCATTCCTGACTTTGAATTTATATACTACTGATAAGCAATCATTTTCTTACACTTATTTACATATGAGTATTTAATAATTAACAGCAAAAAATATGACATACTGTTAATAAAGGGAAAAATTTGTCAGGTGTGGAATTTTCCACTTGTGAAGTCATGTAGGCATTCAAAAAGTTCTGGATTTTGGATTTTCAGATTAGGGATGCTCAACCTGTAAATTGGAATCCTACAGTCTGTACCCTTTTCAGACTGGATTCTTTCACTTGGTAATCTGCATTTAAGTTTCCTCTGTCTTTTAATGGTTTGAAAGCTTATTTCTTTTTGTTGCTGAATAATAATTGTTTTGTCTAGATATACAACAGTTTATCCATTCACCTACTGAAGGACATCTCAGTTGCTTCCAAGTTTGGGCAATTATGAATAAAGCTTCTATCAGCATTTGTGTGCAGGTTTTTGTGTGTACCTGTGTTTTCAACTCCTTTGGGCAAATATTAGGTTGGTGCAAAAGTACTTGCCATTTTAGCATAGTTGAAATTTACCATTTGATATTGGAATACATGCTTAAATAAATGTGATTATGTTATACATCATTTTAATGCACATTTCTCACTTTATGTTTTTTGCTGATGACTTACTACTTGCTTCTTATTTTATATGTATTTTAGACTATGGAAATGATGTTAGACAAAAAGCAAATTTGAGAAATTTGAGTGATTTTCTTCTTCCAGTTCAAAATGGGTGGTAAAGCCCTGGAGACAACTCACAACATCAACAACACATTTGGCCCAGGAACTGCTGAACATACAGTGCAGTGGTGGTTCATGAAGTTTTGCAAAGGAGACGAGACCCTTGAAGATGAGCGCAGTGGCCAGCCGTCGGAAGTTGACAAAGACCAGTTGAGAGTAATCATTGAAGCTGATCCTCTTACAACTACAGGAGAAGTTGCCGAAGAACTCAACGTTGACCATTCTATGGTTGTTCGGCATTTGAAGCAAATTGAAAAGATGAAAAAGCTCAATAGGTGAGTGCTTTATGAGCTGACCAAAAATAAAAAAAAAAAAAAAACATCGTTTTGAAGTGTCATCTTCTCTTATTGTATGCAACAACAAACCATTTCTCAATGAGATTGTGATGTGCGAGGAAAAGTGGATTTTATACGACAACTAGCAATGACCAGCTCAGTGGTTGGACTGAGAAGAAGCTCCAAAGCACTTCCCAAAGCCAAACTTGAAGCAGAAAAAGATCATGATCTCTGTTTGGTGGTCTGCTGCCAGTCTGATCCACTACAGCTTTCTGAATCCTGGCGAAACCGTGACATCTGAGAAGTATGCTCAGCAAATCAATGCGATGCACCGAAAACTGCAACACCTGCAGCTGGTATTGGTCAATAGGAAGGGCCCAATTCTTCTCCACAACAATGCCCGACCACGGGTCGCACAACCAATGCTTTAAAAGTTGAATGAGTTGGGCTACGATATTTTGCCTCATCCACCATATTCACCTGACCTCTCACCAACCGACTACCACTTCAAGCATCTCGACAACTTTTTGCAGGGAAAAACACTTTCATGACCAGCAGGATGCAGAAAATGCTTTTCAAGAGTTCATGGAATCCTTAAGCATGGATTCTTATGCTACAGGAATAAACAAACTTACTTCTCGTTGGCAAAAATGTGTTGATTGTAATGGTTCCTATTTTGATTAATAAAGATGTGTTTGAGCCTAGTTATAATGACTTAAAATTAATGTTCTGAAGCCGCAGTTACTTTTGCACCAACATAATACCACAGAGGGTGATTGCTAGATCACATGGTAAGAGTATGTTTAGCTTTGCAAGAATTGCTTAAATTGTCTTCCAAAGTGGCTATACCATTTTTTCATTCTCACCAGCAATGAGCGTTTCTGTTGTGCATGTTCCACATCCTCATCAGCATTTAATATTGTCAGTATTCTGGCTTTTGGCCATTCTAATAGGTATATAGTGATTTCTTATTGCTGTGGCCTATTTTTTTATATTAAACTTTTAATTTTGTGATAATTACAGATTCACATGCAGGTAAGAAATAATACAGAGATCCTTTGCCCATTTCACCCAATAGTAATATCTTTAAAAACTATAGTGTAATATAACAACCAAAATATAGATATTGATACGAGGTACAGAACATTTCCATCACCATAAGGATTCCTTATGTTGCCCTTTTCTAGCCACGTGCACTTCCCTCCCATCTTCACCTCTCTCTAACCATTGTAACTGTTATTCTGTTCTCCATTTCCATAATTCTGTCTTTTCAAGAATGTTATATGAATGTTATTATACAGTACATGATCTTTGGGGATTGGCTTTTTTTCACTCAACTCAATTCTCTGGAGATTTATCAAGATATTTTCAAGTGTCACTTCACTTTTATTGCTGAGTAGTAGTCCACAGGTTATTTACACATTTACCTGTTTAAGAACTTCTGGGTTTTTCCCGTTCTTGGCTATTACCAACATTAGTTTACATATTTTTGTGTGAACATAAGTTTTCATTTTTCTGGGATAAATGCTCACGAGTACAATTGCTGTGTTGGATGGCAGTTGCATATTTAGTTTTATAAGAAATTGTCCACTGTTTTCCAGAGTAGCTATACCATTTTACATAATGACCAGCAATGTATGAGTTTCTCTGAAAACTTGACAGCATTTGGTGTTATCACTATTAAAGTTTATTTATTTCAAAGTATATACGTCAATGGTTTTTAGTACAGTCACAAAGTTGTACAACTATCACATCTAATTCCAGAACATTTTATCACCCCCAGAAGAAACCCTGTACCCATTAGCAATTACTCCTCATTCCTATGTCCCCAATGCCTTGGCAGCCACTAATCTGCATTCTGTCTGCGTGGATTTGCCTATTCCGGACATCTCATACAATGCAGTCATGCAATATGTATTCTTTTGTGATTGACTTCTTTCACTTAGCACAATGTTTTTGAAGTTCATCCATATTGTAGCATATATCAGTATGTCTAATTTTTGTGACTGAATAATATTTCATTCCATGGATATACATTTTGTTTATGCATTCATCAGTTGATAGACATTTGGGTTGTTTCTACTTTTTGACTATTGGGAATAATGCTGCTGTGAACATTCATGTACACATTTCTGTGTGGGCATATGTTTTAAATTCTCTTGAGTGAATATCTAGGTGTGGAATTGCTGGGTTGTACAGTAACTTTACTGTATAACATTTTGGGAGCTGCCAAACTGTTTTCCAAAGGAGCTGAATCACTTTACATTCCCACTGGCAATGTATGAGACTTTCAGTTTTTCCACATACTCCCCAACATTTGTCATCTTCTGTCTTTTTTATTATTGCCATCCTTATGGATGTGAAATGGTATTTCATGGTGGTTTTGACTTATATTTTTCTAATGGCTAATGATGTTGGGCATATTTTAATGTGCCTATTGGCCATTTGTATATCTTCTTTGGAGGAATGTGTATTCATAGCCTTTGCCTATTTTTATTTTTTAAATAAAAAATATAAACTTTACTTCTCTACATAAGCTCCATCAAATTCAAGACACTTTAAATTTTTTTTATTTTTAATTATATGAGTACAAAGTATTGTATATATTTATAGGGTACATGTGATGAATTGATAGAGGCATACAATGTGTACTAATGAAATCAGGGTAATGGGGTATCCACCATCTCAAGCATTCATTATTTCTTCGTGTTAGTAGTATTCCAATTCCACTCTTTCAGTTATTTTAAAGTATACCATACTGTTGACTATAGTCATTTTATTGTGCTATCAAATATTGTTCATTCTATCTAACGATCTAACTATATTTTTCTACCCATTAACCATCCCTAGTTTATCCACACCTCCCTGCTACTCTTCCCAGCCTCTGGTAACCATCATTCTAGTCTCTGTCTCCATGAGATCAATTGTCTTAATATTTAGCTTCCACATATGAGTTGAGAACATGTGAGATTTTTCTTTCTGTGCTTGGTTCATTTCTCTTGACATAATGTTCTCCAGTTACATCTTTGTTGTTGCAAATGGCAAGATATCATTCTTTTTATGGCTACATAATGTTCCATTGTGTATATGCACCACAATTTCTTTATCCATTCATCCATTGGTGGACACTGAGGTTGATTCCATATCCTGGCTATTGGGAATAGTGCTGCAATAAACATGGGAGTGCAGATATCTTTTCCATATACTGATTTCCTTTCTATTGGATATATACCCAGCAATGGGATTGCTGGGTCATATGGTAGTTCTATGTTTAGTTTTGTGAGGTGTCTCCATACTATTTCTCCTTTCAGTTCTATCAGTTTTTGCTTCACATGCTTTGCAGCTCTGTTGTTGGGTGAATACACATTTAGGATTGTTATGTCTTCTTTGTGCACTGAACATTTTATCTTTATATAATGTCTCCCTATGTCTCTAGTAATTTCCTTTGTTTTGACTTCTACCTTATTTGGTATTAATTAGCCATTCTTGCTTTCCTGTCTTCATTGGCTATCACCTGAAAGCCAGAGAACAAGGGAGCCTACCAATGCTGTCTGGAGAGGTCAGCCTCCTGGGTCACTTAGCAGGGTGGAGATAGACAAAGAGTAGATCTGAAGAGGCAAATCCAGTACCTATTGCTTAAAAGCAAATAAAATAGCTTTGAAAGGACCAGTCTAGAATTGTCTCCTTGGCAATGGTATATCCCGCAACTCACATTCTGGTCATCTGGCCCCTTTCATTTTGGTGTCATCCTTTTTGGTGTGTGGGACAAGGATCATGTGGGAGTTGGCATATTTGGCTACTCTTTCTTTCACTGTCAATGTAAGTAATAAATTGTCTGAATCTGAAAGCAGCTCACTGTATCTTTACTGGCTGAGTCAGTTGGGCCTTGGCCTTGCCACGTCATGGGTGTGGTTGACATAAAATACTCCCTTCCACCTCCAAAATCTGTAGGTCCAAGTTCTAAGTGATCACTGTGGTTCTGTTGAGTTTTAATATTATATATGAAAGCTCCAAATTATCACATTTGTATTATTTATCTTTTAATATACAGTATGTGCTACATGGAATTTAATTGGGAGAGCTCTCAGTAAAACAGTGGACCCTGCTACAAATGGACTCAGCTACACCCGTTTGTTTTGAGAGTAAGTTCTTAACAGTAAATAAGCTAACAGAAAATAAGTTCTAATAGTAAATAAGTTCTTAACAGTTCTTGACTCCAAAACCATACAGTTCTAAAATCCATCCTCTATTCCTCACCCAGGGGAGGTTCTCACTTGCAGGTCTCTCCTTTGCCCCAGCTTCTATCACCATCTGGGTCCTCCACTCCTACATCAGAACTCTTTTTGTCTCTCCTGCCAGATTTCAGTACCTTTCATCTCTCCAACCCAATTCTACATCAAGCTTTGGGTCCACCTTCACAGGTCAAAATATATAAAGAGACTCTGATAAGCACTTGTCAGTCTCCTTAGAGTCTACATGTAGCAGCTCAAAAAAATTGCAATAGCTTTGACTGTATAGATTATGTTGTGCTTTCTTTTTAATATAAAATTTTTACAGCAGTGTACCATCCCCACTATGGAAAGAGAATTTTCTCTTTTTGTGGAGCATGTCCCAGGAGTTATGGGAAAGACTTGGTCTCCCAGTTCCATCTCTAATTACAGTAGTAATCAGATACTTCACCATCTGAACGTCAGCCAGAAATCTAATAATGCTATTTAGGTAATGTGGTCTGGGGAGAGCCCTGAGGCCTAGAGCTGGAGAGGCAGCGGGCCGTGGAAGAAGACGAAGTGGGTGCGTGGGGGCAGAGGCAGACAGGCCAACCTCGCACTCTGCAGAGGCCGGTTGGCCAGGAGAGAAAAACTGCAACCTCTCTTTCCAGCACCTGCAGAGGCTTCTAGAGCCCTTGCTGGGTCTTGGTTTGTTAGTAGCTTGTTTACTTTGTAGCTGGTGTTAAGTTTTTGTAGAGGCCCCATTTCTTCCTCCTCCTTTAGCCGACCCTGGTTCTCAGCTCATCCTCTAACCACCTTTTGCAGCTGCCTCCTTGGGGGACCTCACCAAGCTTCAGTCTGGGAGGGGAAGCCCTCCATAGTGACACTCACTCCTAAGTTTGGAAATGACATTTAGATAAATCTTGATGGCTAGAACCTGTTGGGAATAGCATTGCTGATACGGGTTTCCCAGGCGCAAATGCTGAGACGTGACTTTGTACACAAGTCACTTATGAAGCTCCCAGGGGACACTGGTAAGGGGATGGGGAACAGAGAGGGAAGGGGGAAGCCAATCAAGGAGCAACCTCAGACAGAAGTCCCAGGATGGTGGCTTCAGCCTGATCCCACAGGGGGAGTCTGGAGCGTGAGCGATGTATCAGATGTCCCAAGCTGAGGCGAGGGAGCTGGGCTCTCATGCTCCCAGCACCCACTGGGAGAGAAGGAAGGAAACCCCCAGGCACTCCCAGCATTCCGAGCTTCAAGGTGAAGCTACTCCAGCAGCCTAGGCCAGCTGTCCCCAGAAGTTAGAATTGAAGAAATGAGGAAAGGGGCTCTGGGTGGAGCACCCACATGGTCCACTACAACCCAGGATCTCTTCTATTAATAAATCCTAGGGAGATCAGGGCTTGGTAGACACAGAACATGTAAAGACAGCTGAGACCCAGACTAACTATTGCACTATGCTGTCACCTGTGGAATGAACCAGGCCCAGCTGACACACAAACTACTGCTGCTCATGGCAGAAGCATTTGGAAAGATTATTGTTCAAAAAGCGCTATATCTTCCATTTTAATTAGGCTACTAATTTTGTCACATTGCTATTATATTTGGCTGGAAAGGGATGGGGTATCACCCCATAAGGTGGGACGGAGGGCAGGGAGAGTCTGTGGGGAGGTCAAGGCTTGGAGGGGGTCAGCTGACAGGCTGCACAGGCAGGCATGTACACTGCCCAAACAGAACAGAATGTGAGACTGGAGAGGCCGCTGGGGGTCATTTAGTCCAGTGGCCTCATTGTACAGATGGGGAAACTGAGGCCCAGAAAGGAAAGACTATTTGTTTCTTTAGCTTACATTTATTGAGCATCTCTCTTTGCTGGGCCTTGTGCTAGAGGCTGGGAATGGAATTCCAGGATGGAGGATCCTCCAACCTTGTTGCTGTTTTAATTTTTTATCTTGAAATATTAAATAGCTATAGATTCACAGGGAATTGCAAATACGGTACAGCAACTTCCCATGTACTCCTCGCCCAGCTTCCCTCAATAATAGCTCACATAACTACATTACAATATTAAATCCAGGAAATTACACTGATATAACCCCATAGACCTTGTTCAGATTTCCCCAGTGTTGACATGTTCTCATTTGTGTGTGTGCGTGTGTGTGTGTGTGTGTGTGTGTGTGTGTGTGTAGTTCTCTGTAATTTTATCACACGTCCAGGCTTGTTTGACCACCGTGACCAAGATAGAGAACTGTTCCATCGCCCCAGAGGAGCTTCCTGATGCTGTCCCTTTAGAGTTTCACCCCCCTCCCCTGTGCCTAACCCTTGGGGACTACTAACCTGTCATCATTTCAGACCTTGCTTTTGGGGGGGCTCTCATCCTAAGGAAAGATAGATGCAGATACAAACCTTAGTAATATAGGAAATATTATATATAAATATATAAAAATATGAATGCCTATATAAATATAGGAATGAAATTATACCATGACTCTTGGGTGCAGTTAATGTAACATTTCTGAGGGTGTCTAAATCAAATTAATCCCATTGACAGGGGACCAGAAATGGGTCCTTTCTGCCATTGAAAAGGATCGGGGTGGTGCTGGATAAGCTGACACAGGATGATCTTCACAGCAGATGGTGAAAGGCAAAGGACGACACAGCATACTCCTGTGTGGGTGTGTCTGGGTGTGTATGTGTGTGTCTCTGTGTATGTATGTGTGTGCACGCATGTGCACGTGTGGTTAGGCAGCTTTGTAACCGCATATGTCATGTGTCTGTCCACACACAAAGCCCCAGTAATGGTGTTACCTCTGGAAAGAGAGGCCAGGGGCTGAGGGAGGAGGAGATTCTCTTTTCCTGTTTACTCTCTTGTTCTGTTTCAGTTTTCACCATGGGCATGACTTGTTTTCATTAAAAGAAAATTAAACCTTTTTGGACCCTCCTCAGTAACCCTGACCAGAAATCCTACATGGTCAGATCCTTGCATTCTCCTCTCCCCTGGGTTTGTCAAAGGCCCTGCAGGGACTCAGCAGTCTGGAAGAGTCTGCAGCTTCTAGTCACCATGGCAGCCGTTGCTCCTGGTGACCACGAGATGCAGGCCGGGCCTTCCCAGCACAGTGTGCACACCCCCACACCAACCTAGGTCCTGCATGTTGAGATGTCCCTAATGGTGCCAGTGCGTGGGTGACTTGGCATGGGCTTATTCCAGGACACTGTGTGTTCAGCACTCTGTGCTGCATGCCACACACTCACACAATGCAAATGTTCTCTACCTGGAAACATCACCCTTCTACCTTGCTATGCAAAGTCCCCATTCTCCTCCCCCTCTGGGGTAATCTGGCTTTACCCCCAGTGGTCTCTGAATGCAGAGTGCTGCACAGAACTTGTCTTCCAGGCAGGCCGTTCCCACACCAGAACCCCTCCAGGCCCACCAACTTCCTCTCCCCGACCAGGAACAGGAAGAATTGTTTATTTCTCCTTAGGGGGCTGGAGAACGCTTATTGCTGTGGGAAGAAAATCAGACTATCCTCAAAGGGCTGGGGCTCCAGAGAGCTCTGTTTTTACCCAGTAAATCAACAAAAGCAATACATGACATAAATTAATTTCTCAATGAATTATTGCTAGACACTAAATTTTCAATAAGTTCTTCTCCTTCAATTCAGATATGTTCTGATAGAGTAAAAGTAAAGGGCAGTGAAAACTAGAGGAGAAAACTAAAAGAGCTCTCTTGGGGAGAAGTGGGCTGGAGAAGGGAACACGTGTGATGGCACCTGAAGGTTGAGTAGGAGTTCACCAGGCAGAGAAATGAGGGGAGCTCTCAAAACCTTGGTGCCTGACTCTGTCCAGACATTTCCCAAGCTGTACCAGACTGCCATGGTCTCAGCCCGCCTATGTCTCCAGGATTTAAAGAGCAGGTTCAGGTGAACTCAGAGCCTGGAGAAAGGCAATGCCTTGTCAGCTGGCTCAGATGTGTTTGGTCAAGATGGGGCCGGTAATGTGCCAGCATGGACCAAAGCTTCAGATGCGCCACTGCTTCTCTTGTGGAACCAGTGCTCTGGGAACTTCTGGGACTGCGGCCCTAAAGTGAGGTCTTGCCATGCGTTCATGCTCTGGTTCCCGTGGGTGCAAATGATGTAGGATTAGAAGAAGGAAAGGGACGGAAAGGAAAGAAAAGAACGGCAAGACCAGTTAGGGAAAGGAAGGCAAAGGCAAGGCAAGTGTGCTTCGGTGAGGATTTCAGGCCACGAATCACGGTGGGAAGCAGAGACAGATGCTCATCTGGCCAGGGTGCTGACTCATTCCTGCTGCTAGGCAGAGTTCTACAGAGAAACAGAACCAATAAGATATAAATATATATATATGTGTGTGTATATATATATGTGTGTGTATATGTGTATATCTATGTATACACACATATATGTATACACACATATGTATGTAAATAAAATATGTGTGTGTATATATGTATGTGTGTGTATATATATGGAGATTTATTAGGAAGAATCGGCTCACATAACTATGGAGGCTAAGAAGTCCCCTGATCTGCCGTCTGCAAGCTGGACACGCAGGAGAGCTGGTGTGTAGTTCAGTCCAAATCTGAAGGCCTGAGAACCAGGGGAGTCCACGGTGTCAGTCTCAGTCTGAGGACAGGAGAACACAGGTGTTCCAGCTGAAGCAGGCAGGAGAAAGGAGTGACTTCTTCCTTCTGCCCTTCATCTCTTGTTCCGTTCAGGTCCTCAAAGGATTTACTGGTGCCCACCCACACTGGGGAGGGCCGGATTGCCCAGCAGGCTGGGAACTTCCCTACCCAGCATCCCAGCCTGGGCTGAGAGCGCAGCTCTCCTCTGGGGTAGGGGTGCTCCCTAAATGCACTGCAGCTGGGACCCAGACCGCACTCTCCTCTCAGTTCTGCCCAGGCGGGCTCCCTTGCTTCCCAAAATTAGTTCACAAATCTCCCCACCATGCCCCCAAGCATTGACAATTGAGTCCTAGGGATACAGCATCTGGCCTGCGTACTGGCCCCTGGGTCCCCAGAGATAAATCCCTGACCATGCCAGGGAGAAGCATGCTCATCCCGAGTTGCCTATGAGGTGCTCAAGCAGGTTTGCTGTCCCTCCACTTTGGGGTGTGCCCTGCTCTGATGGAGCTGCGGGGCACACAGCACCAGGGAGGGCCGGTGAGCAGGGAGCTGACAGTCTGAGCACCCCTTAGTCTGCTGCAGGACTTTAAGAGAAAAGGTTTGAGTAGCACTCTCAGAGGAAACCTCAGTGTGGTGGCTCAATTGTCTCTCTTGGCAGCCGCAGGGAGGGGAGAGGAAAGGGGAAGGAAAGAATCTGGCTGGAGGAAAGCCAGCACTCTGGTCATCTCTGTCCCTCTCTCCAGAAGGCAGCTCACCTGGAATGTCCACAGATCCCCCAGGACCCACTGGACCCCTGTGGCTCCTGCAGTCTGGGCCGGAGTTGGGAAATGTTTGTGTGGGAATGAGCAAGCCAAAAACTGAGGGGCGAAGCCCCCTGAGGAGGACAAAGGCGCATGGTGAGTAGAGAAGCAATGTGATGCCTGCCGTCTCTGTTCCAGCTGGTGGTGACTGGAAGCGGCCCAGGAGGCTGAGCCTGGTGCTTTGTCCACAAGAAGCTCCCAGTTCACTCGTGGCAGTAGCTTTTGGGCTTATGGGGGTAGAAAGTCTCTTCAGCAGCTTGGGAGCCTGCTGACTGCCAGAGATGCGAGTGAGAGAGAAACAAACCGCTCCACCCGCCCTTTGTGCCGGACCCCAAGCCTCTGGGGGTGGGGGTGGGTTGATCTCTGCAACCGATATCTTGTTCCCGCTCCTTCTGCTCTGCAACTTCTTCCCGTGGAGTCTCTTATAGGTTCTGGCACCCTCTCCTCAGAATTACACCCAATCTATGTTTATTTGTTTATTTGTTTTTTCTCTTTTATCTAAAACTTTTCCTTCATACTGAGACACTGTGGCAGCTGGTGTCTCTGGTCAGCCATCTTTTCTGTGTATTTTCTTTTACATATTCAGTCATCCCCTGCAAAGTTATCAGTGTCAATGTAGCATTGGCACAAAACTTTTAACTAATCTCTTAACCATATACCATTGTTGTCAATTTGTCCAGTAATAAATTGTGGCACTTTTTTTAAATGTCCATTATGGGATCCAGCCTAGAATTATGTATTCCATTTAGTTGTCATTTGTCTTTAGTTTTCTTTAGTCTGGAGCAGTTTCTCAGCCTTTCTTTTTCTTTTTTTTTTTTGTCATGGCAAATTTTAAAGAATATATTCAATGCGCCATTTTTATAATCTCTTCTCACCGGGAAATTTTTTGGTGGCACTTATCTTGCTCAGACTTTAAAGAATGTTTTCCCAACTGTGAGTCCTAGGGAACTTAGAGGCTGTCAGGACCAGATTTGTTATAAACAAACATGGAAAACAACAAAAAGCAACAATGCCAGAGATGCAAAGCCCTGTGGAGAGACTTCTCTGAACGGAGAGACCTCCTACCGTCAAGGGAAGGCGATGAGAGGAGGAGGGCTTGAGGTGCCCCTCCTTTTTGGGTAGAGACAATGGGGAAGCTGTGGATGCAGGAGGAGACAGGCAGAGAAAGGAGCTGTCCTTACTGCTAAACTCTCACCACATGGAAAGGAAAAAGGATCAGTGTCTGGGGCCAAAGCGGATTTACCAGACTCAGTGAGGGAGTGTAGGCAAGCGGTGCAAGGAAATGGCATGGGGCTTCATTTCAGCAGTTTATACTCTAAATAAGGATGCTTTAAGGATTACAACTGTTAAATGACTGGCTAACATGGGGAGAGAACACAAACACACATACACCATCAACAATAGTGACATCTTTGTTTTAGAAAGTATAGAGGAACCAATAGGAACTGGGGTGAAAAGTTAGAAAGTAGATGGGACAAAAATCACAAAACCTTTCATGGAGGAAGTAACCATAGGTGTGATTCAAAACGAAAGGCTTTGCTAAATAGAATTTCACTTGTGTTCGTTAGAGGTTACATCATTCTGAGGAGAAGCCTGCTCCCTAAATCAAGGTGGGTTTGGCTGTGCGGATTGTGGTTCAGTGCGATTGCTCTGTAAAATTGAGATAGCATTTTAAACTGTTGGCAAGGTGAGAGAGAGTTTGCTAGAGAGAAAGACAAGGGAGCAGCAGGGTGGAACACTGTTTGGGTGGAGGGGGCTGGATTTGAGAGCTGTTAGGGGCAGAATAGCCTAGAAGGGATTTGGAGAGAAAGAATTCCTAAAAGTTTTTCAAGTTGTTTGCTTTGAGTATGCCATGCCCTGCCTTACTCTTTGTCATACAGGCTACTCTGCCCTCTAGTGATGTTTGGTAAACACGGATCGTTTTGAGGAAATAGAGAGGGGGCTGCTGCAGAGTGTATTTCTGGCTGTGTGTGGGCAAAAAACGTTCTGTGTACGGGAAAGCTGTAACTGGGGACGACTGAGGGTGTCAATCCCTGAGCACATCAGACTTTCAAAGATTATATGGGGTCTAAAGGAAGAGAGATGAGAAACAGCAGGTCACCGTCCCACTGGGGAGGCAGGTGTTTCATCAGGTGATTCAATCAACCCAGTATTTTAAGTGCTGGGATGGAGGATTGTGCAGGGGTGGAGGGAGCCTGCGGGAGGGTGAGGCCAGACAGGGCAATGAGGAACCATTTAATTATTTTCTCCAATTTTAAATTTATTAAAGTATTGATAGACTACATGAACATGTGATTATTTTTTAAAGAAAAATAAATAAAATTCTCATTATGATCCAAGCCTAGCTTTCCTCTTTATAACTTATCTTTCTTTTCAAATTTAAAACTGGAAGCAGTGTATGGAGGGTAGTCTCTCCTTACCTTTGTGCACTAGGAGGGGGAATATAGTAGGTAGAGTAAACTTGAGGGTCCTACAGCAATTCTTGAAGAAGTAGAGAGAGCAAAAACTACCAAGAGGCTTCCATTACCTCTGAGGAGAGAGACTAGGTTAAGAAAAAGGGTATAAAATGATAGCTGATGTTTGGAGGTCTCCAAGAATTTGAGGCCTCACTACAGAAGGGGTCAGTGTAGGACCATCCTTCTGTACAGCGGTTTCAGGGGCCCTGGCTTGAGCTTCAAAGCCCTCTGGACTTATGACCTTGAGTGGGCTTGTGAGTTCTGTAGGGATAAGAGAGTGTAACTTGCTGACAAAATGTTCTGCATGAAGTCCATCCAGTCCTACATAATGTAGGACACTGCTTCAAGGTTCTGTGCCATTTTAAGGAATAATAGATATGACCTGTATTCCGTATGGGTTTGAAAGGTAGGAAGCACTTTACACATTAGCTCATGGCATCTTTCAACACTCAAACAGATTGTTAAACCATTTCTTATCCAAGAAGCTGAGGTTCACACTGCTTACTACTTTACCCACGGTCACAGCTGAAGTGTCACAGATCATGGATATTGTTGCTTTGGGATGAGTTGGTAGATTGACTTGAAATTGGCAGGGACAGAGTTTAGTTATACATTTTCAAGTTCAAAACTTATAAGCACCAGTGTGGAAGTAGAATTACTAGTTCATAGGAAATGGCCAGGTTATTCCACACCTCACCGTGCATGCGGAGTGTGCATGTCTCTGTGAGTGTATGTAAAAGGCACGTGCCAGGTCAGCAACAAGGACAATCTGACTGCAGCCACGAACCCTGAGCCTTCTATACACGTGTTCCTCAGTGCTGTTGTCTTGACTACCTTCTTCCAGATGCTGGCATGGAAGCCCCTGGCCAGAACAGAACATTGATGGTGATTTAGGGATGATTTTTTAGGATATAGCCATGGACTTCACCCAAAAAGACTGGGCCTTGCTGAACACACCCCAGAGAAAGCTATTCATGGACGTGATCTGGGAAACATCAGTCATCTGACCTCCACAGGTGCCTATCAGCATTCATTTATTAATCAACAAACATCACACGCCCTGCTCCTGGTGGGGGGGAAGATGAGCAGTTGTTCAGTAGGTGTAGAATTTCAGTTTTGCAAGATAAAGATGTTCTAGAGATTTGTTGCACAAGAACATGCATATAGTCGATACTACCGTATACTGCCCCTAAAAATAGGTAATTGGTAAATTTTATGTTATGTGCTTTTTTTTTTACCACAATAAGACAGACCCTTGAAATGATACCTCCATCCATTATTCCTCAATGTACCTCAGGGTTATTATTAATGCAATGGACCAGAGAGAAGCCATGGATCTGACAGGGGTCCAGAACTCATCAGGCAGCTCCTGCCCTCTCCCTAGCATCCGGATGAAAGTTTCACTTACATGATCCATGACCATTCCCCCAGCTCTTCCTTTTGAAGACCATTTCATTCAGAACAAAGAGTGGAAATTTTAGGGTAAAACCAATCAAATAGATCTTTAAGGGGCAGTGTCTCTGCCACGATTGGTGTATGTACATGAGGAATTCTGAAAGTGGAACCCAACTCGTATCTGCAGTATTCTTTCATTCCCTCTGAGATCTCTCTGTTCATGGTGACAAAAGGCTCTTGTCAACAAAACTCTAATTCCAATTCTAGGGAAGAACCACCCCCGACTCAAGATTCTGTGGGATTTTCATGCCCAGTTAACCACAATCCTTTTCTCTTTTAAGGCTAGTTTCATTTTTTCCATGAAAACACAGAAAAAAATAAGACTAGATTCATGTCTATTTCCCTTATCAATGAAGATGTTAGCATCAAATGGTATTTTAAAAGGAGGAGAATGTATGCAACATCATACAAAATGTGTGTTTATTTATCCACGTTTGCATTTATCCATATACTTATTTTACACTAATATAATGGTTAATATACATAATATTATATTCTTCATTTTTCAGTTAATATTATTTTCTGATGGAACCAATTTTATTGCCTGAAGGAGCAATGTTGGAAGGGGCAGGAAAGATTGTATGGAACAGGAAACCCTAGACACAGAGGGGCGGGACAGGGAGCCAAGGGAGGCCAGGTCCCGTGTTGGGCACATTCAGTACACATTTCCTCAGGCCATGGACATGGAGGCCAGGAGAGAAGAAGAGATGGGCTGAGGTGTGCTGGAGAGGAAAGACCCTGAGGTAAAGCAGGGGCCCAGGACACAAAGTGGAGGGTGTAGGAGACAAAAAAAGGGGAAGACAAATTCACCAAATCATTCCTATTTGGGAGGCCCCTGAGGAGAGCCAGGGGCTCAGGTGAGGAAGGACGTGAGCAGAGCACAGGTGAGGCCCCACAGGCAAGTTCAGAGAAGCAGGCACTGGTTTGCGTGTGAAGGGGTCAGCAAGTCCTTCAGCATCCTCAGACGTAAAATGAAAATTAAAACAAACCATATTAGAGAGAGAAAGAGAGAGGTAGGTAAATAAAGATGGATATACATATATTTAGATATCAATATCAATATTTATATTTAAAAATAAATGTAATATAGATGGCTATAGATATATATCATTGGTTTTAGTATATTTTATCTGAACCCAGAAACAAGCCATATATAATATTATATGATATTTAGAAATTGGAGTTAATGCAATAAACTAAGGAAACTAAATAAGCATTACAAATATCATAGAGCAAGAGAGAAAATTATTAATTTGTAAACATCTATGTCATGTTTAGATAGTTTTCTTCCATTTTTCTCATAGTTTTAATTGAGAATAAAGGTTGAATTTTACCAGATGCTTCCTTCAGCATTTATTGACACAATAAGACTATTTTTCTTGTTTGATTTATCGTGAATTATGATAGATGTCTTAATATTGAACCATCCTTATATTACTAGAATAAATCCTTCATGATAAAGGTGGATTATTGTTTTTTTATGTAGACTTCTGGATGTAACTTGGTTTTATTTTAGTCAGAGTTTTGTATCTCTATAAGTTAAACTTGTATAGAATTATCTTTTTTGGATGCTGTCTTCATTGGGTTTCAGTAATGCTAGCTTTGTAAAAGAATTGGGAATCTTACCATCTCTTTCTATTGTTTAAAATGGTTTGACATTGGATTCATCATTCTTTGAAGATTAGATAGAACTCAACTATAAAAACAAGCTGGTCCTGACATTATTTTAAATGATTGGCATTTAACTGCCTTTCTAATTTCTTAAATAATTATTAGTCTGTTGAGATTGTTACCTCTTTTTTAAATTAATTCATTTCTCTAAGTCTACCAAACATTTGCACACAATATTCTCATCTGTTTGTAGCCCCTTCCTTATGGGAGTGCTATTGCCTTTCTCAATATTAACATTGTATATTTGGGTTTTTTCCTCTCTCTCTTTTTTCCTTAATCATGCTTTTCTACTTAGTCTTTTTAAAGAACCAACTTGTTTTTCACTATATTGAGGTATAAGTAATGTACAATTAACTTCATATTTAGAATGAACAATTTGATGAATTTTGAAATACAGTAACCCTCCTTATCTATAGTTTCACTTTCCATGGTTTCAGTTACCCGGGGTCAACCATGGTCCATTATCACATGGATTAATGTAATTATTACATGGAAAGTTCCAGAAATAAACAATTCATAAATTTTAAGTTTCACACTGTTCTGAGTAGCATGATGAAATCTCATGTCCTCTCTTTCTGTCCCACTGGGGACGTGAATCATTCCTTTGTCCAGCAAATCCCTGCTGTACACACTACCCGCCCATTAGTCACTTAGAAGCCCTCTTGGTCATCAGATCAACAGATAACAAGAAGAAGAAGCTGAGTACAGTACACAGTAAGGTATTTGGAGAGAGAGAGAGACCACATTCACATAATTTTTATTTGAGTATATTATTATAATTGCTTTATTTTTTATTAGTTATTGTTAATCTCTTATTGTGACTAATTTATAAATTAAACTATCATTGGTATGGATATATAGGAAAAAAACATAGTATATATAGAGTTTGGTGCTATCCATGGTTTTATGTGTCCACTGGGGTTTTCAGAAAGTATTTACCATGGATAAGGGGGACTACTGTATGTACACATCTGTAAAACCATTGCCATAATAAAAACAAATTTATCATTTTGACTTTTTTGGTTTTCCAGTACCTTAATTTCAGATTTTATATTTAATAATGTATCCTTATATTTGTATATGTGTGTATTTATTTTATTCTTTCCAATTCCTTAAGTGAAAATTAGCTCATTTATTTTTAATCTTTATTTATAAATAAAGTTAATTCTCTTTATTCATAGTAGTTATGTTCTATGAAGTCACTGTAAACACTGAATTAGTGAATTCTAACCCATTCCTCCTAGAAGGAAATACAGGATTAGGTTCCTGTGAGCCTCTGGGCATAATACTTTTGTCAAATGATCAATACATAACCTTGTTTTATGTGTGTCTCTGTTTAAAGACACCTTACTTAATATATATTATCCATTTGTTAACATTGAACTTACGGCCACACACTTAACTCATACCTGAACAAAGCTTATCTAACACACTCATTTTCTTCAGAGGACACATTATAGCCTTTGTTCTCTTAGAAACACTACACAAAGACCATATGGTCCTCTCAATAGATGCAGAAAAAGCATTCAACAAAATTCAACACCCTTTTATAATAAGAATGCTTAACAAAATAGGCATAGAGAGAGCTTACCTAAAAATGATATAAGCCATATATGACAAACCCACAGCCAACATGATACTGAACGGGGAAAAATTGAAAGCATTTTCACTTAGAACTGGAACCAGACAAGGTTGCCCTCTATCACTGCTTCTATTCAACATAGTGCTGGAAGTCCTAGCCACAGCAATCAGACAAGAGAAGGAAATCAAGGGCATCCAAATGGGGGCAGAGGAGGTCAAACTATCTCTCTTTGCTGATGATATGATCTTATATCTAGAAAACCCCAAAGATTCTGCCATGAAACTACAGGAATTGATAAACAAATTCAGCAAAGTCTCAGCTTACAAAATCAATGTACAGAAATCAGTAGCATTCCTATACACCAACAACAGTCAAACTGAGAACCAAATCAAAGACTCAATACCCTTCACAATAGCAACAAAGAAAATAAAGTACCTAGGAATATATTTAACTAAGGAGGTAAAAGACCACTACAGGGCGAACTATAAAACACTGAGGAAGGAAATAGCAGAGGACGTAAACAGGTGGAAAACCATACCATGCTCATGGGTTGGCAGAATCAACGTTGTTAAAATGTCTGTACTACCCAAAGTGATCTACAGATTCAATGCAATCTCTATTAAAATGTTAACATCATTTTTTGCACATGTAGAAAAAATAATTCTACACTTAGTATGGAACCAGAGAAGACCCCATATAGCAAAAGCAATCTTAAGCAAAAAGAACAAATTGGGAGGCATCAATTTACCAGACTTCAAGCTGTACCACAAGGCTATAGTAAATAAAACAGCATGGTACTGGCACAAGAACACAGACATAGACCAACGGAACAGAACTGAGAACTCAGATGTAAAACTATCCTCATATAGCCATCTCATCTTCGACAAAGCAGACAAAAACATACTCTGGGGAAAAGAATCCTTGTTCAATACGTGATGTTGGGAAAACTGGATAGTCACATGTAGAAGACTGAAACAGGATCCACACTTTTCACCTCTCACAAAAATCAACTTACAGTGGATAACAGTCTTAAACCTAAGGCATGAAACTATAAGAATTCTAGAAGAAAATGTTGGAAAAACTCTTACAGAAATTGGCCTAGGCAAAGAATTTATGAAGAAGACCCCAAAGGCAATCACAGCAACAACAAAAATAAATAAATGGGACCTGATCAAATTAAAAAGCTTCTGCACAGCCAAGGAAACTATCACAAGAGCAAACCAACAGCCTACAGAATGGGAGAAAATATTCGCATGTTACACATCTGATAAAGGGCTGATAACTAGAATCTAGATAGAACTCAGGAAAATCAGCAAGAAAAAAATCAAACAACCCTATCAAAAAGTGGCCAAAGGACATGAACAGAAACGTCAAAAAAGATAGACTAATGGCTAACAAGCACAGGAAAAAATGCTCAACATCTCCAATCATCAGGGAAATGCAAATCAAAACCACAATGAGATATCACTTATCTTCAGTGAGAATGGTCTTTATCAAAAAGTCCCAAAACAATAAATGTTGGTGTGGATGTGGAGAGATGGGAACATTCCTACATTGCTGGTAGGACTGCAAACTAGTACAACCTCTGTGCAAAGCAATTTGGAGATACCTCAAAGAGATATAAGTAGAACTACCATTTGATCCAGCAATTCCATTACTAGGCATCTACCCAAAAGAACAAAAGACATTCTATAAAAAAGACACTTGCACTTGAATGTTTATAGCAGCACAATTTACAATTGCAAAGATGTGGAAACAACCCAAGTGCCCATGGCTACATGAGTGGATTAATAAAATGTGGTATATGTAGACCATGGAGTTCTATTCAGCCACAAAAAACAATGGTGATCTAGCGCCTCTTGTATTATCCTGGATAGAGCTGGAGCCCATTCTACTAAGTGAAGTATCCTAAGAATGGAAAAACAAGCACCACATGTACTCCTCATCAAATTGGTATGAACTGATCAACACTTATGTACACATAACAGTAACATTCATCAGGTGTCGGGCAAATGGGAACAGGGAGGAGGGGATGGGTATATTCACACCTGGTGGGTATGGTGAGCACTGTCTGGGGGATGGACACACTTGAAGCTCTGACTCGGATGGGGCAAGGGCAATATACATAATCTAAACATTTGTACCCCCGTAAGATGCTGAAATTTTAAAAAAATTTTAAAAAATTATTACCAGCTTCTTGTTAGAGTGGGTTTTATTGTTAACCTCATAAGGGCTGATGAAGTTCACACCAGGAGTGGGAGACATGTGACTCACCTTCCTGAGCACTTGCTCTTGCATCATTGACATTGCTGTCAATCTGCAGCTTCTGTGTAGGGAATCTTTCCAGCTACCCTTCCTGGGAAGAGTAGTTATAATAGCTTAGTTTAGTTAAAGCCAGGTACTGTAATCTGCAAGTCCACAGACCGGGCACACAAAAATACACTGATAGCACATGAGCAAGCAAGGGAGGGAACCCGTGTTAACCCCTCTGCATTTTGGAAAGCCTCCTCTTCCCCCAAGACGCCTGGAGAACTACACATGGCATGTACCCATCTAACATATGAACTAAATGAGGGCACCATGTCAACCCAGATGTTAAATATTAGGAAAAGCTTGTGTTTCTCCTGTGATAAAAAGTAATACAAGCAGACATTCTGTAACATTCTCTGCCCACCCTATTCTGGAGCCCCTTCTTTGGAGACCCCAGCCATGGACCCAGGGGAGCAGCAAAGGCTTGGGGGCAGGGGGTGGGGCGGGGGCCTGTCCAGGAAGCACAGCCAGCTCCGGAGGATGCAGGGAGACGCGGTGGCGAAAGGACAAGGTGGAGGGAGAGAGACAGTTCGGGGGCTCTGCCACTCTGCCTGGCCAAGTACTGATGCTCAGGCGTTGCTCCACGTGGCTGCAGGCCACGTGGCTGGCTCAGGTCCTGCCACTGGGCCAGAACATCCAGTTCCACCAGCTCATGGAGTGTGGGAGTTGGGCTGTCCCTCGTGAACAACGTGGCCCATGTTGTGAACTTCAGCGAGTGGCCTGGGGGAGTGTTGGGGGGACTGGGCAGCTCCCAGCCTAGAACACGGAGCACAGCCCCTGCGTGTCCTGCCGGCCCAGTGGGCGGAGAACGGGTGCCCGGATAAGCCAGCACTCTGGACAAAAGTCCCTGCCTGCGCGGTATCTAATGGGGTGGGGCAGGGCTCCCAAAGGGAAGGCAGAGTGGGAAGAGCTGGTCTCGTGCTTGTCTCCAGCCTCCAGGCTCAGGCGGAGGTCAGCCCCGTCCAGTTCTGGGAGCTGCTGCTCACCAAGGGGCCTGGCTTTGGCTGGCTGCGCGGCTCGTCCCCGAGGGGCGTCGCTCTCTGCTCGCTTGCTCCAGCTCCTGCGTCTGCACGAGCGGCCACTAGGAGGTGCCCCAGGCCCGTCCCTTTGCCTCTCCCCAGGTGGGGCTCCCACCTTCATTTCCTGCCGGGTCCCCTGTGTTCCAGACCCCAGGAAGGTCCCAGGCGGGCCTGCATATTGTTTGCATGTGATTTGGGTTCTGCCACGGGGCTGTAGTTTATCAGCCAGGTGAAGAGGTTTTGCTAAGGAAGATCCTGCCTTTATGACAGTTTAGCCCTTTGTGCTAATTGGATTAAGTTGGGCTCGGAACAGCAGAGAAAGGGGAAGGAACACTGGCTCACCGGGTTTCAAATCCCCACTCCCCTACTTACTCACTCAGCCTTTCTGAGCCTCAGTTTCCACATGTGTAAAATGGAGATATAATTCTCCACCTTTGACGTTATTTTAGGACGTACATGATAGAATACATGTGAAGCCACTGCCTACATAGCTGGCACATACGTGCTCTGAAAATGTTCCATCTTCACTATCCTCGAGATGCAGGAAGTCACAAAGGATTTGGTTTGGAGACCCTGACTGTCCCCTGGCCTGGCCCCACCATGTTGGAAGTAGACAGACACAGCGCAGCTACCCTGGGCCAGCAGCAAGCCTTTGAAGTGGGAGTCAGCATTCTTGTTCCTTTGACCAATGTCTTCTGCTCTTTTTTCGCCACTCCCAGGAAGCTGTTGCTGTCTTTCCTTTCCTCCTCCTGAGGATGGGTCAGGGGATGGGGACACTGATGCTCATGACCCCTTGGGGGCACTCCACTCTGCCCAGAACGTCCTTGGCAGATGGCTCAGATGTTTGCCTCTGGTATCAGCGATCCCGCCTTACAACCTCCCTTGGCCAAGCCCCCGGAACAGAGAATTAATGAAGCTTCCTAAGCCCAACCTCTTACTCAACCCCGTCCCCAGTAGAGGGTCAAGGCTCTGGGCACTGTCCTGGCTTGGGAGATGGCCCTGAGCCCTGGCTCTGTTCCACCCCTAGCCTATAAGCCCTGGCAGTTTACCCCTCCTCCTTCCCCACGGGTGTCCTATTGGACCCACCCGTCCTACCTCCCCCCATGTGGCTCCTGCTCATCTTGCATGGGCCCAACTTCTGGAAGTGGCTGCTGGTCCCTGGCACCTTGTTCTTTCTGGAGAAGGCCATCAGGCTGCCAGTGTCCCACATGGCAGCCCTGTGCATCATGGAGGTCAATCTCCTCCCCTCCAAGGTACAAGGGGAACCCTCCCCATCTCACCCTGAGGAGCAGGTGGCAGGGTGGAGTGAGTGGATACCTGTCAGCCCCTAAGGAAATAGGAAGAGTGTAGCTGCAGCCCCAGGGCTGTGGAGGAGACAAGCAAAATGCAAGACCGGTCCAGCCCTCTGGGAGCGAGGCTTTAGGAAGAGGAATGACAGGCAGGCAGGACACCACTAAAGGCCAGGACTCAGTAGAGCATTCTCACTCAACTCAGGATATACATTAAGTATCTACAAGGTGGCAGGCCCTGCACTAGGTCACAGAGACACGGAGAGTCTCAGGCACTGTCTGGGGGAGTCAGCCCTTCCATTACAGTACATGGCTATGTTGGGGGGAAAAGAAGTAGCATGTCTGGAGATATTAAATCCTTTGTCTTTGGGAGGTGAGAGAAGCCTTCAAAAGGAGGGAGGAGATGCCGTATCAGGATGTTGAGGAATGCATGGGAGTTTGGTGGATAGACAAGGTGGGGAAGAGTACTGCTGAGAGGAGGAACAGCAGGCTAGGGCACAGCGCTGTGAAAGGGTACACTGTGCTTGGAGGACCACAGGTAAGTTGGCTTAGCTGGAGCTGAGTCACCAGGGAGCAGCTGGAGTGGTAGCAAGGC
Source organism: Lemur catta (assembly GCF_020740605.2). Taxonomy (NCBI): domain Eukaryota; kingdom Metazoa; phylum Chordata; class Mammalia; order Primates; family Lemuridae; genus Lemur; species Lemur catta. The sequence continues at coordinate 98,738,501 of NC_059128.1, forward strand.
CTGGTCATGAAGGGCCTCCTGAGCTGGGAGCCCTGCCCCGCGGCCATGGGAGCTCCCGTGCGTGGTGGGAGGACATGTTGTATTAAGCTGGGGCAGTTTCTATTCCAGCTAGATTTCTTTATGGAAGAAGGCTGGGAGGGGACCCTTTGGTAGGCTCTTGTGAATGTGAAGATGGCAGCTGAGAGCACAGGGGCAAGGCCCGCCCCTGAGGCAGTGGCCGGGGGATGGAGGGGGTGCACATCACAGAAAGACTCGAGGTGACTGTGTTTGGGGGTTCGAGGGAGGACAGAGTCCAGGACGTGTCCCAGTCGTCTGAGTGGTGCCATCTATGGAGAAAGGGAAGGCAGGGCAGGGCAGCCCAGCGCTGGACAAGGTGAGCGTGAGGATGTGGGAAGCTGAGCGATGAGAATGGTTTGTGTCTAGGCTCTGGCCTCAGAGAGGCTCGGTTGCATTCATATCCCACGGTTTCCTGCCTGGGGGCCTGGACAAGTTATTTAACCTCTCTGAGCTTCAGCTTCTCATCCATAAGGTGGATAAAAAATAATATCCATTGCATAGTGGCCATTCTGTTCCTTTTCTTGGTAGAGGAGCCTGAACCCTTCTTAAGCTAAGGTTGACCGTCAAGAAGGATCGCAAGTTCTGTGCCAGAGAGATCAGCTGTCCAAGTTCCATGGCCAGGGTTGCTAGTTTGGTCCTGAGGATGGACATTCAAACCAGGACTCAGCGGCTGAGGCCCAGCACCAATCCCTCCAGTGGGACGGGCCTGCTCCCTGTTGCAGGCCAGCTCATACCCCGTTTCCCCTCTCACCCTGTCTCTGGCTCAGACACCATCTGGCTACACATCCGGTCCCAAGGCCAGTGGATAAACAGGTTGTATGACTCCTTCAAGGCATCAGACCCTTGTTCATTCATCCCGTTAGCAAACAGCAATTAAACACAGCACATACTGCTTTCCAGGTTTTTCCCTAGATGCCAGAGACAGAGCAGTAAGTGAAATAGATGCAGTCACTGCTCACCTTCCGGTGGGGAGACAGACAAGGAACAAGCAAAATAGACGTGTAATACACCAGGTGATAATAAATGCTATGAAGAAAAATAAATCAAGAGCAAGGGGTAGTGAAAGGAAAAGTGCGATTTTATTAATAGATAGGATGGCAGTTCACAATAATGAGAAAATGAACATAATCAAAATGCCCAGCAGGGAAGTAGCAAAATAAATTACTGATCATCCTTAGAATAGTAAGTCACCTCAAAAAAGATTACGGGAATTTAAATGTGTTAACGTGGAAAGCTAGTCAAGATGTGGTAAGTGGAAAAGGCAGGTTGCAAAGTAGTATGTTCCATTTGTATAAAAGAATATGTGTGTGTGTGTGTGTGTGTGTGTGTGTGTGTGTTAGAAACAAGTCTGGAAGGGCACAGAGAAAAGGTTTAGGGTAGTTACATGGTCTGATACTTTCTTCACTTTATTGTGTAATCATTCCTAACATCTGGATTTTTAAAACTAGCATTTATAGATTTTATGATTGAAATAATAGAGCAATTTCTGTTTCGAAACAAAGCAGGGTTTGCGGTTCCAGCCCCTCCATCCCTGCACCGCAGCACAGGGTGTGGTGGCCTCTGACAAGGGTGTGTTGTGGAGTTGACATCCTACAGGCCCCAGGGAGCTGCGTGGCCAGGGGACAAGGCCTGGCCTACGGGAAGTCAGAGGGAGGGACTCAGCACGAGCACGGTGGGGGCCGCTTCCAAGCGGGGGATGTTCCTATAAGACTGAGGGGCTGGGGCTGGAGGCCGGAGGGTGGACTGCTTTGCCTTCCCAGGGACAGTGGGTCCGTGGAACCCAGAGGAGAGGCCCTAAGGGCCACACATCACCTGGGTGTTTCTGCAGCGGGTCACCTGCCTACCGCCTTCCTAACTTCTGCACATTCAGCCCACCGGTAATATTTTCAGCTTAATCTTTCTCTTACATCCCACCATTACTTTCAACCTCATTGTATTTCAAAAGGACTATCTAGATTCTTATCTCTGATGGAAAACCCACATCACGTGCCATAATTGGAGGACAGTTCTGAAAGTAAAAACAACGACAGTCACGTTAATATTAAATTCTTGCTAGAAGGTTCTGCCTGCGAAGGCTGTGAGCCGGGCTGTACTCCGCCACTCCCTCTCCTTCTTTCCCACGTTGTTAAAAGGAAGGAGGGGTGGGAAGGCGGGTGGGAAGACAGGTGGTACAGAGGTGTTAAAGTCCATTGCCCAGAATGAAAGCCTCCGCTGTTGCCATCAGAGGATTAAGGACAATTGAAAGGAGAGCGGCTCTCTCGCAGGGAACCTTCCAGACCTCCCCGAGGAGTCCATGCCCAGCACTAGGGGAACAGCCTGGTCAGCGCCAGACAAAGAAGCCACACGGCATGTTGTGACGACACCAGGCAGGCATCAGGGGACCCAGGCTCTACCTGACGCCCGAGAGAACACAAGCAAGTCCTTCCCATGCCTTCAGGCCCTGCTCCTCTCTCGCGGGCAGATGGATGGGCCCCCACGGCTGAGAAGGCTGCTCCTAGCCCGCCTCCTGCACCAGCGGGAAATGCCACAGGCCCCTTTGGCATTGACTGGGACGTGTCTGCCTGACTGTGCCACGCCCTGCAGCCTGCTCCCTGCCCCGGGGTCGCACCGTCAGCAACCCCACAGCAGAGGCCCTGGAGGGAGCCAAGGGACACCCGGCCTCTCAGCCTGGAGCAGCTGGGCAGCGCTTCAGAGAGAAGTAGCGACTTCAAATGAGCCGGACAAGGCGGTGGGCGCCGAAGGAATCTGCCAGCTGGGGAAGAGGAAAAGCGTGTTCTAGGCCGAGGGAAAAGAATGTTCCAGGGCAGGAGGTGTGGCTGGAGCTGACAGATGAGTGGGGATGAATGTTCTCTGGTCACGCTTTGAAAGTGACTTGTATTAGACATGGAGCCATTGTGGAATTTTCAGGAATTTTGCGTGCTGGTTATTAAACACGGTGCTATGGTGGGAGCCGTGGTGGCAGTATTCACTCCACAGAAATGGAGAGATTCTAATAATCGAGGCTTTTGTTTTTTTACCCCGAAGGAGTCAATTTACCAGCACAGCATGGATGTTCTCTCTGAAAAAGGCTCCGTGTTCCCTGACTGGTTTGGGCAGAAAACACAATTCCCTTTTTGTACAGTTGCTCAGACTGGTGAGGGCTAGGGAGCTTCTAAGAAGTGCCTAACACCGCCCATTCCCGGAGACCCGTAACTCTCTACCCTCCCCCCTGCAGATCTGAGATGTCCTCCGAGAACCACCGATTCTGTAACATAAAGGGAAGAGGCTCCAGGGGGTGGACACGACCAAGAAGTCCTGCCCCCACCAGAAGCAATGAAGCCTTTGCCTTTGGGGAGGCAGGTCCTCTCCCCACGGAACCAACGTGCATTGCCCTTCCAGCACACGGACGTCTTCACCAACCAGGAAGCTCCACTGAGCTCTGGCACCCAGAGTTTTTATGGAGTTTCATTATGCAGACATAATTGATTGACTCATTGGCCACATGACTGAACTCAATCTTCAGGCCACCTACCAGCAGTGGGCCTGACTCAAAGCCCCAACCCTCTAATCACATTGTAAGTGACCAGCCTCCTGGTGACCAGCCTCCTTCCTAAGTCATCTCATTTCTTAGCATAAACTCAGGTGTGATCCAAGGGGCTCATGCATAACAAAGACACCCCTAATAGTTCAGAAATTCTGAAGATTTAGAGTCTCCCTTCCTCCCAAGAACCAGAGACAGAGGTTAGTCACATTCTCCATTATACAACAAAATTGGGTATACATTAAGGATCTTTATGTGTTCTTGATGAACTAACTACCTTATAGTTAGCTATAGTTGGGACATTATATAATGTCCTTCTTTATCCCTGATAATATTCCTCCTTCTGAAGTCTATTTTTTCCTGATATCAGTAGAACCACTCAAGCTTTTAAAAATTTAGTTATGTCATAGTATTTCTTTTTCCATCCTTTTAACCAATCTGCATTTTTATTTTTAACGTGAGTTTCTTATAAACAACCTATAGCTGAGTCTTTCTTTTTTAAAATCCAATCTGATCATCTTTGCTTTTTAACTAGAGTTTTTACCGCATTACATTTAACATAATTAATAAGATTGGGTTCAAATCTGCCATCTTGTTTTCTGTTTGTCCCATCTCTTCTTTGTTCTTTCCCTCTTTTCCTTCCTACTTTAGGATTAATTACGTAGTTTTTTATAATACCATGTTACCTCTGTTACTGGATTATTAACTATACTTAATTGTTTTATTTTATTATTTAAGTAGTTGCTCTAGCACTTGTAATACTCATCTTTAGCATATGATAGTCTATCTTCAAATACTGTCATCTTACTTCTTGTACAGGATAAGACCCTTACCACAGTGTACTTCTATACTTCCCATGTCTTGTCCTTTGTGCCTGTGTTGTCATACATTTTACTTCTACATATGTTATAAACCCCACAGTGCAATTTTTTTTGCCTTAATCATTTTAAAAGAGATTTAAAATCAGAAAAATACATCTTTTGTATTTATACACAAATTTACTATTTCTGGGCTCCTTTCCATTTTTGTGCATAGATTTAGATTTCCATCTGGTATAATTTTCCTTCTGCTTAGAGAACTTCCTTTATCATTTCTTGTAGAACAGGTCTGCTGGTGGTAGATTCTGATAGCTTTTGTTTGTTTGTAAAAGTTTTTATATCACCTTGATTTTTGAAAGATATTGTCACCAGTTGATTTTTTTTCTTTCATTACTTTAAAGATGTCTCTCCATTGTCTTGTGACTTGCATAGTTTCTGACAAGAGGGTTGTTGTCATTATCTTTGTTCCTCTGCACACAGTGTATCTCTGTTTATCTCACCACTTTTACTTTTTTATCTTTGTCGCTTGTTTTCAGCAATTTTCTTATGATGTACCTTGGTGTGGTTTTCTTTATGTTTCTTGTACTTGGAGTTAGTTGAACTTCTTGGCTATATGGGATCATAGTTTTCACCAAATTTAGAAAAATATCAGCCATGTTTTCTTTACATATTTTTTTTCTGTTTCCTTTTCCCCTTCCTGTCACTTTAATTACACTGATACTATCCCACAGGTCACAGAGACGCTGTTCTCTCTCTCCCCCCCCCATATATATACACACACACATATATATAAAACATATACATATATATACACACACATATTTCCTCTTCATTATGGGTAGTTTCTATTGCTATGTCTTCAGGTTCACTAATCTTTTCTTCTGTAGTACCTTATCTACCATTCCCATCCTAATCAAAATTTTAGTAGGTTTTTTAAAAATAGATATTGACAAACTGATTCTAAAATTTATATGGAAAACCAAAGGACTTAGAATAGCTGTTAATTCTATCCAATATATGTTTTATTTCTGTTATTGTATTTTTTTTCCTCTAGAAGTTCTGTTTGGGTCTCCTTTATGTATTCAATTTCCTTTCTCATCATATTTGTTTTGTTTTGTTTTTCTTTGATGTTCTTGATAACATTTACAATAATTATTTCCACATTTTTGTCCATTAAATCCATCATTCTGTCATTTCTGGGTCTGTTTCTAATTACTAATTTTCTCCTGGTTAAGTCATACTCTCTGGCTTCTTTACATGCCTGGTCATTTTTTATCTGATGCCAGATGTTATGAATATTATGTTGTTGTATTCTGGATTTTGTGGTATTTCTTTAAATAGTACTGTACTTTGTTCTGGCACATAGTTATTTAGGCCTCTATGGATCCTTTTGAGGCTCACTTTTAACTTTTGTTAGGGTAAATCTGGAGCAGCCATTAGTATGGGGTTAAGTTAGTGTACTATGGTGATACATTTCTGAGGACTCTACCTAATGCCCTGTATATTGCAAGATTTATTCACTCTTCATGGGAAGACAAACTATCCCCAGCTGCTTGAGCTCCAGGTATTACTCATCCTAGTTTTTCTGGTAATTTTCTTTCACATGTGTACAGATTAGTATTCAGCCAAAGACTCAGGGGAAACTTTATCTTGATTTCCAGATTTAATGGGTTTATTTCTTCTCTTCCTCTCTCCTCCTCTCCCTCCCTTCCTCTCTCTCTTTTCTTCCTTTCCCTCCCTCTCTCTCTTCAGTTTTCTTTTCCAGTATTGTACCTAGCAAATTCTACCTGTCTTGGCATCTCCGCATCCCAACTTCTGTCTCCTTACTTCAGTGAGACTGGCATCAGGCAATGAGGGGAAGAGTTGTAGGGCTCACTTTATCTATTTCCCTTCTCTGCAATTATAGTCCTGCATGACCTGCTGACCAATGTCTGGAAACCATTGTTTCACATATTTTGTCCATTTTTCTAGTTGTTTAAGATGGGAGGGTAAATATGGCTCCTTCTACTGCAACGCACATTTGTAATATACATAGTCTGTTAGTAGAGGCAAACGTGGATAAACACATACATTTTTACTGGGGATGAATACTTGACATTTTTTCTGATGAGGGGGCAACCAAAAGGTTCAGACAATGATCTAAAATAAAGACTCAACACCTCAGCATGTATGAAATCTTTCACTGTTTAGTCCCTTCTTTTATACTTTCATCAAAAATGAACGTTTGAATGTTCTCTCCCCAGCCCCTGCAAAATCTCCCTCCCCACCACCCATGTGTCAGATCCTACATTTTTTACTAACCATTTACTGTCGTCATTATTAGGTATGATAAAATGTTTCTCTGGGTTACATCATAGTCTTCATGAGACATCTTTGTGGAGTACTGAGGTTTTGCACTGTGTTTTAAAGTTAATGTCATTATTTTGTTTTGCTTTACTTATAAAATAACCTATACAAAAGGAGAAGTATCTTTAGATATGTTTCTAACTTTAAGAGAATTAGTATAGTTTTTTTAGATTGGTTGAGTTCGTTGGAACTAGATCTTATTTGGCTGTTTAATTATCACAAGGTTGTCATGAGTAAATTTAAATTCCCCTATGATATACACAGTGTATAAGTTCAAGTGATCAAACACAGTTTTCTACAAGAAACTATTCAAACAGATGCAGGTTACTATAACAAACATTGAAAGCCTTTAAGTTCAAGTCAACAACCTTTGGAAGATAACGATTAAAGCTCAGAACATTACAGTAAAGCTCCTTGCCCTTTCTTGTAAATAACGATTACAGCAAATATTTGTATAGCATTGACTTTTTTTCTAAATGCTGTTATATTAATTAATGTATATTAATTCATTAGAAACTCAATTTTATGATGACAAGCTAGAGGAAAAGTTTAGATTTAATTTAAATTTTCTAGTTACTGGTACATAAATATTTGCTATTTGCTTCTTCCTAATCCGTGTAAACAAAGGGTAACAGCCAGCCCAGTGCTTTGCATTCTCAAAGCCACTTGAGTCAACAACTTTATTACATCAAATTTCTTTCAAGTTTTCTCATTAACTGCAGCTGAAACTTGTGGCCTCTGATTTCAACTTTAATTATACATCAAGGTTTGAATGAAAGACTTGGTGGTTTATAGTTTTTAATTTCTATAGCTTAAACTTCAATTATTTTGTTTGACTTTGAATCCTTATTCTATACTCAATAGCTATAGAACCTTGAACAGTCTATCTTAATAGCTATAGAACTTAACTACTTTGCCTCAAAAACTGTTATCAGAAAAATCACCTGAAAACTATGGATACAGTCCCACCTCATGGGACTGTCATGAGGATGAATCATCTGTAGAGGACTCAAACAGTGACTGGAGCTTAACAATTGCTCAATAAATTTAGTAGTAGTGGTGGTAATGGTAGTAGTAGTAGTAATAGTAACTGCTCAGTAAATTTAGTAGCAGTAGAAGTATTAGTAGTAATAACTGCTCAATAAAAGTAGTAGTATTTAATGGCTATATAATAAATAACATAGTTAGTGCTTATGCCATACATTATTTAACCAAACTCCTACTACTGGATGTTTCATTTATTCCTGATTCTCCACTATCATAACAAAAACCCTGAAATTACTATATTTGTGCATGTGGTTTTTTTCCTTCCTTCGTATGATTTTCTTAGGAGGGTGTCCCAGGAATGGGACGACTGTCTCAAACACAACCGCGTGGGAGCCACACTGGGCATCCTCCGCAGGCCCTTTTTCTTCTCCCTCCCACCGTGGTGTCGCCTCCTGTCTCCTCTCATCCCTCTCCGGGGTAGGGTGACTCCAGGGGCGGGTAAGGAGGGGCAGGGTCCTCTCAGGTGCTGTCCCTCACAGCACATCTCCCTCCCACCCCACCCAGCGCCACCAAGAGTGATATGTGATATGAAATGTGCTGTCTCTCTTAAGGCCATTTGTATTTTAACAGTGGCTGAGACCTTAGGCCAAATGAAAAATGAGCTTATGGTGAAGCAATAGAGAGCAAGTTGGGCTGACATAAATCTTTTAGCGTGGTTGGGGCGAGAGGGAGAGGAGGAGGGTGACGAGACTGTCAGCTCAGGAACGCCCCTGCCCGCATCCCACATCAGGCCCTGCCACCTCTGGCTTGCACCCGTGTACCTGTCCAAGGCAGTGCTTGCCAATCCTTCTCCCTTCATGGCACACATAGAACATGGTAACACTTGTATGTCACAACCGGGTAAATGAGAGAACCTGCTGGAACACAGAGGTGCCTATAGGGAACGCCACCTACCCTGAGGGCTGTAGGATCAGTGTCTGGCAGACCAATACTGTTGCAGCTTAATGGGGGTCCTTGGTGCCAGTCTCTTCCCGTCTCTTTAGCCCTCAGACTCCCCTTCCTACCATGCTGTTTTCATCATGCCTGCTCTGCTGAGCCCCCCTCCACCTTCCCCTATGTCCTAGCTGGGCACCCGAGACCCTGGCCTCAGTGTTTCCAGCCGCATCTCCTGCTCCCATCTCAGGAGCCTCTGCTGCAGCCGGGCAGTCACACCCTGCCCTGTGAACATCTGGTTTGTTCCAGCCTCTCGCCTTTTGCTTGTGATGTTCCTCCTTAGCATGCCTTCCCTCCACCTCCCCTTTGAATCTTGTCCCGCTTCCAAGACATAACCCAGTCCCCAGCCCTTCTTTACGTATCAATAGCTGCTTTCTGGTCCATTCCCTCAGTCCTTGACTCTTTGTTCTAAGTCACCTTTCCGTGTGTGCTTGGCTTGTGTCCCTAGCCAGCCTGAGAGCAGACACCACAAGGCGTGGAAGGGCATGAGCTCTGGACAAAGCCCGAGGACTGCCTTGCTCACTGCCCTGGGATTCATTTCTCCTTCTGTAAATATGAGGTCTAACTCCTGGAGTGATTGTGAGGCCCACATTAAAGGGTGGATATAAAGTAACTCATGCATGCCATGCACATAGTAGGCCCAGCTCAAGCGATGAGCCTTCCTTCCTTTCTTTTTTTTTTTTTTTTTTGAGACAGAGTCTCGCTTTGTTGCCCGGGCTAGAGTGAGTGCCGTGGCGTGAGCCTAGCTCACAGCAACCTCAAACTCCCGGGCTTAAGCGATCCTACTGCCTCAGCCTCCCATGCCCGGCTAATTTTTTCTATGTATATATTTTTTAGCTGTCCATATAGTTTCTTTCTATTTTTAGTAGAGACGGGGTCTCGCTCTTGCTCAGGCTGGTCTCGAACTCCTGAGCTCAAACAATCCGCCTGCCTCGGCCTCCCAAGTGCTAGGATTACAGGCGTGAGCCACCGCGCCAGGCCAGGCCTTCCTTCCTTTCTAACAGTACTGACCACACAGCAGGTCCAGGCAAACATGGTTGGCTGAAGGTGCAAGTTCCAAGACATCCTGGTCTCCCTGCAAGCCCCTAGGTGAGATAGCGGCTGGCACCCTGTCCTGTCCCCATCATGGGCACTAGCAACCCTCAGAGCCACCATCTCCTCCTACCCCAGGCTGCTTCCTGGAGCTGCACATGTACATGCCATCTTCACTGGGCAAGAATGACATGAAGGCTATTGGCCTGCAGATGGCCCATGATCTCCTGGCCAAGAAGAAGGACTTGATCACAGGGCTTCAGATGAGCACCCAGCCTGGGCAGCCTGACTGGAGCAGGGTAAGGCCGCTGGAGCCCCACAGCCTGCAGGGACTGGTGACACCGAGAGCCGGAGGTGGTGGCAGGGAGGCCAGGGCCTAACAGGGGCAAAGTATGAGGTCAGCATCCAGAGTCCAGATGGGACCTCAGAGCAGGAAGGCAGGGGGCCTACATTCTGGCTCCATCATTAGCGTACTTTGTTTCAGAATTAGCCTCAGTTTCCCCATTTGTCCAGAGAGGAAGTTAGTCTATATGACCTCAAAGGCCCCTCCAGCCTTGACTACCTATGAATGAGCGTTAGAAGGCCCAAGTGGACAGGGTTGGGGAAACATGAAGTCTGAAGCCCATAGACACAAAATCGTTTGCAGTCTTTCTATTTTATTTCTCAGATTGGTTTATGGTTACTTTTCTTCCCTACACACTACCAGTCAGGCATACAGTTTGCAGCAAGAGGCCCAGAAGGCGCTGCTTTCAAAAGTGCTGCCGATGGCCCAGGCCTAGGTCATGGCAGCTGGGGAGGGGCTGTCAGCGGTGCTTGGGCATCAGAGAGGACTTTCAGCAAAAGGCAATTTATAAGCGGAATTTGGGGTGGAATACTGTGCTCGCTGGGGGGAAAAGACTGACTTCGGGAAAGAGATATTTAAGTCATAGCACGTGGCCAGCCCAAGGGCTACCACAAAGTTCAGCATGTCCCTGGGGCTCCCGGAGCGCCTAGCGCACATCTTTGCCATCACACTGCAACGAGGCATCTGTTTTAGTGTGTGTCTCTCCCACAGAGGCAGACCTGTGAGTGGAGGGCCCAGGTCTTGTTTCTATCTGGTCCTGGGCCCCTACCTGGGGGTCTGCGTCATGTTGCAAATTGAGCAAATTTAATCAAATGGCAGAGATGGACTCTGCTCTGAAGCCCAGCAGCTGTGCCATGAAATTCCTCATGTAAAATGGGGACCCTCATCACTGCCGACCCACTATGTTGTTGCCTCCATGTGGGTGAGTCGCAAGAGGGCCAGCAGCCCCACCTGTCCTCCCTCTGTTTTTCCTCAACCCCGCTTACTCCAGGTGTTCCAGAAAGTGGCCACGGAGGAGGGCAAGGTGTAGCTCTTCTGCGGCTCCCCAGCTCCGGTTGAGGTGCTGCGGGGCCACTACTAGCTGTTCAGCTTCAGATCCTTCCAAGAGAACTTCTAGCCACATGTCTGTGAGCTCTGCCCCAACTGCACACCGCGGGTTTGCTCCATCTCATTGGTGCAAGTGCCCGCATGAGACCCAGCCTCAGACACCCCACCCAGCAGGACAGAGCCCAGGGACCCCTACACAGAGAATAGGAGGCCCTAGGGCAGATGAACTTCCTCCAGCACCCGGGGAAAGGCAGTGCCTCATCCAGCTGCTGGACACCTGGGCTTGCTGTGAAGCTGGAGACCAGAGGCTAGCGGCTGGAGGCTGGAATGAGGGAGTTGCAGCACTGGGGGCAAGGGGCCTCTCAGGGTAGCCAAGAGTTTTCCGGGAAAGCCTCCCCCTGCAATCATGGACCCAGACCTGCCCAATCATCCCAGTCACTTGGGAGCTTTTTCACTCAGCATCATGTTGTAAAATTTTTCTAACATGCAGAAAGTGACAAGAATTGCACAGTGAACAGTGTTACCCACCTTCTAGATTCCTCAGCTGACACGTTGCTCTGTTTGCTTTATCCCATCTTATCCATCAGTCCCTGCCTCTATCCGTCGTTGATTTCTCTTGTTTTCCTGATGCATTTCCAGGTAAGGTACAGACATCAGCACACCTTGCCCCTTGGAGGAGCTTTCTAGAAATGCAGATTCCTCAGTCCCACTGCCAGATGATCTGGGGATGGAAACTGGAATGTGTATTTGCCCCAAATCCCTCCCCAGAGGGAGGGATAAACAGCGTATACCCCCTCCCTGCGTCTTCACCTCTGTCCCAGGGTGTTCTCCATGCCCCTCGGCTCTACATGTTGGCCCGTCTCTTCTCTCCCTGCACTGAGCCGCTGGGGAATAGGACAGAGACAGCTTCTGTGTGTGCCTCTCGCTTGGGGTCATGGCAAGGCCGAGTGCCTGGGAGTCAGGCAGGCTGGAACCGGCTGCTCAGCTCAGCCACACCCCGACTGTGTGGCCCTGGCAACCTCCCACGTCAGTTTCTTCATCTGCGACACGAGCTGATGCCAGCCCTCGGTCACAGTCGTTGTGAGGGTGAAGGAGACACAAGGGTGAGTGCTCAAGACGTTCATCTCCCACCCCATGCATCTGGTGGCCGCCCCAGGCTTTTGTGTCCTTGCATCATGGTCTCCCCATCTCTGTGTTCCAGCCTCTGCCTGCATCTGTCTGTGTCCGGGCAGGAGTGGATGCGAAGACAGCAAAGGCTCTCGGAACACACCATGAGGAGGAGCAGCACCGGCAGAGGCCTCTGCCCTCGGCCTGAGCCAGGCATTTCCATCTGCCCCACATCACAAGCCCCTGGGAACCCTACGTTTCCTGGGAATCTCCCACCTTACAGTCAGTCTTGCTAAGTTCTCTTCTTGACAGTGGCAGCCCTTCCCCAAGGCTGCCATCTGGGAGTGGGATTTAGGTGTTTTCTTTTCTTTTTGAGACGGGGGTCTCACTCTTGCTCAGACTGGTCTTGAACTCCTTAGCTCAAACGATCCGCCCACCTTGGCCTCCCAGAGTGCTAGGATTACAGGCGTGAGTCACTGCACCGGGCGGATTTGGGCGTTTTCTAATGGGCTTGTAGTTGGTGCCTTTCTTCTCCGTGGGTTGGAAGTCCATGGGGCGTGTGTGTGTGTGTGTGTGTGTGTGTGTGTGTGTAGGGGGGAGTAAGGAGGCTGGGTCATAACCATGGTGATGACGTCCCTTCCCTAAGGTGGGGCTGGGGTGCAGCAGATGAGGGGTGCGCGCAGGAGATGAGCAAGTGGGCGGATGGAGGAAGCCTGTGGAAGGCAATGAAACAAAGGCAGGGGTGGGAAAGTTCTCTTGGAAAAGAAGCAGTAGAAAGGGGGAGGGGGTGGGTAAAACACACTGAAGACTGGGAGAGACAAAGAGCAGGTGAGGATGTCACATTTAAGATTCTGGGTGGAGCAGGAGGAAGAATACCAAGAGTGGGACCCGGTCGTCAGCCCTATAGTGGCGGAGGCAGCTGTCATCAGCAGGGGTGGGCAGGAGAAGGGGACTCGCTCACAGCGAGCCTCGTCTCCTGGGCTGGGGTCGGCGGCACTGGCAAACTTTGTGCTGGGGGCCTTCCATGCCTGGGGTGGGCCCACAGCTCACTGGGAGGACTCAGACCTGGAGTTTCACTAGCCTGAGGTCACACAGTCTTGGAACCCATGTCCTTCCATTGAGTCTGTGATCGTCCCTCTCCGTCCGGCCTGGGAAGCCTCGGGCAGGACCCTGTCACTACCTAGAGCACAGAAGTAAATTCACAAGGGTGTCCTGACTTAGGGCTGAGGTCTGTAAAGAGGATATACCAAAGTCATTTGGAAACATGGCAGGATCTGTTTAGTACAGGAGTTCATACGCGTGCGCGCGTGCACACACACACACACACACACACACACACGCACATCACCATTTTGCATTTTGTCCGGTCTCTGTCCACACCACCATAACACACTCGAGCCCCGCCCTCAGTCCTTTGCTCTCTCATAACAGATTTCCACCAGCCTCCCACTCATGTATGTAAAAAACCAGCTGTTCGTTTCGAATTGTATATATTTTATATTAGGCAGTGGGTAGGAGCAGGGGGAAGAACTTGAATCTAAGATTCTGAAATCCATTAACGCCCACGTTTGACTTAACATGCCTGTGTCCTAAGGTTTTCTCTCTAGACAGCTTCCTGTTACCCACGAGAGGGCGCTGCAGAATCAGGGATCTCGGGAGGGTGTGTTTCGCAGGGAAGCAAGACCAGCTCCTGAGTGGCAGTGAATCAAAGGGAAGGGGCTTGGGAAGACCGCACCCCACTCCAGTGCTCCCCACTTAAGCTACACCTCGAGCCTCAGCCTTGGCAGAACTGTGACACCAAGAGAGTTCATTTGCAAGATCAGAGTTACTCTGGCTGCCGGTCCCTCATGCCCCCACACATACGCATCCCTCCCTCCTCGTACCAGTGTCCAACTCTGGGCTTCCCTCTTTTCTCCTTGCAACAGAATGTCCATCTGCAAGGTCAAGTTGAGTCGAACAGACCTGGCTGGGGGAGAGTCCATCAGTCCAGGCTCTGCCCTCAGTGGACAGGATCAAACGTGTGTACAGCACGCTCACTCTGTCCGTTGGATACTTCCCAGATGTCCAGATGGGCGCCATCCTGCCATCAACCAGAAACAAACGCATCCTTATGGCTGGCTGACTTTTCTCCTTCCACCAGATGTTGGCGATGCTGCAGACACATCACACATCTGGGCCCCAGACAGATAAGGCTGACAGCCACAAAGAGAAGAGAGAAGGATCACAGGCTAACTGCAGATAAGGCACAGATCATCAGTGTGTTTGCCTGTCCTCCCCCGCCAAGCTGTGAGCTCCCCAGGTCAGGCCCTGAGATCTGGCACAGAGTGGGGGTAACAGGCCTGCCCCCCTGGATGTGGTTCCACCAGGGCAAGGGGCTACTTGCATGGAATTATCCTTGGAAAGAGTCCCCCGCATCTAACTGTCATTTGCAGTCTGAGGAACAAAAGCGGAAACACAAGCCCACTCTGCCAGACTCTATAGCACCGCTCTGCCCTGAGGACAGCTCTGACAGAGACAGCAGGCATTCACAACACAAACGATTAGGCAGGGCCCGCCCAGACGTGCTGCACAAATGCGGTCTATTAATACACTGAGGGCCGAGGGGCGTGTGTGGGAGGGGAGGCGTGGGCAATGTGGGGAAGTGTCACCAGCCTAGCAGACAAGGTCGAGGTAGGGAGGGATTAGAGACACAGCCGGGACTAGTTCTGGACAGACACCTTGGAGGTGCATGGTGGAAAAGCCATTGCCCCTAGAAGTCAGGGCACGGAGCTCTGCATTCACCCCGCCCCAGTGAGCTGTCTGACCGTGGGTGTATCGCTTGATCTCTCTGAGCTCTCACTTCCTCATCTGTAAAATGAACAGATTAAATATGAATGCATTTAAATGCTTATATATGCATATTCATGTCCACAGGATACACAAAAATACATTGACTTTATTTGTTTGCTCTGGAGAGTGGGAACGGAAGGACAGGAAGGAAAGGATTTTGGTTTTTGCTTTTTTTACTTTTTACCCTTCTGTAAAGTTTAAGTTTTTATTAATTTTATAGTTTTTTTTTTTAAAAAAAAACCAAAATAGAATGTTATGTAAAAGGGAAAAAAAAGTACCAAGTGTTTGATGTGATCCTATTCCTATAACAGAGAATAAATGATATATGCATACCATGTGGGGATAAACAGATAAAAATGCAGAGGAAGAGGGTTAGAAGAACATACACTGAATGGTTCTTGGTGGTGAACTGAGGCGTGGGAGGGGAGGATGTCCATGTTTTTCTTCTCCCTGTCTTATGTATTTGTGTGTTACCTGTGCAGTGTTTCCCAGTGTATAATTTTATGCCATGTACTTCACGTATTACTTGTGTGACAGTTTACTATTTCATCTATGTACTTAGGTTTGGTCTGCATAATTTTAAAAAGTGCAGAGGTTGTCTGTAGTGTCACCTAGGACCCGAATATGACTCAGTTCTCAAATGAAAGTGTTTGGGGGGCCAAGGGATTGTTCCTCCAAGTCGGGGGTCACTCCCTGACCTCTTCAAAGTGGGAGACTGCTACGCTGCCCATATCCACGTGCAGAGCTGCTGGCCCTAAGTGGTCTAAGTATTAAAAGGCCCGAGGCCCGAAGCTGGTCCAGAAAGGCTGCGGAGGCCATGGGCACACGGGGGAAGGCGTGCTCACAGGGGCTAAGCCCCGCGCCGGCCCAGCCTTGAAGTCCAGACGCCTCCGGGCACATTGTCTGCTAAACAAATACTCATCTCAACCAGCTTCCTGATAGATTGATGCATCTTTTTATGATCTGTCTTTACAATATGATGACTCTCTCCTTTTAAAAATAAGATTAATTCAGACAAGACATTTATTTTATGAGGAAATTCATCCCAAGGGGAAAAATACTCAAGCCGAGCGGCAGAGATGGCTAGGAAGAGACTTCACGCCCAGGGAAGCTTCCGGCCTCCCAACCTCAGCCACCCAGCCATGGCCCCAAAGGGGCTGCCCTGATCCTACTCAGGGACCAAGGGGGCCATCTGTAACCACCCTAGTTGTGTGAATGTAGCCTGCAGAGAAAAAATAAAGAAAGAAAAGGAGGGAGTGAGTTTTAGTGTGGCAGGGGAGAAAAGGATGCATTTTTCAGCAAAAGAAAAAAGTACTGAGAGTCACCCAAATTTGGCTGGATATGAGTTTATACATACAGATTAAACTTGCCTTAGATAACCCCAAAGAATGTTCAAGAAAAATGGAGGATTTGTCTGTGTGTCCCCAGTGACTAGATAGTGCTACCACCTATTAATAGTAGGTGCTTGGTGTGTTTCATGAATGTTTTGGCTGCTGTGATCCCTGATTCGGCTGGTGGCGCTAGGAGGTACCCTTGATGCTTTTATCTCTAACGTCCTCCTCCTTCAGCCAAGCACCAAGCCTGTCCACACGGCATCCTAAATTCTTCTCAAGCCCCTCCCCTCCCCATGGCCCTAGCTTGGCTCCGTCCATACGTGGCTGTCTGCCTGGACGGTTGCAGTAGACTGCTGACTGGTCTTCCTCTCCCCAGCCTGCCCTGGCTCTCTCCCCTCCTCCACGCTGTTGCAGGTCCGACTGAACACCTTCCTGCGGATGACTCTCCCAATGCAGTTCTCAAACTCCTGAGTTGGCACACAAGCCCTCCCCGACATAAGCACTCAGGGATGGTCTGCTGTTATTATTACAGCCAGTACCACCTGGCCCTTGCCCACCTCTCGTGTCTTGCCAATGTCCATCTTGCTCTTTCTGCTCTGATGCCACCACTCAGTGCTCCCGCGGGGACACCACGCTGCTTCACACCTGCAAGCCTTTGCCTCTGCAGTTCCTGACACCTGGAGAGCTCTCCCCGGCCTTCGCTGTGAGATTTCAGAATGCTTTATCATCAGCTTTTCTGTAAAGACTTCCTGCTGTTCCCCTTCCACTGCAGAATAAATGCCTCCTCCGTATTATCGCGTCGCGTGTACCTACTTCTACCAGCACGTGTATTGCACGGCACTGTATTTACCTATTTTACTTGTCTGTGAACTCCTTGAGGGCTTTGCCTCCCCAGTGCCTGGTAATCAAACTAAGCTGATGTGGTTCCCTCGAGCCTCCCTCTGCTCCCTTTCCCTACCTTCTCTGCCACTCTCCTTTAAGGGTGAGAAAACTCCACCATCCCGCAGGCTGAGAGGACCAGCGTCACAGGTGGGTAGAGTAGGCAGCTGCCTTTCAAGGTGCACCTTCAGGGGCCCTAGAAAGATCCTACCTCTTCCCCCATCAGACCTCCGACACATGCTTTCATTCCACAACCAGAGATCAGGTTTAATTTGCAAATCCTACCGGCAGAGGCAGAGGTGCACGCAGCCTTAAAGTCACACTGAAACAGGAAAGGCTGGTGACAGAGCTGCTTTCTGGCTCCCTTTATGTAAAATGAGGAGGTGGGGCTTATGGTCCCTGGTTTCTCTGTGTCACCTCCTCCTCTTCTTCCTCATTCTTCTCCCTGTTTCTTTTTCTAACTCAAAAGAGATGAATGACTTAGAAAGCAAATGAATCAGAAATAGAGAAAGCAAAAAGAGAGAGTGATTTTGCCAAGTTATTATTCAAAGGAGCTTTTTGGGACCGAGAGCAAGAGCAGCCCCATCAATCACCCAGCAGAGCTCCGGGCAGGCTGATACAGGGTGTGGTGGCTGCAGATGGCTCTGTGCCTGAGCAACGAGGCCAGGGGCCCAGGGGCCCCTGCCAACCCCCACGGAGCAGGGAGGGAGGCCAGAAGAATACGGAAGGGGACAATCAGCCCAAAGGCCTAGGGGGAGGGCTCATGTACAAGCTTTACTGCACAGGCCAGAGCCCCTGAGGCCCCGCTCTAGGCCAGGCCAAGAGTAGGCAGGAGACAGATGTGGCTGGTCGGGGCTGGGCGGGAGCCTGCTCTCCCCAAGCTTTTGCTACTCATCCCTGTGTTCTCAGCCTCAGCCCAGTGAATGAATGCTTCTTGAATGAACGAATGAATGGCAAAGTTATTACAGCACATTATTTGTTTCTCTTAGTGTTTTTTATTACTTTAAATCTTATTTTACCATAATTTTTCTACACAGATTATCCCTGCTTGTAAAATTGTAATCCTAATCTACTTGGAGAGCAGGAACTGGATCTGATTCCTCCCTGTTCACAAGTTCTGCATATGGGAGGCCCTTGAAAAATAGGTACGGAGGGAAGAGGGCTGGACAGAGGGGCAGAGACTCTTAAATGGATTCAAAGCCACACTCCATCTCCTAGGTGCCAGGAAGCTGCAGTCTGGGAGATTGTTGGTGCCCAGGCTCTGCATTAGAGCCCACTGTGGTTCTGGTAAGTAGATGAGTTTGTCAAATTCCTACCATTCAAGGTGTCGGGATTCAACCGGACAGACAGATCAAGGTCCCTGCTTGCAGTGTCCTCGTCTGTAAGATGGGGATGATGATAACAATGGTGCCATTAGGGAGGGTAATGAGAAGGATTAAATGGGTTAATGTACATGAGGTGCTTAAAACAGTGCTTGGCGTGTAGTGCGTTTCAATAAATGTTGGCCATCATCATCATCGTCATCATCATTGCAGTCTGTGGAGGGGGGCAGGCAAAACCAAGTAAACACATGAAGAAACAAGGGCATTCCAGAGAGCAACAGCTATGAGAAATAAACCAGAGTGAAGAGGTGGAGAGTAATTGCAGAGAGGAGCCTGGGTACCTAGAGCCAAGCCCCTGGAGTCCTTGCCCCAGGTGGCGTCTGATGTTAGGATGTCACGAAATGCTGGGTGTTTTAGTTCTCTCTCCACCCTGGAAACGAGGGCGACACTGCCCACCTCACCCTGGGGAGTGTGTGGGAGTGTGTGCTCGTGGGTGTGAGAGTGTGTGTGTTTGGGGTGGAGGTGGAGAGTTGGGTAAGATAACGAATGTAAATCTCCAAGTATTGGGCACAGAGAAAGGTTCAATAAGTGTTGATCACCGTTCCTGCCTGTCACAAGCCTTGATAGATGCTGATCAATGACAATGGTGATTTAGAAATTTTCCGGATGTTCAGACTTTCTCTGCCTTAGCCCTCTTCAGAGGGGAGGTCATAGCGGGTCCCCCATCTTGTGTGGCCCCTTCCCCAGCCCCACTGCCACCTGGAGGTTTCTGCAGCCCCTTGTCTTCAGGTCCTTTGTGACCAAGCCACATCTGGGGGCCTAAAAAATGCCCTCCCCTCCCAGGGCGGACCACCAGGCTCCGAGTGGTCAGCAAAAGCAGGCTTGGGGGTGGGGGAGGGTGCCAGGGCGCAGTGACAGCGCCCCTCCCTGCGTCCTTTTCCAAAGCGGCTCATCCTGGGACGCAGGAGGCAGGAGGAGATCAACTCACAGCCCCTCCCGCTCATTAGCACGGCATTGTGAATTCCGGGGATAAGGCGAGTTCTTCTCTCCTGATTGCTGCTGAATCTCCTGCCTGTTTATCAAATCCGAGCCCGGCTTTGCAGCCCTCTGCTCCTTGGCTCTGTGCTCCTCGTCTCTAGGAGAGGAAAACAAGGAAACGCTCCCGGGGATTTCGGGCTGGCGACTAGGAGATGGTGATGGTGAGCAGGAAGTGAGGCTGGCTTTCGGGGCAGCGGGCAGAAGGGCCTCCAAAAGCACCTGCCCCACACCCAGGGCTGCACCGAGGCTGAACTTGCAGAGAGGAGAGCCCTGTTACATCAGCTGAGGCCTGCTGCTTCACCGTTAGAGAATCGCTCCCTCATTTGTTCACCCCAAGCATTGTGCCCAGTGACAAGGATACCAAGACGAAGCGCCACCCCTCCCAGAGTGAGAGAGAAACACATAGGCCGACGGTGCCAATTCAATGGGCAAATGCCAGTGCAGTTCCTGCTGAGGTGCTGGGGGCCTGGAGGAGGGGGAATCCAGGTCAGGGTGGGGGCAAGATGACTGTGACCGTCCTCTTGAAGAAGGAGTTGGACTTCACCGGCTGGGAAGCAGGGGAGGGGGAGGGCGTATCTGGGCTCTTGATATTTACAGAGGCCCAGAAGTGTGCGTGTGTGCTGGGTGGGCTCCCTCTATCTCGGGGTGCCTGGAGGCCAGGCCAGGAGACAGCAGGAGAGGAGCACGGGTGTGACGATGGGCCTCCAGGCTGAGCAAGGAGTTCTGACTTTACTCCGAAAGCAATGAAGAGTCACCGAAAGGTTTTAAAGCAAGAGCGTGTCCGGCCCAAGAGCGTGTCCGGCCCCGTCAGCCGTGGCTGGGGTGGGTGCGGGCAGCACAGGACTCCGCCTTGGGGAGCTGGGGGCAGGCTGTGTTCTCTAGAAGGGGTGTGGGTAGGGCAGGCTGTGAGACTGCCTCCTATAACGACTGCCTTCAGCTTGTGCCTGTATTTGATACCAGTGCATTCAGTTTCCACTAAATCCCTTTTCACTTTGTCCTGGGCACGGTTGTGTCCAATGTGCCGTCATCTCCTGCCCGTCTGAAAGTCCCGAGGCCGGACCCTTTCTTCCCCTTCACATTTCCCGCAGAGCACTTAGACAAGACCTTAGCAAACAGCGGGCACTCAGTAAGGACTCATTACCTGACCTCGGATTGTTTCTAATGCCATTTTTAGATTGCTTTACTATGTGTTGACTCTTGCTGTGATGTACGTGCCCATGGACTAAACACCTTGCCAGGGTCTGCCTCACCCTGTAAGTGCAGAGGGCCCCGGACAACCTG
Organism: Lemur catta; assembly: GCF_020740605.2. NCBI lineage: Eukaryota > Metazoa > Chordata > Mammalia > Primates > Lemuridae > Lemur > Lemur catta. The sequence continues at coordinate 98,759,434 of NC_059128.1, forward strand.
ACACCTCCCCCTTCTCCCTTGCAACCCCAGGAGACAAACAGTGACCAAGTTAACTAATCGTGACAGTTCTGATGCAGCCATGTGCCCCGTTCTTCCTGGTGGCGGTGAGGGAGGATCTGCTGCAGATTCTGGGCACACTCTGCTCTTCTGCTAGAAGGAACAGGTGAGGCTGGTGCCACCTCTTTCCTCTGCTTCCTGTCTTGTGAGATTCCTGGACATCCTGGCTGTCCTGTGACCAGGAGGCGGAAGCCCTGAGCATTCAGGGCAGTGGCCAGACCCTGCCCTAACCTGGGCTGCCCTCCTGCTCCCTGAGGACAAGAAGTTCGCTTTTCTCCCTGTTGTGTCCCCAGCTCCTAGAACAGCGCCTGGTGTGCAGTCACCACTCGACAATCCTTTGTGGATTGAGGGAAGATATATATTGCACAGGCCACTGTTAGCTGGGAGTTCTGTACAACTAACATATTCCTAGCTCAGTAACTGTAAAAATCACCAAACAGATTCTAGATGGAGGAAGCTGGCTGGAAGCACAGCTCAGGCACTGCTCTAAAATTTGAAGAGAGATGCTGTCCTGAGCCGCCTGGCTCCCTGACCCTCAGCCTTTCTCTGCCTAGATCTGGGACTGCTTGCCCCTGCCCCTGCCCCCTCCAACTTGCACTTGCACCCCATCCCTCAAGGGAATGGCAGAACTGGCCCATTTTCTTATGAGTCCGTGTTTCTCACTGCTGGCCATCACCTTCTGGCCTTGCCCTGACTCCCGGAGGAGCTGAGGAGTCAAGCACAACCCAGATCTTCCCGGGTAGCAGCTTCAAAGTCCCACCAAACACCAGGAGGGGAGAGAAGCAGAGAGGGAAACTTTCAAGTCAATTCTGCCATATGGCTACAGCCTTGCATTATCCCTGATGTGAGCCATTAACCTGCTAATTACCAACCAATTAGCTCTGGTCTAGGCTGCTGCTTCCCCAGCCTTTTATGTCTCAGCCACCGGGAGGAGCCCCGATGACACCCCCTCCCCCACCCCGGCTGTCCTGGGGGAGATGTGCAAGAGCTCTCTGCAGACAGGATCTGCACAGCTCTCTGAGCCCGTTCCGATGGGGGCTGAAGAGCAAGTTTCCCCCGAGAGACTCCACAATCACAGGTATCTATAACGCAATAGTGAAGGCATTATGCTGCCATTAGCAAGTTATATTTTTACCAAACGGGATGAAGAAAGTAAAGGTCATGAAGTAACTGGCTTTCCTGAGGTCCCTGCTGCAGGCTTAGAATCTGACTTGGCAAAATCCCCTTTGAGCTCCATGATTCTTATGTCCAGCTAATATCAAACTTTAAGTTCATTGGGCCCCTCTCCACCTGCTCCTGATTCTATTGCTATGTTTCTATCAATGCTGTCCCACTCCACCCCAGCCATTCGCTAAAATGTCACCTGCCCTCTCCTTCAAAGTCCGGCTGAAGATTCTTCTCCCTGCTCCACTCTCCCAACCCCAGTGACCCCCATCAGTACACAGTCTGTTTGCATCATGCTTCTAGGCACACACTTGTGTGTGCATTAGTAAATGTCTAGAATCTACACGCTTGCCTATACACAATCTTCTTGCCCAAATTAAGTTCCTGAGGGCAGTTCCTCTGTCTCTCTTCTAATAAGGGTCCAGGGTTTGGAACATAGTCAAAGCCCAGAGATATTGCTGACCTTTTCAATGATCTCCTACTGTGTAATACTCCACTCTAAAAGTGAATGGCTGAAGACAACCATTCTATTGTCTCTCCTGGGTCCACAGGCTGACTGGGATCAGCCAGGCAGTTCTTCTGTTGCCCACAATATCAGCTGAGGCTGTGGCCATCTGGAGGCTGGACTGTGCTGGAGCATCCAGGAGGGGTCACTCACATAGCTGGTGCCTTGGAGGGGCGGCTGGAGGGCTGGCGAGGTTGGGACACTGGACAGCTGGGCCTCCCTTCCCCACCACGCACATGTCCTCAAGGTCTCTCCTTTGCATGTTCTCTCTATGTGGTTTCTCCAGCATAGAGAGACCAAACTTCTTACTTGTTGGCTCAGGGCTCCCAAAAGTATTAAAGTATTAACTTCCAGGGATTCTTAAGACTTAGACCCAGAACTGGCTCAGTATCCAGTATCACTTCCAAAACATTTTTTTGGTTAAAGAAAGCCATAGGCCAGCCCAGATTCAATGTGCAAGAGGATCACACAAGGATGTGACTATGGGGAGGCCTGGTTCATCAAGGACATCTTAGGACACTTACTACCCCCTGACTGAATGCCCAAGGCATTTTATGGAGGATAGATCTGGTTTTCTGTAGTGCCAAGATTTCTACAGAAAACTCAGCTGTCTCTCCCTGGGACTGTTTTCATCAAGGATAAAGAGAAACACACACACACACACACACACACACACACACACACACACGCAATCACCCACTCATACCTCCTGGAAAACTGCCACCTTAACCTGTAAAAATTATAAAATTGCTAAGAGGGAGAAAATGTGTAATATGCTTTGAGGGAGAAATTAAACACCATCATTTTTAGCTGCCTATATTAAAAAGATGTCAAATAGATTATCTTATTTGATCTTGAGTTCCATCCCCATTTTAGAGATAAAGAAACTGGGGTTCAGAGATGTTAAGTAATTTGCCCAAAGCAGTGGAGCTGGGTCTAACTAACCCCAAGACTTTTCCATCATGCCAAAAAGAATTATTAGAAAAGATTTAATGTTTTTAGTCTGAAGAAACTGAGATCCTAAAAGGTGAAATTGTCCAGGGTCCCTCATCCAGGATCCCGATTCCCCCTTAGAAGAGAACAGATGCTGGCGGGGCATGGTGGCACTTTGGGGGGCTGAGGTGGGAGGATCACTTGAGCCCAGGAGTTTGAGGTTGCAGTAAGTTATGATGAGGCCACTACACTCCAGCCTGGGCGACAGAGCGAGACCCTGTGCCTGCCCCCCCCAAAAAGAAGAGAACAGATGCAAAAGAAAGCACAGAGCCTGACACATAGTAGGTGTTCGTTCGGTAAACGCAAGCCCCACCTCTCCTCTCCAAACCAGATTTTTTCCTCAGCTCACTGTCACTGGTCCAAAGAATGCAACCAAGACACCGGGTTATTGGCATAATTGTGGGCATGACTGATTCCCTTTCTGATTGGGTGGGAAGCCTGAAGGGCAAGTTTGGAAGGGCTCTGTTCCCTTCACCTCACTCCTTTCTCGCTCGCATTTCACCCAACAGTTGTTTGGTTTTTGAGCAATCTGTTCCTGGAAGGCAGAGGAAAGTAACAGATTGATGCATCGACTGTGTGTGGCCAAGTGATTTATTTTTAATGTGACTAAACAAGACACACACCTGCCTATGGAAACATCATCACGTTGAATCATCAGGGACTCAGATGGCCATTTAGGCAAGGAAAAGACAGAGAGGGGAAAGGAGAGGAGAGGAGAGAGGAGGGCAGAGGAGAGGAAAAGGGATGGGAGGGGAGTTGTGTAGGGGTGGGCAGAGAGAGAAGAGGAGAGATGGGAAGGGAAGGGGACGAACGAGCCAGCTCCCTAAAGATTATGATTTTAACAGCGTCAGTGAAGCACTCCCAGTTGGCCAGAGTGCCCCCCATTTAGCTTTGCTGATGCCTGAAATGTCATAATTATAGACTTTCCTCCCCATGGTGTAACCAAACACAGTATGTCCCGCACTAAAGTGTAAAGGCAACAGAAGTGGTACATCAGACTGCACCCATCATTCTCACCCCAGTAAGAAAGGATTTATATCTTTTATAAAAGCAGGAGGGTTTTTTTGGGGGGGTGGAGATTTAGGGGGATGGGTATTAAAACAAAGTTTATGGGAGTCACCAGTGAGAGGACAAAAGGGCACAGAAAGGAAACTTGGGGATTCTGGAGACCTTCCTTCATGGCTTTTCTTAATTGTAACAGCTGTCTTTCCTGAGCATTTGCTAAGTCTATGCACTGTGGATGCAACCCGTTTCATGTATTGTTTCCTTCCATCGTCACAATAGGCCTGGAATTTCATGCTGGTGTTGCTCTCACTCCCCTGGTGAGGGGCTGCTGGGCCTGTGAAGGTGAGCCCCCATGCAGCAGGGGCCTCACGGGCTGCACAGCCCCAGCTCCCTCCTCCAGCTGCCCGGGTCAGCCCCACGCCCTGGGCGGCCAGACTGCTCCAGTTTGTACTGTTGTTGTCTATTTCCAGATGCTCCTCGCCAGCTAGGCTGTCTTGCCTTTGAGGGCAGGCACAGCATCTCTGCAGAGCCTTTTGGGGGAATGTGTATGTACTTTCACAGTTGTAGGAGTATCTTCCTCAAAAGCAACACTGTACTTTTGTGTTTTCTAGGAATACAGATTGTGGTAGTTTTACTTTTTCTTGAATTTCATATCAATATCCTTCAACCTGCCCCTAGTGTTTGGTACAGTAGCACATGAAGGGGCTTATAAAGTCATAAGCAAAGGGTCAATTTTTAAAGACTGATACTATCTAGTGTGGACAAGGTTGGGGGAAATGGATACTCATAGGTCATATTTCCTTCGGGAGGCCCTTCTAGGAGGCAAAGCACAGTAAATAACAGTGGCTTAAACAAGATACAAGTTTGTTTGTTTGTTTTTTCTCATAGGAAAGTCTCAGCTGGAGGGAAGTCCTGGGAAGATGGGTGGCTCAGCTCTACAGATTATCCAGGGCCCGGGCTTCTTTCTGTACAATGCGTCACCATCTCCAAGGATGCTGTCTGCATCACCTGGTAGAAGCTGCCTCTTACTACCATATCTGTGCTCCAAACAGCTTTCTCCGTGGGGAGAGCAGAAGCAGAACAAACAGCTCCTTTTAAATACATGACCCAGAAGTTTCATGCAGTACTTCCCATAGGCCAGAACTTAGTTACGTGTCCCACTGTAGCAGCAAGGCAGACGGAAAATACATTCTCAACCTGTACCCACCTAAAACTCAGGAGATTAATCGCTAAAAGAAAGAAGAGATAAAATGGACATTGGAGGGACAATTAACAGTTTCTGGCACAAACAGGAATTATCAAAATTAAAAGTGCATATATTACTTGGCCTAGCAATTCCAGTTCTGGAAATCTACTCTAAAGAAATATTTATGTGAGTACACAAATATGATGTATAAGGGTAATGATGATGGATTTAAAATATGTTCACAAATTCTTTAACACCTCTCCCTTCAAAAGTGCTAGACTTAGTGACTCACTTCTAATGAGTAGAGTGTGGCAGAAGTGGCAATGTGTGATTGCTGAGGCTGGGTGATCAAAGGCATTACTGCGTTTTTAGCCAGCATCTCTAGCTCTGGGGGAAACAAGCACCGTGTTGTGAGGATGCTCAATCAGCCTTGTGGAGCATCCCACGTGTGGAGAAACTGAGGCCTCTCACCAACAGCCAACGCCCACTTGTCAGCCCTAGGAGTAAGTGGATCCTCCAGTCCTAGTCAAGCCTCGGTGACTGAAGCCCCAGTCAACATCTCAACTGCAAACCCGTGAAAAATGCTGAGCCAGAAACTACCCAGCCAAGCAGCTCAAACATTCTTGACTGGCAAACACTGTGAACAATTATAAATGCTATTATACTTTTAAGCCACTAAATTTTAGAGAAATGTGTTAGGCAGAAGTAGATAACTAATACAATAGTCATTCCTTCCTTGTTCGTAGTAGGAAAAAACAAAGAAGAAAGAAAATAGAAACACCAGAAATGTCAATAACGGGAGGTTAAATACCCATGGTAAGTCCACAGTTTGGAATAGCTGTCAGAAGGAGCTGGGGCTATGGTGTAACAGACCTGTATGTTCACAGCTCCAGAGACATATTAGTACACGAAAACAGCAATCTGAAGAACACTTTATTGTATGATCTCAATTATATAAAACTGCAAAAAAAGTTATGTGTACATATATGTATATATGCAATAAACCCATATTTGTATATACCCAAATGTGTCTATTCACATAGTATAAATGCATAGAATAGGAGTGCAACGGTGCATACCAAACTGCAGCAGTGGTTTTACCTCGAGAAGGGAAGTGGACTTCAACTAAAAGGAAACTGAAATGTCAGATATGGAATTCAGAACATGGATGGAAAATAAGATCAAGGGGATCGATGACAAAGTTGAAAACCAACACAAAGAAACCTCCCCTCCCCAAATTCAGGACACGAATGAAAACTTCACTAAAGAGATGGATAATATAAGAAAAAATATGACAGAACTTCTAGAAATGAAAGAATCATTTGGGGAATTTTAAAATATAGGAGAAAGTTTTAATAACAGACTAGACCAAGCACAAGAAAGAATTTCAGAGCTTGAAAACAAGACTTTCAAATTAACCCAGTCATTCAAAAATGTAGAAAAAAGAATCAAGAAGAATGAATAATGTCTCTGAGAAATATGAGACTATGTAAAGCAAATGAATATAAGAATCATAGGTGTCCCTGAGGGAGAAGAAATAAAGCAAAAAGCATAGAAAACCTATTTGAGAGAATAATGAAGAAAAAATTCCCTTGTATCACTAGAGATTTAAACATCCAGACACAAGAATGGCATCAACCACCTGGAAGATTCAGGCAAACAGGACATCACCAAGACACATAATTTAAATTAACAATGTTAAAAAAATAAAAAAAGACAAAGATGATCATGCTATAATGCTAAAGGGAGCAATTCAACAAGAAGATATAACAATCCTAAATGTATATGCACCTAACCCAGTAGCTTCCAGATTTATAAAACAAATTCTACTAGATCTAAGCAAAGAAATAAACAGCAACATCATAATAGCCAGGGCTAGAACACCCCACTGACAGAAGTGGTCAGATCATCAAGGCAGAAAATCAACAAAGAAACAGTGGATTTAAATGGGGACTCTAGAACAAATGGACCTAACAGACATTTACAGAACTTTCTACCCAAAACTGCAAGAATATACATTCTCCCATCCAAGTACTAACCAGGCCTGACCCTGTTTAGCTTCTGAGATTAGGCATGTTCAGGGTGGTATGGCCATAGACATCGGCAGAATATACATTCTTTTCATCAGCACATGTGATATTTTTCAAGATAGGTTGTATGTTAGGCCACAAAAAAGTCTCAGCATATTCAGAAAAATTGAAATCATACCATGTATCTTTATAGACCATAGTGGAATAAAACTAGAAATCACTTCCAAGAGGAGCTCTTAAAACTATACAAATACATGGAAATTAAACAACCTGTTCCTGAACAATCCTTGGGTCAATGATGAAATCAAGATGGAAATAAAAATTTTTCTAATTGAACAACAAAGACTACACAAGCTTCCAAAATCTCTGGGCTACAGTAAAAGCAGTCCTAAGAGGGAAGTTCATAGTCTTAAATGCCTACATCAAAAAGACAAAGAGAGCACAAATTAACAACATAATGTTACATCTCAGGGAATTAGAAGAACAAACCAAACCTAAAGCTAGCAGAAGACAAGAAATAACAAAGATCAGAGTAGAACTAAACAAAATGGAAGCTAAAAAAACAATACAAAGGATCCATGAAACTAAAAGTTTATTTGAAATGATAAACAAAATTGATAGACCATTATAGCCAGAAATAGAAAAGACTCAGATAAGCTCTATCAGAAATGAAAAAGGAGACATTATAACCAATCCCACAGAAATATAAAATATCATCTATGATTACTATGACTCTATGCAAACAAACTCCAAAATCTAGATAAAATGGATAAATTTTTGGAAACACACAACCTCCTAAAGTTGAATCAGGAAGAAATAAAAATCCAGAACAGACCAACAATGAGTAGAGAGATTAAAGCTATAATAAAAAAAACCTCTCCCCAAAATAAAAGCCCAGGACCAGATGGATTCACATCTGAATTCTCCCAGAACTACGAAGAATAACTGGTACCCATTCTCCTGAAACTGTTGGATAACATCAAGGAGGGAATCCTCCCCAATTCATTCTATGAAGCCTGTATCACCCTGATACCAAAGCCAGGAAAGGACACAACAACAACAAAAAAACAAAACTACAGACCAATATCCCTCATGAACAGAGATACACAAATCCTCAACAAAATGCTAGCAAACCAAATCCAACAGCACATCAAAAAGATAATTCACCGTGATCAAGTGAGTTTCATCCCAGGGATGCAAGGATGGTTCAACATGTGCAAATCAGTAAATGTGATTTACCGTATAAACAGAATTAAAAATAAAAGCCATATAATAATCTCAATAGATGCAGAAAAAGCATTCAATAAAATCCAGCACCTCTTCATGATAAAAGCTCTCAACAAACTAGGCATAGATGGAACATACCTCAAAATAATAAAAGTAATATATGACAAACTCACAGCGAGCATCATACTGAATGGGTAAAAGTTGAAAGCATTCCGTCTGAGAATTTGAACAAGACAAGAATGCCCACTGTCATCAATTCTATTCAACATAGTACTGGACATCCTAGCCAGAGCAATCAGGCAGCTCAAGGTGGCACCTGCACTTGATGAAACATTTTGATGACCATGGGACAAAGCAGTTTGAGAGAGCAGGGAAAAAGAAGATGAACCCACACCACACGGAAAGTGGGAAGGCGAGTGGGCAGCTGAAAATAGAAGAGAGAGAAAGCAGCGGCTTTAGTACTTAGCAAAGACAGTTTCAGGATATTATTAAATACAAGGGGGAAATGAGTTGTATTATATTGCCGACAATCTTATTTTCATCAATTAGTTTTTCTTACAGTGTGCAAATTAGGCTACCTAAATTTAACATATCTAAATCATTTTGCATTTCAAATTTTATACTTGGTAAAACTTTCCAATGTGCCTCTCATAGGTATGTTTAACTAGACACCATGTCTACATTATTGTAAGTGAAAACTTTGATTTTACCTCGAAATTTCCTGCATGCTGCTTCTATGTGGAAAATTTAAGGTGAGTTCACCAAGCGCTGGCGAGCCCAGGCATCGCCTTGATGGTGGCTTACCCAGTCCCCTCACTTCTATGAGTCTCTGTTTTTGTGGTGTTCCCCCTTTGGTGGTGACCTTGTTTGGCTTCAGCTGGCAGCAGAGATCCATATGTAAGATCAGAAATTGTTTATTTTCCTTCTTTCCTTAACTGGTAGATAGTTAGATCAAGCCATTCAGAGCCCTTAGAACCACACGGAGAAAACAATACCGGAGAATATTTGTTCTTCCCTTTTTTTTTTTTTGCAGCTTTCTGGCCATCCAGCCCCTCCTCTTCAGCCACAGGTTCCAGTGAAGTCCGACAACATCGTGACGGTCACTGGTATATCCTTGTGCTTGTTCATCGTCATCGCCACTGTGCTCATCACGGTGTGGAGGAGGTTTGGCCGCCCCCCCAGTGTAGCACCCCAGCTCGACACAGCTCTATTCACTCCCCCGGCTTCTGGAAGAACTCGGACGAGGAGAGCATCTGCGAGCTGAGGGAGCAGCGCGGGAGCTTCTCGGATGGGGGTGACGGGCCCGCGGGGGGCCCGGGGGACGTGGGCATCCATCCCTCTGACCTGCAGGCGAAGCGTCCCTGCCACCCCCGGGGATGATGCCCCCGGCGGCGAGAGCTTCCAGTCCAAGGCCCAGAAGATAATCCCCCCTCCGTCTAGCTACCGCCTCGGCCAGCAGCAGTTGAAGGAGATGAAGAAGAAAGGTCTGACGGAAACCACCAAAGTGCACCACGTGTCTCAGAGTCCCCTGACGGACACTGCCATTGACGCTGCCGCCAGCGCCCCTTAGACTTGGAAAGCTCAGAAGAAGCTGCAGCCAACAGGTCCGGGATCAAATCCCCGTTTCTGGACCAGCCTGCGGTCCATGCCGGGGACAGGCCTCCCCGCAGGCTGGATTTCAGCGGGTCCCAGGCCGGCTGTGCCGCCAGCCCCAGCCAGACCCTGATCCGCAAGTCCCGGATGCGGCACGTGGGCAGCAGAGGGGGCCTGTCGGAGAGGACCCCGCCCAGGAATCCCCACTTCAGGAGGACGGCTAGTTTTCATGACAGCAAACAAGCCCGGACGTTCAGGGACAGGAGCATGTCCACCCTGACGCCACGGCAGGTCCCCGCCTACAGCTCCCGGACGCGGACCCGGGACCGGGCAGAGGACGGATTTAGGCCTCAGAGTCGAAGCGCCCACCTGTTTCCTGAGAAACTGGAGCCTTCCCAAGGGGCAGGGGGAACCGGTGGTCCATTAAGCCCTGTCCCTAGATCCTACACCGTGGGGCAGCCCTCAAGGAAAGCGGACCTGGGGGCTCGCCAGGCAGGATTAGTGGCAGGAATTGAGAGAATAGTACCTCATAGAGCCCGCAGGGGACCGTCCCCCAGTCACAGAGTGTCTCAAGAAAGCAGTCTTCCCCCACATCCCCTAAAGAAAGCTACCAGAGGGTCAGTCCTCTGAGCCCTTCTCAATGTAGGAAAGACAAGTGTCAGAGCTTCCCCGCCCACCCCGAGTTCGCCTTCTATGACAATTCCTCCTTTGGCCTCACAGAAGTGGAGCAGAGGATGCTGGACCTCCGGGGATATTTTGGATCAAATGAAGAGGATGAAACCACAAGTACGCTTAGTGTGGAGAAGCTGGTAATCTAGACCACGAATCAGCCCAAGACTTTGCACAGCTGAGCTGAGCTGCTCACATTGTTCTGTGGACTGTTTTGTGTGACTATTTGTGCTGTAGGACAGAATGCGGGCAGGAAATAACTCACACCAGAGGAGGATGTGTGTGTACGCATGTGTTCTCATGTGTAAGGAAGAAGTTATTGATCCTGAACTTTTCCCTTTGTTACCCTATTTCTGTTGGTTTATTATTAATAACAACGATAATAAAATTTAAACAGCAAATGGGACTTGGTCTGTCATGTGGATATGAAAGATGATAAGATGTGACTCATGGGTATGACATGCTTTGAACCCTGTATTGGCAATTTCCAACTTGAAGCAGAAATCTGGGAGCCTGAACTAACAAGGCCTGGTGCAAAGTTAACTTGGTGTCACAACTCTTGACTTGTAATTTATTAAGTTATGAATATTTTAAGAATTTGACTCCTACCAGGACAGTATAGAACAGGTTTTATATTTGGCTGATTAAATTAATTATGACCATTAGACCGCTAAGCTACTTAGAAATGGTGATACCATAAGATAGCTCCAGAACTTTCAGGCCAGAGTTGGGTGATATCTTAATGTTTTTTAATGCAATGAAGCAGTCCAGGTGACTTGACAAAATTATGTGAATTAATTGTGCTTTGGAGAAATAGCATAAGCTGATTGTTTGGGTAGTGGGTCAGATGAAGACCTACCCACCGTTGTTCTAAGCAAACAGTAAACATTTTGGAAAGGAAGGTATTGTCTCCTGAGAAAGCATCAGCTGGAAAATGGGCAGTAGGTGCTGACTGTGCCACTGACCTGACACCAGGATCCTGAACATGTGTTCCTGGACTAAACTGGTAGCAGAGACCCCGGAGGGTGTCAGCCTGGAACTGGTGCACGCATATCTTTAAACATAACTTAATCATGTCATTGAGAAAATGCATGACATTAACCTTAGGTATACAGAAGGCAGGTGGACTAGTTTATGATTTTACAGTTTAAGCTTTTTTAATTAGAAGAAAGAGTTAAACAGGGAAAAAGCGGAAAGAAGTCTTTTTAGAAAGTTAGAGTCACGTTTGCTTATTCAATCTCCCACACTTTACAGACAAGGAATTTGGGACCCAGGGAGGGTAGTTAAGAGCATTGGATAGGATATGGACTGACACCTTATTCTAGATACGGTGCTCTTTGCACTCTGCCACCATAGCCTTTGCAAGTCCTTTCCATTAGCAGGAACCAGGAGAAGTCTGTCCCTTTTTGCCATAAGAGGGCATAAAGAGACACCTCTACTAGCTTTTCCCAAAGGCAGCAAGCTTTCTGTTGCTTAATGAGATGTTGGGACTGGTCTTGCAACTTGCTTTGTTTGGAAGTCAGAACTAAACAAAAGAACTTGAAGGTTGTGTTTCTTCATTGGAAACCTGTGGTCAGTGGCCACGTGGGCACTCTGTAATCTCACACACTCCCTTTCGGCCCTCAACCTAATGACTTATCTGCGTACACTTGAGCAGCTGCACTTTGCTTCTTTTTCATCATGACCTCTCTAACTGCCACACCCATCCTGCCTTTTAGATTGTTTGCCTTCTTCCTTTTAGTGTTTATCAGGATGTCAGTGGTGGTGAGGTTTCAGGGACCACTGGAGAGAGTAGAGTTACTAATAGTTGGGGGAAAGAATCCCAAATCCACATATTGTAATTTTCAAAGTTTCTCTCATATTTGTTGCATTGCCACTTCATTTGTGCCATTTTTATTTAAAATTAAGATATACCTCCTTTTGGAAATGATTTAGTGATAACTGTTTACCTTTCAGGAACAGGAGGAGTAGATTATTCAGGGCTGTCTGACAACTGATATGTGCTGATGCAAGAAAGAGGAAACCAGGCTTTTTAATCTTCATTTTCTTTGTTTATCTTGTTAGAAAGCTTTGTTCTCTTTCCGAGTTCACAGGCCTGCGTGCCAACCTTTGAGGACAGAGGGTACATGCTCACTCATTCCTGATTTTGCAGTGACTTACCCTACAGTATTAAACGGAGACCAAAACAGCTGTGAGAAAGGTAAAAACTAAAGGAAAATACTAGGAATGAAAGATTTCTATTAAATTATATTTTTCTCCATTACAATCACCCTTCTAAATTAATATTTCAGTGAGCTAACACCAGCATATAACTTGTTCACCTAGCCCTATTTTCTGGGGCTCTAAACAAGAGTCAATCTCTCAGAGGCCTCTGCTGCCTCTGAGAAAGAAAAAAGAAGCTGCCTCAGCGTTGTCTTTGGTGGATAAGTGGTAAACTGCATCAGAAATAATCTATTTTTCACCATCGTGTCCCTAAGTCCTAGCTCTAGTGGCTACTATAAAGTGGGAACTCAATAAAGATTTGTTGAATAAATGACCATATTCAAAAGCCTTCAAACTATATTTGTGGTTTGAATTAGAATAATTCTATGTAACACTTTAAATCTTAAACAATTATGAAAGGGATGTATTCGTATGAGATATTGTGAGATTTTAATTTCTAGATGTCTCTTTCCACACATGAAGGGATTCTTATCATTTTGGGCTGTTACCCTGGCTGAAGGTGAAGGTGTCTCTGGAGTCCATTGCAGTCTGGGGTACACAGTAGTCACTTAGTGTTGAATGTATATGAGGGTGGCCTCCAAGGAGAGGGGGTGCTCTACCTTCCAAGCAGTCTCCATTCACCCCACTTTCCAGAGTCTGCCCCACCTCCAAGGCCAGTGCTCCCCAATCGCACCCTCTACTTCAGTGGGTTCAGTAGAGCTAGTGCACTCAAGTGTGCCAAGCCCCAGCCACCACTGCCCAAGGATAATCCGGTCCTTCGTACCAATTTGTCCTCCTCTAGTTCTTCACCCAAACCTGACATACAAAATATGTAAAACTGATGTTTTATGACTGGCAATTTTTCATTTTATGCTAGATATGTAACTGTGTAAAATGACATTGCACACTTTTTATAAAGTCTGGGCAGTTTCTGGGTCATTTTTATACACAAAGGATGATTAATTTGCTAGAACAGCTCTTGGAATTCATGGAAACACATTTACCGGTTTATTAATATAAAGGATATTATGAAGGATAAAGCTGAAGAGATACGTAGGTGATGTATAAGAGAAGGGGTATGGAACTTCCATGCCCTGACCAGGTACACCACCCTTCAGGAACCTCCGCACGGTCAGCTATCTGGAAGCTCTCCGAACCTAGTCCTTTTGGGTTTTTATGGAAGCCTCATTATGAAGGCACGATTGCGATTGAATCATTGGCTATTGGTGATCAACTTAACCTCAGTCCCTCTCTTCTTCTTGGAGGTTAGGAGGTGATCATGCCTGGTCTTTCCTGTCACCAGCCCCATCCTGATGCTACCTAGGTGCTGCCAGCTGCCAGTCAACTGGTGTCAACAAAAAGACGCTTACCACTTTGGAGATTCCAAGGATTTTAGGAGTTTTATGCTAGGAGACTGGGAGGATGACCAAATATATCTTTCACAATATCACACACACATAGACATAGAGGATCAATCCAGAGGGGGTAAAAGAGACTAATAGGAATTCCAGAAATGGCAGAAAGACTGAGGGGAAAAAGATAACAAAGAAATAATGCAAAAAGAGCCGCCTGAGTGTTCATTAGGGGGAATGGAAAAGGCCACACGTTGTTTGGAAGTTTTAGAACAAGTTATACAGAGAAGATCCTAAGAGCTTTCCAGGGGTAGGGGAACACAAACTTCTATAAGAAACAAGAATCATGCTGATGTTAGATTTCTCATCAGCTACACTAGAAGCAGTGGAAGAATAGCTCCTGTTAACTTAAAAATCACACAATCTATATATTTGGAAAGGAGAGCTTTATTTCTTGTAAATGGTTATATCCTGCAGGGTGGCCATTCTAACAGGCTGGGAAGCAGAGCCTCTAGCCAAACACCAGAGATGGGCACTTTGAGAGAAGGAGGGGTAAGACAGGAATCTAAACTTAACAGGTCGGTCAAGTATACATATTCAACAGGTTACAGGAGGAGCTATGAATATTCATGAAGGTGGTCCTGACATGCGTATGGAAAAAACATGCATGTAACATGTGACCCATGTTCACCCTGGGTCATATGTTACATAATGCACTTAATTAAATGTTACAGTTAGGCCCCATATGTCAAAAGGTCTTTTCAGGACATGAGGCACTCATGTAAAGGCACTCATGCACGGCCTCTGTAAAACCAGCCAGAACCAGTCCATGGTCTGTAATCGTCTTTTTTTTTTTTTTCCCCTTCAGCCAGGATAGTCAATCAAGGTGGTCTTCTTATCAGGAGAAAGTTACTGAAATCAGTCTTTTGTCCAATCAAAGATGTAGCTGGGGCTTATGGAACAGGGGGTGGGAGTGAGTGCCTGGTGATGAGCTGCACTTGTTCTAATAGTGCTTATCCTGAGCCCAGTGCTTGTTTAGCTGCTAGAGAAAAAGAAAACTTCGTGGTGGTTAGAACATAGTTTATTCTTTGTCAGGGTACATGACTTAACCCTTGCCAGGCATGGCCTTAGGCCCTATTTATAATTTGGTATCTTATTGCCACAAAAATTTTGTTCTGTGTTCTGTCAGTCTTATGATCTCTATTTTAACTTTAATGCTGGTCAGTTGTTGTGTCTAAACCCTAAAAGGGAGGGGATATGATGAGGCATATCTGACCTCCCATCCTATCGTGGTTGGGAATCGATTTTTCACATTTCTCTGGGGTCCCCTTGGCCTAGAGAGGGTCCCTTTAGTTGGTTGGGGGCTTAGAATTTTATTTTTAGTTTACACTTCAAAGTTCAGGGAGAAAATGATTCTTAACTTGAGACATCTATACCCAGACAAATTACTCGTAATAGCAAAATAAAGACATTGTTAGACATGCAAAGACTCAGAAAACTTACCTGCCAGACACCTTTTCTTGAGGAGTTATTTGAACATACACTCCATCAGTAAAACAGCAAAGTGATGCAAGGAAGCCGTGGGATTCAGGGAGCAGCGGATGTGACCCGGAATGTCAGCTTTGTGGGTGACTTAGCCACCTGCTCGTATTTGAGCAAGAATGGGGGAATCAAGGAAAGAAAGGGATTTCACAGAACACAGAGTTGGAGGGACTTGAACATACACTACAGCCAAAGGTTGAATGAAAATAAGCACCTAAAAATTATTTTTTAAAAAAAGACTCTATAAGAAAATCATAATGTAAGTATGAATCATGTTAAAATAAGACATTAATGGGCTTCAAAAAGAAAAGGATTCCAAGCAATAAAATGGGTAAAATGGCACAGATTTCCTCTTTCAACAACAACAAAGAAAACTAGGGGAAGGAAGGAAAGAAGAGAGGGAGAGAGGGAGGAATGAGGGAAGGAAGGAAGGAGGGAAGGAGGAAAGGAAGGAGGGAAGGAGGGAAGGGGGGATAGAAGGAGGGAAGGGAGGGAAGGGAGGGAAACTAACCATGATTTTGAGCAGGTGAGCAGCCCAGGGTGTGACTCTGTGATTGCAGAGAAGGAAAATTAATCTCAGCACACTACTTATCTCTGCTATGAACCAATATTTTTCGTGAACATGATAATGTTAATGCTGTTTTTTGGTTATGGTATGTTAGATTCAACTTAAGGACAAATTACAGAAGACTTAATTATAGTTACAGAACAGAATGTAAATGTTTCCAGTCATGAAAATCTAAGAATTAGAGCACAGCTTTAAAAAGTTTGGAGAAGTGAGGAGTCCAAGAGGAGTAGGAGCCCAGATATCCTCCTCTCACCAAATGGAGAGCCAAGAGATGCTGTCTGCATTTGATAGAACTAAAAAGTTTCAGGATATTAAAGTTACAAAAGTGAACAGCAGAACTAAAAATAGTGATGTAACTATTGTGTTGCAAGAGTCAATAATTAATGTCATAAAATAGCAGCTCAATCATCAGCGGGAGAATTTAAAACCACGAAGGTTAAGGTGATTTTGGAAGTGGGACGGAGGCAGAGGAAATAAAAAGCAAAGAACAATTGCTTTTTGTTGTAAGTCTTCCTGTACTACATTCACTTTTTTTTTTTTACTTTGACGACAAAAAAACCAAATATAACAATCAACAAATAATCTATTTTTATTGCTCAGAAATACAATCAGTGAGCCATCGTGTGACTACTATTAGGAGAGTTTGCTCCTGGTGTTCCTGAATCTCCAGGCTCCCCCACCTCATTTTTTTTTTCCTTCCTGGGGGACCCTGGATGGCTCATACCCGCAGCTGTCCTGCCCTACTGACGGCTCCTCTGTTACTCCAGCTGCAGTTGCCGCTCCCTGCCCACCTCTTCTCAGGATACCACCTCCCTGCAGGTGTGGGCACCTGCCATCCTCCCCTTACTGTCTTGCCAGTTTCTTCCTCAACTGCTGCCAAAACACATCAAGCAGCATTTTGTCATAATAAACTGATTGATATATGTTTATTTTATATGCTCAAATGTATGGACTTAAAAACAACATTTAGCTCATAATTATATAATTACTCACAATTTAAAAATATATATCTCATAATATACAAACCCTTTGCTATTTCTGAGTTTTACAACATAGAATCACTTTTAAAAAATAATTTTTCCTTAAAAATAAAGTAATATATGCTCATTATAGAACATTTGGAAAATAGACAGAATTGCTCTCTTCCTCTTCATTAGCTTGAGGTGCAAAAAGAAATCCCATTTGGCCAATATTAAAATTAGATGGCTCGGGGTCTCCATCCCACTGCTAAGGAGTAGATCTCTCTTTCCTCCTTCAGTCCTTTGGCCTGAAATAACTTCAAACCCCCCAGGGATGCTTACGCCTCCTCTTCCTGAGGTGTCACTCTGGCCAGAAATCTGTAAGTCATCCTAAGTGTCTCCTTCTTCCTCATTCTTCAGATCTAGTCAATACTAAGTCCTTGGAAAAATTAAGCACCTTGCCCAAGTTACATAGCATCTGGTGAGTGGGCCTTAGGAGCCAAAATCTAGTGCTTAGGAGTCTTGTGCTAAAGCACACTGCATTGTTCTTAGGTAGGATATGCTTATTGGGGGCTGGATGGAGGATGTAGATGGAATAAAGCCTCTCCCAGCTGCCCACTCCTACCCTCCGGTTCCTGCCCCAAGAACCTTCTCTTAGCATCATTGCCATCATAGGGCTACTAGGTGGCAAAAGCAGGATTCACTTCCTCAGTGAGTTCTGATGTCAAACTTTTACCTTTTTTCTTATTTTGTTTGTTTTTTCAAGTTTTTATTAATAAAATTTCGAAATAATCAGAAAAATCAAAAGAATAGGATAATAACATTCATATATCCATCATCAGGCTGCAATAACTGTTAATATTTACTATGTGTGTTTTATTTATTAGGTTGAACCATATGAAATTGGATTAAAAATGGTTGACTAGAAACAAATTCATGTAGTTCAAGCTAATGGTGTGTGTTGAACAATTTGAAGACATGTGTCAGACATACACGACACTTCAGCATGTATCTCCTAAGAACAAGGATATTCTTCTACAAAATCCATAACATTATTATTACACCTAAGAAAGCAATTCCCTACAATAATATCCAGTCTATGTTCAGATTTCCCTAATTGTCCACAAAACATCTTTAATAGCCCCTCTTTGTCTGGTTCATAATCCAATCAAGATTCATGCATTGCATTTGATTATGTCCTTTTTTATCCAAGATCATTCCCCCACATACTCTTTTGTAAAAAATGACATTGACTATTTTAATTGACTGGGCTAGTTGTCTTATAAAATGTAGATTTGTCTGATTACTTCATGGTGGTGTTAATTTGTTTCTCTATCCCCTGTATTTCCAGTAACTTTAACATTGTATCTAAAGACTTTCTTGGATTCAGTATGAAGACTTGTGGTAACAGTCATGGGAAGTTATGTACTTATATTGCATTACATCAGCAGGCACATGATCCATTATTAGCAATGCTTGGTTTGGACACTTGATTAAGATGGCAATTGCCAGATCTCACCACTGAAGGATACATGCAATGGGAAACAATTCTCCACTGGTTTCTTGCTTCTCTGCACAACTTGCAATTGAGGCACCGACTGCCTTTTTATTTTTTTCTGGACTATCTTTTTAAGGATGGTAGGATGGGAAACAGCCTTAAAAAGGTGAAGATAGCATCTCCCTCTACAGCAAAGTAATTTTAAAATATTATTTTTTATTGTAGTAAAAACTATACAACACAAAATTTACCATTTTAAAATATAGAGTTCAGTAGCATTAAGTATATTTATACTGTTGTGCAACCAATCTCCAAAACTTTTTTATCTCGTAAAATTGAAACTCTATACCTATTAAACAACAACTCCCTCTTTCCCTCTTCCCCCAACCCCTGGAAACCACCATTCTACTTTCTGTCTCTATGAATTTGACTACTCTAGGTACCTCACATAAGTGGAATCACACAATGTTTGTCTTTTTGTGACTGGCTTATTTATTCACTTAGCACGATGTCCTCAAGGTTTATCCATATGGTATGATGAGTCAGAATTTCAAAGGCTGAATAATCATTGTATATTTACAATATACATGTTGCATATTATAAATATAACATATTTTGCTTATCCATTCATCCATCAGTGGACATTTGGATTGCTTCCATCTCTTTACTATTAATATTATGAATAATGCTACTATGAACATAGGTGTACAAATATCTCTTTAAGGCCCTCTTTTCAATTCTTTTGGATATATACCCAGAAGTGTAACTGCTGCATCATATGTGATTTCTATTTTAAGTTTTTGAAGAGAGCCACCATACCCTTTTCCACAGCAGCTATACCATCGTCCATTCCCACCAACAGTGCATGAGGATTTCAGTTTCTCCACGTTCTCACCAACACTATTTTCTTTTTTTTTTATAGCAGCCATCCTAATGGATGTGAGGTGACATTTCATTCTGTTTTTGATTTGCATTTCCCTAATGATTAGTGACTTTGAGCATCTTTTTACATGCTTATTAACCATTCATATGTCTTCTTTGGGGAAATGTCTATTCAAATCCTTTGCCTGTTTTTAATCGGGTTATTTGTTTTTTATTGTTCAGTTGTCAAAGTTCTTTATGTATTTTAGATATTAACCTCTTATCAGATATATGATTTGCAAATATTTTCTCCCATTGTTGCCTTTTAACTCTATAGATTGTCTCCTTTGATGCACAGATCAATTCAGATTTTAAAATTACTTTTTTTCCTATAATTTGATATTTGTACTCTTTTTTTCCTCACACCAAATACCTTGGTTCCTAATAATGTCAAAATATATTTTTTATCCTAAAATATACAAAAAATAGTCTCAAAATCGCATGCTATAATTACTACTAAAAATAAAGGTACAGAATGAAGTTTAAAATGTCTTTGAAATTCTTTTTGTCCTTATCATATACAGCACTAAGATGTATAATCAGAGCACTGTGTTTAAAAATTCATTCAAAATTCTTGTCTCTGTAGGGTTATCTTACCAATTTGATACAGAGTTTGCATAATTTGTTTCAGTCTGTTTTTAATTTTAGGGTTTGCTTGTTTTTTCTTTAAATACGTAAAACATTTACATGGATCACAAATAAAATCTCTATAAAAAGATATCTTCAGAAAAGTCTTATTTCCATCCCTACCTCTTCTACCCCATTCCCCACACTCCTACCGCAGAGTATTTTGATTTGACCTTCCAGTATTTATGCAAAAATAAGCCATATATCTATATCTATCTATATATTTATATTCTTATTTCCCCCATTCCTTATACAAAGTGTAAAAGTATTAGTATTTTGAAGCACTTCACTTTGGAGAGATGAGTCTTAAACTCTCCTACTTAAAAAAATCTGCAAAAAGGTGCATAATAAACAACTGCATATGAACATAAGAAATTGCTCATTCTAAATGGTAAATAATAGATACCTATTTAAAAATAAAATGGCAGTGAAGGATACTCACTGTATCATCATGAAAATTTATTACTATTTTGACTTTGTCATTCCTGTTCTCCCTCCCTGCCTACCATATAAATATGCAGCTGCCTGGGACAATTTACAAGACTATATTCTCACAGTACTTTGCCCATAAACCAGTTTCCCATTCATCTCATTGTTTTATAGTTATTTATTTGCCTCTTTTCCCAATAATGTGTGAAATCTGAGAGCAAGGGTCATATATCCTATTCCTTTTTATATGTCAAGTAACATGTTGTAGGGGAAAGTTCATCGTCTTTGAAATCTTGGTTCTACCAGCTCCCAGCTGCGTGAGCTTGTGCATGTTACTTCACTACTGTGGACTTCAGTTTTCTCATTTATAAAACACTGTTGGCAACATTAGGTGAGAAAATGTGAGTAAAGGGCCTAGTGCATGGCCCAACCATCCTCTGAGCCCCCAGTGCCACTTAGCCACCATTTTGCTTATTCCTAGATTCAACTTGCCTTTCTGTTTGTGACATCAGCACTTTTGATAACTTTTACATATTTATTTGTTTGTTGTCAGCATTCCAACCAGTCAAAACCCTGATATGCCTGTATTTGCTCTATTGAGAATAAATGTTCTTGCTTCCTAATTTAAAGCAAAAATGTAATGAAAGGGGCGGGGCGGGAACACCTGTTTCACAACTCCAAGGAGCAACATTCCCACAGACTATGGAGTGAACGGTGCCGTCTGAGGTTGTGCAACTTCACAGCCTTGCCTCCTGGCCTCGGACTCACAAACCTGTCTGTTTCCAAGCTGTTTTTTGTCTGCTCTTCATCTAACCCTTCTACCTGTGCTTAGGATCTCATCCCTTTATTTAGCACCAGTCTTCTTGGAGAAGTTATTTACTCCATTTCCTCCTCTCTTATGAGCAATTTTCTTCCTCTTTTCTATTCACTCTTCAATTCATTGCAACCTAGCTTTTGCCTTTCCTAGACTGAAACATATTCCAGTAAAATCACTCTAATTTCGAGGCCTTTGCACTTGCTCGCTAAGACCTTTTCATCACTCTCTTTACATTGCATTCACACCTCTCCCAGCCCCAACTCCATCTCCTTCTTACCTGATGCATTTTTCTGCAGAGCACTTATCTGATGTATTAAACTTTCACATATTTGTTTACTGCGCTCCTCATTAGAATGTAACCCTAGAGAGAGGGATTTTTATTTTCTATTTTATTCACTGATTTATCCCTGGTGCCTTGAACAGGATATGCTCCTAACAGGTGCTTACACCACATTCACTGACTTGAACAAATAAATGACTTTCTGATTTCCAAATTCATGTGTCCTTTTCTATGTCCTCCCTGACCTCTTAGGCACATTTGGTACTCGCTTCCCTGTACTTCCATGACCACACTTTCTCATGGGTTTCCACCTATTTTCAGACCACTTCTTATTTCCCTTTGTAAGCTTCTTTTCTTCTTATTATTCTTAAACATTGGCCATCCTGGTATTTTCCTTGTTATTTTTCTCTTTTCACTTTACACACTTTTCCAAACAAGCTTATCCACACTCAGGAATTCAACTACCATCCACAAGATGAAAATTCTGAAACGTATTTCCAGCTCTTGACTGTGCTCCTTCCATCTTCAAAATGGCCATCCCATCCTAGATCCCAACACATCTTTTTTCTCCCCAAACTTCCCTAAATTCAGGTAAAGCATCAACACACAACCGATCCCCCCAAGTCAGAAACTTAGGAGTCACCTTGAACTTCTCCTTCCTTTCACCAGCTCTCTGTGTCAGTAAGTCATCCAACTGTGTCAGTGTTATTCCTGCTAGCCCTATCCTCATTGCACTGCCTTATCATTTCTTGCTTGTACTATTTCATTAATTTTATAAAATTCTCTTGCCTTTATCTTGCCCTTCTCTAATTTATTCTACATATGGCATTCAGAGCATTCTTTTAAAAATGTAAATCTGACAACACCACTCCCCTTAAAGAATCACCTTTTTTGTGACTTTGTCTGGAGAAATCATTCAAACTTCTTGACATGGCACAGAAGATCCTTCAAGATGTGGTATATCTTTTCCCCAGACACAAATATCCTGCACACTGTGTGGACTACTTGAAGTTCCTTAAAGAAGCCACACTGTTTCTTACCTCTTGGACTTTGTACATGCTGTTCCCAATGCACCGGTGCCCTTCCATGCTTTGTCCATCGGGTGTTCTACGATATCCCCAAACAGAGACAGAAGCTTCGTTAAGTACCCTCCTTCACAGCACTGATTGCATTACAGCAATTACTTTTCAAGAACCAGTGAGCCACAGGAGGGGATAAACTACATCTTAATCATCTTCATTAGCAGAGTGCTTAGGGTAATGGCTGGCACAGAAATTTTACTCCAATTTATTAAATTTAACACTAAAAATACTACCCTTCATCGTCATCTCACATTTAATGTGAGATTCTGATTTAACATATCCCTAATACACGTTCTGGGTGTCCCAGTGTTGGGCAATTGTTATGCACTACAGAAAGGAGGACACCATCCAAGTGCAGTGGCAGAAGGTGGCTTGTCACCCAAAGGCCTGAGTTCCTTTCTCTTGGCTTCTGTGGACTTTGTAGGGCATTTAACCCATCAGGCTTCAGTTTCTGCAACTATAAAATGAGGCTAGGAACAACCTGAGTTCTGCGATCAAACAAAAAAGTAGAACTGAAGTAACAGCCATGACTCTGTAATGGCAATCAATTCATAGGCATTACCATTCTAAAATCAGCTCTCTGTACTTTGTCTCTCCTTGTAGTGCAATTACAATACTGCTTTGTTTGCTGCTGCAATGTGTGAAAGACTTAAAAGAAAAGGCCTGGTTGTAAGTAATTTTCCAGAGGACCTTACAGGTAAGCATTTTTCCAATAATTAAGAACCGTTTATTGTGTGCATTCTATGTAGCAGCCTGGGCGCACAGGTAGATGGCACCTCATGGAATTTGGACAACTGTGGCAGCCTCAGAGAGAAAGGACCTACTCAAGGCTACCCAACGGTCACAGAGGAGGGACTTATACATCTGCTGATCTCAACCCCACGTCCCTTCCTCTGCTCCACGAGGCAACATGACTTCCTGTCATATTGAGCACTGAAAAAAAGGATAACGATTTCATAAGTGATCAGCCTGAAGAAAAGTCTGCTGCAAGATTAAAATAAAATAGCTAACATTTATTGAGTGCCTACTATGTGCTGATATTGTCTTAAGTGCTTACATGTATTAACTCAGTTCTCACATCAGCTCTATAAAGTATTATTCTCATTTTACAGTTGAAGAAAGGGAGGTAGCAAAGACTTTTGCCCAAGGGCACAGTTGGTGACTGGCTGAACCAGGATGTGCATCCAGGTAGTCACACAGTATACACATAACTCTGTGTTCACACATTATACATATATAAACCACATTGTAGCTATTTTCCTTTCATTTGATGGGGGGTGCAGGAGAGAGGGTGTGGGAGACAGTAAATTAAACACTAGTCTATGTTTAAAATCCAATGAAATATTTCCGGTGAGAAGTCCATGATGTAATCTTTATTGGTATTGTTATTGACATTCATCATTTTATTACTATAGCATCCCCTGACACAAATGGTCAATTTCTTTGGAGAGCTCTAGAACTATAAAATATTTTTTGAAGCTAATGATATGGAGACAGGCTGTGTTTACTAGGAAAACAAGGAGAAAACCATGGGATATGCAGCTTTCAGCAGAAGAGCCACAGCCCCTCTTCCATGAAGCCACCATCTGTTTCTACTCTACCATTGCTGAGTCCAGATGTTCTCATTCCCCTAGCAAATGCTTCCAATTGGAACTTCTTATTCAAGCACATCGAAACAGAGCAATGTCTAATGTAGGTTGGACTTTGGATGTTTTGAGCCATCCATTATTAAAAGACATGCAAAGAAATTCTGTTGCTTTTGTGCTATGTTCTCAATCAGCAACAAAGCACCCACATTCATTAAATTAAACTTTGGTTTTGTATCTCAAAGAAAAAAAGATTTAAATTTAAATCTGAGGTAGTACAGGAATAAATTCCTTCTAAAGTAGTAAAGGGACCAGGAACTTCTCACAGTTGTAAAAATAACATGATGACAGGAGTGTTTTTCTTGACCTAGCTTTTTAAAAACCAATTGATTCTGAGGATTCATAAGTTGATATTTACAAATGATGATTGCTGAAAGTTATATGAATAAAAAGAGGATAGTCATTAATGAGTAATTTTAACTTAGTTTCCATATATTTGAAACATGGTGATAACCCAAATCAAGTGACTGAGGCAAAGATCTCAATCAATGGAGGTTTATTAAGCCAAAGTTTGAGGACGTGCCCAGGAAACACACAAACCACAGCCATATCTGTGACTGTTTTTCCAAAGCAGGATTTGGGAACTCAGGTTTTAAAGGGGAGACTGGGTACAGAAAGAAAAAAAAGAGAGAGGAGTGGACAGTGAGACAAGTGGTTACATTCTTGTGAGGCCCAAGAAATCTATATTTTGTGTAACATAATGCAAATGTTAGAAGAGAAAAAGGGTGAGAAGGAAGCAACAATTAAATAGATGTCCCTGGGTAGGTGGAAGAAAGTATGATCTGATCTTGTCTCTGTTCTGCACCTGGGAAGATAAACCTGTAGTCAACATTTTTCATATAGAATAGAATGAACTGTAGTTTTAGGATCTAGACTTAACCTGCTGACCCAAAGTTACAATTTGCACATCCTTGTTTATGGGAGGCCAGCAAAGAACTTCCTTATGAATGATCTGTGGGGGCCAGTCCTTGTAGATGCCTGAGGCCTTTCACCTTTCCATGGGGATCTGTCTGATGCATAATGTTAGTAACAGCTGTTCATTTGGAAGAGTATTGCATGACTCAGCCTCCAGGGTCAACCTTCCCTTTTGCATAAGAAATTTGGGGTGGGGGATCCTGAGATTATTATTTTCCTTTATAGTGGTTTGAGAGCAAAGGACGCTTTTGAAAAAGAAAAAAGATGCCCTAGATTTCTATTATTTAACTTTGGTATCATGACCTATCCTGTAAGACAACTCACGTGAAGCAGGAGGCTTCTCCCCCTCCCCCATTTTAAAACAATTTTTAAGTACAGTTTACTTTTGGGGAATTTGACTATTTTCTAGAATTCAAGAGGGTGTGGTGACTATTAAAACCAACAGCTGTTTGTTGATTTATGTAGATGTTATACAGGCTTGGCAAAGGCATAGTGTCTGAAAATATTTAAAAAGCAAAACTAGTAAAACAATAGCAGCTGCAAGACTAGGCAATGATTATGAGTTTTCAATGGGCTAGGAGCCCTCTCAAGTGGTATCTCTACATTGGTGGTGGTGTGCCAACAATAGGACATGAAAGCAGAGGACAATGACAAGATTCTGTGGGAATAAGCAAGGCTTGGAAAATTAACATGTAGAATCGCAAATATATATAGAAGGAGCTGTAAGTCCATATACTGTTTATATTTAAAGTGTTCTAGGATATTAAAGAAATAATTTGCCAATGTTGTACAAAAACTCAGGACCACTGTTTGTATTTTTAAATATCAAAGCTAAATGGGTATGATTTGGACATTGGAAGGTTAACTCCAAAGACGTTGGTCTGCTTGGCATTTGCCCACGGGGCACCAGTGTATGCAATCCCAGCTGTCATTTGCTGAGGTCTTCCTATGTGTGAGGCACTGGTGAAGGTATTTGATATGTCTTCGGTCATTTAACCTTTTAAAAAAATTGTGTTAAAAAATACGTGACATGAAACTTACCATCTTAACCATTTCAAAGACTATTGTTCAGTGGCATTAAGTACATTCACATTGCTATGCAACCAATCTTCAGAAGTTTTTCATCTTTCAAAACTGAAATGCTATATCCATCAACTCCTCCATTCCTCCTCCTAGCCCCTGGCAATCACTATTCTACTTTCTGTCTCTATGAATTTGACCTCTCTAGATACCTTATATAGGTGTAATCATATAGTATTTGTCCTTTTGTGACTGGCTTATTTCACACACACACACACACACACACACACACACACACACACACACACACACTGTTTTGTTTATCCATTCATCCATCAGTGGATAATCAGGATGCTTTCAACACTTGGCTATTGTGAATAGTGCTGCTATGAACATGGATGTGCAAATATCTGTTCAAGATCCTGCCTTCAATTCTTTTGGATATATACCCAGAAGTAGAATTGCTGAAACATATGGTAATTCTATGTTTAATTTTTTGAGGAATTGCTACACTGTTTTCCATAACGGCTACACCATTTTACACGTCTACCAGCAATGAACAAGGTTTCCAATTTCTTCACTTTCTCACCAGCACTTGTTATTTTCTGATTTTTTTTAATGGTAGCTGAGAAATTTTTTTTCTGACACTAAACACATGGAATTTTTCCCACACCAACAACTAATTCTCTGGCACCAACTGGGTGTCCAACAATTCAATTCAATTTTGATACTAACTCCAAGAGTTAGCACAGACTCCATTGATTAAGGGCTCAGTCCCACAAAACTGTCCCCACTTCAGACACTAGTTGAAAGTCCCAGGAGTCACTCATAACTTCTGACTGATCAGCTATAAATTTGGGGTTCCCACAGCTCCTTCTTCAGACTTGATAATTCGCCAGAATAACTCACAGAACTCAGGAAAACATGTTACTTAACATTTACTGGTTTATTATAAAGGATTCACACAACTCAGGAACAACCAAATGGAAGAGATGCACAGGGCAAGGTATGGGGATGGGGATGGCTGTACAGGGCCTCCATGTCTCCTCTGGGCAGACCACTCTCCCAGCACTTCAATGTGTTCACCAGCCCTGAAGCTCTCTGAAGCCCATTGTTTAGGGATTTTATTGATATTTCATTAAGTGGGAATGATTGATTAAATTATTGGTAATTGAGCTTAATCTCAGGGCTCCCCCCCACCCAAGAGATTGGGAAGGCTGTTGGGGGTGGAGATAGTGGGCGTGGCTGAAGTTCTAACTCTGTAATCACCTGATTGATATTTCTGGTGACCAACCTCGACCCTGAAGCTATCTAGGGATCCCTGCCTTAGGTCATCTCATTAGCATACAAGATAGTAAATTGCAAGAGTTTTGGGAACTCTGTGCCAGGAACCATATGTGTTTACCTACTATGCCCTTTGTCTACTCTTCGCTTTCTTCTATAATTATAGTTACATTTCACTTACTTTGTCTATAGGGTAATTTTAACATTTAAAGCCAATAAATAGAATTTGAGAAATGATTTTGTACATAAAAATCATTCTAAAAACAAGTAGGAAGATTGGACACCCCCCGCCCCCCCCCCCCGAGTCTGAGCTTCAAGCATGTCCATCCCCCAGATGGTGCACATCACACTCATTATGTATGTATATACCCATCCCTACCTCCCCCACCATCTGCCTGACGCCCGATAAATGTTATTCCTATATGTGCACTTAGGTGTTGATCAGTGAAACCAATATGGATATAGATACGAATTTTCCTCTCACGACTGCTTTAGCTGTGTCCCACAGATTTTGATAACTTGTGTCTCCTTTATCATTTAGTTCAAAGAACCTTTTGATTTCCATCTTGATTTCCTCCTTAATGCAATAATCATTCAGCAGAAGGTTGTTTAGTTTCTATGACTTTGTGTAGAGATGAGAGTTTCTGTTGGAGTTGATTTCTAATTTTATTCCACTGTGGTCTGAGAAGATGTATGGTATAATTTCTATTTTTTTTAATTTTTTGAGACAGCTTTGTGCCCTAGGATATGGTCAATCTTAGAGAATGTCCCATGAGCTGATGAGAAAAATGTATATTCAGTGGTTTTTGGGTAGAATGTTCTGTAAATGTCAGTCAGGCTCTAGAATGGCTCTGGGCCAGAAGACACAAGTGAGACAGTGATAGAAGGATGTGCCTTTGACAGAAAGAGCAACTGAAGCACAGAGAGGTTAACACACATTTAGTGAGCTAGCTCAGAAGCAGGAGACAGGGATGGAGGACCCCCTGGTACTGTGAGGAATAATTTGGATGTCATAGAAAATACAACCTAGTTGGCTTAAACACTAAAGGGAATATATTGACTCATGAAATTGAAAATTCTGAATATAGACTGGCTTTAGGCAGTGGCATTGATATAAGGCTCAACCAACGTTATCAGGATTCAATATCTCTCCATTTCTTTTTTCTCTGTCTTCTATGTTGGCTTCATTCTCTGGCTTTATATAGTGTAAGATGACTGCCAGAAAGTTCAGGGCAATATTCCACTAGGTTCAAATGTGGGTGAAAATATGGTGCCTCACTCACAAGAGTCCATGCAAAAGTCTCATTATGCCTTACCAGCTCCAGCTGAGTAACATGCCCATGTCTTAGCCAAATCCTGCGGTTAGAGGAATGGAAGATTCCTTTTGCCAGGTCTTTGTCACATACACACCGTTGGTGTAGAAGTGTAGAGGGAAAGACTATAGTATCTGCACGTAGACTGAGACTGAAGAGTGGGACTAATTCTTAGTGTTCTCATTCCCAGAGGGCAATAGGGACACTGTTTCCAGAAGGGAAAATAAATGCTGGTTGTCAAAATAAAAACAAAATAGACATCCAAGGCATCCTCTAATGTCTCACTTGTGTCTTCTGGCCCAGAGCCATTCCATTGCCAATTCAGGCTCTCAAGCTTAGATTGAAGTGTAAAAGCAAACTCTGTGGGGGTCCTGGGAGGGGAAAGGGGCAGGATGTGTCCCAGGGCAGAGATCTTAAAGACAATGAAAATTTCTCAGATAACCCAATACTCATGTGATTGGACCACCCAATAACCTAGATTCTTCATCAGTGGACCTTCTCATCACAGAGCCCAACTCCATTCCAACTGTTATGATACTCCTAGACCTTATTGCCTGGAACAGCTCTGTATTCTGAAATAGTCATCTGACATTCCACCTTTTGAACTCAATCCTTAGTCCTTCCAGCCTATCAGAGTCTTCAACCTATCAATCTTCCCACTTATGTCCTGCCCATCAGCAGCAGCCTCTTGTCTTCATTTTCTCCCTCTCTATAGATTTCATGGCCTGTCATTTAACCGACATCTTCAATAGCTCTACCCCATTCCCTTCTCCTCATTTCTGTCTGGCAAAATACCAACTCTGCCTCTTCCAGACCCATCCCTTAGGAAATGGTGCAACCTTATTTGATCAGCTTACACACAGGAGGATACTGATGCTACCATAAACAAACTCTTGGTCACAAGTAATGACCAGCTCCACGACCATGTGAAAATCACTTTTTCCTTTACTCATTCATTCCATATATATTAAGTGACTGCGATGTGTTAGGCACTGTGCTTAGACAAAACGCACAAAGCTTCCTGCCATGTGGAGCTCACATCATGGTCTTAGTCAACCTTCTCATTGATCCTACTTGAGACTATTTCAAACCTTCTCCACTGTCCTCAAACTTCTGCTCCCCCAGCAGATGGGCTAGAGCGCCACTTCACAGAGGAACCAGAAGCCATCTGATGGGAACTTTTCGTCATCAAACCTTCAAGGAGACTTGTATCCTTTCTTCTTTTCTGCTTTTTACTTTGAAAGAAGTGTCCCTCTGGGAGACATTCCTTGTTTCCTTCCAGCAGTTTTCACACTGTGGTGATTTCTGGTTTGGCGATCTGTCTTCCCTGAGGGCAGGGACCCTGTCTGTCCCGCTCACTGCTCTGTGCGCAGCTGAGCATGCAATTGATTGACGGCTCAGTGACCCATGCGAGAAAGCAGCAGCCACAGCGAGATCTCTGCGGTGAGGCCCCGCCCAGCGCGCTCTGGGGGCGGGTCCAACGTTGGAGGCGGGGCCCGACGGGGGCCCTCCTCAGGCGCCAAGGTCGCGGTTTGTGCAGACTTCACCAGAGGAGACGGAATTTCTCCTCCAAAGACCGAGACATAACGTCACAGATGTGGGTCAAGCGGGATTTCGGGATGTCCGAGGGCCCTTTCAGCCTGCGCGGCGTGAGAGCCTTTCCGCGCTGCCCTGTGGCTCCTGCGAGGGCCCACGAGGCCAGGGAGCGACCTCGGACCCTCCCGGGCCCTGATGCAACCGGCCCAGGGGGTGCTCGGAGGCCTGCACAGGAACTGAACCCGCAGCGTGCTGGAGCTCCCTGCTGGAAGGAACTCCACGGTGACAGTGATAATAAGATAGTAATAATATTGACTGCTGTCTATTGAACCTCCACTAGGTACTGGCTGTCAGGGCTTGGGCGAGCCACAGAATCCAGGGCCCAGATTTCCTCTATTTCGTGGAGATCTGTTAACATCTACCTGAAAGATGTGTGATCAGACAGAGAATGAACAAGAAAGGCACGTTAGTGCCAGAATTGGGGATTTGGGCTGTCGCTCTGCGGCAGTTGACACAGGGCTTCAGTGAACAGCTTTATCCGTCCTGAGAGCCCCAGTGCCTTGGAAACTCAGAAGGACGGTAAGTCCTCAAGGTGCCAGCCCCTGCTCCTCCCCCCAGATTGAGGGGTTAGCGTCCCAAACTCTCTCTGCAGGACCCATATCCAGAACGTGGAGGAGACCCATAGGCCTGCTGAGACTTGCTTCCAGAAGAGTTGAACCCACCCATAAAGTCCCCTGCTGCCTTTGGTGAGGCAAGCAGGAAAAGCGGGAACCTAGGTTAAAGGCCAGAGACAAGCCTGCCACTGAGGGGAAGATGCAGGATGACTTGCCATGTCATGTAGACTCCAGGGGTGCATCTCCTGAGGCCATGGTGACACCTCCCGCAGACAGGACTGGAGGGCAAGCTGTGTCCTAGGGTAGAAAATCAGAGGTCATGGCCTTGAAAAACTCAGGTATTCATACATTCTGCATTTGAGGGCCTACCACATGTCAGACACAATGTTAGATAGGAACTGTAGCTATGTTTGTCTCCCCTAGAGGTGAAAGGAAATGAAGGTTTTTACAAAAGCTTTATTGAAATATATTTCATATACTATTCAATTCACCCTTTTAAAGGATACAATTCAAGGGATTTTAGTTATGTTTACAGAATTGTGCAGCTATCACTCTATAAATACATCACCACTCTCTAATTTTAGGACTTTTTCATCACCCCAAAAAGAAATGCTATACTCATTACTAGCATTCCCTAATTCTCCTTCTTACCCTCCACCTGAGGCCTAGACATCCACTAATCTACTTTCTGCCTCCATGGATATGCCTATTTTAGGCATTTCATATAAACGGAATCCAACAATTTGTCATCAGTTATGCATGGCTTCTTTCATGTAGCATGATGTTTTCAAGGTTCATCCAATTTGTCAATACTTCATTCCCTATGTTAGTACTTCATTCACTTTTATTGCCACATAATATTCCATTGTATTGATATACCACATTTTAATTTTTTAAAATTTTACTTATGTGTTTTTTTATTGATACATAATATTTATGCATATTTCTGTGTTATGTGTGAAATTTTGTTATATGTATAGAATGTGTAATGATCAAGTCACGGTATTTAAGGGTATCTATCACCTTGAGTATTTACCATTTCTATGTGTTGGGCACATTTCAAGTCCTCTCTTCTAGCTATTCTGAAATATACAATAACCATTGTTGTTAACTGTATTCACTTCACTCCAACATCAAACATTAGAACTTATTCCTTCGATCTAACCATATGTTCATACCCATTAACCAATCTTTCTTCATCCCTACCCCCCCACTCCCACCCCCGACACACCCTCGCCAGCCTCTGGTATCTGTCATTCTACTCTCCACCTCCATGAGATCAACATATGAGTGAGTACATGTGATTTTTGTCTTTCTGTGCCTGACCTACTTCACTTAATGACGTCCAGTTCCATCCATGTTGCTGCAAATGACAGGATTTCTTTCTTTTTTATGGCCAAATAGTATTCCATTGTGTATATATACCATATTTTCTTTATCCGTTTGTCTGTTTATGGACATTTAAGTTGATTCCGTATCTTTGCTGTTGTGAATAGTGCTGTAGTAAACATGGAGGTGCAGGTATCCCTTTGATATACTGATTTCCTTTCTTTTGAATAAATATCCAGTAGTGGGATTGCTGGATTATATGGTAGTTCTATTTTTAGTTTTTGAGAAATCTCCATAATGTTTTCCATAGTGGCAGTATTAATTTACATTCCCACCAACAGTGTAAAAGAGTTCCTTTTTCTCCACATCTTTGCCAATGTGTTATTTTTTTTTTTTGTCTTTTTAATAATAGCTGTTCTAACTGCGGTAAGATGATATCTCATTGTGGTTTTGATTTGCATTTCCCTGATGGTTAGTTATGTTGCACATTTTTTCATATACCTCTTGGTGATCTGTAGGTTTTTTTTTTTGAGAAATATCTATTCATGTCCTATGCCTATTTTTTCATGGTATTATTTGTTTTTTTTTTTTACTGTTTAGTTGTCTGAGTTCCTTGTATACTCTGAATAGTAGTCCCTTGTTGGATGAATAGTTTGCAGATATTTTCTCCCATTCAACAGATTGTCTCTTCACTCTGTTGATTGTTTCTTTTGCTATGCAGAAGCTCTTTAGTTTAATATAGTCCCATTTGTATACTTTTGTTTTTGTTGCTTGTGCTTTTGAGGTCTTTGCCTAGACCAATGTCCTGAAGTGTTTTCCCTATGCTTTCTTCTAGTAGTTTTATAGTTTTGGTCCTATGTTTAAGTCTTTAATCTATCTTGAGTTGATTTTTGTATATGGTGAAAGATAGCGATCCAGTTTCAATCTTCTACATATGAATATCCAGGTTTTTCAGCGCCATTTATTGAAGAAGGCGTCCTTTCCCCACTGTATATTCTTGATGTCTTTGTCAAAAATCAGTGGGCTATAAATACGTAGATTTATTTCTGGGTTTTCTATTCTGTTCCATTGGTCTATGCACCTGTTTTTATACCAATACCTTGTTGTTTTGGTCATTATAGCCTTGTAATATATTTTGAAGTCAGGTAGTGTAATGCCTCTAGTCTCGCTATTTTTGCTCAGGATTGCTTTGGTTATTCAGGCTCTTTTTGGTTTCATAAAAATTTTAGAAGTTTTTTTTTTCTATTTATGTGAAAAATGACATAGGTATGTTGATAGGGATTTCATTGAATCTGTAGATTGCTTTGGGTAGTATGGTCATTGTAACAATATTAATTCTTCTGATCCATGAACAAGGGATGTCTGTCCATTTGTTTGTTTCCTCTTCAATTTCTTTCATCAGTGTTTTATAGTTTTCCTTGTAGAGGTTTTTCACCAACTTGGTTAAACTTATTCCTAGGTACTTAATTTTTTTAATAGCTATTGTAGGGATAATTGCCTTCTTGATTTCTTTCTCAGCTAGTTCATTATTGCTGTATAGAAATGCTACTGATTTTTAGATGTTGAGTTTTTAAATTTCAGAATTGCCTTTATTAGTATAAAATTTTTTTAAATTTATTTTTAAATTTCAGAATATTATGGGGGTACAAACATTTTGGTTACATACATTGCCTTTGCACTGCCCAAGCCAGAGCTACAAGTGTGCCCATCCCCCAGACAGTGTGCTCCACACATATTAGTTGTGAATTTACCCATGCCCTCCACCCACCTAGATGTTGATTTTGTGTCCTGCAACTTTACTGAATTTATTTGTCAGATCTAAGAGTTCTTTGGTGGAGTTTTTAGGTTTTTTTCTAGATATAAGATCATGTCATCTGCAAAGTGGAATGATTTGGCTTCCTCTTTTCTAATTTGGATGCCTTTTATTTCTTTCTTTTGCCTGATTGCTCTGCCTAGGACTTCTAGTACTATGTTGAATAGGAGTGGCAAAAGTGAGCATCCTTGTCTTGTTTCAGTTCTTAGAGGAAATTTTTTAGCTTTTCCCCAGTATGATGTTAGCTGTGGGTTTGTCATGTATGGCCTTCATTATATTGAGGTATGTTCCTTCTATGCCTAGTTTGTTGCAAGTTTTTATCAAGAAGGGATGTTGAATTTTATCAAATGCTTTTTTTTGTCTCTTGAGATGATCGTATGGTTTGTCTTTCGTTTTGTTGTGATGTAGCAATATTACATTTATTGATTTGCATATCTTGAACCAATCTTGCATCCCTGGGATAAATCTCACTTGATCATGGTGAATTATCTTTTTGATATTTTACTGGATGTGGTTTACTAGTATTTTGTTGAGAACTTTTGTATCTATATTCATCAGGGGTATTGCCCTGTAGTTTTCTTTTTTTGTTGCATCCTTACTGTGTTTTGGTATCAGAGTAATAATGACCTTATAGAATGAGTTAGGGGAGAATTCTCTCCTCTTTAATTTTGTGGAAAAGTTTGAGGAGAACTGGTGTTAGTTCTTTCTAAGTTTGGAAGAATTCAGCAGTGAAGCCATTGATCCTGAGATTTTCTTTGTCAGGAGACTTTTTATTACTGTTTCAATCGTACTACTTGTTTGGTTTATTCAAGTTTTGTATTTGATCCTGGTTCAATCTTGGTAGGTTGTATCTGTCCAGGCATTTATCCATTTCCTCTAGGTTTTCCAGTTTGTTAGTGTATAGTGTTGATGTTCGTAATAGTCTCTGATGATGTTTTGTCTTTCTGTGGTATTAGTTACAATGTCTCCTTTTTTGTTTCTGACTTTGTTTGTATTTTTTCCTAGTCTAGCTAGCAGTTTATAGATTTTGTTTATCTTTTCAAAAACCAGTTTCTCATTTAATTATTTTTTTGTATTTTTTAATCTCTTTTTTTTTTTGTCCTGTTCTAATCTTTATTATTTCTTTCCTTCTACTAATTTTGGGTTTGGTTTGTTCTTCATTTCCTAGTGCCTTGGAGTGCACTGTTAATTTGTTCATTTGAAATCTTTCTACTTTCTTTATTTGGGCATTTATTGCTATCAACTTCCCTCTTATCTTTGCTTTTACTGTATCCCATAGATTTTGGTATATTGTGTTTTGATTTTCATTTGTTTCAAGAATTTGATTTTCTCCTGAATTTCTTCCTTGATCTAGTGGTCATTGAGGAGCATGTTGTTTATATTACATATATTTGTATAGTTTCTAAAGTTCCTCTTGACAAGAGAAGGAAATCAAGGGTATCCAAATGGAATCAGAAGAGGTCAAACTATCACTCTTTGCTGATGATATGATCTTATATCTAGAAAACCCCAAAGATTATACAAAGAGACTACTGGAATTGATAAATAAATTCAGCAAAGTCTCAGGTTACAAAATCAATGTACACAAATCAGTAATGTTCATATATGCCAGCAACAGTCAAACTAAGAACCAAATCAAAGATTCAATGCCTTTCACAATAGCAACAAAGAAAATCAAATACCTAGGAATATATTTAACTAAGGAGGTGAAAGACCTCTACAGGGAGAACTATGAAACACTGAAGATGGAAACAGCAGAGGTTGTAAACAGGTGGAAAACCATGCCATGTTCATGGATCAGCAAAATCAACATTGTTAAAATGTCTGTGCTATGCAAAATGATCTACAGATTCAATGCAATCCCTGTTAAAATAGAATGCCTTTTTTTGCTTTGAGTACATACCCAGTAGTGGGATTTCTGTATCAAAAGGTAGTTGTAATTTTAGTTGTTTGAAGTATCTCCATACTACTTTACATAGAAGTTGTACTAGTTTTTAGTCCCACCAGCAGTGTATGAGTGTTCCTGTCTCTCCACGTCCATGCCAACATTTGTTGTTTTGGGACTTTTTGATAAAAGCCATTCTCACAATGAGTTAGGTGATATCTCATTGTGGTTTTGATTTGCATTTCCCTGATGGCTAGAGATGTTGAGCATTTCTTCATATGTTTGTTGGCCATTAGTCTGTATTCTTTTGAAAAGTTTCTGTTGATGTCCTTTGCCCACTTTTTGATGGGGTTGTTTGTCTTTTTCCTGTTAATTTTCCTGAGTTCTATACAGATTCTAGTTATCAGCCTTTTATTGCATGTGTAGCATGTGAACATTTCTCTCCCGTTCTGTAGTTTCTCTGTTTACTCTAATGATTATTTCCTTGGCTGTACAAAAGCTTTTTAATTTGATCAGGTCTCATTTATTCATTTTTACTATTGCTGTGATTACTTTTGGGGTCTTCTTCATAAATTTTTTGCCTAGGCCAATGTCTATAAGAATTTTTCCAACATTTTCTTCTAGAATTCTTATGGTTTCATGCCTTAGGTTTAAGTATGTTATCCACTGTGAGTTGACTTTTGTGAGAGGTAAGAGATACAGATCCTGGTTCAGCCTTCTACATGTCACTATCCAGTTTTCCCAGTACCATACATTGAATAGGGATTCTTTACCCCAGTGTATGTTTTTGTCTGCTTTGTTAAAGATCAGATGGCAATATGAGGATGGTTTTGTATCTGGGTTCTCTGTTCCATTCCATTGGTCTATGTCTCTGTTCTTGTGACATTACCATGCTATTTTGGTTACTATAGCCTTGCAGTATAGCTTTAAGTCTGGTAAATTGATGCCTCCCAATTTGTTCTTTTTGCTTAAGGTTGCTTTGTCTATACGGGGTCTTCTCTGGTTTCATATGAGGCATAGAATTATTTTTTCTAGATCTGCAGAAAATGATGTTAATATTAATACTTCTTCTACTACCCTAGATAGAGCTGGAGCCCATTTTTCAAAGTGAAGTATCACAAGAATGGAAACACAAACACCACATGTACTCACCATTAAATTGGCAGTAATTGATCAACACTTGGTTCTAGCTTTGAAAATGATGGATTAGCAATGACCTCCTGGCTCTCTATTCCCAGAGAAGAGGTGAAGAACTCAGACAGCTACACACAGTGGATCATTCCCCCACAAGAACAGCATTGTGAATCTGTAGAAAAACAGTGTGGGACACACAGCACAGAAAAAAAAAAAAAGAGTGAATGGGAGATAGGATCACAAAGACTGGAGAGTATGAGATATACAATAGGGAGTTGAGTGTGGGATGGCTGTGCCTGCCCAGCCAGCTAGTGCAATGGGATCTCACCCACAGGAGGACGCCTGGCTCCTCCCTTGACCTCCAAACCCACTCAGACAGGGACACACATGAAGCCGATGCAAAGTCATGGCAGGGGACAACAGGCTCTTTGGAGAGGAGACAATAGTGGGAAACATTTTGAACTGCTTGGTGCTCTGTGCTAGGACTGCACTGGGTGGGGGGGGGGACGAGTCTGAGTGGTCACTTCCCTCCACTGCGCAAGGGAGTTTGGAGACAGGCACCTCGCCTCTCATGGTCAGCGGGACCAGAACAAAGGAGGTGAACACTGAAAAAGGGGGCTTTGTTCCTGGAAACTGCTGAGGATTCGGCTGACTCAGGGCAGGAGAGAAAGCGCAGGACCCTCTGCAAGGCAGACATGAGACTGCAGGACTGTGATGCAGAGGGGACAGCTGGCATCCTGTTGATTCAGCCTGCGGAACCGGCATCTACCAACTCCTGAGCGGTTGCCCTCAGTGCTAGATCTCTGCGGGTGGGCAGCTGCCATTTTGGGGGTCAACAGCCCAGAGACACTGGTGCGCTGTGGTTTGGGGCATCACCTCCGCCAGCCCAGGGACTTTCCTGCGAGGCACAGTGGGCTCCGCCCTTGCAGGTGGGGAGAAGCGAGAAAAGCCACTTTCTCTGTGCAGCTGGCGTGACTCTGCAGGACTTTGGTGCTGACAAATAGTCCGCAACCTGTTGATTCAGCCGCCTGGCCAGTGTCAATGGGTGGATCTTGAGTGCTTCCCCCCAATGCCGGTTCTCCAGGGATGGGAAGCTACTGTCTGTGGGATCTCCAGATGCTGGAGTGCGTGGTCGTCTTGGGCAACACCCGTTCCCCAGCCAGGCAACTTTTGTGCTGGGCACAGCAGGCTCCACCCTTGGAGGTGGGGAGAAGTGAGAAAAACCACTTTCTCTGTGCAACTGGTATGAATCTGTAGGGTCTTGGTGCTGAACAATAGTTGGCATACTGATTTGGCCCAACGGACTGGTTTAGGTCATCTAATAAGAACGTAATTCTAGGGCTCACACTCCCGTATCCGGGCAGCTGCCAGCATCAGGGTTCCTGAACAGGGAAGGAAAATCCTGGCCAGAGACCTCAGCAATTGCACCAATTGACCATTCATTCCCCTATCAGGAGCAGCCTCCTAAGTGTGGTGAAAGAGCCTTGAATAACATACTAGTGGCTCCCCCTAGCGCCAGATCAAGAACCATAGAAGTACACACACCCAGGTATGCAGGCACCAGCTGCGATCTATCTTGCCCTTACACCCACCTTAAGAGGGGACAGGGTCCAAGTAACTGTCAGGAATGGCAAGACCCTTCCCAAAGATCGGGGCATTCATATATCCCATCCGTGGGACAACAGCCTAACACAGAGGCAGCAGATTACCTTGATAACTGGCTCTGCCATGCAAACTACAACCAATGACAGAGAGGGTAACCCCATAGCTCAACACAGTGCCTTCCATCTCAAGCTATTAGAGGGCAGTGGAGTCATACACACAAGTGCAATCCACCGTCTGGGACCTTAAGCCAGGGGACCAAACTCACCCCATTGGCAAGAGGTGAAGACAACAGATCAGAGGTAACCCAACTTGCTAAAGTACCTCTAAGCCAATATAGGACCAGCATGCTTCTTCCCAGCACTGTCAGAGAACGTCCCTTGGGGGCTTGGAGATGGGGCCATAAACAAGTCCTAGCACCCCTCGTTCTTGACCAAGTAGCCTGATGAGAATCAGCAAAAGAACACAGAAAACATGAAATATCAAAGAGAAATGTCACCCCTAAAAGAAATCATTAGACCCTCAACAATGGATATGAATTTAAACGAAATTATTAAAATGACAGAGGAAGAATTCTAAATATGTATTGTAAGAAAACTCAATGTAATTGAAGAGAAAATAGAAACCCAAGACAAAGAAGGCACAAAAAGAATACAGGAAATGAATGAAAAATTCTCTAAAGAAATTGAAATATTATGAAAGAACCAAACAGAAATACTGGAAATGAAAGAAGCATTTAAGGAACTACAAAACACAGTGGAAAGCCTCAAGAATAGATTGGATTACACAGAGGAAAGAATCTCAGAGCTTGAAGATAATGCCTATGTGCTAAACAAATCAGATAAAGAAAAAGAATACAGAAGCAAGAGACAGGAACAAAACATACAAGAAATGTGGGATTATGTAAAGAAACCAAATATAAGAATTACAGGCATCCTGGAGAGAGAAGAAGAAAATACACAAGGGCTGGAAAATATTTCTTGGAATACTGGAGGAAAATATGCCTGGCCTTGCCAGAAATCTAGATATCCAGTTACAAGAAGCACACAGAACTCCTGGAAGACTCAATGTGAAAAGGCAATCACCGTATCACATAGTTATTAGCTGGCCAAAGTAAACATGAAAGAGGCAATCCTTCGAGCACTGAGACGAAAACAGCAGATTACCTACACAGGAAACCTATCAGACTAACTGCAGACTTAGCAACTGAAACCTTACAAGCTAGAAGGAACTGGGGAACTATCCTCAATATTTTGAAACAGAATAATGGCCAACCTAGAATTCTTTACCCAGGAAAACTAAGCTTCATCTATGAGGGAGAGATAAAGACTTTCCCAGACAAGCAATCACTGCTGGAATTTGCGAAGACCAGACCTGCCCTGCAGGAAGTACTCA
This sequence comes from Lemur catta, assembly GCF_020740605.2. Lineage (NCBI taxonomy): Eukaryota > Metazoa > Chordata > Mammalia > Primates > Lemuridae > Lemur > Lemur catta. The sequence goes on from NC_059128.1 coordinate 98,799,626, forward strand.
GACCTGCATTATACACCAAACAGTGCAATAGACACCCACCAATGTAAAATCACTCAAGAGCTAAATTCCAAAACCTGGATTTCACAATGGTCGAGAGGTAAAACAACACAATAAGAATTTATCCAACAATATGAACAGAAATCTACCCCAAATACCAATTCTCTCTATAAATGTGAAAGGCTGGAATTGTCCTCTGAAGAGACATAAACAGGCTAAGTGGTTAAAAAATTATAAGCCAAGTATCTGCTATCTCCAGGAAATGCATCTAACCTACAATGACGCTTTCCCAGGTCAAGGGTTGGAAAACAAACTTTCAGGCAAATAGAATCCAAAAGATAGTGGGGGTAGCTATTCTTATTTCAGATAACATAAACTTTAAAATAGCAAAAATAAAGACAGACAAAGATGATCACTATATAATGGTGAAGGGAAAAGTCCAACAAGAAGACTTAACAATTCTTAATATTTATGCACCCAACACAGGAGCACCTAGATACATAAAGCAAACCCTATTTGATCTAAATAGCATGATAAACAGTAATGCCATAGTAGCTGGGGATTTCAACACCCCACTGACTGAACTGGACAGATCCTCCAAGCAGAAAATAAAAAAAGAAACAATGGACTTAAACAGAGCTCTAGAACAAATGGGTCTAACAGATATCAACAGAACATCCCACCCAAATAAAGCCAAATATACATTCTTCTCATCAGCTCACGGAACTTTCTCCAAAATTGATCACATCTTAGGATACAAATCAGACCTCAACAAATTTTAAAAAATAGAAATTATATAATGTATCTTCTTAGACCACAGTGGTATAAAATTAGAGATCAATTCCCAAGAAACACTCACCAGTTCACAAAGTCATGGAAATTAATCAATCTATTGTTGAATGACTATTGGTTCAATGAGGATATCCAGATGGAAATCAAAAGATTCTTCAAACTAAATGATAACGGGGACACAAGTTATCCAAATCTGTGGAATACAGCAAAAGCATTCCTGAGAGGAAAACTAATAGCATTAAATGCTCACATCCAAAAGACAGAAAGCTCACACACAAATCAACAAAGTAATAAACCATGGAAAAGGAAAAGCAATTTAGTTCTAAAACTAGCTGAAGAAAAGAAACAACTAACATCAGAGTAGAACTAAATGAAATTGAGAATAAAAGAACTATACAGAAGATCAATAAAACCAAAAGTTGGTTTTTTGAAAAGATAAACAACATTGACAGCCCTATTGCTAGATTGACAAGAACTAGAAAGGAGAGGACTCTAATAAACTCAATTAGAAATGAAAAAGGAGAGGTCGCTACAGACATCATGGAAATACAAAATATTTTCTTGGAACACTATAAAAATCTATATGCCCCCAAACTACAAAATGTGGAGTAAATGGACAAATTCTTGGAAACACACAACCTTCCTGAGCTCAATCAGGAGGAAATAGAATTCCTGAACAGACCAATGTCAAGCACAGAAATTGGAGCAGCAATTAAAAATCTTACAACAAAAAAAAGTTCTGGATAGTAAACTGTGGTATATGTATACCATGGAGTATTACTCAGCTATAAGAAATAACAGTGATACAACATCTCTTTGGTTCTCCTGGAGAGAGTTGGAACCCATTATATTAAGTGAAGTATCCAAAGAATGGAAAAACAAGCATCACATGTACTCACCAGAAAATTGGTTTCCCTGATCATCACCTAAATACACATCGGGGAAGGATACCAATTGGATAGCAGACTGGGATGGGGGGTGGGGGGAGGGGATGGGTGTATGCCTACATGATGAGTGCGTTGCACACCCTCTGGGGAATGGTCATGCTTGAAGGTGCTGACTCGGGGAGGTGGGGGGTGGGGGGAGGGGATGGAGGTATGACTACATGGTGAGTGCCAGGCGCACTGTCTGGAGAATGGACACGCTTGAGGCTCTGACTTAGGGGGTGGGCAGGACACAGACAATGTATATAACCTGAGCTTTTGTACCCCCGTGAAGAGCTGAAATAAAAAAAAAAAAAAAAGTCCTGGACCAGACAGGGTTATACCTGAATTTTACCAAACCTACAAAGAACTCATACCTATACTGCAGAAATTATTTCACAACATTGAGAAGGATGGTACCTTCCCAAACTCATTCTAGGAAGCCAGTATCACCTTGATACCAACGCCAGGAAAGGACACAACAAAAAAAGAAATCTACAGACCAATATCCCTTATAAATACAGATGGAAAAATCCCCAACAAAATCTCAGCAAACTGAATCCAACACCACATGAAAAAAATAATTCCTCATGATTGGATGGGCTTTATCCCAGAGATGTAAGGTTGATTCAACATACGCAAATCTAGAAATGCAATTCATCACATAAATGAAAGCCAGAACAAAGATCATGTGATTCTCCCAATAGACACAGAAAGAGCATTTGACAAAATCCAGCCCACTTTTATGATAAAACCCTTAACAAAATAGACATAGATGGGACATACCTTAAAATGATTAAGTCTATATATGATAAACCCATAGCCAATATCATACTAAACGGGGAAAAATTGAAAGCATTCCCACTTAGAACTGGAACCAGACAAGATTGCTCACTATCTCCATTTCTATTCAACATAGTGGTAAAGTCATTTCCAGAGCAATCAGACAAGAGAGGGGAATTAAGGTGCATACTTTCTGGGGGATGGGCATGCTTGTGGCTCTGATGTGGGCAGTGCAAAGGCAATATATGTAACCAAAGTGTTTGTACCCCCTAATATTCTGAAATTTAAAAATAAATAAAATAAAATCTTCTAGACAATGTAAGACTAAAATCCAAAATGCCAAAGGTAAGTTTTATAAAATTCATTTATCTGTAAATATTGAGCTACTGTGGATATTTACTTTTAACGGGGGATTTTATATCTTCAGATGTTTTTGTTTTGCACATTATTATCCTTTTCTTTCATTTTGAAGAACTCCCTTTAGCATTTCACATAAGGCAGATTTGGTTGCCATGAATTCCTTCAGCTTCTGTTTCTCTGGGAATGTCTTTATATCTCCTTCATGTCTGAAGATACAGCCAGGTGCAGTGGCTCATGCCTGTAATCCTAGCACTTTGGGAGGCTGAGGGCCTCCTATTGGCTGAACACAAGTGTAGAAGAGAGGGCAAAGGAGGTTGGTGATAAAGTTTATAAAGGTCAGCTTCCAGACAGCGGAAAAGTGTGGAAAATGGGTTCAGAACAGCAAATAGAGACAATCTAGCACAATGATGAAACTCTAAATCATGGACCCCACAGAACTGTTAGCTAAACCCTGCACATAACCTGGATGCACACTGGTCACAAATGAACAAAGTACACAGTGTATGTGAAGATGGAGATTTGGGGCCTCCACCGTGAGCTGTAGCATACACTGGTTGCACCAGTTAGTGTTGTGCAGGAAGAAACCTCGTCCAGCTCAAAGTGCTCAGGTGAAAGCGACATTATCATAAGTGTTTTTCTTTAGCACTGTCACACATCCCATTGAACATGTCATACAGAGGATCTCAATAAATACTACTTCAAAACCTCAGCAGCTACCTCGTATGTGCCACAGCAATGGACTTTATTCCTTAATACTCTACCAGCCCCAAACTACTCATGATTTATTCCTCAAGAGCTTATCACCCTTTGGGAAAGCAACCACCATCCAAAAGCTGCTCTCCGTGTCTTCAGACCTGGTCTTAAGGTCATCAACCTGACACTGAAGGCAGTGAGCATGTTTTATTCATTTCTGAGTCTTACAAAGTGCTACACAGAAATACTAAATAAAAATGAGTTTAACCTTTTTTCTGTGTCTTCAACTGTGACCATTTACTTGGCACCAGATCATGTACCAATACACACTGGCAAACTGATCTTTCTCTACTTATTCTTCTTTTGGTGGTAATTTTTATATTGTAATTTCCATACAGAAATTTTTAGTGCTTCATCTACATCTTAAAAGCTTTCTTTTATTTGTTTGGTATTTGTTTCCACCTTTCATGTTTACTCAACCAAGAGTATGGGTATATTTTAAATTTGTAACCATTTGATTGTTTCCTTCCGATCCTATGAAATGATAGCTTGAGTAAATGAAAAATTTTCCCCACGTCCTGACTATTGATTTTGTTTATTTTAGTAAAATTTAATATTGGCCAGAAAACATTCAGCCCTCTGGTCATTCTCTACATCCCACAAAAGCAGCCAAATGCTTAATATAAGCTACTTCATCAGAATAAACAGGAAGAATCCCTTCCATTACATACAAAAAAATAATAACTGGGGAGATATCTTCTGCTCTGAGATTATTATCCTGTGGTCTTTGATCTTGGTACAACCTTCCTCCAAACCCCACTTCAATGTTTAAGGAGAATAGTATCTACTTTTAAATCCCTGCAGTCTTGCACCAAGGTCATTTTATCCCGCACCGTGTGACAATCTCAAGATCACCAGGATGCTGTTTGGGGTTACCATAGACACACAGTCATTATTTCAGTACTGGCTTGCTCTCAGCACCAGGTGGGACCTAGGGGTCAGGGTCTCTGAGCAAGGGAGTCCCATCCCATCCTCTGTCCTCTATTTCAGCTGATGTTGCTCTCTCATTCTCACCAAGAAAATTAAAAGCATGTACAGTTTAAGAGGAATGGGGGTAGGCAGGGGCGGGGGGCTGGATGGAGGTTTCTGGGGCCCACACACAGAAAGGTTTGCCTATGCCTGGCTGGGAGGAGCACTAATTAACATCCCGCTCCCTTTCCAGGGCCCTCCCAGAGTCCCCTCATCACTGGGGAGTCAGGGAGAGCTAGTGAATGTAGGGTCAAGTAGCAGTAACTTTGTTACTGGCCAGCAATTGGATGATAATTTGACTTAAGCTTGGTTTGGGGAAATTAAAAATAAAAAAGAACTTTAAAAAGGGAAAAGCTGTAATCCTGAAAGCCAGAAGGAGAGGAAATTGCTAACAGAATCTTGAGTAAAATTCACTCCCACTTAGAGAAAGCTGTACCCAAGTCACAAGACCTGATACTGTCTTTATCCCACCACCCTGCTGTCCTCAGCTCCTTCGCAGCTGCAGTGGCCCCTGAAAAAGTAGTCCTGCCTACAGATAAGCAGGTCTAGGGCTTGCAGGAAGGCGGGACTCCCAGAAATCTGGCTCTGCCTTGGAGCTGCCCTGGTTCACATCCAAAAATGTGCCTCGGCCATATCTCTGGAGTACGAGGCGGTAGTCTGAGAGCTTTGGGATTTCCACCCCACTGCACATGAGCTGCTACCCGTCAAAGAGATAGACTTCACTGGTGTCTGCCCCCGACCCCAAACTCAAAATCAACATTTATGCCCAAATTGGTCTATTTATATATTTTTTAAAGAGAAGTATTTTTTTATTTGTTTTCATTTTTCTTTCCTTGCCAAGAGTTTAGGGGCTTGTGGCACATTTGTGGCTGCCTTAGTGTAAATATATTACTTATTAACTTAGCAATGTACTTGGTAGTGTCTTTTTATTTCCCAGTGACTTCCAATTTTCTTGCATGACATAAATCCACTCTGTTAAATGTTGGGCACGTCTCTTCTTTCTCACTCCTTTGATTTATTCTACAGGATATTTCAGTCTAGAAATATTGTAAATTACTATGATGACATAAAATTGGCTTGAAATGGGTTTTATTTCACTTTGTGGGTCCTTTGTAGCAAGTGGACAAACTTTAAAGTGTCTTATACTTGAACTAAACTTAAATTTCATTGAACATTCAAAAAAATATATTCCTCTATTTCCTCTGTTTCTGGAACTAAGATACCAAGGGCAAATATAGGATGTATGTTTCATAGGATTGATAAAATTGCACAATACTGTAGATTTGTGGAATCAAGACTTTAGAAATGTGATCCATACTTAATAATTTCTATATATGACTTTCTAATTTGAATATAAAATTCATATGTGCTTTTCTTTTTCTGCAATTACTTGTGCGTTGAATTCAACCACAAAGCCAAAATGGAACATTTTCAGAGGGATCTTTATTTGTGTTCTGTGATTTGCTCACTGAGAAATAAGTAAGTCATATGACCCAAATGTACTGAATTGTTTTTTCCGGACTATTGCAGGGGTACAAATGTTTTGGCTACATGAATTGTACTGACTTTAACATAATTCTTAGCCTCGGTTAATGGAATAGGGAATACTTGTGTACCTTCTTTCATAATAACTGTTGACTGTATGCAAGTAAAATTTGGCAAACTCATAATTTAAAGACCTCGTTCTATGCCTGTTTTTTCCTTAAAACTACTGCTTTGTAGGCAGTGTGATAATATGCATATGCCAGTCACTTTAATATTTTCCTACAGAGGCAGCTGGTTGCCCTAATGGTGGATGCTCTGTTCAATGATGGTGAGCTACTGTTCTACTTAGGAAGTCAGTCCACTGGGATGGTCTCCACAAGGGCTTCAGTGGCCCCCTCTTGATTAACACCTGAAACATTGTTAATTACCACAGTGAAGGTAACCCCATAATCATTCAATAAGGCTGCCTATGTCAGAAACTCAAATTTTTACCTATTTGGTGGTCTGAATAGTTTTCTCTGGTATGATTTATCAGTGCATAGTCAATCCAGTCGATCTTCCTGTTGAAAAGCAGTAGACACTATAAATGCCTTTCTTCTTGTAAAAGGTACTCTTTTTTTCTAAGTCCTACATGGACTTCCATGAGCCATTCTTCAAGGACATCAGAATTCCCACCTAGAACTCGAAAGGTCCCTTTTTCATGGATCCTCAGCCCAGGCCAAGGGGATTTGATAATCTGAACTCCAGCCCTTCTTTGCAAACAGGCTGAAAGAATAACATAATATTAATGTCTATCTGTGCTTAGAGTTTTGAGCTATTGATCAGAGTCCAAAATTGGCTTATGTGGGAGAACTTACAGTTAAAGACATAAAGAAATACCATTTAATACATGTTTCCAAAATGTGTTTCTCACACATTTCCACTGTGAGAAAGAGGTTCTGTGGTCAAACACGTTTAGGAACCTCAGCATAACCTGGTTCCCTCCTAGACATTCCCTGTACTTATCAGCAGCAAAGAAATGTGTGCAATTTCTGAAATTTACTAAAATATTTGAAAAGTTAGGAAAATGTTACGGTAACAGCATGGATTCTTAAGTCAGATAGGTTCAAATGAGATCTGCCTCATCACCGGCTGGTGACAATGGGCAAGTTACTCACCCTTTCTGACTCATTTCTCTCATCTGTGAAATGGAGATAACAATACTATAGATCTCAAAGAATTATTATGAGAGTTATTGAATTATTGTATGTAAAGCATTTAGAATAGCACCTAGCACATAGGTGCCATTATTATTGTTAATTCCTGCTAATATCTCCCAAACTAGTTTTCCATCATATATACTTTAGGAAATGCTGGCTTAATAAAACATTTACTTGTTTCTTTCCTACCAATGATGACAAGGAAATAGTCCTTGATATTGGAATATTCATTGTTCTGGAATTTTCTTTCTTTTTTCTGTATCCTTTCAAAAGTCAGTACTTGGTTTCAACTCCCCATCCCTGCACTCTCAGGTCTTGCTCACACTTTCAAAATTGATTCCAGAGTGACCTGAATGGTAAACAAAATGAGGAAGAAGAAAGGGGGTGTAATCATGAATGCTATGCCTGCCTGCCTTCTATCCTTCTTTCCTTCTTTCCTTCCTTCCTTCTCTTTCAAGTGAATACACACAAGCGCGCGCGCACACACACACACACACACTCAGAGGCTGTCACAGAAGTCCCAATGATGCACCCTGAAACTGTTTCTATGGTCCCCATCACAATTCCTTATGATCTTATATTTTTATGTCATAGAATGCTGACAGGAAGAAAATCCTGATTGCCTTCCAAAATACCTAACTTTTATTTAGGGTATATGATTGTTACTCTTTAGCAGAGTTATGGATGCTTTAACAGCTTCTAAAATAAACTCCAGCAACAATGACAACAACAGCTTAGTTGACTTGACTGAAATGAGTGGTAAAAGGTATTGACAGCATCAATAGCAGTACCAGGTTTCCATAACACACTATAAGAGTCTCTAGGTAACTTTCTTTTTGTATCTAAGTGGAAAAAATAAGAATAGATCAGAAGAGGGACACTTCTTACTCACAGACTGTCTGTGACTCTTAGTCAATAGCAGACAAAACCCTTAGGAAACTATCAGAATGCCTATGTCTGAGACTCTATCAAGAATGAGCCAAGATGGGAGGAACACTTGAGCTCAGGAGTTCGAGACCAGCCTGAGCAAGACCGAGACCTCATTTCTCCTAAAAATAGAAAAATCAGCTGGACGTGGTTGCCCGTGCTTATAGTCCCAGCTACTCAGGAGACTGAGGCAGGAGGATTGCTTGAGCCCAGGAGTTTGAAGTTACAGTGAGCTATGATGATGCCACACTGCACTCTAGCCCAGGGTGACAAAAGCAAGATTCTGTCAAAAAAAAAAAAAAAAAAAGAATGAACCAAGAGAGGGGAGAATTTTATTTGGAAGCAAGGAGGTGGTAGCAGTGAACAGGGAGCAAAGAAGCCCTCCATGCAAAGAAAGGAGCTAATAGACCCTTTATCTGTCCCTCACCCTCCAGAGTTCTCTGCCACGATGTGAGGTTGGTGCCCCAAACCCAAACTACCATCACGTTGGATGGAGCTCCTGCCTCAAGCTTGCAGTTACTTGATCCTATTTGAGGGGCAGGAAAGATATCTATGATTCATGAAGAGCACAAAGGTGGTGGAGGGACTTGAGAATCAGTCTGAATTTGAATTTGAAGCAAAATTTAAGCTCAAAATGCTGTTACACGTGATGGTTAGGTTCAGAAATAAAAAACTGCATTTAAATCTTGATTCATTAAACTTTTTGGACGGGCTTAAAATTTTTCATTCAAACATATAAAGATTTATTTCTAGGGAAAAATGAAATATCAGGTTCCAAATAACTGATTTACATGAGAATTGTTTTAGGGCCAACAAACGTGTAATTTGTAGAATAATTATAGCCAATTTGAGCCAAAATAAGTAAGTATATGAATTTATGTTGTTACTTACTATGTACATTTCTATCCTTTAGCAACACAAGAGCAGAAAATGTTGATGGAGCCCAAAGCGAAAGGTGATGCCTTTATATCATATATATATGTACACACACATACACACACACATATACACACACGGATATATACACACATGCATATATACACACACATACATACACACATACACATACATATGTATATAGGTATGAAAAGGGAGAGAGAGAAAGTGAAAGAGATGTGGGGGCAATTAAGATTGGTGAAATTCAGTTTCAGAATTTTTCATGAGAAACTAGTTTTCAGGACACTGATTCTGAAATTCTACCTAAAAATTTAGGTCTTCCAGTGAGCTAAGTCATGTTTACTATATCTTTTAGACTCAAAGAATTTTGCTGTTCAAATAAATTGGTCACATCATGGCTCAAAGTGGTAAATCTCCAATTATATGTTTTTGCATTTGTTGATATTTAAAGTAAAATAGAACTCCCTGGGTTCAATGACGTTGACGAAGACATTGACTATCTTGCTTCATCTGAGTAAGTCAGTTTGAAGTTTAGAGGGAGAGATCTACTGATGGATCTTTAGGAAGACAGAGATAGTGCTGAGGCAAGAAGGAAAAAGGAAACTATGGAAAGATATTGAAATGTATGAGAGAGAGAGTACATAATAAAGAATCTAATTGAATTTGCAGACAAGTGCCATATTTGAAAAAAATTCCATTTATATGGAAATAAATGCCCTTTTAGTTTTAAAATGTGACAACCTTAGAAGAGAGTAACTTTACTGGAAGTTTCTTAACAGAGGAATACAGAATGCTGCTTACTCTTCAATGTAGTTCTTTCTCACTATTCCTGGATATTGCCTGATTACCAGTTTTGTAGACTTTGTCTATGAGCAAATGGGACTGATAAAAGCAAACATGTTTTGCTGACTAAAGACCTCTTCATGCTCACTGAGATTTTATTAATTTTGATTTGTTTATAAGTAATCTCACCTATAGTACTTCCTATTGCACTGATCTGAATGCATTTTACCATGGACTCATTGTAATGAAACAATACATTCTTAAAATTGCTTGTGTCTGAACTGCAGAAATACTCAGGAGATGTTTTTCTTCTGCCTCTCTCTTGCCCAATTATATAACCATTCACCAGCTTTGTTAATGTTGGAGAGAGAGTATTACCAAAGTACTACTGGTCACTGTTGCAATTTGTTGTTGTCTGAACAAAGATTACATTGGAAACAAAGGAGGCAACTGATGAATAAAACAGTTCTTCAAATTACCCTGAATTTTCATTTTCTAGAATTTTTTTGATCATGGGCCATCGGTGAAGAGTTCACTTTGCCACTTAACTAAATAGTATGTCTGCACATTAGCTGTACATTTTCTGCAATGCGGCTGCCAGGGATAGGGCAAAATTTGGATAATTCGGGCAAGGCAAGCTTTTCCTTCTTACCACACTCTGAATGAAAGAAAGGTTTTTCTTTGGAGGATAAGCAGTAGTCCCTGTGACAAACACCGGTATTTCAGACCAGGGGATAGTCTTGGATCTGGAGTGAAAGCTGCAATCAGTGCTTGGCTTTGACATCTCATATTCACTTGACACTCAGCAAGTCTCTAACCATCTTTCAACTTTAGATTATTCATCTGTAACTGGTAATAATGCTATATGAGATATCTATATGCTGAGAATTATATAAAAAATTAATAAAAGTAAAATAATGTATGTGAAAGTGCTTTGAAAACTAAAGCTCTATAAATATGCTTAATGCTAAAACCCAAAATAACACAAAAAAATTTCATTATCGGAAAATAGGAATTCATCATTTGCAAACTAGATGTGCTCATTTAAAATTGGAATATTTAACTTTGTCATTGGATTGAAAAATGCCTTATTAAGCATATCAGTCCTTTTTATATCTTATGTAGTACAAGTAATTTTCCCCAGGTTGTCTTGCTTTTCATTATATAGAAACTTATGAGCTTCATGTAGTCAAATATAGTTAGTAGTTTTCTTTATGACTAATGTCTTAAGGGTTGTACTCAGAAAGTTCTCTTATCTTAAGATTATAAATATATTCACCAAAATATCTTCTCCTATATTTTGAATTCATTTTCTACATTTAAATAAAGCATAGTAAGTGGTATTATTGTTAGTGGTCCCTATTAATGTCTTCCCAAACTAATGTTCCAGGAGATACACCTTAGGAAATGCTGGTTCAGTGATACATTTAATATGACCCAAGGATGCTGCAAGAACAAATGTTGATATGTTTGTGACATGTCTTCGGGTTTCCTGTGAAGTTTATCTATTCATTCATCACTTGCAGATTTGACGTTTCATAGGCATGTGTGATGTGTAAAAGTTCATTTGAAGAATAATTTTCAGTGCAAAAAATGTTTAAAAGTGAGGTATATGATGATGATGCAAAAATGGGATCTCCAGACATTTCAATTATCACTAGGAAGACCTAACAAAATGTCTAACACCTACTTTTAGAGATATCTAAAGTGTGAGAGAGATGATTTAGTTAACAAAAAGTAAGTATGAAATTAAAATGCCTATTTTCTCTAAAATCTCAGAATTCAGTTTTGTACTTATTGTCATGACTATTTATGAGATTCTTTTTAAAGACAAGCTAAATGCAAATTCTTAATATATTATGAAATCTTTTATATGAGATGATGGAAAGTAATTTCATGCCCTTTTAAAGGTTAGATGAGGAATTTGAATATCATTTTCAGATCAAGTTATCCCCTCTATTAAATATTACACTATTTCATGGTTCAAATCTCCTTTGTGGCTGAGAGATGGTAGAGAGAACTAACATAGTCTGGTTGACTGACGACACAAATCAGTTTCCCAGAGTTATATGTTAATGGGCACTATGTGTTAGGCATCTACTATGCAGCTTGGCATGTCCATGTTTCCAAGCACACTAACTCATGTTAATCAAATTTGCAAGACAAATTGACACATTTGAATCCCAGTTTATTAATCTGAGCCTGATACATAGTTGGGAGGGGACAGAATGTTCATAATAGTTGGTAAGCACATTCTCTTCTCAGAATAAATATCTTCTTAGAGCACCCAATCAAGATATGTGGAGGAGGATAGTCAGGATAAGGGCAGTTGGGTGATTTCAAGGACCACGTCCCAACTGGTCCAGGAAACCTCTGTCAGTCTGGTCAAAGCTCATGGTATAGCGGCCCATGTGAAATCTTTGAGAACTCTTCTCTTACTCTATGTAGGCTCAATCCCTTTCATAACATTAGAACTTTCATATCACCATAAGTTAGATCCAGATGATCTGACATTATTTTTAGTCAACTAGCTGAGACCAGGAGACTTGCTGGTCCCTTGACTCCCATCCATCATTTATTTACAGATCATCTGTAGTCAGTTACTTGTGCTGCTGACTATTCCTATTTGCTTTGTGTGGATTCTCACCAGTCTTACTTTCTGAGTGTGACATTTTCTATGGACTGAGGGTAACAGCATGGCATGGAGTTTCTTTCCTATTAATGATGATTGTGTCATTTTGTGAGGGATATAGCACATATTTATGTTGCCTGCCAAGCAACAGAATTCCAAGTAAAGCATTGGTCAATATTTTAGAACCAAATAATTCTCAAGTAACTTATTTAGAATATATTACAACAAAAGGAAATGGTTCTATGCTTCTAGTAGGTTTTATTACACCTATCTTGAAGTTTTGACATCCACAATATCAATAGAAGAAATTTAAAAAAATCTGGGACAAAATTGTACACTGCCCAGTGATGTAGTGGTGTTCTAGCTTAGAATTTGCTGTAGAATAACTAGTTTTTTCTACTTGAACTCATTTCTGATGTTTGTAAAGTTCTATTTCATGTGTTTGTATGGTTTTCAATGTTCTTCTTATTGACTTCTAGTTTTATTCAGTGGTCAGAGAAAGTACTTGATATGATTTTAAATTTTTGAATTTTTTAAGACTTGTTTTGTGGCCTAACATATGGTCTTTCCTTGAGAACGATCCATGAGCTAAGAAGAAGAACATGTATTTTGCAGCTTTTCAATGAAATGTTCTGTAAATATCTATTAGGTCTATTTGGTCTATAGTACAGATTAAGTCAAATATTTCTGTGTTGATTTTCTGTCTGGATGGTCTGTTCAATGCTGAAAGTGAAGTGTTGAGGTCTCCAACAATTATTGTATTGGGGTCTATCTCTCTCTTTAGCTCTGATAATATTTGCTTTATATATCTGGGTGCTCCAGTGTTAGGTGCAGATATATTTATAATTGTTATATACTTTTACTAAATTGACTCCTTTATATTATGTAATGATCTTCTTTGTCTCTTTTTATAATAGTTTTTGCCTTGAAACCTATTTTATCTGATAGAAGTATAGCTATTCCTGCTCTTTTTTGATTTCTATTTGCATGGAATATCTTTTTCCATCCTTCTATTTTCAGTCTATGTGTATCTTTATAGGTGAAATGGGTTTCTTGTAGACAACATATACTTAGGTCTTATTTTATTATCTGTTCAGCCACTCTGTCTTTTGATTGGAGAGTTTAGTCTATTCACATTCAATGTTATTAATGATAGGTAAGGACTTACTACTGCCATAGTGTTATTTGATTTCTATTTGTTTTGTGGCCTTCTCTTTGTTTCTTTCTTCCTGTCTTCCTTTGTTAAAAGTGATTTTCTGTGTAGTGTGTTTTAATTTCTTGCTTATTATTTTTTTCTTTGAGACAGAGTCTCACTCTGTTGCCCCAGCTAAACTGCAGTGGTATCATCATAGCTTACTGCAACCTCCAACTCCTGGACTCAAGCAATCCTCCCACCTTAGCCTACTGAGTAGTTGGGACTATAAGCACACATCAACACGCCTGGCTATTTTTTCTATTTTTTGTAGAGACAGGGTCTCACTCTTCTTTAGGCTGGTCTCAAACTTCTGACTTCAAATGAGCCTCCCTCCTGTGCCTTCCAGAGTGCTAGGATTACAGGCGCAAGCCAACACCTGGCCAATTTCTTGCTTTTAATTTTTTGTGTATTCATTGTAGATTTTTTGATTTGCCATTACCATGAGGCTTGCAACAAACACTTTATAACTAATTATTTTAAATATATGATAACTTTGCTTATAAACAAATAAACAAGCAAATAAAAATCTAAAAGAAATTCTACAGTTTAACTGCATCCTCTCTGCTTTTTAAGGTTTTATTGTTTACATCTATATTTTTTAATACTATCTATCTTTTAAAAAATTATTGTAGTTATTTTTGATGTCTGTCTTTTAGTCTTCCTACTCAAGACATAAGTGGTTTATACACTGCAATTATAGTAACAGAGTATTCTGTATTTGTGTACTTACTGTTACCAGTGAATGTCATATCTTGAGATTCTTTTCTTTTGTTCGTTAATGTCCTTTTCTTTCATATTAAGATCTCTTTTTACCATTTCTTATAGGACAGGTCTGGTGTTGATGAAATTCCTCAGCTTTTGTGTCTGGGAAAGTCTTTATTTCTCATTCATCTTTGAAGGCTATTTTTGCAGAATATAAAGTTCTAGGGTTAAGATTCTTTTCTTTCAGAACTTTGAATATGTCATGCCACTCTCTTCTGACCTATAAGGTTTCCATTGAGAAGTCTGCTGCCAGATGTATTGGAGTTCCTTGATATATTATTTTTCTCTTTTTTCTTGCTCCCCTAAGGATCTTTTCTTTATCTGTGACCTTTGCAAGTTTGATTATTTAATGCCTTGAGGCATATTATTAGTGCCTCCTTTTCACTTTCAAAAGTGTCCTGCTTTGGGTAAGGAGTTATATAGTCACCCTCGTTGAAAGCTAGGACTTCAGCTGTGTCTTGCTCAATAATTTTAAAATGAGAGAAGTTGATGAGCCCCAGGGCAGAGAGTCTCAGGAACCATGAAACACTGTGACCAGGCAACTCCTCTGGGTTGTTAAAAGGAAAAACCTTAGAAAAGTTAAATTTAACAGAGCTTAACTGTGCAAACAATGATTTGTGAATTGGGCAGCCCTCAGAACCAGAACAAATTCTAAGAACTCCAGATTGCAACATGGTCAACCAGCATTTATGGACAGAAAACAGAAGTGAGGTACAGAGACAGCTTAATTGGTTACAGCTAGACTATTGCTTTATTTGAACCAGTTGGCTGCCTGCAATTGCCTGAAGCTCAGCTGCTGAAATTGACTGAGACTCAGCTATTTGTTGTAAGAGTACACTCCTAAGTTAGGCTTTCAGTTAGTTTACACACTAAGTTAGGTTGCAGTTAGTCATGATAAGGACTCAAATATGGAAGCATCCTCATGACAAATTTAGTTTAACAAGATAGAACACCTTTAAACTCCTGAGCAAAGCAGCAGTGGAGAAGACAGTTTCCCTAGGTTGTAACCTGGGCTTTGGAGATGTAGGTGATGCAGGAGTGAGGGCCCAAGGATTGCTCTCCATCCCTTCCCTATTTTCATCAGCTGAACTAATGCTACCCTACTTTTACCCTGACTAGACCTGGGGAGTTGCTGCTGGTTTCTATCGAGAAAGGCAGTGATGGTCTCTAACCAACTCCATAGAAAGGCAAGAACAGAACTTGAAAGCATTTCTCCAACTTACCCCTCAAGGCTGCCTGGCAGCCCTGCTCCTCAGAGTGTCCATCACTCAAGGCACAGATCTCAATCCTCTGCATCTCCTAGGAAGGAGAGTTGTTATTTCCTGGGATCCATTCCTCCGCTCCAGTTCTATGGTTTGGGGAGGATGATGCAGCATTCTGTACTATTTGTCATCTTGAAGGGAATCCACAATTTCTCAGGGCATCATTGGAGTATATTACTTTGATGAGAATGTTTGTGTTTTTGAAATTAAAGATACGTATCAGTTTATATTATTGTCACATACTGATTTGTATGGCATAACATTTGCTGAAGAGAGCAGGTTGTGTAAAAACCACTATTTATGACATGGTGAATATTCAGCATGATTTTATGAGGTTGACAGATGCAAAGTGTGTTTTGCATGTGTCTTAATTTACAGATAAGGAAATTAAGTTGTTGAGAGATTACACAAGCCAGTGGTGTGGGCAGACAGGAGTCTTGATTTTTGGTTACGTGGCCAAATATCTTTTTTAAAATGAAGTGGGAGAAAAGGAAAAAATATTCTATTAATCTAACTGTATCAACAGTCACTTTAAATGTGAATGCTCTAATATATCAATTAAGAACAGAGACTTTCAGAGTTGATAACAAAAAAAGATCCAACTATAATGTTGTCTATAAGAAATCCACTTTAAATATAAACACACAAGTAGATTTAAAGTAAAAGAATAAAGAAAAATATACCAGGCTAACACTAATTTTGAAAAATCAGGAGTAGTTATATTTATTTCACACAAAGCATACTTCGGAGTAAGGAAAATTATCAGGTGTAACAAGGGACATTAAATATTCATAATAGTAAAGGAGTTAATTTTTCATGAAAATATAACAATCCTTAATGTGTAGGTACCTGAAAACAATGCATGAAAAAATATGTGAGGCAAAAACTGATAGAACTGTTAAGGAGAAATAGCATGTCCATTACTGTAGTTGGAGATGTCAATATCCTCTCTTTGTAATTTATAGATCCACCAGGCAGAAAATCAGTAAGGATATAGAGGAACTGAACAGCACCATCAATCAACTGGATCTAATTGACGTTTATAGAATAATTCATTCAATGATAGCAGAATACACATTTTTCTCAAGCTCACATGAAACATTCATGAAGATAAGTCACATTTTGCACCATAAAACACACCATAACAAATTCGAAAGAATAGACATACCAGGTATGCTGTCAGACCACAGAGAAATTAAACTACAAATTAGCAACAGAAAGATAGCTAGAAAATCCCAAAATACTTGGAGATTAAACAGCGCACATCTCATTAACACTTGGGTCAAAGAAGAAGTCTCGACAAAAATTTAAAAATATTTTGAATTAAATGAAAACGAAAATACAACCTATAAAAATTTGTGAGATGCAGCAAAAGCAGTGTTTCAAGGGGAACTTATAGCATTGGATGTATATATTAGAAAATAAAAAAAAAGATCTAAAATCAATAATCCAAGTTTCCACCCTCGGAAACTAGAGAAAGAAGAGCAATATAAGTCTTTAAAAAGCAAAAGAAAACAAATAATAAAAATTACCACAGAAATCAAATACATTGAACACAAGAAAACAATAGAGAAAACGTAACAAAACCAACAGCTATTTCTTTGAAAAGATCAATGAAATTGATAAACCTCCAGCCAGGCTAAGCAGGAACAAAAGAGAGATGTCACAAATTACTAATATCACAAATTATAGAAGGATCATCATGACTGTTCACATGGACATGAAAAGGATTATAAAGTAATATTATGAACAACTCTATGTCCACAAATATGATAATTTATATGAAATGAATCAATTCTTAAAAACACACAAACTACCAAAACTCACAGAAGTAGCAATTGACAACCCAAATAGAAATATATTCATTAAAGAAAATGAATCAATAATTAATAACCTTTCAAAATAGGCATGAGGCCTAGAGAGTGTCACTGGTGAATTCTACGAAACATTTGAGGAAGAAATAATACTAGTTCTCTAAAATCTATCCTAGAAAATAGAAGCACAGAGAAGGCTTCTTAATTCATTCCATGACACCAACATTATCCTAATACCAAAACTTAAAAAAGATATTATATGAAAAGAAAACTATAGACCAGTATCTTTCATAAGCATGCAGGCAAAAATTCTCAACAAAATATTAGCAAATTGAATCCAACAATGTATAAAAAATTATATACCACAACCAAGTGAGATTTATCCTAGGTAGGCAAGGCTGGTTCAACATTTGAAAATTAATCATGTAATCTATCACCTCAATAAGCTAAAGAAAAATGATATCAGACCAATAAATACAGAAAAAGCATTTGACAAAATCTAACACACATTCATTATTAAAACTCTCAGGACATTAGGAATAGAGGGGAACTTTCTGTTTCTAGGTGATTTCAGTGTTGGATATGTAGGTATCTTTGTATCGTCTTGGATTGATTTGGTTAAAAGGGGAGGGTGCCATAGGAGGAATGCTTCTTCCTCTTGGTACTTTTGACACGCTGAGTAACCACTTGCCAAAATACTTAGGAAATTTTGGGAATGCCTATCTGTAAGACTTTACTCAATTGGCTGGAGAAAGGAGAGAATCTTATTTGGAGCAAGAAGGAGGGATCAATGAACAAGGTGCACAGGGGCCCTCGCAGGACAGAAAGGAGCTAATAGACCCTATATCTGTCCCTCACCCTATGGAGCTCTGCCATCTTCAGTAGAAAAGAACGGAGCTAATAGACCCTCGGTGTGTTCTTCATGCTCCAGACTTCTGTTACCAGGTGAGGATGGTGCCCCAAACCCCAAATCACCATCATATTGGATTTTGTCCCTGTCTCTGCCTTGCAGTTACATGACCCTCTCTGAGAGAAAGAAAAGACAAACATGATGGGTAAAACTGGAGGTGATGGAGTGACTTAGGAAGCATGAAATTAGATGGGAGAATAGTACATACAACGTGAAGTTGAACTTTAAATAAATGCCACCACAGAAGACCTCTAGAAATAGAGATTAGGTTTAGCAGTAAGAAAAAAGTTTTGAAATCTTGATACATTAAGCCTTCTTTTACAGGCTTCATAATTTCATTTCTACCATCTAACGCCTCACTTCTAGGGGAAAATGAAATATTAACACCAGTTTCTAACTAGCCAAATTACATGTAAATTTCTTAGAGTTTAATCAATTTATTAGTTGTATAGATATTGTAGCTAATTTGAATTAAAAAGTATATCTATGAATTCACATAGTTTATCATTATGTAAAATTTAATTCTTTAGCTTCGACCCAAATGAACTGATATCACCAACATATGATAGAATCATACACAATTTATATATATATATATATATATATATATAAAATCACCTTTCAAACTAAAAATATATATAAAAATGTATAAAAGTCTACACAGATATTAAAGGTAGATTTTAGGACACTATTTCTAAAGTATTGGAGTGTAAGCTTCTGTGCCTAACATCTTTCCTTTGTGGATCTAGTTGGAGTAAACAGGTCAAACAAGGTCAGAAGGAAGCAGACCACTGCCTCCTACCCAAGAGGCTACCAGCCAAAACTATTAGAAAACTATCAGATTGCTTGTGTAGGAGACTCTACTAGACAGGGCTGTAGTAGTTTCTAGGGCTGCCGTAACAAAGTGTCACAAACTGAGTGGCTGAAACACCATAACTTTATTATCTCACAGTCCTGGAAGCTAGAGTCTGAAATAAAGGTGTCCACAGAGTGGGCTTTTTATGAGGGCTATAGGGCAGATTCTGTTCTATGCCTCTTTGCTAGCTTTTGCTGATTGCTGGAAATCTGTGGCATTCCTTGGCATGTGGATTCTTCACCCAGATCTCTACCTCCATCTTCCCATGAAATTCTTCCTGTGTGCATCTGTGTTCAAATTTTCCCTCTTTATGAGGATATCGATCATATTGCATTGGGCCCTGCCTTACAGCAGTAGGACCTCCATCTTGACTACACAAGTTTGCAATTACTCTATTTGACAATGAGGCCATATCATGAGTTACAGGGATTAGAACTTCAGTAATTGAACTGGGGGGGGATTCAATATTCAACAATTAATAAGGAAAGTGAGGAGAAATCCTATCTGGCATCAAGGAAGAGGTAAAGTGAAATGGAGCAGCAGAGCCCGCAGCAGAAAAGATGAAGCTAGTAGACTTTGGATGTGTTCCTCACCCTCAAGAGCTCTGTTACCATGTAAGGCTGGTATCTGAAACTCCAACCGACTCTGATAATGGATGGAGCCCCTGTCTCAGGCGGAGAGTCTATAACACATTGAGATTAAGAGAATAATAAGGAGCTTTACTTTACTTAAATCTGGAAGCATTACTATTTCACAGGCCTAAGATATTTATTGCCAGCACAAAAAGCCTCCTTTCTAATAAAAAATGGCCTTTTATATTCAATTAGTGACATACATGACTATGGAGAAATCAATCAGTTCATGTCTGGAGTAACTATACCTATTTATCCCAAACAAGTACATTTAGAATTATGTCTTTTATCTGTCTGATCTGTTTTCTTATCTATACTCTTAGCCAAAACCTGCATGGAATGAGACCAGTAGGCATGCGAGGATCTGAATACAAGAGGTGAGTTATACATAGATAAATGAATATTTATGTATGTGCCTACAGATATATAGTGTTACACACATGCATATATAAAAAACTATACATACAGACATGCTCCTATCAACAAACACGCATATGCTACAGAAATAGAAGACAATTAAAAAGACAGATCGACACATTTGAAATTTAGCCACAGGAGCATCCATGGCCATACAGAATGTTTTTGTTTTTTTGCCATAGTTCCTAAAGCATCTCACAACAGCATTTGGAGGTACCTTTCCATCTTCTCTACATTGAATCAGATAAAGTGGAGCAAGTAACAGGAGAGTTGCTTCTTCCTGTTAGTGTATTTGTGACCCTTAGATATTAGCAACAAATTCCTTAAGAAACAATGAGATTCCCTGTGCATGAGACTCCACATTCTAGCGTGCCCTCTCTTACTAGAATGGGCCAAGAGAGGAGAAAATTGTATTTAGAGCATGATGCATGAAAGCACAGAGATGATGGAAGGACATAGGAACGAGGACATGAGATTGAATTACAGAGCTGAACACCTACCACCTGAAGTTGAATTTAAAATTCCTTTGACTGCAAAAAGACCATTACACATGGGGAAAAAGTTCAGCAGGAAATAAAATGTTTAAAATCCTGATATATTGAGACTTCTTTCAACAGGCCTAATAATTTCATTTCTACCATTTCACATCTGAGTGGCTGAAACACCAGCAATTCCTTACCTCACGGTCCCCGGGACTAGAAGTGCAAAATGAAAGTGTCCGCAGGGTTGGCTTTTTATGAGGCCTGCAGGGCAGAACCTGTTGTATGCCTCTTTGGTAGCATTTGCTAGTAGCTGGCCTTCTTTGGCATTCCTTGGCATGTACTCATCACCCAGATCTCTGCCGCTATCGTCCCATGAAATGATCTGTATGTGTGCATCTGTGTCCAAATTTCCCTGTTTATGAGGATCCCAATCATATTGGAGTAGGGGCTTCCCCACACCTCTGTGAGCTCCATCTCAGCTACACACATTTGCAATTACTCTATTTCAGAATGAGGTCACACCATGAGTTAGAGGGATGGGAACTTCAGTAATTGAACTGTGTTGGTACCCCATTCAACCTTTAACAAGGAACAAGTGAGAAGTCCTATCTGGCATCAAGGACGCGATGCAGTGGAAACGGAGGAGTAGGGCCCTAAGTAGGAAAGACAAAGCTGGTAGACTTTGGATGTTTTCCCTGAAGAGTTCTGTCACCATGTTAAGGCTGCTGTCCCAAAGTCCAGCCCACTCTTATATTGGATGGAGCCCCTGACTCCGGAGGACAGGCTGTAACACATTGAGACTAATGTAATACTAAAGAGCTTTACTTAAATTTGGAAGCATTAATATTTCACCAGCCGAAGGTATTCATTCCCAGCACATAGAGCCTCATCTCTAAAGAAAATGACCTTCTAGATTCAATTAGATCTACACACATGAATATTTAAAAATCACCTAGTTCATGCCTTGAGTCGCTGTCACTGTTTATCCCCAAAAGAAAATTTACAATGATGCCTTGATTCTGACCTTATTCTTTTAAAATCTCTTAGAACACCATCCATGGTGTGGGGAGGATCCCACGACGTCCGCCGCCACCCACGGTGAGTTCAACTAGATAAGTAGAGATATATGTACGTATGAACATACATACACACTTATGCACATACATAAATAAGTGTATGTGCAGACATACTCGTGTCAACACACATACATAAACAACAGGAGACAATTAAAGAAACACATTGACATTTGTGAGATTTACCCTGAGGAGCATCAATGGCCACAGAGAGTATTTCTTTGACATTATTTCTAAATCTTCCCACTGTAGCATTTGGAAGTGACTTTCTTTCTTCTCTTGATTGAGGTGGATAAGGAGGAGGTGGTCAAAGGGGAGTTGCTTCTCATCCTTAGTGAGTAGCATCCAATTCCTTAGTAAACAGTCAGATTCCCAGTGTTTGAGACTCTCCATTATGGTGCGCCCTTTCCTACGAGAATGGGCCAGGAGGGGGGGAAATCCCGTTTGGAGGAAGGAGGAGGAGGATGTGATGCTCAAGGAAGAGGGAAGCACTCAGCCCAAAGAATGGAGCTAATGGAAGCTGAATGGGTTTCCTATCCTCCAGAGCTCTGTCTGCGTGTGAGGCTGGTGCCTGGACCGAACCTCACCATCACATTAGATGGAGCCCTTGTCTTCTTAGCTTGCAGCCACTTGATGGTATCTCAAGGGCAGGAAGACCATCATTATGTAGGAAATAAAGACGTGATGGAGGGACGTAGGAAGGGGAGGACCTGAGACTGAAACACAAAGCAGAGTACCCACAAAGTGAAGTTCAATTTCAAACTACTCCTACCGTGGTTCTCAGCAGTCTGGGCGCGGAGAGCAACGGCAGCGCCCAGGCAGCCCAGCTCGAGAACGCTCTGGGGGCGTCGAGGCCCGCGGGCACCGGGCACGCGCCCTCCCTACCGCCAGTTTGCCCAATATGGAGGTCAGCTCTGCCTAAGGCACAGTGAAGGAAGAGCCCAAGAGGAGATCTGCGTGGTTGTCAGCTAATCCTGCTCCTGCCAAATTGAAACCCAATCCCAAAAAGGCAGCAGCAAAGGATAAATCTTCAGACAAAAAAGTGCAACCAAAAAGGAAAAGAGAAGCAAAGGGAAAACAGGCCAAAGTGGCTAACCAAGAAACTGAAGAAGATTTACCTGCAGAAAATGGAGAGTCCAGACTCTGATGAAGCAGGAGAGAAAGAAGCCAAGTCTGATTAATATTGTACACCCTGTCTTATCAGTGGTCCCTGTCTCCCTTCTTGTACAAGCCAGAGGAATATTTTTATCAACTGTTTTGTAAATGCAGGTTTTTTAGTAGCTCCAGAAACATTTTTAGGTAGGGGACAATCCTACCTCATCCCATTTTTTAAGTGTAAATGTTTTTTTTAAGAAGTGAAATCATTTGCTGGTTGTTGATCTTTTGGTACAACTAGAAAAGAGTGTGGGATATTGAATTATGGGAGGCTTTGACTGTCTTGGGTGTTAGCTTAACATTTCATAGATGGGGATTAGTTTTATACTGTACAATATGAAGCTTACTAAATGGCAATATGGAGTCCTAGGCCTGCAATTAGTGCCTTGAACATTTTAAATTACTTTTTAAAGTAATTTGTTGTTTTTTAGTAGATTTGTTTCATAAACAAAGCCATTCCTTAATCATGGCTTTCTGTCAGAATTGCGTATACTCTGTAACATCTTTGGTCCTGGTAGTCCTGTTTTCCTAATAACTTTGTTAATGTGCTGTTTTGAAAATTTGAGTAAGTGGTATATTTGATAATAAATTGTGGATTGGTGGGAGTTATGTAACAGATTATCAACATTTGAAGATACTGGTACTTGATATCCTCTTAAGGAAAATTTGCCTCCAAATTTTCAGCTGGAAAGTCACTGGAATAACTGTTTTAAAAAGAATTAAAATAAATGGCTTTGTGGATTTTCAGTACATATGTTAAGAATTGTGTACAAATTGAAATGTCTGTCCTGATCCTCAACGCAGCCAATAACATCTAAATTACAAAAGAAAACATAAATAAATAAAAAAACAAAACTACTGCCCCCAAAAAAGAATGTTACACATTGGGATGAAGTTCAGCAGTAAAAATAACTTTCAAAATCTTGATTGATTAGGGCTTCTTTGAACAGGCTTAATAATTTCATTACTACCATATAATGCCTCACTTCTAGGGAAAAATGAAATACTAGTTTCTGAATAGCCAAATCATATGTGAATTTTTTAGACTTTAATCAATTTATTAGTTGTATGGATATTGTAGCTAATGGGAATGAAAAAGTAAGTCTGTGAGTACACATAGTGTGTGACTGTGTGAAATTTAAGTCTTTAGCTCTGACCCAAGTGAACTGACATCACTGATGTATAATGGAATTGTATACGTCTACATATATATAAATATCTCCTGCATATATAAATATATAAAAATATGCACAGATATTAAAGATCAACTTTCTTGGACACTGTTTCTAAGGTATGGGCAGTGTCTGCTTCTGTATGTAATCCCCTTTCCTCTCTGTGTCTAGTGGGATGAAAGAGGTCGGAACAGGTGAGAAGGAAGCAGACCACTGCCTCCTACCCAGGGGACTAGCAACCAAAACTTTTAGAAAACCATCAGATTGCCTGCGTATGAGACTCTACTAGAGAGGGCTGTAGTAGTTTCTAGAGCTGCCATAACACAGTGTCACAGACTGAGTGGCTGAAACACCAGCAATTCCTTATCTCACAGTCCTCGGGACTAGAAGTGCGAAATGAAGGTGTGTCGGAAGGGTTGGCTTTTTATGAGGGCTGTAGGGCAGAATCTGTTGTATGCCTCTTTGCTTGCCTTTACAGGTTGCTGGCATTCTTTGGCATTCCTTGGCATGTACTCATCACCCAGATCTCTGCTATTATCTTCCCATGAAATTTTCCTTTTATGGGGATCCCAATCATATTGTAGTAGGGGCCTCCCCACACCTCTATGAGCTCCATCTCAGCTACACACATTTGCAATTACTCTATTCCGGAATGAGGTCACAGCAAGAGTTAGAGGGATGGGAACTTCAGTAATTGAACTGTGTTGGTACCCCATTCAACCTTTAACAAGGAACAAGTGAGGAGAAGTCCTATCTGGCATCAAGGAAGAGGTGTAGTGGAAATGAAGGAGTAGGGCCGTAAGTAGGAAAGACAAAGCTGATAGACTTTGGATGTTTTCCTCACCCTGAAGAGTTCTGTCACCATGTTAAGGCTTCTGTCCCAAATTCACCCCACTCTTATGTTGGATGGAGCCCCTGACTCTGGAGGACAGGCTGTAACAAATGAACATGTAGGTATGGGTCTGTTTCTGGGCTCCTTCTCCTTTCCATTATTGATTGTCTATACTTGAGCCCAAATCACAGTTTTAATTATTATGACTTTATAGTAAGTCTTGCAAACTTGCATATAAGTCCTCCAACTTTGTATTTCTTTCAAACTATCTTGGCTCACCTAGATTTTTTTGAATTTCCATATAAATTTTAGAATCATCTTGTCAATTTACACAGATACACACACCCCAGGCACACCCCACACACATAACCTGCTGGTATTTTAACTTGAAAGGCATTAACTATATAGCTTAATTTGGGAAGAATTGACGTCTAAAAATATTGAGACTTCTAACCCATAAACATAGTATATCTCTCCATTTACTTAGGTTGTCTTTGATTATTTTTAGCAGTATTTTCAGTGTACAGGTTTTACCTATCTTTTGTTAGTTTTATTTCTAGGCATTTGATAAGTTTTGTGCTATTTTAAATGAAATTCTAAATATTTTATTTTCTAGTTGTTTCCTATTGGTATATAGGAATATAATTGATTTTTGTATATTAACCTTATATCCAGCATCCTTCATAAATTCACACATTCATTTTAATAATTAATTTGTAGATTCCTTGGGATTTTTATGTATACAATCATATAAAGTGACTACTTTGTATACTTTTTTTTTTCTTTCTTTATTGAATTGTCTGGGACTTCCACTCTAATGCTGAATAGAAGTGGTAAGAGGAGGCAGCCTTGCCTGTTACTAAACTTAGGTGGAACGAATTTCATATTTCACTATTAGAAATGATATTGCCTGTAGGCTTTTTAGCTATCTTTTACCAGATTAAGATAGTTCCATTTTATTTTTAGTATACTAAAAGTTTTTTAAATCATGAATTGGTGTTTAATTTATCAGATACTTTTTCTGCATCTATCAAGATAATAAAAATGTTTTTCTCTGTTATTCCATTAATAAGATTTTCAAATGTTAAAACAACCTTTCTGTTTTTATTCCTAGAATAAACTCCCTTTGGTCTTTAATACATTGTCCTTTCCACATATCATTAGATTCTATTTGCTAATATTTTATTTAGAACTTTTTGTTCGTGTTCATGAGAGATACTCAGTTTTCCTTTCTTGAAACGTCTTTATCAGCTAGTCTACAATGCTCTTAGCTGGGGTCTCTTGGGTAACTCATATCTGCTTGACTCATCTTCCTTTTCCATCAGGATACCCTGGATATGTTTCAAGGTGATGGCAAAAGGCAAGATCTAGAATAGAATCTTACAAGTGCTTTTGAAACCTCTGCTTTGTGTTTTCTCATTGACCAAATCAACTCACATGATGGAACCCAAAATTAGAGTGAGAGGGCAAAACAAGGTGAAGAGCGAGGGTGTGGATACAGAGAAAGATGAAGAATTGAGACCACTAATGGAATCTTTCTACTTTATTCTCAGGAAGGGAAGCATTTCTATACATGCAAAAACTTTATATACAATAACTAATATATAGATAGAGACTCAAGACTTGAGCAGTTGTATAAAAATACATTTGTACTTTGACCAAGGTCCATTGGATGGATCATGCCACTTCAGGGCAGCCATCCCCAAATTGCCAGAATCCATCTCTTATGGGTTAAGCATTCCTTGATTGCGAATATTGCTTTTTAGTAGGTTGAACTGGTAACTATGAGTTAATTACATCTAATCTAAATTGTGCCAGTTTTCCTTTTGTAGGTTTGGTGGTGACAAATATAAATTTAGCAACACTTAATATTAGCTAGGGTATTTTTTTAAAAAGCCAAAAATGTCATTTAGCAAGTAAATCAAAACAAAGACATTCATATTTGCATCTGGGGTGGTCTTTAGACTATTGTTTTCTATCTGTTATTAAACTTATCTCCTTGGGGTATTGACAAAGTTCTAATAAGTCATTGATTGATCTCTTTGCCATTTTTAGAGTATCTAAAGAGCAGTAATAAATCATTCATTTTCATAAAACCCACAAATCATAACTACCCAAAAAGTATATCTACTGTCCATATTAATATTTAGTCTTCTATCTTTGTCAGAGTGCAGCCTCAAGTCTAACATACTAGTTCAGCTAGATGAGTAGACTGGGAATTAACACCGTGGAGCTGCTTCACTGGTTGCATGTTCAATGATAACAACATATCCTGCACAGGGAATGTCTTCATCATTTTTAAAATAAGAACCGTCTACAAAGTATTTTAAATCAAGATTAACTAAAGGGTGCAAGATTCAGATCCAGGCATACTTAATTCCTGAGAGGATGCGAGGCAGTTATGTGGTTCCCCTTTATCCTTAAAAGGGAATAAAGTTTCAGGGTTATGTTCGAACAGCATTGAATATACAAAGAAGACAGTAAAATTTCTTAAGTGCTAAATTTGCTAACAGAGAAATGTCAAATGCTGCCTTGAAGTAGCAAAAATTGTACAGATGTAGGACCCATAGAGTTAGTGGAGAATCAAGTACTATGATGGAAGCATCAACAGGTTCGGCCACTGCTGCTACTCACGCAAGACAGGGTGTGTGTACCTTCCCCTCCAAATCAAGGAATGAGCTAAGATAGGCAGAGAAAAGGGCCTGGCAGATTTAGGAAAACCCAAGGTAGAAGTTGTTGCAAGAAGACTGTCAAAGAGTAGACAGCGTTTTCTATTTTTCCATCACAAGGAAGAGTTCCAGGGATAAAAAACTTGGTAAGCCCATACAAAGCCTGAGCTATTGAGAAAAATCAGATATATAGTACCTACAGTCCTAAAATCTTAGCCATCTTTTAATTTTTGGCCTTGGTACAATTGAATACTCCAAGGGCAATTGTATTATTTATTGTATTAGCAATAAATCAAAGGTTTTATTTTCATGCCATATTTTCCAGCATTGAATTTTTTCATGAAAACCGGCTAATTTCGTGGGTAAAAATGGCATGTCTCTGTTTTGACTTTCTTATTGGCAAGGCTGAGTATTTACCTATGAGGGTTATTGGTTGGAATTTCACTGTTGTGGATTGTTTATGTCCTTAGCCCATTTATCTATAGGATGAGGGAGTACTACTTAAGTTGTTATTAATGAGTTATTTTGTTTCTTATAGTAGGTAGAGTCCCCATTCAGTTAATTTTACTGAAAAATCTTTTTCCCTGTTGGTTGTTTGTTGTGACATTTTCTAAACAGAAATTCAAATTTTTATGAAGTCAAACCTAACCCTATTGAACCTATTGATTTTCCCTTGATTCAACACTGACTTCTTCCTAATTCAAAGAACTGATTGGTGTTCACTTAAATTTCTTAGAGATATTTATAGTTCTTTACATTTGATTTCTGAATACATATGGATTTTATGTAAGAGATTCCATGAATTTTTGAACTGTATAAGACTTTTTATCCTCTTCCTCCCATGCTATGCAGACTCACAGTGTTCATTTTTTTGATTTTCCTCTGGACAAGGATAACCAATTTAACAAATTGATCACTTTGCTACCTTAATTTTTTTCCTCAATATTAAGCCAGTAATCATTGCTCTAAGGATACTATACTAATCAGTTTTGAATTTTGTGGCAGTCATTTTTGCTGTTGCACAGAGATACATACGTACAGGTGTGCACGTGTGTGTGTGTTTGTGTGTGTGTGTTTCAGATGGATACATTTTTCTGAAAATATTGTTGGATCAGTTTGGCAATATTAACTGTATTTTAAATAATAACCACTATTTCTCATTTTAAAGGTTATACACATATATGCACAACTGTGTGTGTGTGTATGTGTGTATATGCACATTCCTTTTAGAAAATAAGAAAATAGATGAGCCAAAAAGACTCTCCATATTGCTACCACTTATCTAAAATTTGTTGATGTTCATGTTTTTCTATCATGCATACACACACACATAATCATACTATTTTTTTTGCATTTATTTATTTACATAGTGTTTAGATACACTGTAATATCCAGATTGTTATCTAAAAGGCATATCTATACAGAATTAGATTTAAATAAGAGCTATATGTTACTGTGAATTAAATATTTGGAACACATTTAGTTAAAGTTATTAATAGTTGGCCAGCTAATTTCCTTCTCTGGTAGCTTTAAACTGTGTGTATTTAGAGCACAGGCTATTCTAAGTAGCCAAGCACACTTTGTGGGCTACCGGAAAACCACTGTGGGTTACATATGACTTGGAATGCACATACTCTCCTATTCCCTGAATCTCCCCCAGGAGATGCCACTGAGAGACAAATGAATAGAAAGTAATAATCATTTTAGGTTACTCCTAGGAAATGGCTTATTTGTTGCCATGTGGATACATAAGATATGCATCTGTCTTTTTTAGGACATCTTGCAGTTCCTAGACAGTAAACATCGGAACCACTATCAACTCTACCATCTATGCAGTACGTACCTGACTTAATATTTTGCTACTGTAGGTAGAAAAGAGATTGCTGCATGTAAGAAGATGATTTTTTTCCATTGCATTTAGTCATAAGCACTTGGTGGTGTTGGGGAGTGAATTAAAAAATCCCCATATTGTGCCGGCCCCATTTAGTTGGAAGAGTTAGCCCAACACACAAAGTACCCTATGAGGGAGGCAGGGCTTGTGGGACCAGAGAATCTGGAGTGAAGGTGAACCATTTTAGGAAAGATCTGCTCTAGGGGTATTAGGTTTAGGAAAATCTGTTTTTCTTGTCAGATTGCTTTCTGAGGACATAGACAATTTAACACATGTGCACTCTAACCCAGTAGGAGTGGATTGTGATGAGAGCAGGGCCCTGGATGGGAGAAAAAATGAAAAAACAAAAAGTCCCTAGTTTATATAGATTATACCCCAGTTTACCACTTTGTCACTCTTGATTTTTTTCCCCTACCTATATGTTAAATAGACATTTTCAAGGGGCCAGCATTTTAGCCAGCTATACCTGCCCCTTTGCATGGTTTCTAACTACCCTACAATAATATTAATACAATGAGCAGCATGCCTGAAAGTTAAAAGTAAGGCCATTAAACAAAAGTAAGTTGGGCTTAGGTTACCTGAAATGGACAATTCACTACTATTCTTATGTTTTTGAGATCTTTAAGTTTGTTTTAAAGCAGCAGGAATCACTCAGAAATCTGTTTTTGAAGGTAGATAAGGAATTTATAATAGAAAATTTTCCATTATTTGTAACTCAATCATTTGCTATGTTATTAGGTATAGAGATATGACATAACATATGTATTTTAGGTGAAAAATACAGTCCTAAGCACTTCCACGATAGGCTTCATAGAGTCATCATGGATAACCACAGCGTCCCCACTCTGCAGTAAGTTTTATGCCAAGTTGACTGTCAGAAGAGGGCTAAATACATTGGGCTTGATTTTGGGGAAATATTTTAATTCAACTAAAAATCTTACATTTGAAATCAGTGAGATGGTGGTGTTCTCTAGAGATGTCCATAAATGGCTGTCAAAAGATTAGGAAAATGTCATAGTGATTCATGGCAAAGAAGGCAAAAGTACTAACGTTTTTCTTTTTCTTTCTTTCTAAAGAGATTTAAGAGATATATTAAAGTACAAGAACAAGATACATATTGCTATTAATAAGGGAATGAACAAACCAGTACAACCTCTATGGAAAACAGTATGTTTTAATGAACCCACCAAAGGTGTTTCTCTAGGCTCAGTTGCTCGCCACACAGAAAGCCAATTACTGAGACAACAAGGATTGTCAAGAAAGAGAAAAGGAAATTTACTGTGGAAGACTGGGAGGTGGGAGGGGTGGACTGCTTCAAATCTGCCTCCCCAACTGATAGGGTCAGGAATTTTTCTAGGGGTGAAATGAACAATGCGTGAAGTGAATGAGCATCGTTACATGGCTGGGACAGAGTGCAGCTTACGCAAGTGCAGTGAGAAATCATACTGGCACATATATCACATGATCAAAAAAATGGCAGATAAGTCCCTCCCTGGGTGGAGACTTTAGTAGTATAATGAGCTAAGGGTTAAAATCAGTCATTGTTTTTGGCCTTGTGTGCAAGTGGGATGCAGAGATAGGTTGCTCAGCAGGTTCTTGGGCAAGATCTGTGATGGGGTATTGCTTATCTGATCTTCTCTGGATAAACAGTGTAAGGCCTTGTAGTTCTCTTGTGGCTTCAAGGAGGTTCCACCATTTCTGGAAAATAAAAACAACTCAAAAAGGAATGGATTCGTGAAACAGAGAGTTACAAAGTTCTGGTCAGTAAATCTTACTGGCCTGGGAACTTGAAACATAAGAGAACTGCAAAAAGGCATTTTTGTTAATGGAGCTGGTTGTATATGGAGATTGCTCAAAAAACTAAAAGTAGACCTACCATTCAATCCAGCAGCCCCCCTACTGGGTACCTCCCCAAAAGGAAAAAAGTCACTGTTCCAAAAAACACCTGTACCCGAATGTTTATCACAGCACAATTCACAGTTGCAAAGATGTGGAATCAACCTAAGTGCCCATCAGCTGATGAGTGGATAGAGAACATGTGGTATATATACACCATGGAGTACTACTCAGCCATAAAAAGGAATGAAATAGTGTCTTTTGCAGCAATTTGGATGGACCCAAAATCCTAAGTGAAGTATCTCAGGAATGGAAAAACAAATACCACATGTTCTCACTTAGAAGCAGAAGTTAAACAATGGATATATACAGTCATAAAGTGGTATGATGGACATTGGAAACTAAGAATTGGGGAGGGAGGCAGGAAATGAGGGATACAAAGTACCTCTCAGGTACAATGTGCACTACCCTGGTGATGGATACACTAAAAGCCCTGACTTCAGCGTTATACAATTCATCCATGTAACAAAAAAAATTTGTACCCCCTAAATCTATTGAAATTAAAAAGTAAATAAAATTTTTAAAAATGAGAGAGAAAAGCATACAAATGTATTTAATCCAAGTTTTATGTGATATGGAAGTCCTTATAAGGAAATGAAGACCAAAGACACAGTTAGAGATGAACACTTATATACTGAATTAGACAAAGAGTAGTAAATTATAGAAATGTGACAAGACAAAGGGGCTTGAGCTAGAGTAGTTAATTAGGTGAAGAAGTAGCCAGGAGGATAAGGATTTCCCTTGGTCTCAACTTCCTGTCCTTGGTGATAAAAATGATAACTTTCCTTCTGGTATAGGGAGGCCATCTTTCACATGGGAATTTCATCTCCTGCTTTTAAGAAAGCATGTCAGAGGCCGGGGGTGGTGGCTCACACCTGTAATGCTAGCACTCTAGGAGGCTGAGGCAGGTGGATCATTTGAGCTCTCGAGTTCAGGAGCAGCCTGAGCAAGACCAAGACCCTGTCTCTACTAAAAATAGAAGGAAATTAGCTGGACAGCTAAAAATACATAAAAAAAAATTAGCCGGGCATGGTGGCGCCTGCCTGTAGTCCCAGTGACTCGGGAGGCTGAGGCAGTAGGATCGCTTGAGCCCAGGAGTTTGAGGTTGCTGTGAGCTACGCTGATGTCACGGCACTCTAGCCCCAGGCAACAGAGTGAGACTCTGTCTCAAAAAAAAAAAAAAAAAGAAAGAAAGAAAGAAAGAAAGAAAGCATGTCAGAAAGAGTGATCTTGAACCTGCTATATTTCAAGTGCTTTTGGCTCAAAATAGCCAATATGCTAGAGTGGCATATTTTTAACTCTTCACTGGCATTAAGATACTTTGCCATATTTAACTATGTGAAAGTCTCTTAAACTTGCTTCATGAAGCTCAGTTTCGTCTTCCTTGTACAGAGTTATTCACTTCACAGAGAGAGTTGTAAAGATTATATGAGACCTTTAAAGCATTACCCAAATGTTAGTCATTAATCATTATGAAGGCCAAGAATTGCATTATATTTAGAGATGCAAGACATTTCTGCTGACTTCAAGATAACAGATGCTGTCTTACTGATGTCTGTCTAACTAACTTGGTGGATTATCTAATGTTCTCCATTCCCTTTAGAAACATGCTGATTGGCGTCCATTGGCATGTTGAAAATTTGCAGCTTGTATACTTTTCTTTAGTATGCCTATGTAATTCTGCTTCCACCAGTGTCTGCCAGTTCTACTTGTTTATTATAATATGTCATATAATCAAATATTATATAAATCCATCAAATCTCAAAGTGAACAAAAAGAGTTTTGTAATTTTACGAAGAATAAGTTGAATGTTTCAGGAAAATTCAATGAAGTTGAGTGGCTACAACCAAAATTGCAGCTAAATTAAATGCAAACAAGACCATTATAAATCATTGGGGGAAAAATTCTAGTAGTAAAATCTAGAAGGATTCTGCACTTAGATTTCTATAAAGAAAACCAGAGATCATAGATGATGCAATGGTTTATAAAATTGGCCTGGATTTTTCAAGAAAGAACTCCATTTGGGGAAACCTAAACTTAAAAACTTAAAGCCTTTGTCCAATATCAGAAGTTTAGTGAATGAATGTACGTTTATATTTGAAGTTACAATAAAATATTTAAGGCATGCATATATCATTTTTATGATTCCCTGCTTTATCTGCTTGACTGGATGAGAAGGCATCTACTATGGCTACAGTTGTAATCATCCACAGCAACAGGACACAAATCTACTTATGGTGTGCCCATAATTGGTAAAGGAACTTTCCAAAAGTTTCTTTCAAATGGCAAAATAACAGAGTTACGGAGACCCAGAGATGTCCTCCAAAACTGAAACGTCAGCAGTCTAGGTAACTGAGATCCAGGCTGTTAATGGTCAGTAGCTCCCCTTAGCAAGAAGCTTTTCTTTATCACAGCAAGGGGTGGTATGAACACCTCTTTGCACGTACCTGGGTTGAAATAGTGCTTTTCAAACTATGTGTTACAAAATCAGTTTAGCAGTTCATTAAAAATTTTTTAAAGGATAGAACATAAAATTTTGTGCATCTTAGGTAAAAAGTGGAAGTTTGGAATTACATAAAATGATTAAGTCCATTCAGTGTGTACTGGCTAAGACAGAAGCTACAGATCATTGTAGAAATAAAAGAGGCAACATATTTTTTTTAAGAAACTCAAATTTTGTATGGCAGGACAAAAATAAATTGTAATTAAACATAAGAAACTTTGAGGATGGAATGACATGAAGCATGAAGTCAAGGGTTTCCTTTAAAATGCTACAACAGAAAAGAAAGAAAAAAGACAGGGAGAGGGAAGAAAGGAGGGAAGAGAAGCGAGAAATTAAGCATGCAAAGCAAAATACTGATAATTATAGAATTTGGGGAACAGGTATATGAGAGTTCATTATAGTGTTCTCTACTTTCGTATGTTTGAAAACTTTTGTAATACAATTAAAAACTCTAAAATGGAAGGAATAATGGGTATAAAGTGCTAGATAAAGTGCTAGATGGTGTTTGGAGTTGTTTATCTTCTATAGGTACTACTTTTGTTTATGTTATTTAGAAAAATAGGGTGCGTAGTTATTAATAAGTAGCGATTTAGCTTTAGAGTCCTAGAGAAAAGCTGATTGCCTCTTCCCATTATTGCAATCGCCAGCGTTAGAGATTCAAGAAAAATGTACATGTGCACATGTGTATCATGCCAACAGTTAAAACGCCAAATTCCAAGTATGACCACAAATCAGTGAAACATCTTTTGCTATTTCTGAATTAAAATATTTTGGACAAGCACATTCATGGTGAAAGAAAAATCAATCCAAAATGTACTCTTTGAATATTTCTGAGTATGTTTTTACACTAAGTACTACCATGAACAATGGTTCCTTGAACTAACTTCTTCTCTTTTCTAGGCCGAACAGGAACTATGGTTTGGGTTTGTTTTATTGCCAGGAGAATCTGTTCAGCGACACAGGTATGAAGGATGCTACTACAAACTTTGACTTTTGCGGATTGAATCTGCTAGTTCTGAAACCTCACTGGTAGGATGTTAAGATGATTCTTTAAATCATGGTGGTTAAATGAAAATGTAATTGGAAAAGCAGTTTTTGAAAGTCTGATTTTGATACTTCCTTGTTAACATGCAGTAGTTAGTCACTGACTTTAAGGACCTCTTACTGTGGGCCAGGACTAGGGTGAGGCACAAAATTTAAGGGAATGCCAAAAATCATAGCCATTAGGCTAAATAATATTTTAATGCAATATTTTAAAAATAAAAATTAATGCAAAAAACTATGACGTATACAATATCAACATTTTACATAAAGACAGGACCCAATAGGGCAGGATTAAGGTGAGGTGAGTAAAGCCACGTTATGCAAGTGTAAAAAAAAAGAAAAAAAACCTCAGTAATCAAGATGCTTCTATCTCCTCACCCCAGTCCTGGCCTGCTCTTACTCCCACCAGTAACATGACTTTTTTCTTCTTCATGAGAATAATATCAAGATTAATTAGATAAGTTCTCCAAAGGACCTTGACCATCCTCATAATTGCTAGGTAGATAAAAGGTACCATTTCCCAACTCAGAACAAAGTCTCTTCTGACTGTAATTAGCTTTGCATAGTTAATATATGTGGGATCTGTGACCTCTGGAAATTTCTGAGAAGGCATAGTGGTCTGTTTCTACTTCTTAAAGCGGGGTTCTCAGTCCTTTTTCTGTCATAATCTTGCTGAGAACTTACCACCTCCAGGACACAACTCTAGCAGCTCTGCTCGAGTTGCTTGGCCTACAGTCTGGGGAAGAGAAGGAGTGGATTATGCACGATGCCCAACACTCTAATTCCACCACTTTTGGCTTTTCTAATTTGAGACACAGAGGCCTTTAAATTGGGTGTTCTAGGACAGTGTTTTTCAAACTACGGATCATGATCTATCAGTGAGTTGTAAAATCAACTTGCTAATTTGTAACTATCATTTTTTAAAATACAATGGAATAGAACAGAATAGAAAATATTAAAAGGTAAGTATTTGCGTGTGTGTGTGTGTGTGTGTGTGTGTGTGTGTGTGTGTATCTTCCAGGTTTATTAAATTGGATTGTAGCTTAAAAAAACAAAGACTTTTGAAAGCCATTGATCCAGAGCCCTAGCTCCCTCTCACTGGCTGTAGTATCTCCGTAACAGGTTGCTTGGTTTTCATTTGGTCTCAGTCTTCTCATCTGTAAAATGGAAAAATAGGAAGAAGACTTGGACTGGATGATCTCTAGGTCTTTCTAGCTCTAAAATTTCATGTCTTTATGCACTTTTGAATCGGAGAAGTCCTTGATGTAGCTGTGTTTGTTATTTTGGGTAGCCTCTGCCGAAAGACCACTGACTTAAGGAAATAACGTGCCCTTAGAAACTTTAAGGATGCCTAATATAGGAAAGAAAAGTGTGCAGATGAATCATGGTTGAATTGTCCCCTTTTATTATAGGACAGCCCTCATGATTTCAGAGGACGATGAACAGATAAAACCAGCAGCACTAAATATGAGGGGGTAGAAATTCCTTCTCAAGTAAGTTTTCCTTTTAAAAAGGGAAGATTTTTAGGGGAGCAGGTGAAGATTGGGACCTGTTACTTGGTTTTGTTTTAGATTCTTCTCCTTTGGTGATCAGTCAGTAGCACGTAGGTGCCCTATCAACAGGCCTTGATCCTTCCCCAGTGCCAAGACCTGCACCTTGGGTGCTGCCCAAGCTTTGTGCTGTGAGTTCTCCTCAGAGCACCCCACTTTCCATTTTATCTTGGTTATTGTTTGCAGAGTCCAGGAGTTGATTACTTTCCCAAAGAAGGAAGATCCAACACCTAAGGCTCCAGACCCCTGAGATTATCTAAAGTCACCAGCCTTTGATTTCTCTGTAGAGAGGAACTGGGTCTTTCACAAACCCCTACTAGGACAATCCAATCCTTGCAGAACATCACAAGGACTGTTTTTGGATGAGTCCCTTGTGTGTCTGTCTGTGTGTGTGTGTGAGGGGGTGTATTTTGAAAAAGAAAGAAAAAGGGAAATAAACACTTTTCAAAAAGTCTATTATGTACCTTCTGAAGCTGTTCCCCTCCCCAAAAAAACCTATTATATACCAGATAATATTGCACTTTCACATTATCTCATTTAATACTCATAACAGCTATGTGAAATATATGCTATTCTTTCGTTTTAAAACATTTTGTTATGGAAATTTAAAAACATATACCGAAGTCAAAAGAATCATACAATAATCCCCTTTCAGTCATCACACTGCTCTGTCAGTCCAGCCTGCAGCCGATCACGTTTCATCCATTCCCTTCCCACTCTCCTCACACCGCCCATCCCTACTCCCCACTCTTTCTTTCCCTAAACCTGGATTATTTTGAAGAAAATTTCAGCCATCAGATCATTTTATCCCACAAGTTCTTTGGTATGACATCTAATATAAGTACTCTTAAAAAAAACTTTAATAATTATTATACCTTCATAATATCAAATTTCTAGTCCATTTCTAGTCAAATTTCTAAATCCATTAGAATTTAGTTTGTTTTAATCTGGATCAAGGCAAGGTCCACACACTTCATTTGGTTGCTATGTCTCTTAAGTCTCTTTTAGTTTATGGGTTTCCTACCACTTTTTTATTCCTTGGGATTTGTTTATTGAGGGAACCAGGACATTTATCCTATAGAGTTTACAACATTGTAGACTTTGTCAAGTCATGCTAAGGGATTTATATTCATTAACTCATTTAATATTCTCAGTGACTCTATAAGTAGGCTACTATGATCCCATTTTACAAACTGGGAAATTGAGGTTCAGAGAAATTAACTTTTTGAACCAAGGACTCAAATCCAGGTCTGGCAGACTCTGAAGCCCATTATTTCCCATGCTGTGCACAGCTTCTCATCTATATTGCTCCTCAAACCGGAATGAGAGCTGGTTGGGGATTCTTAAGTAGATTTGGATGTAGCTATGAATGAGTTTGTCTATGAGTGAAGTGATGGGAGCTAAATAAGACTCTTGGCCCTGTTAGAATAACACTGTAATTACTGGCCCTGGACCTTTAATTTGGGCAAAAACAAACAAACAAACAAACAAACAAACAAAAAACCTCAGCCAAAAATAAAACCAAAGACAGCCATAGACCCTAAGCTAAAAGTACTAC
Organism: Lemur catta; assembly: GCF_020740605.2. NCBI lineage: Eukaryota > Metazoa > Chordata > Mammalia > Primates > Lemuridae > Lemur > Lemur catta. The sequence continues at coordinate 98,837,799 of NC_059128.1, forward strand.
ATGAAGTTATGGAAGCCTAGCTCTAATCATGCTATTCCCATGCTCAAAATCCATAATGTTCCCACCAGCTACCAATGGCAACAAACTCAGTGTTTCGATCTGGCACTCAAGACCTTCTACAATTTGATTTTTCCAACCTTTTACTCCACTATAGGCATGGACATATCCCACATCTAACACTTTAGACTATTTGCTGTTTCCCAGCTTGTGGACACTTTATACCCTCACGCCATTGCTCATGTGGGCCCTTTTCCTGGAGTCCCTTTCCCTTCCCAGTCTGAAATAGCCTCTTGTTTTTTCAGTTCTTATAGCCTTTTGTGTTTCTTCTAGGGACTGAGTCATCTTTTGTTACTCTCTAGCTATTTGAAGTGGTGACTTCTGTATTTCCTTTAAAGACAAGGCCCATATCTACCTCCCTTTTTACCCTTCGCATCCCAAAGTGCCTTGCCGCTTTTCATAATATCGCCTTTGTTTGCAGTGAGTGCTTACTATGTGTTGGTTGTAATTAATTTTTGTTACAAGCCCTTGTTGTTTTAAGCTATAGGAGAAAGAAGCATGGGAGCAAAATCAGCTTGAGGGCCCTGGTAGGTTACAGCCTTTAGTGGAGGGTGAGAATCTGGTGGCAGGTGCCATGGGGATGTTAGATGTAGCCCGCCCGGTACATCTCCCCTTCTCCATTTCTTCTGCAATTGTGCACAGTTTCCCTAACCTTAGTCCAGAACCGGCATACCATAGGCTGCAACTGAATCACTTCGGATTCACTGAGATAGCAATGCAAGGGCTCAGCTGCAGGTGTGAGGGCTGTGTTGGCAAGGCCCCAGGACAGAGTGACCTCTGTGGCAGGTGGGAATTCTCAGGCGCCATCACATCCAGACCCTGCACTGTGGGCTATTCTACCAACCATATATTTTATCCACCCCTGAGTTAAGAACCTACACGAGCCTTCCTCATGACTGGCCCTTTCTACTGGAAAGTATGGCAGTTAATTTTATTAACACTTTTCAACAGGTAGGGAAGAGTCTGTAAACTTTTGAGTCCAGTTGATTCAGTACCAGAACTCTTTAACTCCCTTAAGAAGGATTCAAAGATTCCATTGTGAACAGCTTGCCGCAGCGGGAAGACAAAGCTGGGAGAGTTCCAGGGCTTTCTTATGAAAGCAGAATTGAGGAAAGGGAAAGTGGAGAAAGTCTAGCCAGCAGGAACAAGAGAAGAATGAAATGAAATCGACTGCTGAGCCATGAAGGTCTTCCTCTTAAGTTTTCACCACACCATTCTCCCATGCCCAGAAGACTACTCCCCACCAAACCACAAACCTTCTTCCATCTCAGCCACAACTGAGCTTCTACCCCCATATTGATAATGTTGTAGCCGTTTTCTTGTTGATTCTGATTAGTTGCCCTCTCAATCATAAGCAGCCTATAAGCACGACCTGGCTCTGTCCTTGTTACTTCCCCATAAGCAGTTAGTTCAGTGGTTTCCCCCACCCCCAAGGTAGATATTCAGCTGTGAGGCAACATTCATAAAAATGCTGACTTATATAGTGGTACCCAGTAAATGTTTCCTTAACTACTTACTGCCTTTAATAAGCTCTACACACAAAAAAAAAAAATAATAGGAATGGTAACTTTAGACTGTTAATCTCCACTTAAATTGAGGCTTCTGTTGCTTTGCAGAGTAGATACACTGGATATTTTGAAGACGTGAAACGCTTCTACTGCTGGTATCCTCCTCCAATAAAATTGATATTGTTAAAAAAATCATTATTTATTCAATTCATGGTAAGTGCTTTATGCATAATTGAAGAATTGGGCAGGAGGGCCAATGTTTCCACTGTTTGGAGGGCTTTGCTCGTAGTTATATGTACAGATGATCCTAACTCATAGCTGTCTTTTTACATATGCTCACACAGCAATCCTTGGCCATACTGCTAACTCTTAGATGTCCTTCACCCTCCCTTTTCCATCACCAAATTTGGGGGCTTTATCCCCTTCTCTTCTGTCCTGTTCTCATTGTTCCTCTGGCCTCAGGCCGGGATGGACTTTTCAGAGTAGAGCCTCTGATGGAGGGGAGGAGGACCCATGTACCCTCAAGACTGATTGTTTCTCATGCCAAGCTCTAGTTTGGGTTCATCTTGGTGGAGGTGTCCTTGTATCAATTTTTTACCTACTCCTTTCAGAGGTCCTTTTTTCTCATCGCCCTGGGCTTTTTCTTTCCCCTCTCTCTTCCATGTATAAACAACCCTCTCACTGCCAGCAACTCCATCAAGATGTGTTAAATACCCAAACAGCAAATTAATTTTATTTTATTTGTTGCCACGTAACTACTGAATGCCTGCTCTGGGCCAGGCCCTGTGCTAGTGTTTCCCTGCCAGTAAGGAGTCCCTGGGTCAGTAAAGAAGAGAACAAAGCACATAGATAAAAAGCCGGCCACAGCGTTGGGAAACACAGTGTTGGGGATATCAAGGAAAGCCTCCTAAGGGGCAGCACTTAGTTCCTCCTTACCTGAATCTACATGGAAATGGAAAGGGTTGGGAAAACGTGGGGCTCTATTTAGGATTTCCCTCAATAGTCGAACAAAACAAGGACAAGTGTTGGGTCTCCTGGCAAAAGTGACCGATGCTCAGGTAACACACACCAGTTCCCTGCCTGGTTAACTCCCAGTGTAAGGATGGGGCAGACTGGAGGCCTGACATGGCCAGACAGAGGCAACTACGGAGCCAGAGGTGGCAGCAGCTTTGCAGCTTCACCTGGGCAGCAGCAAGAACAACAACGTCGAAGTCAGAGACCTGTTTCTAGTATTAGCATTGCCCAGGGTGTTATGAAGATTGAATTAGATACAGAAGGTGTAAATACTTCGTAAAACTATAAAACGTTACACAAACGTTTAAAGAGGGGGGTTACTATTAGCAATATGGAAGATGTCTGTGCTCTAATTGGGACACAAATTAAATGGTTTCTGTGTTACTGTACTCTTTTGAAAATCAAGGAAGGATCTCGTCCTGGCAGTTGGTGCTCTGAGCACCCCTGTCCCACGCCTCTGCTTCTCTCAGCTCGCTGCTTTCATGCTCTACGGGATTGCACCGCATTCCCCCTCTTCTTTGTGATGGCATTCTTTCCCTTGCTGCACCTAAAATAGTAAAACATGGCCAATCCCCAATTGAAGATCCATCATTCAGAGTGTTTACTTCTCTGTTCCAATGGAAGAACTGGAAATTTGGGGAATGAAAAGCCAAGCCTGAGTCCCAGGTAGCGCATGACACAGTGACAAAAGATGATCCACTGAGAATCACAGAGCCATGTGCAGGTGCTGGGGCACAACAGGGCACAGTGGCCTGCCCAGAGGGCTAGGAAAGGCTGCTGGAGGCGATGCCGGGTCTTGAAGTAGGACTAGGAGTTTGGCAGGATAGGAAGAAAGAATAGATCATACAATTGCAAGGAGGGGAGGAAGGCATGGCCATGTCTGGGAACTTTGGGGACTCAGTGCAGTGGAGGAGCAGAGGTGACAGGGAGGGGAGCAGCAGATGAGGCCGGGGTGACCTTGAAGAGTCCCATAGCCCTGATAAGTGAGTGTGCGGGGTTTATTCAGAGGGGGCAAGAGGGAGCCACTGTGATGTGAATGTGGACGTGTGCAGAGGGAGCACCCAGAGGAGGCTGACAGCATGGACTCTGGGTCCACTCTGTCCCTGCAGCTTGGCTGTCCCACCTGACAGCTCTGTTATGCTGGCAGCTCCTGTGAGCCTCAAATTCTTTGTCTTAAAACAGGCAGAGTGATGTGACCTGCCTCGTGGAACTTTGTAAAGGTAAGAGGAGATAGAACATATAAAGCACTTCGTACAGTGTCTGACACTTGGTAAATGTTCCGTACATGCTAACTATTGTTATTATTGATCATGTGAATAATTAACAATGAGCTTTCTTTTTTGCCTCCTTTTAAATGGTTAAGTGATAACTGAATGAATTAACTTTGTCACTGCAAAATGTTTTTTGTATACCCATAGAAAATATAAACATTTGTGTATACAGTCAACAAATTTCTTTCTTTTTTTTTTTTTTTTTTTGAGACAGAGTCTCACTCTGTTGCCCAGGCTAGAGTGCTGTGACATCAGCCTAACTCACAGCAACCTCAAACTCCTGCCTCAGCCTCCCAAGTAGCTGGGATTACAGGTGTGAGCCACCAGGTCTGGCTAATTTTTTCTATTTTTAGTTACCCAGCTAATTTCTTTCTATTTTTAATAGACACGAGATCTCACTCTTGCTGAGGTTGGTCTCGAACTCCTGAGCTCAAGCAATCCTCCTGCCTTGGCCTCCGAGAGTGCTAGGATTACAGGTGTGAGCCCCCATGCCCGACCAACAAATATCGTCGGCCTCCCCTACCTTCTAGCAGGGAGGCCAACGATGAAAAAGGAAACAACATGATTAAATGCATGATTAAAGCTCCATAAGCTCCATGAGGGTAGGGAGCGTGTTCAATTTGTACCATGATTTATGCCAAGTGCATAAGACGGGACCTACGATCAGGCCCTCAATGAACGTGGTGATCTAATGGAAGGAGATGGTCTCAGACGGTGCTGAGTGCTAGGAAGACACACAGGGCCACATGGCAGAGTGGGAAGGCTGGCTTTGCTAGACGTGGTGCACTGCTGCTCTGCAGTGGCATGAGGCAAAGGAGCCAATCATGGGACAATCTTTGGAAAGGCTACTCCAGGCGAAAGATAATTTGACGCCAAAGCTAAAGGTCCTCTGGCAGGGCTGCGTTGGGCCTGTACAAACAAAGATGGAGAGGAATGAACGGACCCCAGCAGTGCAGGTGCCAATCATTTGTGGGTCGTTGGCACACACAGGCATGTACACACACGTACACACACAATATGTCTTTTATCTAGCCTGAAATTATTTGTGCCTCCAGAGGGCACTTGAACATTACAAATGCTAAGGGTCAGCTTGGGTGAACAGGCAGAGAAGCAGTTTCCTGAGGGCATAATTTGAGAGGTCCAGGAAAGCAAAGAGAAAACAAGCCCAGCTGAAGCTACGGCCTTTGCTTACTGAAATTTAAAAGCACCGCTTTTAAAAACTAAATGTTCTTGAGGTAGCTGTACAGTTAGCCAGCAATTTCAGTTTTCATACAGTAGTGCTGAATGCCCGTGGGGGTGGCAAGGTGATGTTCACATTTTGCTTTGTAATCTCTTGTATTGTTTCAGCCCCCTACAATGAAAATGCTTTGTGGATTTCCTGTGCGATAAAACAAGGAAAACCATAAAAAGAAAAAGAGAGGCAGGCAGATAATGGAGGTAGAAGGAAGAGGGTATAGTGGAAAACATTTTACCTACTGCGTGGTGACTGCAAACACCGTGTTTTATCTTTTTTTTTCCCATAGCACCCCAACCTAGAAAACAGGCACTTTATTTTAAAATAAACAACAACAAAAAGGAACCCCGGGCTGTGGCCTTGCACTTGCTGGAGATAGGCTGCCTGCAGTGGTGCCCAGAGGTGGTCTGTCGAGGATGATGGAAACTGTCCGATTTGACTCTTGCCTGTCCCCCTGGAGCTGCGGTCCGCTTTCGGAACGTGGGGACTAACCTAAGGGGCTGTGGCAGCAGTGCAGAGTGGCGGGCGACACTGGGAAGAAGAGAGAAAGAGGTCATGGTGGGGAGCCAGGCGGGGTATTGGGGACGCTCTGAGCCACTCGCCCAATGGGGACAGCAGCGTGGCTCCCCGAGTCCCCAGACGCGGGAAGTCTGGGCAGACTTTGCATAAAGGCCCTGGGAGCAATCGGGCCCAGTGCGCAAACGAGAGACTGGAGGAGGTGGCACGGAGAGGACAGAATCGGTTTGCACCCCTACAGGGTCGTGGCCGCACAGAGCAGGGAAGCAGATCCCCCTCTCTCCGGGATTCGGCCTCCCGATCACTTCGCTTGTCCCTGCCCTGCCTGAGCCTCACCAGAGACCCAGACTGGGAGGGGACCCTGGACCCGAGGCCGAGGCTGGATGGGCGGGCCACACCCAGGGAAAAACCAAGTCCCCAAATCCTTCCTCCCTCCAGGCTGGGCGGAAAACCAGAAAGCGGATGGGCTCGGTCTCCACAGCCACACGGCTCTGCCCTAACTGAACCCACTTCCCCGGGACCGGGTGAAACAGAGAGAACACTGGGCGCTTTTGCCACCCCCTTGCTAAACGCTTCAGTAGCCCTCCGTTGCCCTAACGAGCTCACCATCAGAACCTGATTAAGACTTTTGGAGGCCCTGAAGTTATAGGAACCACTATCTCCACCGACATAATTTAAAATAAAAGCAATCTTCAGATGGAACTTTCTCCAAGAGCTGATTTTTTTCCCCTATCAAATTATTTCAACAACGACAACATATCTGCCCTTGCCCAGTAGCACACTAGCCTGCCCATCCAACGACCCAGAAGGTTTGCAAAGCTGGGGAGGTCTCCCCACCTCTCCCCACTTTGGCTCTCGCCTTCCCTGCACCGGCCACCTGTTTCCTGCTCCTCCAAGGCCCGGCCCTGCCCCACCTCCCGCCCGCCCGTTCCCGCATGTCCACACCTGCAGCCGCCTCACTGTCTTCCCATTCCCAGCTTCTCTTCCGGCTGGGTTAGATGCCTCCAGCGCTTTCTCCATCAGGGGACTCACCACACAGTAGGCTAGTATTCCTGTGTCTCCTCTGTCACCCTCTCTGCCCACTGAGGTCTCAGAAGGCAGACTGGTTTTGTCCCCAGAACTTAGCGTGGGGCCTGACACACCATTGTGCTCAAATAAATACATCAATATTTAAAGTTGGCCATTTATCCATAGCAAAACAATTCCACAGAATAAAAATGAATTCATTTCATCACATTATTCAGCCTGTCAACATTTACCGAGCACCTCCTATGTGCCAGACAGGCAGCACTCAATACATGCTAGCTTCCTCCGTGCTAAAATGGACTTGGTGTCCGCCTAAGTTTGCTGGAGCCCCAAAGGAAACCAATTATCCTGCCCTTTCCCTGGGTGTCTGATTGAACTCAGTGTGTCCGTTGTAGCCACAGAAATATCACTAACAGGCAATGCCAGCAGGATTAGATCTGCCAAGTGTTTAAAGTTTAGCAAGAAGCTTTCTGCAAATGTCAACACTACCACTCTGTTTCCTGCAAACCAGCATTCTAATCAGCAGGGCTGCCTTTTCCAGCTCATTGAGCAATGATATAAAAAAGCCCCAGCATAATCATTGCTCTAGAAGAAAAATACCAAAAGAAAGAAAGGAGGTAATAACAATTATAGCTCCTACTATGTGCAAGGTGCCATAGTTACTGCTTTAGTTTGTCTTCAGTCCCCACAAGGACACTGACAGATGGAGAAACTGAGGCTCACAGAAGTCACATATCTCCAACTGAGGCCTGAGCTTGGGCACTTTCCACAGCACCCCACTACCTTGGGAAAAACTACCATTGTGCCCAATTAGGGTACCATGTCTTAGAGTAGGAGAGTCTTCAGGGGCGGGTCTTAGGAAAAGAGACTGACAGTGCTTCTCATGCCAGCGTGTCCTGGGACTTCAACCTTCTCATCTTCCTCTCCAATTCCCCTTGGAGGCCAGGTGTAGTGATGTAATGATTTTGGAAATTTTTGAGCTGAAGGAGGAAAACATTTTCTTTTCTTTTTATTTTTAAAGGGAAGCTGTTGGAGTGTTTGCATATTGGGTTCCTGGCACAGCAGCTGGTAGGCTTGATGGGATTTCAAAATGAAGTTACTAATGGAAATTGTACACTGGGGACTTTCCAAAGAAATTGCTAATAGAGAATGGCTTGTGCTGGGTGACTGGAAGTGTTGCTCCAGGTTGTCACAGCTGTGTGCAGACAGTATAGAGGCCAGCCTGTCTGGAATGTTACAGTAGGGGTCCTCTCTCAGACTTGGCTGTGTACAGGAGGTACAAAACCGGATGCAAAAGACACAGTACCCAGATTAGCCAGCAGTCTGTCTCACGGGAGTAGATCTGAAGATGGTTAATCCTGGACACAGGCAGGCAGCTGTATGTAAGAGCATGATTCCAATTCTGGGGCAGAGCAGGCAGAAAGTTCCTGATTTTGACCTCCAAACATCTCTGAGGCAGTACAGCCCTCAGTTCTAACCCCGGCTTCCCACTAGCATCATCTGGTGAGCTTTTAAATAAATACAAATGCTCAGGACTCATCCGAGATGGATGAAATCTGAATCTATAGAGAACGGATCTGGGTGTCACATATTTTCAAAGCTCTCCATGTGCAGCCAAAGTTCAAAACTACTGATACAGCCTAGGTGTCTAGTGATCACAAGAATCAGCTAGAGAACTCCTTAAAAATAATTTTGTCCAGGCCTCTCCGAGATAGATCTTGATTCAATGGGCCTGGGAAGGGCCTAAGAATCTGGTTTTTTAATGAACCCCCTGGTGGTTGTTATGATCAGATGAGCTTGGGGACTCACAAGTGTAAAAAAATGTTATACTCTCATATTATCATTACAATCACCACTTCTGACATGTTCTTATCTGTGTGTGTTATTGTGTCTCAACTATCATTAGACTGTAAGCTCCAAAAGGGAAGGGACTTTGTCTTGTGTACTGCGTGTTCTCAGCCCAGAGAAGAATGCAGAATAGTGGGGATTCCACGGTCATTTGTTGAATGAATGAATGAATTTTTTTTTTTTTTTGCATTTCATCTCTTCTTGTGAACCAAGTTAAGGGTGGGATGAAAATTTTGAAAGAAAATAGAAATATATACGGTACTTCTATTTCACATCCTTTTATAGATCTAAAGTGCAGTTGTTAGAAACACAGAGATTTATTCTATATGGAACCTGATTCCCTTCACTCAGTCATCAAGTTTGGATATTTGGATATCTGAAGTTGCGGAGAAAACCAGAAATGTTTAGGGGAAAAAATGTTCAGAAATGTCCAAGACAAACCCCCCTACCCTTAGCCAATTTTTTCCTGAAATTTTCTGCTTTGTTGGAAGTCTCGTGTAACTAATTAAGCTATAGGATCCAGACAGACAACTATACAAAGCGTTTTCAGTAAAGTTGGTGAAGCTGCATGTTTTTATTTACATATATTTAGAAGACATTTATTGTGTAACTAGTATTTTCCAATGAGTGTCACTGGGACCTCTGAAAAACAACACATGATCCTGCCCTCCATGACTGCCTCCCTGGTTAGTGGAAAGTTAGCCACGGAATCAGGCAGCTCCAAGGCAGAGTGGCAACATGGGTCAGCAAATCTCAGATGCTTTCTGTTGTAAAGATGCGCCGTGACTTTACCACCAAGAGGAATGCTGCCTATTGAACCAAGACATGCTGTGGATTTCAAGACCTGTTCTAATTTCAGAGCTGTGAGAATGTGTGTGTGTGTTGGGCAGGGGCAGGGAATGTGCATTTTATTGCAGGATCGATGAAATATATAAATGGTAAGAGGTAAGCTCAGACCCAAAGGACATGTAGAATAAGCCAAAGGGCAGAATGTGGGGGGAACTTGGAGCCAGCAGTGGGAACAATTTGTGCTGAGGGGTCTGGAGGGAAGGGGGTGACTGCCTGGTGCTCAGGTGACAGGTGAGGCTGGAGAAGGAAGGAAGGGCAGATCATGACTAGCCCTGTAAGTAGGTGACCTTAGTTCCAGTTTATATCTATAGCACCGCCTCTCAAGCTAACTGCCCCATTGGGCAATAAATTCTACCATCATCCTACTAATAACAATAACAGTGGGAACAACTGAAAGGGTTGAAACAGGGAGAGTACCATGAGCGGGTTTGTAAAGGTGTGTGTGTTTTGGGAGGTGGGGTGGGGATTGCTTAATTTGAATTTCTTTGGATGAGCTAATATGCTCATACAAGTCAAAATTTAAAAAAACACAAAAGTAAAAAATTTTCCTTCCACCTCTGCCCTCCTCCCACCCCTCCACCCCACCCCACACCAACCCAGTTTCCTTCTCTGGAAGCAACCAATATTATCAATTTCTATGTGCCCTTTCAGAGATATTTAATACACACACAAACGAACCCTTGCCTTTCTCATGTATCTGTCGCTTTTCTCTCTAATCCTTTCTTTATTTTCACTGAATATGCCTACTTTCCTTATTCCTCTTTCTGTCTCTCACTGAGTTTTCAATGGTATTTATTCTCCCTTTTATCCCTTCAGATTTTAGGCTTCATTTTTCAAATGAGAGTTGCATGGTTTTCTTTTGTTATTTCCCTTCTTCCCTGAGCTCTGCCAGCTCAGGATTCGTGTCCTCCTATTGTTTCATTACCCCTTCCCTGATGTCTAATGTGTGCATTTTCTTTGTTGCAGGGAATTACTTCTCTCTGTTTTCTTAATTTTCTGGTTAGAATTTCCATCTGCTCCCTGGCAACATCTTTTGATGATCTTTTTTACCTGCTGCTTGTTTTTTCTTACTTTTTTTTTCCTCCTTTTTTCCTTATCAAATCTTTGAACAGATTACTCATTATTGAAGCAGGCATTGTCTTCCTTTCTCCATGGACCTCGAGTATGAGAGAGGCCAAGATTGTCTTCCAGGTTGGCTAAATGATCCTGATGACCCAGAGTTGATGTAGGTTCACTTAGCCTTGAATTCTCAACCACTGGTGAGGTTTTTCCCAATGCAACGTCTCTCCTTCCCTGTTGCCACAGAGATAGAGCACTTCCTACATGGAAGTGCTTGTCTGGATGATGCCTCATGTAGTCCTGGTCTAGCAGAGCTCATGCCACAGCACTGCACCCATTTTCTGCTCTTGCAAATAAGGGCCCTCTTCACTCCACGTCCAGGCTTGCGCCTCCCCTTCTGGGTGAGTAGTTTGTGGGCCATCCCTGAGACTTTACAGCTCGGCACGGCATCCTTGATCTACTGCCCTCATCTCTGCCAAAGTTCCATTGATTTTGGTGACCCTTCCACCTATTTTATGTTTTAGGTGTCTCCTACTTTCACTACAAATGGTATATGCATTTTTATTTCTCAATTCTTTTTTGCTTTTGGATTATTTCCAGAAAAGGAAGGGGGGATTGCTAACTTTACACCATCTTCAAATCAGAAGTTCTCAGATGAGAAAGATCATGTTGGCAGCTGTGGCTTGGAGAACAAGCCAGAGACAGAAAGACCGGAGGTTGGTAGACCAGTTAGGAGATTGCTCCTGCACCGGGGAGTTGGTGCTGGGGAGGGAGGGAAGTGGATAGATCCAAGGTGCATTTAGGAGGTGATATTGCTAAATCTTCCTGGCTGGTTAGATGTATGTTTGGAGGGGGCGGGTGGATCAGGAGGGAGTGAATATTTCAGGGCTGGGAGCTGCTTGCCATGTAACATGGAGCTGGGCTTTTTGTCTGTTCTGCAGCTTTCTGCCACGTTCCAAGCCATATCTGTGTGGCTGGGCCCTCTGGGAAGGTCACAGGGAGTCCTAATGGGACAATGAGCTTCCCACGACTTCCCTTGAAGGTCCCCTGTAGATATCTGGATGAAACTCTTCACTGCTGGAAACTTCAAAAAGGCCTGAGGCAGTCAGAAGCCAAGTTCCTTGTTCTAAAATTTCTGTCTTATTAACCAAGCCTGCTTGTGGAGGAGGCCTGAAGATAGAGATCTGCAAGATAAAACAAAACAAAACAAAAACCGGTGCAAAATGCTCTGCAGAATTGTCGATATCCCAGTGCTTCCTGCCAAGTCCTCACTAAGGAACACAGGGAGGAAATGAGGGACCTAACAGAAGTCAAATAATCCACCCCCAGCCTCAGGAATGCTTCTCGTGCTACCTAAACTACAAAAATTGAACAGAGATTTGTCTCTCTCGAGGATTCTCCAGAGCAAAAAAGAAAAAAAATATGATTCTTTTCTTTAATCCGTCTGCAATAAGTCCTGAACATTTGGTTTTTGTTGATGTTTGTTTGTTTGCTTTATTTTCTAAATGCGTGGCCAGAATTGAAAACTAGAGATGATCAGGGTTCAAAGTTAGGAATTTGCTGGCTCCAGGTCCGGCCACTCTTGTGCAATAATACAGCTGCCTGCCTGTGTCCAAGATGAAATGTCTTCGGTTCTGCTCCCAGGGACAGACTGACAGCTGCCCACACAATGACCCAGATACTGTGGCTTTTGCATCTGGCTCCTTCTAGATGTTTCTTGACTCCACTTATATGGTTACGGCCAAGCCTGGCCTCAATGCCTTCTACACACAGCTTTGATGAGCTGAGCATTATTTCCAATCATCTGATAAAAACTGTTCCCTAATTAGTGATTTCTGTAGAAAGTCCCCAGCTATTACTAAGCTAGTTATTGGGGCTCTTAAGGATTTACTTTAGCAAGAATAATGCTGGGGTCTTTGGTCTTTAGGACTTTCTGCTCCTAAAAATCCCAGAGCCATGACTAATGCTCAAAAATGGAATGTTATACATTCATTTTAAATGGTGCTTATATAAGACAGGGCATTTAGAGAGCTTTTAAAAATTTGAGGGGATACTGATGACATTGTGAAAAAAGGACAAGAATTATACAATTTCAAGTATGTTAAAAAATATGTGTGATTGAGCGAAAAGAGACTTCTCACCCTGCCTTCCCCATGAACCCACACCCACCCTTATATCCCTTTCAAGCGATTAAAAGAGATGGCAACTCGAGTGCAATATGCTTTTTGTCAAGTTAATGAGGGATATCTTGTCATCCAACCTTGGGCAGAGAGGATGTAAATGTTCTCTCGGGCTAATAAGGTCAGGGTTTTGCTCACAGGAAATAGAGTTATGAGTATAGTAATAAGAGGAATACTAATTTCTTATGTGGGTCAAATATTTTTTGTGTGGTTGTGATTTTTTTCCTGGAAGAGATTAGTCTTTGGATAATGAGACTCGTTTTATTTCAGATGCGCTGTTGGGTGAAGCAGCCACAGTTCAAGTAGAAAACCTCACATCCCACCTCCCAGCCCCGCACCTCCCCTCCCGGGGCTACCTGCCTTCCTCCTGCGGAGCAGCAGCAGCTGCCCGCAGTGGGGAGAAGACTCGTGCATCCAAAGCCAGAGGCTGGGAAATGGGGGACGCACAACTGGGGAGTCAAGAGTTCCTCATTCGTTTTAGGAAGAGAGGTCGTTCCCAGAAGGGGATGGGCTGGATTTCTGGGGGAGAGAGGGGTGAAAAGCCAGAGGGGCAACCGGAAGAGAGGAAAGAGGGGAAGGGATCCACACAGGGGACCTTGAGCAGGTCCCAGGGACATCACGAGATACCTGTCTCTGCCTTCCCATCCCCACCCATAGGACTCCAATTCTGTAAGGCTTGGAGACAGTCTCCTGCTTTCGGAGAACTGAAAGTTTCCATGAAGTCCCAGATTGCCGCAAAGAAAGGATTTGCAACCTTCTCCCAGTTTGGGTGGGCCCAAGTGGCACCCTCATGCACAGCCCTGGACGTGAGAATCAGCCACCCCTGGGGACAAGCCACCTGATCTCCTGACACACCCTCCCCAGAAGACCCGAGGAGGAAGCCTGTCACAGGAGTCACACATACAAGCACAGAAAAGAGACTAGGAGACGGGCTAAAATGTTAACCATGCTTCCCTCCAGATATCCAGCCTGTGGGTATTCTGTTTTCCAGTTTCCATATGCTTTTCTGAATTGTCAAATTGTTGGTAATCAAAGGGATGTGCTATTTTTATAATCAGGAGGGGACAAGTTTCATGGCTGACTGCTCAGGGAGGCCGTAAGGCTGGAGGCTTCAGAGTAAGAGGGCGGAGGTGGATTTATATTGGAGGGACAGAGTGGTAACAAACATCCCAGAAGGGAGAGGACTTGGGTGGTCATCTGGCCCATGCCCCTGCCTTCCGAGACACATGGCCCCCACCACGTCAGAACTGCCACTCGCCTTCCTCACCCTTCTGCCCCTAGCAGGATTCCAAAAGAGGTTTGACTTCATGCTAATTACCCTTACGGCCCTCCTGCTCCAGTGTTCTCAATAGAAAACAGGGCGCTGATGGGCGGATGGAAAATAGGGCATGATCTTCCTGCAAAGTCTTTGCTCGAAGACCTGCCTGTGGGCAGTGTCCTCTTAGAAGGCCCAGTCACCCATGGGGAAAAGACGTCAAGCTGGGCCCCAGGGGAGGGGGAGACCCTGAGGAAGAGGAGGAATGGGGGGGAATCCTACAGGACTGCCCAGGGAGAGATGGGGGCCTGCAGAAAAACAGCGTCTCCTTCTCTTCTTCCTTCCTTCCTTCCTTTCTCCCCTCCTTCCTTCCTTCCTTCTCTTTCTAATTGCACATGAAATGCTGAGCCAGGCATATTGTGTGAGATGCAACAACAACAGAGCTGAAGACGTGGCCCCTGCCTGCAAGAGCTTACAGCCTAGTGAGGAGTATGACCCAGCAGGGAGGGTTAATTTCCTGGTGCAAGTGCTTGGTTTCCATACGTTTCCCTCATGCCAGTGTGTGTGTGTGTGTGTGTGTGTGTGTGTGTGTGTGTGTGTGTAGGGCGGGAGTTAATAAGAAATAATCATTGGGATATGATAGCCCTTAAAGAGCAAGGATGTCCCCTTTGAGCAGGCGTGTATCACCCCAAGCGTAGAGAGTTCCAGACTTGCAGAGGTGAGGAAACAGCTACACCTTGGAGCAATACTATTAATACTGTCCTCACCTCACCCCTCCCCCTCTTCTTCCCTGAATAATGGCCCACCAAAGACGTCCACGTCCTAATCCCTGCAATTTGTGAATATGTTACCTTATGTGGCAAAAGGGTCTTTGACGGTGTGATTAAATGAAAGATCCTGGGATGGGAGATTATCCTGGAATTTCTGGGTGGGCCCAATGTGATCGCAGTGTCCTCATAAGAGGAGGTCGGAGGCTCAGAGAGAGAAAGAAGATGTAAGGGTGGCAACGGGGGTCAGAGAGGACAGAACACGCGGTGCTGCTGCTTTTGAAGCTGGAGGGAGCGACAGGAGCCAAGGTGGTCGCTACGCACTGGCAAAGGCTGTGCAGAGGCTCGGGAAGGGATGCAGCCCACTGACCCGTACTTCCGACTGCCCGAACTGTAAGACAATGGATCTGAGTTATTTTAAGCCACTAAATTTGTGGTAACTTGTCACAGCAGCAATAGGAAACTAATACAGCCCCCTCTTCTTCTGATCACCATGAGGCTAGAAAGAAGAAATATTCTTCTTTCATTTGAAGCTTCATTTGAAGCTACAGCAATATAAAGAGAAACCCTATTTATAACACAGCAAGCTGACTAACAACTGATCTGTTGACAAAGAATTTGATAAGAAAATGACCCCAAACCAGATTTTTAAATGAGCAGAGCATGGAGTTCAGAGAAAGGTGGACTGCTCTGTGCTAAATGGGAAGATTCTCCCAGATACGTTAGAGTGACAAGGAGCAAGCAGCAGACATCTGGGGGTAAATCACTCCGTTTGTGTCAAAAACAACAGTCACACCTATAGCTTTGACACTTCAGCTTAGTGACCTTGGGCGAGTTACCTGTTCTTATCTGTAAGATGGAGCTGCTTATTGGATTAAATGAGATGCTACTATGTGCACGTGCCTGGCAAATGGTAAGTGCTGAAGAAATGGAGCTGTTATTATTTACCTTATTAGTCATCAGGGAAATTCAAACTAGAACTACACCAGAATGGCTGAAAGTACAAAGACTGACCATATCAAGCATTGGTGAGGATGTTCCTTTTTACTGAAGATGTAAGCAAAGATTGCCTCAGGGAGACGAATGCAGGGGAGTGGTATTTAATTTTTTAAACTTTCCTGTTGTTTGACTTTTTTAACCTTATACTTGGCTTTTTTAATGTCAGTAAAGGCTATCTGACCAGAGAGATTATGACTCATTTTTGGTTTTCTTCCTAGTACTGCTCTGTCTTGAAAAAAAAATAAAAATTCCAACCAGCATCATATAAGGTGGACCAGGTAGGGAGAAATCTGGCAGAGGCTACCACGATGTTTACTATGCATTAAAGTTCTTGCAATCAGAAAGACAGGGCTGCCCTGTAAGGTTTATTACTCATGCTTCTCCTTGGGGGACAGAGTCAAAAGAAGTGTGATAAATCCCCAGGCCCCTGTGCTTCTGGTATCTCTCAGGAGGGTCATGAAAGCCCTAAGATCTATACATGATTGTGTCATCAGCCTGGCACCTCTGGGGCTTTGGGGAGAACAGACTTGCATTCAGGTCCCAGATTTGCCGCTCACAAACCATTCAACCTTGGGTAAGTCAGGGGGCTTCTCTGGACTTTTGTCTCTTCATCTGTAAAAGTGGGAGTGGTGAAGGTATTTGTTTTCCTGGTTATTGTGAGGCTTAAATAAGATAATCTTGTGAGGTACCTGTCACAGCTGCCGCCCAGGCAGGAGCACAACAAAACCACATTTTCTCCTCCTTTCTTACGGTTATTTCTAAGCCTGTCAAGGGCTGAAGGAGGCCCTTGTTCCACAGGAGAGAGGTAAGAACAAGTCTTTGTCTATAAAAGTACAGAAAACTCATAGAGAAAACCAGAAACGCACAGCCACATACCTATTTCCACATTTGTGCAGTTGCTACGAGTTTGCTGTCTCTATCATGTCACCGAAGGTTAATAAAATGTGTGAGCTCTTTAAATGCCAAACAGGCACATTTCCCTTTCTCCCTAATAGATATTTTAATGTCACTGCAGTAGCTGAAACCGTAGGTGTGGTTAGCCCACATGCCTGCCCCCTGTGACCGGGGTGGGAGAAGAACAAGCACACTTTGTTCCCAGGGCCCCAGTTGTGATGTGCTAGTTTTCTGATGAGCTGAAACAAGAAATGGAGCAGTGTGACTTTTAGCTGCTCCAGGTGGTAACTGGGGCTAGATGTACTGCTGTTAAGGGAAAACCTGGACTCTTGGAATCCTACAATCTGGAGATTCAAAGGGTCTTTAAGAATCCTTTCCTCTGGTGGCCACCTCATGGCAGAAGGCTTGGGACACACCCCTGCCAAGGCGTGAGCAGCCCTCGCCTGTGAGCTTTGAATGAGGAAGGGTCAACTTCTGCAGGGCCAGCACAGTTGTCTAAGGCACCTCCTATTTCCCTAGGCCTTCCAGGATATTAACTCTTTTCTCTCCTATGCAGTTGTTAATTTGTTCATTCCACACACTTCTGTGGAAGCCTTTAAGCACCAAGCACTGTCCTGGGTTCTGGTCTGAGCAGCAGTGACAAGAATATCAACCCTGCCCTTAGGGCAAGGCCACTCTGGTTGGGGGGGGAGTGAGGAGGCTGCAGTACAGGGGAGAGGCCAGCCAGTACCTACAGGGAGGCCTGATCGGATTTGGGGGAGTGAGGGAGAGGAAGGAGTCAGGGGTGACCAGGTTTCCAGCTCAATGGCTATGGTGACAAACAGAAAGGGAAGCAGATTTGGATTAGGGTGGTTTGGGGTGAGTGAGAATGAATTGGGCTTTAGATATGTTGGGTTTCAGGCCCCCGTGGTTCACCCGAGTGGAAGGTCCTGCAGGGTTTCATGGCACAGGGGTGACAGCTGCCCTGGGTTCAGGAGTCAGCAACAAATGGACGGGCAAGGAGGGCAGAAGAGGATGAGATAGCTCAGGAGAGAGATCCTATACTTAGAGGGTGGGGAAAGAAGAGGCACCTCTAGAGGAGCAGTCTTAAAAAGTAAGGAGCCACACGAGAGGGTGACGTCACACTCACTCTCGTCCATGTCCCACTTTCTGGGGGCAATTTCCTTTGGGAAGCCAACCTTGAGTGAAGGATCCTTAGCCAACCGTGTCTCCCCGCCCCAGCCCCTTGAGTGGTTTCGGGATGGCCTTACGACCCCTCCGAGCAAATGGGCAGCAAGGAGGCACAGGTGTGAGGAGGGAGGAGAAGGGGGCTGTTCTGGGAGAGAAGAATTCTCCTCTTGGCTTGGAAAGAGTCAGGTGAAGGTGTGAAGTCAGGTACCAGCACAGCCTTTTGTAACAGGGAGGGAAGCCGGGAATGGCTGGGAATTCTCCAAGCGAGGCCTGAGGAAGCCTGAACTGCAGATGGCAGAACAGGAGAATCGGGTCTTAGGTAGCATTGTTTGAGCCGCTTGGTCAGCTCCACTTGAAGCCAGCTCTACCTCTAGGCCTTTCAGTTATGCAAATCGATGATTTCCCTCTGCTGTTTAAGCAGGTCTGAGCTGAGCTTTTGTTTGTCTTGCTGCTTGCAAAACGCAGAGTCCTAATGCTAAGCCAGAGACCTCCTGGGGTCTGTGGGTGGATCACGGGGCTGGAGGGGAGGCGTCAGGATTTCAGAAGCTTTGACACTCTGTGTCCCTGAATCGCTGTCACCTACAGAGCTACATCGGTGCATTTTCTATTTTCTGTTTTGCAATCCCTTTACAGGCTTGTTTTCCCTTCTCCTGCAGTATCGCCTCCCTGACAGTGCAGTTCACATGATTCTAAAGTTGCTTACTCACTACAAGTGAGTAGGTGGAAAATACCGTAGGTTAGACTCCCCTTCTCTTTCTGTTTCCTGCCCAGATGCTGAAGAGCCACTCTCACAATCCAGGGTCAACGGCACGTAACGGCATGTCCTTGATCACCTCCCACTCAGCTCCATCTTCCACACTGAGGCCGAGTGGGCTCTCTAAAATGCTTAAAAAACACCAATGCTTCCCATGGCCTGCAGAAAGACTCCTTAGTATGGCAAATGTGATCACACACATGTTTGAGATCCTGGGTCGCTTTCCTGCTGCAGCTACCTTCGCGTGAGCCTCGGACTGGTTTGTAATCAAGCTGTTTGAATGCGCCATGCCCGTCCGTCCGCACCTCTGAGCCTGTGCTCCCGCCTTCTCTCTGCCTGGAAAGGTAGTTAACAGTAGCTCAGGGGCACGGGGCACCGGCGCTGTGTTCTAGGCACTGGACTAAATGCTGCACACGGATCATCTTGTTTCATCCTCACAACTTCCTGACGAGATAGGGCTGTTATCATCCCCCCATCCCCTCCCACAGTGTCACTGGGTCTGAGCAGCTCAGATTTGGGGGAAGATGCCGGAAAAGCACCTGTGGACTCCGGGTTGAGGCCTACCGCTGCAGTCAGGAAGTGGAGAGCAAAGGAGAAAGGTCAGAAAAGCCGAGATAGTTCAGGGGCGCGGCGGGAAGAGTGTGAATCACAAGTGAGCAGAACTGGGTAAGGAACTGGGGTGTGTCGGGAGGGTGGGCAGCTCCATCTCAGTTGAGATTGGGGCTCCTCCCACTCAGGCGAGGGTCTCAGGGGCTTACAGAATCCCCATCGTTCAGGCTAGGTCCTCTGGGCTACGAGCGACCCTGGACACCACGGAGGATGGCTGTTGCCCAGGTTTTCCTAGTCCCTGAACACGGGGGCTCCACAATGTCCCTGCCAGGCTTACCTGAGTGTGTGTGCGCGCGTATGCGTGTGTACTGGGTGGGGGGATTATTTGCACCTTTGCCAAGGTTGGGAGCCTACTGGCCACTTCCCTCTAAGGCCATGCTCCCCACCTCCAAGTCTGCCCCTTTTCTGGTTGGGATAAGCCCCCCAAATCTCTTCTTCAGCTGCTTCCATCTCGCCCCCTCCAAGCCCTCCGTTTCTCAGACAATCCAGCATGATTCCCCTAAAAACATGCTTCCGCAAAACAAAAGCTGGAGAAGGGAGGCGGTGTCTTCTGGGGTGCTTGGCAACAGCAGCCTGTGCAGCCTGTGGCTCTGGCTCACCCGGCAACAAAGCCTCTGAGCACAGAACTCACACGGCTGGGGAGGGGACTGTCTGCCGCGGAAAGAGCAAAGCACACATCGAGTGCCTCCCCGTTCCTGTCCTGTCTGTAATTGATGACTGTCTTGTGCATTCCCACTGAGTGTAAGCTGTCCGAAGGCAGGATTTTGTGTCTGTTTTGGCCACTGTTGCCCTAGGATGGAGCTTAGCACACAGTAGGTGCTCAGTAAGTGTTTGTGAAGAAGGAAGGAAGGGAATGAGGGCAAAGGGGGCGGAGGAGGGAGCTGGTACACGGTGTGAGGGAGGTTATGGGCAGGACAAGAGGAGTGTTGTGATTTCACCTTTCTCCCCGCTCCTTTTCTCAGAGCCCTCCCATTGGCCTGTGTTCCCTCACCTGCAGGGGAGGAGAGTGGACTTCCTCCTGCCCAGGAACACCTTGGTAAGATGCCGTCCCCACTTCCTCTTGAGAGAAGTTGCGCCGCTTAGGGGAATTTGGAATTAGACGGAACTGGGTATAAACTTCAGCTTAGTGACCTTGGGCAAGTTGCCTGTTCTCACCTCTAAGATGGAGACGCTGGTTGGATTAAATGAGATGCTACTATGTGCACGTGCCGGGCAAATGGTAGGTGCTCAAGAAATGGAGCTGTTATTATTTACCTTATTAGTCATCAGGGAAATTCAAACTAGAACTACACCGGAATGGCTGAAAGTACAAAGACTGACCATATCGAGCATTGGTGAGGATGTGGAGCAACTGGAACTCTCACACACTGCTGGCAAAGGGTATATGGGTGCAGTCCCTTTGGAAATACAGTTTGGAAGTGTCTCTAAAGCTGAACATATTCATGCCTACTGCAGAGACCCTGAGCCTAGGTAAATATCTAACAGAAGTTTGTTTATAAACGCACCAAAAAAGTCATGTGCAAGAATGTTCATAGTTGAGCTGTTTGTAATAGCCATAAACTGGAAACCACCCAAATGCCCATGGGTGCTAACTGGATAAATAAAATATTCTACTTTAGACAATGGAAATGTGCATAGCGATGAGAATGAATGAGGTCCCGCCACCTGCAACTACATAATTCATCTCACAAACACAGTGTTGAGTGAAAGAAGCCAGATACTTAAGAGCCACCTCTGATTCCATTCAAGTTCAAAGACAAGGAAGCCTGAAATCTATGGTGTTCGGAGTCAGGATAGTGGTTACTTTGGGAAGGAGGGGGGCACAAGGGGGCTCTGGGAATGCCGGTAAAATCCCGTCTCCTGATCTGGGTGACAGTTACAGTTCGCTTTGCAGAGGCTCGCGTTGTACATAACTGGTTAAGTTTTGTATCTTTCTGTGTGCATGTTATACTTCAGCAAAAAAAGAAATTTACTTTAAGAAGAGGCAGGTAGAGGGTGAGAAGTATAGAAAGACAATGTTCAGCCCCTGGGGTGGCAGGGAGGGCGAGGAGGCAGGCGGGCGGAGGGAGGGTGTGGCTGCAGGCCACCCACAGCCTCCCTGATCTGTCCAGGGCACCCTGGGGCTAGATTATTCTTCAGAGCCGCTGACTTGGGTGGCCACGGCCACACCGTTATACTCCAGCACTGCCCAGTCACTGGGCTGCCCGGGGAAGAGGTAGGATCCTGGGCTGTCCTGAAGGGGCTGGCCTGCCCAGAGCCCTCTCAACACGTCCCACCTTGACGGGGGATCTGGGTGGCCACCATAGGCAGCCTGCTACCCAAGTGGAAAAGATTTTTTGACCTAGAAAGGTTTTCTCGGGCCCCTCAGCCCAGGACTCCTAGTTTGGTTAAATTCTTCCCGGAGGGCCCGTCACCCAAGGGACCTATAGACAGGCTTCCCACTCAGGACCTGAGGCCTGGACACACCCTGAGGCCTTTGCAGTTCATCTCTGATACGTCAGCCAAAGCCTCTCCTCGGCCTGAATGCCCTGCCCCTTACTCACATAGTGAAATCCACCTGGCCTGTAAGACTCGAGAGTCACCTCCTCCAGGAAGCTCTCCCAGATCCTGCATGCCCTCCCAAGAAGGCTGGACCCTGGCTCTTCTGAGCCCCCTCCAAACACCCTGGCACACTGTCTCTTATAAAAGCCTCATTGCACTCTTTGTTTGCCTGCTGGTGGAAGCAGACTGACATCAGGAGGTGCCCCATGATCACTGCACAACAACGGCAAAGATTCTGATGGCTAGCACTCGTTAAGTCCCTCCAGCCAGCCTGGTGCTGTGCTGTGCACTTGCCCGTCTAAATTTACTTAATCCTGACGAACAACCTTATGAGGTGAGAGTAGGTGCCTTGTAAAACAACGGCACACTTGCCCACAATCACACCACCACTCAACCACTGAGTCAGCCCAGCATCCTCTGGAAAGGGTGGTTAGGGAAGGAGGGAAGGAGAAAGGGAAAGGGCAGGACAGGGCAGGGAGGGGAAGGGAAGGAAAAGGAAGCAGGAAGGAAGGAGGGAAGAAGAGAGAGGAAGGGAGGGATGGAGGGAAGGAAGGAAGGAAGGGATGGCGGGCTCTTCTGAGGACAGGCCCATTGGCAGCCTGTTGTTCCCTCCCCAAGCTGTGGGGAGCTGCTGAGTGGGAGAGGGCAGCTCCCCACGCCCTACCCTAGCCCTGCCCACCTCTCTGTTCCCAGGTCCCCCTGAGCCCACTGGGGTCCTGGCCTGGGGACAGGCAGTTGTCAAATCAAAGCCTGCCTGTGGGAGGAGGCCCCTGGGCCAGGTCTGGAGCAGGGGTAGGCTGAGTTCACAGTTTTAATCCTGATGTTTACGTTCTTTCTTTCCATCCCCAGTTGCTCCCTTTGAAACCCTGCCTTGGGGTTCATGTTGCGGCATCAAACAGGGATGGAAGATGCATCTTGCTTTAGCAGCAGGAGCCTCTGAAGCAGCGGGAGTCTCTGGGCGTGCCTGACACACAGACTCCTGCGCTGAGCTGGGAGCACAATGAGGAGGGGGTGGTGCGGGGGGTTCACTCCCGGACTGGGGCAGAGACGCACAGGCCGTAGGCACAGACACACAAAAACAGGCATGCAGCTGTGCAGGATGCCTGAGAGCCCACAGACTCCCACATGCACAGATACATGTACGATCACCCATGGGGGTCCAGACAGCAGCCCCACAAGCATGCATGCACATGCATGCACACATGTAATGTGTTTGTAGATAGACGCACGTCTATGCCCACAAACACTACGAGACACTCCCAGAGGTTTCTGGCAGGGAGCACAATTTGTCCTCAGCTTCCTGTCAATGAGTCCACCGATTCTATCTCTGAAATGTCCCTACTAATTGTCCCTCCTCTCCACCCCTGCCACAGCCCTAGTCCCTTTAACCCTCACCTAGACAATGGCAAAGCCTCCTGGCTGGACTCCTGCTCCCGTTCAGGCCTGGCCGTAAGATCATCCTGCACACGAGAACAGGAGCTGTCCAGGCACCAGGCAGATCTGACCGCACCACTTCCATGTTTAAAACCCCTCCGAGGCCTTTCTTTTCCTACAGGACGAGGCTCGAATCACTTGGCATCCCCTATAAGGCCTTTTACAGCCTGGCCACAGCCCGGGACCTGGAACCCACTGCACTCAGTGGTCCAGCTGAGCGCCTCCGGGTCAAAGATGTCCCCAAAGAGGCCTCATGCTTTTGCTCTTGCTGGGCTCACCATGTGAGCCTCCCTCCTCCCCACTTCCGCCTCTCCTTTGCTCAACTGCTGCTCACCCCTCCTCCAAGACCCAGTGGCGCAGACACCTCCCTGCTCCACCCTGGATTCAAGGCACTGTGTGTGTCCCATGGCTTCCACAGCCCTTCTTGGGCCCTCATGGCTATCACTGTCACCTAGATGCTCATGCACCTCCCACCTCGACTCCAAGCACGTCACGTACAGAGCCCAAAACATACAAGATGCTCAAATTTCTGGGTGTGAATGAAGAAATAAGTTAGTCTGTAAGATAGGACCACACTAGGTGATTGTTCCTGGCTGGGTAACACCTGGGCATG
Organism: Lemur catta; assembly: GCF_020740605.2. Taxonomy (NCBI): domain Eukaryota; kingdom Metazoa; phylum Chordata; class Mammalia; order Primates; family Lemuridae; genus Lemur; species Lemur catta. The sequence goes on from NC_059128.1 coordinate 98,861,397, forward strand.
TGCTGTAACCTCTCTGAGCTCAGCCCCCACGTCAGTCAAGAGGGCACGCCATGCCTCCTGTCACAGCTTGCGGTGGGGACTGCAGGGATGTACATAGAGAAAGCTGAGTGGGTCGCACACGGCGGGCGCTCCACCAACGATAGCCATGCTTGCTGTCTTTAGTTTCTTTAGTTTCTATTTTTATTTTCACTAAAGCCCTTCCACTAACGTTTTCTCATCCTCCGTCTCCCTCACTGCCTATCCAGTTCAATGCTCCCGGAGCCGACTCATTGAAGGTTTCTTGTCGGATTGATCGGCTAAATGGCTTCTTAAGGCTTGTTTCCAGCCTGAGAACTCTGAGCTGAGTAATGCCCCTCCTCCCTCCCAGCCTCCCCTGAGACTGGAAGCTGAGAGCCGGGCAGAGTGCATGCTTCCTCCTGTCTCCCGGAGCTGAACAGCTGCTCCGCCTGGAGTTCTGTGAACCGAGCTGAGTTGGGACCTGGGGGGATTGGAACAGCTGAGCCTTTCTGCTCCAAAAGGCAGAGTCATTGCAGCCAGCCACCCAGCAGCTGCCCAGCCCCTCCCGGGTACCCCCAGGGATGCTGCACATGTGGCTGGGGTTCCCATAGCAACCTCTGGAGGGACTCGCTGTCCCTGCCTCACCACATCTCCTCCTGGACTTGTGTGAGAGGTTACAGAAAGGCGGGGAGAGGGAGGACTGCCGGGCACTTCAGTACGCAAACACTTCAAGTCTTTTAATCCTCACAATAACTGTGAGGAACATGCTATTATCGACCTCGTTTTACTGACAAGGAAATTGAGGCCCAAAGACATCTCTCGCCCAAATTCTCCCAGCGAGCCCAAGTTTGCCCAGCCAACAAACAAGGCAAAGGGTGTGCCGCCATGTCAGTGTGTGCAGACACAGCCAGTGTCAGCCAGTGCTATTCAGGGCTCTCTGGTTGCAAGCAACAGAAATCAACCCCCACTATCATAACTGAAAAAGAATTCACTAGAGGACTGTGGTGCAGCACCAGGAGGAAAGGGAAAGTTGAAGACACGTGATTAGAAAGGACAGGAAACAGGGCTTTGGAGGATGGGGTGCCAGGAATGGACAAGCATTTCATCAGAATGAATAAACTTCTATTTTAGATACCTTTTAGTGTTTCCATTTAGGATTCAGGTTTTGGGAAGAAGGCCTGGGCCCAGTACCACCTGTTGGCTGGAGAGGGCAGACTGCTGTGATTGACAGTCATACCCCTATATCCAATGGGGTAGCCCCCCTCCCCCTGAAAAAAATAATTGGAATGCTGTTTCCAGAAGAAAAGGGGGAATGAAAGTTAGGTAGGCCAAATCCCAAGCTCACCTGATCACACCGTGCTGCGACGGATTGTAGGGTAGGAGAGTTTCCACGGGGCATGAGGAAGAAGGTGTGGGGAGCATGACAGAGGTGCCACCTAGTGGAGCGAGACCCACTGAGGAGGCAGCAGTGGACAGAAGATGGACATTGGGAAGATGGAAGGTGGAGGTGACAGTCTTCATTTTCATGGGAACAAAGTACATCTATGTCTCAATGTTATCTACCTTGTTAACTGACCTTGCACATCCCAATACTCTCTCTCTCTCTCTCTCTCTCTCTCTCATTTCCTCTTTACCCACTATCTAATTCCCAGGATCCCAGAGAGTGATCCATCACCAGCCCTAGATAGCAAGAAGAGCCCGGGTCACCGTCTAACATTCTATATGACTTATGCTAATTGTTTACTGCCTGCCTCCCCAACCCCTCTAGTGTGCAAGATCCAGGAGGGCAGGGATTTTTCTCCTTTTTGTTCATTGCTGTCTCCCCAGTGCCAAAAAAAGTGCCTGGCACATGGTAGGTGCTCAACAAATATCTGCAGAATGAATGAGGAAGGACCGATCATTCCAATGGGCTCTTGGGCTACAGTGATGAACCAAAAGAAGGATCCTGACCTCATGAAGCTTATAGTCTCCATGAGTTTAATGAGGCAGAAACAACAACAACAAAAAATGTATAGAAAAAGAACAAAACTAATAAAAAATTGTGGTATATACTTTGAAGGAAACAAACGTTTAAAAAAAAAAGTGCTAAGAAGGTGGGAAATTGCTAAAGACATGGCAGTGACAGAAGGACAGAAGGCCTCTCCAAGCAGCGTTTAAATGGAGACCTGAAGCATGAGGAGGAGCTGACCATGGAAGGTGTGAAGGCCACGTCTTCCAAGCAGAGGGAAGAGAACGTACAAAGGCCCTGAGGCTGGAAAGAGCTTGGTATGTTTGGGGAACTGGACCAAGAAGACCAGTGTGGCTGCAGCTTAGTAAGGACAGGCTAGAGGAATACAGGCTGAGGACCGAGAGTGTGCCAGGGGCCGGGTCACCAGCACCTTGTAGGGATGGCATGGAGCTTGGATCGCATTCTGAATACATTGGGAAGCTATAGAAGGTTTTTAGCATTGACCCTACTTGCATTTCAAGCCGATCGCACTGGCTGCTGGGTGGAGAACACAGAGTCAGGGAGCAGGGGACCAGTCGGTAGGCAACGGTGTCAGGCCAGACTGGGGCTGAGCACAGGCGGCCAAGGTTCAGAGCACAGTGGAAAAGTCAAGGGCTACCACCAGGCTGGATGGTATCACCCTCCCTTCCCCAGCCCTCCCAGCCCGTGGGTGATGGATAGACCCACTGATGGTCTGACTGGGCCCATGCCTAAGTGACAGGTGATGAATGGGGTTGGAACTGAATGCTGTGAGCCATGTGGCCAATGCACGGCTCCAAGGAGGACTTTAGAGCCAGGAGTTAATTTAAAGAAAGGAGTGGGGGAGCTCAACATCGCTTCCCCCACTGCTCAATTAGTGGAGAGGGCTGCAGGGAGCTGGAGTCACAAAGACCCCCTTAATCATCTCTGTCTGCTGGCAGCGTGCAGGAGTGTGGCAGGGATAATTGCACCTCCCCATTAACAAATGCAATTAAGGCACCAGGGCCTCTCGCACCCCCTTCTCCAATTAAACAGCAGATGAGGGGCCCGTAGGGGTGGCCATTGAGATGAATCACTTGAAGCCGAAAACTTGGAGGCCAGCAGTGTGGACAGAGAGGTGACTGGAGTCGATAGAAACGTGACGGGGAAGGAGAGGCTCATACCCAATCCCAGCCTGCTCCAGCTTGGGACCCAGCCTGCAGTTGGATGGATAATCTTTGGGACAAATTAGAAGTTCTGCTTTACACACAGGAGAGTCAGACATTTAGAACCCACCAGCTACCACCTCCAGCCAAGTGCTTCCTCTTTGCCAAGGAGCTGCTCACTGACAACTTCTGGATAATTAATTTTGACGAGAAACTGAGATGTCTGGGTATGTTGGCAGGGAGGGTCCAGGAGGGAATGCTCTTGCCCTGTGCAGGGGCATAGGGTGGAGGAAGGGAGCTTCCATTTGTGGGCGCTTCAAACATGCCAGGCCTTGTGCTCCCTCCTCTCCCGTGTGCCATCTCCTCTAATTCAACCCCCATCCCACCAGCCTCATACAACAGTCGTGGTCTCTCTGTGACAGATGATGGAATGGAAGCTTGGGGAGTTCAAGCACCTTTTCTAAGATCACAGAATGAGCAGGTGGTGGAGCTGGGATTTGAACTCTGGTCTATATGACTTCCAGTCGGCGGCTCTGCTGTGCTGAGAGGCTTTGAAATCACAACTGCCAAGATCTTGTCCACTGTTCCCTTGACCCATGGGGGTGGACTCAGGGGGACATTTCAGATGTTATTCCCAAATCTCTTCCCCTCATGTCTGAACCTCTGAACTTCTGAAACGAGGCCTCCCTGTGGTTCCTGATGTGGCCTTGAGGTAGGACTTGACAAGTTGGCAAGTCCCCAGGTGCTGACCAACATGCTCATCTGAAGCTGAAAAAGAAGAAAGAAATCCCTCCCCCCTTAATTGCCTCTCCCTGTTCTCTTCGTGCGTCTCACCGGTTGCAAACGGCACGGATCGCTATGCATGTGCTGATCATCATTTTCATTTAGCATCGCCACCGAAGCTTGGTTGCTGAAGTGCATAACTGAAAAGCTCCATGAGTTGAGTTTGCAAAGAGGAGACCCAGCTCCACTTGAACATTACAGCGTGAAGGTTCCCCCCTGCAGGGGCCCAGACAGCAGCCAGCAGATGACAGCCTGCGTGTGCCCAGGGACCCAGCCGCACCAGATGAGTGCTGAAATAGGTCTGCTTTGCCCAAGGGAGCTCAGGGGGTGAGTAATACGTTTCCTAATCCCCAATTCCCCCATCTTATTTCCCTGGGAACTTTGCTTTTGTTTTTAGTTTTCAGTTTGCTTTTTTTCTTTCTTTCTTTCTTTTTTTTCTCTCTCTCTCTCTCTCTATGGCTTCTGAGAGCAAAAAAAGTCACTGGGTTAAAATGATGTTAACAGAGGAGCCACCTGCCAGTTACCCCTTCCTCTGAGGCCATCAGCAGGCTGACACCAGGACACCTGCTGCTCTCTGTGGCCTGCATGCTTCCTGAGTTTAGGGCTCTCCCAGGACTGCCTCATTCACACTCCTGACTCCATAAAAGCTCCTATAATATGGGAAGAGAAAGAGTCAGGAACACCCAGCTGCGGCTTGGCCCAGATAAGGAATGAGCTTCCTGCCCTCAACAGTACCAAGGCTCTATCTTAGCTGCCAGAGGGAAGCCTGTGTCTTCTCCGGAACCCCCATAACCCCCAGGTCATTGCTGAGCAGTTAGACACGGTTATAGAGTCTTCCCTCCTCCCCTCCCTTCCCTTCCAAAGCGTTTCCCAAATGTCTACTATGAGTCTGGCAATGTTCCAGGGGCTGGGGACCAAGCAATAAATAAACCAGCTCCCTGTCCAGCTGGAGAGACTCTCAGGTAAGGGACACATAATAATAAATACAGTGTGAGAAGTTTTCCGTAGAAGCAAGAGCAAAGGCCTCTCTCTGGGAGTAGAGAGGAGGGGATGATGGATTTGTCAGGAGGAAGCAGGCGTTTGCATTCAGTCTTGAAGGCTGAATAGGGCAAGGTAGACGCAGACATTCCAGGAACAGGAAAAGCCTGAGCCAAGTCAAGAAAGGCACAAAAGACATGGCATGTTTGATGCCACCTGGCCCCTGCTGCCTCCAAGGCCCTCGCATCATCAGTTTCCTAGAGCCGGCTCTGCAGTGGAGGGAGGGTGCCGTCCCTCGGGTGTCAGACCCTTGGCCCAGGTAGGAGCGCCGGAGGCCCAGATGCATGCCCTCCTCCTCTAGGCAGGCTGGAGTGGAGGCGGAGAGGCCACAGGACACCTGAACTGGGGCCAGGACTCCAGACTCAGGGAGAGGCTGCAGCACACAAACCTTGGGCGACAACCTACTGCAGCAACAGTCTGGCCAAGAATTCTGTAAGCCAGAGTGAGCATGCGAGCATGCACGCACACACACACACACACACACACACACACACACACACACACGCACATGCCCAGAAGCTGCAGGCCTGGCTCCCTGGACCCTCTCACTGCTCCCCCCTTGCATCCCAGGAGCAGTTTCCCTTCACACCAAGCTGAGCACCACCAGTCGCCACGCCAAACAGATGGCGGGAAAGAGCTCCTGCTCCAGGGGGATGGCAGCAGCAAGGTCACTGCTGACACGAGGTGAAAAATTCATGGCTGGCTTCCCCTCCATCTCTTTCCTGCCCCAGATCCAGCGGAGACACGGTGTGGTTCGGAGCTGGGAAGCAGAATCCGTTTTTCTCCCTCACATTTTTTTTTCTCTTGCCTCCTCTTTTCACTTTCTTAATTTTAAAACTTCATCACTCTGTCTTTTCCCCTGTACTCTGTCTTCGCTCTCTTTTCAAGGTGGGGGCACGGGGAGTGGGTGGTGAGAAGGGAAAACACAGCAGCCCCTGACATTCGGAGGCAGGCCTGGCCCTCACAACCAAGCCAGGCAGCATCCTTCATGCCTTCAAACTGCTGTGCTCCGCTTCTGGTGACCCTGCCACCTGGGACGTCCTCCCACCATTGTATCTGCATAAATCCTACTCATCATTCCAATGCCAGCTCAAATACTACTGCCTCCATCCCTGGTCACCCCCAGCACGAGGGACCATTGCCCCTTTATGATCTCCTAAAACTATCCTCTTTGTAAAAAATCTGACTTGTGGCCCTTTGTCATACACTGACCCAAATTCTGACTGTCTTTATTCACCCTTGGTTTATGTGTGATAGGGGCCATTCCGGGCCAGTAGTTAAGACCCTAAGCTTTGCAATTAGGAAACCCTGGGATTAGAATTCTATTTCCTTCTGTTACTAGTTCAGTGATCTTGGGCAAGTTTATTAACGTTTCTGAATCTCAGTTTCTTCTCACCCACTATGGAGGACATTCATAGCGTTATGGTGAGGGTTGCATGAGATAATCACACATGTTGAATGCCTCACACAGAACCTGGTGGAAATAATTATTATAATTATAATAACAACAGTTATTATTGCTAGGTTGAAATCTCCTAGAGCAAGACATCTTAACTTCAGGGTGCACAGAAATCACCTGGTGATCTGGTTAAAATCCAACATGATTCAGGAGGTCCAGGGTGAGCCTGAGTATTCTGCGTTTCTAACGAGCTCCCAAGTGGTGCAGATGCAGCGGGTCCAAGGACCACAATTGGAATAGCGAAGTCCTCAGGGCAGGGCTTCTGTCTTGTGTAGCAATATCTCTCTCGCAGAAGCTAGCATGGTTTCCTGCACAGAGTAGGAGCATCATCATTTTTTAAAACGAATGCATCCTCATGGTGGTGGCGGGGATGATATTGCATATAGCCTTCCTTACTCAGAAGATCACACACACATTACCCCTACACACCCACAAGCTAATCTAACCTTGCATAGGACTGAGATTTCCCAGGGGCTCAACTGCTGTGTTTCAGAAATCAGTGCTCTGAGATGGAACCGGCTGTGCACTAACCTTATAGCCCTGATTAATTCCCTCCCTTTGTTTGCCTCATTATCGTGATTAGGTTCTGCCCGTAGCATAGCAATGGCTAATTGTAGGCTGGTTGCAGAGTGCATAATTCCCACTATTAAAATTTTATCGAGGCTTAATTGTGCTCCTTTTTGCAGCAGCAAAGCTTCAAAGTTTCAGAAAAGAGGGGATGTGGTTAGTGGGAACTGATGATTTTTTTAATCTTAGCAAGCCCTGTAAAGCCCTACTCTGCAATATCATTGACCTTGAGATGGTTTCCTGCGGCCAGAAAGAAGCCCATCATTTATTTATTAACCTTCCAGAAGGTCTGCAAACATCCCCTGTGGCCAGGCAGAAAGCATACTAGAGGTCAAATGCCATTACAGAAAGCCCCAAAGTACTGGCAGACCAAACAGTTTGGCTATGTGGGCTTTGGGGGCAGCTGCACTTGGCGTGTGGAAGAGGGGCAGAGTGCAAGAAGGTGTTTTTTTTAAAAACTTCTTAGTTTAAAAACTCCTTAGATGCCCCATTGGCTCTCAGTGGCTCTCCAAAACCAGCAGCAGAATCGACAGGCTTCCAGGGCATTTTCCAGGAACACGCCAAATTGCCCAACCTGTGCTTAGTGGGAGGTGGAAGGAGCGAACCCATTAGCAGGTACTTTCCACAAATGGCTTCCCAGCCTGACTGATGGCTGGTATCACCGGGGAGGCTTGTTAGAGCTGCACATTTCCAAGCTCCAGCCCATACCTATTGATTCGGAGTGAGGAGGGGGGGCTGGCAGTCCCTCCTCAGGTGCTGCTGATGCTGCGCCACTTTGAGAATCACTTACCTGCAGACACGAGGGACTTTGGAAAATATAAAAAAGAGATCAGAACCGGCTGCTTCTTGGGGAGGAGGCCACTCACTCTGCTCAGCTCAGATTGGAGCCACAAGTCTAATGGTGTCGGATAGCTCTAAGTCAGTGGTTCTCAGATGGAGTGTGCATCAAAAAGCCCTGGAGAGCTTGTTAAAGCACAGATTGCTGGGCCTTACTCCCCAGAGCTCCTAATTCTTTAGGTCAGGGGTAGGACCCAAGACTTTTCATTTCTAATAAGTTTGCAGGTGTTGCTGCTCTAAGGACCACACTTTGAGAACCAGTGCCCTAGATGGCTCTCCAAGTTTGGACCCAATTTGTCCCTTTGAAAAAGACTCAGTGTGTTTCTCAGTCCTGACATTATGGAATATTCCCTTGCATGAAGACTCTGTCCTTGTGTCTTGAGCATCATTCTGTAATCCAGAAAGAGTGGCTTTGTAATCAACAGGCTTGGACACGAGGTACTATGGAGGAGGAGTGGAGGCTGGGGTCCTGGACTTAAACCCAGTCAAATGCAGATGAATCCACTACCGGCTTTACCATTACTAAGTCAAACAAGGACATTGAAAGAAGGTGGGATTTAGGCACTGCTTAAACGAAGGGCAGGGGATTATTTGATGAACTGGCCTCAAGCCAGGGGGAGGCTTTAGATAAGGCACAATGATGGAATTATGGTGATTGCAAAATAACAATGTGCCCATTTTGTGGAGAGGAGATGACTTGTCTGGAGAGGGAAGTGGTGAACAGGAGAAACTTGAGAGCACGTTTAAAGCACGGGCTGCAACTCACAAAGCTTTAGAGGCCAGGCGGGTAACAGGAGTGAGTGAGGTGGACAAGTGAGACCACGATTAGGACCTGCACTTCCGGTTAGAACCAGACAATCTGGAATGGTGGGGCCGTGGTGACCTGGACAACCCTGGGCCCTCGAAAGGGGAGGCTTCCACTTAGCCCCTGCCCGTCACTGCCGTGGAAGAACGTGGGCCCAGGGCTGCTCGCCCTTTCAAATTTTCAAAGAATTTTAGAGTATGGATGCTAAGATGAAGTTTTTTTGTTTTTAAAAACTGTGCCTCCATCAAAACATGTCTGGAGGCTATCAGTTTACAGCACTAGTTTAAAAGGTTCAGGCCCTAATTCCTAGATCCTAATCCATAGGGATGCTTTTTAAGGATTTGGAATGGCCAGGGTTTTTCTCCTTTTGGGGGGCAGGGGAGGTGGGTAGTTATAGGGAGAGGAGAAGGAAATGAGTAGTAAGACCAAGAAGGATGACATCATGGAAAACAGTGGAAAAGATGTCGCTATTTAGAAAGGGCTTGGAGGTTTACACAGTCCTATCCTCTATATACAGAGTACGTCGCTCTACGACATCTCTGGTGTGGTATAATACATTGTTAGTCTGATGACCCTTGCGGGTGACTGGGCTTGGCCAGTGGTCATTAGCGGGCATGGTGCCAGCAAACGCTTGGTAAGGACTTGCACATCAGAAGGTGCTGTCTTAGAAATCTCACTCTCTCGGAACGGGCTGCCACGTAAAAAGGCTACTAAGCCACGAGAGAAAGAGAGGTCCCAGCCTTTCAGCTGCCCCTGCCCAAGTGAATAAAGCCATGTGAATAAAGCCATCTTGGGCTTTCTACCTGCAACCACGTGAGAGCTCAAGAGAGACCAGCAGAAGAACTGCCTAGCTGAGCCTCAGTCAACCCACAGAATCACAAGAAACAATAAAATGGCTGCTTTAAGCCACTAAGCTTTGAAATAATTTGTTATGCAGGGGAAATTAATGGAAATCCCTTGTAAGTAGCTGGCCTATGAATCGGATAGGATTCTGTGTGGCTGGAAGTAACAAACACCTGGTAAACAGTGACTTAAACAGGTAAGAGGCTTATCATTCTCAGGTAGTAAGAAGTCTGCCTTTGTTTCATTGGTCAGAGCGAGCTGCATCCAGGGGGACTGGGGAAGTAAGATTAACGGGGCACATTCTGAACAAAACAGGGGCTTTGACTAGTAAGGAGGAAGGAGGAATTTCCTTTGCAGTGTCTGCCACAGCCAGTTTCTGCTAGAAAAAGAACAAACTTGTGGTTCTCTCATGAATTTTCCCTTCTCTACCAAATTTAGCCAGAAAGCCACAAGCCCAGCAGCCCATACCACCAGCACATTCAGCCCATCCTTGACGGAGAAGGTTTCTATCTCAAACTAATGGCTCAGCACTTCGTATTTGTCTGTCTGCTTCTTCCAGGCTCATTTCATAAGGAGCTGATTGATCTTAAACTTGATTCAGGCCACTGATATCACTACTGATAACAGGTCTCAGGGCAATCAACTTTAAATTTGAAGATGTTTGGAGACGAGCAAACATTTTCCAAGGAGCATATCTTCTGCAAACCTTAGCAGACTTCCAGGATGTTTGGCACAAGAGAAGAGATCAGAGAAGGAGCTAAAAACAGTCTGTAGTTCACATAGTTAGCCTGTGGCCATTTCATGAGTTAGAAGTGCCTTGGTGGGAGTAAGAGAGAGGCAATAAAAGAAAATGAGATTGAAAATCACTCATTTTGTTTCTTTTCAGCAACTTCTTGGAGGGAGGAAATGGAAATGAATGAGACATTAAATCACCAAACTTAGACTGGGCAATGTTCTTAGAGATAAATTATCCAACCTTTCACCCAGTTGCAAATAATAACAATAATAATAATAATAGCTCGCATTTAATGAGTATTTACCACATGCCAAACATTATGCAAAATAATTTACTTGCACTCTTTAATTTTGTCCTCCCCACATCTCAAAAAGGTAGCATGATTTTAATGCCCACATGACAGACATCAAGTTAAGTAACTTGTTCAAAGCCATGGTGAATAAATGAAGGGACCAGAATTCCTGGCTCTGTGTACTGCCCCTCCTTGGTTCTTTTGACCCCCTCCCGTAACAACCTCGGCTCCCTCTTCCACCTCTCCATTCCTCTAGACAATGCATATTCCTATTTGGAAAGCTTGATGGCTCAAAGACTCATCCATATAATAAGCTGAAATCTGCTTTCCTAGAACTCTGATCAGCTGGTCTGCCCACCAAGGTATTAATGACACATGAGCTAGTTCCTTTGCCCTGTGATGGTCCTTCCAATAACGCCTCCTCTGAGCCTTTCTTCTCCAAGCTGGGCATCGCCAGCCACGCCAACTCTTCCTGTAACACCTTCCTAAATGCCGTCTCTCTTCCTCTGCATGTACGGTATGTACTCAGAGACTGCAAATTCAAACTTCTACAGACAACAGGCCAATAATGAGAATAAATACAGCAGGCCGGGGACAGTAAAATCACACGGCTGCCTCACTCTCTCATTTTCCCTCTTTTCACAGAGACAAGGACACACAGAGTGTTTCTCTGAAAATTCAATGATAAAAGGCAATGCACACTGAGCCTTGCTACCGCGGGGCGACACGCAGTGGCGAGCACCATGGGTGACACGGAATGGCAAGCACCATGGGAGACTGGTGAGCAGGTGCGTGATCGGAAGGAAGAAGACACTCCTCAGGGCCCGCCAGGTGTTGCCACCAAAGGATGGTGCCAGATCCTCTGAACTTTTCAAGAGCTGCTGGAGATCTGGGTTTTTATTTGAAAACTTTTGATTTTTATCAGATTTTCCCCCCAGTTTTTTTTTACAGCATTGTGTGGGCCAAACAAAATATGTCTACAGGCTGGATCCAGCCCCCGACCTGCTAGTAGACAACTGCTGCTGCTGGCCACCAGCTGGCCCCACCACCCCGAGGAAGACTAAGAGCAGTGGAACCCTCACCTCCCGTGGCCTCACCATGCTTCTAGGAATGCACACTACATTTGCAAGTGTTCCCAGCAGCTGTATCACATTGTACTTTAAGTTCACATAGAACTTGTGGCCAAGTGAGTGCCTTCAAGTCTTCATGTGACATGTTCTCCAGCCTGACCTCGCAAGCCACCGTGTGCAATGATATTTTGAACCCTCCTGCGTGACTTTGCATTTGTCCTTGTGGGTCCCTGTTCTGTCTTGCAGAATGTTGGCTATTTCTTCCAACGTGCTTTTGTGCGCAGTTTTGAATGTTGCCTCTACCATGAAATCATCAGCTGGACCCAATACCCCAGTGGAGTCTGACCACTCCTAAGGGCATTAATAAAAATGTTGGCTAGAAATATGGAGTTCCAAGGCACCCTCAATGTCATCAATGCACTAACAAACACTACTTAGCTTCAGAATGAGAGGAAACTAGCCTGTGTCCAACACCTACCATGAACTCAACCTTGCCCAGCTCCCTCATCCTCACTGCCCACGTACTGCAGAGACCCTCCTGCTGCTTTGCCCCAGTGAACAAGGAAGAACCCCCAGCCTTCAGCCCAGGTAAGTCTGAACTCTCAGCTTCTGGAGTTTCCAGGAATTCTGGGTTAATCGGGCTCTGGATCTCAGGTTCACCTGTGGAATTAGGCCCACACTCTGCAGCCCCAGGATCAGTGTGGCCCCTGCCTAGTGCCCATCCCAGGCAGCTGTCCCTTTGCCTATGGTCTGAGGCTGAGCCCTTGCTTGTCCAGGAGGATGTACACTGTGCCAGTCACTGTCCCTGGCACAGCAACCCCCATTATGTAACTCAGTGATGAACCCATTTACTTCCATGCTATCTGGCCCACATTTGTCAACTGAACCTCTTTAATTCTCAAGGAACTTGTATTATTCATGCTTTTCCTGCCTCCCCATTATTGTAACTGAGAGCAGGGCACCAAGCAGTCCCTCTCTTTTGTGAGCTCTTTGGATCTCAGTATTTTTATCTATAAATGTAGTGGTTGTTAGGGGTCTATGCATAGGTATTAAGAGTTTCTAACTGAGCTGGGTGTGTAGTGGGCACTCATGGATGTTAGCTTGAAGGACGAGCAGTTAGAGAACTAGTCGTGATCATCTTGTCTAGTCCCCAGTAGCCAAAAAAGGGACACTCCTTTTGTAAGGAAATGTCACTAATCCCCTACCATCAACAAGCTCAGCAGCAAGTGCCCCAAGTTGTTTTTCTGACAAAGGAAAAGATTTGGTTCAAGCCATCCCCGGGGCCCAGTGCATGGCCTCTGGCAGACCCAGGCCTGCCAATTATCTGTCCTGTGGCTTTAGGCCAATGGCTTAACCTCTCTAAGCCCAAGTTCTCCATCTGTAGACTGGAAGGACCAATCTGTGGCTTACAGAATTACGGCAGGAGTTAAATGAGACTGATAGTAAACTCCTGGCACATAGTAGGCACTTGCTACTGTGATGACAATGGTGGTGATGATGAAAACACTGACACACGTGTATCGTCAGTGGATCTTCCCAGGGAGCAAGAGCAGCCTTCTGTTTTTCCCTGTCAGATTTGTAGAAATGAAATTACAAACCTATTGCATGGTTGTTATTTTAAAAAGCAAACAAACTATATAGACATTCATAAGATAAAAAACTGGAGTCCTCCAAGCCCCTGTCCTACTCTCCAGGGAGAGCCACTGTTAACTGTTTGGGGTATGCCTTTGCTGATGTTTTTGTACACACACACACACACACACACACACACACACATGCACACACATACACAGAAAAACATACACACACACATATACACACAGAGACAAACATATATACACACATACATACGCACATACACACACAAACATACATATACACATGCCCCCACACACATACAGACATACACACATACATATGCACATACACACAGAGATATACATACACACATGCACGTACACACACATACACACACAGACAAACATACATACACACATACACACACAGATACTATTTTTAAAGCAACATCAGGATCATATTGCACATACTCTTCTGCAACTTGCTTCTTTCTCTCAGCAGAGTGTCATGACCGTGTTTCCAAGCAGAGTATATGCAGCTAGTCCAGTGTTATGGACTGAATTGTGTCCCCGCTAAAATTCAGTGCTTAAGGCCCCAGTACTTCAGAATGCAACTGTATTTTGAGGTAGGGTCTTTAAAGAGGCAATTAAATTAAAATGGATCATTAGGGTGGACCCTAACCCACCATGACTGATGTCCTCATAAGAAGAGAAGAGGACATAGAAAGACACACCACACATGCACGCAGAGAGACACCAGCCACACAGAGAGACAACCGTGTGAAGACGCGGGGAGGAGGCTGCCACCTGCAAGCCAAGAAGGGGCTCGGAAGAAACCGTCCCTGGTGACACTGTGATCTCAGACTTATACACTCCAGAACTTCGAGGACATACATTTCTGATGTTTAAACCACCCAGTCTGTGGTATTTGCTGTGACAGCTCTAGCACACAAATACATCCAGCCTTTCATAGTATTCCATTATATAGATGCTACAAAAAAATGTGTCAATGGACTTGTAGATTGTTTCCCGTTTTGTGCTCATTATTAAGAGTGCTGCAGGCGATATCTTTGCAATATATTTTGGGCATGTGAGGATATTTATAGGTTCTGTTCCCATATGAAAAAGGACCGGGTTGGAGGATATGCACATTTTAATGATGTATGAATTAGTTGTGCTAATTGAAACTCCAATAGTGTAGCAAATTGCCGCTTCCTTATACCCCCAAAGGCATAATTTGAAGAACTTACAGTCTGTGGCCATTAAAATTTAACTAAACTGACAGTCCACAGAAGTATGACACTCTTGACTGTGGCTTTGCTTGAACTGACCACTCCTGCCTGTGCCGGGACCTCGGCCCCATCAGAAACATACAAGCTTCCTGAACGGAGAAAGCTCTAGCCAGTCTCTTCATCGTGAAGGCAAACTCGATAACAACAAATGGCTATGCTACAAATAGAAGCATTGATTTTAATTTCTTAAGAGTATAAATAGATTTGAATCACACACAGTATATTGGATTTGGGGAGAAAATATTTCATGACAATCTGTCAATATATTTGTTCTCTCATCTTTCAACAAATAGGCATGTGGACTGCTGAAATGAAGAGACGTTGGCAATGCCTCTCAGAAAGGCAGAGTTATTCTCAACCGAGTAGATGTGTCGCACTGACCGTTTGTTTGGAAAGAAAAATCAGAAATGAGCACCCTTTGCTGTAGTGGAGATGAACTTGGGGGTGCCCCAGCCCGGGTCCTTCCTGGAGAGTGTAAGGAATGTCCCCAAACTACAAGGGGCTTTGCCCTCCCTCTTCTTGCTCTTCCTCTTTTACACGTATGGATGTCTAAAGGAACCATTAATGAAAGTCTATAAAAACAGAAGCCATAACCTCTCGGCTACTTGGAAGATGTGTTGAGGAAGAGTGAATCCCTCATGGTGGCTTGGGTGCTGATTTGGGAAGAAGGTGGCTGGCACCCTCTTGGACACTTCTGAGCACTGAACTATGCACCTGTCTGTCTCCCACTGTGGACCATGGGCTACTTGGGAGCAGGAGTCATCAAATTCATCTCAACCTGCAGCCCAGCACAGTGCCTGGGCACAGATGTCCTTCTCTCCTGACGCAGTCCCTGCTAAGACAATCTTATCCTGCTTTATGGCTTTAAATGCCATCCGCATGCCAATGACTCACAGATTTATATCCCCAGCCTAGAACTCCCTCCTTGACTCCAGCATTTATACGCATCTACTGACATCTCCACTTAGATGCCTAACACTCATCTCAAACTCAGCGTCTCCTCATTTCAGCAGTCCACATTCCTGTTTGTTGAAAGATGAGAAAACAAATATATTGGCAGGTTGTCATGAAATATTTTCTCCCCAAATCCAATATACTGTGTGTGATTCAAAACTGAACCTCTGGTCTATGCTTCCCCCAATCTGATCTTCCTGCAACTTTCCCAGTCCTGACTGGTGGCAACTCCATCCTTCTAGCTGCTCAAAAAACCTTGGAGTCACTCTTGACTCTCGTTCTCTTATTCCTCAAATCCTTTTGGCTCCACCTTCAAAATATGTCAATAATCTTTTCAGTACTGCTTCAACCTGGTTCTAAGCCACTTAGTGGGTTAAATTGTGGCCCCCAAAAAGGTATCTCCAAGTCCTAGCCCCAGAGACCTGTGAATGTGACCTTATTTGGAAACAAGGTCTTTGCAGGACCTTGTTAGTTACAGGACTTCAGGATGGCATCATCCTGGATTCAGGGTGGGCCCGAAATCGCATGACAGGCATCCTTGTAAGAGAAAAGGAGAGGGAGGTTAGGGACACCAGGACACTGGGGAGAAGGCCACGTGAGGACAGTAGCAGGGATTAGAAATGTGCAGTAAGGAACCCCTAAAACCACCAGAAGCTGGAAGAGGCAAGGACAGAGTCTCCCCCTGAGACTCTGGGTGGAGCACAGCTCCGTGGCACCTTGATTTAGGACTTCTGGCCTCCAGACCTGTACGAAAATAAATTTCTATTGTTTCAAGCCACACGGTTTGTGGTAATGTGTGAGGACAGCCTAGGAAACTAACACAGGACCATAATCATTCACCTGCATTGTCCTAACAGCCTCCTAACTGGTCTTCCCTCTCCATCCTCATCTCCCTGTTAGGTCCTTTCTCAATACCCAAGCTAGAACAATCCTTTTAAAACATACATCAGATCACTGTACTCTACTCAAAAACTTCCAGTGCTCTCAATTTAACTCAAAAGCTGAATTCTTCACCATGGCCTGAAAGGCCCTATCTGACCTGCCCCTCTCTCCCTCCCTCTCTCTCTCAGCTCCCCCCACCTCTCTCCACCCTGCCTGCCCCAGTCCAGCCACAACAGCCTCCCCTGTTCCTTGACCATACCAGGTGCTCCCCGACTCAGAGCCTTGTACTGGTTGCTCCCTCTGCCTGGACGTTTCTCCCCCCAGGTATCTGCAGGGCTCACTCCTCTGCCTCCTTTGAGTCTCTGTACAAGCCTCATCGTCTCAGAGAAGCCTGCCCTGACCACCCTCTAAAAATAGACACCCCAGCATTCCCTGTCCCACCCCCAGCATCTGTTATTTCCAGTGTGCGTACACTTCACTCATTCGTTATGTTTGTCGTTTCTCTCCCATCAGAACACAAACCCACAGGGCAGGGGTTCTTGTTTGTTATGTTAGTTGTTGAGTCCTCAGCACTTAGAAGAGGGCCTAGCATGTTGCAGCGGCTCGATAAATATTTGTGGTGTGCATGAATAAATAAATAAATGGCTGTTTGTGCATTTTTCCCATTTTATCTAATTATTAGTGATTTTCTGATTGTCACATTCACATCGTTCAAAATTCAAAAGTACAAGAAATGATTTCCAGCAAAAAGTCTCTATCCAGCCCCACTCTGTTCCTCTGCCCAGTGGCAACTGATCATATCAGTTTCTTTTCTATCCTTCTGGACTTTATATCCACCTACCTACCTGCCTACCTCTGCTCTCTTCCACTGAAACCTGAAGATATTCCATAACAGAACATAAGAAAGTCCTCCTTCCTCTTTACCACAGCTCAGCTTCTCAGGGTATGTGTGCACCTTAAAACGATTTAGACACTTAGGTTGCTTAAAATTCCTTGATATTTCAAACAATGCTGGAACTTTTTATATAAATTATTTTCATACTGGTGAATGTATCACTGTAGAATAGTCCATTTTTAAAATAACTGAACTTTCAAAATGAAAATTTTAATGAACAAACTTTGGGCCAGACCATTGTATGAGGTTCCTCCAGTCCTCCCCTCCCCACTCTGGCCACCTCCTACCCCACGTGCTCTGCTGCTGCCGGTCTCGTGGGGCTCATGGACGGGGCCAGCCAAGAGTGACAGCTGTAGCTCACTGGCTGCTCACTGGGCACTTGGCATTATGCAATGTACCGTATTTAATCCCATGTAATCCTCTATCAAGGAGGGATTAATGTTACCATTTACAGTTTAAAAAACTGAGGCTCAGAGGGGTTAAGTAACTTACTTGCCCGAGGTCACACAGTGAGTAAGAATCAAAAGCAAGATTCTCTCCCGAGTCTATTACCAGCATCTGGATTTTTCATCGCTACATACTTAACCTCTCTGTGCCTCTGTTTCCTCAACGGTAACATGGGGAAAATAATTGATTTCATAAAGTTGTTGTATAAAGCTATTTCGTGAAGTTGTTTTGAGGGTGGATGAGATAGCAGCAAGGGATGGAGTGGATCAGAATCGGTTGAGAAAAGACTTGAGGCAGGTCACACTGAATGTTTACCGGTGAACAGTGTTTCTCAAAGTATGAACGCGGGGCACCCACATTAGCATCACTTTGGGTGTTTATTTAACATGCAGATTCCAGGGCCCCTTCCTGGATTTCCTAGGGAGTAGAGCGTGGGAGTTTACATTTTAAACCAGCATCCAGGTGATTCTGATACACATTGAAATTTAAGAATTTTAGGCCCTAGGAAATATATATTTAAAAAAAATGTTTTAAACTATAGTTCTATCCAAATAACACTACTGTAGCTCCATTATAATCTTTTCTTCACTTTCACTCCTCACTCCCCACACACAAGTCATGTTTTTCTCAACACTTGCATAACCAATAATCTATTCAAAAGAGATAGATCTCAAACCCCAGAAATATGGGGGGAGAGGACACAGAATATTGTGTTTCTGTTTTCTCTTTTCTGAAAAAAAAATACATAGTGATACGTGACCCATGAGTGATGTGCAAATGTGTCCTGGTGTTTTAAAAGGTTCAGGGACCCACCCACCCCCTGCTGTGAAGGTGACCCCAATGGCCATGAGTTCCCATAGTCACCCCAATCCCCTGAATCTTGGGGCCAGCTCTGTCGCCCCAAACTAAGTAGGCAGTGACAATTTAAGTAAACGGTATTCACTAACATTATGATCATGTGTGGCGTTTTCTGTTACTAAATGATGCTGGTACACAGATATTATTCACTTAAATAATCAATCACTGTCAACAAATTATAGGATGCGGAGAGTGAAATTAGCAAAATGAACTGTGAATATAAAATTCATTTGAAATTCAATTTAGTGACAACATTAGCTTTCAATTAGTCTGCCCAACTGTCTGAACATCTTCCTTTTGCATCAATTTTAAAAAAAAAGATAAATAAATGTAATTAACCTTTTTACTGTTCCATTGCTGTTGGGTGCAACAATATCATTAGTCCATGGCTGCTATTGTTTGGGAGTGAAATGATTAAATGATGAGTCAGAAGGAGGGCAGAGGGGCAGTCCTGGGGCTGCTCTGGGGGCTTCTGCACATGCCTGAAGGGCTGGGGAACAAGAGGGCTCCCGGAGGTGGGGATGGGAGTGTATTTGAGCTGAGGCTTCCCCAGTGGGCATCTGATACTGCTGCCGTTGTCTCTGGAATCCGGTAGAAACATTCTCAAAACCATCTCACACTCCAGGGCCCTTAATCCTTGTTTGGCACACAATGGCTTGCGTTCTACATTTCCTGTCCATTTCCCAGAAAATTCAGCCCCTTCCCCAACTATATTATTCCTTTCATGATTCTCTGACACCTTTTATCCGGCCAGTCTGGTGGAGGGTTAGAGTCTCTGCAGCCTCCTCCCACTCCGTCATTGCCCCTGGGCATCGTCACCCCTTCAAGTCTCCTTCCAGCTGAACCACGCACTTTCTCGTCCTGCCTGTGCCTGTGGCTGCACCGCAGTCCGGGTGCTCATCCCCACTCACTGTCCCATGGCCACAGCCTCGCCTCTGCCCCACAGTGCACCCTGCACACTTCTGCCAACAGACCACTCCCAGACTCAAGACCCTGCCTGCTCCCCACTGCCTGTGCCATCGAGCCCAAACCCCAGGTCACAGGCCACCCCTCACCACCCGCCATGGCCTGCGGGGTGAGGCCTCACCCACTTCATCTGCCCCCGCTCCCTGTGTGTCCACGTTGTCCACTTCCAATTGGCCTCCTCCTTGCCTCCTAACATGCTGTGTGCTTTCCTGCCCTCACACCTTTGCTCACGCCAGCCTCTCACCTGGAAAGAAAACCCTTTCCACTTCTCTCTCTCTTAATAAAATCCTTCTTACCTCATGCCCCCGTGCAAACCTCACATCTGCCAGGAAGCCTTCTCCGCCACACCGCGGGCTCCAGTGATCTGCCAACTTCAAACAGTTCAAGAGCTTACAGCCTGGGATGTTCCTTTTGATCCTTAATAACATGCTTTGTGATTTTCCTCTGCACTCTCAGCGGAATAGCATATTCTTTGAAAGGAGGGACATGCCTTGTGGTCCCTGCTTCTTACAGATGGTCTTGCTTAATGGGTGAAGGCGTTTCTAAGCCTTTTCTGAAAAAGGATGGTACCAATTTCTTTCACCTACTGTGTTCATGGCTGTCTCGAAGGGGACAGATCTGTTGTGGTGGGAGCCAGGAGGCCTATGTCTTGGAGTGGGGTATGGCAGGTGGGCCGAGGGGGATTTGGGTGAGGCAGGCAGACTTAATGAGCAACCACATGTGGACATGACGCTTGTGCTGCAAAACTGTCTCTTATAAGCTGTGCTGAGATAACCTTGGTTCTGAGCCACTTCCCTGGCTGTCACAGATCACGTCGGTGTCTCTCCAGAGCTGCGGGGAGACACTGGGCGTGGGCAGCAGCTGCCGAGGTCTGTGGATGGATGCAGCTTCTCTTCCTTTCTCATGAGGAGCGCAAGGAAATAAGTCACATTTAGACATCAAGAAACCTCTATGCTTTAGCAGCCTGGCACACAATTCTCCATGAATCCAAGAAGAATCTCCATGAATTCCGGGATTCATCTCTAAGAACCTGGGGGAGTGCGGCCCAGATGTTGAACCTGTCCCTCCTGAGGTCTGCAGCTAGAAAGAAACAGCCTCCCTTCTCCCTGGGCTGTAGCTCCCTCCCGTAGCCTCTCAAAGCCAGCCCATCGCTCCGCTAGACCAGCACCCACAGCACGTGGACACAGCTGGCTGCCACTTAGCAAGCCACCATCCACGTGCCAGGAGCTGTGCCAGGTGCCTCACATGTGATCTCACTGGACTCTCACAGCAGCCTACAAAGAAAAGTTATTCACATTTTAGAGATGAGAAGCCTGAGGCTGGGGGAAGTCAGCCAACACAGCTGGGAAGCAGAGCCAGGTCAGAGGCCAAGCTGCATCCAAATCCCGTCTTCCAAGCACCGCACCGAGCGGCTCCTAGCCCAGCAAGTCCTGCAATCCCACCCCTTCTGGGAAGCCCCATGTCCTGGGCTGCCGGGATCATGGGATTGTCCCCATTGTCCTTCCCTTGTTTCATTCCAGCCTGTTGTGAAATGATGGCATCAGATACTCCTCCTGACGTGTGTGGCCACAAAATGTGTGGATTTGGGATCACCTGCCATGTTTCCCACAAGCTAACTCAGCATTTGGGCTGGAGCCAGGTTGTCCACCTCCAAAGCTGGCCAGTCTCTAGGATATCAAGGCACAAAATGAGGGTCTTGGCAGGTTTCAGGGCACTATGGCTACTGGGTTGCCTCCACCCCCACCCCCCCAACCCACCTACTCTTAGGGATGCTCTTGGAGATAAAGTCAGCAGGACAAGTTCCCCCCGCCCCGTCCCTTCCCTGAATTTAAGTTCTGTCTTACCCTGTGCTAGGTGCCTTAGTAAAGGACTTTACCTCTCTGTGCCTCAGTTTCTTCTTCTGTACAATAAAGACATCTTTCCCTGCTGCATTACCTGAGGAGTAAAGGAGAACATTAAACATCTAGCACAGTGTCTAACATCTTGTGGGTTTTCCACACATGTCAGTTTCTTTCAGATCCCGGTGAAATAACCCCGTGTATAACTGTGCTTGGGAGAATGAAGTCTGAACAACAATCACATCTGAGACTGTTCACCTGCCCTCCAGGTGAGCAGGCCCCAGGTCCCGCCTCAGCTCTTACGTTTCCCTATTGCTCCACCCTAGTCTGGCCAGGGAAGGCCCCTCCTCTGCCCCAGCACCTTTAAGGACATAGAGCCCTCCCAATGCAGGGAATGTCCCTTACTCCCCTCCCCAGCTCACCCTGCACACATCTTCTTACCCTAGCACAGACAGCTTGGTGGAGCTTTGTGGAGACATGGAGCAGTACTTGAAGGGGGTAGTGGAGTAGAGAGAGGACTTTTTAAAAGACAGAAGGTGTCATTTTACATGTTTACTAAAAGAAATGAACAAATAGAAAAATTGGTGGACGAGTGAGAAATTCTTCCATCGAGGCTGGTTTGGCTATTCTATCTGGCCTCCTTTCACCCTCCTTGAATTTTAGGTGGAAGTTCCCTTTACTGCCTCGCTGGGTAGTCTGGTGTGAAGAGCTTTGGAATCTGGGTTCAAATCCTGGTTCCCTCAGTTTCTGGCCGGGTGGCTTCTGGGGACCTCCACTTCCTCGTTGTTAACATTGTGATAACAATCACAGTACTTCTCTCTCCAATTTAGTGTGAGGCCTGGCACGGCACCTAGTAAAAGCTTACCAATGGCCATGTTGTTGTTACCATTCTTTTACCAGAAAGGTGCTTCCAAGTCTTTTAAGCCACAGTCCAGAACACCAACAAACGTTAGCTCCCTTTGGCATTGGCACGGGCAGGGGCTGCTGTTGGAGTCTGCCTGGTCATTCAGACGCCGCCCTCATTCCCTGGCTCCCCGTGTATCTGCCTGCGTTTCTCGCCTTCCTCGGGAGCGAGATCCGTGGAGGGCAGGGCCGGTGTGAAGCTGCCTCCCTGTGCCCTGCATGTGCCAGACAGGGGGTGTCCCAGAGGTGACAGCCGCTCTGCCTTTTCACCCCCTTACTGTTCCCTGTCGAGGACAGGGCAGGTGGGGGGCAGCTGCCACGTCTAGGCTGCATCTGCTGGGCCCGTCAGCCCCTGTCAGACTCGACCCTGAGGGCACATAAGGACCCCAGCTAATGAAAAGCTCAGAGCCACAGCCACCGGGGGCTCTGCAGCTGCCATCTCGCCTTTCCTCTCCTTTTCTCACCTGCTTGGCAGCTCCAGCCCTCCGCACAGACACGAGAGACACAGGCACCGAGCTTCCCTTCTCCAAAGATCAAGTGACAGAACACATTCTCTGGCTCACCTTGAACAACATCAAAGACGTGAGCAAAAGCAGCCTGCCTGACGCGGAGGCGGCTGCCTGCTTGCTGTGATTTCAGGGCCTCTGGAAAAATCTCTCGAGCCCCACAGGTTTTCCTGTTATCAGCCTGAAATGCCACCATTAGAGACTCAATGCTATGGTTTGCAGCAGCGGTTCTCAAAGTGGGGTCTCTCTCATCCCTACCCCACCCCCAGTAGCATAAGCACTGCCTGCGAGCTTGTTAGAAATGAAAATTCTTGGTTCCCACCCCGACCCCCTGAATCAGAACCTGGAGGAGGGAGTCTCTGTGGTGTTTAACAAGCCGTGTGGGCAATCCTGGTGCCCTGGTAACCCCACTGACCCGCAGCTCAACCAGGAGGGGAAACTCATCAGCGCGATT